>NC_090937.1:541335865-542585865 GCF_040938575.1 Ambystoma mexicanum
TCTCAACAATTTTATGTCACGTTGCATCGCCCTCTTATCAGATGAGAGAATATTACTTGATAGATGCTTGTGCGTAACACACATGGATCGTTATAAAGTCTGTGAGCAGGGGCACATAGTCTACCGACTGAGCATCGTTTTGATTTAGAAACCTCTGGCTCAAATTTTGAATGTGTGGACCATTTATTCGAAGGCGATTCCCACATGCATTGACCGAGAGTGGAATTACATAGGTTTTACAGAACTGTGTCCACTCAATCATACAAGTACATCGAAGTAAATCATGGTCACTATTGTTCATATGACATACTTGAAGACTTATTTCTTGTTCGAACAGGTTTCAGGACATCCAAAAATAGTCTATTATCTTTTGTGACTTGAAGTTTTTCCAGGTTACATTGGGTGGTTGGTCTCTTACATTTCCATTTACCATTTGACAATTTTGATTTAAAAGTGCAGACGTCCACAGCTGGCCCCTTGCAGATACTTCATCTACTGGCAGACTTAAATATGACAGTTTTTCATGATCAAATTTAAACCATGTACAGTTTAGATCTCCACAACAGATAATCGATAGGTTCTTGAATGCAATTAGGACCGTATCAATATGCTGTGTACGCGAGTTTAGAAACACCCTGGTGCTGATTTATTCGGGGTTCCAATACCCATTTATAATGAGCAGATGTTTCCGTGTTGTGGTGTCTAAGTCATTGGTCTGCAAGAGGACTCCTTGGATGAATGGATGCGGATTGTATAGATCCGCAATTGACCACCAAGAATGTATTTTTATTAATGTCAGAAGTCCTGAGAATGGCCTCCCTTTTGGGTTCTTTTTGGCTGGATTTAGAAGAGTAACATAGCTGTCCCTTGTTGGGGCTTCACTTAACCAAGTCTCCTGCAGGCAGATTACAATGACATTTTCCAAATCAACCTCAAACTTGTTAAATAAGTGTGTGAACCCTCTTGTGTTCCAAGATCGGAAAACACACGGGCACTATTGTGCCTCCTGTCATGGCTATTGACGAGACTGGCAGTGGGCCAGATTGTTTTGCGATCTCAAAGAACTTTGATGATGTTGACCATCGCAATATCACTTGGGAGATGAGTTGATCATGGCTTTCCGTAGAAAGGCACTTCGTTGTGCAGCATTTTCCTGGTCTATAGGCCTTGAGTTCGATTCCACTGCATTATTTGTTGTTGCCATAGGTTCTAGCATTATGTCAAATCCAAAGACGAGCAATTCTTCAGTGGCTTTCAAAATGGTGTTTCGGACTGTAGGGTATTTTGTGTAGATTTGGGGCCTAGCGGTATTTTCTTACCACCAAGAATAAAAGTAATTTAGCAACAATCACTCCTTGCATTCAGATTGGTTTGGTATTACAGTGGTATCGTGGCTATGCATTATTTCAGTACACAGATACATTTAGTTGGTATGCATTTCGTTGTGGTATAGTGATGAGCATAATGTCTTTGTTTTATTTGTGGCCCCAACATACAAAACCTCTTTCTTTTGTTTAGACTGTTCTTGTGATCTCTAGAGGCCTCAGGCTTCTACATTATTTAAGAACACCACATTTTCATATGGAGTGCCACATATGGCTGTTATCACTGATGTATCTACACCAGTGAGCTATGCTTCCATAAAGTATTCACAATAACATGTGGTATAATCACTAATGTATTTACATTAGTGAAACTATTTCCAGAGGCCTCTTTCTCTGCTTGCTCATGTACGTCCAACAGATCGTGTTCCACTCAGTAGTCACACACACATACACTGAATGGAACCACGCAAACAGCTATTTATAATTACTCATAACATAACTTTTTCCACATGGGATGCTTGACATATATTACCTAATAACCTCCCCTTTTATCAGGTGATATGGGATAACTGTACCAGAGAAAAACAGAAGCAAATAAAAGCATTTACACGGATTGTGATTTACATCAGTTTAATTTCAAAAATCATACATTACCAGTTTTGCGAGGCAGTCTTTTCTAGAATAAACATAAGAGAAGCAATTGCAAAATACATGGCATTTCATTAGATTCTTTGCAACAATAAAAAGAACAGTGCATCAGTTGACATGCATTTCTGAATGGCAACATTAGAATGCAGCTATCGCTACGCTGCCTGACTGAAATAGCTTTCATTCACACACCGCATTCTCGCTTTGTGTAAGATAATTACCAGCAAAATTGTAGCAGATCAGCACGCAAACTCTCTGGACAGGTCGCTTTCTTTAAATGGCTCGGGGCTTCCTTTTGGAGCACCCGGCGAGGGCATGCAGTTCCAATCTGCACTGTTTGGTCCTCAAACGGGTGCCAATTGACTGGAATCTCCAGCCTGTGAAGGTCCGCAGTACACTGGAACGACGCCCCTCAATCAGGCAGCCCCACTCCCCTCAGGCTTCTCACCGAAGATGTGTAAAAATGTCCACTGCCTTTCTCTCTCCCCGAGATTCTTCAGGAAACCTCCGTTACAGCCCCAAGGTGACGTGTCACCAATCAAAATACACAATAATCTATCCTCCTCTTTCAACAATGGCTTGGCTTATACGGTTTAGAAACTGTATCTACACATTTCCTGGCATGCAGATTTTGCATCCAGCTAACACAGTGAGCAGACAAAAAAAATGAATCCATGTGCACGTTTAAAATGACTTTCAGAGCCTGTCTTTTCTACCTCATTTTGCACTGGAGAACACATTATGATGTTATTTGATTAGAATCATGTTAGTACTGTTAATTATATTAGTTCATTAATCCTCTAATGTGTCTCCTGCAACAGAGGCATTTTAGGTGAGAAAAAAAAATGATGTGTTTTTGACTGAGTAGCCTGTCTTCATTTACATATCCATATGTTACACCGGCAACACATGGCTTGCTGTACCGCATTATAGCAATACATTGATCCCATGCAGTGGTGCTGCACTCCAAAAACACGCTATATATTGATCCCATGTAGTGGCGCTGCACTCCAAAAACACGCTAAATAATCCTAAAGGACCGAAGCAGAGGCGATGTGTAAGAGAACCTGATCAGAACTGTTTTCTGTAGGGTACTCGACAATCTTGATAACATCAGACAAAATTGTACGTAGTGAAGGAATACAATTAAATAACTTCATGATCTTATGACATTTTAAGTTGACTTCACTATCATCAGATTGAATGTTTTGAAGTCTGAGTTTCCTTGCCAAATTAGTATTAGAGTTCTGATGGACACGTGAAGTATAATGCACCAACTTGCTTTTTTGCATTAAAGTTAATTTGGGATTCAAGTCTGTGGTCAAGAATGAATTTCGATCAGAGGCTTCAGTAGTACCTTCTTTGTGCTTTTCGCTTTGAACTCTCAGTTTCTGCTCCTTAAGTGAGGCACGTTCTTCCGGTCGAGTTGCCACAGGTCAAATTTGGTTTATTCCTAGAATATAGGGGTCTATATATGGAGGTTGGTTAGCTAGGGGAGGTAGTTTCCTTCTATTTCTTATGTCATAGCACCAGGACTGTAATCTCTTGTTGGAAGGTGATCTGAAATTATTGAATAAGTGAACAAAGCAGGCCTTGTTAGGTTGGAGCATGAGTGTTTCATTATTGTAGGAAGGGATACTGACTGCCACAGAGATTTGTATGCCTCCATCCCATGTGGGTGGGAGATTGGACCAAATAGCATCCAGTGAGATTGCTTTGGCAGCATGCCATATTGGCATTATATACAAGGATGTTCATATTTCTTTAGCACCTAAACTGGCTGATGTAATAATTCAGGATGCAGGTGTCAAGATATATATTTGAAGGATGTTTAGCCATGTTTACTTGTTATGCCAATGGGATAGTGAATGTCAGAGCAGAATATGTCCTCTCAAATGGGCAACATGGTTGGGTATCAGCTGCATTAAGCGGCGGAATCAGTATAATACACCTCAATGAAGGAGAAGGGGTGCTTAATGTAAGGATAGTGCTGTTCAATGTGATGAGGTATCCCAGTACCATTGGAGACTGAGGTTGAGTTGGTGATACTGTGTGAGTCAAAAGGGTAAGCTGTGGCGGGCAAGGGGGGGTCAGCAGAATGAGAGAACAGGTCATGAACAATTTAGAAGATGGTTCATTTTGGTAGTTAACTGTGGCAGGGTCAAAACACAGTATAGCATGTGAATGGTGTGATTGTGTGTCCTGATGTGTGTTGTATTGTATCAATGCTGTTCTCTGTACAATATAAGGGGTGACACAATGCAGTCCCAGGGGGAGCCACTGTCACCTAATGGAAATTGGCTACCTATAAGTAGGATGTTTGAGATCAGAGGACAGATTTCTATCTAAAATGTATTCATGAGCTACCTATTAAGGACGAAGGTGTTTCCAAATAAACCGCAATGAAATTGCTGGCAAGTCGATGACCATTGGTAGATGCTTTGGATATGGGTTCCCCCTGGATAGTGGTCTATCATGCTGAAGCTGATGTAGCTGGGATCACACAGCATTTTAAAAATAATTAATTGTTCATTTGGGAGTGGTACTCTGTAAGAAACATGTGTGAAATCAATTGCACTTCACACCACTGACAACTTCACAAAGTCATAGAACCACTGCACAAATCTATCCCTACTTCCTACCATCAAAGGCATGGAGTCTGGCAGATGATAACATTACATTACTGACCTGACTAAGCCCAGGACTGTCACTCTGAAGATATATTTTAAGTAATGCTATTGGCCATCTGAAAGCAACTTGTGTGGAATAAAATGCAGTGAGCTATCAGCTAAACCTGCAATGGTATGGGGACATAATGAAGAGGGACCACCAATAGAGCGGTAACAGAAGTTTATTATATGGACCCCAGTACAGCCAGCAAACTCTCCAAATGGAATCCCCCTCTCCTTTCACATACAGGCATTGTACATACATCTAGTCTTCCATAAAACACTAGCTATGTAACTACAGTAACTACAGTAAACCGAACAACAGTAAACATGTGTAACAATACAACTCTTTTAAGTGTAACACTTCCCCCACCCTACCATTGCAAAGCATACATGAGAATAAGCCAACATACACAATGCTAATGATCCCCAATGTGAGCAATTCAGCTGAACAAACCTCCCCCCACCACCAGGGATCATCCTAACAATTGTTCAACACATAATCCTTCAAACTGATGGGTGGTGCCCTTGACATGGTCGCAAGTATCCTCGCACCATTTGTGCCACTCTCACTAGCTACACCAACCAGATCCCACCTTAGAGACCGTTGAGATCTTCACAAATCTAATATGTCAACTGAATAGTTTGATAAAAAAAAGACCCTCAGAACAATCTGAAGATTCACTATTAAAGAGAGATTTGCAGTAGAAATACCCCTTTGAAGAAGGGAGTCTTTGTCGTATACTTTAGTTGTTCTAAATAGTGTCAGGGTCAGGACATGTTTGTTTTGGACAAATAATGACATTGGTTTGAACTCTCACAGACGACTGACGAGCACACTAGTTAATTTGGTTGGTAAGGGAACACCTGGAGCCTAGGGAGAGCTAAGAGTTTTCTCTTTACTTTTTATAATGAAGAATAATAGTGAGCTGGAAAACCAGGCACTGTTTTCTTCTTTTATTTAAAATATTTTTATTGCCAATTTGCAATAAAGTCAAACAATTATCAAAGCCTTGCTTCCTTCTGTGCCCCCCACAGTTAGAGCCACATGCTCCATGTCATTTCTACTTGCCCTTCCATATGCACAGCCCCCCCCCTCACAATCTATGTATATGATATCTAATATATGCAGGATGTATGGACACCATTGTTTCTTATAATCACTTTGGGGGAAGGCCAGGATCATCCCCCAGTCTTGACTAAATTGCACTCTCTCCCCATGAATTTTATATGTAACCCATTGGATTGTTAACATTTTCCATGGTTTCTGAAGCCAGTCAAACTCTGTTGGTGGTTGTCTTTGCTTCCACTGCTTCGCTAGTACCAACCATGCTGCAATCAACATCATCATGAATGCTTTCTTCTGAGCCTTGATAGGCAACCAGATTCCAGGATCAAACAGTGCACACATCCATTCCTGTGCACTTGTGCCATGTCAAATGTGATCATTGTCTGTATCTGGGATGTACCCTCTGCCCAAAATGGCATCTTACTCGTGTACCAGGTGTCCGTGAGTTGTATTGATTGTTTCAGCTTTGGTATGTTCTTCCATATGTTTTCCCATTGTTCCATGTCAATACCTAATGTGTTCTCCCACTTTTTTCATATATGGCTACTGCTGTTTTGTCATGGAGTCTAGTAGGATCATATACAACATAGACACCAGGCTCTTAGATCATGTGTGTTTAGTAATGAAACATTGTCAGGTCTCTAATTGCAGCTTGTCTAATAGTAGCTTCCGACATCCAGTGCCTCATTTAATAGTATCCCATTCTAGCCCTCTCCGAGAGTCCTATATTGGGTTTACATACTTCAAAGTGTAGTATTTCAGTCTCCTGCACCATGTCTCCAATAAAAAAAAGCCCACATTCTGCCATTGTGTAAATGCTCCCTGTGTCATCCGTGGTAAGAGAACTGTGGGTTCCCAAATATTGGTGTGAAAGGGGAGGGAACTGATGAGAGAGCCCCCTGCTCCATCAGTTAATCTCACATGTCGCAAACTAATCATATAATATGACTATACAAGTGTTGACGATCTGTCAAGTCTCTGTATCCATAAGATCCCCTCTAAAGGTTTCCCAACCACTGCCCTGTCCATCATTGCCCATGGTTTAGATCTATATATGGAAAACGGTTCCTTCATCACCCTCAATTGTGCCGCCTTGTAGTATTTGAGTAAATTTAGAAGCCTGAATTATCCCTTATGTCTGGTGACCATCAGTATCTGCAACACATCCGGGAGCACTTATTCTGCCATATAAATGCTAACAACATTTTATTTAATGAAACAAAGAAGTATTTTGGAATGTGGATGGTTAAGGCCTGGAAGTGATATAATATTCTTGGAATCATTACCATTTTTATCATTGCTACCCAGCCCAGCCAGGGGGGTTCCACCTCTCTAGGTCCACTTAAGCCTGTCGTAAGACTCCTTGATAGTTATGATCATACATTTGCAATACTGTTCTAGCTATGTTTACCCCAGGTACTTTATCCCCCTAGGGGAGTTTACTGCCAAATTGTCAGTCTGTTCTGGGGTGAGAGACAGGTTTAGAATCTCGGATTCCTGCTTATCAATCTTAAGCCCCGCCACATGTTCAATATGTTGAAGCGCCTTTATTACGGCTGTTATTGTATTTCCCGGATCCGTTAGGTCATTGAACAAGGAAATCTTATGCTCCTCCTCCACAAATGGAATACCTTTTATATCCGAGTTGTACCTAATTCTACTGAGTAGAGGTTCCAAATATATGGCATACAGTAATGGAGACAAGGGACATCCCTGCCTCGTTCCGCAGAGTATAGGGATACTTCTAGATAATTTACTGTTGTGTGGTGAACCTAGAGGTATCACCCCTTTTTATGGGACTACAAGCACTACTCTCATGTTGGCCAAATGACCGGTCCAAAACAATTCGTCTGCTTTCCCTACTGGAGATTATAGTGAAGCACGACATGGCACACATGCCCCTAAAGAAACACCAGCATTAAGAAAAAATAGTAATGGGATGAGGAGGCTACAGAAGTAGGCACAGAACCATAAACCATGTTTTGATCCTTCCTTTATGTTTAACAACATTTCCCTCAATAAAATAGAAGAGGGAAACAATACAAGTTGTTGTAGTGGTAGTAGAGATAGTGGCAGCAGTGGATTGAGAGGTGGAAACGGTTGAGACAGAAAGCAGAAATGTTAATGGGGCTGGCATGAAAGAGAAGTAGATGGCGGAGACAAAGCAGTGATTGGAGACTTGGGAAGTGGAAAGGCAGGCCAGGACCGTGCTGCCAAAAGAAAGTGAAAGAAGAAGAAGAAACAACTTCACAGCTTGGGAGACTGGTAGCAGAACAACGTGTAAGTCCAAGTGCTGGCAGAAACCCAGACTTTACACAGTGATGTTGCTGACAGCTCATCAAGGCATGATAGAGGTGTGCTGACCCGGCGATTGAACAGGAAAGCAAGTGCAGTTCCTTTCATGTGAGGCTGCAACGCCTACAAAACACGACTTGCACTATGGCAAGCATCCCATGTGCAGAGTCTGACCGGCGAGTCAAGACACAGCAGGATTTGAGAAGCACTCTGACAGTACCAAGCGCAGAAGGCTGCTACTTGAACCCAGCCAGCATTCACTGCCTGTTGAGGGAAGGAGATAGGTGCATGGGCAAGACCGGCGTTCCTGTTGAGAGGTGCAAACGGGCTGAAAAACGAGTTGGCAAACAGCTCTCTAGAACACATATATAATTGACACCAAATCATTGGGAAACAGAAATGCAGTACACTCTATTTTAATACAGATATGCATTTTCCTTACACAAGAAGATAGCATTAGATACTTACTTGACAGACATATAATGGAATTATAAAATCGAGAAATATGCTCCCTTGTGCCAGCGAATGGTACCAAAAAGACAAGCATAGCTTACTAACCAAAAGGCAGCACAGGACAACCAGAAACTGAGACATTGCCTGATTTATCCCAGTACATGGGAAGAACAATATACATTAGTAGTAGAAGCGAACCACAGAGAAACAGTTGAATAGACTATTGAGAACTGTTGTTGTCCAACGAGAGGAACATCAAGACATCAAGGGAAGGGGATTGTCCCTGTGGCATTATACGAGCTGGCAGTAAGACCAAGGAAGAGGATTCTCCGCTTGGCATGAAGTTGGCATTATCTGCCATTAATAAAGGAAGTGGGTCACTCTCAGAAAAAGTGCATTGATGGTGATGAAAGGCTGCAGGAAGGCAGTCAATAAAATATTATTTTTCCCTGTAGCAGGTTTGTGAAGCATTTTCAGTGTGAGGGTCAGATTAGGTTTACAACACAGGGCAGTGGTTATTATTTTGGACATCCTGACAAATACTGGTCCATTAGTTTGTTTTGTTGAGGCAGAGAAACACCTTCTTAGAGTTAAGGTTAGTAAGGCACTTTACAGCCCCTTTTATTATGTAGATAAAAGCATTCTTGTGAAACCAACAACACTGCATCCAACTCCTTACTCTGATCCTTCACAGTTGATAGACAACTGTATCGTGGGATCCCTATAGTTAGCTTTTATCATCTGTAGAAAAGTTGCACCAAAACTATACGTTCAAGGGGATAGAAAAGGAATGGCCATCTGACATGGTCAAATGCTTTTTCGGCATCTAACGAAATAATAATGGATGGCGTCTGTCATGTTGCAGCTTTTAAGATTAAGGGGAAGATCTGCATAGTATTATCAAATGTTTGTCTTCCTGCAATAAACACAGAATGATCAGGGTCAATCAGGGTTGGAAGCAATGGCGACAGCCACTTAGGAGGGATTCCTGCATATATTTTCACATCTATATTCATCAGTGTGATGGGTTACATCAGCTTGTCAGGTCTTTTTTAGGCTTCAGGAATACCACCAACTTAGCTCCCGACATTGACTGCATAATCGATCCCTTAGATGCAATGGAATTAAATAAATTCATAAGTCTTTCTACCAACTTCATTTTGAATTTCCTATAAAACAGAGTTGGGTAGCTGTCCAGGCCTGGTGCCTTAATAAGGCAGAGAAAGAATTGCTGCCTCGACTTCTTCTTCCCTTATATCTGCTTCTAGATTCTCGATTTCCATAGCGGTTAGTTTTGGTAAGGGGATGTACTCGAGGTAGGGTGCTACTGCATTTTGTTTGAGGTTGGAAGGTGAGTATAGTGATTCATGGATATCTATGAATGTATCCATAATGAATGTAGTATCTGTCGCTATCGACCCATCTTTAGTGGTGATTTTAAGAATGGTTTGAGTGGCGTTAGATGTTTCTTAGCTGTTGTGCCAGAAGATGGCCAGCCTTATTGGCACTCATGTTTGATATTAAGGCTGACCAACACTGCTATCATGCCATGCAGACCCGACTTTCCAGTCGGGCCTGCTTTGTTTTACATGCAATAGGGACATTTCCACGCTATGCATATGTAGTAAGTCCAATTGGGCTAGATTTGATATAAAGTATTTTGTAGTGCCCTCATCCGCTTGTCAGTCAAGGCCAGCATTACCTCCACTAAAAAGGTGACAGTTCTGTTTCCATAATCCCCCACTGCTTCTCTCTCTGAGCCCTCAAAGCAATCAATTCACACCACAATACTGATGTAAATGTATCCCATACCCCTTCCTGAGTTCTTGGGAGTTCTTGGGAGTCATTGGTGTCAAGATGATCACCTATTACCTCCGTTACCACCGTGTCCTTCAACAGTTCAGCTGGGAACTTCCAGCTCCGCAGTCCCTTTTGTTTCCTAGAAGTGTGACAGTCAACATAAATAGGGGCATGATGCAAGAGTGAAATCAATCCCATAGCCATCTCCCCCACTTCACCCATGAGCCTGGCCGATCCCAACACATAATCGATCCTGGACAGTGAGTGATGGACATGGAAAAAGCATGTATACCCTCTCTCCTCCCCATTCTTGGTCCACCATACATCTCGCAGGGCCATGTTTTCAAAGCCTTTCATTAGGGAGAGCAGGGGGGGCGGTATTCCCTGTCATGCAGATGAACACCTATCCACTTGATTGACTCATGCCAGATCGAAATCCCCAATTAATATGATTTCACATTTTGCAAATTGTTCTAACATAACTGCTATATTACATAGGAAGCCATCCTGTCCTGTATTGGGTGTTTATACTGTTTGTAACGTTATACATTATTGCCCATCTTGTTCAGCCTGCGTATGTGTGATGTGTTAATTTAGTGAATCCTTAAATGCAATAAGTAACACATCTGTCTTCCCTTGAGCACTGGCCTGATATACGTGTGAGAACTGCTTACGTTTTACATTGGTTTCATACTTTGTCTGACCATGTGTTTCCTGGAACAATAGTGTGTCCGCCATTTCCCTCCTAACATGTGCCTCACGTTTTCTATGTTTAATAGGGGTATTCATTCTCTTAATATTGTTTAAGTCCTCGAATGAAGCCATACACCCCACACTTTCCAGTCGGCCTATTAATCAGCTGTCTCTATCCACCATTGCAAACAGTCTGCTGCTGCCACTGTCCTTCCTCCTCCCCCCACCTTCTGCCCCCATTCTCCCTCTCCTTTAACTTCAGAACAACACATCCCCCTGCCCCTTCCCGCACGTCCACCCAGTTACCCACTCCTTTAAACCCCATATCCCTCCAAACATAACCTCCCAGGCATGCATCAGAGAACCTCTGATACTCTCTGGGACTGGCCCACGGCTCTGGCCCAAGAAACTATGTGAGGCAAGAAAAATGAGAGAATTCCTAAGACCTCCTTGTGGATTTGAAAACAAACCCCAGGCTTACAGAACCCTCCCTGGGCCATTTCAAACTCTTTCTATGCCCTTTTTTCTCTTAAACAATTACCAACCGACTATCAATGCTGATTCTGTTCCCCAACTAACAGTGATGCGTGCATTTCAATTTTCCATCTCCTTACCCACACCCTTTCAAAACATTCTAATCACAACTGGCCCCTGCTCTACATGATTGTGTTACATCTTTGGCAGCATTTGACGGCCCCTTCCGGAACGTTCCTCTGCTCCCCGCATCATGGGAATGCTGGTCCACCCCCACTGTCTGTACTTGACCGTTCTCACCATGCTTCAAAAGACATCCAAGGAGCTGGAGCTCCTCATCATCCGTGAGCTGCAGGAGCAGCCCAGCAGCCCCACTGCACCTCGCGTAATGACGCAGCAAGGCCGCAGCCTGAATTGAATAATTCAGGCATTGATGAGAAGGAGAGTCCAAATCCTGCAAACGACTACCATCTACTTTCATAAATGCTCCTCCATTCATCCACAAGCCCATTGCCTGCCCAGATCTGGCTTCTTATCTTGTTTTGGCCCATTTTGTCTTTCTGGCCCTGAAAGCATCATGGCTTTCACAAGTTCTAAGATGGCCGCTGCCATCTAAATCGCACCTCTACTTCCCAAGAGAGTGACACTGGACGCCGATTGGTTCCCCTCATTAGCCCTAACCAATCAGGCGCCACCGGCAGGCGTGAGCCAGGCTCCCGAGCAAGGCACACGATGAAGGCACTCTGACTGAGCTGACCGAGCGCAGCCAGCACCAGGCGACGTTAAGCTGCACTATCTGCTACCCAGCCCCTACAACTCTCCTGCAGCTAACATCAGTCAGAACAAGTTGAAACGAGCTGCAACAAGATTGGCCCACTGCACCCTACTACTACACGAAGGTTGCACAAGCCATTGCTTCGGTTAGTCCTGCCCCGCCTAGACACTACGAGCCCCATAACATCCTAAGGGACCCACTATAAACCATAACTCTAACAACTGTTCAGACACCGCATTTATTGGCACACTGGCACTGACTATAATTCCTGATATGGTACATAATTGCACATTTTTGTCTGATTGAGCCATTTGGTGATACACAGTTCGCACCACGCAGTTAACATCACCTCCATTGGCAATCGCTGTATGTTTATTTACACGGCTCATACCTCTCATCTAGCCCGCAATCCATGCATGTATTGACTATTGTTAAGTAATGCAAATGTCTTAAATCATATCATTGGCATGGCACTGAATTCCATGTACTATTGCAAACAGCCACTGTAACTGATAGATTGCACTCCCCCTGCCTGATAGTATCGACATCTGCGTTGGCAACCTCTATATGTTTGTTTAAGGTGCTCATGCCAACTAGCCTGCAATGTATGCCCGTAACAACTACTGTTGATCAATATAAATGGCTTAAGTCATACCGCCTGCACGTTATTGGATACTGAGTACTATTGCAATTATCCATTGTAGCTGCCCATACTGCACAGCCCCTGCCTGATAGTTCGCACTAAGCACCCGCTACACCAGCTTTGTACTTATAATACTATTCCTACCTCTACTCACCTCTGTCGATCTTGCTCACGCAAATGTGTCCCGCCAAGCCCTGCAAATCAGTGCTAGCACTTTCAGGCCACCTCAACTCCTCTTCTATCACCTTTCATCTCATTATCACCTCAACTGTCATCCTTGATGCCCTCTGGCTCACTAACAGCATACCTCTCAATCACACTCACAACGCACCTCTTACATCCCAGATACACGCCACCTCTACTCCAATTCAGGTCACACATCCCAATGACGACACAGCTAAACATAATGACCAAACCTTGTTTCACTCTAGGCTTCTCGGGGTCAGAGCATGCTCAGATCTGAATGCACATCCACGCATTCCACTTAACATACACTGTAGAAACCTCAGACTAAGCTCCCGCACCCCTATCATACACTCCAGCACAAGACAAACATCATCACACCAACCACCACTTCGGCCACTCTCCAACCCAGCCCCCTTCCTGCCCACCCCTCCTAACCCTATACTCTCACCCTCAAGCAGGCACACCACCACCATCCACCGCCTTGCCCCGACTGCTCTCTCCAACCCCTCCACCAATACACTAACACCCAACGCCGCTCTCAAATGTGCCCTCATCAATGCACACTCTCTCCCTGCTCATGCACTTGAAATCAACAACCTCATCACCTCCCTCGACTCTGATTTACTGGCAGTCTCACAGACTTGACTCCACGATGCCTCAGGCCCAGCCCTTTCCCTTGCCCTCCCTCAAGGCTACACTATCCTGAGACAGGACCACAAAACAGCCAAAGGCGGAGGAGTAGCTCTGATCTCAAATGAGACTCTCCACATCAGACTCTTGAACCAAACATGGGATAACAACGATGACCTATTCTGCCACACTCTCAATATTCCCTAGCTGTACCATCAATATTCTGATCACTTACAGACCACCAGGCACAACCTCAGAATACTAAAAACACCTCCTCCATATCATAGGGGACAACCTGAAGAGCTCCATCAATGCCATACTACTTGGAGACATCAACCTCGGACTGCATGACCCTAATGACAAAGCAGCCTCCTCACTTGCCAAAGAGCTCACTGACGTAGGATATACCCATAGAGTCACAGAGCCAACCCACTGTAAAGGTTGCACTGTAGACTGAATTGCAGATCACAACTACTCATCTGCCATTACCAATATCTCAGCCCACCCTTGGACAGACCACCACTGTGTCCAATTCACTATGCCTACCAGGCTCACCACCAGAGTGCTCACATCTGCCCCATCAGCCAAAATCAGAAGCTCAAAAAAACTAACAAAAGTCAACCTCCTCCCCTTTCTCAATATCCCTGAACTTAAACCGCCCTTTGACAACAACCCTACCACTTTTGCCAACATCTACACATACACCCTCACCCAAGCAATTGAATCCATAGCTCTGCTAGAGGAAAAAAAAGGAAAAGAATCCATGCACACCAACTCATGGTTCACGGAAGAGCTAGCCGCCCTGCACACCAACAAATGCCAGAACCCTATCCAATTGGCAATCCAGACCCAATCAATCCTCCCTGACAGAATTTAAAGCTACCTCATGCACGTACAAAAAGCTATAATCAAAGCCAAATCGTAATCATTCAACCAGAGAATCAATACAGCTAACTCCAAATCAGGGGAAATATTCTCTATCTTCAAAGATCTCATTTCCCCCTCCACCAGGCCGTATGAAATCACAAAAGACGAAGCTTGGTGCGACAGCTCCAAGCAGCCCTCCTCAACAAAGTCAAACTTCTCCAGGAAAAAATCCAATGACAACGTAAAGCACTCCACAAACAGAACAATTCCCACCCTCTTATCCCCTTTCTGACACCCCTCGCTTCTCCTTCAGAGAAGTCACAGAGAAAGGAGTTGCAGATCTCGTCCAACACATCAAACCCTACACATGTAAAGGGGACATTTGTCCACCGAGCATCATCAAAGAGTGCGCCGACGCACTGACCCCCATCATCACCACATTTATCGATGCTTCCTTCTCAACAGGAATAATACTCCAAAGCTTAAAAGAATCTTGGGCCGTCCACTCATAAAGAAACCCACCTTAGATCCCATGTGTCCAAACAACTACCGGCCCATCACCCCCACCCCTTTTCTCTTAAAAATCTTAGATGAAGCTGCCCACAACCAAATCCAACAGTACCTTGAATCCAATGCTATCTTAGGCAAAAGACAATCAGGTTTCCGTAAAGAGACTGTTCTTCTAGATCTAAAAAAATCAAATTACCAAAATAATGAAGACAGGCAAACCTGCCCCCCTGCTTCTCATAGATCTCTCCGCGTCATTTGATCCTGTTCATCAGGAAATCCTGACATCCCATTTCTCCAACGCAGCTCATTTCTCGAACAAAGCCACCTGATGGATAACCTCCTTCTTGGAAGGAAGGTCTACTCTGATCAGGCCAATGCAGCTTCCACCACCATCCACTGTGGACTACCCCAGGGATCCTTTACTGCACCACCCACTACAATTTGAAACCACTTTCTGACATGCTGGACTCGCTCGGCATAGCATACACAAACTATGCTGACGATACCCAAGTCTTCCTTCCCCTCACTGGTTCATATGAGCTTGACGCAGAAGCACTCCTGCAAATCTACACTACTATCCAAACATGGATGGCAGCCAATGGCCTCTGCTTAAATGGGGACAGAACCAAGATCATCCTCTTAGGTCCCAAGGATATACTGCTCAAACTCAACCTCAAATACAACAACTTCACCATAGACAACACTATCATTCCTGTCTCCACCTCAGTAAAGACCCTTGGAGCATACATTGACTGAACCCTCTCCATGTCGCGACAGGTTAGCACAATTGCCTCCTCTGGAGCACACACCACCAAACTCATAAATGCCATAAAACCTTTTCTAACCATCCAGAACTGTCTCTCTATAGCTCGAGCCACAATAGGAGCTAAACTGGATTACTGCAATGCTCTCCTTGCAGGCATGTCAGCAAAAAAGGTTCAGAGGCTCCAAACAGTACAAAACAACACGCTCTGCACAGCCCTCTGCACTCCTAAAAGAGACCACATATCCCAGCAAGATGAGCAGCCCACTGGCTCCCTGTAAAAGAAAGGGTCAAATTTAAGATCCTCTCCCTCACGCACAAATGCCTCAATCTCACTGCCCCACCCTACCTATCAGAAACAATAAACAGAAACATTTTGACACGCCCAATAAGAAGTCACCACGCCAACCAACTCTGCACCACCCCCATCAAAAGAGCAAATAGCGGAGGCATCGGGTTTCCTCACATAGCACCCAAACTCTGGAATGCTCTTCCCAATGCACTAACAACTGAACCTTCCCTAGCAGCATTTCCCAAATCACTCAAAACTACTCTATTCATCTAGCTCACACCGATCATAAACCTCAGCATAGTGAGTAACATACAACATTCTGCGCATCCCCTGCAACAAGCTGTAAACCTGATTGCTACATAACCACCAAGCTCTTTTTCCTTTGTAACCAGCACCATATTTTTTATAACAGCGCCACGATGCCCACGGGCTGCTGCGTGCTTTAAAAATGCTAATAAATACATTAATAAATGCTATACTCTTTCTCTTCCAGGTGCAGTAGAGCTTATCATTCATCTTTGGTAATTTTCCAATGCTGCTTCCCATCCATTGTGAAGAGCAAACCGAAGGGAAATATCAATTTGTATTTGATCTGCTTTGCATTTAGCACCCTTACCATCAGAACCATGACTCTATGCTTCTGCATGGTTGACAGTGCCAGGTCCTGGAACAGGTGAAATATGAGGTAATCACAATCAGAATATCTCTAGGACTTGCACACGGTTCTGCCCCCTTGGGGCCCAACCTGTAGATTCTATCAAATCCATACAGCAGTTGGAGAGGCTTCTACTAGCAGATCCCCAACGCACTGTTGGACCGTATCTTGCAGGTCTCTATCAGAAAAGCCTCACTTAACCCTTTAACATGGATGTTAGACCATTTCAACCTGATTTTCAGGTGTTCTACCTGGATTCTGTGTTGTCCTAGCCATATGCTCCAGTAGCTCACTATTTTGCTAGACCTCTTCCACCATCTTCGTTAGAGCCTGCTCATGGGTGTCCACTCAGTCCCAAAGGCTCCTCGGGCCGTCCCTTACCTCTTTCAGGGAGTTTTGCAATTCTTTCTTCAAGGACGCAAACTGGTCTTAAAAGGTAATCCTTTCCACTAGGCCCCTAAAGCACTCATTTAGATCCTCCTTGCTGAGAGCCATATTTTGCCCCTCTGTGCCCTGGGTATCTTTCTCTTGCCATTGTTGTTCTTTGGGGGTAGCGGTATCGACTGCCCTCTGCTTGCAGCAGCACGTTCCAACTGCCCTTCAGGGAATAAGGGATGCAACTTTGGCCGGGCTGGTGCGTCCTTCCCTTTTGGTTTTGGGCATCTGGGAGTGCCCACACCCCTCTCCTGCTTGATGGGTGAACATCTGCAGCCCTCCTCCATTAGATGCAGTTCCCCTTTGTTCTGATATCCTCTACTTTACCCTGCTCTCACATGGCCTACCAGCCTTGCAGGGCCATGAGGTTTGGATGTCCAATTCTGTACTGTAAGATCCCATAAGCTGCACTGCACCTTCTACATAGCGTTGAGACAGCTCCCAGTCCCAGCTATCCTTCCCTGGCAGCCTGACTGTAGCTTAGTCCCTCCTGCTGTTAAGAGCTTTGTTGACCAGCCTCCCAAGGGAGTTCCCCCCTGTCCTTGAGTCACCCCCTGGTGGCCTATGGCAGGGCCGGCTCTTCTTCTCTGTCTGACTCTCCATAAATGTTTCAGTAAGAAGTTTTCCCTTTCCTCTCTGACTTTGCTGCACAGTGCGGGAACCGGATGCTCACCATATATTTCCCGTCACAGATCCCTGCCAATATTAAAACCAGTACAGCCAGCTCGGGAGCTGCCTCTACCCCCTCTTGGCTTCACTCACTCTGTGTTCATTATACCACATTGGCGGGGCGTAGGATGACTTCTTGGCATAATTCTACTGCACGCCCTTTGTCCTCTGTACTGTTCTTGTAGCAGCCTCTTCAGGAGGTCCTCCTCCTCTCTTCCACCTGTATGTGGTGGTCACCTGTATGTTGCAGTGCAAGTCTTGGGCGTACACAACACACTTTCTGCTGCAGGCACCCGCCTGCACTCCACCAAAGCCGCCTGATCTGTCAGCCAAACCTCTGGTGGCTACACTCACTCCACCTTTGTTGTGCCATGTGGGGGAAAAGCAGCCGGACCTCAGTGGTGTTTCTGTTTAGTTTCAGTCTTTGCCACTTCAGCCTCTGCTACTGTCGGTTACTCCACTCAGCTGCAGCTGTACTGTGGGATCACTGACTCTATGGTGGGGAGGAAATGCTCCCACAGTCTCCCCTTATCATAGGAGCCATATTTGCATGCTAGCTTAGCACGGGCGTGCTTTCTGCAATGGGCCCAAGACAGAGCTCGGCTCTGTGTGTCATCCCTAATTGTCAGCCATCTTGGAATCCCCTGTGTTCTTCTACTGACCAGTCACAGAACCCATTCTCTATCAAACACCTTCCTCAAAAATGATATAACCTTATCTGTCATCAAAGTCTCCACTGCACTTGCTTCCATGCACCTTTAAGTGTAATCTTCCAATACCATAATAAACCGTAACCCTCTTCTCAGTGCATCAATAGGTCCCATAATGTCCACTTTTGTCCACACCTCACCTGGTACCTCGATTGGAATTACAGGTTGATCAGGGATCACCTGACTTTTGTCACTTGAGCAAATGCCGCACAATCCTTCTCCAACTCTTCCACATAACTAGCCATACCCGGCCACCAATAAGACTCACAGTTTTCTTGCTGTTAGTGATTTTCCAAGGTGCCCTTCGTGCACTAACTCCATCAACCTTATTCTCAATAACACGTATTCCCAATCAGTCACACCCCATGGACTGTCTGCTAAACCATACAATACATGGAGGTAATGCTTCCCTACATTTGTCTACTGAAACTTTCCTAACCTCGGTGTAAACCATTTCTAATCCATTTCAGCTCTGTATCATCGTTGCTTTCTTTCAACCACTCAGACTTTTCCAAAGCAGGAATGACAAATGGTACATGCATACTGCTTACATTTTAATCACTGCCATCCTCTCTGAGACTGGACAGCAACCTTGATAGGCAATCAGCCACCACAATCTTCAGACCAGAAATGCACTCAAGACTAAAATTGGGCACTTGGAGATCCACCTTCCAATCCTGGAGCATACCGACCCCAAGAAACCCCAGGAGTGTTCTGTCATCGCATGTGTCTCTAATTTGTGATCAGTCCTAATTACATATGGACTTATACTGTGGTTTCGCCAAATATATATACTTTTTTTAACAGGATTTATTATGCCAAAACTCCATTGAAAAGACATATTGGGCCTAATTACGACCCTGGTGGAACGGGTTAACGGGCTCCGCAAAAGGAGGCGGATCCATTAAACCCGTTCTGCCACATCACAAGGTCCCGTCGCGGAACCCGGTAAGGACGCCTAGTAAAAGCAGGCGTTGGTACTGGGTCCCGCGAGGGGAAGAGGGAGCAAACAACAGGCCACTCGTAATAGGCCCATTGTTTGCTCCCTCTTCCATTCCCATCCAGCCCTATGGGGGCTGAAATGGGAATGGGGAAGGTCCGGCCCCAGGTTCCTGGAGGGAGGAATTACCGGGCCCTCCTAACTCGGAATGGCCTGGTAATTCCCCATTCTGGGAACCCGGACCAAGACGCGAATTCGACGGCAGCCATGCCGCCAATAGCGGCATGGCTACCGACGAGGTCGTAATGAGGCCCATTGACTTATATGGGGGAGGAGAAAAAAGAGGTAGGGAGGGGGTTGGGGTAGTTTATAAAATATAGGGAAGGGTGGGTTGGCAGGGAACCCCAAAATAGGGAAAGTAAATCATTGAGTTTTTTTGTTGGAATGTTGTCTGAAAAAAGTCCATCGAAAAAAGTCCATCAATAAAAGGAAACAAGTCATCAAATGAACATAGAACCCATCTGTAATATCCCATGAAAATGTCCTAAAATGTTTGGACACAGATGAACATACTGCTAAAATGTCCCTCTCTATAACCATGTATCACCTATCCACATCTCTATGTACCCTGGCAGTGAACGCAATTGGGCGATATTGCCCTCCTTGCCACGGAGCTAACAATGCATATATGCTCACATCAATGGCATAAATAGTTAGGAGAGATTTACACCTGTCATCGAATGAAACCAAAGATTGTGCCTTGTCCACATTCTCTTTCAACCTGTAAAATTAATCTTGGCACTGGTGAGACCAGATAAATGACACATTTGAAAAATAATGTTTTCATGTTCACCATTTTTTATGCGCAACAAGGAATACCTTTTACTTAATATTGCATAATTCCTACAAATGGCCTATGCTGCTTTTTAGTTGTAGGTGCCAGTGCCTCCTTCTATTCGCTGAGCAACCCTTCCTTCGGTCGTATGCCAACAGCAACTATGGTGTGCACCAAATATGTCACGGACTGGATTCCAACTTGGCATTTTGACAACTTGATAGACAACCACTATTCTTGTAACACATACAAAACCATACATACCCTTTTGTTGTGTTCATGCATGTCCTTTCCCCACACCAAAATGTAATCTTGAAAAAAACTCACACCTCTCATTTCCCTGAACTGTGCCTGCATTAACCACTGAAAGACTGCAGTTGCTGGCGCTAACTCTATATGCCCCAAAAGGAGTCACAAATGAGATAAAAGGATGAGATTCTTCTTGTAAATCTGTTTGTTGTTATGCTGATGATAAATCAAAATGTGAGAACCATGTTGTTTGTCCTATGTTGGCCAATAGCTCCTTTATGTTTGGTAGGGGATGTCTATCTACCCAAATGCTCGCATTTAGCTCCCTTAAATCCACACATTCTCAAACTACCATCTTGTTTACGTGCCACCACAATAGGGTCAACTCAATGTCTTTGGTTATGTCTGTATCGTTCAATTTACATACCTCTTCCTTAACAGCTTTTTAATATGATTTTGTGGGAGAATCCACATAACTTCCAAAAAACCTTCTGAAAAATACTAATGAATACACTCCCTTGAGATACTCAGCTGATACATCAATCACTACATTTTCTCCATGCTCTTCAATTAAGCATACTACTGGCAGGTTCTTCCCCGGGAAAATTTGGATTTCCAATGCAGCTTGCTCCTCCTACCCAAGGACATTCGGTCCCTTGTGTGATATGATATGATAAGTCATTTATAACACGCCTGTACACAAGTGTTTCTAGGCGCGACAAGACAAGGAAGGGATGACAGAGGGAGGACAAGACAAACAATTTTACGAGGCTTTGTGTCATTCAGATTGTGCAAGTGAGAGAAGTTCAAGTGGAAAGGGAGGTGGGAAGTGCAAGGGAGAGGGGAGGGGAAAACAGGGCAGCAATTCTCTGAGTAAATACAGCGAGGGCAGTGCGGCCCTGGGTAGTGCAGGGAGAACAAGGGACTGTAGGGTACAGTTACAGCCCCTAAGTATGTAGTAGGCCCGAAGGCAGTACAAAGGTGACTGATCCAGAAAGAGCCTGGTACCCAGGGAGACACTGGGGGTAGCCAGGCAACACGTCAGTACATCAGACACGTTGCTCAGGTAGGCCAGCAGGGGAGGGAGAGAGAGAAATCAGAGGAGAAGAGGAACGTTTTGAGTTGCTTCCAGAACTTCAGGTGGTCCGGCTCAAGTTTGAGAGGGACAGGGAGGCCATTCCAGAGGGAGGTACCTGCAGACAAGAGATATCTACCCCCCACTCTCTGCCTGGAGAAGCAGCTAACCCTTAGAGAGTTGGAGTTAGCTGGAAGAAGCTATAGTTTGAGAAATATAGCTTCCCTTTAGAATGATGTCCTTTAAATTCTATCCTTGCCCATTCGTATCCCAGTACCTTTATGGGTACCTGTTCATAAGCACTCACTTTTATGTCAGGCACTTTGAGGTCTGGTACCTCCTTAACATAACTTGGTTCATATAGATCCATTGAGATCATGGTATAAGGAGACTCCAAATCAACTAACATTTGAAGTTGGATTCCATTCACAGTCATTGTGTCCCCTGGTCTAATCATACCTTTACCAGTTAAGAAACCCGCAAATGAAGCAAAGTAAGTCTCCTCTAGAAATTTCAAAAATATCGAGAGATCTGACCTACAACTAAACGGCATTTTAGCCGACATTATTGAAAATGATTTCTGTGACACCATCATTGAAAAATATGATTAGCAATGCTCACACTAATAAATCAGAAAGCTCCCACCTGAGAAAAAACGGTCAGACCTAATCCCAAAGAGCAAAAATGGTTCACTACTGAATTGGCAATCCAAAAAAAGGAAAAAAAAATGCAGTGAAACACATTGGTTAAAGAACCCAACTGACTGCAATAAGATTAGCTGGAAAAACTTAGAAAAATCCTACAAGAATAACATCAATGAGACAAAGAAGAACTAGTTTAATAGTCAAATTGAAGCTTCCTCAAATTCAGCAGGTAAACTTTTCAAAATCCTCAAATCCATAGACAAGCCCCAGGCATTGGCCCCTGCCTTCACACCATCCCAAACTGAATATGAGAATATGCTGGCAGCCTTTGTTAATAAAATCAATAAGGCTAGAGAATGTATAGCACTCACTCAAGCCAACAGACCTAAATCCGGTCAACAAGTAGCAATGACGGCCACCGAAGGCAAGGAGAAATTCCAGTTCCAGCA
Organism: Ambystoma mexicanum; assembly: GCF_040938575.1. Taxonomy (NCBI): domain Eukaryota; kingdom Metazoa; phylum Chordata; class Amphibia; order Caudata; family Ambystomatidae; genus Ambystoma; species Ambystoma mexicanum. The sequence continues at coordinate 541,358,619 of NC_090937.1, forward strand.
ATTATCCACAGAAGTTATGCTGAAAACTTAGGCGTCTATGAAAACATCCTCTTGCGCAGAAAATAAACTCCCTCCCAAGATCATTCATGAACATTTGTTCCATTATTCACCAAAATAGTAAACACTTCCTTTTGTGACCAAATGGTACCAAGAAATATAAAAAAGGGCACCATTACACCTCTGGTAAAAAAGCCCAATCTAGACCAACGCGACCCAAACAACTTGAGACCCATCAAGAACTGTAAGTTCACCCTTAAAGTTATGGAAAAGATAGCAACTGTACAGCTTCAGGAATACGTTGAAAGTCACGAGATCCTAAACCCACAACAATTGGGCTTTCCAGCCATCCATAGCACCGAGACAGCAATGTTGGACTGCAGACCAAAATGCTGGGGATTATGGGCAAGGGCAAGGCTGGCCTACAAGTCCTGCTGGATCGTAGTGCTGCCTTTGATCAACTAGATCACGAGTTACTTCAAGAAGCACTTGAAAAAGTTGCCAACTGCTCCAATGAAGCAATAAGTTGGCTGTCCTCTTTCCTTGAGAACAGAAACTCTCAAGTAAATTGGGGAGATAAATTCTCATCCGAATCCACCATCTTCGGCGGGGTACCACAGGGTGCCAGCCTTTCATCACTGCTTTTCAACCACCTGTACATTTGATTCTTGTGTGAGCTGCTAGACCATCTCAAGGTGTTTTTCACCAACTATGCTGACAACACTCAGCTAGTTGTAGAACTGAGCGGGGACTACGCTGAGGATAGTACAGCATTGAATGATCTCTATAAAAATATAGAAGATTGGATGGACAGTAATTGGATGTTTTAAATAGCAACAAGACTGAGCAAATGGTCTTCGGTTCCACCCAGGCACGAGCCAAACTTTCTTCTGACTACCAAGCATTTAAAATCAAAGAATCCCGTATTGAGGTTTCGGGCAAGGTTAAAACCCTTGCTATGACATTAGAAGCATCCTTGAATGCAGATGCCCAAGCAATATACGTTAGTAAAAACTGCACCTACTACATCAGATTGCTCAAAGCAATCAGACCCCAGCTCAGTGAAAAAAAATGCACTTTAATAGCTAGAGCCACCATCTTATCACGTCTGGACTATTGAAATGCCCTCCTTGTAGGTGCCAGTAAACAAAGTATGCACAAATTTCAACTGATCCATAATAACATGATTAGAACAAACAAAAAGCAAGAACTGAACACATTAGTGAAGCCAGACATGAACTTCACTGGTTGAAAATTGAAGACCACATTCAATTTAAATCACTGTCCCTGACACATAAGTGCTTGTACAGCAAAACACCAGCCTACCTGAACTCTAAAATCATCCTCCATAACCCTTCCTGGGCGCTAACATCAGAAGCCCAGGGATTAATAACTGGTATGATGCGCAAGAAAGAACACGGCATGAGTAGAGTATTCCCAAACCGCGGCCAGATGGAACAAAGTTCTGACCAGCCTTAGGCTGGAGACTAATCACCCTTCCTTTCGGAAGAAGCTTAAAACCTGTCTCTTCAAGTAAACCATAATGAGGGAATTCCTCTTAGGCCTTGAAATGCTCAAATAACTCTGGTACTTGTTACTGTCCTGTGATCGCTGTCTGCCTACTATCTTTGTTTTCCCGTCTGCGCCCCAATGACCGCAGGCAGTCGGGGCAATGCGAATAAATAAATAAAATTAAATAAAATTAAGCACTGCTCTTACCTGGAGGTGCTACTCACGTGAATGTGGCATTTGCATGGGCATTCCTTGATTGCAGGCTCTCCTCCCTCTACCAGCCCCTCCAGCCCTCTTTTGCCGTTATCTTTGAAATAGTAAGTGTGCCTCCGTATCTCAGAAAGGCCCATATGTATAAATGCTCTTTTTCTCCCCTAAGGAAAAGAAGGCACATTTTTTGGATGCATGCTTCAACTGCATGTGACATAATATGGACTGGGCACAATTTGTCCAAATAAGGCAATACATTGACTAACAGACAAAAAACAAATCATCTCAAATGTCTAAATCCCAAACTCATGTGATCTTACCTAACGCCTGGAAACACTTTCTGCTGTATGAGCGACACACAAATCTCCAATAAATACATTAGCGATGTTCCCATTTGAACAGCCAAGTGCAATCCACAGCGAAACAGAAAGTGTGCTGAGCATTTTAGAGGCTGGCAGGACCATCCTGGAGACGTGAGGGTTCTGATGGGCCTGCAAAATCTCTCTGAGAAGTTCAGCTGATCGGTTCCACATGCGAAACTTGCACCAGCATGACACGACACACAGCAATACGAAGACAAATAGAGTGCACCGCTGAATCTCAAAGGAATATAACGGATGCCTCAACCCCGATCATGGAGTTAATTAAAACGCACACGTTGGGCTAGAGTCCGGTTCATCCAGCACTAGTTGACAAGCATTGTAGTCCACTTCCTTTTTATCATTTTGTTGGGAGAGCCTATATAAATAACTTTCAACAGGGTACTATTGAATCCGACATCCAGTCACAGTTCAATGTTCTCCCTACACAATTAAGTTAAGGGAAATACAAACACATACATACCAACCTACCTTCCTATCGACGAGCAGGGTTTACATTAATACAACTATCTGTGTCTCCCTTGTATGGAGAGGATTGTGTATTCCTGTAATGGGGACACGTTTGTTAAACAAGAGACACGAGGAGGTTGTCGATCCACAATGCAGGGGAGTGAATGGCTGCGAAGATAGACTAGGGCAGACATGAGTGAACACAGGAACATGAAATGTGAAGCATCCTCCCATATACCCGAGGAGAGTGCACATAATGCAGCCTCGCTCTCAATGCTTACATCTTTTTTTGAGATACATTGCAGGAAGATGATTATTCTGAGAGTGAAATTACAGAAATTGCCATTGAAATATTTCCATTCCATCTCTCAAACACCGGCTAGAGACGCAGTTATTAATTCCCTCTCTCCGTAATGGAGGGGCAAATATAGACCTGGAAGCTCACACTGTTAACTGGAATTATATGCAGAAGCTTTCCATATGCAACGTGTCAATGCAACAGCACATTAACATGGACGAATCTGAAAGAGCATGTCTACAGAGCGCATTTCACAAGACAAGATAAAATGCCAGGTTGGAGCAATCAGGGCACGTTCATGGGGCGAGGGTTAATAACCACGCTTCGTACTGTGCTTGAGAGAGGCAGCTGGTCATTTCTCTGCCTTTTATAAGAGGAAACCGCCATTTTAACAACATATAGCGCAACCATTTCCACCCAAAATATCCCTGACACATGTCGGACACAGCCGGGAGAGAAGCTGATTATCCTTCAACCACTTGGTGTCTCTTGATCATTCAAAACGTGCTGGAACATCTGCACATGTATGCCCTGTCAACAAAGTACACAGGCATACTGGCCTCAGACATGTACGTGTTCAGGCATGCAATACAGCCAGAGCATTGGAGCTAGTACCCTTGGCAGGGGAAGGAATTAGCTTAGAATTGTGGAGTGTAGCTCCAAATGTGATTATCTCCTTATTTGTATTTTATTTTAGCCAGTTAAAAAGTATATAAACATGTGTTATATTTACTCTTCTCAGCCATTTGTAATATTTATCTTTATGAAGATATTCAAAATGTTCTGTCCCGGGAACTCTATATCATAGATATGCTCCATCGTTTGCTAGTTTACTGAGCTGTGGCAAATAATTGGCTCAGCACAAAGGAAAGGCCATCATCAATGAACAGGTACTGCACAGTAGGTACGTGAAGCCTTGTGCACATATTCAGACAGGATGGAGTTGGCCTAAGAAGCTGGTTGAATCCAGAATAGTATTATTAGTATAAATTAAAATAAATGCTCCTTGTTTGATCCCTGCAAGAAGACACGTGATTGCACGACATCCATGCTGTAGGATGGCTTCATGATGGCCGAGTTCCAATATATTCTTCAGCTCAAGATATGCCCCCCTACTCCTGGCAACACAATCTCTACAACCTGACATTTATTATACTGACGCAATCAACCAAAAACTGTTTTTAAGGTGTGTTGAGTCCATAACACAAAATGTATATTTTTCAACACACATTTACCACCAAAGGTGGAATTCATTTTGTTGCTTTCTTAACTCCAGCAATTTGCTGAAATATTAAAACTCCTCTTAAATAGTGTTCATTCTCATTCAACTCTAGCAAATTAATAATCTTGTGCAAGACAGTCTGCTAATCTTTGTTAATAAAACGCGTGAAGGAATACCGAGTATTTGGAAGTGAAGTGGTTGTACCCGGCCACAGAGCATCTGCCCCCTCCTACACAAATGGAGTAGAGCGGTATAGATTTTTTCTTTCCTACCACATACCAGTGGCGTAACACAAAATGTGGGGGCCCCCCTGCGAGCCATGCTGAGGGGGCCCCCCAACTCGGCAACAAATCACGGGTTGCGCCACACTCTGGGCCGGCCTAGACTGTCACGCTTGCACAATACGCATGAACGTGCTGCTGAAGGGGTATGACGCACACTGCACTAGGAAAAAGATATAAATATGTGTTTTAATGCAATATACAGCACACTTTCTGAGATAAATTGGCTATAAAGCCAGAGTGTTTGCAATTGTTTTGTAGGGTAACACAATCCAATACATGCAAGTCACCAACAGTGCACAGGAACATTAATGCTTCCAACTGGCTGCACAATGTAGACCAGTGTAAACACGTAATAACATTATAGTACAGAATGCCAGGCCACATTTAGACATACCTAGACTGTTTTCAGCAAAATGCCAGTCAAAGCAATAACACTCATCAAGAAGAGAGCACACAATAAAGCAAGTGTCTCCATGGCCTCGAACAACACGGCCAAACTCTTTAAAATCTGCAAGGAACTGGTCAATCCTGTTGTGGTCTATACCTCTTCTGTTCCCTCCCATGCCCTCTGTACAGCTCTGGCCTCTCATTTCTCTGCTAAATCTCAGGACATCCTGTCCTCTATGTCCTCTTCCTCTCTCGGCCCATTTTGGCCATCTCTTCTCTCCTCCTCCTTTTTCCTCTTTCTCTCTGACAACACCTGACGAGGTTTCTAGACAAGTCCGATCTATGAAAGTGTCGTCCAAACAGGTGCTCCGCTGCTCCTCCAGAACCATCAAAGCCCATATTGACACCCTCGCTCCAGCCTTGGCCGATTTCTGTAATCACTCTTTCGCCACTGCAATGTTCCCCTCTCCCTTTGAGCAATCCCTTGTGCACCCACTCCTCAAGAAGCAGTCTGCTGATCCTACCTGCTGGAAAACTATCGCTCAATCTCCACCTTTCCTGAGCAAACTCTTGGAAAAGCTTGCCATCTCCCAGCTTACTCTCCACACTGAATCTGTTGGTTGTCTCCATGACCATCAGTCTGGCTTCAGAGCTGCCAGAGGCATGGAAACTGCTCTCCTTAACACCTGTGCTGCTCTCTAACCTTGATTCCAGCATTCCTTCTATTCTCATCCTTCATCTTTCCTCTGCTTTCGACAGGGTCAACATCGCCATCCTGATCAATCGACTCTGTGAGAACCTGGGCATCACAGATCAGACTCTAGAGTGACTGACCTACTTCCACTTGGACCGCCACTCCGCTCCCAGGTCGATCGTGGTCCCATTCTCTCCGCCACCTCTCTCTACCTGTGGCATTCCCCAGGGCTCTATCCTCTCACGCTGGTTTTTCAACCTCTACTTGGCCACTTTGGCCTCCCTGATCTCTACCTTATCCTCTAACTTTCAGTGTTGTGCGGATGACTCAGCTTTCCTTCAGGCTCCCCTCATCCTCCTCTCCTCTCTTGCTCATTCCTGACTGTCTATCCACGATTCAGGATTGGTGCGCCTCCAACAATCTCTGCCTTAATGCCAGTAAGACAGAGATCCTTCTCATTGGGACCCTTGCCACTGTGTTTCCTCTCTCACTATAGCAGACCACCTTGGGCCCTCTTCCTTTGCCTTCTTGCGAGGCAAAAAACCTTGGTGTCATCTTCAACGCCACACTCTCTTTCTCTCCTAACATCTCGGACATCACCAAGAAGTCCCACTACCAGCTGCTCCTCCTCAAAGGGACTCTTCCCTTTCTCACTCTCCACCAGAAGCTCACTGTCTCTAAGCTGGACTACTGCAACAGCCACTTTCTCAATCTGTCTTCCTCTAGTCTCCTTCATCTGCAAATAATCCAGAACAGGACTGCAAGACTTAGCCTTGGCCTCAAGCCCTGGGATTGTATTTCTCCAGCCCTGAAATCTCTCCACTGGCTGCAAGGATCAAGTTCAAGAACCTTTGCATTGCCCACAAGGCTTTCTGGGGCCAGTGCCAACACTAAATCCAATGCTCTCTTCCAAAATACCTTCTTTCTCTAACCCTTCACTCAGCTACCTCCAACTCTCTAAGGCTTAGACATTTCTCCAGGCAGAGAGTGGGGGTAGACCTCTCTCCTCTGCTGGTGCCTCCAACTGGAATGGCCTCCCTGCCCCTCTCAAACTTGAGGCGGACAACCTGAAGTTTCGGAAGCAGCTAAAAGCTTTCCTCTTCTCTGCTGCTTTCGCTCTCTCTCCCCCCCTGCTGACCTACCTGACCTACATGTCTGCTGTACTGACTGGCTGCTTGGCTACCCTCAGAGTCTCTCTGAGTCCAGGCTCTTTCTTGATTGGTCACCCTTGCACTGCCTCCGGGCCTACCATGCACTTAGGGGCTGTAACTGTAACCCTGCAGTCCATTGTTCTCCTTGCACAACCAATAGCTGCTCTGCCCTGGCTGCACTTACTGAGAGCATTGCTGCCCTGTTTTCCCCTCCCCTCTCACTTGCACTTCCCTGCTCCCTTTTCCCTTGCACTTCTCGTTCTCACAATGACACAAGGCCTAGTGAGATTGTTTCTCTTGTCCTCCCTCTATCATCCCTCCCTTGTGTACACTTGTGTACAGGCGCATTATAAATGACTTGAATCACATCATATCATTTTATCACAGATGCCCAGAAAAATATACAATGCCAAAGTAAGAAATGGCTAGACTGGCAGCACCCAAATGCCAATCTAGCCAGGTAATTAAAGTTAGCAGGACTACTTTATCAGAAATGTCCAGTTAAAAGAAAGTCATACCAAACTGAGGAATGACTAGACTGGCTAAATCAAAATGCCTCTCTAGCCACTAATACCACATATCATGCCTGCTTAGCCTGGACATGCACAACCATTATGATTTATCACACAATCCTGCCCCCCCACACATCCACTCTCCCTCCCACCCACCACCCCAACCTCCACAATCAGCTCCTTGGCCCAGAATTACCTCTGTGTCCCTCTTCCTTGTCCCAGAGCTTTCGTATGAGGCTCCTTGCCTCATAGGTAAGTACTGGGATGAGGAACAGTGGGACTAGGAGTGATGAAGATTACAGGTAGCTAAATCAGGCATTACCTCCATGTACCTCTACCTCTTCCCAGTACTTTTGTATGAGGCAGAGTGCCTCAAACACACATACTGCCTCGTATATAAGTACTGGGACGAGGAAGAATAGGGCTAGGAGTAAGCAAGGCATTAAACACAAGTAGTAGCGCAACACCATTGAGTTGACTGGGCTTCAGCACTACCCCCCCTGACATTTTGGGCTATATTGACTCAACTTGGCTAACCTTTAGAGCAGTTGCCAGACCGAACAGGACACAGATTTTAAACGGCACCTGGTTTTTGCTGTTAACAAGAACCCAGCAATTACCAACGTAAAGCATTTCACTGTTAGTACCTGCATTCAAATTCCACATTGTTTAGGCGATTGAAATCGTGATGTGGGTTTAGTACTTGCATGCCAGGGGAGTGATTGGAAGGGTAGAGAGGGAACAGGAGACTTATAGGAGAGAGTTAACTGCTTGTAACATTGAATCTGCACTAGAATAGTCTCATTAAAATGCGTAAATAATTTGGATGCGCCCACACAAATAAGTTTCCCCCTCCCCACTGCATGTGAAGTTAGCGCCTCTCCCAACATTTGAAGGGTTAGCCCCCCCGAAATGAAGGTTTTCTTGTGCCCCTGTACACAAGCACACACACCATTCACTTTATACACACCCAGTCATCCACACATTTAAGTGTGCACCCTTTCACCATACACTCACACAGGTAGCCACCTATACATTTATGTGTGCACCCTTTCACCATGCAGGCACACCCCCACAGGCACCCATACATTTAAGTGTGCACCCTTTCACCATAGACTCATACACGCACACCTCATGGAGTTGAGGGGGGGCCCTATTACTTAAAAAAGAAATTGGGGCTCATTACGGGTCCAGCGGTAACCGTGCCGGTAAGCTTACCAGCACCGTTGTTTCCGGACCGGCATGGTCAGAATGAGCCCCATTGTTTCTTTTTTAAGTCACTAAAACTTCATTAAGAAATTATTTCAGTTAAGGACCGAACCATAATCAAAATAATTTCTTTATGATGGCTGAGTGGCTTCAAAAACAAACAATTTCTTTTTGAAGGCATAGGGTTCCCCACCCCCCCCCACCCCATGACAAGGAGGCCTCCAGCCAAGGGTCTTCCATGTCATGGGGTACGGGGGCCCTCAGACTTCAAAAAGAAAGTTTCTTTTTGTAGTCACTCTGCCTTCATAAAGAAATTATTTCTGTTACAGAAATGTTCTTTATGAATGCAGAGTGAATTTCAAAAGAAACGTTTTTTTTTTTTTAGAATTTTTTTTTTTTTTTACTGGGGCCCCCTCCCAGCCATGTGCTGGTGGGGCCCCCCCGCACCGCGGGGGCTGCGGGGGCCCCTGTTACGCCAGTGCCACATACATTATGCAAATTGTAGACTCGGGTCACTTTGACAGTGCATCAACATTAATATTGGCTCTAAACATGCTCTATATATTGTTACTTTTTTGCACTCATACTTATCAACAATACATTTTAATTTGGCGCTAGTGGCTGATTTTGGATAGAATGTAAATTGGACTTTTGTAAAACTCAGCCACTGATCACGTACGATTTAAAAAAACATATTCTGATCATATCATTAAGATTTGTTATGCCCGATTAATAGAAATATATATTAATGCAAACCGTTAGCTTTAATTGCATTAGTCACAGGGAGCTGCTGATGGGCGTGAGTATGTTGATTAACCAAAGCATCAGCTGGGAGGGTTGTCAGTGTCCAATGAGAGCCTTGCATATCCACATCCGCTGGGCACTACTTAACATGCGAGGGCTCACATTGACGAAATCAAGAGAGAAAGATAGTGCAGATTGTCTAGCCTAGCTCTTCGAATTCTCACTTGGGTAAGGTGCAAAATGATATAATGTATTTCCATTCATATTGTTTATTATTATTATCATTTTGATTACTGTTATTGTTATTATTATGATACTTACTAATACTAATAGGCCATTTGGATGCCACTTTAGGTCATAACTGTTCAATTTTGTTTAAAAAAGAGCTGAGCGCAGGTAGAGAGGTTCAAACATATCTCACAAGGATAAATATGTTGAAGCACAGCACAGTACATCTATATGTTTTGAAGCATATACATACTGAAGAACAGCTGTGTACATCACTGTGCTCTCAGCTCCTCCTTCTCAGCTCCTTCCTGGGTATGGTACAGAGTGCCTACACCCCAGACAGTATATAAGGAGATAAGATGAGCATATAATAAGACAATTTGAGTATGGCTAAAACCATCTGCATCACACGCCCCAAGTAAAACAAAAATATAAAAAAGAACAAACCCAAAAAAGGAACCTTTAACACAAAACACAATCCTTTTCTCCAGAAATCTGCTTAATCTCCCTTCGGCTATTCCTACTATGATCTGAATCAGTCCTGTCTCGCCTTTCTGCATCCAGGCTCAATTCAGAAAGAGAGCATGACGTTGCATGCTCCCTACATAGATATACATACTTGCCTTCCAGCTCATAGCAAATCAATTCCAGGTATTCAAAATAATGTCGTTAAAGTTCATACATAACATCAATTCACAGCCTTTCATCATTTTGCAACACTAAAAGCATTTTCAAAAACTATTAACAACACATAAAACATATACATGGTATGACCTTCCCTTTAGTTCAACATGCCCCTCGAGTCTATCTCTTTCTTAAGAAAATTGGCAAAAGCACAGTTTAAGGGAGAATGCAACAAACGTTTTTTTTTAAAAAAAAAGAAAATGTGCCTTTTCTTGTATTTGTTCCGTTAACTTGCGGCAAAAGTATGTTCTTCCTGAATGTCCCCTATGTAATATATAACAATAACACATAGAAGTGTCCGTGGGGGGCATGACCAGCAGCCTGCAACTTGGCTGCCTGACCCTGTGTCTCCTCTGCAAGATCCCCCTGCACCTCCAGTTTACCCCTTTTTAAAGCCCTTATCCTGATCCATATTTAATGGCAAGGGTTTGAAACCCCTGGAGGCTTATTGGGAGCAGAGTGGCTCCTCAGCTTGGAGAGACCCTCTTTACCGAGTCACCAACAAGATAGTAGCTAAGAGCTGAGGATAGCAGTGGCACCCGAAGTGCCTGAGGTGTGGAGGCAGATGCCCTGTAAATGAAGCAGTGGTGCCCTTTGAAGATGCTGACCCGAGTTAGTAGGGACCCTTGTAGTGGTGGTGGGTGCTCCCCGGCTAAAGCCTGCATGAAGATGGTTGCCAGGATCTGGAGAGAAGTGGATTCAATACGCTGGTGGAGACCCATGAAACAGAGCCTGTGAATGCATGACCTGCATCTGGGACGATATATGTGGGCAGAAGAGATAGCCATCTTGGGTGAGTGCCCCAGTAAACTGGCCCAAGCGCAGGAATGAATGTGCAATGAAACACCCCGGGGTCTGCATTGAATTTAAGGAATTGATAATTGGGCTGCACACTGCAGATGTCATGCATTGCTGCAATTGGTGAGACCAGCGCAGATGAGATGCCTAGGAAGTGGAAAACATGTTTAATTAACGGATTCACCCCCTATTTCTTTCCCCAAATGCCATGAGGGAATGACAAGGTGCAGATAGAAGTTAACCATGGAGTGAAGGCTGCAGAGTGTATGCTGCAGTGTTTCGCAGTGTCTGGAGCCCGTTGTCCTAGACTTTCTACACTGCCTGCTGTTTGATTGAGGAGGAGCATTCTAAAAAATATCCCAGTGGCCGCAGAGTGAAGGCTGCAGAGTGTATGCAGCAGTCTGTTGCAGTCCGTCGTGGACTTCTGGCTTACAGTGAGTGACGATCGCCTAGAAAGGTAACCCCTCACTAGGTCCTCTTTCGAACTCTTGAACCTCTGAACAGGTGAATTCTTCCACTGCGTACTTTGCCCACGGTGTGTCTGTTTTTATTATTTGGCTGACTGCCCCCTCTATTGCTGACTCCTCTTTCTTCACTACGTGCATATTGTCCAATTTAGTGTTGACCTGGTGCGCTATTTTGGGGACTGCGGGTGTCGTCCTTTGACCCAAATAGCGTGCAGAGGATCACATTTCAAGGGAGTGTTGTAGCACGTTATAGAGGTGTAAGAGGTGCCCTTGTTATTAAATATCATACTTGTGACATTAACATTGACATAAGCAAACAGAAATCTTATAGCCTTTGCAGCGCATCCACTGCTGCTGTAAATCATACCCCCAAATGGGAGGAACCATACGACTGCGATCCAGCCCCCCTTCGAGTGGATCGATCTATATCTAAATCTCTTCTGGCAGAACAGGGCAGCATCCAAGGCAAAGAAAGTATTTTTCCTAAGGATGGCCGGCAGGCTTCTGGCTCCGGTGTAATTTTACTTCCAACGGCAGACAGCAAAGACGCTGGAGTACCGACACCTAATGCCTTTCTTCTAAAGAACTGCGTGACATCCTATTTGGATTTCATCTATAAAAAATATTATCCTAAATTACTTTTGCGTGGAAGGCAGGATCAATCTTACGGCCCCTCAAAGGAGGAGGTGCATGTTGGGATTGGAATACTCTAATAGTGGTCTCTCTAACCCCTTTAGTTAAACAATGTCCATGGTGTTTCGAATTTGGATTTGGTGGAGAAGGTTGGAGATAATACCAACATTCCTCCAAACTCTGATGCCTCCTTTGAATTAAACGCAATCTCTGCACTATTGGAAGTGTCAAGAGAAGCAGATGCCTCTCAGCAAAGTAAATCATCACAGCAGCCCATACCACTGTGGAAGAAAACAGGGGAGTAGAGTTGCAAGACCAGGCTTTAAGCTCTGCATCAGTGATTACATTAAACGTTTTTCCTGAGATCTTTAGTTAAGCGCTTTGAAAACTTAAAAACAGAAGTCCATTTGCATTGCAGTTCTCTGTTAGCGATCTATAAAGATTCAGAACTAAACAAAATCTTTGGTGGCTTTGAAATCCGCTGTAAATGACTTTGCTAAAAAAAAACCTTGATGGAATTTCGCCTCTCATCAACAAATCAAGGCTCAAAACTGGAAAGATTGGTGGTGCAGTGGGAGGAAGCCAAAATGGAAATTGCTTCTTTGAGCATAAAGCTATCAGAAGTAACTAATGCACATGCTCATGGGAATGGTTGCAGTTGTTTTCGGTCCCTTCGTGTGAGCCTGGAACGATGGGCTTGGATGACACTCCATCATCCCAATCCACTATGTAAGAATTTATGAGATTGGCCCAACTGGTGGGCTTAGATGTTGCTGCTCAAGGATTGCGAGAGCTCCCAGATGCAAATCCAGACTCAGTATCTAACACCCTGAATGGCCAACAAGAAAAGAATCCAAGGAATAAAACTAATGGAAATTCAAAAAAGAAAAAGCAGTGGAGAGATCAACAACTTCTGCGACCGGTAAATGCTGCTGATTTGGCAGTGGTTCCCCAAGAAAACTCTCATGGCAGCTCCAGGTCTAAGAAGTTTAATTCGACAGGTAGCACTAATTGCTTCCTTTGTAATCTTCTTGGATCTCAGAAGCACAATTGTGGTAAGAGTAAGGTGAAGGGGTAAACGGGTGATGGGAGGAAGGTCTCCTAAAAAAAAAAACTCTGGAATTGCTCAAAGCTCGACTGATAGTAAAATTCAAGAGCTGGATAGCTGGATATATTGAAAATCACTGTTGGGAGCCAAACTGAGCCGATTAAGCCGTTCCTAAACATTGCCCCCATTTTCTTAAAAGGGAGCAAAGCAGTAGTCACTAACCCCCCATTAAAGATCACCCAGATATTTTTAAAATCTAAAAGTAAAGAGGCTTGTGGCACCACAAGCTGCCCAAATCTTCCGAGGGGCTTAAACCCTCCTGCACTGGGCCACAATCAACAGTTGTGTGGCTCCGATGGCTTATCGGCCCCGGTGGTGTCTACTCAATTGGGGGAGAATCATGTATGAACTCTGAAAATAATCAAAGTAATTCACCCAGAAGAGATGTCTTTACTAATAAAATCAACAACAAGATTGTAAAATCTTCTCTCACTTCTGTAAAATCGAAAGTGCCACTGCAAGGTTTAGCCCTATATATTTCATGCACTGCACTGAATGATAGAACTAATCCCCCTCTGAATTGCTCTGTAATCCTGGCTGAGATGAAAACCATTCATTCCTTAAAGTACATTTCTACGGCTGATATCCAGCAGGTTGGCTTCCCGTATTTGCCTAATACTAACTCTGCCAAATTGTTGTTGACATCTATATTGGGTATGAATCTATAATAGGGGCCAGTTCATAATGGGATAAGAGGGGTCTGATCCTCGCATTCAGGCTCCCCTCTGCCACCTCTTCTCCTTTTCTCATCCTGGACTGTCTATCTGCAATCCAGGAGTGGTGCACCACCAATGTTCTCTGCCTGAAAGTCAGTAAAACAGAAATCCTCCCCATATGTACACCTTTCACTTCTTTCTCACCACTCTTTGGCCGGCCTCCGTTGGCCCTCTTCCTGCTCCCATCACTGAGGCTAAGTACCTCCAGGTTATCTTCAACTCCACACTCTCTTTTTCTCCTTACATTTCCACTGTCTCTAATAAGTTAAAGTACCAACTGCACCTCCTCAGTGGTTTTCTCCTTCCCCCAGAATCTCACTGTGTCCAGAGCTCTGGTTCTCTCTAGGCTTGATTCCTGTAACAGCTCCTTTTTAAATCTACCTGCCTCTACTCATCCAGGAAAGGACTGTGAGACTTGTCATTGGCCTCAAGCCCAGGGATCGGATCTCTCCAGCATTGATATCTCTCCATTTGCTCAGAGTGGCTGCAATGATCAAATTCAAGACCCTTTGCATTGTCCACAAGGCCTTCTGGGGCCTGGGACCAAAATATCTCCAGCTTTCTCTTCAGAAGTACCTTCCTTCTCGAGCTCTTCGCCCCTCCACCTCCAATTCCTTGAGGGTCCGTCACTTTTCTAAGCAACGAGTTGGGGGCAGGTCTCTCTCTTCGGTTGGCGCCTCCGCCTGGAACAGCCTCCCTGCCTCTCTGAAACTTGAGCAGAACCATCGCCAGTTCAGGAAGCATCTCATGACTTTCCTCTTTGCTTCTGCCTTCTATCTTCCACTTGTCTGCTGATCTCCTGTTGTTACCGCACTGTTTACCTTACTACTCTCTGAACCACAGACCCAGGTCCCTGCCCCCTGGGTTGCGCACCTGCACTACCTCCTGGCAACCCTGCATTTGGGGTTGTATCTGCAACTCTACAGTCCCACTACCTGCACTTATCTAACACTTGTTTTCTGCACTTAACCCCTGTACTGCCACCTGCTGGCCGCACTTCTTTTATTTATGTGTTGATCTTATGTCTCGCACTTCTCCCCCTGCCCTTCCCCTGGCACTTTTTCCCTTCCCTCTCGCCTGCATTTGTGTGACCTCAATGTCACTTGACCTAGTAAGATTGTTGTCTTGTTCCCCTCCCTTGCCTCGTCGAACCTTGAAACACCTGTGTATAGGCACGGTATAAATAAAATATGTCATATCAGGTAGGGATCCATCACAACACAGCAGTTACAGGCCAATCTCATTAATTAATGTTGAAATTAAGATACTGTCCAAAGTACTGGTCACCAGATTGAAGAAGGTGATAACTAAATTAGTGAATGATTTGCAGGAGGGCTTTGTTTCAGGTAGAATCGCAAGGGATAATGTGTGGCTGCTACTGCATGTGTTATGTCAGGAAAAAAAGGGCTGAACCCAGCGATCGCACTTTCATTGGACACAGGGTTCATGTTTTGCACCTTTTGAGATTCAGATTAGGGCGCTACCAGCACAAGGTGGGACTTTTATATGAGAGCCTGTGTGCCAGAGCGAGTATTGCTATTCATTTTGGCCCTCAAACTGGTTGACCTGGCCATCATAGTACATATGGTGATTAAAGGAATTAGCGCCCTTTTTGGGGAGCTCAAGGTGTTTCGGTATGCAGTTGACATCATGCTAACACTCTCTGAGCCAGATACTTCTATGCTGGTATTGATTGGGGTCATTCACGTCAACTGGGATACATTGGAAGCCATACCCCTCAATGATGAGATGAACAAACATTGGAGGGCTGGTGAATGCCCGACTCAAATACCTTGGGATATATTTGCATGGAGACATGGGTGGGCTGATGAGGGATCATTTGAGTGGGATGTGGGACAGGATACAGGTTGACCTTACCAGGTGGTCAGCATTAAATGTTTATATGTGGTTTAGGATGCAAATGGTTAAATTTGTGGTGATAGCGTGGCTGAATTACATCTTTGGAATGCTTCCTCTAAGGGTACCACATCACATCATAAGGAAAATGAGGTGTGGCATCAAGTCCTTTGTATGGAGCAACCTAAGACCACGATTATAAATATATAAACTGTATGCATCAGTAGGGGCCAGTTGCCCGAGACTCCCAAATGTGAAACTATATTATGTGGCGTACCAGCTCTCCCAGACGGTGGTGCTCTTTCACAAACTGGAGGACAGACAGCTCTGCGCATGCTGCTAGCAGGCCATGTCTGGGAGGTCAGGAGAGATGATATTATATGACACGATTGCTTCTATGAAGAATCATCCTATCAGAGGGGAGACTATACTGGCATGGGGAAGGGCATATGCAGTGACCAAAGTTGATGGGGGTGGCACTTAAAGGCTCCACTAGGTGCTTTTCAGATTTAGAAAAGGCATTTTACTTGGATGGTAAGGTAGTGTGGAGGTATGACCAACTGCCACCTTGTCTACTAATAAAATGGGGGATGCACAACTTGCTGCTTGGATATTCACCCATCACAAAGCTCACAAGATCCTGGCAGTGGGGTAGCGGTCTGATGGGTACATTATATCCAATGTTATTGGAGATTCCATATAATGACCAGTGCAAGGACGAGATATTGAGAAACTGGCAGGGGACGTTGGGAGGGAGTTTCCCAGAGGATGGTTTGATGTGTACATTTCAGCAACAGCCCCCTGCCAGGTTCTTTACATGGTTCCTTTCATATGGCTTCTCCACATAGTTTTTACTGTGTTTCCGCCTAGGTCCAGCACAAGCGCTCATACAGTGTTTTTGCCTTTCCAGGTTAGGTGTGCTTGCTCATTATAGCACCCTTGGTGACTACTGACTCCATCTTTATTTACTGAAGACGGACGTGTTTTCCTTTCCACCTAACTCTTCGGACAAGTTCTACCCGGAGCATTTCACTACTAAGGTACCTTTTACGTGTGTCTCTGCCCCACCGGGCCTGTTACTGTTAAATACCAATAACATAAATCCTTTTTAAACCTTGATATTAGCACTATGCTATGCTCATATCCACATATGGGCTTGCATGCACCCGTATACTTATACCATGCTTTTATAAACCTGCATGCCGTCTCCCCGTTATGCTCCTCTATAGCATCCCTCACCATTCACTCTATGACCCTGTCTGGGCACCTCGCACTTCTTTTACTTATTGTAGTGCTTGTTCTTTAGTTATATTCATGATTCGGAGCGCCACCTTTCAGATAAAATAATCAGGAGCAATACCACAACATGCTCCGATGGCATCCGACAAACTCCTTCACTGACTTTTCGCTCTTTCTATGAATTATACTCTCACTAAGGATGTATTCTCTCCACAGCATTTTCAGAAGCGTGACCCAGGTGCGCTCTACCTTTTTCTTTCTACTTGGCCGCATTGTTACACAGCTTACGAAGTTCAATAGGTTTGGAAAAGTAGCCTTCTACGGACTGCACTCCTTCTTTAATCTATACTGGGTGAGTGGTCCGTATATTTATGACAGCATACACTTGAATTATGATATCCCTCTGAAGTTGTCTGTATAGCAGCCTGTCTATATGACTTAAGTATTCGCTTTTTTCTGCCCCCTCTAGGGTGATACTATCAACTCACCTCCATCCTGCCCTGAGGAAGGCTCTGACTACTGATGCCAGTTTGGCATGCCGAAACGTGATTTATATATATGTTGTTCCCTTTAGGAACAAACTTTTGATTCTTTCCCACACGTTGGCAGATTAAATATACATACTCAGCTAAAATTATATTCTTTTTACATACCTACCCTGTTAATTTTTTATACACCCTGGTAGGCCTTATGCTGCAGGAACTATGGGTAGCCTGTAATAATTTTTTTATCTTGATGTGATTAATATGTTATCCCTTCTTTTGCACTTGATATATTTGTGATGAATGTTCTGTTTTTCTTTATTTTTTCAATGGCTCTATTCTACTTATTTTTTGCTTTAGAAATTGTGTAAAATCTCAAAAAACTATGCTTTCAACAATAAATTTATGGTTAGCATTTCTCAGACTGCTCCCTTGGTGTATCCCCAGTGATTTGCCTCGCAAACACTAGCCTTTGAATTACTATGGAGATTTAATTTGAATGTCGGACAGAATCTAGGACTGTCTCGAGTGTGAGTACCCCTTTGTCGGTTTTTGTAAATTCTACATACTTTGCCCCCACTCACACTTGCACACAGGGGCTCCCCTATTGTTTGTTACATTTGATGTGTACATTGCGCAGCTTCGAAAGGGGTGGCAGGAAGGCCTGGCTTCGATTATCACAATTTAAGATACTCCAACATTGGTACTGGTCACTGCACACGCTCATGAAGGCAGGTCTGGCCAAGATGGACAGCTGTTAGAGGTGTCACAATCTGGGAGGCGATCTACTGCACATTTTATGGTCCTTCCCAAAACTGAAGGGATACTGGGTCGGAATTCTCTTGAAATCCCACTAGATCAGGTACTCTGTGTTCTACATGACTTGTTCATATTGAATAGTTAAACAGAGTTAGAGAAGAGTTAGGCAAGCACTGCACTGTTAGTTGCCAAGCAACATGTGCTGTGGCTGTGCAGGTCATCAACCTGTCCGACCGCCGATATGTGAGATACAAAAATGGTTAAAACGGCTACCAATTAACAGGTCATATATAGGGTGATGGATAGGGAGGCAAACTTCCGATCTACATGGGGACTGTCCTCGATGATTACTCAGGACTGAGTACTGGTAGTTAGAGCTTGGATTAGAGATCTCCCCTGCCTAAACACCCCCCACACACACACTTCATAATACAGTCATTTGACCATGGGTTCTCTGCTTGGCCATCCTGGGATTTGGGCTATGCAGAAGGGTTGTGTGTGCTAGCGATACTAGGGACATATGCTGAATTTGTTTTATTGAGGTTTGAATTGTTGTCGCTTCTTCTTCTTATTGACTCCTGCTTTTGCTTTGCGCATACATCTACTTGTGGTAGTTATTTTTTTTTCTTACCTATGAATTGGTCAGTCTACCCGTTCATTGTAATAGAGTATGGAATGGGATATGAACTTTGAGTGTAATGGATGACAAAATAGGCAGAATAGGCAGATGGTTGTTCTAGAACATGAATTCATGTACATATCTTCTGATCATAGGAACTGCTCATTAGCAACTGCTCTAAATTGTAATTGTACTTGATGAACTGTTCCAATTGATATTTGCCCTTGCTTGTATTGGTTTCAAATGTCTAATACAAATCGGAATTATAAAAAAAAGAAGTGTCTATTGGGGTTTAAAGAGCACTCATTGTAAAGACAATCAGACAAGCTATTGAGAGATGTGCCCCGAAAACCTGACTAAGTTCTTGACCAAAATTGATTAAATCGAGCTTATGCAAATCATCTTTTTAAAGATCTTCCCAGCTTGCTATCTACACTGATCTATAATTGATCAACGCATTTAAAAGGCTGCTATATACAGGTGGTTGGGGATGTCATGGGAAGGGAAAAAGAGAATCTTTCAAATATGATTCACCTTTTTCATCAAACTATTTACCTCTTGGTTCACCAGCTCCAACTTTTAACATAGAGATAAGAATAAAACATCTGGCAATACGTTTTCCAAATATAGCTGACTTGACAGAATGGTCACATATGTTTTCAATAATGCCCTAAATCAGCCTACGTTCACAATTAGCTCATACCTTTGGCCAGAGTGTTATTATTCAAAGTATTAAAAGATCAGCTACATGGGGGCCTTTGAGACCATCATTACCAAATTAACTGCAGGTTTTATGAAGGGGGCTTGGTGACACAGAGCACACATGTTTAGCAGCCACTGGCTATAGAGCCTTTGAGATATGGGCATTTGTGTGGCTGTTAAACTTAGTTTTATGCTGCTCCTTCCTCGTTCTCCCAATTTGCCACAAGTGATCTTTGGGCCTTGTTTTAGTTTTAAGATTGTCTAACATGTTTTGATGTAACTTTACATTTTACTAAGAATTTCTATGTGGAATGTTTGATTGCCTTAATGTTTTTATTTAATATCGTTTAAGATTGATGTGGTGTTTTAACTGTATAGTTTGTATGTTCATTGGTTTTTATGTCTCATGCTTTTTATGCTGCCACGAAAGGCTCAATGAATGAAAGTGAAATTAAAATAATTCTCAGCTTCATAAGGTCCACATGAACTAGCTCTCGTGCTTTGAGTCTGGAGACTGCCAGCAGGCTTTTCGCCAATTTGGATACCTCTCCTTCCAGGACATTATTATTCCCTCTTCCCTATATTCCAATGAAGTACATTTTCATGTGAATTAGGCTGGTAGATTTGCCCTCATATGTATCCAAAGTGGCTTTTAGTATATTACCACTGGATTGACTTTAAAGATGAACTATGCTCCCAGTGGTAACCCTCCTGGAGCAGCAGCAGGAGCTGCGCTCCTCTGCAGAATCAGCTGGCCACAACTCCCAATGATCGATGGAATCCTAATGCCTAGGTATGGCAGCTACTGTATTTAAACACAGCTTTTAATTTTACGGCTATTCTTAGTGCTGCGAGCGCGGTAGCCCATGAAAACATTGCAGCTTGAAAGCGTTTCATTTCAAAAACATCCGTGATGCACATGAGCTGTGCTGCATGAAGCACACATCACCAGGACCCTGTGCCACCATTTAAACACATGAGGTGCTTTCACTCTCCAAGATGGCCGCCCGTGTCTCCCCCATTGCTCACCATCTCCAGCCCCTACACCACAGTGATGACTGATGGTGATTGGGCCCTGCAGCAACATCCAGAGCCTATCGGATGCCGGCAGGCGTGAGCCGGCCCTTCCTGGTGAGGCCCTGAGGGCAAGGCCAACAACTGTCCAAAGACTGTCCTGAGCTGGCCAGAGCCCAGGGCCACACCCCCTGCTTGTTTTGAGGCTGTGAGTTATATTTGCCTTACGCCATACTACCTGTCCCCTTGCACCCTATCCTATTAAACAGCTCTCCTCAGTGCTCTGCTAGCACCTGCCTTGCGCTGTAGTCACTGTACTGGACGCTAAGGGCGCTTAAACTTCCACAACAGTGCGCCACCCTAGTCAGCCCTATGTTTTCCACACACTGTTGAGCATCCCTACTATGCTTACTATGCCCTCTCACCCTTTGGCAAAACTACATTGCTGTGTTTTCTGTTCATACATTTTGCGCCTGTGTTCCTTTACATTTTAATTTAGTGCCTTTTTGGCTCCTCCTGCTAATTTCGAATCTAGGTACCCCTGATTCATGCGTCTATTGATGTCCCATTGCATTTTAAGTTAGTGCCTTTTTGGCTTCTCCTGCTAATTTCGAATCTAGGTACCCCTGATTCATGCGTCTATTGATGTCCCATTGCATTTTAAGTTAGTGTCTTTTTGGCTCCTCCTGCTAATCTCGAATCTAGGTACCACTGATTCATGCGTTTATTGATGTCCCATTACATTTGTGCCTTATGGTCGCCTACAGACCACATTGATTATTGTGTTGTGTCTTATGGTCGCCTACAGACCACATTGATTATTGTGTTGTGCCTTATGGTCGCCCACAGACCCCACTAATTGCTGTGTTGTGCCTTATGGTCGCCTACAGACCACATTGATTATCGTGTTGTGCCTTATGGTCGTCTACAGACCCCATTAATTGCTGTGTTGTGCCTTATGGTTGCCTACAGACCACATTGATTGTCGTGCTGTGCCTTATGGTCGCCTACAGACCACATTGATTATTGTCTTGTGCCTTATGGTCGTCTACAGACCCCATTAATTGCTGTGTTGTTCCTTATGGTTGCCTACAGACCACATTGATTGTCGTGCTGTGCCTTATGGTCGCCTACAGACCACATTGATTATTGTGTTGTGCCTTATGGTCGTCTACAGACCCCATTAATTGCTGTGTTGTGCCGTATGGTCGCCTACACACCCCATTAATTGCTGTGTTGTGCCTTATGGTCGCCTACAGACCCCATTAATTGTTATGTTGTGCCTCATGGTTACCCTTTGACCACATTGAATTGATCAGTGTTGTGCTTCTGGTCACTAATAGACCGCACCTGCTACCTTGTGTACTAGCGACGCCACCCACATCATGTATTGGTACCTATTGACTCTCATCCACCTACTGCATACCTACAGTAGACACTGGTCTAGTCAACCCAACCCATACTTTAATCAAGACACATCCACTAGTACATCGTTGCCCAGCACCATGGCACCCGCAAATCCATACCTGGATGATCCAGCACTCTGGATACACCACTTTGCTACTAGACCAACACCTAACCAACCTTGCTCCATTGCCATCAGAAACACTAGACTGAATTCTAGAACTAGAGTACCTACTTATCCATGCTCTCACCACCATAGCCTTTCGAATAGAAACGCTAGATTGAATTCTAGAACCGGCCCACCCACCTCTCCTTACTCCCACCACCCTAGCATCTTATCCAAAAACTCTAGACTAAGAGCCCGTAGCCATGAAACACTTGCGTACTGACCATAACCTTGGCAATTCCTCCATTGACTCCGACAATCTAGCTCACAGCCTTTGGCATAGTCGACCGACACCATCTGAAAAATCTCCCAAAAAAGACATATTAATTAAAGCAGCTTTGGTGAATGCTAGGTCTCTTCCTGCCCATGCTCTCGACATCGCTGACTTTATAACTTATGAAAATCTTGATCTCCTCGCAGTCACAGAAACTTGGCTCAATGCTGCATCCGGCCCATCTCTGGCCCTCGCCATACCTAAGGATTATGCTGTCATTAGATCCGATAGAAACACCACTCAAACGAAGGGAGGCGGACTCGCCTTCATATTCAGAAATACCTTCGACATTAAAGTGATCCAAGACGCCCAAATCACTTCTGCTGAATCCCTATCAATTAAACTACCTCTTTCACCCAACCACACGGCAACTGTGCACCTTATTTACCGTCCTCCAGGACCCATCTCCTCTTTTATAGAGGATATTGCATCACTTATAACCATAAATACCAAACCTAATTCCCAAACCATCTTACTTGGGGACTTTAATCTAGGTTTCAACGACCCTAAGGACTCTAATGCTCATGACCTAGCCAACACCTTATCTGAACTGGGTCACACACACATTATCCATGAACCTACTCATATCAAAGGCAGAACACTAGACTGGCTCTCCCACCTCAACTGCTCCATTGACCTCCTTTCCAATGACCCTTGCATCTGGTCGGATCATCATAAAGTAACCTTTACTATCAAAGCCAACACACCCCTCCCGGTGCCCAACATCGCCCCTGCCACCTGCATGAGAAACAAGAAAGATATCACTCCGGACAATCTCATACCTATACTACTCCCTATCTTGAATAATATTGACTCAGACGCCGACCCCACAGTCTTAGTGGATACCTACAACCAGGCTATTCTCAAAGCACTAAACACCATTGCCCCTCTAAAATTGCGGAAACCTAAACCACAGCGACACCTTAACACCTGGTTCACGCCACAGTTAAGAGAATTACGCAAAACTAAAAGAACCGCTGAGGCTCATTGGAAGAAACACCCCACAATATCTAATAAAACTGAGCTAACTCTAGCCTCCTCTAGCTACAAAGAAGCCATACTTCTTGCCAAAAAAGATACCTATAATAAAAGGATTACACAAGTGGTTTCCAACACAAAGGAACTCTTTAAGATTCTGAAAGAACTAGAATCCCCCATCGCCCCATAGACAAATGTGTTACTGACACACTATGGTGTAGCAATATTCAGAAGGCATTATTAGACAAAATAGCTCACCTTCAAACCAAAATCAACGCTAAAAAATCCTTACTACTAGCTTACCCGGACTATAAACAACTACCGAACAAACCATCTACCTTTAAATCAACCTGCAAACCTTTCAGCTTTTCACCCCTCGCAATCTGGGAAGTAGAAAACATCATCAGGAAACTTAAACCCTCAAACTGCCAAGGTGATGCCTGCCCTGCCCCGATCATCAAAGCGGCAGCTCACGACCTGGCACCATTCATTACCAACCTCATCAATGCCTCTTTCAAATCTGGAATAGTACCTGACAACCTTAAAGACGCTTGGGTCATTCCACTTATCAAAAAACCTACTCTTGACTCAACCAACCCGTCTAACTATAGGCCGATAACTACTGTACCGTTCTTATTAAAAATATTAGACAGAGCAGCCTATTTACAAATACAGGCCTACTTAGAATCAAACAACCTCCTAGGACTCAGGCAATCAGGCTTCCGACCAAGACACGGTACGAAACTGCATTAATAGACCTTACTACCCAGATCCAAATCCTGAAAGACAATGGCAAACTCGCGCTCCTCTTACTGCTTGACCTATCAGCTGCTTTCGACCTGGTCAATCACCAAACACTCTCTCACCATTTGAAATCTGCAGCACACTTTTCAGACGCAGCCACGGCTTGGATTAGTTCCTTCCTGGCGAACAGAACCATGAGGGTCTTCTCTCCAGCGGATTCTGCCGAACCTTCACCTGTACCCTGTGGAGTCCCGCAAGGCTCCTGCGTGTCCCCGACACTTTATAATGTATTCACAAAACCCCTGTTCGATATCCTTGATTATCTGGGTGTCACGTATACCAATTACGCTGATGACACCCAGATACTCATTCCCATCATGGGTGATTACGAAACTGACAGCACCACCCTTAATGAAATCTACTCTGTAATACAAGCATGGATGGCACACCATGGACTGTGTCTCAATGACGAAAAAACCGAGTTGATCATCCTGGGCACTCATGCCAAACTCAAAAATCTTAACCCCTCATTCAAAGCCTTTACCATTGATGGCAATCTTATCCCTTTGTCAAATAACACTAAAACCCTCGGTATCTACATCGATGCCACCTTATCCTTCTCTAAACAAACCAATGAAGTAGCATCATCATCTGCATACACCTGCAAGCTGATCACTGCATGTAGACCGTTCATCTCCGCACCCAATTGCATTGCTCTCGCCCGAGCATTAGTCCTATCCAAAATAGACTACTGTAACGCTCTTTACTTGGGCACTAGTCACAAAAATATCAACAAATTGCAAGTTGTCCAAAACAATGTCATCAGGGCTGCCCTCAACATTCCCAAAAAGGCACATATATCTGAGACCAGACGTAAACTACGCTGGCTCCGTGTCGAACACAGAATATCCCTTAAAACGCTGGCCCTTATACACAAAGCCAGGGCCAACCTTGCACCAGCATACCTTACGAACCAATTTACACCCCACACCTCCTTAAGACCACTCAGAGCAGCACAAACTAACACCATGACCATACCGAGATTCAAACTTCATAACTCGGGTGGAGCTAGCTTCCCTGTACAAGCTTCCAAATTATGGAACACTATCCCTGCTTCCTTGCGAGCAGAACCCTCATTCAACCTGTTCAAATATAACACTAAGTGCTGGCTTCATAATTTGGTCTCTATGACAGCCTAACCTCTTGACTTTCGCTGGCACACCTTGTAATTTAATGTATATCTACGCACTTGCAATACTATGTTTGTACCTATCTGTAACTGTAACGTAACCTTTGTTGACTGTGTTAATTGAAACTGTAACCAGATCTAATTTACGCGCCCTTATGCCCCCGGGCCTGGCTGCGCTTTATAAATAAATAAATACACACACAAATACAAATAAGAATGTTTTGTATTTTGATCACCTGAAAACTGATGAGAATGTAATTTGGAAATAGGTAACAATGTAGGCACATTTATACATTAGTATCAGCATTTTATGCCACTTTGTGACACCCAGCAACATCATTGCTGACTTTGGTGGATCATATTTTATTTTAAGGGAGGACAGATATATTCTAAAATTTTCAGCTTGGCAATGAGAGACAAATGGATGTGTACTAGCAACCACCACACCAAAATCTATGGAACATCTGTTGATGCCTGCTGTTATTTCCATTCCATATTATTTACATAAATATTAAACAGAAGAAGATACAGCATGAATCCCTTTAGATACAATTAAGGGCGTATTTACTTCACTTTGAGGACACTATCTAACAACTCATTGTATTCCACGTTAAATTGCACTTTGAAAGAGAGGCAGCTCTTCTCCATCCCTAGCTTGTGCAACTAGCTTCATAGAATGGATCTATTCTCTGAATTGAAAGCAGTGGTGATGTCCATAACTGCTAGATCCATTCTAATGTCTTTCCATCTTAAATATTTCTGTACTCTGAGTAGTAGGCCTAATCATTGTTCAGATGTGCCCAATTTGGGAAGAGATCTATATTGGACATCCACCAATATCAGATCCGATTCTATATTAGATTTGAAATGTCTCTGTTAAGAACAAAAGTTACAATAAAATACATACATACATCTTTCTTTTTCATTTTGACATTACATATGCATATGTAAAATAGATCCCCTTCTATTAAGTGCTCAAAAAAATAATTGTATAACTTATACAAAAATTCCTCATCATTATACAACATAATTAAATGAATTGCATCACGGTAACATGTAATAGTCTGTACTTTAAAATAGTGAGTTAAAAAACGTTTATGCAAGTCTAGGTACCGTTGACATGAAAGTAAAAAGTGACTCAAGAACTCAACTTTATCCTGATTACAGTGGCAGATCCTAGACATTCCCTTATGCTCCCACCTTCTTCTATCCTTCAAGGGTAAAAGATTCAACTTTGTCATTATTGTGATCCTTCTGCAGAGCCCAAATCTAACTGAGCAAATGTCCCTGCTCCTGTTGTAAAATGTCCCAAGGCTATAAAAGAAGCAAGTGAGAGCAGTATATGCCCCATCCCAACTTTTCTATCCAAATCCCACCTGCTTGCTTCCTGCTTTACCATATCCACGATGTTGGATAGCATATAGTAGGAAGGACAGTCCCTGTAAGGGATATGCCACCTAGACTGGAACTTAATGACCTCATTATACCATTGGTATTTATTAATTACTGGGATCTCTTAATTTTACATTCCACTCTCTTTAAATTTGGGTTTATTGGTTGGCCCACACAGACTTACAGAAAGTAACTAGCAAACCTTATCTGTGCTTCTACCTCAAGTGATGGAATCCCCAGTTACAACTGCAGGGCAATATTTGGCATCCCTTGTGGAATGCCCACAATTATTTTTCCATTTTTCTGTTCTGAAGTTTCTCCAAAAGGTTAAAATAAATCTGGCTTCCCTAGATCATCAGGGGGCGGACCTTGTCTTTGTACACCTCCAGACAATTATCAAGCATATGTCCGCCATACATATGATAAAATCTAAAAAGTGGTGGAGAGCACCAAGCAATGATCTATTGTGTAGTAGATTTTCTAAATGCTGCCTGCAGTGGATCCAAACGATGTATAGAATCAGCCCACTCCCCTACTCTAGGCACTTTGCAAATGTCTTGGCTGGTATGTCAATCAGAGATATAGCCCCAGAACAATTAGGGTCTGTGTGCTCGCCCTTCTTAAATACCGGGACCACAATGCTGTGTGACCAAGTATGAGGGAGTTCCCTGGCTAAAGAAACATCTTTATACATGTTAAATAAAACCGGGGACCACCAATCTAAAAATTCCAAAAATTCCTTAATGATATCAGAGTGTATTCTATCCGGGCCAGCTGCTTTTCCCTCGGGGCAAAGATCGTATTATCTCATCAAACTCCTTAATACCAAAATGAATTCCTTCCTTAAGCGGGGCAAATCCATTCATCATGTGGGCCATGTTAGTATTATCATCCTGAAACAGCTTCTAGAAATGTTTCAGCTGAAATGGGTCCTGTCTCCTTCACCTGTGAAACCTCAAAACCTTTGCGAACCATTGTTGTTAGTCAGCACTGCCTATTCTAATAGGCTCTACTATTTCACAGTGTATGCTGTTTTCTTCTCTCTTAACAGTTTCATGTAATCCCTTTTAAGCTTATTCAGCATGTCCCAGTGTGTCAATTTCTCCCTGTTCAGCATATACAACCTTTTCTTTGCCGCCCTACACTTGAAATCAAACCTGGAGCATCCCTTAAACTGCCATTTTTCGGGGTAGTGTACTGTTATCAGTAGGGTTCATTCAACAAATTGAAACAATAAAGTCATCGTATACACAAACTACTACCCTACTTAGGCACGCATCGGTCAATATGTGCTCCCTAATTTGATTTGTCAGTGGTGAATGAATTTGTTCCCTAAACTCTACCATCCCAAGTCGTATCTTTTATCCTTTGACTCCTCCTTGCAATATCATAACAGATGATAATTTTGTCACATCCCAATACTTTATCAAAGTAGTTACAGGGAAGTGGTCATTCTCCACCTTGTTGCATATCTTAAAACTGACAATCTTAGGAAATAAATGGCAATCCATGATACAGTAGTCAATTGTGGAGACGTAAGCGCCCCTCATAAATATGAGGCCCGTGGGGCAGTCACGTAAAAAAAGTATCTGTAAAAAGTTATTTACAGATACTTCTCAACACACTTCCCTGTGCATTAGCTATAGGGGAAAATGACATGCTACTGGGTATCCAACATATTTCCTCCAAAGTCTAATCTCTTCATCTAAATGTGCGGAAGGCCCCAACTTCATATTAAAATTACCAACAATAAAAACATGCTCTTTATGGTATAAAAACCGAAATCCCTCAATTGAATCAAATAAAACCTTATCCTTTGCAGTACTAACTTTAGGGGGCAAATAGACATTTAAAACCATCATATTTGAATCAAAACCCTGTCCCTTAAGTAAACCTCTAATATCACTTCTGAGGCTCAATCAGTTAATAATGGAGAAGCCATGTTCCATTTCTTATAGCAATCTATTCATATTAAACAAATCAGCTAATATTGCTACCCATGATCCCACATCTCGTGAAAAATGATGCCAATTTGGGTGCAAAGACTTATTAGTGCCTTGCTTCACAGTAATTGGTGCCTTTGTCCCAACCTTTTACACACAATAATATACATTAAGTCTTTCAAGACTACCCAAATGCTACATGAAAATCATAATAACTTGGTTGAATCCTAGTATGAGTTACGAAGCTGTCTACAAGCTATAATCTCACGAAAAGGTCCTCACAAACCTCCAACATATAAACACAATTCTAGTGGCAGAGAAACGTGACATTTGCAGATGTGTTTTTGGGAGATTCCTCATCCACAGCAATGCACAGAATATTGTGTGCTGTTTACCCAATTTTTTAAGCATTAAGGAAAACAAGTAAAAGCAAATAAACAACAGGGTACACCTTAGGCACTACTCCTTGTTACTCCAATCCCGTGCTAGTGAACCAAGCACAAGTTATTACTCTAAGCTGGAACTTCTCATCATTCAATTCAAACCACAGTGAAAACAACGTCTTACAGGAAAGACTGGTTACAGTTCTATTAAATAACATAATTGCTGCTTGTAGCACGATAGAATCTGGGTATTGCAACTATAAAAAAAAAAGAATACATGACATATCCCAGCTAAAACATTGCCGACTTTGCGAAAATGGAGACTCAAATATCACTTCTATTTTCATGGCCAAAGACAGCACAACACTGCTAAGCATTTAGGAAAACATACCCCAAATGATACACTCATGCAATGCACATGTGATTCAGATCGTGAAGTGAATGTCAACAACGTCTCCCTTTGACATCATTACGAGTTGGGTGGTAAGGGGTTAACGGCGCTGGTAAAGGTGCCGGTGCCGTCAACCCCTTACAGCCCTATTACGAGTCCTCCTCACAGGACCCGCTAAGGCCGCCTGGTAAAACCCGGCATCCTTAGCGGGTCCCGCGAGGAGACCAGCATGCTAACAACAGGCCCGTTATTAACAGGCCCGTTGTTAGCATGCTCCCCATTCCCATTGAGCCCTATGGGGGCTCGAATGGGAATGGGGTTGTACCGGGTCCGGGTTCCTTGAATGAGGAATTACCGGGCCCTCCAAGGTTGGACTGGCCCGGTAATTCCTCATTTAAGGAACCCAGACCCGGTACCAGGTAAGGGGGTAGCCATGCCGCGAAAAGCGGCATGGCTACTTCCTAAATCATAATGACCCCTGTGATCTCTCATATTTTGATGCTTTTTGCTCACTTCCAATACTTCAGTTGTAATTGGGTCATTGTATGGCAGTGTTCCGTGTAGTGTCTGTCCACACTGGATCTCATATTGATATTGCCAATGCCACTTTTGTGGTTAATCATTCTGTCATTTACTTAAAATTACATGTAAATAGTTTAGTAATTTCCACGAAGACAGATCAATGAGTATATGACATATTTGCTTATGCATGCAGCAAATCATGTATTTGTATCATATTTCCATTATTGAGATTTCAGAAAGAATACTACATCATGAGCACTTCCAACAAGGATATGTACCTTTTTGGGAGTTTGTAAACATATCTGCTCTCATTGGTTTATCATCTTGACATACAGTAGTTTAATGTATTGTAATGTCTTTTGATTTTCATTTTTTTCATTGTTTTTGTATTGCTTATAGTGCAAACCTAGCTTTAGAGAAGCAGAGCTCTTTACATTGGGATTGGGAGGGTGCCAGTAGAGGGCTTGGCATTGTCTGCCATAGTGAAATACAAACATGTGTGTAAGTCAGAATATTTCCTTGCACATTGCATCTGATTGACACAAGGACTAATGAGGACCAATTATATGTTGTATATTTTCATATGTCAATACACAGTTTAGTAAGTCATCATGGAGATCTTCCATCAATTACGGAGGACAGTATGCTTTAGTCTCTGTCATTTGAATCCAAACACGAATATGGTAGTTTCCATGACTAGTGTCAGGCACTCCTGATGTCTGCAGGAGGCACACATGGGAAACTGAAATTATAGTATACAAAAATGCAATACAACCCCTGTGGAGACCAATTATCTTAAAATGTAATGGCATTTTTGAGCCTATCATTATGTAGGTTAGTGAATATATGTACAATAGTCAGAACAAGCATCCATTTTGTTTTAGAAAAAGCACATGCCTATGTTTACCTTAGCTGGCAGTACTGGCTTGACAACAATCAATTTAATAGGGCTATAAACCCATATATACATAATTATTTATAATTGGTTATTTATAACGTGCTTAATACCCAGAGGTTTCTAAGCACAAACCCGGGGATCAAACCTGTGTTGCTCCGCAGTGCCTTGTTTCCAAGGCGAGTGTGTTGCCCCTGATCTATCAGAGAGGATTCAAAGCTATATGAGACTCATTGGAAGCAACTGATGTGTGCAGAATCGATGATGACTAACTGTACAAGTTGCCGAATATTTCACATCATAACATGTTTTCCCAGTTCAAACCAGAGTATTATCAACAGCTGCGTGGGGCAAAATTTCTACACACTTTGCACATTTGTATGGTTGTTATTACACACTGACAAATGGTTAAACGGCAGGAGCCATGGAATTTGATATATTTGTAATAGGCATACGTTGTTTGGCAAGCTTCTGAAGCATTATTGAAATATTGTTTTATGGATGCAGTGGTATATGCCATAGATAGTGCACAAAGAGAAGACATCCATGACTAAGTTGTAAGATGCTACTCCATAAAATACTTTTACAATAGAAAACATGTCCAAACATATATGTACTATTGTGGGTGTGGGAACTGATCAGGAATATATTACAATTTATTGATTACGGAATATTCACAAACACCACTGTTACATAGCATGCCTAAAATAAATACCATGACTTACACCCCCCCACACTCCTAGGCACACCAATTATAAAACAGTAAATTGGAATTGTTAAGCCTACATATATTCATGTAGATTCATATTTAAAAGAATTGGCCACACGAGCCTCCAATTCAGTTCCAGAAAAAGCACAATTAGTAAGTATCTTCGAGCCTATGTCCCATGACAGCTGACCAATGATACGGCATTGGCAGCAATAGCTGTATTAGGGCTATATACAACATGGATATATCATTAGATGAAGCAATCCAAGGTGTAGAAGAAGCACTGAAACTAACTGATTTACCTGAGGTCCATGTAACATTTTAACAGTTATTTCCAATTCACATCTGTGTATTACAACAGATACATGGGATGATAATGAGGGCAAACTGGCTTGAACAACAGTCAATATGAAACACTGACCAATGGTTCAAAGGTGGAATTATTTGGATGTGCTATACAGTTGAAATATTTGTTGATTAGCAAGTTGTTATAGAATATTTTAAACAAATAGTGTATTGTTGGCATTTAAACAAAGATAGCTGGCGGCACACCAATTTTGAATGGTGATTAGGCAATCAGAGATGAGGGAAGGAGAGGAGGTGGCTGAAGGAAGCCTGAAAATGAGTTGGGTGTCATCAGCATAGCACTGCAAATTTGAGCAGAAAATGGAAATGCAGTAGGCGTGAGTTGCCAGGTATTGGTTGAAAAGCCAAGGCGAGAGGTTAGACCCCTGGGGAACACTACAGGTAGAGAGGGTGATAAAGGATATGACGGACCCAATTTGTACCTGGGATGGTCGATCAGAGAGCAAATAGGTCAGCCAGGCAAGAGCCTGATCGGTGATGCCCAGGTTGTCACAGAGATGATTGAGCAGGGTGGTATGGTTGACCATGTCAGAAGCAGAGGAGAGGTCAAGTAGGATGAGGACAGAGGGAATGTTAGAGTCAAGGTTGGAGAGCAAGTCTTCACAGATGCTCAGGAGAGCGGTTTCCGTGCTTGTAGCAGCTCTGAAGCCAGATTGGTGGTCATGGAGAGAGACAACAGAATTGGAATGAAGGTTAGGTTGAGAGATGGTCAACTTTTGCAGGAATTTACCCAAAAAGGGAGTAATGGAAATTGGACCTGTTTTGATGAGGCTTTCATAGATCGGACTTGTCTAGTGACCACATGAGGGGAGAAAAGTGGAAAGGAGGAGAAAGAGGAAGGGAGGGTAGCTGAAGGAGAGTCAGCAAGCAAAGAAGGAGAGGGGAGAGTAGGGGGAGCGGAGGAGAGGGTGGACAAGATGTCCTTGATTTTAGAGATACAGTGAGAGGCAAGGGCATTGCAAAGAGCCTGTGGGGCAAGATGAGGGGTGGAGACTGCAGCAGGGTTGGCCAGCTCCTTACAGATTTTAAAGAGTTTGTCTGAGTTGTTAGATGCCGCCGAGATGTGGGCTTCAATGTGGACTCTCTTCTTGGTGCGGACAGAGAGTCGGTATTGCCTTTGGAGCAGGCGGCAAGTCAGTTTGTCAGAGGATGAGCAAGAAGCCCTCCATTTCCTCTAAGCCGCCCTACACTTACATTTAAGTGTAGCTAGGTCAGAGTCATACCAGGAATTGCACTTGGCTTTGGACTTCAAACGGATCCACATGACAGGGGAAAGAGCATCAAGAGTAGCAGAAATAGAGGAATAGAGCAGAGACAGGGCTGTGTCAGGGTGTAAGTCAGCCCGGGATGGGGAAGTGGGGGAGAAGGTGGCAGCAAAAGCCTCGACTGACACACGCTTCATGGGTCAGATGCCCGAGAAGGTGGGTGGCAATCTTGGGTTAGGCTTAGCTTGAGGGGAGGAGATGGAAAGATGAGAGGAGGCAGTGATCACTCCAGGCGAGAGGAGTTTTGGGGGGAGTACAGAGAGGGAGGCCAGAGGAGATCAAGACATCAAATGTGTGACCAGCTGAGTGAGGCCAGAGGGGAGGATTGATAGGGTGAGTGAATCATAGAGGTTGCAAAAGAGCACAGATGAGGAACAGGGAGAATCAAGATGGATGTTGAGGTCACCAAGGAGGAGGAGTTGAGTGGTTGAGGCCAGGAGGGAGAAGGAGAGGTCTGACCACTTGGAGAGAAAAGAGGTGATTTTACCAGGGGGTCGGTAGAGAGTAGCAACAGCAAGAGAGTGACTAAGAGAGAGAGACAGCCTGCAGACAAGGCATTCAAAAAAGCAGTAATTCTGAGTGGGGATGATTGAGCAGGAATCCACTCAGGGAAGATCAGGACTACACGCCCTCTGGGCCAGGTGGATCTGGGAGCAGAGAGGAACTTGCAGCCGTCAGGGAGGAGAGTGTCAAAGCTTGTGACAGAGATGGCCATGAGCCATGCCCCGGTAAGACCGAGGACATCAAGGTCAAGTTCTTCTAAGAGGTGGCAGATGTCAGAGGAGTGTTTGACAGGAGAGCGAGAGTTTAGAGTGGCAAGATGAAGAAGGTTGCCAGACTTAAAGACCTTCCGGGGATGGGTACAAATCGGAGGTGCGCCCAGCGTACATGTGAAGGAAGCTTGAGATGGGAGTGAGGAGGAAGGAAAAGAGGGCTAGGTAGCCAAGGGAGGAGAGTAGGGGACAGCTGGAGATAAGAGGAAGTTGATGAGGCGAGGGAACCACCTATCAAAAAGGAGGAGATTTAACTGAGGGCCTTGCACCATGACAGTGCCATTTAGGTAGACATTAATGATGACTCTGGAGGAGTTAAAGGAATCCATGAGGACTTCCCAGTGGGTGCCACCATTAATGGGAGAGGTGGACACAGGACAGAGCATAGAGACCATATGAGGGGTCCAGAGATCTGGCGAAGGAACGACAAAGAGGATGTCAGTGAGTATTTGTCTGGCAGACGTGCTGAAATAGGTATCAGCGATGGGGAGACATGGGTTGGAGGCCAATATATCCTTTTTACATTCCTTCTTACCAGACTTAGTGAGAAGGGAAGGATAGTTCATAGAGAAGCAGTTGGAGTAGATAGGATAAAGGAGGCAGTGGGAGAAATATGCAAGTACAGCGGTATGGAACACTAACTGGCTAGCAGCTTACATTTGGGGGCCAAAGTAAAATGAAAAACACACGCAAATTTGACTTTCAAAAACACTTTCAATAACACACCCAAATTTGACTTTCAAAAACACACCCAAATTTGACTTACAAGAACACACCCAAAACATTATCATCCCTTTATTTTCTCACTGACATTGCTATTTCCCATATGACTTAATTAACTACACATTTGACAGTCATGTGACAATGAAAATAAGCTCTGATTTCTACACGGAGCCCCAGTTGCTCAGTGGCTAGGGAATGGGTTTATCAATGTCAATGCTGTAATCAAAAGAGCTGTTTTTATTGAACACATTTAAGGTAGTGGTTGGAGCTGCTCATTCAGATTGACTGAGTCAAATGTGTGTAACTATTGTAATGAATTGTGTTCTCATTATTTTATAGAGCCATGACTCAGAGAGAGAGAGAGCCGGTGATAGGTTTATCATAAGTGACATTGTTAATCCCCACATAAATCTTCATCCCCTATACCTTTGACAAACATGCCATAATGAATGAATGAACCGTTTCTAATGGGGGCGACCAGTAGTTCAGTGGTTAAAGCATGGGTTTACCAGTGGCACAACATTAGGTTCAAGCACCTTATTGGCTACATAATACTCAAATCAGTAGGTTGAGCCCTACATTCGGAGGAGGTCTATTTATTTTCTTCACAATCAGCCAGCCAGCTAGCAGCTAATATGTTTATAACAGCTTTGACTAAAAGCTAAATCATGTACCAGGAGACTAGTAGCTTTTGGTTAGAGCAAGGGATGTCCTAGTGCAAGGTTGCAGGTTCTAGTGCTTCATTGGCTAAACAATACTCAAACTGGGATGTTGAACTATCTATTGCAAAATAATAGGTCATATCTCTAGTATTATGTTTTCTAATATAAAGCACGATTGTGCCTTTATTGACTTTGCACATTCCTCAGAGAGATAGCAGCTGATATGTTTATCAGAACTGGCAATGTTAGCTCCCTTGTGCATCTTAATTCTCTACACCTTTGACAGTCTTTTCATACTACAAGGCAAACCATTACATGAGTGGTTAAAGCATGGGGTTACCAATAGCAACATAGCAGATTCAAGCCATGCATAGGCTACACAATACTTGAACTACTAATATGTTAAGCTGTCTTTTTGGAGTATCTATGAGATATATCCTGCCCTTCGTTTCTTTTTCAGTGGTATACAGGCAGTCATGTAATTCTTCGTCACCGCAAACAGTGTTTTGCGGGAAAGGTAAGAGTTCAGCCGGATTAAGAACACAACACCTCTTAATTTGGATGTGAGGGGCAAACAGAATTAGTTCATACCTTGTTAACCGTGCTGAGGTGAGGTGTTGCGTTTGGGTTTTGTTCAATAGAATATCAACAGAGTGAGGTACCATCAAAATCAAATCATGGCCTAGGACCATTCCCTCACTCTGTTTTACAGATGCAGCAGCAGCAGCGACAGCGCGCAAACATCTTGGCAAAGCGCATGCGACAGGATCAAGGTCGGAGGAGTAGTAGCCGCACGGCCTATTCTTCCCTCCGTGTTCCTGTGTTAACACAGCCAAAGCACATCCATCACATTCATGCACAAACAACACAAAGACCTTGTCATAATTTGGAGTACCCAGCGCGGTTTTGAGAAGCTCAAATGATCGTTGATGTTCCGATTCCCATGGCAGTGGCAGAGAAATGCCCTTCTTCGTCAAAGCCAACATCGATTTTATCACTGATCCGGGATCCACAACCTACAGTAAGAAGCCATACCTATCAGGGCTCTGAGTTCCTTCTGTGTATTTGGAACAGACATGCCAGAAATGTGTTTTATTCTTTCAGGTGTCAATCTTCTCCCCTCCTTTGACAGGAGGTAGCCTAGATAGGCAACCTCCTGACAACAATATTGAAATTTTTTTAGCAAAGCTTTGTGACCATTTTTAGCTAGATGAACAAGCAACAGTACAGTGCCTTCTTTACAGGCACTCTCAGAGTCTGCAGCCAAAAGTAAATCGTCAACATATTGAAGCAGCATGCAAGTAGGTGGCAATTCAAGGGTGTTGAGCTGCTCTTTCAAGGCTCTACTATAAATACTAGGACTTTCAGTATACCCTTGAGGTGCCCTTGTAAATGTAAATGAGCGTCCCCCAAGGTGAACGCAAACAGATATCTGCTTTCTTTATGTGTAGGGAAAAAAAAAGGCGTTTTTCAGATCCACAACGCTAAAGTGCGTAGCTGTAGCAGGGATCATTGTCAATATCGTCGTCACATCAGGTACAATAGGAAATTGTGGGGCGACCACTTGGTTAATAGCACGAAGATCAATTATAAACCGGTATGGAATTGTATTGTCGCCTTTCTTATATACGGGCAGGATCGGACTGTTACACAGACTACCTGTAATCTCCTCGATCACCCCACGATGTACAAAATCGGAGACAATGCATTTCAAAGCACGTTCGCCTTCGACAGATATTTTATACTGCGGAATGCGTGGCAGTTTCACCCCATGTTTCAGGCCTATTTTAACAGGCTCAATCTGTAACACTCCGACATCATTGTCGTCCACTGCCCACAAACATTCCGGAACAATGCTAAACTCGGGAGGTAAAGGTCGAATCAAGAACTGAGAATTAGGAAGTTGCTGTGGTGAAACCGTTAGCCGTACTCCTTCCGAAGAACAATGAATTACCGCGTTCAATTTCTTTAACAAATTCAACCCCAGCAAATTCTCTCCACAGTTTGAAATGAGAAGAAAAGGACAATGGTCCGTGAAGGGACCCAAAGTAACGGATACCGGCGCAGAAACAGGACAGACAGTTGGTATACCAGAAAACCGTACGGAAACATTTGTTTGCCCTGACAGTGGGATGTTTGGAACCCGAGAATGATCAATGGAGCACTTCTGTGCTCCAGTGTCAATCAAAAAACTGGTGTTTCCTATTCCCTACTAATAATTCAACGTAGGGGCCTTTCTGATTAACGGGAATAGGTGAAGGCTCCAAACCCTGCTTCGGGCAATCCTAATGAAATAGAGCCTCATCAGAAGGAAGCTCTTCAGAAAGGTAGGCAGCAGAAGGGTGATCAAATATGTTTCTCGAGTCCATACTCGAGGTCTGATTTTCCCGTGAAAAAGGTTGCTGAGAATCTTGTAAAAGCTGACCTCTGTCAGGGCCCCCTGCTCCAGGGCGGCCCCTAGGTCGTCTACCCATACCCCAAAGCGCACTGCTTGACCTCTGGCGACAGACAGGGCACTGTGCTCGCCAATGACCTTCCTGGCGGCAATAAGCACATTGATTAATATTTACAGGACTCAGAGGAGATTTCCTTTTGGAACGTACTGACCTCTAGTCTGTGTCGTACCTCCTCTGGGGTTTCTAACAATTTGCTGTAATAATACTTTGGTTTTTAAATCTCCCTTTCTCTTTTCAATTTTTTCCTTCTCATTATTAACACGGTTCTCATAATACTGAGCCATGTGCAAAACCTCAGATTGAGATTTTGCCTGCCAAGCGCTCTCAGAGGACATAATT
This sequence comes from Ambystoma mexicanum, assembly GCF_040938575.1. Taxonomy (NCBI): domain Eukaryota; kingdom Metazoa; phylum Chordata; class Amphibia; order Caudata; family Ambystomatidae; genus Ambystoma; species Ambystoma mexicanum. The sequence continues at coordinate 541,396,549 of NC_090937.1, forward strand.
TGTGACTGGATGTCAGGTAACAATCCACGTACAAATTTGTCCACGAACAACCTCTTCCCCGACTCTGTACCTAAATCCTGTCCACTGAAGTCAGAAAATACCTCCTCGAATCTATTAAAAAATTTGGTGGCGCCTTCAGTTTTCCCTTGGACACAGGCCGTAAGCTTGTCCCAAATAATCCTTTTTTCTGGAATTATAGTTTTTACTTTAGCGACAATCCTATCAGGTAAAGTAAGTATTACCTGTGGTGGTTTCTCACCAGCTGGTCTTTCTCCATCAATTCTAATCATATTTGCCCACGTATCTCCCAACCCCGGCACATCATCTATTGTCTGAACCTGTTTCCATACATCTACTGGTAGGAGTAAAGGGAATAACAAGTCAATGTCACTCAAGGTGAACATAGAGGACTGTAAAACAGACTCTATCTCTTTGTAAAACCCTGTCGGGTTTTTCCTAATATCGGTAACTGATTGTTTAATTGTGTTCACTTCCTGTCGTGAAAACGGGATGTGAACGAATTGCGATACATAATGTGCAGGGATATCCACAGCGGGGGCACCAGTCCCAGCGTTGGCCGGGATCTCAACTTTTGGGACAAAGGTCGGAGGAACCTCTCTCATAGGCAACTGAGATATAGGTATCTCCGGCCGCTTACTAAGCAATAGAGCCAGTTCGAGCGCTAGGGCAGCTGTAGAAGTGTCAGGCGAAAAAGCCCTTTTACAAATCCCCAATAATTCTATGGGGCAACTAACCCTTTTCCTTACACATTCCTCTTGCAGGTGCTGTACCATCACCTGAATTACCTTTCTTTGCATTTCTACTGTATACTGACTATACGTGTCATACACTTCGTCTGGCGGTATCGATGAATCCGAGATCCATCGAACCGCATCTTTGGTACAAATTCGTACTTCCTCAGGTGCCGCTCTACGGCACGGAAGGAACTGTTTCTGTACATATATTCTATCGACTTCATCATCCTCATCTCGTGATTTTTCAAAGTCTTTCCTAAACTCAAACAATCTTTCAACATGTCCATATACTTTCTGCTCTGTGTCCCTCGAAAGTGCCAAAGCATTCAGATCTCTCACCCCTGGTGGAAGATCCGAATTTTGTAATCTACCCCACATCACACACAAATGAGTCCCCAAACCTTCGATAAAAACATTTTTCTCGGGAAAACTATTCAAATTAGATAATGTGGAAAAAACATTAGCTTGGTCACCTTTCTCCATGCAATGCTTAGCCCATGCAAACAATTCCTGTTTCTTATCTGCAGAAACAGTACTACGAGTCACAATCTTTGACCCTGCACCTGGATCGACTTCATTCAATACGGGGCCACTCGGGAGCGGAGGTATAGGTATATTTAACAAAGGTGCAACTATCGGTGCAGGGGGAAGGGGCGGTGCAATAGGCGGAGGAATAACGACCAAAGGACTAGGAACAATAGGCTGTACAGGGGGAACAGGAATAACAACAGGAGCAACAGCAGGAATGGGCAGAGCGCCCAAAATAGGAGCATACAGACGTGGCGCTAAGGCAACGGGCCTGCGTTCATTTAACAACTTCTCAATAAATTCCTCAGAAACATGGAAATCTTTAGAGGGGTACATTTTCTGGATCCCGAGTGAAAAGGCTCTATCCATATTTTTAACTGATTCTGACCGCTTTTCTTTATCATATAATAATGCTTTTTCAGCGTTTGTTTTGTGACGACGTGCATGTTTATCCCTACTTTTAAGCTGCTGTAATGCTTCTTTCTTCCAATTCTGTAACACATCAAAGGCTGCTGGTCTAGCCTTTTTCTTTAACAAGATCGATTCTAAGTATTCAATACTGGGGATCTCAAAACTACCGTTGATTGGCCACTGAAATTCGGAGGCATGTCTGGTCTGTCTGTGCCAAATATCATTAAATACTATACTTCCAATGCCATACTTACAGTACATAGTACATGCCGGCGACCCCTCCTGTGGTGCCGGGAGGCTAAATTCCAAGGATTGTCGATCGCTGCGGAACAGAGCCCTAAAACAGCTAGACAATTTCCCAGGCATTTAACAAAAAATTGGTGTTACCTGGTTCAATAATTGTGTCTGCAGATACAATACGCCAAATTCAAATTGTCAGGGTTAAATTAAGAGCCGGGTCATGACTGCACCTGACCAAACCTAAGGAGGACCGTACGGTTTACCAAAGAACTTACCTAACAAATTTTACCTTGTGTTTGGTGGTTTCGGCAAATCTGCCCGCCTCAAAATTGGACCCTCGTCAAGATGCCGTGTCAGACCACACGACTATCGTCCAAGGATCGGATCGTGCAGCGCTGCCGAGGTATCGCGTCTCGATCGGTCGGGCACACAGAATCACACCGTCCAATCCCGGTTCGATAGTCTGTGTCAACCTTCAATGATCCGGCATCAATCTTGAGGGTCCCTATTCGGGCGCCAACTGTGGAAACATAAAAATTGATATGAGGCCGGGAAGCCCAAAGGAAACACACCAACACAGGTTACAAAGAACATACAAAGCGCTTTATTCGAAGATACAACAATTACCAAAAGTCAATTGACAAACGGATAGCTATTCGGCCCTCATAGTAACAGAACAAACTATCAACGGTAGTTCGCCGTGTTAGTGTGTGAGAGCGTACATTGGGATACTCAGGGTTAACCATTCTTGGAACCAGGCCTAGAGTTCGTTGCCAAGTCAATCCCATAATGTATGCATGTTCATTTACACATAGGTCAGGGATAGGACAAGGTCTCAGTTCGCGACCCCAACAAGTGGCCTGCGGGCATATTACTTATTCATGTGTGCGGAGGTCACAACGGCCAGGATCCGACTCGAAATGTCATTCGGCCTCCATTTTGTTGTTCAGGGTGACTTCCACACCACAAGAGAACCTAAAATGGCGGCTAAATCCAAGATGGCGATTTACACAATACATTAATGTCAAGACCTTGCAGCGGAATCTATTTACGCAATATTTTTAGACAACTTGGCGTAGGCCAACATACATTAAAAAAATGCGATAGGAGGTATAATATTATTTCGATTTCGACAATAATGTATTGTACCACTATAAAAAAACAATGTTTTCTCTTTACTTGCTTTAATAATGGCTTTGTTTAATAATGTTATCGGCTGATATGGTTATCACAACTGGAATTGTTAGTTCCTAAATTCCTCTTCATACATGTATCTTTGATATTCATATCAAAGTAGAAACAAGCTCAGTTTTCTATAGGAAAAACAGTAGCTCAGTGGTTGGGTAATCAATTTACCTATTGCAGGTTCCAGCCCCTCTTTGACTAGATAAAATACAAACTGGTGGGTTGAGCTGTCCCTGGTGAGGAAACAGGTCAATTGTATAAACTCCAATGATTTTTAATGGCATTAAAACACTGTTTTCTCTTTATTTCCATATTCAGATCATTCATAGACATAGCAGCTGATATGTATATCACAATTGGCACTGTTATGTCCCATGGACATCTTCATCCACTGCACCTTTGACAGCCAAGTCGTAATGAAAAAAGCAGGGTTATTTAACAGTAGTAACCTTTCTTTCTTACTTTCTTGACAAATTGCCAAGGCTGATATGTTTACCAATAATGGTATTGCAAGTTCCCATATGTTTCTTCATTCACTGCGCTTTGCCATGCATGTGACAATGAAAAAAGAAAGGTTGTCTACATGGAGCCAAAGTACTTCATTTGTTAGAGGATGGTTCAGCAATAGTCAGGTTGCAGTTGTAAGAGCCTCCTTTTTCAGAAAGTGCTCAAACTGTTAGAGGTGTCTATTATAAGGAAACGTGTGAATTTTTCTCTGATTATTTACTGTTATAAAACATTTTGTTAACCTTTATTTGCATTACAAATGACACATATAGGCTAGATATGATTATCACAATGGGCATTGCAAGTCCCCATATGTATCTGTATACACTCACCTTTGAAAGCCATGTAAAAAATAACAAAACAAATATGCTTTTGATAGGGAGATACCGTAGCTCAGTGGATAGAATACAGCCATACCAATAGGAATATCGCAGGTTCATTCCCCTACTTGGCTACAAAATATTCAAACAGGTAGTCTCATTTTTAATTTTTAACTGTCATAAAACATTGTTTTCTCTTTAGGTTCTTGAATAATGACTCAGAGAGGGAGCAACTGAAATGGGTATTTCAAATGGCATTGATAGTTCCCATATACATCTTAATCAAGTACATCTTGTATAGCCATGTCATAGTGAAAATGTAAGGTTTGTAAAAGGTAGACTTGAGTACATTAGTGATTAGACCATGGCTTAACCAACAACATCAAACTGCTTGAGCTGCCCAGGGGGATGTAATTGGTCAAATGTTTAGTTTTTAAACCTTGTTTTCGCTTTAGTTGCTTTGCAAATGACTCAGAGAGATAACACCTAATATGTTTATCACAGCTGGCATCGATAGTTCATTGAATACTTCGTTGATAGCCTTGCAATGATGAACAAAGCTAGGCTATATCCATGTAGACCCAGTAGTTCAGTGGTTAAACCATTGATTTTCAAATGCCAGCTTCGTAAATCGAAACCCCTCACTAGCTTCAAAATATTGAAGCTGGTAGGTTGAACAGTTAATCGAGATGTTGTATATTATATTTATAGTTTCACTGTTATAAAAACATTGGGCCTCATTACGGTTCTGGCGGTAAGCCTGCCGGTGCTACCGGTGGGTTGCCTTGGGACCCGTAAAAGATTACCAGCGTCTGACTTAACGGTGCCACCAGGCTATTCCAAGTGTGGCTGCCGGGAAGTCAGGCGCTGGCAATTTTGTTAGTCCCCATATCTATGGAAATGGGGACACAGGTGTAGCGGCACTGTTGCTCCCGTGAAAACTCTGCGACAGGCAGGTCCGACTCTGGTGGGCGGGATGACTCCCGCCTGCAGAGTTAGAGTGTGCCGGTCCGAAAAACAACGGTACCGATAAGCTTACCTGCACCATTGTTTCTAGACGGCAAAGCTATAATGAGGCTCATTGTCCTATTTTTGTTTACACATTTTTCTACGAGATAGCCACTGATATGTTTATAACTACTACAATTACTAGTTCCCATGTGCATTGTTATTCACTACGCCTTTGATAGATAAGTCATAATGAAAAAGTCAGCTTTTTTATATGGGAGACCCAGTATTTCAGTATTTAGAACACTGATTTACCCATGGCAGGTTCTATACACTCATTAACTAGATATTACTCAAAGTATAGTTTTAATGCTTTTTTACTTGCATTAAAAATATCACTAACTTCATTTTTTCTACAAATAACAGAGAGATAGCATTTGATAAGTTTATCAAAACTGGCAATGTTAACTCCCATACCCATCTTCACCCACTACACCTTTGACAGCCATGGCATAATGAAAAATGCCTGGCTTCCTATAGGGAGATCGATTAGCTCAGTGGTTAGAGCACAGGTTTACCAATAACAATGTTTAATATCCACGCACCTTATTGGCTACAAAATGCTCAACTTGATACATTGAGTGGCCCATTTTGTGGAAATAGGTTAACATTATAATGTTATTGTGTGCTACTGTGATATAACCCTCATTGGCTAGTCAATAAAGAACCTGTTAAATTGAGCTGTCCATTATGAATAAACAGGTCAAATGCATAGTTGTAATGACTTTTACTGTTAAAAAATAATATTGTCTCTGTATTTAATTTACACATTACTCAGATAAATAGCAGCTGAAATGTTTATCACAACTAGCACTGTTTTTCTGTCATATGTACCTTCTGTGAGGAACTGCCATCTTGCAAGGGTGTAGGAGCCCTGGTGTGTTTGATTGTATTAGTAAAAGCAATGCTGCAGGCAATTCCCTTTCAAGAAAAGAAATCTGGGAATCAGATTTCCCTTCCATAAAAGTCTGTGGAAAAAAAGAAACATAGTGTACACCTGTGCATCTGATTGATCTGATGGGAACACCTGCCTCACAATGGTACAGGACAGGTTCTGTTCAGATGTGCCCTTCTGACAGTTGCAGTGAAGGCCAAGTCTCTGCAGCACTGGGGCTGCATTTAGGATTTACACCCCAGTTGCATAACCCTGAGGATTATTACCTCGTGGCATGGTAAACTGTCAAAATAAGCCATTCCTGAGTTAGTATATGGTGGCCAGCATCTCTCATATTTATCCCAGACACATTAAATTATTATCACATATGTTTCTCCCCTGTGCACCCTTTCCAGTTGTGGAAGGGTTATGTGTATGAGTTCCAGACACGGCTTCCCCAGCATTCTGTAGCCTTTTGGGAATGCCTCTCTTTTACCTTTGTAAGGGCAGGAAACACACCTTTGCCAAGTAGAAGCACTCCACAGGAAAATGGCTGGGAACATGAATTGATGGGCACACTCATTCAAAAATGCCTAGGACTCAAACAAGAGTGCTGCATTTCAAAAAGCCTTTGCTACTACTGAGAAGGTCGGGGGGCAGGGTTAATGTAGCCAGGCAGACATGTGTACAGTAGAGGAAGACTTCCACCATCTTGTTTCTCCCCATCTCGCTCCCTCATTTCTGTCCTCTCCACTCCACTTCCTCTATAGCAAAGCACTTTGGATGTGATGTCAGAAGGGCAAAGTGCACTCATTTCAAAAACAATGATTGAACAACTAAGGCAGGCTAGCTGTAGTCCCATCACCTGTGGACCTTTGCTTTTAAAAGAAGGGGTCTCCCATCACTTCTTTGAATCATCTCTGGAATCCTACTCGGGAAGAAGAATTTGCTGGACCCTGCTGAAACAGCAGTCCTTTCTAAAGTCCTCCAGTTGTAAGATGAAGGTAGGGGTTCCCAGGCAACATGAGCTCTGTCCCCTAACCATCCACAGGGACAATTTGGGTTGAACTATGCTGCTGGACCAAGTCCAGCATCTCTGCCAACAACCCTGTTGCCTTATACCTCACTGTGTTGCAGGATCCATGGAGGTGTGTGCCAGCCTCCCCATGTTTGAAAGCCTGAGAAAAGGACTTCATTTGGGCCTGAGACATTGTAGTGGGACCGACCACTCCAGAATGCCAGAAAAGCTAAGATCCCTGTGTTTTTGACACCAACCAACTGGAAGCCATTCATCATAATAACTGGAAGGGCATCCCCTGTGTTTTTGACACCAACCTGCTGGAAGCCATTAATCATAATTACTGGAAGGGCATCCAGAACAGTACTACCAAAGGTGCCCCTAGCATAGAGTTAAACTTAGACCTGTCATTCAAAAAAACATGTTTTCATTGCATTTTTCAATAGATATACATTTTTCATTTAATTTGACAAATGTGAAAAATGAGAAAAAATAAACGAAGATTCAGAAAAAATTAGATAAATCATAGTCATGAACATGGCCCAACCAGTCTGGCCCATTGCCAAGTTGACAACAATAAGTTCCTTATTTAGAAGCCAGCATTCATGTTCCCCAATCGTAGTAAATAGTGCTGTGTGGATCAAAGTGAGAAATGAAGGAAACATTAAAAGAAAAAGGTTTCACAGTGTGCTAGAGATAACATTCCTAGTCATTTATGACCTACTGAACATCAGTCCAAATAAATGCAAATGAGGTCAATCAAAAGGAAGTGGGGACAAGGTTTATGAATTAGTTATCTCCAATGTCAGACTACAAATATTAAATGTCTAAATAGCCGGGGGCCATGTGCTAATGAGCTATTGCCATGATTCAAGCTTGTTTGATGCAGAGCAAAGCTCCAGGCTCCTCAAAGCTGCCTTTGGCATTCATCGTTCCCTGAAACACTGTTTGCAGATTTACTCCATTTGCACCTACACTGCACCAGCTGAAGGGCATTGTTGACTCAGTTCAAACCAAAGAAATAATGATACCTTGCAATTCTCGAGTCACCATTCGAATCACCAGCATCTTCATTTCTGCTTCTGTAAGTTGATCAACCAAAAACTGGCGCCATGTGAACAGTGACCTCCAAGCCTCTCCTGCGCATCGTGGAACCAGCTCGACCACTGTCATTCTCTGACCGTTAAACCCAACTAGTTGACCATCCAATCTGCCCAGCTCTTGTAGATGCTTCGATACTGCAGCTTTCTTCCATTTGGCCCCATCTCGATGCCAGTTCCTGCTGGGCCATTGCTAATGGCGCATCCTCCACCAAGACAAGCCTGCAATTAATGTTGAGAAAACTGGTTCAACGCTGTTGAACTGCCAAGACTTTTGCAAAGGTATTATTGACTAATATCTGCCCCCCTGGTCCATCCTTGGGCCCTAGAGCCTGGATAGGTCATTGTAACCCCTTTCTGAACCTCAAGAAATATAATTTTTGAACATTGGGGTCTTTATACTGCCTTTTCCCACCCTGCAACTTTACCCAGAGTGCTGCATCTATTCTATCTGTGCATATTCTGGGTTCCTTCTACAGTGGTAGGTTTTTACAATGTTTTTTATTTAGTTATTATTGTGCATGTTGCGTTTGATTAAAGTATATTTATTTGTATAAAACTTGATTTGATGTTCCTTTATTTTATACTTCACTGTTTGGTTTGCTACTGAACCACATTCACACCCCTCTTGAGAATATAGCCTTTCCTTAGCCCACGTTATCACAAAAAGTGAAGAAGACATTTCTCTTAACTGTACCTGTTTTACCTTTATGATTGTGTTGGCTCTTCGGTTGTAGAAGTGTGAGGGCTGGGTGGTTGCTTTAGCCTCTATTCACCCTTGTATTCCTGCAGCACATAAGTCTATTTGTCAGACCTTCAGCCACTACACCTTTGACCGACATGTCATAATTAAACAGGCTACAACTTCTACATGGTAATCCAGTAACTCAGTGGTTAGAGGATGGGTTTGTCAATAGCTAGGTTTCCAGATCAATCCCCACATTGGCTTCAAAATGCTCAAATGGGTAAGTTGAACTGTCTATTCATAGTAAGCAGGTCATGTTAATATATTTCGTATTGATTTATACTGTTATGAACATGTTATTTCATCTATATTTCCTTCACAAGTGACTGTGAAATTGCAGCTAATATCTTTATCATAACTAACATTTCTAGTTCTAATATGCATTTAACCCACTACAGCTTTGACAGCTATATCATAAGGAAAAAAAAAACTATCTTTATTACAGAGAGAAAAATAGCTCAGTGTTTAGAGCATGGGTTTGCAAATAGCATACTTGCAGGTTTAAGCCTTTCACTGGCTACAAAATATTCAAACTGGTAAGTGGATCAGTCCACCGATTGGAAATAGATCACATGCTTAGTTTGTAATGCCTTTTACTGTTACAAAAACATTGTTTTCGCTTTGTTTACTTTACAAATACCTCAGAGCGATGGAAGCGTATATGTGTATCTGTTAGGAGTCTGGGCACAGGGCAAAAGATGTACCTCAAAGTAGGAACTGCAGATTAGGGGAGGGTGCTGAGGCATCGCGGGCATATAACAGAAACAGAGTACATACCGAGCTGATCTGTGATGAATCAGTTATTCACAGGAACTGCAGGGGCTGGATCTGGCTGCAAGCAAAGAGACACAGAGAAGGTAAAAGCAAACAAATATGCTGTGCAACACAGATTGATCAGACTACAGGGTGTACTGGAATATGATAAGTGGTCTCCAGGGATTTAAGGAAGTCCCTTGGGATTGGTACCAGCAGATTATTCTTAACAACTGTCATACAGCAGTGGCATGAGTTAGGCATGCCAAAGAGACTGTTGTACTCAGTTTAAGTGTACAATTGGAGACCATATACTGAGGTAGGTAAGACTCCAATGGACTAGACAAAGCAACACAAGTATTTCCATTATCTGATTTGAACGGATACCAACACAGGAGTCACACTGTAACTGGGTACAGAGCAGAGGCACTACAGTGGACCAAGATGTAGGACAGGTGTAAAGCAACTTTGAAAGAAATAACCAGGTACAGGACAGGTACAGGAGCAAAGTACAAAGCAGAGACTGGAATATAAAGACACACAAAGCAGTAGGCTCAGGCAAGACAAGTCAATGTAAACTCAGCAAATACAAGGGGTTCAGGAAACACAGTGCACTTAAGAGCAGGCATGTAAACTATGGACTGAACTTTAATAATTAGGCAAAAACAAGCAGGAAAGCTTAGTACTGGAGGTTTCTGCTAACTCAGCAACTTTATGGGATTGAATAACAAGAGCAAATGACAGTAAATCAAGAGAGAGACTGGTATTTCAGAGAGAAAGAGAGAGAACAACATATGCGAAACAGGATGAGTCTGTGAAGCAGAAATGCTAGCAAAAACCACAGTGTTTGCAGAAAGTCAGAAAGGCAGCAAAGATACTGATATAGGACTGGATTTCCGTAACTGCAACAAACACACAGGAGGTGTAACACAGCAGCTGTGGTAGGCAAGATTCAGAAGTCAAAAGCAGGATTCGAAGGAAAGGATCAAAAACAGGCAGGCTGTAACCTCAGCTGGAAAAGGCACTGAAAAGCAAACATAACAAGCAGTGTTCAGAAGCCAAAAGCAGGATATTCAGAAAAGGTTGAACAACTGGTCACAGAAGATCAAAAGTACAAATTCCCAGTGGAAGCTGTTGACAGAACAACTTCTATTTAAAGTGACCTTATGAAAGCCATCCAAGCCTATAGCCCAACAGGGTGGAGCTGACTGCAGTCTCAGGTAGCAGTGTCCAATCAAGCCCAGTATTATTAATGTAATCAGGGCTTCTCCAGCACTTTATAGCTTGTTGCAAACAAATGTACTCTGTATGCCTCCTCCAGCCCTCTGCCTCTTGGACAGAAGATATGTACCAGAATGCATCTGCTGTTTTAAACCACAACCCGGAGTGGAACATGGAATTAGATTGGTCCAAAACTGCAGCAGTAAAACAAGTAAATGAATAAAGAGGCAGTGTGTAGGTTTTAACTTTGCACACGTGTCATAAACCAATATATGTAGCTGTCCATTGGGAAGACACAGGTTACATATTATTTTGATTGTATTTGCTTCAAAATTAATCAGAGAGCAATTATCTGATATGTTTATCACAACAAGCATAACAACCTCCCATATGCATCTTGATCCACTACATCTTTGACAGACATGTCATAATTAAAAAAAGCTAGATTCAATAGCGGAAGACCAATTAGCTAAGTGTTTAGATCATAGGTTTACCAGTAGCAAGGTTGCAGATTAAAGCCCCTTATTTGCTTAAAAAATACTCTAACTTTGGAGGAAATAGACAACATGTTAGCAAATGACTCAGGGATAAAGCAGCTATTTAATAACAGCTGACATTGATGGCTCTTATATGCATCTTCACTGACTACAACTATGCCAGCCATGTCATTATGAAATAAAAACTGATCTCATTTTTTACATGAGCCATAAACCACAAAGTCTAAATTGCAATCGATCCGTGAATTGATATAGTATATCCTGTTGGTGCCTCTGATCTTGAGGTTGTTGCTCTTAATGATCTGTGAATGGATACTGCATAAGCCACACAGAAAGCAACCTTTCTGTTCCTGTGGCATATTCACTTATTGAGATTTAGTGTGTGTTACCAGCGTGACAACATTTCTCCCACATCTGTAGGTAAACTGGGCTTTGGAACCAAGTACTGCCTTCAAATCACTTTTTTTCTGCAGTATATGCCAATGTTTTCTAATGATTGTTAAACCTCCTTTGCTTCCAGGCCAGAAGATGTAATATGTCTGATCATATCAGGCTTGATAACAATATCTTTGTTAGATTTCAATAGATATTGTCTTGTTCGCACAACTGTTTTCATTGTTTACCTGTATAGTAATTCCTTGGTGTAGCCTCTTTGCAAAAATATGATTGGCATGTCATCACACATTGTTTTGAAGTCAGAAGCATGTGAGCAGTTTCTTTTGGCCCTCAAACAATAATCAAACAGAATGTTGTTAATAGTGCTGGGCTGATGACATGATTAAGCATGGAGAATTACCTGCAGCGAGTTTGCAAAACATAAGAATTTGAATCATTTCTTCTTTTACCAATATTTTAAGGTCCAGAAATTCAATGCTCGCTGAACTCGTGTTCATAACACATTTCAAATTCAGTTCATTTTGTTTAAGGAATTGATGGAACAAATGCATCTCTTACAGGCTGTCTTGCCAGATTACGAACATGTTATCTACAAAACAGAGCCAGATGTCTAGATTATGATTCCATGTGTTCTGTGGATTGTTTAAAACAAACACATCCTCCCAATTCCCGATCAAAAGGTTTGCATATTTTGGTGTAAATTTTGTGCCCATAGCAATACCCATGAGTAGTAAGTAATAGTCACCCATTTAACAGAAAACAATTGTGCGCAAGAACAAACATGATAATTTCTATAAGCATGAGCATTCAATAACCTATTAGGCACCCAACAATCTGGTTTCCGACCAAGACATGGAACCGAGACGGCCCTCCTCAATCTTAAAAACCAACTGGTTCACCGAAAAGATAGAGGAGAAATCTCCATTCTCCTACTCTTAGACTTATATGCTGTATTGAACTTGTTTGACCATAAAGTCCTATGCAACCACCTCAAATGTGCCGCCAACTTCTCCTAAGAGGCGTCATCATGGATAAACTCTTTCCTAGAAAACAGGACCATAAGAGTCGTCTCACCCTCCTCATCTGCTGATCCAGTGCCTGGCACTTGCGGCATACTACAGGGGTCCTGCGTCTCCCCCGATTTGTATGATATTTTTACAAAGCCTCTCTTCGATATACTCAACAATCTGGGTGTCTCATACACTTATTATGCTGGCGACACCCAGATCCTCATCCCTATTCAGGGTGACTATGACAAAGATGTAGGACTTACAATAAAATCTACCAAATTATACAAACTTGGATGGCCACCCACGGTCTATGTGTTAATGACGAAAAGACCAAATTCCTAATCATAGGGCCCACCAATAGACTGAGCAAACTCCCTCACCAATACAACTCCATCGCCATTGACGGCATCCAGATTAAAGTTGCTAAGGAATTAAAAACTTTAGGTTTTTACCTAGACTCGGCACTCAACCTCAACAAACAAGTAAATGCCACAGTCCCGGCAACCAGCTACATGTGCAAACTGATCTACGCATGCAAACCATGTCTGACTACTGATGTTGCATCACAGTTGCACAAGCTCTAATCCTATCTAAATTGAATTACTGCAACACATTATACCTGGGCACTAGCAACCACAACATCAACAAACTCCAAAACCTCCGAAATATGTCTCCAAGAGCTGCCTTAGGCATCCCCAAAGGACACCATATCTCGGACGAAAGACGATCTATAAATTGGCTAGCCATCAAAGATAGAATCAAGCTCAAAACACTTAATCTGACCCACAACTGCCTTAATAATAAGAGAGATTCACCAAACATACCTCAGAACGACCTATCAGAAAGGCATACTCCAACAGTATCAGAATCCACAATTTTAAACTTTAAAAACACAGGAGGATCCAGCTTTCCAGTTTTGGCAGCACATATCTGGAACTCATTACCAGACCTGAAGAGCACTACCCTCCTTTCTTTCCTTCAAGACTAATGTTAAACTATGGCTACACACCAGTGACCATTAACGTCACCCACCTAAACTGTAAATATTGTATCTACTGTCGGTAAATTCCTGTACCTGCACACTCATATATGCCTGCAAAGTAAGTACCCCTTTACCTGTTTTATACTATATTATACTGTATGTTTATGTCCAGATGTACTGTAACCTAATATGTACCTGTAACCTAAACTTCTGCAAGCGCCCATATGCCCGAGGGCCAGGCACGCTATATAAATAAACAATACAATACAACAATGAGGTTATGTCTTCTAAAAGTAGCAGACCTGTTCCTCAAAAATAATTCATCTCCTTTAATTCTGTCAGAATCTTTAATCACTGTGTAAAATGAAGAGACATCAAAAGTGACCAGAATAAAGTCATCTATACAAGGTATGTCCTGCAACCTATTAGGAACTGTGAGAAACCCAAAGGTGTCTCACCCGCTAGTGCCCATGGATATCTCTCTGACGTGGCCAGGGCACGGCCATTACCTTTTTATCCAGACCCTGGGGGTGGACCAGTGTGGGAGAATCACCTGGGTGAGGGGTCCAAAGGGACTGGGAGTGGGACACTGGATGGTGAGATACTGGATGGTGAGAGGTGGTATCCCTCTCTTCCCTGTACCACCTTTATCCCATCTTACCCGATGTGATATTTAGAAACTCTACCCCCTGCTCCCTTCCATTTTACTGCACAAACCCATTCCCATGGGCAGCCCGCTCTAGGAGAAAACTGACTCACACCAGAGCCATTTACATGACCTGAACCCAATACTATGGTCAGGCAATAACTGGCAATCACTCACACCCGAGTTCCATTACTCTTCCCCACACAGAATAAAGGCGGAACACAAGAGCACATTCTGAGTGAGGCAAAACACAAAGGTACAGCAGTTTCAAATTAGCAGTTGAACAAGGGGAGAAAGACGGCCATGCACAAGAGGTTTTTGAGAGGGGCAACACCCTTGACCTCGCTGACAGGAAGCCGTTACTTTCAAGAAACCTTCAAGGCAGAAAACGTAAGACTAGGAAACAAGGCTAAAGAATCCTGCATTGTGTGTCAGAGATATTGAGAGTCCTGTGTAACTGACCAAGTCGGGGGGGTGTCAGATGCTGTGGTGTCATCCTTGGCTCCAGGAACAAAGAATTGACAAAGAACAACACAGCCGGTAAATTGAGGGGACCGGTCTGTGTTCAAGTCAAGGTTACAAGCGGCAACATTGTAATGTTAGCGCTGTAAGGAACATTGTTAAACGTGTGTGATGAAAGATTCGAGTGAAGCTAAATTGCTGGTGAATATTTTAACATTAGAAGAAAAGATACAATGCCATTGACAGAGTGGTCCGGCACTGTGAATGCTCTCAATCAAAGGTCTCGCTACGGTATCTTGAAGAAAGGAAATTACATCAGAAAAGCAATGTGAAGTGTAAATTGTGTGAATTGAATCAAAGTGGTCCAGCAACTTTTTAAACAAAACCCATTGCACATTCAAACGTCTTTGTTTCTGGTGTCGAAAGGGGATCTGAGCCTGGATGAGGGAGTTCCCTGGTCCGCACCTGAACCAGGGAGACCAAGATGTGAATCTTATGGAAACAGGGAACTGAGCCCAGAGAAGGGGGATCCATGGTCCGAGCCAGAACGAGGGAAACCAAATTGTGAACATTGTAGGAAAGGGATATGAGCCCGGAGGAGTGGGACGCATGAGCCGAGCACAAAGGAGGGAGACCAATCTTGAACTTGTGAAAGTGAACCTTGACAAAGGAAAGGAACTTTTGTGTTTCGTTTGCTGCATCAGGCCCTCTGCATTGAGAGACTGTAATTGAGAGAGAAACTTTGATGGAAGGCCCTGATGCCTATGTTTTGAAATGTTACCTCATGGCCCAGAAGCTAGAGTGTGTGCGAAGGACCCACAACCTGCTGTCATGTGCTGTGCTGAAAACGGGGGAAGGGAAGCCAACAGCTCAACTATCATGACATATGATTTCTTGAACACTTTTCCTTTGCGTACATTGATATCCCACACCATTTTGTATTTAAAATTAAGGATTGGTAATATGTTTATTAGTATAGGCCCTTTTATTTTGCCAGACACCACTACGAATGCTTATTATTATTTGATGGTTGTAGTTTGCTAACATCCTTAGATTTAGGTTTCATAAACCCATTGAAGTTCAATAAACACCCTTTAACTGTGATAACTTGTGTCTGTCTTCACTGTTTGATACCATGACTTCCTGAAAGAACACACAATGATAGACGTGTTACAAGGGGGCAAGGAAGGAATCAATACAAGTTTACATGGGTTTGTAAGTGAACCAATCAAACTAACAATGGGTCTGCCAGGTGTGTGGATTAATTTTTATGATTTCAGGTAGTAAGTGTAGTGTTACGATTGTGGACTGTTTGAAAGGTGTAAACTGATGTTCATCTTTATTGATGAATCATTCTCTGTACCAGCTGTCTAGTAAAACATGTAATAACGTTTTGACATTTTCAGTTGGATCTTTGCTAAGTTTCTGAAAGCAATAATTATCCCTGAGAAGTTTGTTCATAACCAACTCATCCCAGATAACCAAATTGTCACCTTTATCTGTGGGCTAAATTACCTGAGTGGCGTTCATGCCCAGATTTTTAAGCATTGCCTGTCATTCTTAGACATGTTTTCAAGATACTTAAACAATTTATCTTGGCTAGATCGGCTTTCACTAGATTTACAAATCGGATGAAGTTGTTATCATCATCCTGAATCGGGGGTGGCTTCGAAAACTCAAAAGTGGTAAAAAAGGACTGTACACTGGTGCAAGAAGTAATGCAGTTTTAGTCACGGACCGGACACAGCTGGGACAGCAAATTCAAACAGATCGTTAAACAGAACTGCGTGAAAAGGTGCTGTCAAAGAAACCCCCCTAAAGTTAGAACTGTTATACAGTGCAACGTAGTTAGTATTCATGATCGTGCAACACGAAAAAATCTCCTCCCACATAGCTGATTGGCTTTTGCACTTTGAACCCTTATAGAAAAGCAGACATTACATTTAAAAATTGGGTCCACGATCCTTCCCACACCATCCTCAATTACAACATGTGACGTCACAATAAACCCCCAATTCCCACAACACAAAGTTAATTCATTGAAACATTTAGACGACCAGCAGAAATGTAATCAACTTCTCTGGTCGCCTCACTCTGGTTCACATGGGAAGAGCTAACCACCATGTTACTGTCTGAGCCTTGAACCCTGGACACACTGTTACACAAATGTTTTATATAGGGGACACTCCAACCCTTTTCCCAAAGAAATTGCACTACCGGCATTTTGAAAATGCTGTGGTTCTTTTCGGTGCCATTTGAAAATCGTAAATTACAAATGATTTTGAATTATAAAATATTCATGCATTTATTATTTGTTGGTGGAACCTGTGAGCTCTTATCTATGACCTCGAAAGATTTCAACCACTGTGTACTTCCTTCAGCACTGGACTGGGATCGCAGACTCTGCACTAAGTCAACAGACACAGCAGCTTTCTCAGCACACAAAAGGCCAACCCAGATTTTCTGCAAAAGCAAACATTTAAGGCCTTTTTTACTGTGTTTCATCCTAACATTAAGTTTGATTATACTTACCTGCGCCCCTGTATTTATGAATTCATTTTATTATGGGTTTTATTACAGAAGCATCAGATTGAGCCCCCTTCCACTTTTACAGTGCTACACTTGCAGTTTATAAGTGTGTTCCTTCATACCGTGTTTAAATTTCATCTTTATTACAGTATTACTGATGGTGGTACAGAATATGACTTGGGTATAAAATCACTATGATGGCTGAAATATTCATAGTCTGAAAATTCAGAATTATAGGTCTTTATAGTTGTTTTTTAATTTTATATAATTAAAAATGTCTATTTATTTCAAAAGGACTGAGATAGCAAATGATATGTGTATTTACAACTGTCTTAGATAGCTTCCATAGGCATCTTCTTTTTAATTTAATTTTATTGAGCATTTGCTAGGTTCTTATACAACTAAACAGTGTTTCAAAGTACCGCAAGGCTGAATGGGAATGGAACAGGTGAAAAATAACAATGGCAAAAACTGTCAAATACAGTCATGGTCCTACTAGGCCTGTGGCATTCGGACATGCAAGTGATGTGAGAAGTGCAGTTAGGAGGTGAGG
Organism: Ambystoma mexicanum; assembly: GCF_040938575.1. Lineage (NCBI taxonomy): Eukaryota > Metazoa > Chordata > Amphibia > Caudata > Ambystomatidae > Ambystoma > Ambystoma mexicanum. Next base: position 541,414,289 of record NC_090937.1, read on the forward strand.
GGGGAGCATAGGAATGAGTAAATGCTGTTGGAGGGCCCACGGAAGTGCTTGCAGGAGCCAAGGAGGAGAACCCCAGGCTAAGTGCAAGTGCAAGCCACTCCCAAGGGTGGGATGCAGAGCTGTCAAGCAGGGGCCCACAGGCAGTGCAGTGGGGGGTGCTGGTATCGACTGGGAAGATGGGCCTGGAAACCTGTGAGGATCAGGTCACCATTCACAGCAGCAGTGGGGTGATTAGCAGGGAAGGGAAAGAGGGAAAGAGGTAGAGAAGAGCAGAGTTTTGAGCAGTTTCCAGAACTTGAGGAGATCTGGCTCAAGTCTGAGAAGGACAGGGAGGCTGTTCCAAAGGGAAGCAGTGGAAAGCAGGCAGTATGTGAATTTAAGGCAGATACAGATATCAAGTGGGCAAGGAGTTACATCCAGTAGATTAGGCTGTTTTTACAGCATGGAATTACCAATAGCAAGCCTACAGTTTTAAGCACCTCATAGGCAGCAACATTTAAAATCTAGTAGGATACGCTCTGCATTCGAAGGAAACAGATCAAATATAAAGTTTGCAATGCTTTTTACTTTCATAACAAAATGTGTTATCATTATTTTCTATACAAAGAGTAGCTGAAATACTCAGGGAATCTGGCATTTCTAGTTGTGATATGTTTCATAATCCACTACACCTTTGACAGCCATGTCATAATGAAAAAAGCAATGTGGTCTGCAGCGAGACTCAGTATATCAGTGGTTAGAGCATTGTTTAACTAATTGAAATCTCAAAGTGTTCAAGACTCTCAAATACTCAATCTGGTATTTTTAACTGTACATCGGGAGGTACATCTGCTCTCTGAGGCCTCAGAGCATTTAGCGCACTTCCTTAAAACTAAAATAAATAATTAGATACTTGACCAAGACATGTCCCACTTTGGTTAACTCACTACAAAACAAAGACTGAAGCTGTTGTAAGTCAATTTTTGATTAAATTCAACAATACAAATTTAAAATAAAAATAAAAAATAAAAATCATAATTCAACTGATAATTTTTCAAAAATTACATTGCTATTTCACTTATGTATCTCCATTCAGTACACCTTTGGCAGCCATCTAGAAAGTCAAATGCATTATTTTCTAATTGGACACCCAGTATTGCAGTGGTCAATGCTTGGTTTTATCTATAGGAAGGATGCAGGTTCAAGCCCTCATTGCTACAAAATACTGAAACGGGTAGCTTTCGCTGTTCATTGTGAGGACATATGTCAGGTTTATAGTTTTTAAAGCTTTTTACTGTTGTAAATGCATTGTTTTATCATTATTTCCTTTACAAATGACTTAGAGAGATAGTCGCTGAGAGTTATATCTCAAAAGGCATTGGTAGGTCCCATATGCATCATCATCCACTACACCTTTAACAGCAATGTCATAATGAAAAAAGATAGGTTTTCTAGAGGAAGAGCCAATAGCTTGAGTTTACCAATAGCAAGGGAACAGTTTCAAGCTGTTCTTTGACTCTGACATGCTAAAAATGATGGGTGAGTTGTCCAATGGGGGAAACAGGTAAAAATATCTTTTAATGCTTTTTACTGTTATACAAAACATTATTCTTTCTTTGATTCTATGCAAATTACCCTGAGAGGTATCAGCTGATATGTTTCCCATATGCACCTTCATCCACTACACCTTTGGAAGTCATATATTAATGACAAAAAAACCTATGATTTGGGCAGGGAGGCCAAGTAGGTGGGTAGCATACCAATTGCAAGGTTACAGATTCATGCACCTCTTTGACATACATGTTCTGGTATGTTGACCCACAAACTGGGAAGAAATATGTTAGAGTTTCAGTTTGCAATGCTTTTTTCTGTTATTAAACAGTATTTATATGTTTTACTTTACAAGAAATTGCAGCTATGTTCGTCAGAAAAGGTATTGCTAGTTCCCATATGCATCATCATCCATTACCCCTTTGAAATAGATGTCATAATGAAAAAAGCTATACCTGCCACAGGGAGAGCAAGTAGCCCAGTAATTAGTGCATAGGTTTCTCAATAGCAAGGACACAGGTACAATCCCCTCATTGACTCCAACACACTTAACTGGTTGAATGAGCTGTCCATTGGGACAATAGGTAACATTTTGTTGTGTTTTGTTTTTTACTAGTATACACCATTATTGTATCTTTCTTTTATTTACAAATCGTAGCAGTTGATATCTTTTACTTTGACAGCCATGTCATAATGTTAACAGCTATGATTTCTTCAAGGAGTTCCAGTAGATCACTGGTTGTCACATAGGTTTACCATTAGCAATGTCACAGATTCAAGCCCACCATTGACTGCAAAACACTGAGACTGGTATGTTGACCTGTCCATTCAGAGCAAATGTGTCATATTTAATGATGTTAAAGATATTTAATGTTATAAAACATTCATTTCTTTCTTTCTTTTCTTTACAAATGACTCAAGAATATAACATCTGATATGTGTATCACATGACATTGTTAGTTTCCAGATGCATCTCCATCAGGTACAATTTTGGGATATTCTACGGGGATACCCAGTAGATCAATGGTTAGAGTGTGGGTTTGCCAGTAGCAGGGTTGCAGGGTCAAGCCCCTCACTGTCTTAACATTTTTAAGACTGTTAGTTTCATATGTCAATTGGGAGGATGTTGTCAAATGTTTTGTTTTTAAACATTTTGGGCCTCATTACGACCCAGGCGGTAAGGGGTTTACGGCAGCGTTAACAGCGCCGACCCTTACCGCCTGAGTACGAGGTCCCTTAGCGCCATGGCGCTTTTAACACCTGCTTTTAGCAGGTGTTAAAATCCATGGCGCTAAGGGACCATGGAGTTAATTATGCCACCGTAATTTACGGTGGCGTAATTAACGCCTTCCCCACTTCCATTATGCCCTATGGGGCAAAAATGGGAATGGGGAAGGGTAAATGGGGATTGGGGACTTACCGCCCCGCCAAGGTCGGAATGGGGTTGTAAGTCCGCCAACCACCATGGCGTAAACATAGTTTACGCCATGGTGGTAAAGTCACGGCCCAGGCGGTAACTTACCGCCTGGGTCGTATTGAGGCCCTATCTCTTTGAAAATGACTCAGAATGATTGCAGGTGATATGTTTATCACACTATGGATTGGTCTTGCAATTTCGGTGTCCAGTGAGATTAAAGGTTGAGATCAATTTATGTTGTAATGCCATAAGGGGTAGGTGACATGTAAACTATGCTCTAACAGTGACCCTTTAAAGCAAGTAAAAGAAGTCATTCGCACAGCTGAAGAATTCAAACATGCCAACCTCTGTGTGTAAATGTTGACAAACAGGACCAATCAACTGGTACTAAAGGACCAAAAAAATCCATATGCAAACAAACTGACAGGTGATAAATGTAGTCCAAACAGAAGGAACTGAAAATAAGAGTTGGATTCCACCCAAATGAAATTGCAGTGCTTCATAAAGGTTTATGGGTGCACCCAGAAAGTATCATGGACGAGGCAGAATAGAATATATTGTTGAACAACATGGCTGTTACATGTGTGGGTGTATATCCCACTGGGCAATTAACTGAAATTTGCCTCACACATGCATAATGTGTACATAATGCAAGCGGAAAGGTTATTTTGCCAAGTACTATGAAACCGCAAAATCAGTAAATTACATAGAGGAGATAAGTAAGAACGTTGAAAAGAGCATATACTTGGTTGACAATGATGATAATGAATTAGATGGCCCTACCACCCTAGTCCATTTGAGCGAGTGACCTATTACTATGATGATGGATTCAGCGTTAAATATTACTTCTGGATTCAATATGGAATAACAAGTTTGGCCGAGGATACATTCACAAAGCTTATGGAGTTCTGATTGATTTGATAGGCTGGTTTAAAACTGAACTGCAGTTTTAACCTCTTCACCCTCTGACAACCATTGTCAAAACTCTTGACAGCACTACTGTGTCTCACTCACCTGCTCGCTCATAGCGGCCACCATAGGCTCTCACTAACTTACGTCATGCTAGTCTGACTCTTATCCGGGATACCCTCCATGCTCCACGAATGGCAAATGTCTACTCCACTTCATTCGCTGTATCCACATTGTATTCAAATGATTGTACTGTTTCATTTACTTTACCCTTCAACTACATGTATGTACTAAACTGTGACAGGTACTGTAACTAAGCTTTGAGAATTCTTGTACTGCTGCACCCAGCTGCCCAAGGGCTTGGTGCGCATTATCAAAGTAATAAACAAACAAACAAACAAGGTAGGAGATGTAGGGGAGGCATGGTATCACAAGTATGACACTGACACAATGGATACAATTTGTAAGAACTTTATTGAAAACGTTGGGGCTGGAGAAACACCTACTTGTTTGTTTTGTTGTAAATCTTCGTATTATCATTTTGCATCATAAAGACTGCCATACAACAACACATAATGCACATCACAGCAACTTATAACAACCCTTGGTTAACACCTTGGTGGTAGTCAGTTCTCTCCAATTCCTTAAGTTGGTCATACTTCACAACAGTAGCGCATACAGTCCCCCATTATCGCTTGGGTTTTAGTAGTTTGGACAGCTGTCTCTCATTGGTAACACCAGGTGTATCTCTGTCCCCTTTCCCTTTTCAGATTGATGTGCCCATGTCAGTTGTGGAGGGCCCCATGGTATCAAGTATCCCCATATCATGTATGAGAAGAGGCAATCAAGTAATGTAAAAATGGCCCCCAAATGTCCATGTGCTAATCTGCTAAATTCCGTCTCCATTTTGTTACAGTACAGAATGTCTGCATGCCACTGTTCCACCCTCTGGGATTGAGTCCTGCTCCAGACCATTGCCACACACCTTTTATGCCAGGACTAGTAGTAGACCAGCCAATCTCCTCGCCCCCTTTGGGGTCTGGGCTGTATGAGCCAGCAGCGCAGTCAGTGGGTCAGGGTCTATATTGTCTCACACTTTTGCACTCAACACTTCAAAGACCTTTTCCCAGAACAGGTGGAGGTAGTCAGCTGGGACTGCGCTGCTCCTTGCACAACCCTCTGATGCATCTGGGTAAAACCTATGTAGTCAGGCGGGTGTGTAGTAGAATTGGTGTAAATATTTGAAATGGATCTGTTTGAAATTGGAGTTTATGCCACTCTCATAGTCTGGACACAGCAGTAGTTCCATGCCACATCCGACATCCCACATCCCAACAAACTCTCTCATTTGCTTCGGGTGAAACACCCCCCCCACCTTAGCAGCCATGTGGGTCCCATCCAACGTAGATATCAAACCTCTCTCGCGCACCCTCCCAAGCATTTTATCTAAAATTGGATCTGCTTATGGTTCTTGAGGAAAACTCAGGAATACTTGTTTCAAGGAGTTATTCAGTTGGAAGCATAAGAACACATCTAGTGGGCTGAGATTCCCCTCTCCTTCATCGCTTCCAATGTTAGGAAGTATAAGAAAACATTGAGTGGGGTGAGATTCCCCCTCTCCTTCATCTCTTCCAACGTTAGGAACTGCCCACCAGGTAACATGTCCCGAAAGCTGGTTATATTAGCCTGCTGCATACACGCTACATAGAGTTTTTTGCTGGTAAGTGGAACCACGGTTATGTAAGTGACTGCGAGATTCAGGGAGTCGACTACCTCCCCCTTGGCTTTCCTCTCCATGCGGTCCCATGATCTGCAGGTCACTTCGACCAGATTCATTGCTCTGGAGGCTCAATCCGGTGCCGACAGTATAACTGACCTCAGAAGAAACAGGGACGCCAATGCCCTTTCCACCTCCACATGTCATGTCTCCTATGTGTTCAGTCCCTATACTAGTAGAGAAGACACCCTACCTGGGACACCTCATAATACATTTCAAAATCTGGGAGTGCCAACCCAACTCCCTCCAATGTCACCACCAGTTGCTCCCAAGAAATCCTGTCCTGCTTTCCAGCCCATATGAACCACAGTATTATGGATTTTAACTCCCACAAGTATCCCCTCAGAACTGCCAGGGGTGTATTGAGAAAAACATATAGTATGCAGGCGATAACACCATTTTAACCAGAGATATTCTTCCATACAGGAAAAGTGGCAGGTTCATCCACCTATCCTTCATCACCTTGGCCTGTCCCAGTATTCACTGATGGTTGTGTTTGTGTAGGTCCCCGGTAGTGCGGGCTATATTTATCCCCAGGTATCACGTGAACTCCCCATGCCATTGGAACCCGAATCAATCCCTAAATTGTACAGTGCTATCCGTTAACGTGAAGAGTACTGATTTTGTGGCATTCATTCTCAAACCTAAGAAGTCTCCAAATTGGACAACCTCCTCCATGATCAGGTCCAGATTACGCTGCGGGTACCTAACATGAAGCACCATATCATCTGCGAGAGAGAGAGACGATTAGCTTATCTTTACACAACTGTACCCCTTTGCCCAAGTGACAATCTCTGATCAGCTCAGCTAGGGGTTCGATTGCCAATGCAAAGAGCAGTGGTGAGAGTGGGCACCCTTGTGTCGTGACCCTCTGCAATAGTATTAAAGGTGTGAGCAGGCCATTCTCTCTAACCCTGGCTCTGGGTTGTGGGTATAACAGTGGGACTGGAGAAACAAATCCCTCCCCCAGCCCTATCCTTCATAGGATTGTAAACAGAAAGGGACATTTGATAGAGTCAAATGCCTTTGTGGCATCAAGAAGTGCCGTTGCCATAAATTTGCCACAATGCACTGCAGACATTAACCCAAATATCCTGCGTAGCCCATAGGAGGTGGACGCCCTGGGATGAACATCGACTGGTTTGCCTTCACCAACCTGTGCATCAATGGTGCCAGTCTGGATGCCAAAATCTTGGCCAAGATCTTATTATCCAAGTTAATTAGAGATATGGGCTGGTAAAATGAACAGTCATTTGCTTCCTTGTCTGGCTTCGGTAGCACCACTACTGTTGCTACCCAGAAGCAATCCGGCAGTCTGCCATCTCTCAACCCCTGGTGATACATCTCCAGGAAGTGTGGGCCAAGCTCCATGCTGTTTGTAAAACTTTGCTGTGTACCCGTCGGGGCCAGGAGCCTTCTGAGATGGCAGGGACTTAATCGCTGACAAAACCTTACCCATTGATATAGGGCGCCCCAGGCATCCACTTTCCATGTCCCTGCACCAATATATCATCACCTAGTCTAGATAGTTGTTCACCTTCTGTTGGGAAACCTGTACCTGAGTGGCATAAATTGTCCATAGAATGTGCAGAAAGCCTGGACTATATCCACGTCCCCAAATTTCTCTATCCCTTGTTCATTTTTAACCAATGTGACACGACAATTTTACATATCAGTTCTGGCGGCCCTTGCCAGCAACCTCCATGGGTGCTGCCCATCCCCATACTGTCTCACTTCTTCCTTCCACCTCAGAAATGTCACTTCCCTGTTAACTCCCTAAACTTTTGTAGGTTTTCCTTAATTTTGGCTCTTCTAAGGGTGTGGGTGTAGGTTCTGTTGATTGCAGTTGTTGAATGTGTGCCTGCAATTCAGCTATTTGTCTTCATATTTGTTTTAGTACCCCAGCCTCTTTCGAGAGACACTCCCCTCTAATAACACATTTGAAACTCTCCCATAGCGTTGCATGTGATTCAATCGATCCCTCATTAAGCTAAAAAAATGTGCTATAGCCTTAGCTAGATTCTCTCGGAATACCCCATCTGACAGCCCTGCACTTTTGAACACTCATAGCGGTCTCCTGCCCTCTTGACCCGGGACCTCTAGAGTTAACAACACCGGGGCATGATCCGATAATGTACGTGCTAAAATGGATACCCCAGAGGCCTTTCCCACAATGGAGTCAGAAACCAGGAAATAATCCTACCGGGATGCTTCTCCCTTCATGGTCCTTCACCAATGAGTTCAAGCAGAATCCCACAGATGCTTGCAGGAGAATGCATACCCCTTTCGAGTACAAGGAGTAGGAGGAGAAATACTGGTGACATCCCCAGTTTTTTTCAAATTCCGATTCCCACTAGGGGGGGTCAAATGAGTCTCCTGGAGGAACGCCACATCTATTTGGTGATGCAGTATGTACAACAAAACCCTGCAGCATTTGGACAGGCAATTCAGTCCCCTGACGTTCCAAGTCAAGTATCTAAGTGACTGAGCCATATTGCATCCAAAATGACATTATGACCTCCAGAACTTACCACCTAGCAGTTTGTGAAGTAGTCCCAGTCTCTAATGCACCACAAGCGAGTAACCTCCTCATCCACCGTGTAACCCTGAGAGTAACCCCCTATCATCTCTCCCCCTACCCTCACCCGCATCCCCAACCTGCCAGTTATCACCCACCCCTCAACCATGACAACCATAACATTTAACATATGCTCCTTCATGGGGGCTCACCAGGATCCAGCCATCCGGGCAACCTGTAACTGTGCTTGACCACCAGTCTGTCGAGGGTATTCAAATACCCACAACTCAGTTTCGTGCTTGACCATTGGTGCTCTTGCCAAAGCTCAACTCAGCCCAATTCATTGTTCTGTCATCGACGTGGCGCCCTAGACAAAGTCTCCAGGATGACATTTGCCTCTTCTGTGGTGTAGAAAAATACCACTTTTCTGCCATGTTACGCACAAAGATTGGCCGGAAGTAACATAGTATAGTCTTCCCTTGACATCAGTAAACGTTTTCCTGGATGTCTGAACCTTATCCGAGAAATCTGGAAAAAAAAACGGGTCAAGGATTTCTGATATGACAGCCCTGCCTAGCACTAGTTCCCTGTCCCGATAGTTGAGTAGTCAGGCAACCAGCGGCCGAGCCTGGGCACCCGGCACCGGTCTTCTGCTGGTTGGTATGCAATGGGCTCTCTCTACTATGAACACCGCTAAGAAGTCCTTGCCCCCTAGGACTTCTTTCAGCAGGTTTTCCACCATCCCTTCCATGTCCCGCTGATCTGCTGACTAAGGCTCCCCTACAATGTGCAGGTTGTTATAACGAGACCTGTATTCGAGATCATCCTGTTCATCGGTCAGCTCTTTTTTATTGCTCTCTTGATAGTGGCCAGCTCTCTTGTGGCTGCTGTGGTGGCAACCTCAACTATGGATGCTCAGCCCTCTACCTCATCCAGGCACTCTCCATATTTATCCTGGCAGACTTGCATGTGATTTAGTTTACAGGTAAGCGTGTCCATTTTGCCATCCATTGAATGCGTGCCTGTACTTGACTTGTCCCAGCATTTTTTAATATCACCCAGTGCTCCCTCAGGGTCCAGCATCCTGGTCTGCAAGGCCTCTTCCATGGGGCTCTCCCCCATTGTTGCTGTCATGGCTGAGGCTTCAAAGTGAAGTTTCAACTGTTGCTTCCCAGATTTTTGAGACTTGAACATACTGCTCTTCTGTATACCCAGTCAGTGCCGTAGGCTCTCCAGAGGTTCACAACTAAAAGACTTCTCCAGGAAGTGGGCTGTGTGTGATCACTGTAATCAATACCTTATTTGATGTTATATGAGATCCTGGATCACTCCATTCCTACACTCAGGCTACCAGAATCTGAATGTCCTCTTAGGAGCTCCCCCATGCAGCTCGTACCCACTTCCATGTCCACCTCACTGTGCTCCAAGCAGGTTTGTGTTACTCCCCTCTGCCACCGCTTTCTCCTTTACCTAAATAGCTCCCCCGTGCTGGGCCCACACCACCGCCTGTCCACTGGGCGCAGGCTGTCCATTAGGTGTCCACTCCAGCCTGTCTCTCTCTTGTCTTACAATTTCTCTCCATAAGTGTTATTGCTGTGGCCTAGGACCACTCCGATGCTCCACAGTCCCCCTCTCCCGGTCAGCTGTTCTCCTGGAGATGGTCAAGGGCTGGGCCCACCTTCCAACTGGTGCAGGTTAGCAGAGATCGTCAAGATGTTCTGACTCCCTCTTCTGGGCCGTCCGTGCTGTCCTGGGTCCCTCTCGTCAGTGGGCGTGCATGCAGCCTCACTCTATAGCTCCTCTCCAGCAATGCACCATGGGCCCAGTGTCCCTCCAATTCAAATCTGCAATATTCTGTTGCATGCAGTCCTCCAGGTCCCCACTCCTTTGATCCCCACCTCTGCTAGCCCTCAGGCTGCCTCCATTTCTATATAGTGATTGCATTAGTGCTCTCTTTACGCCCGCACTCAGATTAGTACAAACGTTCATTCCATGAGAAGCAAAGCACTTCGTGTCACCCAGATGTCCCCACGTCTCTCTTAGGGTTCTTCAAGTAAAACTTCACCGAAAGGGGGTCACAGCAGTATAGCTGAAGCAGGATTCTTGTTGGATATAGTTTAGGTTGCCCTGTAGCTAACGGGCCTAGAGCCATTTTGACCAGACTCTCTGGTGCCCCCATAAACTCCTACTTTGCCCCATAACTAATGGGTGCAGTCTCGACCATCAAACAATATACAAAACAGTCCTAGTGGAGTTGGTCAAATCCAGATGGTCTATGTTAATGTCATGATCTCTGCTTCCAAAAGGTCAGGGTTTTCCCAACTCCCTTGGAAGCAGATCCATAACCCAGGTTCCGAGTGCCAACCAGTCCCAATTGGGACCTTTTGGACCCAGTCCTGGCGCCAGTGGCACCAGGCTCATAAATATGCCCAGTCCCAGCGCTGGAAGCGCTGGGCTCATAATGCTTGGGTGGACTTACCTTCAGCAGACCATGCTGCTTACTTGCCTGCCAGTTGAGCCTCTGATCCTCTTCTGTTTGGAACTACTTTTCCTGTTGGGTGGGGCTGGAGCCACTCCCTAGATTCAGAACACTGGAACTCTTCTGGAAGGCAGGAACTCTTTTCTTACCAGGAACTCTTTTCTTACTTAGGCGTGGCTGTGGAAGGAGACACCTAAGCACTACAGGAGGCTATTTAAACCACACCCGGTGGATGAATCTTGCTTTGCGTTATTCTGCAACCTCTGCAGCAGAACGCTCATCGTGTCTTCTGCATCCGGTCCTGGGCCTAAGGAAAAAGGCTTACCATCCTGAATCCAGTCTTCAGCAACACCTATAAAGACAAGAAAGAACAGGTTAGCATTCCGGCATCTGAAAGGCAAAGGCTTACCATCCTGAATCCAGTCTTCAGCAACACCTATAAAGACAAGAAAGAACAGGTTAGCATTCCGGCATCTGAAAGGCAAAGGCTTACCTACTCTTCGTGCGCTCCGGAGGTCTTCACACTGCATTCCGGCATCTGAAAGACAAAAGTTTACCAACTCTTCGCACGCTCCGGAGGCCTTCGGCGCTGCATCCCGCATCTGAAAGACAAAACAAGGTGCGTTTAAAGACATTGGGGAACTTTAATACTCACGTGCCATTACTCCTTTCCACATCTAATCCAGTGGGTATTCCGGCACCCTGCAGCCGCTCCGAACTCGTACCTGCAAAATAAAAAGACAGTTAGAGCGCATAGTGAAGCAGGCAACAAGCGCTTACTTACGTGCTTCCAGGCGCTTCTATTCATCACACGGGCTCCATCTTCAACTCACTTCAGCCCGTCATCCGCCATCGCCGGAACCCTGCAAAACAAGAGACATCATTACTAAAGACTTTAAAGACATTTGAATGACTCGAAACTTACCGTTCGTGCAGTAAACAACGGACAGCAGTCCTCTGAAGTCAAGAGGCCTGCGCTACCTATCCAGTGAAGAAACTGGTTACAGCACCCTGCCCCGAGGCAGATGGAGAGCTCGGCATTCACTTACCTAAGGTGAGAGCGTTAACCTTTGGGGGTCTACAGGAGAGGAGAAGAGGAAAGAGATAGGGACACCCCAATAACCCCAGTTCATTAACCCCATATTTTCTATCTGCAGACATCTTACTCTACACGTCAGGCATACAGTGCACAGAGGTCCAGCCCAAAGAGCCAACCGGGTGCTACACATCACCTTTGAAGATACGGTAGTCGCCCAGTCAAGACCGGCGCCTCTGCGAGAATCAGGTGAGCGTTACAGTTAATAAAACTTAATGCCTGCCCCATCTCTTGTACAAAAAAGTAAAAAGGAGAAATGTATACAAAGGAAAAATCAGTGTTCAAAGTATAAATGTAATTGAACCAGCTCTACTCCCCTTGTTAGACCTCACAGAATAAGGATGTCCCTGTAGGCAGGATGACACACTCTGGCTTGATTTCCAACACTATAAACAGTTCCAAACCGCTGTGGATTGAGGCCCGCCTGGCCTTCAAATTTAAAGTCTCTTTTCTCCCCCTCTGTCATGCTCAGACCTTTCACCACACAGTTCACGTAGGTCCCTGTCTGTCAGACTCAGACCTCTCACGTCAAAGTTCAACACAAACTTGCAAGGGGCAGCCTTTGCCAAGCTTATTATACTTTGGGTCTCACTCAATCAGGCTCAGTCCACTTTTCGGATGTCAAAGACTTTCAAATGTATATGGCTCTCTTTACAGACCACTGCAGGACCACTTAGACTCAAAGTTTACATTTACATTTGCTTACTACACTTTTGCTGTTCATTTGCTTTATTGCTGTAAACAATGTACCTTTCAGGGAGACTCTTCAGTGGGCTACTTCCTTTAGCCGGACCACTCCGTTGCTTAATATCCATGATCTCAAAGCTGTCTTTAATTCACAGTTCATTCACAGGTCTGCCTTTCTTCACATCTCATCCACATGCATGCAGCCTTGACATGTGATATAATGTTGCTACTACATTCAATGCTTTATGCACAACAGTCTCTCAGGTCACTTGCCAACGAAACGGCTGTGTGCATCTCTTTCTTGTTTTTGCTATTTCCAATTCACGGGTCATCGTTAGTACCATAGGCTTTTCCTCCCGTCCACAACTCGGCCATTCACCCGGGAGGGTCGCTGGCATCCTTGAAACACAATGCAGTGTTCAATTGTGGGGTATGGCTTCTACGTGTCTTTCAGGGCATGTCGGAGGCAACAACCTCCAGTAGGGAACCCTTGGGGTGATCAGTCCGCTGCTCTCGTCCCTTGGTCCATTGCTCTGCTCCAGTAGGTGGGTCTTTGTCCCGGAGATTCTGCTCGTACTTGTGGTCCACCTTGCTCAGAGTTTGTCTTTAGGTGTTGCCTTTTATTCGTGTGAGGAGAGCTAATTGGTATTAGGTATATGCACCTAGTGTAAAGTGCCTGACTTTGCCTGACCCGATAAATGGGACATCTCCAGTACAATGTGAGAGAGTTAGTCTGGTTACTCTTAGTCACCCTCTCCTTGGCCCAGTGTTTGTGTAAATAGGGGGGTGGGAGTCGGGACTTCAGAAAATCTTAAAAAATAGTATGGGGTAGATGAACAAAAAAGGGGGAAATACCACATCTCACCATTGGCTGTCCCACCTCCACTCCCCGAAGAACCCTTTTCCCAGATGGTCATCCTGCAAAGGTCCACCCGCAGGGTCTGGATCCAAAGGCAATGCCATGCCGTGGCCACCTGAGAGAGATAGATGCCCGGGGACTAGTGGGTGAGACACCCTCTGGTTTCTCACAGAGAGCAAGTTAAGAAGTATATGTATACACAAAATAAACTATTCCTCTATTGGGCTGAGTGCAAAAGAAAAAACTCAAAGGCTCTAGGTGGTGACAGGAATTGTCTACTTAGTGATATTAGTTTGGATGTATAGGCTGTGGAGGAGTATAGGGCGCTGATGTATCTACCCATAGAGAGATCAGATTCTCAGTACATTTCCAGTGTTTTTACATGTTTTGAAATGGGGATGGACGTGCCGTCAATGAGAATGGAAGAGTACATATTGTCAAGGGATTTAAGCCAAGTGGGGGAACCCACAATGAGGAGCTTGGATTTTTCATCATTGAGGCATAGACTGTTTGTAGCCATCCAATTTTGGATGGTGATGTGAATTTAATTTTGGTGGTATGCTGGATGTTTTCACCAAAGATGGGCTTGAGCATTTGGATGTCATCAGCAAAATTGGTGAAGCTGATGCCCAGGGCGTCAAGGACGGTAAACAGGGATTTTGCATAGGTATTATAGAGAGTCAGGGAGAGGCAGGAGCTTTGTTGAACCCCTAGAGGATCGGACATAGGATCTGCTACCTCATCTCCAATGAACACTCTGGTAGTGCGTTCAGATAAGAACAATTTGACCCAGAGAGTGACTTCAGTGGATGAATTGAAATATTCACCTAGGGAGAGGCAACGTTTATCCTTGTCAACTCAATCGAAGGCAGCTGAGAGGTCAAGGAGAAGGATAATGCTCAGGTTACCAGGATCACAAATCTTATCCATCTGGATTTTGAGGTCCAGAAGGGCAGTTTTGGTGCTATGTGTGGGACGAAAGCCTGATTTTATAGCTCCAAGAAGATGGTTGCTCTATAGGAAGAGTTGTATTTGGGAGTAGGCTACCCAATCTATCTACAATAGAAAGGGAATGGTGGTGATGGGCCGGTAGTTAGTAGGGATGGTGGGGTCAAGGGTGGAATCTTTGAGAAATTGGTTTTCCACGCTGATTTGATGTTGTGGGGGACAGAGTTGGAAAAAAAGGAGGCATTGATGAAGTCTGTGATAATGGGTGCCAAGGTGGGAGCGCAGCGTTTCACAAGATGGGCTGGGCAGGTATCTCTTTTACAGTAAGATGGTTTGAGTGTAGGGATGGTCAGTAGGGTCTGCTCTTGAGTGATTTGATTGAAGTTGAATTGGGGCATGTTGTGATGAGGCATGGGGATGGCCATGTTATCTGGGATCACTGTAGAAGGTTTAGAGGCAAGTGTGTCTCTTTTCACTTTACATTTCTCCTGTATCAAATGTATGTTTTGTGTCAGTGCATTTTGAATGGTCATGCACCAATATTTATCGACTTGTGTAGGTAGAGTGGAGGGAATAGCTGTTTCCAATTCTCTAAGAATTCAGAAGAGCTCATCAGTGTTGGATCCTGCATTGGAGATGCAGGAGTTGTAAGAGTTGGATTTGTGTGACACTACTGTCGTTGTGTAATTACTGGTAGGTAAAGCTAGTGCGAAGCCATTGGACAACAAGTTTTGTTTTCTGTGTAGATGTTCCAGGGCTTGTTTCTTATGCTATAGGACAATTAGTTCATCATCAAACAATATGTTTGCAGGTTTGTGTACTTTAGGGATGTTAGCTGTAATGGTAGCATGTGTATCTAGAGTGTTTTGAAGGCAGGAGTGATAGAGGGTAGCAATAGTGCTAGAGTCGGTATTGGTGGGATCATGGTTGGAGAGTGATGATAAGAGTGTAGGTTTGAGATTTTTGTGAGTAAGTCTGCAGGTGTTTCTGGCCATTATAGGTTTTGGGCGGTCTCAAAGAGACTAGTAAGTTGTTAATGATGAGCGAGAAGGTGAATCATAAAGTGATCACTCTAAGGTACTTCAGAGATCGAGACAATGTTGATGGTAGAATTGGAGGTAAGAATCCAATCTAGGAGTGTACCTTTGTTATGTGTGGGTGTATTTATGAGTTGGGAGAAATTCATATCTTGAAGCACAGCTTTGGACTCAGCTGGGTCGTTAAAGCCCAGATTAATGTCACGTAGGATGATGAATTTGGTTACAGGTTTTATTAGGGGAGTGTTGAGAAGTGGTATTAAACTTTGCACAAACAAATATGTAATATGTTATGAGGGATATTTCAACCCATGCCAATGCGCCCCCTTTGCCAAATGGATGTGCTAACCCCTGTGCGCGCCAAATCTGCAAAACTGCGCATGGTTCATAAATCACTAAAAGGCTGCATCACCTTGCCACACACAGGCAAAGTAAATGTCAAAACAAGAACTCCCTACAGGAGAATGCCAGTGGGTGCTGTTAACTGTCACATGAATAAAGGCCACAAAAGTGGCTAATAATTTTCTCAGTGAATTATTGAAAGGAAAAGTGTGCTGAAATCATAGATTCTCCAGTACAGTCAGAGGACTCCAGGCCTCACTGACTGACAGCTGCATAAGACAATTAGCTGTCAAACCTAGTTTACAGTGTGTCTTTTTCCTGAAGAAATTGCAAAAAGCGCCTATTTAAACCATGTTTGTGAAGGGCTTAATTCTTTTAAATGTCCAAATCCCTTATAAATCGTGTATGGGAGGAAGGGTCTCCAGGACTCCCCTGCCCCACATTTACTCCCTCTCGTGGGGCTTATGACTCGCTGGCAGCCATCTGTGCGCCTGGGCTTGGGATGCGGGATGGCTGCGGGATGACGCATGTGACCGCATGGCTCACCCAATAGCATGATACTGACTCCATTTTGTGATACACCTAGACACCATTTTGAGCACAACAGTCTAAGCCTCAGCGGCACAAGTGGCCTGCAAGGCTGCAGCTCTCCCCCACCTGACCGTGCACAGCGAGCCAGCACTCCCCTCACCCTCCTCCCCATGTCGACTCAGCTGAAGGCCTGTTCTCACGGGAGACAGGGCACGAACATGTAACAATACAAACACTGTATCTTTCACCTTCCGCAGTACATCATTTGACCCAACAATGACCGGGCCTCACGCTGGGGTCTGAGAAAAATAAAGCTGCCTCTATAAAACATGCTCTGTCTACTTACACACCCCTCAATCCATAATATATGTTGTAAATAACCCCCCAACCCTGATCCCCGTTTGAAGTACCAGACATGAATGTTAAACCCGTGTGCCACCAAGCTTTTTTCATGTTACTAAGCCATTTGTATGAAATAGCCCCAAATCCATAAGGCTGATGGTTCATATCAAAATGGGATAACCTCTGCCCATCCCAGAACACCCACTTGTAAAGTTATCAAACGGGTGTAATTTCGAACTTGCCATTAGTAAATCACAGGACAATTTTTTTGCACAATATTTTAAAACCAAATGTGTAATATCTTCATGTACAACATGATTCCTCATGAATATGCAAGTTTGCAAGTGAACAATCAAGCGTTGCAATATGCACCAGTCCTCTAAAGTAATAAGTATTGTCCTGATTGATGAACTGTTGTTTTAAATAATTGTTTAACCTTTCTGATTATACGAAGAATGTTACAGACTCTTGCCTATGTTAATGTATACACCAACCTGGTTCTACGTCATGTTTTTATGCTAGCTTTTCCCACGTGTCCCTGTACCCATATGTAAAACCATAGCCCTGTGAATGATGAGAAGCTGACAAATCCTTTTATTGATTCTGTAAACATGGTGCCCATGAAATACGAAAAGGTGTAATACATAAAGTGCTAACATGATTGCACTATCTTCAATGTATATACATATATATATTCATATTGGCATAATTTAATTTGTTCATTTATAATGATGTGCATGTGACCCTGTAACGTAGACGCACGAGAAGCTAGAAGGTCATCCCTCTCTTCCTCTGCAAAGCATATACTCAGCCCCCACCATCCTCCCTCCAAGGCCCGGCTGGTGATTGAAGGCCCTTGGTTTACTGATGGTAGAATAACACAGATACACCTCATTGCTCCTCTGCCGAACCCGCACAAGGTATTTCCCCCTGACACACGGAGCCACCATAAAACCACTGTGTACCTCCATGCTATGGTCACAAGAATTATGGACAGCAAGGCCCCGCATCCCACCGTCTTTTGATGTACCAGCTATGTGCCCCTCTGACCCAACGGTATTCCAGTTCAACCCAACCTCGACTGGTCATGGCGCTAGTTATTTACTCTTGTACTAACATACCATAAAAATGTCACATACTATATCTAACAAGATCAAATGATAAAGGTGCCCCACCCATGCCCCCTGATGAGACACCTGGACTCATGATACTGCACCCTTTTGCTAATGTTGATTTTTTATGGTGATGTTTGGGAACAACCCAGAGTTATATGCCATTTCTTTTGTAATGTTAGATTAACCACTTGTAGGATTCATATAACAGATTGAAGTAGAAGTTAGTGATGAATGTGTGTGTGTGGCAACAAGGGAAAATGTTAGCACAGCCAAGATGTATCCAATTGGACAAGACCCTGACCTGACACTCAACCCAGATGAGCCCAGCTGACCTAGAGGCATCATCACAAAACCATGCAGAGTCTCACCAATCAGGAGCACCAAACCTACAGATTCTATACTAGCTATGCTCCCTTGCCAAATCTCATTGATTCATGTAATACCTAGTTCCCACCTCCCGATCGTACAACAACCCACTGCACCTCCACCATACGAATGTCCAAGAACAAGTGGACAGGTAAGCACCCCAACAATAGATATTGAAAAAAGTACAGAAGACTTAGATTCCAGATTATCAATGGCCCGAAACAAACTGTCTAGAATAAGAAATATATGCAAACAGAGTGGATCAGGCAGTTCCAGAAATGAGCAAACACAGGGAGTGCAAACACACAACAGGTCAATAGAAGAAGGGTGGAAAAAAGGAGAGCTACTATTCAGAATACAGGATGAGCCGACCAGAATAATAGAGTTAGAATAACACACGCACAAGGTAGAGAGAGAGGAAGAAGGGATGGCAACAGGAGGGGCAGAGGAGTTATGGTGTGACATATAGGAAGATGAGTTAGAAGGGCGAAGGATAGGGTTTGCAGCAGGAGGGACACCAGTAAGGTTAGAAGAAACACCCCTGGGGAGGGCAAAGGAGGAAGAATGGAATGGAAGACTAAGGAGCAGAGTGGGAAGGATGGCAGTGGTAAGAAAGAAAGGGTCAAAGGTGAGCATTGGGAAAGGAACAAAAGGTAGGTTACAGCTGCCCTTGATACACAGAGGAGCAGGGAGGCCAAATGATATACTTTGGGCACAGATGGATATGATCAACTTATTGAAAGCGTTGCCCCCACTGTCAGGAGGCGTAAATGGATATACGCATTTGAGAAACACACCGCAGGGGTTCCGTTGGCGGTAGGTGATGTCAAAAGTTTGATAGTTTCTGCAGTCGGTGACCAAGCTGACAGGGTGTGGTTGAAAGCCGGATTTCCATGAATAACATCAGATTGTGACAGACATGATGGTGCCTCTTTTACACAGTAAGAGCAAGAATTTGGGATGCATTGAGAGAGACACCAGGGATTTACAGTCAGTAATGCAGTGTACAATGGATGATGGGGAAGATGCTTTGAGTTTCATTCTGCGGGTGCAGGAGATGTGGAGAGCGGAAACGGGTATGGCCTGGGACCAATCAACCTCCTTGTTTTACTTTTTAATAAAGAGAGGGCTCCCAAAAGAAGTTCAGAAAGCACTCGACAAAATAGCTGGGATTGAAAGCAAAGGCTGGCCCGAGATACAAAGCATCATAGTACACCACTGCAAAAGGATCAACGAGAAGGAGATAGCAGAGATTGGCAGATGGAGCAAAATTAAAACAAACGAAACTGATGAAGGTCACAGCAGCTGTAGCTGCACTCCCCACAGATAGAGAACCAGAGGAGGAGGAGGGTTCAGTAGCAATGCAAGGAAGAATGGCAGCTAATTGGGTGGGAAACAGGCAGGAGCAGTGGAATGGACAGGAACAGTATGGAGGGCCGCAGTGGCAAGCATGGAGTGCCCGGGGAGGAAGAGGTGGCTACAGAGGGTTAAGAGGTGGTGGCCCAGGGTACGGAGGGTATGGTGGGTACGGAGGTCCAGGCCCATAGGGGAGACAAGGGAATTGTTGGAATTGCGGGAGATGGGGACATTTCTTAAGAGAGTGTAGGAGCAGACCCATAGGTAACTACCAAAGTGGACAGCAGTATGGCCACCCTCACCCAGAAAGCCCATATGGGATGCCAATGGGTGGCGGAGAGGGAGGAAGACAGCAAGATCAGAGGTGCCCAGAAGAGTATAGGGTACAGCCACGTAATGCTCAGCAACATCCGCAATGCCGCAAG
Source organism: Ambystoma mexicanum (assembly GCF_040938575.1). Classification (NCBI taxonomy): domain Eukaryota; kingdom Metazoa; phylum Chordata; class Amphibia; order Caudata; family Ambystomatidae; genus Ambystoma; species Ambystoma mexicanum. The sequence continues at coordinate 541,434,023 of NC_090937.1, forward strand.
CACATGGTACACACACCAGGCAACCCTTTCGCCACAATGGCAAATGGCATGCCTGCACCCCTTGGTGGAGTGGCTGTAATATCTGGAAATGTTTTTGACAATGGGGGTACAACGAGGCATCCAGCATAGGACAGCCCACAGAGAGCACTTGCGTATCCAGTACTATCAACGAGCCTCAATGCAGCAGAGGAACCATTGATGGGGGCAGAGATAGGGAATAAACAATTTATTTTTATGGTAGATTCAGGAGCTGAAAAATCATGCCTACGAGAAGGCAGGTTTCCGCTCTCTAATCGTAAGTTGGAAACGCAGGGGTTCTCTGGGGCGGTGGTCGAAGTTCCTTACACAGAAGATTTGGATGTAACAGTGGGGGGGAAACGGTACGAGCACCCCTGCTATACTATGAAGAGTCTCTGATCAACTTGTGGGGGAGGGACCTCCTCAACAAGCTCAATATGACTATTTACTTTACAGAGAGAGGGATAGTGTGCTAATCCCTTGGGATCTGCCCGTTGCAAGTGATGTTGGTAGTACACACATGAGCCACAGCACCAGAAATACGTGGCATACCGGTGGACCCAAACATGTTCATTCAGGGATTAAAAACACTAGCATGAGTGGTGCCAGAGCTAAAACGTCAAGAATGGAGAGTACCCACAGAGTTTGTTTTTTGTCCTATATCACGCCCAGAAATAGTGCCAGGAACAGTGATGTCTTTAGACTTGCATGCAGTACAGGTATCATCACAAAGAATAGCAGTTATTAGAATGGACATACATGGGTGTCAGTGATGTACTGTGCTGTGCATTAATGCTAACATCGCCCTACGAGATTTGTCTGACGAGGACCTCTTCACAGATTCGGACAGCGATGGGGAAATAATAATGGAAATATCGATCCCCTGTGATATTATGATACAAACGCAACAGGTGCCAGTGCAGCTAATGGCAGTGGTGGGAGCACCTCCGTCCTTCTTTGACAATGATATGCAGCTAGTGCCCAATGACCTGTGGACCACGGGTACACATGATGTAGGTTTGTTGCATGAGGTGACACCAGTAAAGATAAAACTTAAACCTTGGGCACTATTGCCAAGAGTAAAACAACACCCCCTATCCCGAGAGGCAGAAGAAGGGATTAAAGAACTGATCCACACACTATTAATGCAGGGAATAATAGTGCCCTCACATTCACCATGCAATACTTGCATTTACCCCATCAAAAAGCAAAGGACGGGGCATGGAGGATGATCCAGGACCTACGCCCCCTCAATGACGTCATACAGAAAGAATTCCCATTAGTTCCTAACCCTGCATCAATTCTGTGTTGTATACCGAAACATGCATCATGTTTTACAGTGGTGGATTTGAAGAACGCAGTCTTCTCAGTACCACTAGATCCAGAATCAAGATACTTGACAGCATTTACACTGGGAGGGAAGAGATATGAACATTGCAGGCTTCCCCAGGGATACTGTGAAAGCCCAAGCATATTCAACAGAATTTTGCATGAAGACTTAGGAAATGTTGTGACAGAAAGCACAATTATTCAATACGTAGATGACCCACTGATTTGTGGAAAAGATGAGGATGAGTGCACGAAGGATTCTATTACACTTTTGACATTGTTGGCCCTCAAAGGTTACAAGGTAGACAAAGAGAAATGACAATATTGCCAGAAAGAAGTATTGTATTTGCGACAACTGATATAAAAAAATGGTAAAAAAATCAGCAGCTATCAAGGTAGTAAGTGAACCAAAAACAGTGAAAGAAATGCATAAATTACTCGACATGTGTAACTACTGCCAAACCTGGATATCAGAATATGCGGGATATGCAAAACCCTTACTGCAGGGACTCAAGGAAGCGCAAAGAAAAAACACAGAAATACAATGGACAGCAGAGATGCATCAGGCCATTACCAAACTCAAAGACCTCATTTCAACGGCACCAGTACTCGCAAACCCAGATTACGAGCACGAGTTTTACTTATTCTCACATTGCAATGGGGCACTCATGACAGCAGTCTTGACACAAAAAAACATCTCTGGGGCACAAACCATTGGTCTATTACAGTGGGACACTAGATGCAGTGATGCAAGGACACTTCGCTTGCGAGCAATCACTCGCAGTCACGGCATTCGCAATTGAAAAAAGTGCAACGATTTTGATGGGGTGCTCTGTGATGCTGTTCATAGAGCACTCACTATTTGCAATCTTGGAAAGGTCAAAGAGCACATTGACAACACAGAGAGATACAGCATATGAGGTTTTTCTATCTAGCACCAACATACACATAGTGAGGTGTAAAACAGTTAATCCTGCAACATTCATCACAGAAGCATGCACAGTGGAGGATATGCAGACACACGATTGTGCAACATACAGAGCAGAGGACGGGGACACGCCCACAGTAAGTGAAAATGCACTCACAGAAGGAGAAATATACTTCATAGATGGGTCAGAATCAATAAATTCAGAAACAGGAGAAAAACATGTGGGGGTAGCGGTTGTGATACTAGAGGAAGGTGAATATGAAGTACTGATCCAACAAAGATTACCAGCCCATTACTCATCACAAGCAGCAGAGCTAGTAGCACTCATTGAAGCTTTGCACGTGGCCAAGGGTTCTGCAGTAACAATCTATACAGACTCAGCATACATGAATACAACAGTACATGGGGGGTTAGCCTGATGGGGGAGAACGGGATTCAACAGAGCAGATGGAACCCCCGTGGAACATGCAGAGTTACTCAAAGAATTAATAGAGGTACTAAAAGAACACACAGTTTTGGCCATAGTGAAATGCCAGGCCCATACAAACAACATTGACGTCATCTCTTTAGGAAACGTGGCAGCGGACGCTGCCACGAAAGAAGCGTGATACTTAACAAAAGAGAAAACAGGTGAGTTTTTAGTACAGAAACATGTGGAAGAGGATCACCCAGATGGGTATAATTCAATGCCCATATCCCAACTATTAGAACTGCAAGAGGGAGTGTCAAAGGAGGAAAAGGAGTTATGCCCCTCAAACTACTGGAGATAACGTTCCAACAGCTCCACTTTACAGCACAGAATGCAAAACAACACATTGCCACAGAGATACAAGAGAATTGGTTCGTACCGGGGCTGCAGGCACAACTATCAAAATTTTCAATGGAGTGTACAACAAGTCAAATATACAATTCAGGAATGGCATTAAGAACGTTGTAAGGAACATTGCCCAGACCAACAGGCCCCTTCAGAGAGCTGCATATTGATTATGCAGATATGGGAGAAAGATGCAATGGATCATGCTACATGATAGTAGTGGTCTTCCCTTTTTCAAGATGGGTAGAAGCAGGACCTTGTGCTCACCCGGATGCAAAATGTGCTGCAAAGTTCTTAGTATGGGAAGTACTCCCGCACTGGGGAATTTGTGACATAATTCACTCTGACAATGGCACACATTTTGTAAATGATTTGTTCAAAGAAGTAACAGCCATGTTAGGTATAATACATAAATTATGCACTATTTATCACCCACAATCAAACGTCCTGGCAGAGAAGGTAAACAGCCCCCTAAAAGGAAGATTGTCAAAACTGTGCTTCACACTCAAGAAAAATTGAGTGTACTGTTTACCCCTGGCCTTGGTTGAGTTGAGAAATCAACCCAGCAAGGACCACCATTTGTGGCCCCATGAAATTGTGACAGGAAGGCGTGTGCATACTGCACATTCTCCACTCTGCAGACATTCAGATTCTCACAGAAGTCTTACATTGTTAGGGAAAGAATTCCATGAGTACCTGACAAAGCTCACAAGAGTGGCCCGTATGATAGCGAGGCAGCTGGCCCCACCATTCACACGTGAAGAATCGAGTGATACTATAACACCTGCAGCAGATAGTCTGACAGGTCACCTAATGCCAAGGGAGATGGTATACGTGAGGAGTTTCGTTCGTCGGTGGAATGCTCCAAGATTTCATGGCCCATACGAAGTGGTGTATTGCACTCCAACTGCCGTCAAGGTAAAGGGCCTGAGGTATTGGATACATTTAACAGATGTGCGAAAAGCGTACAAAAATGTAACACAGGAAACAGAAGGTATCATGAATGAAGGAGAGACACAAACTGAATAATAAAAAGAGAACATACTAATTATCCATGTGACAATTGAGAAGGAACAAAAATTAAATACATATTATAATGAACTTGATTATGATAATGAAAAAATCAAATTATGTTTCTCTCTCTCTCTCTCTCTCTCTCTCTCTCTCTCTCTCTCACTCTCTCCCTGATAATGATGTAAATATGATTAGTATAGAAACATTAAAATGACAAAGAAGTATGTAATAAATGATTATGGAATGCTTAATGCACTTTTATGTCTCACTATGTAGGAGAAATGATGGCAACAGAGGGGGCCCCCACCGTGAACAACATTAGAATAGAAAGAAATGGAAACACTAATTTTGACTTGCGTAGATATTCGTAGGAGTGTCGCCTATTTGTGTGTGCTATAATATTTTTTACAATGATGTTCGGCCTAGTAACATACTAGGCGGTTGCATTTCTATCTATCGATATAAATGAGGCAGGAGGAAACGGAACAAACATGATAAAGCAAGGGACATACCTCATATGGGAGGGCTCTCAGCTCATATGGGGGCATGGTACTCACTATGATGGCACAGGGCAACCAACTGATACAAGCAATGAGCTGGCAGTCCCACGTCCTATTTCCCCATATAATGCCTCTAAATATAATATAAATGAACTGAATGACCCGAATCCTTCCGCTTTACCTTGGGTATAGGATGACACTACAACCGCTGCAACATCAACACTAAAAACACCTATAGGGTATGAACCCCCTACAACTATAAAAGAAGTGAATTTGGAAAGAGCGGAGATATTCCTTGTACTCTATAAAGAATGGGAAAAGGGTGGAGAGGAGGAAAGCCTTTATTGCAGTACAATGTAGAAAAAGAGAAAGTAGACCCCAGAAGAAATAGGAGAAGGAGGGAGGTTGGGAGGAGGAAGTACAACAAATGCTCTGGGTTGGGGCTAGATACAATAGAAGATCCCAGACACCCGCACCAATCTAACAAATGGTACGCAGAAATGAGCTCCACTGCCAAACAAACAACCAACGAGAGCTGCTATGTATGCTCTCTAATACCCCATGCCTCAGGCACCGCTAAGGTGCTCCTGCCACAAGAACTACCTCTTGCAGATGCCCAATGTTCCCTTCATCTCACCCTATGCAGAATAAGGAACACCTTCCAGGCACACACAGGGGGTCATTACGAGTTTGGAGGTAGCCATGGCGCTCTTAGCGCCATGGCTGCCTCCAAACCTGGGTCCGTGTCTGGTTTCACTGAATGGCGATTTACTGGGACATTCCGACCTATGCGGACCCGTTAAGTCCCCATTCACTAAACCATTCCGCATTCCCATTTGAGCCCCCATAGGGATCAATGGGAATGGGGAAGGCGCTAATAACGGGCCTGAAATTTGCGGGCCCGTTATTAGCTCCAAGGTCCCTTAACGGTTACTGCAAAGAACGGCTGGTCAGACCAGCCGTTCATGCTGAGACCTGCCTAGGGACCTTGGAATATGGCGGTAGGGTGTTAACGGCACTGCCATCTGTAACGGTGCCATTAAGCCCCTACCGCCATACTCGTAATGACTCCCACAGTGTCTTTTGAAATGTTGCAGAACGAGAAAACGTTCTATTCTAGACCCAAAGGAGTAATATGCCTGAAGGAACCATTTCTAGTGATTAAAGGGACACTGTACTCGGACAACAAATGGAAAGAAGAACAAGTGACTTGCAAAGCAAAAGCTCTGCGGGGGTTAGCAGTGGAAAAATTGCAATGGGTCGAGAAAACATGAGCTCCAGTATGGGCCGAACATATCACAAAGCTCACCTGAGTCGCAGCCGTGGAAAAACCCTTCAAACTTCAAAAGGAGATTACATATGAACTGTGCTTCCTCAGTGAAGGGAAAACTAACATGGGTACAAACAAGAACTGTAACAAAACACTCATCATCCCAGATATGAAGAAAGGGACAGCTGCCCTGATGGATACTTACTGGGTTGGCGGTAAACAGGCATACTTGCACCTCCCCCAGTCCTGGAGAGGCACATGTTCTCTGGCAATGCTGCACTCCGCCATGATGGTGGTTCCGGAGAGTCATATCAAAGGGGGGAAGGGGCTGCAAGCCGTCCGAAGTCCAGAGGACACACAACCAATGGATAAGACACCAGTATATGCCCTATTTTCAGACAACATGCAGAGCCTGATATCCAGGAAACGGAGACCGTCCAATTACATATCCCAAGCATCCACAGAACTTTTGGCACAGATTCCAGACATGTTCCGGCTGTTCAATTCTGCTGAGACATTCTTCGCCTCCCTTATTCCGAGTATCCAAGCACGAGCTAATGCAAAGTGACTGCAAATAAAATGCTGAGAGCTGATCCAATTGGCCAATGACACCGAAGAAGGGTTCAACGAGATCAAGGTGGAGCTGAGGGCCCTGCGGCTAATGACAATGCAGAACAGGTATGTCTTAGACCTGTTGACGGCGATGGATGGAGGTGTTTGCCAAAAAATCGGGAGTGCATTTTGCATGTTTGTACCATCTGCAGACGCAGACAATGGACCCTGTCCCACGTTATCACAGTCGTGCACAACCTGGGAGAGCGGATGAAGAAAGAAGGAGGTGTGGAGCCGAGTTTATGGTTCAACAACATTTTTTCATGGGTACCTTCCTGGCTCGGGATGACTGTCAAATTGCTGATACCCATCATCGTGTTTTTGCTCCTGATTTTTTGTGTGTGCCATCTGGGTCTTCGGTGCTGCAAAAATGCAGTTCCTAATGGTGCAATGATGATGGTGACAATGGGCAATGCTAGAGGAGTGGCGCAAATGATGCAAGAAGCACAAGTACAAACAGGTGAGGACCCTGGGCCCAAATATAGAATGGTTGCATTGTATTATGATGTGGACGTAGTGGGCAGGTTGTACCAAACTACAATATATGAGCCCCAAACACTGGAACGGTATAAAGAGGTATGGGTGGACCTGGACGGAGACGGGTGTGTATATATATGACCTGTACCCCTGATGAATATGCTAGAGCAGGACAAAGTCTCTGGGGAGTATGTAGAGCATGGATGCCAATAAAGAGAGCGCCAGCTTGGGACGAAGCAGTAGCTAATGAAAAGGAACTAAATAGGTTAGGTGAGTTACAATATTTGTTACTTAAGTAACGAAAGGGGGGAATGTATGGGAGGAAGGGTCTCCAGGATCCCCCTCCCCATATTTACTCCCTCTCATGGGGCTTATGACTCGCTGGCAGCCATCTGTAACCTGGGTCCGGGATGCAGGATGGCTGCGGGATGACGCATGGGACCGCATGGCTCACCCTATAGCATGATACTGACTCCATTTTGTGATACACCTAGACTCCATTTTGAGCACAACAGTCTAAGACTCAGCGGCACAAGCGGCCTGCCGGGCTGCGACTCTCCCCCACCTGATCGTGCACAGCGAGCCAGAACTCCCTTCACCCTCCTCCCCATGACGGCTCAACTGAAGGCCTGTTCTCACGGGAGACAGGGTGCAAACATGTAACAGTACAAACACTGTATCTTTCACCTTCCACAGTACATCATTTGACCTAACAATGACCGGGCCTCAAGCTGGGGTCTGAGAAAAATAAAGCTGCCTCTATAAAACATGCTCTGTCTCCTTACAGACCCCTCAATCCATAATATATGTTGTAAATAACCCCCAACCCTAATACCCGTTTGAAGTACCAGACATGAATGTTAAGCCTGTGTTCCACCCAGCTTTTTCCATGTTACTAAGCCATTTGTATGAAATAGCCCAAATCCATAAGGCTGATGATTCATATCAAAATAGGATAACCTCTGCCTATCCCAGAACACCCACTTGTAAAGTTATCAAACGGGTGTCATTTCGAACTTGCCATTACTAAATCACAGGATAATGTTGTTGCACAATATTTTAAAAGCAAATGTGTAATATCTCCATGTACAATATGATTCCTCATGAATACGCAAGTTTGCAAGTGAACAATCAAGCGTTGCAATATGCATCAATCCTCTAAAGTAATAATTATTGTCCTGAGTGATGAAATGTTGTTTTCAATAATTGTTTAACCTTTCTGTTTATATGAAGAATGTTACAGACTCTTGCCTATGTTAATGTATACACCAACCTGGTTCTACGTCATGTTTTTATGCTAGCTTTTCCCATGTGTCCCCGAAACCCGATGTAAAACCATAGCCCCGTGAATGATGAGACGCTGACAAATCCTTTTATCGATTCTGTAAACATAGTGCCCATGAAATACGAAAAGGTGTAATACATAAAGTGCTCACACGATTGCACGATCTTCAATGTATATGCATACATATATATTCATATTCGCATAATTTAGTTTGTTCATTTATAATGATGTGCATGTAACCCTATAATGTAGACGCACGAGAAGATACAAGGTCATCCCTCTCTTCCTCTGCAAAGCATATACTCAGCCCCCACCATCCTCCCTCCAAGGCCCGGCTGGTGATTGAAGGCCCTTGGTTTACTGATGGTAGAATAACACAGATACACCTCATTGCTCCTCTGCCGAACCCGCACAAGGTATTTCCCCCTGACACACGGAGCCACCATAAAACCACTGTGTACCTCCATGCTATGGTCACAAGAATTATGGACAGCAAGGCCCCGCATCCCACCGTCTTTTGATGTACCAGCTATGTGCCCCTCTGACCCAACGGTATTCCAGTTCAACCCAACCTCGACTGGTCATGGCGCTAGTTATTTACTCTTGTACTAACATACCATAAAAATGTCACATACTATATCTAACAAGATCAAATGATAAAGGTGCCCCACCCATGCCCCCTGATGAGACACCTGGACTCATGATACTGCACCCTTTTGCTAATGTTGATTTTTTATGGTGATGTTTGGGAACAACCCAGAGTTATATGCCATTTCTTTTGTAATGTTAGATTAACCACTTGTAGGATTCATATAACAGATTGAAGTAGAAGTTAGTGATGAATGTGTGTGTGTGGCAACAAGGGAAAATGTTAGCACAGCCAAGATGTATCCAATTGGACAAGACCCTGACCTGACACTCAACCCAGATGAGCCCAGCTGACCTAGAGGCATCATCACAAAACCATGCAGAGTCTCACCAATCAGGAGCACCAAACCTACAGATTCTATACTAGCTATGCTCCCTTGCCAAATCTCATTGATTCATGTAATACCTAGTTCCCACATCATAGATGACATGGATTTGTAACAACATGTGACTGTTTGCAATTGTCTGGCAGAGCGCTCTCGGAGTTTGCAGAGTCCTTTGCATGCCCTATTTTAATTTAGATAAAACTTTTTATACTTCACACGGACTTGGTCTTGGTCTCATTACCTTCTGGAGTGTGTCCATTATTGACTCCCATTGTAGGGTTTTAAATGCCTATTTGGGGGCACACACTTTCAACCATGTTTATTTTAATATGTGTTAAAGAAAAGACTCTATTGTGAATTGTAAAAGCAACAAAGTATTGGAGTTACATAACTGCTTACTTCTGATTGGGCAGTGACCAGCATGGGAAAGTTTGACATCTCAGTTTGACACTCCCTTGATACAGGAAGCCTTAATGGTTCCCACATATTGACAACAAGGAGCACAATGAGACCTCATTGGACATTTGTCTTTGGGCTGAGCCAAGAACAAAGGACAGGCTGAGCATTGACCTCTGCTGGGGATGGGCAGGATGCTTCTCTCTACACCCCACCCTGATCTAAGGGATCTGACAGCTGTTGTTTGTTGAAAGGAGAGAAAGAAAAAACAACTGCTGGAACTTTTTGATGTTTAAACCTTTATTTGTGATTAAATGTGAAACTCTTTAACTGTGCAACTGGAAGAAGGATACGTGTGAAAATTGGTAGATGTTAACCTAATGTCAGGCTTTTGCTTTGAAGACATTGATGAAACCTGTACCACTGAAGGAACCAAAGTTACAAAAAAACTCTCATTGTAGAAGAACTATTAATGTTGCAAGTCTAAGATTGTATGTACATGATCCACTGATAGGCGCCCAGAGATATACCGAATTAGAAATTATTAATCCAAACTGTTATGATTAAAATTGATAAAATTCCATAGAATGAGATATACAGCTAGCGCAGAGATGGGGATTGAAGGTGAATATAGCCCATCAAATATGAAATGTATATGTCCGATTTTATTAGGGAACATCATTTTAGAAATGGCCATTTAAGCAAAAGAAGTTTTGGTCAAAATCAATGTGGGAGTTCCTAAATCCCATTGTAAAGATGACAGCTCTGTTCTGTCTGTCAACCAAAACAAGTCAAGTGCCTGTGGCCACTCACAGCCGTGGGGGTGTGTTTTTAAAAGCTGCCCACACCATAAACTTGGTGATGTCATTTGATAGTATAAATGTAGGAACTTCACTCCACATAGGACACACTGCTTCCAGAACACCTCCAGATTTCCGCCCAGCATCTTGTTCCTGACTTCTTCATCTTGTCCAGAACTCTTCACCTTGCAGCTGACTCCAGATTTATTTACAGAATCCAAGCCTTAGCATTGCAGAACTCCTTTAGCTAGGCCTTAATTCAACCATCCCAAAACTTAAAAGAAAGATTCTGATTCAGCTTGGCTTGCTACCATTAAGGCTTGCCCGCTGAACTTGCATCCTGATAATGTTCTGTGTCCAGTGACCAGAAGGGCCCATCCAAATCCAGTCTGATGTGCAGTCAAAATTGACCAGAACCACGCCGCTGATCCAATCCTTCCAGAAGTGCCCTGCTGCCGGTAGACCTGACTGATTCATGACCAGAACCGTGACGGTCCAATTTTAATTACAAGGGACTGTAAGTATTATTAGGAAGAACATATCCCATCCCAACCCATCCCATCTTTAAATCCAGAACCAAAGCATTGTCAAAACCATTCTTGAGCTAATTTTCCTCATTTGTTTTACCAAACCATAAATCCTTAGTGATTTTGAGTAACTATGTAGATCCCAGAAAGAAATCGAGTATCCACCACGTGAAGGGTTACGCTGGCCATGTAACTGTGAAGATTCATGTGTGGCATTCTCTTTTTCCTAGTCATAAATATTGTGTAATCAAACTAATCTGTCATTTTTAAAACCAAATTTCTGTTTCATCTTCGCACCTATTTTGCAAAAATGCCTCTCACTAAAACCTCCATAACTTCTTCAATTTTATAGATAGAAACAAAATTTCAACTCTCACTGATACTTGAGACCCTTAGCTACAACTTTTCGAAATATTGCATAGTGAAATTTTGCGGCAAATTTGCAGTTTTCCAAAGTTTACATGTGTCTTTTTCCCATTCAAAGTTTTTCTCAAACTCATCCCGATCTATTGTAGCTCATGTTTGTTAGGACCTGTTTAGTGTTGCTTTCCTAGGAATTTTATATCAATTTAAGCATTTTTGCAACCTTTTGCATTATTTCACAAAGCCATTTTTCACCCGTAAGTTTAGAAGTGTCAAATTCCAGAAACGGTTTTCTCTCTTGTTTGGGGAGGGAAGATTGCATTTAAACTCTAGACATTGTCTTTCATTCCTGAATACCTGCTGAGTACTGACATCTGTGCAGGATTGCTCATTTGTACTTTAAAGACTTTGCAGGGGGAAATATTAACCTAAACGCTATCTGTTCACAAACCAAAATTGTTCTTTTTCCTGTGTTTTCTGTTCTGCATTAGGATAAGTGAATTCAATTGCTTTGCTTATTTTCTGAATTGTATTATCACCGTTAAATGATTGCTGCCCCATATATATACATATTAAAATGTATGTGTGATTTGAATATTAAATAAATAAATAAATACATATTTACATTTACAAACTAGCTTAATTCCTGATCCAGTGTGACCGGGGGGGGGGGGGGGGAGAGGAGGGGGTTATTTTGAGACAGGTGTGATATGAGTGGTATATCATTCAGAACAAATAAATAAGGGTTTCCTTGCGCACTACATGCTAGGCGAGACATGGGTTTGTGTTTGATTGAAATCCTTAACAGTAATATGTAAACCTACATGCTTGGCTATATTTAGTGCTTATTCACATCCTACCTCTCTCCAATTTGTAATGACGTGCATAAATGTATACATATTTTTGTTCAATTATGCTATGTGAACATTACGAATTTTGAACAACGTTATGATTTGTTCACAATAAATGTAATATGTAAGAGAACAGAAATTAGATTTCTCTTTAACAAATGATACATGTAACTGCCTCTCTTGCCATCTTAAAATATGTGTCTCCAGGAATATCAGGCACACCTTACTTGTGTTTCTAAATAATCTATACATATTTTAGCTGAGTCCACAGGTACCACAATGTTTTGTTTTGCATGTTGTGATATGGAACTAGAAAGAGCTGTAACAGACTGAATCATTTGCAAAACAAGTGCTAAAGTATGTGTGATTCATAAGTGTCCAATAATGGAGACATTCATTCCCACAGTGCCTTGGGAAAGGTTGAGCATAGATATCAAAGGGCCCATGTATAGTGTAGGTAATCAGACATATTTTCTAGTACCAATGGACCTGTTGAACAGATGTATTAAAATTGTATTAATAATAAAATGATATGGGAAATCAATCTCAGAAAGGGTGTTCAGCTGTGGAGACCCCCCTTTCATCAAAATCTATTTCAAAACCATATTGTACCCATGTGCTCTCCTGCATCAGTACTCTGACCTACAACACCTGCTCTCCTGTGATCCTGATCAGGTTCAGGGGTCAGAGGGGCCGAGTTTGACAGCTACTGTGATCACAAAGACACCACAGTGGAGAGGCTGCATTTAAATCCACACCTCTGTTATTAAAATGAACATTTAGGCATGGTAATCTGGAAATGTAAGACATACCCAGGTTTTGATATGGTGGCTGATGACTCACATCAATATTAAGAGTACATCTGATTGCAACATACCAGTGTCAACCATGTGCGTTCACACTGCCTATGAGAGTCAATGTGGTTTCCTGGAGCCTGCTTGTCTGAATTTCAGAGAATTGAATAAAGTACAGGAGATCTGTATCTGTTGATGCTCTGGGAGGAAATGTAACCCCTCCATTGTCAGCCCTATGATCTCTCCACTGGAGGCGCCTTGAGAGACTGGAAGACAATTCCACAACAAAGGGCTGCCTCACAATAGGTGATAGAAATACTGCATTGTGTGAGTTATAAAATATTTGGATATATATTACAGTCAGGTCACCACTTTAATCCAGAACCACAGCCCCTGCCTCTCTTTGTTATGGTACACAACAGGCTGTTCCTTCCTGACTCCAGGACACCAACTGTTCAGAAAGTTAAATTCTTGTGCAGAGGACAATGCCTGACAGCCAACCAAAATATGAAGGAAGGTGAGGGCCTTTAGTTTACATATATATCAAGCAGTTTGTTCTCTGAGACTAAAGTGTGTGCCACCCGTAACTCTTGATGTGGCAGGATTGCTATGGTATGCTATGATGTGCAGGATTGTTATGCTATGCAGGATTGCTATGCTATGTTATGCAATGCAATGCTATTAGACTCTCCAATTCAGTTAGGACTCAGACCATCCATGTCAGCTCCCTCTGCCTTCCCGTGCCTGCTCTACACGCAGCACCACGGACAGGCCCAAACCCCTCCTAGGGCAGAGGACATGTCAGACCTTCCCTTCAGAATAGTCTCTACACGTTTAGCATTAGCTCCATATATGGGATTTAACAGAAGGGGTTTCTGTGAATGCAGTTTATTCATAATACTTTCACAATGGGGTCTTACTTGGGATGATATTACAGACATCTGACAAGAACTGTCGACATCTTACTTGTAACGCAACCCTGCAGGGACATCGTGCTGTCCCAGCGGGGCTGCGACACAAGGTCACAAGTAACAAGCATCCCTGTTGATCAAAAAAATACCAATAATTATACAGAAGATTGAGAGGGGAGGGAGGGAGGAGAGAGAGAGAGAGATAGAGAGCGAGAGAGAGGAGTGAGAGAGAGAGAGAGAGAGAGAGAGATAGAGAGAGAGAGAGAGAGAGAGAGAGAGAGAGAGAGAGAGAGAGAGATAGATAGAGAGAAAGAGAGAGGGATTGACAAACGCAAAGTGAGGAAGTTAACTTTCTGCAGTGACCAGTTAAAGGAGAGTGTGGGGAGTAGACCAGGCATCTTTGCCATGTTAGACCGTTGCATGCTTTGGCAAAACCTGTATTGCTTTATTGGAACTTGTCATGACGTTTTTATGCAGTGCTAACCCATAGTATTCCTTTTTATGCGGGGCTTGATTGTTTGCAACCCTCATTAACCTGCTAAACTTTTTAAATTCTACTGTATAATGCTCCCATCTACCCACTGTGATTCTGCCTGCTCGGATTTGCTCCCACATGTCCTACTCAAATGTTTCTCCTGTGTGCCCCACTGCAATATCCCCTCTTAAATTGTGTTTCCTGGTTTCCTACTATGAGTTAACAAACCTGGTGTCCAATAAAATGAGTGATCCACCATGTTTTTGAGAGCTCAGGGTACTTTGCATGCATTAACACATTGGCAAAGCTATCTTACATTTTCCCTCTCCTCCTACTAATTTAACCTATTCCTGTATATTTCAGATCCTCCAGAGTGCCTGAAGACTATATAGCGGTGGTTCATGGAATACATCCCAACAGCATAACGTAACATATCATAGCACAATAATATACATAGATGGCAGACATATTACAGGCAATGGTGAGAATCTACAAATAATCTTTAACTCTTATCTTTTTTTAGTCAACAGGTTACCTCACTGCCCATCAAATGCTGCTCCCAGTTATTTGATGTAACAAAGATCGTCCCTTTCCTAGAATTGCAGCAGAGGTCAGATTTCATTAATGTGGCTGTGCTATCAAAAAAGTACAATAATACATATTATGTATGTTGCTCTAAACAATACTTTCAACATTAATAAATGCAATAAATTAAAGAAGTTGCATGGCCCTTGCCCTTGGCGACTAAAACCATTTCTCACAAGTAATATAGCCCTTCTAGAGTTTCTCCATTCAACAATGTGGGGACTTGTGGACTTCAGTCCTCTAACATTACCCACATAGCTTATTAAAGCACAGGACTTAAACCAATCTTAATTGGAATCTTGCACTATGTGCACACAAGAACTTATGACCAGCAACTGCCAACTACCTGTATCAGCACACCTACCAGAAAGATTAGGTCTAGATGGGAGCTGATTTCCAGCAATGGCCCTATTCAGTACAGGATCTTCTTCTTCAACTAAAACTACAGCTGATCATTTGAAATTCAGAAGGCACTTAAACATAATTTGCATTCCACTGTTCAGGGCTACCAGTGCTCATACTGCAATTTTGGGAGATTTATTTACCTGTAGGTGTCATAAGTGCAAGATTTGTTTGCAGTAAATGTAACTCCATGTTTGTCAATGTACTCCAAAAATGTCTGTGCTCCCCTCCACCCCAGCTCTTTTACTTCTGATGCTCTGAATCAACTCCGTTTTTCGTCAAGCACCTTATAACATTCATACAATAATGGAAAACTCCTCTTCATGGCTCGATGTCTCTTAAATAGCTTTCAAAAACCCTCCTTTTCTTTGATACTTTGAGATCTAGATGTAGGTTCCCATGTTTTCAGCATCCAAGAGCTCACTGCACTTTATACGTGATGGGGATGCGCATGACAACAGAACAGACATCGTGCACTGGTGGTCAACCTTTCTCTTGGCGTGAGTGGAGAGGTTGTGCCTTTTCCTGAAGCGTATTTGACCACCCTGAGGCTGTAATTCAGAAACACTGCAGCTGTACAAGTGACATTTTGAAAGGTATTAATAAAAGATACAAGAACACCTTAATGCACAATAATACGTTCTTTCAATGCATTTCTGCATTTTTTGTTGCATTGTTCAAAGTTTTCTCCACTGCTACTACCATTGTGTATTAGCACATCACCTTGTAGCAGGAAAGCATTGAAAGAACAGGTTTGTTTCACTAGGTCAATTTTTGCCCTAATGATAATACTGTACAAATGTACACTTGCAGCAGTAAAAGGTTTCTGTAACTTGGCTCCTGACTGGCATTGGAACAATAAGAGAACCCACAAATGAAAGGTTTGTACTGGAGTGAAATATTGTTTGGGAAGTGAAAGTCCACGAGGAAGAAATGGGCTTCTCTTCCAGCAAAGAGATGAAGACAATGGGCCTCATTACACGGATGGCGCTAAGGGATTACCGGCACCGGTAAGGGCACCGGTGCCGGTAATCCCTTAGCGCCATACTACGAGGTCCCTCAGCGGGTCCCGTCCTTAACGTGTGGCCAGACCACATGTTAAGGAAGGGACCCGCTGAAGGACTTCAGGGCAAATAACGGTACATCTAATAGGGGTACCGGTATTTGCTCCTTCTCCATTCCCATTGAGCCCTATGGGGGCTCAAATGGGAATGGGGAAGGGCCTTGGTGAATGGGGAATTACCGCCCTGCGAACCTTGGAATGGGGTGGTAATTCCCCCATTCACCAAGGCGGAATCGGTAAAATACCGGCGCCATGGTTACCGCTGTCCGTGTAATGAGGCCCAATATGTAGGATACAAAAGTCGCAATGCACCTATGCCCTACCACCTGCGGCTTAAATAGTAGACTACAATCCATGACTGGAGCTGAGGAGGGACAAACACATCTAAGCCATGTGGGAAAGAACGAGTAACTACCGGCCAGTGCCATCAGCCTAAAACAGAAAGGAAATAGGACATACATCTTGAAAAGGTATGTTTTTGCAGGGATTGGAAACCTTTCATAAGTTGGCGCTGGATCGGGTGATAACCCATGTCTAAAGACAGAACATTAGTTCTTCTTCAATGAATATCGGACACTTTTTTTGCTTTGAGAAGATTTTGTTTTTTATTGTGTCAGTTGGTCACAATTGTTCCTTGACTAGCAACGGTTGTCACTTGTGTGACATACATTGTAATTTGTACTTTGTTCACAATGCAAGTCACAAAGCTACATGCTTCAATTTTTGAGTGCCGACACGTGTTTCAACCAGTGGTTTTCCTCAAGGCTGTGCATGTAGGTGGTGTTTTTTTTGGTGCAGTGTGATAGTGACATGTAGTGTCATTAGTGTTCATATTAAAATACAAGTGGCGAGACCAGAAACAAATATAAGGTTTGCATGGGTACGTATCAGTTGCACCGTATATGTGAGGATCACATTTAGGGAATGTATGATTCATTATTTGCCAATTTCATGATTGTTGCATGGGAGTTACATGTAGTTTGCATAGATCAGGTTGTTTACATGATTAGTGATTTTCATGTATGGTCTATCAGTGGTTAATACAGTCATTTAAATAGTTACATACATAATAATAAATACATTGGAAACAAAGTTAAGCCAGTAGTCATGTTGTAAAAGGAAGAAAAATGGGAAGGAAGGTAGAGAATTACCATGAGTATTTAGTGGTTGAGAAGAATTTTTTGGGGCTGTTTAAAGCTGGCATTGGTAGGTATTAGAAGGCTTACCAGTTAACTCTATAGGGATATCCTGTGTAGGTCTCTGTTTAGGTGTTTAGGGGTGGTCGGCTGGATAGCATTTGGGGATGAAAAATAATGTTGGAGAATTGAGAGCGCTATTACTGTGCCTGCTCATTAATGTTTGCATCGCCACATAAGGTGGTTGGGTCAGGACGTGTGTGAGTGCCCCTGATACCCAATGAGCTGGTGGGCATGGTGGCAGTAGCCAAGAAGGCTGCTGCTGGCTTAAAATGAGGCAGCCACGGGTTGAGGTTGTGGATGGTTCCCTGTCCTAGACAGACCTGGGCGCATGGCTACCCAGCTATACAGTGGTCTGGGGGCCTGAGGGCGCCTGCTGCTCCGTTAGGGTCCAATCTGTGTCTCCCAACCACGTATGGAGGTGTGTAAATGCAAGTTGCTGTCAGGTTGGTTGTGTGCTATCAGTTGTGTCCAGGGCCTATGGCTTGGAACCTGAATTGGGTTGTGAGATCACTGTGGGAGGGGTCTGGGCCCTCCTGGCTCTATTGTTGCGATGTGAGCCTCCCGTTTGTTCAGGGCTGGAGTGACCAGGATTATGAGAGTGTGATCCGTGCCCTCCTCTGTTAATGTTTGCAGTGTTTCACCTCGCCTGTGGGCAAAAGGTGCAAAGTTCTCTTTCTCCAAAGGAAAGAACAAGGCCTTAGAACCAACTCTCAATAATACCGAAACTAGGCAACATTTTGATCCGATCAACTCGACAATCTGAGGGGACACCTCAACCACAGCATGACAATGATCTTGACACCCCATGTGATTGGATCTGATCCCAATAACCAGTAACCCTGCTAGGACATTGGGTGCCATGATGCATCGGGCTCTGTTTTCGGCCATCATTGGCTTCTACTCCTATTGAATAGAGAAGAAGCTTCCTCCTGTGTTTTTTATTTTTTTGTTAGAGCGCACATATGAACACAGTTAACACTGGCTCCAGCACAAGTTCTGTGGTTGTTGCTGAGGTAATGTCTGCTTACTCAGACCTGTTGTGATTTTTAAAAATGGTTTGATATATCTTAGCAGTGGCTTCAAGGCTGGTGCAGGATGTGATAAATCCAAAATGGAAATGTATGTCTGAGTGTTTTGTTCTTCTGCAGGCACTGGGAACTCGCCATATGCTCCGGCTTATCTCTAAACCCTTGCAGAATAAACAACAGTGTTTTCCTTGCTATGCAAGTGTAGAGAACGCGTTTATTGTAGCCACTGCTATTATTGAAACAAATGTGTGTACACTTTCCGTGCTTTGCAGCTTGAGATGTGCTTAAAGGATCTTGAAACATGTTTAAGCATTCCATTTGGAAATATCGCTGCAAAGAAAGAAACAGCCTATCTCCCAGACTTCACCTAATTGAGTTTGGTTATGCTGCTGGTTATTTTAGAGGAAGCAATTCGGTTGCATGCATCCCCCTAAATTAGCAATTACAGCAGAAGGCACTTCACTTCTAAATCTGCACAGAGCTCGTCTGTACACTTTCGTGAATTAGGAACAAAATAACGAAAGTGAAATTCAATTAGGAGCTGGAATGGACTCTTCTGGCAGATTCAATAAGAGAGAGCATGGAGTGAAAAGCAAGGAAGGCGTCGTGCTGCTTAGCTGTGCATGTCGCATGTTGCATTTCGCAGGCCTTCTGGCTATGTTTATTTCCTTTGCCCATGTTCATAGATGATCTAATAATAGTTTGGGTTCAGAAGGTACGTATCAACCCCGAAATAAATGTTCTAAGCCGTAGATCTAATGTGAAGAGGCAGCCCTCCTCTGAAACAAGATCCAAGGCATATCTTCCAAGAATGCATGTTTAACAGCTCCCATGATGTCTTTTTTTCTTAGAAAGGTTGTGCTGCTTAAAATCTTACTTTTATAACACGCTTGATACCAGAAAGCGGTTTTTAACTTCCAAGACAAACATGTTGTCCCTGAGCTATCCTTCCTCCCCTTAGGTTGATGTTGCATATTACATTCTTGAAAGCAAGTGTCCACCATTGAATTTCTCAACATAAGTAACATCTGGGTAATTATGGAATGAGTTTGTGAAAATATTTGTCTTTGGTGAAGAAGACTCTGAAAGACCATATTAGGGAAGTGAAATTTCTTTACTGACGTCCAGTTGACATGCTTACAATAGGAGGTAAGTTCTTAGGTAAGCTATGAGAACGACATGGGAGACATCCACCGGCACCCTCTCTCACATGCACTCAGTTCACCAACTGACAACCAAGGAACACTCAGAGGCTCTCACACACAAACATTCCACACATGAACACCACACAGGGATTCCACATAGCTTCCATGCACACCGCAACAGGGCAGGGAAGAACCAAGACATAACACATTGCCATCCTTAACACAGACAAAGGAAAAAAAGGTACGGGACAGAGCACACAGGGAGGACCATCCGGTCTCCAACCAACACTCCAATCCAACTCAGACAAGAAGCAAAAACTCCCACCAAACCTCTCACTCTCCCCTGCCTATGAAAAAAGAGCAATGCTCCCACTCAACCTCAATTCCTTCTCCGTCCTTCAAATAAACAGGACACACCAACCAAGAAAAAATCATATTCCATGCTTGAGGGCACAACAGCGAGACACTGGTACAACAGGAACCAGCCCCAACACCACAACTACACCACCAAGTCAATTCTTACTCATAACTCCAACTATCCCTCACCATACCACCAACATCAACAGTGTACTGAAAAGCTAGCACACCCCTCAGAATTCATACTGCCAAAAGCACATACCACGTGACCACACACACCACAACACGGGGTACCGGGTACCCATCACTAACACACGTGGGGTGGGGAGGAGCACCTTTGCCAGGGTACCAGGTGTTCAACCCCAATTTACCAAGTGCAAAAGAGAAGACTGCCTCCAGGATGACCCATAACAGAGCAGCAAAAGTTCAACAACATTGGGGCCTCCAACACCACTGCTAACTCACAACATTGATAGTCCAACACCACTACAACCTAAAACACTGGGATGTCCATCACCACTTCTAAGCCAAAACACTGGGATGTCAAAACCCACTACCACTTAAAAAACTAGGATGTCCAACACCACTGCTAACTCAAAACACTGGGCTGTCCAACACCACTACTAATTCAATATTGGGGTGTCCAACACCACCACAATTTAAAACACTAGGGTGTCCCACACCCGGAGACAGCTGGTAAAGAGCACAGCCATTCTCACAACCATCTTTAGTAACATGTTCATAATTGTCTCCCCAAAACTAAAACAATATTGGGCCTCATTACAACCCTGGCGGAAAACCATGGTGCTAATAGCACCATGGTCCATGCCGGTAACTTACCGACTCCGCCATGGAGAAAGGGGGAATTACCACCCCATTACAAGGTTGGCGGGGTGGTAATTCCCCCTTCCTCCATGGCCCTTCCCCATTCCCATTTTTGCCCCATAGGGCATAATGGGAATAATTAGCACCAAGGTCCCTTTGCGGGTCCATTCCTTAACGACTGGTAAAACCAGCTGTTAAGGTGGGAAACTGCAAAGGGACCTCGTAATCAGGCGCTAAGGGATTACCGGTATGGGTACCCTTACCGGTACTGGTAATCCCTTAGCGCCAGGGTCGTAATGAGGCCCAATGGGTTACTAATCCACAGATCCAGTATAAAAACACATGTCGTCCTCACACTGAAACACAATTTACCTAAAATATCCTTCCCAGAACACACCCAATCACCACAACAGGTAAGGTACAATCCTGACTCTCAATAAGTCAATTTCCTTTACCTAACATTGGTGGCAGTCCTTGTTCCTGTGAAGAAAACGTTAAATCTGAACTGCTGTCAAAAATCACCCTGTTGTGTCACTACTCACAATACAGAGCTAACACAACTAAAACAGAGGCCATGCCTACAAAAACACAATTCAAAACCGCAGCCCCCCACAAGGTGACCCAAACAGGCCTTGCATCACAACCAGATCAGTGACTGAAAAGAACTATTTTAACTGGACAAAACAGGCTATTAGGTAATAATGTCCCCATACATAATGTCTTCATACATAATGTCGTTGGGAAAAGCTATTGGCAATACTATATATGGTGACATTAGGTATGGGGCGGGTTGCGTGGATGTCCCCTACACCCCTTGTAAAAAAAAAAACAAAAAAACATGGATTGCGGGGGTGTCCCTCAAATGTTTCACGTAATAATGTCTCTGCAAAAAACTGCGACTTTTTTGTCAGGAGACATTTTTGCAGAGACAGTACTACATGGAACCGAAAATAGCTAGACCGCACCCTAATTGGCTTGATGTTGCCCAAACCAACACTCACAAAACTAATGTTAATGGGATTGGACATCTGGATCCAGTTCCTGAAGAACAACAAAGTATTGACTTTGTGGATCATCTTCTGCAGAGATGCAGGAGCTGCAAAACGCAGTCCCCTTGACACAGTACCTGGCGAATTTGAGACACTGGTTCCCAATGGCAATAACTGAGCTACACCCATGGTAGAATCCCCACGATTCCTCCCAGTGGTCCAAAAGCTCCTCTTCCGCAGAGATTCAGGAGCTGCACAACACAGTCACCTTGAAACAGTACCTGGCGAACTTGACACACTGGTTCCCAAAGGCACAATCAGCCCGAACCAACCTCAATGACAGGATGCTTGAGCTGTGCCATTTCCAACACCTTCCTACATTGGCCGCTCTCAGAAATCTGTTGCAGGGAGTTACAGGAGTGAAGAACTGCCCAACGCCTTTTGATAAAGCCAGGATATGGTCAATTCTTCTCAGCTTCATGCACCGCTGGTGAAGTACCGACCAGCTCCGAAAACGACCTCTTCCTTCCCTGCTGAAGATACTGCTGATTCTTAGAAGAAGGGAACTCATTAGTGGAGGATGTAGCACCATGTTCCGCCATTGAATTCAAAGCCGACATCCTCATTAGCAGCTCTAACTCCACGGGGCATAGAGCTACCCCTCAGAGTGAGAACTGCTCACCACAGAGGAGGAAAACTCACCCAGAGGTAAATAGAACACAGGTAGGACAGAACCGCACCATCCCGCAATGCTGCTATTTAAGATATTTCAGGACTGCAGCAGGGTATGGCCTTTGTACCCCAACTGCTCCACCCAGTGCCTTCATCCTCAACAAACGAGGCTGCTCCCAACTGTTGAGCAACTCGATCTTGCACGTTACTTGGAGTCAGCTGCATCATCGTGTCACAGTTATGTGCTAAGCTGTCACAGCAGCCACTGACCTGCCCCTTGAAGTCCAGACCAGGCCCATCTAACATCTCCAACTCTTAGTTTCAGTCTTTACTAACTCAGGACCTTGGTATAGTGGCAAAGCAATCTGGCTTATCTTAAGAAGAAGATGTGAGCTGTAGGCAAGTACACTGAACCTTAGTTAGACATGCACACCAAAGAAACTCTTACACTTCTAATGTATGTAAAATTATATATTTATTATATATACACCAGAATTACTTTAAATACTTTAGACGTTTCCACTAGAGCGCAGCAAAATACTTGAGAATACTCTTCAAAGGACACTTTCACAGTTTGTGTTTGTTTGCGGTTACATTTGTAGCAATGCTAGAAATGAAAAAGACAATGGGCCTCATTATGAGCTTGGCGGTAGCCGTGCCTGTTTTACAGGCACGGCTACCGCCAAACTCGCTACCGGCGCCGCAAGCCGCAAATGGGCAATTACCGGCCCATTACGAGTTGAATGGGCCTGTAATGCCCATTCACGAGTGGAGGTATTGCCCGTTTCCCCATCCCCATTCTGCCCAATAGGGAAGAATGGGGGTGGAGAGAATGGATGCTGGGGCACCGTTGATGACGGCAATTACGAGTTATGCTTGTGGGTGTTGCACAGCCGGCCAGTTCAGACATGGCGGGCTGTCATACAGAAGTAGATTTACTGTGCAAACACATATAGTAAAGTCACTTTTAGAAGGGAAATAGTTAGTGTAACCTTAGGTTGGTTTGAGGACCTAGAGAAGGTTTCTTCACTCAGCAAGCCTTTTAAGTTCAAAAACGCAACCCTAGCTAAAGGCAGTTTGTAGACGGCTCACAGTTTTGACAAGCAACAGAATATGGAGAGTTTCAGAGGATTTCTTCCAGTCTCTAGTGTTATAGAAGCAGCAAGTTAAAAACTAACAAGGAGGATCTGTAAACGGACTCGATGAATGGACACAATCAGCGGCTTAATTTGAAGGAAAGAGGGGGTGCCCCTAGACGCCTCTAGGTGAACTCCAATGCTCTGGAGTGACTTCTTGTAATCAGGTAAGCAATACCTTTTCCCCCACAGTATCTGAGGATAGAAGAAAATGTTTGTGCTGGATGCTTTGCAATGTTGGAGCTCTGGACCAGTCCTCTGGATTCCTTGGTCTGGTGACTGAAGGCAGGACAAAGGAGAGGATCTATCAGCAGCAGGCTTGAGGGAGGAACCGGGGCAAAACTTTCAGCAACGTCTTGGTTCACTATGCAGTTTTGGGGCCTTTTCTGCAGCACCAACAAAGGGCATGCATTGCCCAGTCAATCCTTTTCACTTCCTGAAGTCCCACAATCTGATGACGGTGTCTGGGTGAGTTGGACTGGATCTCTGAAGTGTCCTTATGGGTTCAGGAAATATCTGGATGGATTCAGCCTTTCCTTGACTATGCACTCGAAATGGGCTGCAGGTCTCCTGGTATTGGAGTTCCACAGCCACGGAGGCTCCAAGCACCTCAGCAGATGGTTCAATTCAAAGTTCATCTTGGGACTGGTTCTTCCCATCAGCCAAAGGGAAGGAGTCATTCTATTTGGATCTTATCTGTTTCACAGAACACGGGTCAGGACTGCAGTGGTCGCTTCACAGTGTTGCAAAGGGTCTATAGGTATCTCTGGCTGTCTTCTTCTTCAGTTATTTTAGCTTCCAGTGCTTGTCTTGCTTTTCACCCCAGAAGCCTCATCTTTTATACAGTTCCAACACATACTCCTCTGCAATCTCTCTCAGCATTTTACAGAAAGTGGCATTTGGCTGTCTAATCAGGACAGCCTGACCCCCTGTGGGAGCTGGTCCTATTCAGGCACTCTGACAAACAAAGGACCGGAGATGGAAGACTCCTCCCCCACTTCCTGCCTGCCCAGACACTCTGGATCATGGGCCGGGATACCCAAGGGTTCCCGCCAATGGTAAAATATGCACGCTGTCCCCCCCTCTGAAATATGATAGAAGAAGGGCAACTAAATGAAAACCATTCTAGTAATGGTGAAAAAAGAAGGGAGGCCCCAGATTGGTACTTGGGTGTACCTATTGTGCACTACCGAGGATATGGACATTGTCTGCGGTATAAAAATGACACTATATTTGGTAGAACATGTCCACTATCACCAGCCATAACTAGGAGATTGTCTATGTGCCCAGAAAGTCACAGGATTAGAGGGAAGGGGGATACTAGATATCCCGTTGGCACTCCACTGAAGATGGTGTGTGCCAATCTCTCAGACTATAGAGTTTTGCAAGAGATACTAATTATCTCTCTATCCTTAAGAACTGTAGTTACTAGAGGGTATAGAAAAATAATCTTAAAAGAGGGCCCTAGGGTTCCCCAGCAACACTGACCCTAAAGTGTTGTGTGTTGCAGTTGAAAAACACAGATGCCTTTAAGAGCTATGGTGCAGACATACTCCTTCGTAAAGGTAGAATACAAAGAATATAATTCCAAAAGACAGAGCCCAAAAGAACAAATGAATGAGTGGAAAAAGGCTGCATTAATTCGGGATTGAAAGAAAAAAGGTCCAGAAGTCCAGCAAAAGGTGCTGTGGATCTCAATAGGAGAGGGGATGAAACATAAACATGATACATCTCCCTAAAATTCCCCCCGCCAGTCTAGGAACAGGATGATCAAATCCACTCCTGGATGGCTCTCTTGATCCAGTCGGTCATACTTTCTGGATAGGCCATCAGCATTCTTATGTTGGATACCTGACCTGTGCTCAATAGTGAAGTCAAAGCTTTGTAGGCATATGGATCACCTGAGAAATGTTAGGTATTATCCTTTCATCTGCATCTGCCTCCTTAAGGATCGGTGGCCAGTTTGAAACTGTTTGAAAAAGTGGTTCCAGAAAAGGTATAGTCTGAATTTCTTCAGGACCCACACAAAATAAAAACATTCACATTCAATGGTTACCCACCTGGTGTCCCTAACTTTTAATGTTCTACTAATAAAGCAGATGGGGTGCTCCCTGCCTTTGCTATCAAATTGGCTCAAGATTGCTCCTATCCCTGTGTTGGAAGCATCGGTTTGGACTGGGAAGGCCTGAGTTTATTCTAGAGCTCTCACCACTGGAGCTTTGCAGAGGGCATATTTCAGCCCCTGGAAGGGTTTTTTTCACAGTCCCCATTCCAGTTGATCTTTTTAGGGTACTTTTGAGAGGATATGGTATTCAGAAGAGAAGCTAGGGTCCCATGGTTCTCAATGAAGTTCCTTTAATAAGCAGTAAGTCCTAAGAAGGCTCTTACTTGAGTTTGTGTAGTTGGAGTGGCTCAGTCATGTACAGCATGTGCTTTGCTGGGTAAGGGTTGAAACCCTTCTCCTACCACATGATCAAGGTAGACAACTTTACTCTGACCAACTTGGCATGTATTTGCTTTGATGGTCAGATTGGCATGTTGAAGGGCCTTCAACACATGTCCCACGTGGTCAAGATGTTATTCCGAGGTATGGCTGAACACTGCTATGTCATCCAAGTATGCCATGCAGAGGTTCTCTATTCCATTTAGAACATGGTTAACCATTCTCTGGAACGTGGCAGGTGCATTCCTTAAACCAAAGTGCATGACCTTAAACTGGTACACGCCTTCAATAGTTGAGAATACTGCCTTCTCCTTTCACTGCTCAGTCATTGCAATCTGCCAATAACCACTTGTCAGGTCAAAAGTAGTGAGGAATTGTGGTGAGCCCAGCTTATCCACCAGTTCATATGTTCATGGCAAGTTATAGGCATCAGACTTGGTAACTGCATTTAAGCGCCTAGCGCCCACATAAAATCTGAGTTCTTTAGTTCTTGCCTTTGGTACTAATACAACTGGTCTAACCCATGGACTTGACAGAAAAGATTGGGCTTCGGGAGAGTATCTCTCTCTCAAAAGCAGTCTTATTCTGTGTAGTTCTTAAGATAGTCCAAACAAATATTCCGAAAGTCCAATTCATACAAAGTATGGTGTTTTTATTCTCCAGTGAAAAAGAAAACCAGCGGACACGTGTTTCCACCCCTGGTCGTTGTCAAGGCTGTACATTCAGTGATCAAACATAAATGCATCAGTGAATTCCAAATCATTAAGTATTCAAGACGTAACATGAATCTGAATAGTAATTATAATGAAAAAGATTGGATGAGTCATACCATATCGTGTCACACGTCAGGCCAGGTTTGGAGGGATGGAGTCAGTAGTAGATGAACACATATATTCAGAGAACAAAAGAAAGGAAAAGTTCATTGAGCAATATTAGGGGTTTTATGAACAATTATGTAAGTTTAACATCAACATGCTTTAATATTATAAATAGAAGACCACCAACATTAAAATGGTATACGTGACAATTAAAGGAACGCGCTCAAGTACAAGTTCTATGCGTGTCTAATATACGCTTGTAAATGTTTGAAAAAATAATTCACCTCCAAGCTTTTTTAAGAGAACGCGCATGCATAATGCAAATAGAAGACCATCGTTGGTGGAATGGTATAACAGATAATTGACACAGGGAATCGAATACCGGATTGTGAAATGTAGAGATTCTATGAAAGGGGCATTGGCTACGCTTCCATGTGCGCATGCATAATTGAAGTGATATTGGGTCTCATGGTAGTAGATGAATATAGCGGACAACAAAAGGTATAGACGTAAACCTTCAAAGTATTATACTAAACAGATTGAGAACTTGAACAAATGAGCCAGTTAAGTTTAACAATATTACACCACACAAAGCTAATATTGTAAATTAACAATAATCATGGCTATGGTTATACCTAGGAGGAATTAAACCCATGATGCAGCAAGTTTCAATTCCAATACTAGAAGATATTCTGAGATTCAACTGGCTAAGAGGTGGTAACCCACCAATCAACCTTCTTTGCAGAATACCTACATATAAAATGCTTTATACTAAGACAATCAAGATCACATACATAATAGCCTATAGAAATGCATTCTGAATCATAACCTCAAAATCAAAACTAGTTTAATATATTTGCTATTGCAAATGAAAACTAAATATGAGCCTGAGATTAATTTCAAGCAATCACAAGAAGTATGTTCACTGCTTGAGAAAATGAGGTTTTGACCACACATTAGGAAACTAATGTTTATTCTCTTACATTTCTCTCTAAATGCTCTTTCTCTGATAACCCTACCTATTCTACCCTGACCCCATCCTGCATTTCTGTGTTCTAATCTATAATTTGGGAAACATTGCATCATCTGACCACCTATCATACAGTATGGCCAAATGTTTTTTTTTTCTTTAAATGGAACAAATTGTTGGATAACTATTGATCGTGTGTAACATGGTATGTCATATCGTGTTTTATATACATTCATAATACCATTGATCTCACCAAATTGACTTAATGATGTATTGAAAAATACCTGTTTGTACTGTATTTTGTATTGTTTCTTTAATTTTATGTTTGTTTAGAGATTACCCTGATTTGAAAAAGGCAGCGTCCTTGCCAAAACATATTATCAAAAAGGGCCAACTGAATCATTGAATTACTAATGAAATACAACTTTGAGCAGACTCCAATTATATTCTTTTTGCATCATGTCTCTGTTCCTGTCTTCATACGCATGCAATACCCCTAGTAGACTTTGAATAATACATAGAGGTCAAGAAGTTGATATCCCCAAATAGGTTCCTCATACATATTTATCCATTGAGACTGGTTGTGTTATGTTATATGTTACAATAATGATTAATCAGAGTTTAATACTTATGTAATGGAACTAGTATGTGTCATTGTGGCTATAGGCAAAAGAGTACTTTTCATTGGGTTGAATGCCCCCAGCAATCTGGCCAATGGCTATTGTGCGAATAGTACACTTTCCTTGGGTCTATTAGTTATGCACTTTGAACAAGGTGAACCCTTGCTAGAGGCAGAATTAGACTTTTGGAGTATGGGTATAGTAGTAGTAGAAGTCACAGTACATATTTTTGTGGCCATGGCCAGGGACCAGATTGTTTGGGGAATGGCACAATAGTATGCTTACTTTGGGTTTAATAACTCAAACAATCTGGTCACTGCCTATGGTGAGAATAGTATTCTTACTTTTGGTTTCATTGCTATATCGTTTAATTATTTGACCACTGCCTAGAGACAGAGCAGTCATTTTGGAATTTGAGTAAAGTGGTAGTAGTATAAGTTACAGTACAAATTGTTGTGGCAATGGCGAGTGGGCAGATTGTTTGTGGCATGGCTGCAGGGAGTGTGGTTATAGTAATAGTAGTATTAACATTACATATTGTTGTGACCATAGCCAGTGGCCACAACAGTATGTGTATTTTGGATTTATTTCCGGCAACAACGTGGCTACTGGCAATAGCTAGCATAATGCACTTAGTTTGTGTTTAGTAGTAATTTGGTTTGGATAACGTGACCTCTAGTCATGCCACAGCCACAATGGGAGTTTTGGTATACTAGTAGTAGTAGTCTCAGTACATGTGGCAAACAGTGTATTGTTAGTATCCAGTCATTGCATTGACAACCAAAGCATCTAAAAAAATGAAATAAATGCATTAGATGCTTTTTTTAATGCTTTTTAGATAGTATGGCATTAGATGCTTTGGCTGGCAATGGAATGACTATAAACCGTATTGTTTGATGTTGGGAAGTAGTGAATATTTTAACAAGGGAACATCTGTGTTTCTTTGTAAAGAAAAGAAAATATGGTTAGTTGTAGAACATAGTATGGAAGATATACATACTTAAGGTTTTATGCATACATTTACTTTTTTAGTTGCTCAGAGTTCATGTTATGTTCTATGTTTTCTACAACATGTGTGTGTGTGATACAATGTTGACAAATTAACATTCTAATCATTGTGTTATGGGAAAGAAATCCATGTGGAGTTTGAAAAAAACATTTTGTATATTTCCTTTCCATAAAATGTACAATATTGTTCAACTTTATCTCCATTTTTCTCAGCTTGTGATATCCATGAAACAGAGAGAAACATTTTGTATATGAATACATTTTGTAAATTTTGTATATGTAGAAAGTAGCATAGTGGTAATATGGATGTTTCAAGCAATGTTTAATGTTTAATGTAATTACAGAATATTTATTTTGTGTGTCTGTTTATGTTTAAAGTAGTCAGATACCCGTTGGCGTATCCTAACTGTATATCATTGTAAATGTGAATTTAAAGTGTAATTTAATTACTACATTTGGGTTTAAGTACTATTAAGAAGGAATTTGTTAGATTTGTTCGAAGCCATTCTTTTTTCAGTAATGAAGTGTTGTTACATTCAAACAAACTATTTCTTGTTTTCACATACGCAGTATAGAGTCCTGAAAAAGTTGTGGCACCAGTGTGGTATATTATGCCTACTATTGTGAATGTTTTCTTGCTGAGAGATACTTGGCAGTGTGTGAAGTTAGTAAGTTTAAAGTTATTTTTAGTGCCATCTGCATTGTATCTTAAAAGCATTAATATTAAATATTATGACATGTGAATCTATTTGTATGTTTGAACGATTGACTGAATTGCAAAATGAGCATAATATGCCATGATTTCAAATTTGGAGAAGTTGTTGAAATGGAATTGCATTACAATTTGGTATAGATACATACACAGATCATTAATTAGGGACATCCTCTTGCAAAACATGATCACAGAGACTGCATGTATGTTTCCAAGTGTATGCCATTTGTAGAATTTCATTGATAGGGATATGTTCTGTCTCTAGTATTTCTAATACGTATATTAGGAATTCATGTGCATCCTCCTGTATGTTTATGGTGAATTTAATAATTTAAAATTCTTGCACAGTTCTCCAATTCCTGCCTTATCCCAGAGACACTGTAGATAGTGTAAGGGTTAGTAGTGCGATTTTTGTGCAAGGTGAGTGCTTGTAAACATAGCTGTTCTGAGCCAGGTATGTAAATATTGTAAATGCTGTCCACAATTGGTGGCAATTGGAATAGATGATTGATTGATACATTTGCATAGAAGTTGTGTAGCTGAATTTAAAAGGACCAGAGAATGTGGAGATATGTTGTAGTTTGTGTCTGTTCTAGTTCTTTTTGTAAAGGTTTCCTTTTTTGAGGTACACGGTACACATCCAGATGTGGAGTGAATAGTGCATGCATTCCATTGTATTCTAGGATGCAAGGAATGTCAGTTTGTTTGCATCAAAGTTCACTAAGAGTAGATTAGTGAGTTTCCAGAGTGCTATGTAACTCATACGGTCTTTGACCATTGTTCTGCCAATGTCTATATCTGCGTGCTAGAGAGTTAGACCTTGTGACTTGTGCATGGTAACAACAGATGCAAGAGACAGATATAATAGTTATTTGTGTACATATCTATCTTTAAAAATAAAGAATTATGCTGTGGTGAAGAGAATTGTTTTAGTGTGTTCAGGTTTGTCAAAATGAATCATAACAAACTGTATATTGTTTTTTATTGGATATCTTTGAAATGCAATAGCTGTTTCAACTGCTCCATTGATTAAACCTTTGTCTGCATAAAAGTGTTGTTTTAGTATCACTTTGATGTTTAGGCAGAGAATTAATAGTTGTTCCAGTCAAGCTGTGTTTAGGATAGATTTGTCAAGGTTATTTAGTTGTGCTGTTGCTTGTTGAAACATAAGGAATGTCATGCCATTGACTTCTAGTTTGTCTGTGCTGCTGATGTGGACTATGGATTGCATCTATTTTTCCAGCATAGCTTCTTTAAGTTTTCACGGGTTGGCATTAAACACATGCATTGTTGATTTTGTATTGTTAATTGTGACATTACGTCAGGGGCAGACGTATTTTGTCCCTACAGCTCATTTACTAATCTTCTTTTGGAGGATGACCTTGTGTCTTCAGTAAGCACACCAATTGTAATGTTTTTGAAAATGTGAGCTTTTGTTGAATCTGCATACTGACACATGTGTTGTGCAAGTTATATGTAGAAAGAAATGAAGCGACAGACTAGCATTGCTTATTCTGCCGAGTTTATTGTGGCATTCTTTGTAGTGTAATGGTTTAAATATGGGTTGCCCTTTCAATTGTGTTAAATGTAGGATGCCCCAAACGACAATTACATGTTTTCCTCAAAACAGTTCTTTGTATCCAGTTTTTAGGACTTCTTGTATTCTTAGATGAATTAAAGCAAGCATTCGGTTGGAAACCATGCTCCCTTCACCTAATAGGAGAACATTCCTTTGTCAGAGAGTTCTGTGTACCTCTGTTGCATATTCAATTTCGTCAGTGGCATCTAGGTAAATGGTGAGTTTTAGTAATGACAAATCTTCTTTAGATTGTTTGGATTGATACATGAAGCGTTCTACTTCATTCATTGCTATTTCTGCTTAATTTTGAATGAGTGGTTCTGCGAGGGGCTCATTACCTCCTGCAAGAGAGGTTGACTCCCTTCATTAGTGTCTTTATCTAGTTGTTTTTAAGTGTCTTCTTCTTGTTGGCATTCATTGTCTAACATTTCTTTGTACGGTTTACAATTTTCATTTGTTATACTGATTTCATTTGCCTTGAATGTAGCTTCAGATGTGTCATGGTCACCTAGAAATGCTTCCTCTATTCTCCATGGTTTGAATAGTTGAGTAGGGACAAAACAATTATAAAGCTTGTGAGTGTCAGTTTGTCTTAAATGCAGATGTCTCCAAATAATCATGGAAACAGTGGTATAATAGTATATAGTTATATGATACAGCGTGTCTGTTAAATGGCACTCACTGCATCAATTTGGACTGGAACTCCATGGAGGTAGCCAACGGTTTGACGACAGTAGGCAATAAAACAGTAGATGTGACTACAATGACCATGCTTCAAAGGGTTCCACTATGATAACTACGACAACTACGCTTGTCGCAATTGTGCTTTCTGTGCTTTGCAGGATCAAAGGGGATTTGTACATGAGCTGTGCCACAGCAAATGTAGTTCCCACAGCAACACCTTCATAATCTATTCAAAACAACTGTGCTTGTTGCATGGTTAATTATTCTGGGCTTTGACAGTCTTACTAGACGTGCTTCAAAATTTTAAACTGAAGCTTAAACTCACTGATGAGGCCAAAAAAGGTGAAACACATGTATGGGGTTGCTGTTGGTACTCTTGTTCAGAGAGGAATTGCCATAGCATTTTGGTGCTGGAAAGCCCATGTGGGCGGGACAAAGACTGATATGCAAATGGATATTTCCCATCTGTGAAAGGTACAGTGAGCAAAAAGCGTGTGCTGCAAACTCTCATCTCAGAACAGGTTATCATGCCATGTTCTTTCTGAAGAGGAGCGCCTGCTACCTGTTTTGAACATTTAAAACTGAGTATGTGCCAGTTGTCTCATTTAGAATAACATTATTTTTGTATGTATAGTTTTGGGCTATAATGTGCAAGAACGTGTTTTTGAAAGCAGTACGTCTGTTTGGATAGGCTGTACTTGTTGAGCGATCTGCACTCTCTCTCTGAGAGCATTTTGATACTAAAGTTGTACAATTTTTGGTAAAGCATTTTGTCAGTTGATATGTCATGAAAGAAAAAAGAATGGGCGGACCCTCTTTTTTGGGGGGCCTGACTCGAGAGGGTAGAGAAGTACAGAGATATGAGGGGGTTGAGTCAAAGGCTTCCCTAAGCCAGTAGCTTGATAGGAGGTTACTGAAGCCTTGCAGGAAGAGCTAGATTATTACTAGCTCAGAACAAAAAATCACCGTAGAGGAACAATACAATATAAATTTATTTAACAGGAAGACATTTTTGAGTTTTTTTGTGCCATTATGTGGCATATATGCATACAATAGATCTGCATTATAGTGGATTAGTATACAATAGTGACAGTCTATTTTCTGTGTTGTTTACTTTCACAACACATTAACTTTGTCGACACTTGAGTATGTGTTTCTGGTTCGGTAAATAGATGAAATGAGGCAGTGGCTGATAGAATTGGAGCAGCGCTGCACAGAGGATACCGAACTGTCTTCAGGACTTGGAGGTCGATTTCAGACTGGGTGAATGAGTGGGGCGTCATCCTAAAGTAAAAGAGGCTATGTTAAAAACGGTGAGTCTAGATTATGTACACTAATGGTGAGAAAAAGCAAGGCAAGGGACCTACCATATGAATGTTGATTAGCGCCATGGCTGTGATCTGAGTAAATAGCAGCTGCTGGAAATGCGGCTGCGGGGGCCGCCCACTGTACATAAGCTCGATGAAACCATTCGCACAGTCACGGCCCTTGCATAGATTAACTCTTACCAGTCATTTTTGACTCCCTTTTGACTTAGATCGGGGCCTCTGACATCTGCAGATCGACCCCCGCAGCCGCATTTCCAGCAGCTGCTATTTACTCAGATCACAGCCATGGCGCTAATCAACATTCATATGGTAGGTCCCTTGCCTTGCTTTTTCTCACCATTAGTGTACATAATCTAGACTCACCGTTTTTAACATAGCCTCTTTTACTTTAGGATGACGCCCCACTCATTCACCCAGTCTGAAATCGACCTCCAAGTCCTGAAGACAGTTTGGTATCCTCTGTGCAGCGCTGCTCCAATTCTATCAGCCACTGCCTCATTTCATCTATTTACCGAACCAGAAACACATACTCAAGTGTCGACAAAGTTAATGTGTTGTGAAAGTAAACAACACAGAAAATAGACTGTCACTATTGTATACTAATCCACTATAATGCAGATCTATTGTATGCATATATGCCACATAATGGCACAAAAAAACTCAAAAATGTCTTCCTGTTAAATAAATTTATATTGTATTGTTCCTCTACGGTGATTTTTTGTTCTGAGCTAGTAATAATCTAGCTCTTCCTGCAAGGCTTCAGTAACCTCCTATCAAGCTACTGGCTTAGGGAAGCCTTTGACTCAACCCCCTCATATCAGTTGATATGTCATGCAAAAGGTCTTTGAGCTCAGTTTTCTTAGCTTTGATGAGATAGGCTGTGAAACATCTTGCAAATTGTCTGCGATGTATTGAATGTCTATGATAGTATTCCACAGGTGTGCAAAGATAGGATTGTAATCATCGATGTACTTGGATGCTTCATCTCTTTTAATGTTGTATGATATTTTGTGAGATTTGCCATTCACACTGTGCCTAACAGAAGACAAGGAACTATTTTGTTGACCTTTGGTACAAACTAATCTACGGTATCCAAAACAACATTTTGTGAAGAATTTCCATTTTTTTTTGTTTCAATGTCGGTAGTAGTTGCCATACTTATGTCATTGGAAATGTAAGCTGTGTGTCTGTAGGTCATTATGTTTGTCTTCTGAAGGGATGTCACAGGTTATATACTTTTTAAATACATTGTAAAACAGTGTAATCACTATTATGGCCAAATTTGGGAGCATTTTAAATCCACAAAAGAATGTGGATTGTGGTGCTCCTCCTGGAATGATATTCTTTCCTCCAAAAGAAGTGTTAATGACAATGTTTATTACAGATGAAGCGTAATATGGCAATGACATTATGGTAAAAGTACACTTACAGGATTGAGAGATCAGAATTCTCCTGCATTTTCTATGTCTATTCCTCCTTTATTTTGGTTTGCCACATGTAGAAAGTCATGTAAGTCATCCCATGCATATTCTGAACAACTCAGAGTAACAAACCTTGTTGAGGTGCTGAGGTTCCTTTACATGCAGCATACATCACCATGACATAGGAACTAGTATTCTTCCATACCACACATATTTTCAAAGAGATTAAGAATATTGAACTCCAACACTTCTTCTTTGTCTTTTATCATTTGAAAACATTCACTAGCTGAACTGTTTACAAAGTGGGTTCCTGTTTTCAGCATGTGTACAATTGTTTAACATAGAGTTGCCAGTTGGCTTTCAGACGAAAGGAAAATATATTCAGAATGTTGGTATCTTGGATTTTCAGAATACATTCATAGAGACCAACATTCTGATGTTCTGGATTTTATGGGCCTTCCATTGTGTCTTCCTCCTTTCCATGCAGGGATAAGAATGTGCTTCTAAACCCTTTTACATACTTAATGGAGACCGTTTGGCTTGACCCATTTGATAAGTTGCTAATGTATCTTCCATGGTGTCTCTGGAATATAGTGGGTGACATGAATTCTCTGCCCAACTGAGATGGAATGAGTATGGGCAGGAGTGGATTGTGATGGTGCAGTACAAGAGGGACTTCTATGTCTGGAGAAGGCACTGCTTTTTTCAGGGCAGTCGGGTGTACAGTCTGGGTGGGGCGACACAATGAGGCAGTGCTGAGGAGTACTGCCTTTTCTGGCCACAACTGAATGTGACACCACACTTAGTGAAGCAAACAGGGGCAGCCTGAGCCTTCAGCACTCCACCAACTATGGTAAAAAAATGCCACACCCTGACCATCAGATACAGACATTACCTCTTCTACTGAATCATCTTCCTCCACTTCCTCCTGCAGCTCATCTGCTGCAGTGCCCCTGTTTCTTTCTCTGGGTCCTCTCTGGGTCCTCAAGGAGGTGGTGGTGGACCCTGAGCGGGAGGGATAGCACGACTGATGCCATAGTGTACGAAAAGCTCTCAAGTCTGGCAGCTCCCAGAGTTATATGAGCTCCTGTCCACACCCGGATTGAGAATGACTATGAGAAAAAGGTGGTCCGCTTGAAGCAATTGCCCAAAGTCTATGTACAATCCACAGACTTCAGAGACCCAAAAAAGGCATTCAAAGTTGTACAAAGTTCAGAGAACAGCAACACATTTTAGTAGCAGCAGTGCAAGGGTAAGGTTTCAACTTCAGAATTGGTAAAGTGGGCACACAATGGATTTTGAAATGTGCACAAAGCAGGACATTCTATTTTTGGAGAGAGAAAAAGAGGCTCTATGATACTGGGACTATGGTATCCAAATTAAACAGATGCATAGATGTTGGTGGAAGTCGTCTTTTTGATGGGCCTTATTACCTTACGTGAGGGCATGCATTCTGCTGCATGCCATAGCCACTCACTTTACAAAGTCACTATGGCAGACAAACTGTCTATGCTCAGGTAATGATTTCCTGCTTTGTCATTTTCTGTTCAAATTTCCGGTGCTGCGCTGATGACACTCAACTAACTCATTTTCAGGCTGCCCTCGGACACCTCCTCTCCCTCTCTCATCTCTGATTGCCTAAATGCCATTCGAGATTGGTGTGCTGCCAATGATCTTTGTCAGAATGCCACCTTCACCATCCTTTCCCCTCATTCTCTGGCAGGCCTCCTTTGGCTCTCCTCCTACCCCCACCTGCGAGGCTAAGAACCTCAGGGTCATTTTTGACTCCACACTTTCCTTCTCTGCACACATACCCAATGTCTCTAAAAAGTCAAACTTCCTACTGCACCTCCTCAGAGGCACTCTGCCTTTCTTCTCCTTCCCCCAGAAGCTCACAGTCTCCCAAACTCTGGTTCTCTCTAGGTTGGACTATTGTAACAGCCTCTTTCTAAATCTACCTGCCTCTACTCTCCGCCCTCTGCAACTAATCCAGAACAGGACAGCGAGACTTGTCCCTGGCATCAAGGCCAGGGATCGTATCTCTATAGCTCTGAAATTTCTCCATTGGCTCCCAGTGGATGCAATGATTAAATTAAAAACCCTCTGCATTGTCCAAAGGCTTTCTGGGGCCTGGGTCCAAAATACCTTCAGCTATCCCTCTGCAAATACCTCCCCTCTCAAGCTCTTCGCTCCTCTACCTCTATCGCCCTCCGGGTCAGTCGTTTTTCAAAGAAACGAGCTGGGGGTGGATCTCTGTCTTTGGCTGGGGCATCCCTCTGGAACAGCCTCCCTTCCAGTCTAAAACTTGAGGAGAACCATCTCTGGTTCAGGATGCACCTTAAGACCTTCCTCTTTGCTTCTGCCTTTGCTCCCCCTCTCCCCTGCTGATCTGCTCTCTCTTGGCACTGTGCACCTGACCACCCTCTGTCCCCTGGGCCCCGGTATCTGCTCACCCTGCCCCCCTCCGGCATTGCCTCCCGGCCCCCCTTGCACTGGGGACTGCATCTGTACCCATAGAGTCCCCCACACTCCCATTTTCTTCTTTTTCTGCACGTTACCCAGTTCTGCTGCCGTAAACACAGAACTTGCCACTTGCTGGCTGCACTACCACTGTGTATTGCCTCCATTATCTATTTATAGAAGCCTTGCATATGGTCAGACCATTTTTTGGTAACTTTTGACGTTCTGTTGAATCATTCATCAGGACATGCTAAAAATCCTCATCACAAAGTATATTGTCAAAACTATCAAAAAAAATATTTGTCCTGATCAATTAAAACCCTGTCTAAAAAAGCTACTATAGAACTTCCAGGGAAACGAGTCCTGTCAAAATATGCTATCCCAGTATAATACACACATAGGTGATCTAGTGGAACAGTTTGCTCCATAAAAATCTAAAGCAATCAGGAAGATTGATAAAACTTGAAAAACACAGTCAAGAAAGAAAATGGCTAAGTAATCCCACATTGGTCAATAAGAACACTTGGAAAGATATACATTTAAAATACAGGGAAGCCATTAGAGAAGCCCAGTCTAATTATTATAAGAAAGAGATTGCAGCAGCCCCTAATTCTACTTGCAAAATCTTTGAGATTATGAAAAACATAGAAAAACCTTAGATGCTTACTCTGCCTTTTGATCCCAAGCGGGAGGATTGTGAGGTAGTGCAAAAGGCCTTTACTGCTAAAATTCAGAAGGCCAGAGACAACATTATAGCATCCAAGGAAAAATTATCTAGAGAAGTCAGGGCACAATTTCCAGTTGCTTCTAGACGCTGCAAAGCGGCTAGTTTCAGCTTTGTTCCAGTTACAGAAGAAGAGATACTTCTAGTATTGGGTAAAATGAAACCAACCTTAGTTAAGAAGGCAGGTCTGGATCCTAAGGACCTTAACAATTTAAGCCCCATCACTAATTTGAATTTTATTCTGAAGATCTTAGATAAAATAGCCACAAACCAGCTACAAAAACACGTGGAAGCATCTGATATACTCCATGAACAGCAATCAGGCTTTCGGCCAGCACACAGAACAGAGTCAGCCATGTTGGATTTACAGACTCATATGCTGGAGCTGATAGAAAAAGGCAAACCCGGGTTACTTATGCTGCTGGATCTCAGCACTGTGTTTGACCTGGTAGACCACCAGTTACTTCAATCTGCACTGGATAAAATCGATGGGTGTTCTCCAACAGCACTGGCATGGCTAGCTTCCTTCCTGAAGGACAGGAAGGTGAGAATACATTGGGGCGACAAATTCTCAGAGGCAGCCTCGATCATGACAGGAGTCCCCCAGGGAGCTAGCCTGTCCCCAATACTTTTTAACCTATACATGAGAAGCCTCTGCGACCTGCTGGAAAACATTGGTGTATTTTTCACTTTCTACGCTGATGACACGCAGCTTATTTTTGAACTGACAGGAGACTATGTCACTGACAGCACTAAAATAGAGGAGGTCTACAACATCATTGATATTTGGATGCAAAGACACTGGATGTGTCTAAACAACACCAAAACTGCATTAATGGTATTCGGATCCCATCAGGCTAGATCCAAACTTGGAACTCAATATAAAGCATTCCCTACCAGAGAAGCCATCATACCAGTATCACCCCAAGTTAAAACATTGGGGATGATGGCTGAAGCATCAGTAGGCTCCAAAGCACAGGTTAATTATCTGTACAAAAATAATGTGTACTATTTGCGCCTTCTAAGAGCCATCAGACCCTTTATAAATGAGGCTAATATGGCCATGATTTCAAGAGCAATTCTGTTTTCTCGCTTAGATTACGGAAACGCCCTGTTGCTGGGAGCCTCCAAGAGAGAGCTACCAAGGTGACAAGTGATGCAAAATGATGTGGTTCACATCATTAAGAAAATGAAATACAGAGACCACATAACAGCAGGAAGAAAGGAATTGCACTGGCTCAGAATAGAGGACAGAGTCAAGTTTAAAGCTATGACGATAGTGCATAGATGCCTCTATGGAGAGGCGCTGACTTATTTAAAAAAACAATTCTCACTGTACGCGCCTCAGAAATGTCTAAAATCAGCAGACGTAGGTCTCCTAAATATACCTGATGTTAAACGGGCATCTGGATGTCACAGATCTTTTCCGCTCAAGGCCGTAATCTATTGGAACAGGTTACCCGCTGCCCTGAGACAGGAAGGAAACTATCTTAGTTTCAGGAAAACACTGAAAACGCTTTTATTCCAATAGTTTAAAGTGTTCATGATCTTTCTCAGGTTTGCTAGGACATTAAGAACCTGGAAAGTCAGTTTCTCTGCGCCCTGATGCCTGCAGGCTTACGGCGCGTTACAAGCCCACATACATAGACATAGACATAGACAACCTCATGTGCAGAGAATATCTTGCTGGCTAAAGTGATTTTAGACAACAAAGAACTATTCTCTCCTGTACTCACTAAAATAGTTAATGCCTCGTTTCAAGAGAGCTTCGTACCCAGGGACATAATGAAGGTGACCATCACGCCAATGGTAAAAAAGGCAGTCCTCGACCTCAAATATCCAGGAAA
The DNA here is from genome assembly GCF_040938575.1 of Ambystoma mexicanum. Classification (NCBI taxonomy): domain Eukaryota; kingdom Metazoa; phylum Chordata; class Amphibia; order Caudata; family Ambystomatidae; genus Ambystoma; species Ambystoma mexicanum. The sequence continues at coordinate 541,474,376 of NC_090937.1, forward strand.
CCTATGCCCTATTACTAATTAAAATTTTAGTCTAAAAATCCTGGACAAGCTAGCAACTGATCAACTGCAAAAGCATGTAGAAGCCTGTGGTACCTTGCATGAACAACAATCAGGCTTCCGGGTGGCACATAGCACAGAAACCGCTATGTTAGACCTGAAAACACACATGCTGGAAATTGTGGATAAGGGTAAGGCGGGGATTCTGATGCTGCAAGATCTTAGTGCAGCATTTGATTTGGTGGATCACCAACTTCTTCAAAAGGCTCTGGACAATATAGCGGGTTACTCCCCAATGGCGTTGGCATGGTGGACCTCCTTTCTGGCAGATCGAAGTGCCCGAGTGCATTGGGGGGACACATTCTCAGAACCTACGCCAATCTTTTCCATAGGGAGCAAGCTTATCTCCCTTACTCTTTCATTTATGTATGAGATGTCTATGTGACCTTCAGGAAAGCCTTGGCGTATTATTTACGAATGATGCTCTGTAGACAGTGCCAAAATTACAGAAGTCTACAATACCATACACAAATGGATGAGACAGAATTGGATGTGCCTAAATGCCACTAAAAACTGAGTTGATGATTTTCGGCTCACATCAGGCTAGAGCCAAATTGGGCGCAAATTATGAAGCCTTTGTCATAAAGGAGGCAATTATTCTTGTCTCGCCTCAGGTTAAAACATTGGGGATGTTTATGGAAGCATCAGTGGGATCGGAAGCACAGGTGAAATACCTCTACAAGAACAATGCCTACTATTTACACTTGTTGAGAACCATTCGCCCATTCCTCAATGATGAAAATACGGCCACGGTTGCTAGGGCAATCATTATGTCCCAAATGGATTATGGTAACGATTTTCTCCTAGGGGCTTTTAAGAAAGAAATAGAAAAGTGTCAAGTTATGGAAAACCATACCATCCGTATAATGAAAGGTATCAAGAAGAAAGAGCATATCACGGAAAGAAGAAAATTGCTGTATTGGTTCAGAATAGAGGATAGAATTATTTTTATATCGATGACTATAGTTCACAGATGTATCCATGGCACAGCCACTAAGTATCTAGAGAAACAGTTCTTGAAAAATATTCCCTCACAGTCATTACGATCAAAAGATCAGGGTCTCTTAAACGTGCTGCGCTTCTGAGGGGCTACCGGCAAGGGTAAAGCGGTTTCAGTACAGGCAACACATTACTGGAATAAGTTGCCGCTCTCCCTTGGGTTGGAAACACATCTTTTGACTTTTAGGAAATCTTTGAAAACTCATTTGTTTAATTGAGTGGGTCAATATTGTCAATCTTAACCACTTGCTACCATCTGTGCAAGTGATTGTCTTTTTGTTTGTTATCTGTTTTATGTTCCACACGCCCGTATCCATGCAGGCTTTTGGCGAGATATAAGCACATAAATAAAAAAAATAACCTTTTTATTTATTATTATTTATCTGTTTTCCTCTGCTCTGCACTTCCCACTCTCCTCCTTCCATGCACTTTTCCCCTTTACCTTTCCCACGCACTTGCGTGTTCTCAATGTCACTCGGCCTAGTAAGATTGCTGTTGTGTTCTCCCCTGTTCCCCTTCCTTGCCTTGTCGCGCTCTGACACACTTGCGTACGAGCGCAATGCAAATAAAATATCATATCATATCATATATCATATCATATTATATCTGTGTCAAAGTAATTATATTGGAGAGAGAGGGTTCCTGATGTCTTCATGCAGCCTATGCTAAAAACATTAATTGAAGCTGTACACAACAAATAGATCAACAAACACAGTCCAATTTTTAACAATTCTGGTTATTGAAGAGATATTAATTGCTCCTGATCAAGGGGATACTCCCTGAAACACGTTGAGTTGTTTAAAACTGGACTGTGTTTATTGACCTATTTGTTGTGTACAGTTTCAATTAATGTTTGAACAAGGAAATCTATGTTTATTTTCAAAATAACTCAAATACAAGGATTTTCCGTAAATTGGGTTACATGATTCTTTTGGCCAAATTTTCATGGAATATATTTTCAAGATATACTTACAAAACAACTGCATTTACAACGTTATATTCCCTAACTCAAGGAATCACTTACTCAAGTTTTGTTATTAGAAATCTAAATGTTGACTGGTAGCCGGTTATTATATTTGTGCAGGCGACCCGAGTGTCCCACTGTTTGTGGGCACTTTTTCTTTGTTTGTTTTCTCATATCTGCACACATCTGGCGCGTGCATTAGTAGATGAACTGATGCTGGCAGCCAACTCTCATCATTAATTTTATCTGCATATAACTAAAGAAGGAGGTTGACCTTGACTATGCCTCTTACAAGCTTGTATTCTGTATTAAGGGATATGAGATTTCCAGTTTCAATAACATTTGGAATATGTTGAGTCATGGAGTACTGAAGCATCTTATCCATGTTCAGGAGTGTTTTGGGTGGCCAGTTGCATCCATAGATATGTTCATTACCACAGTGAACTTGAATGATCTGCAAAGAATGCCACAATGAATTCAAAAGTTAAGAAGTTTGCAAAAGTAACGGACACTTGTATTCATATTAATTTACACACTTGGAGACTTAGAAGAACAAAGGGGTATGATGAAACAATGATACAAGATTAGGAGACTGAGAAGTAAACAAATTATTACAAGGAGTGATAACATGTCTAAATGCCAGGCGTTAATCTGATAAATTGATGCACCTATCCTCACCATATTGTAGAGGGAAAGATGGACACAGAGAAAGATAATCATGATAGTGAGACCGCTGAAGACATTGTAGACTTATTGACCAGTGTGCATACCACAGTGAGTGCAAGTCAGCCTCAGGCAGAGAATGGGGTGCAGATGCAGGGAGGTGCTCAGCCTCCTGACGCCATTCTACCTCAACCTGCTGGACCATCCACTCCAGCGATGCTCAAACCAAGCATAGAGGGTAGCTAAGGGGGTCCTTATTACCAGCCACACACCCCTCCTCTGCCCCATCTGAGATGTGGTGTGGCATGGTGTACTTGAGAGACACTGGGCTCCTACATACACTCCGTTGACAAATTATGGAAGCAAATGCAGAGTATGGACAGCAAAAGACTAACCTCTTTAGAACGTGGAAACCAAGCAACCAGTGAAGCCAGGCAAAAGTATTCCCATATTAGACAAGAGCCGCAATGGTTAATTGAAGATCTGTTCACATTAATTCAGTGCTGCAACCCTGCCCATGATGGTGGTGATTATAGCAAAACACATGGTGGCTGGAAGGTTTAGACCCAATCCTTATCTCTGGCATTGCTCTGTGCAAAACTCCAGACCGTCGTTCTCCACCTGACAAAACATTACAGAAGGGGAAACACTGTATGCAAATCAGTCTTGTTCCCTCCCCCAAAGTGGCACTCCAGCCCAAACTGCTAGGCCACATCCCTTCTACTTGAAACCCAAGCATCCCCAGACATGTTTCAGCCTTGTTGGGCCTCATCAGTGAGGAGTAGCTTGGGTCTCTAGGTCCAGCATGCTCGGTACCCATATATGGGCATACCTATGTCGCTTGGGGTGACCATAGCAAAACACAGAAGGTGATAGCTGTAAGGTTAAGAATGATGGTGGTGAAGCCACCGGAAGTGAGACGTCAACTTACTGAATACACTATTTGGCCAGACCCAGACCAAGACCTGGGAATGGAAGATCCCTTTGCCCAATCTAGGGAAATAATTATTTCTGCTAGCCCAGAACTCTGAACCTAAAAGACTGATTAGGCCAAGATAGAAAACTCAAAACAAAATAATTGAGAATTTGCTGCAGACTACTTAGACCAATTAAAAGTAATATTTGCTCATCATTCAGGTATCAATAAGCCAAATGAGACTGCACAGGAGGCTACAGCAGACTCCTTTGTAGCTAGTCTACTGTCTAAGGTGCAAGCAGAGTTAAAGAATATGTGCATTGCATGGCAGACTAAACCCCTTGAGGGGCTAGTGGTGGTTGCAAATCACTGTGCAGCATGTTAGGAGCAAAAGCAGAGAATAAAGTGACCCTCAAAATGCAGAACCCACAGGGACCGGTGGAGGGACAGAACAAACAGAATTCTGTCCAAATGGGGGGCAACCCATGAAATAGGGAACATGTGGTCCACCCCCTGGGTAATTGAGACAAGGGGGCAGTCGGATGGATAGGGATAGCAGAGACAGTAGGACCAACAGTGCCAACAGAGACAGTGGGGTAAGCCAGATGAGCAATGGGTACCACAGACCCACTAGTATGTAAGAGCAGGTGCCCATATAGACAATGGTGACCATACTTTCAAGGCAAACAGGGGAAGAACAACACTCAAGGTGCCCCTGCAGACATTACTGTCCCCATTCCAGATGTGAATCAGCAAACTCCAAACTACTTCTCAAATCTAAATGCATCAACATTTGCTCCCAGACCTCCACTGATCCCTCAGGATGACCAAGAACATTCTGACTAAAGCAAGAAAGTGAGGTCTCACTGGATCTCCTTATCCCTCTACATCAGGATGAACTGTATGTATAATGTAGTGTAGAAGGAATACCTGCACCTTATTTGGTGGACACAGTGGGCAGTAAGTCAGCTTTTGATATGGACTGTTACCCCAAAGGGCATGTGTCGACATAAACCCTGAAAGCAGTATGCATATCCAATACCTGAGTCATACACTCAGTTATCGACCGCCTTGCAATTGCACTAGGACTCATCACCAATTTACATAGGTACATCTTAAGTGGTTCAACACCAATCAGTCTACTTGGCAGAGACCTGTATACTGTTCCTCCAATGGGGTATTCTTAAATGTCCATGATACTAACACCGAAGTTGTCTGTTCCAGGCATACATACAGGGAGAACTTCTAAGTGATGGAGAATTGACAAATTATATGAAGGCATCAATAATAGTAATAAAACAACAACAAAAAAACTTGCTTTCGAATCTGACACATTTCTTTGCTGCTTCTGCATACATATTAGGCAGCCCACAAAGAATTACCTGCCCTAAATTGAACAGGTATACACTACACAGGGAAGCAGCACCAGCGCACGTGTGCACACGCAGGCACACGCAGGCACACACGCACACGCACACGCACACACGCACACACACACACACACTCTTTATAGCCCTTGTTCCATTGGCTGTTCATGCATGACTGGAAAACACAAATGTATGTAGAGCGTTGCTATCACATATTGCCAACATTGCAAAATGGAAAGTGCTTTCTACATCAAATAATACAAAACATCTCCCCAAATCATAACTATACAAAAACATCGAATAAACCAAAGCAGCCTGCCCCCCCCAAAGAGGCACAGTCTGATGCAAGGTCTTATGTGCATTCCTTTACTTATGAATAGGACCCATTCTCTGGGCCGCTTATTGTGGGGTGTTTGCAGAAGATTATGTTGTATTCTTGGCACAGTATCTGCCACCATGGCTTGCTGCAATCCTTTTAGTGTCACCTATGGCCTTGCTTCCACACGATTCACTTTTACCCAGGGTGGATCTCCACCAACCCAGATACCATTCACTTCTTGACTCAGTTGTCTTTGAAGTTTAGGCCCTCTGAACGTTAATTTCCTCTGTTGACATGGCTTGCCTGGTGATTGCCAGCTTGTTCCCCAAAACCAGTAACCTTTTGCCTATTTTGGGCCTCATGGTATGGTCCCCAGGGTGCTCAAATAGGTCCACATTACAACATGCTGCTACCATATTTTCAACTCCCACTTCAGTATCTAGAATGTGGCATGCAAATTCATACAGGCATGACAAGGCGTGTTTGCTGTTTCTCACTATACTCTCCAAGCTCTGAGGTTGTGCTTGGTCACAACCTTTTTGTACCTCCTCTTAACCTACTAATATAACTTTATCTAACACAATAAAGCGGTGCTGTTGAGACTATAGTTTGACATTTTCCATAGCCTGCTCTTCCTCATCATCCTCCTCACCCTGCAGAAAATGGATGCCTGTAATGTCAACATGTCAACTTGGACATTCATGTTCCTATGCATGCGTTCGTGCATTTTGCAAATACATTTCTAGATACACACTTAGACCCATACATGTCCCGTCTATAGCATAGAGCGTATGCACAAAACACACAATGCAGTAACCCAGGGGTTGTCTGGATGCTAATCTGGCGCAGGATCTGTGTAGTGTCTGTTCCTCTGCAGCGTTGGCTTTCTCCAGGCCCAGTGTTATGAATTGTCACGGGAAGTGTGGTGGAAGCTGGTCCTTAAACACTGCCACCACTTTCACTTGCATGAGCCCTCCTCTGGGCCACTTTGTCCTTTGTATAGTTCATAACTTCATTGCAGGTGAACTTGTGTATTTACATTTTTGGTAATTTCCAAACAGCCATCCTAGCACATGGTTCTGCCCAGGGTGAGTGAAGAGTGTATTGTCCTGCTCATACATGAAGCCTATGAAATCAACTTCATCCTACATGAAGTTTTCTCCATACAACCCCTTGTCACCATTCGTGTATTCTTGGACCTCGATGTCTGCCACATAACGTCTCTGAGTTATTACAGCCGCCTATTTCTGCCATAGGGGAGTTATTCTGCTTTTTCTAGCATTGGAAGGTAAATAAGCGATAATTTGGCATATATGCTCCATGTCAGGTTTTCAACAGAACTTCATGTATTTGATAGCATTTGCATGAAAAAAGCGTGTAAATGAATCCATATCATTCGAATTTGGTGTTGTTCTCATGCCTAGGGTCAGATGTATTGTCATTTCATTTCTGCATGTTTCTGATTTGCATCGTGCAGAGTTAGGTTCATATTGTTGAAATGCAACACTACAATGGCTTGAGCAATTGGTCATGTGCCGTTTTGCACAGTTGTGCATGCATCCTTTGCATAATTGCACACTCATCGTGAAGTTCTAGTTTTTTGAGAATCGGTCTTACTATAGATATTTTCAACTCTTACTATTACGCAGTAGTGACTGTAAAATGCAAAGGACTGAGTTGCCAAAACATTTTTTTTAAAAACACTCTCTAAAGACACGTTATCTCCGCTTCTTGTTTAAGTGTTTATATGTTTGCTCTGATCTCTTCCCGTTAGGATACCTCTGCTATAGATCCCATTTGAAAAAAAATATTAAAGACTTCTATCTTCAATTTGTCAAATTAAACAATAGACACATATCTTACATTTTCCGGGAAGACATAATTACTGAGCATAGTTAACACATATAAAGGTCTCTTCGCATCTTGTTGTTGTAACTCAAATTCCATGTGTGTCATATTATAGGTCACAGAATAATAAAGTGCCTCAAAATATGCTAAAAGGTGCATGAGCTGTGGTCTAGGCGACACCGAATTGATTGATCGAAAACAGTGATGTGAACCCTAGGGGACAGGAGAGTGATTGAACGCCTAGTTTACATGCCCTTGGGGCACGCATCCTACTTGCATGTTGCCTTTTTAAACTTGCTGTACATGTGTAACGATAATGTGAGTAGATGCATATGTTGTTTGCATAACAACACATTGGGGCTGCTTCATGGAATTATTTGCGCCAAAAAACAGGGATTTGGCCCCCATTCTGCCCGCAAATCCCTGTTTAACAAATGGGGATTTGCGAGCAGAATGGCGCACAAATCCCCGTTTTCCAGCACAAATAATTCCATGAATCAGCAAAGTGCGCACGTTTGGTATGAGTTAATTGAACTTGACATATGAGTTATAGGGCCTCATTACACGGTAGGCGGTGAGCCATGGCGCTATTAGCGCCATGGCTCATGCTGGTAAAATACCGGCACCGCCTTGGCGGAAAGGGGATTTACCGCCCCATTCCAAGGTTGGAGGGGCGGTAAATCCCCTTTCCGCCATTGCCCTTCCCCATTCCCATTTCTGCCCCATAGGGCTCTATGGAAATGGTGAAGGCTCTAATTACGGCACCGCAATTTTGCGGTGCCGTAATTAGCTCCCGAGGTCCCTTAGCGGGTTGGATTTTAACGCCTGCAAGAAGCAGGCGTTAAATCCTCCAACCCGCAAAGGGACCTCGTAGTACGGCGGTAAGGGTGAACGGTCACCGTTGCCATTAACGGTGACCGTTCACCATTACCGCCGTCCGTGTAATGAGGCCCATAGAGTCAGAAAAATCCAAGAGATGTTTATTATAATACTGCAACATACTCATACTTGCTAAATCACCATAACCTTTTTTGAGATGGAAAACATTTACCTGAGTTTAACACTGCACCCTGTTAATCACCATGTGAAGTGTGTCTTTGATGTTAGGTACTGTCTCGACCAGTGCAGATTTATAAGTGAGGAAAAGAGAAATAAGTAGAAGTCTTGCATATTGAGCAGACTCAGAGAATATTAGTGATTAGTTTTCTTTTTTAGCATGGTGAACACTCGTTAGAGGTCGGCCCAGGAGGGGCCAGGGTGAAGTGACTGTGAGGTGTGAATGAAGGGGAGAATTTAGCATTTTTGAAAAGGGAGTAAGGCCCAAAATGTTGGCTTAAAAGTGCATGTTTTATGTTCCTTGTTGTCAGTAAGGTTTTCTCCTTGTCAGTAGGTGTGTCAGTGTGTCTTGTCTATCTGTTCAACAATTTATGTTTTAATGTTTTTTTTGTTTATATCACATGGTCTAATCAAAATAAGGTGTAAGTAAAATGTTGGGAATGCAATTTTGATGCTAGAATGAATATGGTTTTGAGTAACTACTAGTGATAATTGACACATATACACACACATACACGCAATCAGACAGTGAAAGAAATTATGGGGGCGGATACACCATTTTTACATATCTGTCAACACCTACCCTTATACAGTGAGAAAATAAAACCGTATCATGATCAATGGCTGACTGAGATTAAAGAGGAAAGGTCATCTCAGATACGGCCAGAAGGAGGGTCCTTCAAATAAAGGGTGCTGGACCTAGTAGTGACATATTTAATGGCCAAATACAAGGTAAAACAGCTCCAAAACAGACAAGAGTTACTAGATCTCCGGAGGATGTTTGAAGAAATGCCTCCCGTAAATAACAAAGAAAAAGAGTCACCACCTGTAGTGGCCACAACCCAGGAGGGAGGAGGGGGAGGAAAGGAAGGAACAGAACCAAAAAAGAAGTAGCCACTACTGAGTAAACCTGCTGAGGGATATTGCAACCTGCTATATTTATCCCAGCCTAATGCACCAACTACACCAGCAACAGCCCCCCTCCGCCTATGACCCTAAAAGCCCATATGGTCCTACAAGTACATCCCCTGCTGATATAGGGCGCATCACCTGAAATATAGAATATCATATCATCAGTACCCAAACGGAATTAGCCTGACTAGCGTCCCGGTGCAGCGATAGGCTGCCAGTGACGGGGGCGGGCAGACACCACCACCACCACTGCCAAAAACACCTTCCTTTATAACCGAGGATGAATGAAAGTCCGGGTCTTCCTCTTCCGCATTGATAGTACTCCCTTGAAGATAGTGCGAGTAGGGCAGGAAGGTGATCAGGTAAGTGCGGGACAAAGTAGTGTGATATCTGACAGGGAAGAAGAAGAATGTTGGAGCGATATCAAGGAGTACGAGGAAGGAGCAGTGGGAGGGTGCCTGCAAGTACAGTTTCTGACCCAATAAGTGGAAGGGGAAGAGGCAGCATGGCAGGGACTGTTGAGAAACAGGATGAGAAGAATGGCACTGGCAAAAAGGACTGGAACAAAGGTAGGTAAGGGGAGAGGGAAGACAAATATGCAGATGCCCCTCATCCTCAACAGGATGGGAAGGCCACACTATGTGCCCTGGGCACTGATGTACAAAACAAATTTGTTAAAGTCACTACGCCCACTTTTGGGAGGGGCAGGGAAATGGATATATGCCTTTGAGAAACACACTTCAGGGGTGCCCCTGGCTATAGGGGATGTCAAGAGCTTGCTAGTATCTGCAGTGGGTGATCAAGCAGACAGAGTGTGGGTGAAAGCAGGTTTCCCGGGAGTAACAATGGATTATGATCGACATAATGGGGCGTCATTTAATAACGTGAGGGCACAAGTGTGGGATGCACTGCAGAAAACCTTCCCTGACACCTCTGATTTACACTCAGTGATGCAATGCACAATGCAGGATGATGAAGATGCTGCACAGTTCATTCTTCTAGTGCATGATATGTGGAGGGCGGAGACGGGCACTGCTCGGGACCAGTCAACCTACTTCATAATTAAAAGAGGCCTGCCAAAGGAGGTACAGAAGGCCTTAGATAAAATTTCTGGGATTGAAGCCAATGGGTGGCCAGACATACAAAGCATTATAGTACAACACTGTAGGCGGATCAAAGAAAAGGAGAAAGAAATTGCACAGAAAAGATTGACAGACGAGGAGAAGCTCGTACAAAATAAACTGGTGAAAGTCACAGCAGTAGCAGCCGCGCTACCCGCAGACAGACAGGGAGACGGGAAGGAGGTACAAATAGCAATACAGGCTAGGATGGCAACCTCCTAGGCAGCAAACAGGCAGGAACAATGGTTCTGGAGAGGAACAGTACAGAGGGCCACAGTGGCAAGGAAGACCTGGAAGAGGAGGAGGTGGGTACGGGGGACAGAGAGGGGGCTACAGTGGACAAGGACCAAAAGGAGGGGGACAGGCAGCACGTCGGTCCTGCAGAAGATTGGGTCACTTTGCGAGCGAATGTCACACCGTCCCATGGCATATTACCTGAATACGCAAGGGTTCAATAATGAGCTACCGTACGGCCACCCTCTTCATGGCAGTCCCTATGGGTTACCAATGGGAGGATACAGGCAAGGGGAACAGGTTGACACTGTCACACAAAAGAGCACAGAGCACCTCCACAGGGAACACAACGAGTAGTACACCAAAACCAAATGGGGTACATGCACGGTAACCCTTTTGCCACCACTGCCAATGGTGCACAAGCATCGTTCCGGTGAACAGCCATGGTTGGGGAAAATGTCTTCTTTTTCCCAGGGACAAACACGCACTCAGACTAGGACAGCCCACATAGAGCACTTGTGTGTCCAGTTCTATCAACTACCCTACGTCCAGACAAGGAACCACTGGTGGGGGCGGAGATAGGAAACAGACAGTTCATCTTCATGGTGGACTCAGGGGCAGACAAAATTGTGCCTAATGGAAGGCCGGTTTCCGCTGTCAAGAAAGTATTTGGAAACACAGGGATTCTCTAGGGTAGTAGTCACGGTTCCATACACTAAAGATTTCAATATAACGGTGGGGGGGAACAGTGTGAGCACCCCTACTGTATCGCAAAGACTCACCAATAAACTTGCTCAGGAGGGACCTCCTTACTAAACTCAATATGACCATCTCTTTCACAGAAAGGGGCATAGTGTGCTCGACTACGGGAATATGCCCCCTATGGACGATGTTTTTGATCAACACTATAACGAATGAAACAGCAGTACGCGGGGTGCCCATTCACACTGACATATTCGTATATGGGATACAGGTCTTGGCAAGTGTGGTGCCTGAGATAACATGCACAGAATGGAGAGTAACTTCTGACTTTGTTTTCCGACCCGTGGCTGCCCATTAAATACTACCCGGTACCATCCTCTTCCAAGATTTGCAGGGAGTACAAGAGACAGCTAAACATATTGTGGTGGTGGGTCTGGACACGCAAGGATGCGAGTGGCAAAGTGTATTCAAAACAGACGAGTGACAAACCCCCTCATGACCACTGTCAATGCACCTCCATGTTCTTTAACGAAGATATCCAACAGGTACCTACAAAACTATGGACCACCAATGCTCATGACATAGGGCTCTTGAAAAAGGAAAGATAAAACTCAAGCCTAGTGCAGTGCTGCCCCACATAAAACAATACCCCCTTTCAAGGGAAGAAGAGGAAGGAATAAAAGAGACAAAACATACACTACTACAACAAGGTATCATTGTGCCATCAAACTCACCATGTAATACAGTGATTTATCTAATAGAGAAAGTGAAGGGTGGGGCTTGGAGAATGGTATAGAATTTACGCCCACTTAATGAGGTCATTCAAAAGGAGTTTCTACTTGTCCCCAACCCTGCATCCATTTTGTGCAGCATCCTGAAATCAGCCACGTGCTTCACGTGGTAGACTTGAAAAATGTTTTTTTTCTCAGTACCACTGGACCCAGACTCACAATACCTGACTGCATTTACCCTAGGGAGGAAAAGATACAAACATTGCAGGTTACCACAGGGATACTGTGAAAGCCCAAGTTTTTTTAACAGGATATTACAGGAAGACCTTGACAATATTGATGTTAAGAGCACAGTGATACAGTACATAGACAACCTTTTGGTTTGTGGCAAGAGCGAGCAGACTCCATCACATTACTAAATTTGTTGGCCCACAAAGGTTACAAGGTGGACAAAGGAAAATTGCAGTACTGCCTAGCGGAAGTACTATACCTTGGACAACTAATATCAAAAGATGGCAAGCCCATACTTCCAGATAGGGCAGCTGCTGTGTATGTGACCATCAGGCCACACAAAGTTAAAGGCATGCAGACATCTCTCGGCATATGTAACTATTGTCGAGCATGGAGACTTGATTACGCAGCGTACACACGGCCCCTACTAAAGGCACTGAAAGAAGCACAAAAAGAAAGCACAGGTATCACATGGACACAAAAAATGAACACTGCCTCAATACACTGAAGGAACTTATTTGCATTAGCGATGCCAGATTATGATCGAGAATTCTACTTGTTCTCGCACTGCAACAGAACACTCATGACAGCTGTCCTAACACAGAAAGCTAGAGCACAAACCATTAGCATACTACAGCAGCACTTTAGATTCTGTGATACAGGGACATTTTGCATGCACCAAGCTCTCACAACTGCTGCCTTTGCAATAGAAAAAAGTACCGGCATAGTGATGGGATGCTCAGTAACACTGTTTGTCGAACACTCTCTGTTTGCAATTCTCGAATGCTCCAAATCCACACTTATCACACAAAGGGCCACTGCATATGACATAATACTGTGGAGTCCCAACGCTGCAAGAGAGTACATCCAGCCACATTCATTACTGAGCAATGCCCGGTAGAAGACATGCAAAACCACGATTTTGCCACATACTAGGGGGAGGGTGACCACATTCCCAAAGCGAATGAAAACACTTTAGAGGAAGTTGAGGTGTACTTTGTGGACGAATCAACATCTATTTGCCCAGACACAGGGGAAAAGCATGTGGGTGCAGCAGTGGTAAAACTGGAGGAAGGGGAGAATGAGATCAGACTGCAGGGAAGATTACCTATGCACTATTCAGCACAAGCTGCAGAACTTGTAGCTCTAATTGAAGCATTGCACATGGCAAAGAGGTGCGCAGTAATGATTTATTCAGACTCGGCATACGTAACCACAATGGTACATGCCGGGTCATTCAGGTGGAGGAGGAGTGCTAATAGAAGCACTAGCAGAATCATCAGTGGTGGCTTTGGTGAAATGTCAAGCTCATACCAACAACAGTGAGGTTATCTCATTAGGAAACATGGCAGTGGACACTGCTGCAAAACAGGCAGCACATTTTTAAAAACCCCAAGTAGCAGAATGTGTGCTAAAAGGTAATGCCCAAGAGGAAAAGGAAGAGGGATATAACTCACTGCCCATAACCCAGATAATTGACCTGCAAAGAAGGGCCCCACTCGAGAAGCAAGAAATGTGGTTGAAGAGAAGCTGCAAACAGTCACCAACTGATCGCATTTGGCACCAAGAATGTACAGGAAGGTAATGATGCCTGTAGGGTTCCATGTGTTAATTCCACCGCAAAATATCGCGATGCAAAAATATTGTCATATTTTTGGAGCAAAATTCACACATGGACCCTGCGGGTGACACCCCCGCAACTCCCGCATCATTTTTTAATGTGCGGGGGACACCCCCACAACTCCCGCTCCCACATAATATCCCCCCAAAAATATTGCCTATGAAGAACCAAACGGCCATATCTATGGCGATATTTTTGTTGGGGATATCATGTAGTGATGCCGCCTGTAGAATTACTGCAACTCGCATTTCAGCAATTGCATTTCCCAGCTCACACAAAAAAACAACATTTAGCTGCAGACATACAGGAAGATTGGTTTGTTCCAAAATTACAAGAGCATCTAGAAAAATGAAAGTAGAGTTTGCAACAATGACCCTCAGGACATTACGATGAACACTGCCTGCCCCGTTGGACCTTTCCGTGAACTGCACTATGCAGACATGGGAGAAAGGTGCAATGGAGCACAATATTTAATAGTGGTGGTCTGCTCCTTTTCCCACTGGGTGGAAGCAGGACCCTGCTACCACCAAGACGTGAAATGTACGGCAAGGTTTTTGGTGATAGAAGTGTTTCCACGGTGGGTCATTTGTGATGTCATAGGCTCCGACAAAGGAACTCACTTTGTCAATGACCTTTTTAAAGAAGTAACCTCCCTGTTAGGAAGTAAACACAAGTTATGTTTGATTTACCACCTGCAAGCAAACAGAATTGGTTGAGGAAGTCAATGGCCTCCTTAAAAGCGGATTGTCAAAATTATGCCACACGCTCAAAAAGAATTGGTTGTATTGCTTGCCCCTAGCATTATATCAATTGCAAACACAACCTAGCAAAGTCCACCATTTGTCACTGCATGAAATAGTAACAGGAAGGGGCATGCAGATGCCATTATCCCCTATAAGGAGGGCATTGGATGCTCATTGAATGGCCACAGTTTTCGGTGAGGAATACAAAGAATATCTAACACGGATTATGCGAGTGGTAGGGAGTATATCTAAACAAATTGCCCCACCCTTTAAAAGGGAAAATGAAACTGATACAACCACTGCAGCTGTGAAAACAGGAATAAAATATCGAGGATGAGTACCCCAAAAGGAAATACACCGAACAAGGTTACAAAGGAACATACAAAGTACGTTATTCTCTACTGAATTCAATTACAAAAACAGTGCAAGTCAAATAGCTATCGGCCCTCAGTACAACACAACGACCTCCAGCGTGGTTCTGTGTGTTCAGTGAGAGACGCTGTACATTAGAATGCATTCGCTTTTTATACATTTTGCGGGCACTATGTCCAGCCCCATTTCGGGTTAATATTCTACTTTATACATCACCAATTATAGGGTTCGTGCCGAGTCTCAAATAACCGCATTTAACTGGTTTGTCTTTAATACATGTAACAACAAGCCTATGCATTAACTGTGTATTCTAAAGTTTCGCATGCAGGCCTTCTTAAACATAAATACAATGTAGTAAGACAGATGTTCTTCGTTCAATATGCGAACACATTATCTTAATATATGCTTGTGGATTAGTTTCATTGCGCGAGTGATCCCTTTACACATAGGTCAACGAAGGACGAGGTCTCAGTTCATGACCTCAACAAGTGGCCTGCAGGCAGATTACACATTAGCTATGTACAGAGGTCGAGACGGCCATGTTGTATTTTGCAATGACATCGTCCACCATTTTAGCTCAAAGGGTGACTTTTACACAACAAATCCTAAAATGGCGGTTTGGCCTAAAATGGCGGCCTACATAGATTAAAGGTCAGGACCTTGCAACACAGATTTCTCTCGCAAGCGACTTTCGAGCAGCTTGGCGTAGGCCAATATCAAATATATGTATTACAATAGGAGGCACATTATACTTTTTATTCCGACAAACCCTCCTTTTGGCCTCAGCCAAGTGCTAATAACTATTCTGGAACTCCTTGCGAATAACTCCATGCATCATTGTCCATGCACCCTGAATCACTATCAGAAATATCTATTGCCATTAGGTCTTTTGCTAAAATATCCTTCAATACGTATTCTTTGGCAGTCTTATCTGGGGCATACACTTTATGTCCTATCGAATCTATCGCTTGAGCGCAACATCCCCCTAGCATCGAACATATACAAGGCAGACACTGAATACAGCAACAAAGAAACAACAGAATTCCCAAAATAATTAATAAGACCGAAAGTACCTTCCAACCCCAGATCGCAAGAAGTCCCAGAACCAAGGGCTTAGATCCCAGTTTCCCTCGGGAACATGGAATTCATAACTAAGGACGTGCAGATTTTGTATTACCTTGAAGATAGTTGGGGAGGAATCTCGTACGAAAACACAGCAAGCGGACCCCACTAATTTGCATACTCCACCACGCTCAGCTAGAATGACATCTAATGCCATTCGATTTTGAAGTGCTACTAATCTTATCGCCTTTTGTTCTAACGTCATATTGTAGAGTATGTGCATGGTCCGGTTGATGGTTCTCTCCAGTACTCTTGCTAGTTTTCTGATATCTTCTGAATTCGCTATCTGCCCCAAAAATGGCACAACTGATTTTGCTATATCTCCCAATACTTGTGCCGGGGTATCACCATTCTCATCCCGCCGTGGACGAGCCTTTGAAACTTCTTATGTACTAGCTATAAACACCCCAGGTAACAGGATCCCTAAATAACAGGTTCCCTGCCAATCCCTGGGAAACCATGGGAATGCTACATTACCACAGACAAAGTAAACAGGTTCGCCTACATACAAAGGTCTGTTTTATCCAGTCAAATTTGCAACGTTGGCACAACCTAAACATTTTCCCATTGACTGAGTTCCATTCCTCTGTATGCAAAAGGAAACTGAATCGGGGCTATGGTTAACAGTGTAAGAAGGAGGCATGGCATCCTTATTGCTTATCGGAGCCATTTTAAAGGAGATCAAAGATTGGAAAGGCGAGACAGTTTATCAGAAGGCCTAATAGAAGCAACATTCGGTTTACTCCTATTTGCAAAAAGGTAGAATCCCAGGGGAGTCAAAACACGTTTCTCAAAACTATTCAAATTGGTGCCATCAAAGTTCCCGGAGACGCTATCATTCCATCGGCCAAAGAACAGTGCTCTAAGAGAAGCATAGCAAGCAGTTGTCAACGGTAAAGGATGAATATACCAACCTAGCCCCTTATCCCCGTGTTGCGGTAAATGTGAACAGACCCAGCAATTGGATTTATTAAAAATGGCATGTGTAGCATTCATGATAAGTAACAGTGTGTTATTATGGTACCTTTGTTTGTGCTGGGAATCCCGAGGGGATAAAGTGTGCAAATGTACAAAGGGAGTAGGAACAATGGGTGCATTTTCAGTAGGCAACAAAAGTTCTAAGGAATGAGTTTCCTCAAGGTACCATAATCCTAAGCCAGTGACTATAAGAAACCCAAATATTATTACAAAAATACAGCAATACATTTTCGGGGCCCAGGCATTTTGTCCATTGTCCCGGTTGGTCACCCCATTATTTACAAGTTCAATACGAGCACCAGCGGTAGCGGGCATTGCAATTCTTCAGATGGAAACCCCAATGTTTGTTGCTGGCGACCCCTCGGTCGCGCGATTTCTTAGTCCTTCCACAACCCTAGCCAACAGAATCCCCTTTCTCAAATTTGGGCAAAAACAAACCCTTCGATGACTCTTTTCCTTCCTTGAATGCAATGCCGAACCGTGCCGTATGTCTATCAGATGCGCAGCAGAACCGTGCCGTATCTCTATTTTCTCGAACGCAAGTGGTATCTGGCTGTTCCTGGTACTGATTGATCCAGAAACAATGAGTCGTCACTTCCCGTTGGAAGCAACGTGTCAGAGACAAGTGTGGAGGCTGAATTTGAAACAGCCGTTTCCGGGTGCAAAATTTGCGGAGAGTGTGGAGACAAAATGGCAACTTCCCCAAGCTTCCTGGGCTTAGAGATATTCTTCGACACATTCTCATTGCTGCTTACTGCTTTGGGATCATCTGCTGCAGTATCAGCGAAGGGTTCTGCTTCTTCTGTAGCGTGTGGCACAGGGTGAGGAGGTTTCTTGATGTGTGACACGTGGATACAGTTCTTTCGCCCAGCTACCCGCACCGCTGTCTGGGTGACCAACAGGACCTGGAATGGCCCACGCCAGTGAGGCGCGAGGCAGGAGGAGTGCTCAAATGATTTGACAAGCACCCAGCTCCCCGGTCATATGCCGTGGCCCGGGCCCTCATATCGCACAGGTAAGGCCTCTCATACCTGGTGGTAAATCAAATACAGGTTTTTAGTCAATTGGGTACAATAATCTGAAAGTAGTATATTTTCAACATTCTTTAAATTTCGACATTTTGTAAAGATTCCAGATATTGACAGGTCTCCCCATTACCACCTCAAATGGAGAGAGCCCAGTCTTAGTTTGAGGGGTTGTACGCATGGCTAGTAACACGATCGGTAAGGCATCCGGCCATTTTAATTTGGTCCCGGCACACGTCTTAGCGAGCTTGTTCTTGATGATACCGCTGTATCTTTCTACTAATCCGGCGCTCTGAGGATGCCTGGCCGAATGGAACCGTTTGTCAATTTGTAACGCTGTACATATCTGTAGGATTACAGCAGTGACAAAATGTGGACCATTGTCCGACCAGATAACTCTCGGCAAACCGAATCGGGGAAAGTACTCCTTTAACATGGTTTTCGCAGTGGTCATGGCTGTAGCATCTTTAACAGGGAAAGCATCAACCCACTTACTAAAGGCACAAATAACCACAAGGACATATTTTAAATTGTTGCATCATTCCATTTCAATAAAATAAAAGTGGATTACTTCGAATGGGACAGAGGGTGGCCCAAAACTTCCCCTTGGGGGTGCTGTCCCCTTTCCCACATTATGTTGTAGGCAAATCATACAGTTCTGGACGTAATGCTGAGCAATTTTTGAAATGTTGTCATTTACCCAAACCTTTTCTAGCATTTTTGTCACCTGTTGGGCACACACATGCATAGGGCCATGTGCCATTACAACCATCATCATCACATAAGCATCAGGAAGTAGCCATTTTCCATCAACAGTATCCACCCAACACCCATCATCATCACGTTTTCCCAAGCCTTCAGCCCATCTCTTGGATTCTTCTAATGTAGCATCGGCTTGGATATCCCGTACAGACCCAACGCCCTCATCCATTACATAGGCCATTTCAGTCTCCCTTGAAACATACATCTCCGTAAAGAGATCAGTGGCAGTTTGTCTAGCTATTTGATCAGCAAAAGCATTCCATTTTCCAATATTATCTACAATCTTTTGATGTGCTGCACATTTTACAACTGCTAACTGAGTAGGGAGCGCAAGCGCTGAGAGTAGTTGCACTATTAGGGAGCCATGTTGAATCTTAGTGCCATGCGAGGTTAGGAACCCTCTTTCTGACCAAAGTCTCCCAAAGTTGTGAGCCACCCCAAAGGCATACAGACTATCCGTATATATATTTACTACAAGTCCTTCGGAAAGTTCACAAGCTCGGGTTAATGCTATAATCTCGGCGGCCTGCGCAGAATTATGCGTAATTCTCTTAGTTTCCACAACCGTGGTGAAAGTTGTGATTGCATAAACGGCTGTGGATATACCATCTGGAAGTTTACAGCAGGAGCCGTCACAAAACAGCTCACCTTGCGGATTATCCAAAGGGGTATCTTTCAAATCAATCCTGCCCTTTGTTTCTTGTTCGGTCGTATACAAACAATCATGTGATTCTCCATCGCCGCAAGTGGTATCTTGCGGAAAAGGTAGGAATTCAGCCGGATTAAGGACACAACACCTCTTAATTTGAATGTGAGGGGCAAACAAGATCAATTCATATCTCGTCAACCGTGCGGAAGTGAGGTGTTGTGTTTGAGTTCGGTTCAATAGAACATCTACAGAGTGAGGCACCATTAGGATCAGATCATGGCCTAGGACCATGCCCTCACTCTGTTTTACAGACGCGGCAGCAGCAGTGACAGCACGCAAACATCTTGGCAAAGCGCATGCTACAGGATCAAGGGTGGAGGAATAGTAACCGCACAGCCTATTCTTCCCTCCATGCTCCTGCGTTAATACAGCCAAAGCACATCCATCACATTCATGCACAAACAATACAAAGGCCTTTTCATAGTTTGGTGTGCCCAAAACTGGTGCAGAGCATAATGCAGTCTTAAGCAAGTCAAACGATTGCTGGTGTTCCGAGGTCCATGGCAACGGCGAAGAAATGCCCTTCTTCGTCAAGGCCAGCATCGGTTTTATCACTAGTGAAAAATGTGGGATCCACAACCTACAGTAAGAAGTCATACCTATCAAGGCCCTAACTTCCTTCTGCGTATTTGGGACAGACATGCCAGAAATGTGTTTTATTCTTTCAGATGTCAATTTTCTTCCCTCCTTTGACAGGAGATAGCCTAAATAGGCGACATCCTGACAACAATATTGACATTTTTTAAGCAAAGCTTTGTGACCATGCTTAGCTAGATGAATAAGTAATAACACAGTGCCCTCCTTACAGGCACTCTCAGCGTCAGCAGCCAGAAGCAAATTGTCAACGTACTGAAGCAAAGTACAGGTAGAGGTCAATTTAAGAGTATCAAGTTGTTCTTTCAAAGCCCTACTATAAATACTAGGACTCTCTGTGTACCCATGAGGTGCACAAGTAAATGTAAACGAGCGTCCCCTTAAGGTGAACGTGAACAAATATCTACTATCCTTGTGTATAGGAATACTAAAGAATGCATGCTTTAAGTCCACAACACTAAAGTAAGTAGCTGTAGCTGGAATCATGGTTAGTATTGTCATCACGTCAGGCACAATTGGAAATTGTGGTGCCACAACTTTATTAATGGCACGTAAATCAATTATAAAACAGAATGGGATTGCATTATCGCCTTTCTTGTACATGGGAAAAATTGGACTATTACACAAACTTCCTGAAATTTCTTCAATCACACCACGATGCACAAAATCGGAAGCAATGCATTTCAAAGCTCGCTCGCCCTCAACCGAAATCTTATATTGGGGAATGCGTGACAGCTCAATTCCATGTTTCAAAACTATCTTAACAGGCTCAATCTGTAAAACACCGACATCATTGTCGTCTACAGCCCACAAGCTCTCTGGTACATCAATGAATTCTGGAGGCAAAGGTCTAGTCAAAAATTGCGAGGCCAAAGATTGCTGTGTTGAAATCGTCAAGCGCACTCCATCAGAAGAACAATAAATCACTGCATTTATTTCTTTTAACAAATTCAACCCCAGCAAGTTCTCTCCGCAATCCGACGTCAACAGAAAAGGACACTGGTGCGTAAAAGGATCCAAAGAAATAGGTACCGGCATAGAAACCGGACAAACAACTGGTGTACCGGAAAACCCTACAGAAACATTGGTTTGCCCTGACAGTGGAATGTTTGGAACCCGTGAATGATCAATGGAACACTTCTGTGCTCCAGTGTCTATCAAAAACTGATGTTTCCTATTTCCCACCATCATTTCAACGTAGGGACCTTTCTGATTGATGGGAATAGGTGCAGGTTCCAAACCCTGCTTCGGGCAATCCTAACGAAACATAATATTATCAAAAGGAAGCTCTTCAGATAAATATGCAGCGGAAGGATGATCAAATATATTCCTAGTTTCCACACTCAGAGTCTGATTGTCCTGCGAAAAAGGTTGTTGAGGGTCCTGTGTAAACTGACCTCTAACAGGGCCCCCTACACCTGGGCGACCTCTGGATCACCTACCCATATTACCAAATGTATTATTGACCTTTCTTGAAGGACGGGGCATTGTGCTCGCCAATGACCCTCTTGACGACAATAAGCACACTGATTAATATTCACAGGACCCAAGGGCACATTCTCCTGTGGGATATACTGACCTCTAACCTGAGAGTTACCTTCTCTGGGGCCCTTAACAATTTGCTGCAATAGCACCTTAGTTTTTAAATCACCTTTCCGTTTTTCAATCCTAACTTTTTCATTATTGACACGGTTCTCATAGTACTGAGCCATGTGCAGTACTTCTGATTGCGATTTCGCCTGCCAAGCGCTCTCAGAGGACATAATCTGTGACCGGATGTCAGGCAGTAATCCACGTACAAATTTGTCCACAAATAATCTTTTCCCAGACTTAGCAATGATTCTATCAGGTTGAGTTAATATCAAGTGTTGTGGTCTTTCGCCAGCGGGCCTTTCCCCATCGAGTCTAGTTATATTCGCCCATGTATCTCCCAACCCGGGTACATCGTCAATAGTTCTAACTGGTTTCCATAAATCTACGGGCAGGAGTACAGGAAACAACAAGTCAATGTCACCTAAGGTGAACACTGAGGATTGCAAAACAGATTCAATCTCTTTATAAAATATATATTCTTCCTAATATCAGGAATAGACTGTCTAATGGTGTTCACTTCCTGTCGTGAAAACGGGATGTGAACAAACTGCGATACATAATGTGCGGGAATGTTCACAGCGGCTATACCATGTGCAGCATTGGCCGCAACCTCAACCTTCGGGACAAATGTCGGAGGAACCTCTCTCATAAGCAACTGAGATGTATGCGACTCCGAGCGCTTACTAAGCAACAGAGCCAAGTCGAGCGCTAAAGCAGTCGAAGAAGTGTCAAGTGAAAAAGCTCTCTTTTAAATGTTCAATAACTATGTGGGACAACTAATCTTCCTTTTCACACATTCATGCATTCATGTACTCTACCATTACCTGCATCACTTTCCTCTGCATTTCCATCGTATATTGACTATATGTGTCATATACCTCAACTGGAGTTATCGATATGTGTGAAATCCATCTAATCGCATCTTTCTTACAAATTTGCATTTCCTCCGATATCGGTTTACGACACGGAAGGAACCGTTTCTGTACATACATATTTCCCTCTTCATCATCCTCATTCTGTATCCTTTCTAACTCCTTCCTATACTCAAATAACCTCTCGACATGCTCATTTACCTTCTCCACAGTGTCTCTGGAAAGTGCTAAAGTATTTAGATCCCTTAACCCTTGCGGAACTTTCGCATTATTTAATCTTCCCCACATTATACATAACTGAATCCCTAAACCTTCAATAAAAACATTTGTCTCAGGAAAATTATCTGTATTAAAAAGTGTGGAAAAAACGCTAGCTTGATCATCCTTCTCCATACAATGCTTAGCCCATGCCATTAACTCATGTTTCTTCTCCGGTGGTACAGTACTGCGAGTGACAACCGTTGCCCCTGCACCACGGTCGATTACAAGCGGCTCAGAACCACTTGGAAGGGAGGGAGCAGGCAAATTTGATGGAGGTGCTATAACTGATGCGATAAAAAGAGGCAGAGGAGCAGGTGGAGGGACAAAAAACGGAGGAATAGGAACAACAGGTTGAATAGGAAGAGCAGGAATAACAGCAGGAAGAGGTACATCAGCAGGAAGAGGAACATACGGAGGTGGCGCAGAGGTACCAGGCCTTCGTTCATTTAATATTTTTTCAATAAACTCATCAGAAACATGAAGGTCTTTGGAAGGATAGATTTTCTGAATACCAAGTGAGAAAGCCCTTTCCATATTTTTAGCCGACTCAGACTATTTATCCTGGTCATATAACAACGCTTTTTCTGCATTCGTTTTATGACGGCGCACATGTTTCTCTCTACTCTTAAACTGTTGTAACGCTTCTTTTTTCCAATTCTGCAAAACATCAAATGCTGCAGTCCTAGCCTTTTTCTTTAACAAGACTGATTCCAAATATTCAATGCTAGGGATCTCAAAACTACCATTGTTTGGCCACCAAAGCTCGGAGGCATGTCTGGTTTGTCTGTGCCAAATATCATTAAATACTATACTTCCAATGCCATGCTTACAGTACATAATTCCAATGATTGTCTATCACTGTGGAATAATGCCCTAAAGCAGGTAGACAATTTCGTCAGGGTTGAATTAAGAATCGGGTCACGACTCACCTGACCAAATCTAAGGAGGACCGATCGGTACTTCTAAGAATCTTACCTAACTAATCTTACCTCGTGTATGATGATTTCGGCAAATCTGCCCGCCTCGATAAGTGGACCCTCGTCAAGATGGCGTCTCAGACCACAGGCTAATCATCCAGGGATCTGGTCGTGCAGCGCTGCTGAGATATCGCGTCTCATCCAGGGGCCCCTTTCTTTTTGGCACACCGTCCGATCCCGGTCCGATAGCGTGTGTCAACCTTCAACAATCCGGCATCAATCTTGAGGGTCCCTATTCGGGCGCCAACTGTGAAAACAGAAATAAAATATCGAGGATGAGTACCCCAAAAGGAAATACACCGAACACGGGTTACAAAGGAACATACAAAGTACTTTATTCACTACTGAATTCAATTACAAAAACAGTGCAAAGTCAGATAGCTATCGGCCCTCGGTACAACACAACGACCTCCAGCGTGGTTCAGTGTGTTCATGAGAGATGCTGTACATTAGAATGCATTAGCTTTTTATACATTTTGTGGGCACTATGTCCAGCCCCACTTTGGGTTAATATTTTACTTTATACATCACCAATTCTAGGGTTCGTGCCGAGTCTCAAATAACCGCATTTAACTGGTTTGTCTTTAATACATGTAACAAAAAGCGTATGCATTAACTGTGTATTCTAAAGTTTCGCATGCAGGCCTTCTTAAACATAAATACAATGTAGTAAGACAGATGTTCTTCGTTCAATATGCGAACACATTATCTCAATATATGCTTGTGGATTAGTTTCATCGCGCGAGTGATCCCTTTACACATAGGTCAACGAAGGACGAGGTCTCAGTTCATGACTTCAACAAGTTGCTTGAAGGCAGATTACACATTAGCTATGTACAGAGGTCGAGACGGCCATGTTGTATTTTGCAATGACATCGTCCACCATTTTAGCTTACAGGGTGACTTTTACACAACGAATCCTAAAATGGCGGTTTGGCCTAAAATGGCGGCCTACATAGATTAAAGGTCAGGACCTTGCAACACAGATTTCTCTCGCAAGCGACTTTCGAGCAGCTTGGCGTAGGCCAATATCAAATATATGTATTACAATAGGAGGCACATTATACTTTTTATTCCGACACAACAACAGACAGTCCTGTGACACAGTCAATGCCCGGGGAGTGGGTGTCATGCAAAGCTTTGTGCGGAGATGGAACTCTCCAAGATTTCATGGCCCTTATGAAGTGATTTACTGCACCCCTTCTGCAGTGAAGGTTAAGGGCCTGAAATATTGGATACACCTCTATGATGTCAGGAAAGCTCATGATAGCACCGAAGGACAGCAAAATGAGCACGAGACAGCTGTACCTTGACTATATAAACGTAAAGAAAAGTGATATATTTAATGCGTAACAGGAAAAAGGAAACAATGTAAATATAGGTCCAGCAAATTAATTGTGATATGATATAATATGATGATATGATATGGCATTTATAACGCGCCTATACACAAGTGCTTCAAGGCACGACAAGACAAGGAAGGGGAAAAAGAGGGAAGACAGGCAATGATCATACCAGGCCAAGTGTCACTCAGAAGTGCATGGGAAGGGGGAAAGTGCAGGGGCAATGGGGGATGGGACAGTGCAGTACATAGGATGATAGAATAAATAACAATAAGTAAAAGTAAGGCCAGCAGGTGGCAAGTGCATGGGTAAGAGCAGGCATCAGGAGCCAAGTGCTGGTAATGGGACTGTAGGGATACAGAAAACAGTCCCGAAGTGCAGGGGTTGCCAAGAAGGCAGTGCAGGTTTGCGACTGGCTGGAGAGGGGACCTGAGCCCAACATCAAAGGGTGACCAGGTAACCAGTGCAGTTACAATTTCAGCCAGGAGGTCAGCAGGTGAGAGGAGGAGAAAAGGCAGAAGCAAAGAGAAACGTTTTGAGGTGCTTCCGGAACCGGGGATGGTTCTCCTCAAGTTTCAAGGAAGCTGGTCCAGAGGGAGACTCCAGCTGAAGACAGAGATCTACCACCAACTTGTTGCTTGGAGAAGTGACTGACCCTGAGGGTGTGGGAGGTGGATAAGCAAAGAGCTTGAGAAGGAAGGTATTTAGCAAGTGAGAGTTGAAGGTATTGAGGCACCCAAGCCACAGAAGGCCTTGTGGACAAAGCAGAGGGTTTTGTACTTAATCCTCGCAGTGACTGGGAGCCAGTGCAGAGATTTCCGTCCTGGAGAGATACGATCCCTGGGCTTGAGGCTGAGGACAAGTCTCACAGTCCTGTTCTGGATGAGTTGCAGAGGGCGGAGAGTAGAAGCAGGAAGATTTAGGAAGAGGCTGTTGCAATAGTCCAGCCTAGTGAGAACTAGAGCTCTGGAGACAGTGAGCTTCTGGGGGAAGGAGAGGAAAGGAAGAATACTTCTGAGGAGGTGCAGCTGGTAGTGTGACTTCTTAGAAACGTCAGAGATGAGAGGAGAGAAGGAGAGCATGGAGTCGAAGATAACCCCGAGTTTTTGGGCCTCACAGGTGGGAGCAGGAAGAGGGCCAAGAGAGGCCGACCAGTGAGTGACAGGAAAGGAGGGTGTGCTGATGAGGAGAATCTTGGTCTTACTGGCGTTAAGGCAGAGATCATTGGTGGCACACCACTCCTGGATGGGGGACAGAGAATCAGATATGAGAGAGGGAGAGGAGGTGGCTCAGAGTAGCCTAAAAATGAGCTGAGAGTCATCCGCATAGCACTGAAAGTTGGGGCAGAGCGCGGCAATGCAGTGGGCAAGAAGTGCAGGTATTTGTTGAACAGCCAGGGAGAGAGGTTAGACCCCTGGGGAATAGAGATAGAGGAGAGGAAGGACCCAAGTTGAAGCTGGGAGGGTCAGTCAGAGAGGAAAGAAGTCAGCCATGCTAGGGCCTGACCGGTGATCCCCAGGTTATCACAGAGACGGTTGAGCAGGATGGCATGGTTGACTATGTCAAAGGCAGAAGAGAAATCAAGTAAGAAGAGGACACAGGGGGTGTTGGAATCAAATTTGGAGAGCAGGTCTTCACGGATGTTCAGCAGAGCAGTTTCCGTGCTTCTGGCCTCTCTGAAGCCAGACTAATGATCATGGAGACAACCAACAGATTCAATGTGAAGATTGAGCTGGGAGAAGGCCAGCTTTTCTAAGAGTTTGCCCAGGAAAGGAGTGATGGAGATTGGGCAATAGTTAGCCAGGCAGGAAGGGTCAGCAGAGGGTTTCTTAAGAAGGGGATGCACATGGGAGTGCTTCAGAGGGGAAGGGAAGACTCCAGTGGTGAAGGAGTGGTTGCAAAAGTCAGCCAGAGCAGGAGCCAGGGAGTCAATATGGTCCTTGATGGTTTTGGAGGAACAGGGGTGAACCTGTTTTGACGAGACTTTCATAGATCGGACGTGTCTAGAAATCTCATCTGGGGACAACAGAGGAAAGGGAGAGAAGGAGGGAGGAGGGGTGGCCAAAGAAAGACCAGAGGAAGAGCAAGGAGTAGAGGTAGAAATCGGAGAGGCGGAGAGAGAGGACAGGTTGTCCTGAATATTACAGATAAAATGAGAAGCCAGTGCTGTACAGTGGGCATGGAAGGGGACAGGAGAGGTAAAGACCGTGTCAGGATTGGCCAGTTCCTTGCAGATTTTAAAGAGTTCAGTCGAGTTGTTAGATGCCACAGAGACATGGGCTTGGATGTGAGCTCTCTTCTTCGTGTGGCCAGAGGGCCGGTATTGCCTTTGGAGCACGTGTCAGGCCAGTTTGTCAGAGGATGTACATGAAGCACACCATTTCCTCTCAGCCACCCTGCACTTGCGTTTAAGGGTGACGAGGTCTGAGTTGTATCAGGAGTTGCACTTGGCTTTGGGCTTCAGGCGGATCCTCATAACGGGGGCAAGAACATCGGGAGTATCAGAAATAGCAGAGTGGAGCATGGAGAGGGCTGTGTCATGGTGTGAGCCAGCCAAAAGGGGAGGGGATGGTGAGAAAGTGGTGCCGAAAGCCTCAACTGACACACGCTACATGGGTCGGATGATCGAGAAGGTGGGTGGCAATGATGGGGTTAGCTTGGCCTCTGGGAAGAGGGGGTGAAGTGGGAGGAGAGGAGAAAGTGATCACTCCAGGTGAGAAGAGTGGTGAGAGGGATAGAAAGGGGAAAGGTCTGAGGAGATCAGAACATCCAGAGTATGCCCTGCAGAGTGAGTCGGGCCAGAGAGGAGAAAAGAGAGTGAGAGAGAGTCACAAAGGTCGCAAAAGAGTCCAGAGGAAGGACAGGAAGAATCCAGGTGGATGTTAAAGTCTCCAAGAAGGAGCAGTTGAGTGGTCGAGACCAGGAAGAAAGAGGAGAGATCTGCCCACTCAGGGAGAAAGGAGGAGATCTGACCAGGTGTCCGGTAGATAATAACCACAGTAAGGGAATGGCTAGGAGAGAGAGAGAACATGCAGAGGAGGTATTCGAAAGAGGAGTAGGCCTGCATAGGAATGACAGAGGCAGGAATCCACTCAGGGAGGATCAGGGATATACCCCCTCTGGGTTGGTTGGACCTGGGCACGGAGACGATCTTGCAGCCGTCAGGGAGGAGAGTGTCAAAGATTGTGACAGAGCTGGCCGTGAACCAAGTCTCAGTGAGACCGAGGACATCGAGGTCAAGTTCCTCCAGAAGGTGGTAGATGTCGGAGAAGTGTTTGACATCTGAGCAAGAGTTAAGAGTGGTAATGTGGGGAAGGTTGCCGTCCTTAAAATACTTCCAGGGAGGGGTACAAATCAGAGGTGCGCCCAATGGGGGTGTAAAAGTAGCCCAAGGGGGGGGGCAGAAAGGGAAGGATGAGAGGGCAGGGTAGCCAAGGAGGAGGCAGAAGGAGGAGGTAAGGAAGCCGTGGAGAGTTGAGAGGGGATAGCAAGAGCAGAAAGCAAATTGATGAGGCTCAGGAAGCATCTATCAAAGAGGTGTAGGTTGACCTGAAGGCCTCGGACCAGGATGGTACCATTCCCATAAATATTAATGATGACCTTGGAAGAGTGGAATGAGGCTAGGAGGGCCTCCCACCTCTTTCTCTTCATTGTGTTTCTTTCACTTTTCTTCTCATGTTTGTCTCTTTGCACCCCTAAAAATTCCTTTTATCATCAACAAAAAGTTGCACTTAATACATTGTATTCACTCTGTACGGTCAAACATAGCTGAGACGATGGCCCTCAATGACAACGCCACAACTGTAGAAAGCAATATGGGACATGTTAGCGCTACTAGAGCCTACTCTTTTGATTGCAGACTTTATTTAGTGGCCATAATGTTCTCAACTATTTTATTGTGTTTAGGACTGTATTGGTCGATTTCTTTTATTTTAGATGGCATAAAAGAAGGGGGGAGGGGGCAAAAGTGGTGCACGAGGGAACTCAGTTGGTATGGGATGGGTTGAAACTGATCTGGACCCACAATTTATCCTCAAACCTACCTCCCTGCACACAAATCATACAATAAAAGCCCCATTGTTTATGCATGTTGCAATGAATAATGATGACAATGTGCCAAGCACTTACAATGAAGACAATTCCAGCTCTGATGTATTAATATCGTCATATGTACACACACACAAACAACCACCAAACCTACCTCCAATGACGATTACTCGCACGTTATGTCCCAGACTCTCACCCCACATATACATCCCACCACACAGTCTTGGCAACATTCTTATGTGCAAAATGAAAATGTTTTTGCTGGTATCGTTCCCATTCGTTATCAAAGAGTTATGAAGTAATATCATCGTCTAGGGATAAGTGTCATAAGAAAAAGGGGAGCAAAACAGAAATGGTATGATGCTTATCATGGTCTTGGGTTGGATGCTGTAGAAGACCCCCGCCATCCAGATCAGTCTAACAAGTGGTACTCTGACATGAGCACCATCGGTAAACAAGCAACTAACAAGAGTTTCTATGTGTGTTCCCTGATACCCCACACATCATGAACACCTAAAGTTCTGATAACACAGGAAACCCCCTTAGCGGATGCCCAATGTCTCATTCATCTAGCACTGTGTAAAATTTGAAGTACCTTCCAGGCACACACCGTAGCACTACAACTGATCCGAAACGAGAAGACGTGCCACAGCAAGCCTCAAGGCATTCTGTGCGTGAAGGAGCCGTTTTTGTTATAAAAGGGACAATGTTTGCCGAAAACAAATGGCAAGACGAAACAGTGATGTGTAAAGTAGAAGTACTGTGGGGCCTGTCAGAAGAAAAGTTCCAATGGTTCAAGAAAACATGCACTCAGGTCTGGTCTCAGCACATTGCTAAACTAACATGAGTAACAGCTCTTGAAAAGCCAATCAAGATCCAACGTGAAGTACAATATGAACTTTGTTTCCATAGAGAAGGGAAGGTGCCCATGGGGGCAAACAAACACTGCAACAAAACTCTTATCCTTCCTGACATGAAGAAGGGAACAGCTGCATTAATGGACAATTAATGGGTATGCGCCAAACAGGCGTACTTGCACCTCCCACCATCATGGCGAGGTACTTGTGCCCTGGCCACGCTGCATTCGGCCCTGATGGTGATTCTGGAGAGTCATGTCCAGGGGGAGCGGGTGCCTGCCAGAATGTTTTCAGCACCCCAGTCAACAACCGAAGAAGCCCACACATATGACGTGCTGTCGGAGTATAAGCTGCAAGATAGAGTGTCACACAAAAGAAGAGCATCAAACTATATCGCTAAAGACTCTTCTGAACTTTTGGCACAGATACCGGATCAGTTTAAACTCTTCATTTCAGCAGAAACATTTTTTGCATCACTCATACCAAGCATCCAGGCACGAGCAAATGCCAAGTGGTTGTAGACAGTTCGGGGGGGGGGGGGCTGATCCAGCAGGCCAACAACACTGAAGAAGGATTCAACCTCATTGAGTTGATGACCATGCAGAACATGCAGAACAGATATGTGCTAGAGCTCCTCACAGCAATGGAAAGCTGTGTTTGTCGAAAAATTGGGAGCGCATGTTGCACATTTGTGCCTTTTGCCGATGCTCACCATGGGACACTGTCACACGTGATAACTGCAGTACACAACCTCAGAGAAAGAATGAAAAAGGAAGGAGGTATGCAGTCATGTGATTGGTTCGACACAATTTTTAATTGGGTGACATCCTGCTTCGACACTGTGATGAATTTACTGCTGCCCATTATACTATTTTTGCAACTGATTTTTGTGTGTGCCCGGTAGGGGTTTGATGCTGTGCAAGATCCATGCCTAGTGTTGCAATGATGATGGTGACAATGGGCAGCTTCATGATGTAAAAGACGTGCATGTACAAACAGGGGACAATCAGGAGCCTAAATACCATATGACAGCAGTGTACAATACTGGGGATAGAGTGGATAATCTGTGGCACGCAACCATTAAAGAGCCCCACAAACTAGAATGTTATAAGGAAGTGTGGGTGGATCTCTCTGGGGGTGGTGGCTGCATCTACATGACCTGTACTCCTGATGAATATTCAAGGAGGGGTAAAAGCCTGAGTTCAGTTTGCAGGGAATGGATGCCAATAAAGGGAACATCAGCTTGAGATGAAGGGGTAATGGGGGCAGAGGAACATAGGCACACTAACAATCAAGGTTATTTGTTACTTCAGGAGTAACAAAAGGGGGGAATGTAAGGGCAGAAGGATCTGTATGCCCCCCCTATACATTCAGCATGAAATAAGTCTGTTTGCTCATCCCATCGTGCGGAGACATCCCCCTTGTCTTTCACTGAAGACAGTGGCAAGAAGCCATGGGATGATACACTAAGACTCAATTTTGTGCCACATCAGACTCCATTTTTGTATTAGGCCACACAATCATCTCTAAAAGGCCTCCTCTCCCCTCCACCACGCGCCGCGCACAGCCAGCTACAACAGCCCCCACTACCTCCTCCCCAGTCTGCGCCATGCCAGTCCAGTTCTCACGGTAGCCCAGGCGCAAATTGTTGCAAATAAGAAACTGTATACTTTCTCTTCCTCTGAGCTTACTGCCCTGTGTGTGACCAGGGAAGATCTTGACTTGTGTATTCATCCGTCTCCACAAACCTGCTCCTGCTCCCTGGCCCCCACCTTTAGGAATTATTGCCTGTGCAACCTTTTGCCACTCAGCTCTCCTTTCATGTAGCAGTTGCTGAGATCCTTCCCCACTGACCACCATAGATTGCCCCCATATAACTAATCCTGTGTGATCATATATTCCACTTGGAATAACACCTATCAATCTATTTGTTTGAACCATGAGGTACCAGGGTGAATAAATCTCTGATTGAAACTATTAGATAAGCCATCTGGCAAAAAGGACCACCACCCCCCTACCCCACAAAGGCCTAGGTTAAAAATGTGTTTGTGTTTGCTCACGATTTACAAGTGACCCCGCATTCTGATGTAAGTTTTATGTCTTGCATTAATCTTAGTATGTCAATGATTACTGTGTAGTTTAGACTAGTTAGAATATTCATGTTTTGTGGAACCAGCCCAGCTGACCCACGTGCTGTGAGAAGCAACACCTCTGCACCAACCATTGAAAATGCACCAACCTCCTATGTACTATACTGCCTTGTTACAATGCTTCAAAGGACTCACACGATTCATCCCTGTGGATATAGATATGCTTTTACTGTATTGTTGGCAGAGCGCTCTCAGAGCAGCAGAGTCATCTCCACGCATCAATTTGCTTAATAAACCTTTTCTTAACTTGCAATCTTTCTCCTGTTCTCATTCCCTACTGGAGTGTGTCCTTTTTATTCTGAGTTTGGGTTTGTATTTTGGGGAATTACCACCTTAGTTTAGTTTAGTTTAGTTAATTATTTATAATGCGCAGTTATACCCAGGGGTATCAGGGCGCAGCATGTACAAGGTGTAAAAGTACGAGTTGGCGTAGGGCGAATGTACAGAATAGCAGAGAAAGCAAGCAATATATACAATATATACAAGCAATATATACAATATATACACAATAGAGGTGGCATGCATACTAGTACGGATCACATGAGGAAAAACCTTGGCATTTAAATGTCTGGGAGGTCCTTCAGTTTCAGCCAAGAGATGACCTTAGAGCGGAAATTCAGGTAGGGCAAGTCTGCTCTAAGGTTAGGGGGCAAAGAGTTCCAGAGTTTGGCTGCTTTTACCGGGAAGCTGTTACCTCCTATGGTGGCGAGTTTGTAATTTGGGACAGAGAGGCAGTCTTTGTGAGCCGTTCTGAGGGGTCTCGCGGAAACTTGTCTATGGAACCTGTTAATCAGGTAGATCGGGGCGGCATTGTTGAGGGATTTGTAGGTGAGTGAAGCCGTTTTTAGGAGAATTTTATCTCTGGTGGAGAGCCAATTGTTCTGTTGACTGAGTCCTGATATATGCTCTCTTCTGGGGATCCCTAGGGCTGCTCTCAGGGCGTTATTCTGGAGAGTTTGTATCTTGCTAGTGGTAGCCTTGGAGGATCCTAGGTAAAGGGCATTGCAGTAGTCAAGGCGGGATAGTATTAGGGCTCTGGCGATTGTAAGACAGCTGGTATCTGACAGAAATGGTTTAGCTGAGCGGATAAGTTTGCACGTGTATGCAGATGAGGATGCCAGTGAACTCAGTTGTCTTTTGAAGGAGAGGTTAGAGTCTAAGTAGAAACCCAGCGTTTTAACCTCCTGTCCAACTTTAATGTTGTTCCCATCTATCTTGAAAGAGTTGTAGGCCGGGCTAAGTTTCCTTAGACTGTGTGTTGTGCCCATGATTATATGCTCTGTTTTCTCATCATTCAGGCATAGTCCGTGAGTGGCCATCCATGCCTGGATGATGATGTACACCCTATTTAGCAAGGCCAAATCCTTTCCATAATCTCCAGAAAGCGGAAGGAGGATCTGAGTATCATCTGCATAATTAGTGTAGGTGATACCAAGATGATCCAGATCATCGAAAAGGGGCCTGGTAAATATGTTGTACAGTGTAGGGGAGACGCAGGAGCCCTGTGGTACACCACAAGTGATGGGTATGGGATCTGCTGCAGCTGTGGGCGAGAAGACCCTCATAGTTCTACCGTTAAGGAATGAGGTGATCCAAGAGATGGCCTCAGGCGAGAAGTGTGCTGCTGTGTGGAGATGTGAGCATAGGACAGAGTGGTCGACCAGATCAAAAGCAGCAGAAAGGTCAAGGAGGAGGAGCAAGGCAACTTGTCCTTTGTCCCTAAGTGTGTCAATCTGAGCTTTCAGGTCGATGAGTGCAGTCTCAGTCCCATGTTGAGGGCGGAATCCTGATTGTCTGGATCCTAGGAGGTGGTGTTCTTCCAGGTGCCTCTGTATTTGAGCGTAGGCGACCTTGTCTAGGATTTTTAGTAAAAAGGGAACAGTTGTTATAGGTCGGTAATTGGTAGGTATGGCTGGGTCAAGAGTAGGTTTTTTTAGTAATGGAAGTACCCAGGATTGTTTTAGATTCGTGGGGATGGAGCCAGTGGTGAAAGAGGCGTTGATCAGTTTCGTAATGAAGGGTGAAAGATCGCGAGCAGCGTCTTTGATAAGCTGTGCTGGGCAGAGGTCTCCCTGGCAGTTGGAGGGTTTCAAGGACAAGATAATTTTTTCTACGTCAAGAGTATTGACTTTTGAAAATTTGAAACGGGTGGGGTCTGTGGTTACGCACTTGTCAGGTCTTCTGGAGGGGGGCAAGTCTTTTAAGGACGCTTTTTTGCTAGAGATTTTAGTTTGGAGGGTCTTGATCTTATTGGCCAGGGCATTCTGAATTTCTGAGCACCAGTTTTTATCTTTGGTGCAGGTGTCAAGGGGTAGTATGGGGGTTTCAACTTCTTTGAGAATGGAAAAGAGTTCTTTCATATTGGACTTGGCAGATGATATGCGAGAGTCAAAGGAAGTTCGTTTGGCCATGTATATTTCTTTTTTGTAGAGTGCAGTTATTTTAGAAAGATTGAATTTGTTAGCAGCTGAGGGACATTTTTTCCACGTAGTCTCGCAATTTCTCTTTTGTTGCCTCAAATTTTTGAGGAATGGTGTATACCATTTGTTGAGGTGTGATTTCTGTTTGCTGGGTCTGAGTTTGAGAGGGGCGATGAGGTCCAGTGCTGTGGCCATGGCTTTATTATATTCCTCAACTAGGATCTCTGGGTCTGTGATCATGAGAATTCAGACATAATTTGCTTAGTTTTATAGGCAATGCAATTAGCACCCGTCAACAACGATCCTTAGGGAGGGTGGATCAGAGCCTTCCTAACCTTTTTATAATGTAAATATTGAAACATGGAATAAGGTATCGCGGTTTCAGATTCAAATGATCTGCTGCTAACTGTCAAAGCAATAATTCAGACACAACTTGCAAAGTGTTATTCAAAATGCAGCAACTACTCAATCAAGAATGCATACACTAACACTGATAAAAAATACCAATGTGAAGTCTAGGCGCAATTACATAGTTTCAAAGTACTATATTAATATTTAATGAGTCAATGATCACAGACGCAAAGGGATCCGATGCATACTCGGGTTTTGGGGAATTAACACATGTTCTGTGAAAGTTGTGGGATCAGGAAACACTGGTCGAGAGTGGATATTCTCTGGATAGGCAGAAAACAGGTGTGCACTTACAACCCCTTCACCAAGAGAATTCTCAAAAGGGAGGGTGACATTGTGGCTATATATAGTAAAGATATCCCCAATTTTGTATGCATTGGCTTCTAGCGGCCGTCACATAGGGTGCAAAACAAATAGTGGTTCTATCAAGTGTGCATACTGACCACTATAAGAAGAGCAATAGTCCCCATATATGTGTATACATGAAAACCCATAGGCCCATGCAACTTCCACGCTAAGCTTACTATAATTTCTCAGATTGTTTTATGATCCACATCACATTGCATTAACATGAAGGTCAGCAGATCCATTCCACTATTGCACATGATTAATTCACAACAGAAGCACCCATGAAAGCAAGACCAGAAACAAACTCATGGTTGCTTGGAGACTACCATGACTTAACTAAGTGAACATGTTTCCGAATGGGGGTAATAGCTGGGGAAAGGAAAATATAACAGAGAGGGAATGCAGAAAAAATAGAAAGAGAAAGAGCAAAGGTGATGTTGGAAAAGGAGAGCTGAGATCATGCGAATGATGTTTACTACATGAGTTGTGAGCAGTACATCTATCCATTGTATACATCTTTGAAATATTATAATCCCAGTTTTACTTCATAATTCATCAAGAACACGTGCCAAGATGATATGAAGTGGACACACAGTTGACATAGATCAAAATGAGAACGTTGGCATAGGCAGTAGAGAAGAAGACACACCAAGAGGTAGGGAGAGAGGAGAAGAAAGAGGGTGGAGGAGAGGGGACGTTAAGAAGATGCAGAGAGATAGAAAGAGAGAGTGAGAGAGAGAGAGAGCAATACAGATAGAAGGAGTGATACAGAGGAGAATGGCCATTCATGTAGATGTGCCTTTGCCCAGAAACAGAAATTGCAAACCATTGAACATCAAAACCTCTCCCATTTTTACTGATCCCAAGTGATCTGAAAAGGTCATGCCCAAATCTCATTGATTGACAGTACATCACTCTCAACACATTTGGAAAGAGTCAGGAAATCAGACATCATTTGATTAGAAAGAGAGATTATATTAAAATGTCTGTGTCTACTGTCAAGGAAGTACACACAAACAAAACAATACCTTTAGACGTATCCAAAAACAGACAACTTGTCATTGTACCAATATTCTTTATTTTATTTTAGTGGTGTCTTATATACAGGCACCACATCACCTGACTTTCTCATAGTGCCAAAGTCATCTGGTCGAAGCCACAATGTTAATGCATGTACAGATCATTGCCATTAATTTAGGGCTAGTAAGCAAATACTATCGAGGCTCAAGCGGGCACATTCCAGAATTGCTAACAAGACATATAGGAGGGAGCGGAGAGTGGATGAGCAGAGAGAGGAGAGATGAAGGGAGTGTATGGCTGGAATGAAAGTACGTGCAGTCTGTAATCATTGCCTGCATCCTTATGCCACACACCCAAAAACATAAAAAACATGCTAAACATTGCAAGAATCAGTTCAGTAAGATGTGCTTTTCATATTGCTGTAAAACAACACATCATATGTGATGTTGCTTATCGCCAATACGGCTAATGTAACATATACTGCTGTGGTCTTTCGGTAACACTAATGCTGTATTCTTCTATTACCAGAGAGATGTGGTAAAACCAGGTACACTTGAGAAAAAGAGCTGTTGTTGGAGTACATGTTATCACTCATCCAAGAATCAGTTGGCTTCAGAATTTAGGAGGTCTTTCCAGCACTGTGCATAATACATGGGACGCATAACAGTCACCTACATTCCAATGGATTTATGTGACTGGTGTTCTGGTTCTCAGATAGCTCAACCCACCTTAATGGAAAAATGCAGGGAATCTAGGTGGTTGCGCCTGCACTTTGGACAGTGGCTTAATCATTCCTGCATGGCCTTTTGTGTACTTGCCAAACATTAATTGTTCATTCCAGGCCACCTGCCCCAACATGGCTGTCATTCCTACCTCGTTATCACAATTATGGCTGCTATCCTGCGCCCACCTATACACATGTTTGTCCATGACCTAAAATAAACACAGTTTCCCAATCAACTACCTCAAATGCAGCTCATCCTTTGTAGGTCCCTGAACACAAAGGGCCCATGAGAATAGCAGAATTTGCATCATAGCTGACACAAAAAAATAACATTAAAAACTAAGGATGATATGTTATGTTACCAAAAGGTACGACGTCCTGCATGCATTGACTCAAAATATCACAAAGTGTTTGACTGCAGCCTTTCATTCTTTTGGGGAAATAAAATAAGAACATGTTTAGGTGTTTAGCTGAGAACGTTAATGTGTGAGCCTCGATGGGATATGATGTCGGTCCATTGATTTGGGCGGGTGGGTGAGTCCATGAATGATTGGCTAGTGCAAAGAGGATCTTAACAAACCTAAACATGTAAATACGCAGCACTGACTGTGCACATTCCTTGATGTATAAGGCAGTCATGGATGTTCACATTCATTGATCTATAAGGCAGTCATAGACATATGAAGGTGGAATAGAAAATCAATTAAAAGTATTGTGAAAACATATGCTAATGGTGACTCTTAAAAGTCGTTTTTTCTTCTATATGGTGTTTGTCCTTGGTGTGCTTCTGCCTTTTTCTAATTAGAAACTGGCATGTGTCAGTTGTTTTTGTGGAGGACAACAATAACGTTGAGTAAGAAGGATCCACAGTACCGATTCTGTCAGTGATAAGAATAACGTGTTCAGGGGAGACACAGATGCCTTGTGTGCTTGTTTCTGCAGACCAATCTGACATCAAAATCAGACATCAACATGCAGAACGTCAGATAAGTGTGGTGATTGCGTCACACCTATAATTTTCTTTCATCTCTTTCTACTTTTCGTTTAGCAAAATATTCTCTGCCTGATTCATGGAATTATGTGCATCAAAAACGAAGATTTGCGCACCTTTCTGCTCGAAAATCCCCATACTTCAAACAGGGATTTTCGGGCATATATGCGCGCAAATCTGCGTGTTTCACGCAAATAATTCAATGGAGGTGGAGACGTGAGCGGATGTATGTTTGGTGTGCTTGTCCTGTTTTCAATAGGAAATAACAATAAATTGACAAGTGTCAACTCGTTTGGTAGTGGCCAACAAAAGAGTTAAACAAGAAGCAGAATTTCTTCGAGAACTGGAAACCATTGATTTAGAGGGAGGGATGGACATTCAAATTACATTTGGGGACATGGATGTCTCGTTTACTTGTTTGAAAGACAATCTGAAATTTAAAAAAAAAATGACAGATGTACACGGAGCAATAATTTCTATTGTATACTCCTTTTCAAAAGACTATTGGATATTGTTTTCACATGTACAGATCTGGTTTATAAACAAAACATTAGGAGGAACTGTCCGACTATAGAAAAGAAAAAAGAAAAAAACGGTTGGTGCTGCAAATAAATGTTTTTCACGCTGTGTTTTTTTTCTTTTAAACACACTAGCAACACTAACACTCACCTTCCACGCGCAAATAGAACATGTTAAGCCCAACTATGCAGCAGATAGGCAGCAATTTTAAAACCTTGCCCTACAAACATCAAAACGGTTCTTCGCACAAGTACCATGACAAACATGCCACACCCCGGCCAATATATTTTAGCACCTTGGGTAATTGAGGCTCCTTTCTGGACATAAAGGCCACTATGCCTTTGACACAGGCCACCTAGACACTGATCCACCTGAAGAGCCTGGGTATTCTTCTGCTCTGCATGCACCAACACAACCACACATCTATCTTGCATTTGCCCCCTCTCCCAACACCCTCACATTCAGATCCACCAGAGGTACTGGATACCATGCACATTGCAATCATGTGCCGTATGAATCATACCAACATAGCATAGCAAACCATTACACCTAAATGCCTGACCTCCATGCAGCCAACACATAGATTCAAGTGTCTGTTGAAATACATGTTCCTAAACTTGTACCACAGAAATGCCCCCATTGCCTAGTAATATAGCCTGTTGCTACATGTACCCATTACTATGATTCAGCCAAACTGAACTGCACATTGCTGCACATTGAGAGTACAATCTCAGCTATAGAGCTGACGAATTTACACTCAGACCTATAGCAATGTGGAATTTTGACTGGATACATTCTTCTGCTAAATTGTCAACACATATATTGAAAGTTAATTTAGCACAGACCAACCAGCCAAATACCTTGTAGCAACTATATAGAGAAGACATTTAAGGAGATTAAATATTTTAATCTAAGTATAATGGTGAAGCAGGATACGGATACTAGCCTTTCCAGCCTTGAGCAACGCTGGAAACACCATATGTGATGAGAATCAACTGACAAAAACGCGAAAAGATCACACTTCATTATCACTGTTTATGGATCAAGAGAACAGTATTTTAATTGGATTCCCATACTACAGGATAGATGTAATGTAAAACAGTTCCCATTGAAACTGCTACCACTAGGTTAAACTATCTCTCTTTGAGAAAAAAAAAGATGTAATAAGTTCCTGTCCCTTCTGCCCCTGGTTAATGCAAGTGAGAAACATGTTGTTTTGTTCTGTCCTAGATATACTCACACAAGGAAGAAGACATTGATTCCAGTGATTCAATCTACAGATATAGCAGTTGCTTGGACATTAATCAACTCCTTGGAAGTATCACTAAGAATAAGGAAACTAGCCTTACAATGATGAGGATTTAAAAACGTTAGTTTTTAAATTTGTACATGGACTTAAATATTATATATGCTGATAACTGTTAAACACTGGTATATGTATGAACTGTACTGAGAATGTTCAAAATAAAATATGTATTTATTATTTAATCTTGATGCCCTAGGATATTATTGA
The DNA here is from genome assembly GCF_040938575.1 of Ambystoma mexicanum. Taxonomy (NCBI): domain Eukaryota; kingdom Metazoa; phylum Chordata; class Amphibia; order Caudata; family Ambystomatidae; genus Ambystoma; species Ambystoma mexicanum. The sequence goes on from NC_090937.1 coordinate 541,514,468, forward strand.
CAAGGGGTTTAAAGTCAAAGCCTCAATCAAATCCAAAGGTGATATGTAAAACAGATTTGCAATATGTGTCTTGGATTATTCATCATTTGCACTTTAAGATTGATATTGCTGCTATTGGGTGGGTTTTCTTACTTTATCCGCTAGATTAAAAAAAAGAGAGTCAGTATTGACAACATATGTATGAGAATGTGGACTCCTCTGACAATTTTGCTTTGAACTTTAAGTTGAAGCTAAAGCAAAAATCTTGATTGTGTCATAGTCTGACCAAAGATAGATATTATATGAGCAATTCTAATTGTTATATTAATTCTAAAAGGGTATTTCAATGTATGAAATATTGGGATGTATAATGTGATGTATGGTATGCTTTCTTTACTTTTGTAGTTTTATGGCATTATGCCGAAATAATGTAAATCAGTCGATCAATATTACTTTTACTGATACCATCTTTAACACATCCTAAGCTTCTGCTATGATGTGAGCTGATTATTGTTTGCTGTTTAGAGGCCCTATGCAGCACTTTGTATCTTTCAAGTTAAAAAAATAATGAGAGATAAGGACTGCCAATCAGTACAGCATAGGCCGTGTTATGTGTCCATCTGAGACAGGAAATCATTATTATAGGGCAGTGGTCGCCACCCTATAGTTAAGGTGAGTCGGACTTCCATAGGAACCTCTAAAAATTCCATTGCTAATGACTTTTGAATTGTGAAATGGATATGGTCAAAATATTGAAGTAAATTAGGGGACACACAGCCACCGACCCCGCCCCTCGGCCACCCTCCATCCCAGACTACAACATTTGGGAAATATTTGTTGCAAAATTAAAGTTATTAAGGAAAGAAAAATAAACAACAAAAAAGAAAAGTTGCAACCTATTTCCCATGTATGTTCCTATAGACTAACAAGGTCAATTTTTGCAGGACTGCACAGCCCAAACCACTGGGTGGATTTGGACCAGGTCTCAAACAACTTAGGCGCAAAGCGTTTACTGGAGGCCTTTTTGTTGTTTGGGGTTATTCTGTGCAGTCGTTTTTTTAGTATTTTATGGAGAAGGGGGTACCCCATCTCCAAAATAAATAGATACATCTCGGGTAAATTGCCCGAACTGGGGGGGTGGGTTTAGAAAAGAAACAGCTGCCCTCTTTGTTTTTGCTCGATGCATGAGATAGTCGAAGATATAGCTGAGGTTCTTGAAAAATGAAGCGCAGGATAAAAGCCTTTTGCAGGTCATAAAATATTCTAATGCCATCAGTCTAGAGGCGGGGGATGGAGGGTGGCTAGAGGACACCAAGTGGATTTGGGAGTTGGAGGGGGTGTAGAGACTGAGTTTGCAACACAAAGCTTTTCTGTAACTTTGGCTCTATGAGCAAATAGCTGACATCTCAAAGCAAGCTGCATCACAGAAACAGCAGGTGTTGTGGTGGGAATGGGAGAGGGCTGGGCAGGTGAGGAGGTCATCTGTGGAGTGGGTGGATCTGGCACAGATTAGAGGGGAACTTGGTGAGGGCCTTGGGGGACAATAAAGCAGTATTTCTTGACAATTTTTCCAATATTCACATCTATAAAAATTACAGATAGCTGCGGCTATCTGTAGTCCATACATACAATTACTACAGATAGCCAAGGGTATCTGCAGTTCTGTATCCGATGCTATAGAAAAAAGTAACAATAGATATCTAGGGCTCCCATTGGGACTCACAATTATGCAATAACCAGGACTTACCCTGCTTAGCTTCAAAGCAATGTAGCGGCCAGCACACTCAGGCCATGGTGCTGAAAAAATGAGCACAAAATGCAAGACCACTTAGAGCAACATGGCCTGAGGGGGCAGGCCCCTTCCTCACTTTTAAGCTAAGCAGGGTTGTCCCAGGCACTGCATGGATGGGAGACAGTTCACAGTGCCGGATGTCATGTGTTTTCTTAGTTTTCAATATCACATAACACACTAAGAAAACACACAACATCCGCATAATTTTTTTAAACTGTGCCAGTGTCAGTCCTTGAAAGTATTGCACTTAGAGACAATTATTTTGCCTTTTGACAGGATGGGGGGATTAATGCCACATTGTACACTTTTTTGCCTAACATAGTTCCACAAGAATTGATGTATTTGAGTGACACTATGGCATGTGTACTTTTCAAGTTAACTGTATAAAGCAGAGTATTGTTGAAAGCCAGACAATGGGTTGAGGAGGGGAAATGATGAGAGGGCAAGTTAGTTATGAGTATTTGCTCTGGATGTGGCAAGAGAGCGTACAATACTGGACACTTGTGAAGTTATTTGCCCCTCATTGTGGCTGCTTTTCAGAGCACAAATAAAGGGCACATGTAGGTGGACAGTGTAACTTTTTTTCAAGGGACGACCTTGCTCAAGTATTTGGCTACTAGTATGGCTACTAGGATGTTACTGTCATATTCCCAGTGCAGACCACAAGCACCTTTTCTACATTGGGATTTTGCTTTCCAGGGAATATTTCATAACAGATTGTTGGGTTTGAAAGGTGAGCACCTTGTATACTTTGCAGCATATTTATTGGAACATTTCCTCTCTCATGTTATATTTCTAGCGTCCATTACTTTTTTTATATAATCCAATGCTATTTTGCCCTGCACACTTTCTTCTAAGGGGAAGGTCAATTGAACTACATTTGTATATTTCACTTTAAGAAATATGTTCACTTACTGTGCATATCCATTGGTGGCAGCATTAGACTTTTGCTATGAGGGCAAAAGTACCTAGGCATATATTACTCTTGCAGCTGGTCATTTCTGTCCTTTTTAGTGCCGCTTAATTGCGGTTAGTTGGGGTCATGCGATGCATCACAACAGTCACCAAGAAACCTGACATAAAACAAGGGGCTTGTCGCACGCTGCTTAAACAAAGTGTGTGATCCACACGACTGTGCATTGCCTAAAAACATTGTAATTTCTCAAAGTCCTCAATATTTTATACATATCAATACCGCTGTCAAAACAGGTAAAAATCAGTTTGTGATTAATGAACCTCTTTCAGCCATGGGTTGAAAGTGTTTTAAAATATAGAGTGGCCATGGGCGAAGGCCATGGCTAATGGTCTGATAGTGTTTGGCTAAAAGGCTGTGGCTAATTGTCAGGTAGTGTTCTAATATATACAGTGGGCACGGTCTTAGGAATTGAATCTATTGAATAACAAAACCCTTGAAATTCAAGGAAATAACTTTAGTTGCAGGCATGCTAAGGTGAGCAAAACATTGTAACACAACCTTTGAAATTCAAGGAACAAGCTGTAGTTGCAGGAATGTTAAGGTGAGACTTTAATATAACAAAACACTTGAAATTCAGATAAAGACAGCTTAACTTTGCACCCCCTGTTGCGCAGCCAATAACCACAATGATGACATCACGGATGACATCACGGATGACATCACTAATGACATCTATGGCATCACTAATGGCATCACTGATGGCATCACTGGTGACATTGCTAATAGCATCCCATATGATATCAATGATTATTTAACTAATGGCATCAGACATAAGATCACTCTACATATTTGCTCATATTTAGACCACCCTTATGTTTCTATATGAGAGATTAGCATTTTAGAATTGTTCATAACAATGAGTACATTGTTTAAAACAATAAACAGCTACACATGCATCATATCACTACTTGCAAACCTTTCCTTTGTATTACTTTGGTGAAAGATTATGGGGTCCATTACATGGTTGCCAGTCTGGAAAAAACGGTGCCGGTAAGCTTACTGGCACCGTTGTTTCCGGACCGGCAAAGTATAAGTCTTGTGGGCGGGTGCCCTACCGCCCGGCAGGTCTGACTTGCCAGGCAGACCGACATCTGCCCACAGACTTTCACAGAAGCACCGGCACCGTTATTACCATTGCTGGTGTTTCCGTGGTCCCCATTCCCATAGAGTCCTACAGGACTCTATGGGATTCAGGGAAAACATATTACCAGCACTTATCTCCCGGTGCTCCGGGACTTGTAATGTCCCGGTGTTACCGGGAAGCTAGGTGCCCGTAACTGATTACAGGTGCAGCGGCTATCTGCCGGTTTTACTGGCACAGTTACCGCCAGACCCGTAATGAGCCCATATATCTGAATTATAAATAGTACACTGCTTAGAGTGTTCCTTCCTCTTCCAAATATATCTAAGACATGTTCACTAAACTATACTCTGTATATACATTTATTAAAAAAATTAGCAGAAATAAATAGAACATGACACATTTTGAACTCTAATTATTTACAACGTTTTAACATAAACATAAATACTCAATTGTTTTATTGTAAGACAAATGTGTACACATCATTTTCTAAAAGATATGAGAGGTGCTTTAAAACAAGAAACAACTAAGTATTAGGATATATTTTAAGATTTCTATAGATAGGTTTTGAAAAAGTTATTATTACTGTACATTTCTATGTGCATAGAAACATAAATGAAGCTTTAAAATGTGCATGAAAACATGTACATAGATGTATATTTCTTTTGGTGTGTCTTTAGTAAGTGATTATCATTTTAGAATTTGAATAAAACACATACTGTACAAAGTGAAAGTAATCTTTAAATAGTATCCCATTTTTATAACATTGGGGGTCATTATGAGTTGGGCGGTAAGGGATACTGGACACCGTTAAGGTGACCGGTGCCGGTAATCTCTTACCGCCCAATTCCGAGATCCCTTAGCAGGAACCGTAAAGGACGTGTGGTCTGACCACACGTTCTTTACAGGTCCCGCTAAGGGACCAGGGCTCTAATTACGGGCCTGCTATTAGCAGGCCCGTAATTACCGCCTTCCCCATTCCCATTGAGCCCTATGGGGGCTTAAATGGGAATGGGGAATGGCTGGTTGAATGGGGATTTACCGGTCCTTCCAGGGTCGGAATGAACCGGTAAATCCCCATCCAACCAGACCAGACCCGGACCCGGTATTGGAGTGAGCCATGGCATTAATAGCACCATGGCTACCTCCAATCTCAGAATGAGGCCCATTGACTTGTGTGTATGCCATAAAAGAGGTCATCAGTGATGTCATCATTGTGGTCATAGGCTGCACAACAGTGTGCACCAAGTTAAGGTGACTTTAGCTGAATTTCAGGGGTTTTTGGTGGTTTATAACTACCCTGGAGGAATGCTCACAAAACTTTGCAAAAAAAGCATATGGCCGGCTTGAATTTTTTCGCCAAGTCGGGTGAGGTTTCGTGCAGGGGGGGGCAAAGTTATAGTGGGGTCACAAAAATATATTTTTTCCATAGACTGAATGGGCAAATACTTTGCGCACGGCTACAAGCCGAACGGCTGGACGGATTTTCACCAAGGAGCCAAGGCTTGAGTCAGAAAGTGTGCTTTTGTGCGTTTGCGGATCGAAGTCTCATTGGCCTGCGGTACGTCATGCTGTCAGTGAACATTGGACATGGCCGGTGGTTGGCTGAAGGCAAGCGTTCTGTGCATCAAAGGAAACGCTGCCATGGTGTATTGGAGGACAGTGTTGGGGTGTGCGTGCCAAGCCCCTAATGCACTGGGTTTGTGGCTGGGCCTCTTGTATGTAACTGAGTGGCCACTTAAAGTAGTCATATCTGCCTCCACTCCGGCGTCCCTTTTCCCTGTTCGACGAGCAGTGAAAAATGAGATTAAACTGCAGTGTATTGTGACGTATTGTGCGTGAATAGTTTTCTATAATACCAGCATATTGTTTCCAAGGGCAGTGTGGTGGCGAAAGGGCCTGGAAAATATAGTTTACGGCATTTGGTGGTGGGAAGAAGAGATGGAAAGGGTGGGGGAGTGAGAAGCGCTGCAAGTGATACATCTCATTAGAAGAAGACTGTGGTGTGCCAGCGGTATCGGTGCATACTACGCCAGTTCGCGGTTATCTCAACAGGCAAAAACCTTGTGCGTTCTTTGCAGACAGCCTTCGTCATGGCATGCCAGCTGCAGCGGCGATATCGTTACGTGATGAATGGTGGTAGGCACATTTGCAGAAGGGGAGTGCATTCCACAAGAATGCACATATACAGATAGGATGTACTATGGTGTGCTGTGTGTGATAAGTCTGTAGCCCCTTTAATGCATGGCTGCAGCCCTTGCACAGAAAAGTATGTCCACTTGTTGAAAAGGTATATCAACTGGTTGAAAGTCGGTGCCACATTGTCGCTTTGTGTGTGTGGTTTGCCTGCATTGCACACATTGTTGGTTGCATGGGTGTGGTGATTGGTAGAACATCGTACAGTTGTCGGTGTATGGGTGGAGATGCTGCAGTGACCAGTTGTCTATTGTGTACACTGGGTGCACTAATGCAATAGTGTAAATATGGAAGAGGTTACGATGCATGTGGTTCTTACATGTGCTTGCGTAGTGTGCATTGTGCAGATTAGTAAGTGTTGCAGTGCACTATGCAGTACTGCATGTGTGCATGTAGTACAGTGTGGAGAGCAGGACCAATGTTGTGACTATTATGTTGTTTGGTTGGCATTATTACAATGGTTTCTGATTGAAAGTGGGTAGTGGTGCCAAATCCTTTGATATGTTTGTGCAATAGAGTAAGTGGTACATGTGTGCATGCATTCCTGCTTAAGGGTGCAGAGGTTGGGTAGAAGTGCTGGTGTCTATGTTGCGTTTCTGATTTGTGGCACATGCCTACATGTTCGCCTGCATGGCTTTGTTATGTTGTGGTGTGTGTGGGCAAGGCCTACACTGTTGGGTGCATGGCCAAAGGCCATAGGCCGTAGGCCATGCATCCAGCAGGCTAGGCCTTCATGACAGGCACCACAATGTAATGCAGTCATGCACTTGTCAGTCTGCATGCATGTCAGGTTGGTGACTTGTGCACAATGGTTGTGGAGGACATTGTAGACTTGGTAGAGCAGCAGATGTGAGCTGCTATGCGTACATTAGAATATGGTGGACATCATTGCCCATGTTACACAATAGAGAGCCACATGCCACCATTTGCGTTTGCTATGGTTAAGCCCTTAGAAGACCCTTGCTTTAGGAAGTGCCATAGGATATGGCAGCATGAAAGGCTATGCTCAGCACCACGCATGTAAAACATGTCCAATGCACACAGCCTCCTACATACCGTACACCACACCTGCACCCAACAGCCTAGGCCTTTATAACAGCAACCACAACCTATTACAGCCATGGAGTTGTCACTCTGCATGCATTTGAATTTGGTGACTTTTACACAATGGTTGTGGAGGACATTGTACACTTGGACGAGCAGCGGAAGAGAGCTGCTATGCGTACATTAGCATATGGTGCACATGATTGCCCCTGTTGCACAATAGGGCGCCACATGCCACCATGTGCATTTCATATGGTTTGCCCCTTATAAGCCCCTTGCTTTCCAGAATGCTTTACGATATTGCAACATGAAAGGACTTGTGCAGCAGCACACATGTAACCTATTGCTAATATACACAGCCTCCTACATACCGTTTAGCACACCCAACAGACCGTTATGCAGCCATGGATGCAAATATGTGCCCAGGGTGAAAGCTGGCAGGCTAAATTGAAGATGGGCAGTGCAGTGCACACGGCATGAGCATTTAAACGTAGCTGGTACAATGGTGTCCGCATGCATTTGAAGTTGGTGACTTTTACACAATGGTTGTGAAAGACATTGTAGACTTGGTACAGCAGCAGAAGTGAGCTGGTATGCATACATTAGCAAACAGTGTACACCATTGCCCCTGTTGAACAATAGGGAGCCAACATGCCACCATGCACATTTCCTCTAGTTTGGCCCTTATAATCCCTTTACTTTTGGGAGTGTTGTAACATATTGCAGCATGAAAGGCTGTGCTCAGCAGCACATATGTTAACTATTGCTAATGTACATGGGCTCATACATACCGTTCAGCGCACCCAAGGCAACGTTATGAAGCCATGCATGCAAATATGTGCCCAAGGTGAAAGCTGGCAGGCTGAATTGCAGATGGGGAGTGCAGTGCATGACTTGAGCATTTAACCATAGCCTGTACTATGGTGTGTTTTCTGTGTGGAGGGCCTAGAGCCTTGCATGCATTATGGTTAAGTTTCACTAGTAAAAACCTATGCAATTCAATTGACAAACATTGTTACGGGGACGTTATGGTTACAGGTAAAACTGAAAACCCCTCGGAATTCACGAGTTATGGTAAGCTAAGCAACCATAACTCACGCCACCATTGTGCACTGCAAGGACTAACACCCATGACATCAAAAATGCCATGACAAATCTCATTGATGACATCACTGATGACGCCACATGTGCATTTAGTTTTCATAGAAAGCCTCCACAAGGTATTGTTATTGTAATGGTGCATGTAAGGCTCTAGGCCCTCCCACAGAAAACACATGATAGTACAGGCTATGGTTAAATGCTCACGTCATGTGCACTGCACTCCCCATCTGCAATCAGCCAATGTATATCTTATTGCATATGCATGCTATCCCAAACACAACATAGGTGCTATTACAATGAATACACTGGTCCTCATTCTTAGTTGGGTGGTAATACAGTGGCAATTTCACATTGGCAGAATTACCGCTACCACTGTGGTGTCAGGACAGAATTAACGCTATATTACAACTTGTTGGGAGCGTGCACTCACCATTGCTAGTAACAGTAATTCCACCTTGAGGAATTACAGCCAAATCTGAGTACACAATGATAAATCTGCCTATATTCGATGGAATTACCATTACCACCATACATTGGAGGAAATAGCATCATCGCCGGTGCAGGAAGAACGGCAGCAGCCAAAAATGCAATCTGATCTGAATCCACTACTTCCTGTAGCCATCCAAACCAACAGGACAGTGGAATCATGTGTCTGGAGAAATCCAAGGGGAACGGCAAGGGCAAAGGCAAGGTGCTGTAGTACATGCTGAGAAAGAAAAAGCTCTCTGACGAAGTGGTGGGCCATGCTGCTGAGCTATATGGCTCCAACCAGCGCAAAACATTGGGGAAGAGAAAGACAGCCACCTGGAAGGTCATGAGCGAGAAGGTAACAACTGTGGGTACATTCCCACAGGACGGGGAGGATTGCAGGAAGCGCTGGAATGATGACTTCAATATCAGGGTCCAATGCCTCCTCTCCAAACACCTTCAAAAGTCATTGGCCGCAGGAGGCCGCATCATGTACCATGCTGTCCCGACCCTTTCGGAGGAGATGGCCAGCTCCATCCTCCACCAGGATATCAAGGGAGTTGGGAGTACTGAGGAGCAGCCAACAGCCAAGGGCAATCTGGTGAGTCTGAATGTCCCACTCTTCCTCTGACAATGCACTGGGCAAATAACCATCCCAAGTTTTTGTCCCTTACCATAGATCAGCCCAATGTACTGGATAAAATGCCACAACATGGCAATGCTCCTAAAGGAAAGGCCACGCAATGTTTATCCAAGCAGAGGCAGGTCCAGGCATGGGTGATACAGCAAGTCGCCCAGGGTGTCAGATCAGCCCCACTGACACACCAACTTGGAGTAGTCCAACAAGGGTTCCCCCTTGCTGGCATGTAGAAGGCTTCCTTTTAAAATGGAAAGTGCCCAGCTCTCATGCTGGGGGAGGGAGGCAATGATTTCAACAGAACACTGCTGCCGTACCAGCATGGGCCAGAGTTCGGAAGGCTACAACATGCTGGTTGAAATCATTGTCTCCCATTCCAGCACAGCAGCTGGGCGCTGTCCGTTGCAACACAGCACAGCAGCTAAACCAGCATTGGTATGCAAGGCTGCCCCATCCTATTGTGGCACATGAACCACACATATAGAGCCACCCTCATTTTGTGGGGATATAGCAAACATCTTTGTTTGTCATGCACTGTCAGTGTCCATGCTGGCACTGTTTGCAGGGGTACATGGGCAACTCTGTGCACATAACCATACACAGCAGTATGAATGTGCATGGGAGCATGTGCAACTATGTTTAGCATGTATGTGTGGCGAGAAAGGCAAAGTGCCATAGTTGACTCCCAGCCCAACCATATGGAGAGGTCACCTTGGCAGCACAAGGGGAAAAGAGCACTTGCCAATGGGGCGTGCACCCTCAGCAGTCACTAACCCCACCCTGCTGTGGAAATATGCATTGGCCTGCAATCATCAATAAACCTCAGTCCACATGTGTAAGATGTCCCACTACCATGTAGCATGTGTGACTAGCAAGCCCACATACAAGTATGCATGATGACTTGTAGCTTGTCATTTTTCATCCAACAGGTTCACAGGCGACTCAGGAGGAGGTGAATAGCCTATCTATCTCACATGACCGGGCCTCCCGGGTTACACCTTCATCCGCCACCCCTGTGCTACCCAGAGATGGGAAGGGAAGGCATGTGACATCAGGGCTCAGCAGCACCACACCTGCCAGTCCAAGCAAAATACCTCTTAGCAGCGATGGAGACAGTGCCGCAGGGACTGCACCCCTGGCACCTGAAACCACCCCCAACAGCAGGCTAATGTGGATGTGACAGGGGAGCCAGCTGCTGGCAGCCATGCCAGAGGCAATATGCACCCACCGACCCCAATGGCCCATCAAACCCCCTTGTCACCTGAGCAGGGCAGCCAGCTTCATGGGCAGAATGGCCAGGTGCCAGAGAGTGACTTAGACATCAGGTCATATGGGTCTGTGTGCTTCAGCCCCAGCCCTTCCCATAGCCCTAAACCCATTCCCCACGCCACACAAGATGAAGCCATGTTGAGGAGGTTGGACACAATGGAGCAGCATCAGGTGTGCCTGGAAAATGTTGCTGACATGTAGGTCCTACACCTCCAGGCAATCCCAGTCTGTGTCCAGGGTGCCACATGGAGGGTAATTAGGGCCATGGACTGGGACAAATGACAGGCAGCTGCAACACCTGACGGCCTTACAGTCATCAGGCACAGGGTGTGGGAATTGACAGAGGGCATCTCGGCCTTTGATGAGGCAGTGCAGTCCATCATACTGTTGACAATGCAACACATCCGGGAGCCTGAGTCAGAGCAATCCAGTTCTATCACCCCCACAGAGGGATCATTGCCCAGCACAACAAGGTGCAGCTCGGTGTGCATTCTACTTCCAAAGGTGCTAGGGGAGGCCAGTGAGGGCAAGCAGCCATGCAAGTGACTGGACGATTGTAGATAGACACAACCGTGTGTTGGGGATGATTTTGTGGGGAGGAGGCTGGTGGGGAGGGTGTGCTGGGGATGGGGTGTTGGGGGTGGTGTTATGATACGATATGATAGGTTACTTATAATGCACTTTATACCCAAAGGTTGCTAATAAAGGACCCGGGGATCAAACCTGTGCTGCTCTGTGTTGTCTTGCTTTCATGGCGATCACGTTGCCCCTGAGCTATCCTCCCGAGACTGTGGGGAGAAGAGAGGTGAGGAAGGGTGTGTTGGGGATGGTGGTCTGGGGAGGGGCATAAGGGGGCGGGTGTTTTGGTGATGGTGTTGTGGGGAGGGGGTATGTATATAACATTAAATAAGAGTTCCCTTAAAGTAATGCTAGGACATTCTTGTTTGTATGCATGTGTTTAATGCTTGACATTACAATATTTACATTGGTGCCTAGCAAGTGGATGTCTATGTGCTCACAATAAATTTCCTATGAGTTATTGACGAACCACACATCCATCCCTGCCCTCTTCCCGCTCACTGTGTGGCAATGCCTCACCCACAGGCAATGTGTCCTCCTCATCAGAAGGTGGCATGTCCACATCAGTGGGTAGAGGGATATTCCGCTTGAGGCATATATTGTGCAACATGGAAAAGGTCAGCAGCTTTTTTCCAACCTTTCTAGGCCCGCACATGAATGCCTCTCCAGTGCAGTGTTGGCACCGGAAACTAGCCTTCTAGAGGCCAAAGGTCCACTTAATACAGTGCTTGGTCCGGACATGTGCTTCAATGTGGGGCACTACCTGTGGCATTTGTGGATCCCGCAGAGGTGTCATGAGCCATGGTAGCTGTGGGTATCCAGTGTCACATGCAAGGCCAAAGGTGTAAGGTGGCAGTCACAGAGCAATGTGGATGTGTTGCCTTTTACAACAGCATGTTGATAATAATTATGTGTATGCATTCTGTGAGTATTATCATGCAACATGTCTAACTATCACAGTACTAGCACGTGGAATCATTCAGTATTTGCATTGTCATATCACACCATGCACCCAGCTCAAAGCCAACACAGCTGTCTGCATTTACCTCCAACTAAACGTTTTTTGGCCGAATTATGTCCCATTTTTGGTGGTATTTTGGTGGTATTCCATGTGTAATATGTCAGAAATACCATTTTGGGTTTCGGCAGTAATATCGCTGGCGAAAATAGCCCCAGCACTAAGTCTGCTGGATGTTGCTGCTAATTGCGCCAGCGGAATCAGTGCTGGCTCCTCATTCAGCGGTATGGTAAAAGTGGCGGTAATTCTGTTACTGTCACTTTTACCATGTTCCACTGAACTCAGAATGAGCCCCATTGCCTGATCTGCATTGTGTTTCCATGCTTGTCATTAAACTTAGAACATTATTTTGCCAAAATTCCACATTTATCCATAGCGTTAGTGTTGTCTCTACAGGCTTTGAGCTTTTTAGACAGGTCACAGGTATTCTAGTTCCAACCGTTTTTGCTTTTGTATAAACAATGACTGACTTTGTCTTAATTAAATGTTGGAATTCTTCAACCAGTAGCACTGTGTTCTTACTTTGAGTGCTAAATTCTGTAATGAACACATATTTATGATATGATATGATATAAGTAATTTATAACGTGCCTGTACACAAGCGCTTCTAGGCATGACAAGAACAGGGAAGCGAAGACGGAGGAAGGACAAAACAAACGTTCTTACTAGACCTTGTTTCATTCAGATTGTGCAAGTGCAAAATGCAATGTGCAGGAGGTGAGGGAGAAAGGGGAAGTGCCAGGGAGAGGGAAAGGGGAAGTGCAATCTGGGCAGACTTTCAGTGTAGCCAGGGTAGCGCGGCACCGAGTAAGTGCAAGGAGGCAGGGGACTGTAGGGTTACAATTACAGCCCCTAAGTGCACAGTGGTCCCGGAATCAGTGCAGGCTGACTGGTGGTGAAGGAGCCGGTACCCAGTGAGACTCTGAGGCTAGCCAGACCACCAGACAGATCAGTCAACAGGGGGAGAGAGCGTGAGAGAGAGAGAGAGACACAGAGAGAGAGAGAGAGAGAGAGGGAGAGAGAGAAAGCAGATGCAAAAAAGAAGGTCCTGAGCTGCTTATAGAACTACAGGTGGTTGACTCAAATTTGAGAGGGGCAGTGAGGCCATTCCAGAGGGAGGCACCTGCAGAGGAGAGAGATCTTCTGCCAACTCTCTGCCTGGAGAAGCATCTGACCCTCAGAGAGTTGGAGGTGGCTGAGCAAAGGGCTCAAGAAGTAAGGTGTTTTGGAAGAGAGGGTTGGATGTAGTGCAGGCCCCAGCCCCTTAAAGCAGATGATCTTGGGAGCGAGTGGAGAAATTTCATGACTAGAGAGATACGGTCCCTGGGATTGATGCCAAGGACAAGTCTTGCTATCCTGTTCTGGATTAGTTGCAGCAGGCAGCGAATAGAGGAAGGCAAATTGAGAAAGAGACTGTTGCAGTAGTCCCGACCAGAAAGAACCAGGGCTCGGGAGACAGTGAGCTTCTGGGGCAAAGTGAGAAAGGAAGGATACCACTCAGGAGGTGCAGCTGGTAGTGGGCGTTCTTGGCAAGGTCTGTGATGTGAAGAGAGAAGAAGGGCGTGGAGTCGAAGATGACACCAAAGTATTTTGCCTCACAGGAAGCTGAAAGAAGAGGGCCCCAGGAAAGTGGCCAGAGTGAGAGAGGGAAAGTGGAGCAGGGATCCCAATGAAAAGGATCTCAGTTTTCCTGGCATTATGGCAGAGATCATTGGAGGGGCACCTATCTTGAATAGCATATAGTCAGTCAGGAATGAGCGAGAGAGGAGAGGAGGCTGAGGAGAGAGAGAGAGAGGTGGTGGAGAGAAAGGACCCAAGTTCTACCTTGGAGGTACGTTCCAGGAGGAAGGCGGTCAACCACTCCAGAACCTTATCCATGATGCCCAGGTTATCACGGAGTTGATTGATCAGGATGACATGATTGACCATGTCAAAAACAGAGGAACAGTTAAGGAGGTGAGGACAGAAGGAAGGCTTAAATCGAGATTAATGAGCAGATTCTAATGGGTGTTCAGGAGAGCAGTTTCCGTGCCTCTGGCTGCTCTGTTGCCAGACTGATGGTCATGGTGACAACCAACAGATTGAATGTGAAGAGTAAACTGAGAGATGGTCGTGTTTTCCAGAATTTTGCCCAATAATGGAGAGATAGAGATCGGGCGATTGTTTGCCAGACAGGTAGGATCGGCAAAAGGCTTTTTAAGGAGGGGGTGCACAATGGAGTGCTTGAGGAGAGAGGGGAAAGATCCAATGCCAAAAGAGTGATTGCAGAAATCGGCCAGGGCTGAAGCGAGGGTATCAATGTTGTCTGTGATGGTTCTGGAGGAGAAGGGGAGCACCTGCCTGGATGAGACTTTCATAGATGCGACTTGTCCAGAAACCTTGTCACGTGTAGTAGGAGAGAAAGAGGAGCAGGGAGGAGAGGCAGAGGCAGCTAGAGGGGGGCCGGAGAGGTAGAGGACAGAGAGGATAGGGTGTTCTGAATTTTAGTTGTGAAGTGAGAAGCCAGAGCAGTACAGAGAGCCTAGGTGGGAACAGGAGAGGTGGAGACTGCTGAAGGATTGCTCTGCTCCTTTGCAGATTTTAAAACGTTTGGTCATGTTGTTAGAGGCTTTGGAGCAGGCGGCAGGCCAGTTTGTCAGAGGTTGAACCTGATGACCCCCACTTCCTCTCAGCCACCCTACACTTGCATTTCAGGGTGGCAAGTTCAGAGTCATACCAAGAGTTGCACTTTGAGGTTGACTTCAGATGTATTTGCATGACAGGGGGATGGATGTCCAGTGTTAGAGATAGAAAGATGCAAGTTAGAGAGTGCTGTGTCAGAGTGTGTGTCAGCTGCAAGTCGTGGGAGGTTCAGAGAAAGTAGCATAAAAGGCATCCACTGACACACACTTCATGGGACAAATGACCAAGAAGATAGTTGGCAGTGCTGGGATGGGCTTAGCTTAGGGGACAGAAAGCATCAGGTGAGAGGAGAGCAGAAAGTGGTCAGTACAAGAGAGAGGATTGGGGAGAGGGTTTAAGTGGGGGCTATCTGATGAGATGAGAACATCAAAGGTATGCCCAGCAGAGTGAGTTTGTTGGAACAGAAGGTAAAATGGAAGGGAGAGTGTCACAGAGGTTGCAGAACAGCCGCAACAAGGGAACAGAAGCATCCAAGTGGATGTTGAGGTCTCTGAGGAGGAGAAGTTGAGAGGTAGAGGCAAGCCAAGAAGAGGAGTGGTCAGCCCCCTCTGAGAGGAAGAGGGCGACCTGGCCAGGTGGCCTATAGATGGTGGTCATAGTCAGAGAGAGACAAGAAGAGATAGAGAGGCTGCAGACCAGGCCTTCAAAGGAGGAGTTGGCATGCTCAGGAATGACAGAGGCCGGACCACTCCGGAAAGTTCATAGCTACTCCACCTCCAGGACGGTTGGTTCTGGATTTGGAGAGAATCTTGTAGCCATCAGGGAGAAGAGTGTCAAAACTCGTGGCAGAGCTGGCTGAGAACAATGTCTGGTGCGAGCGAAAACATCCAGGTCAAGTTCTATGAGGAGGTGGCAGATGTCAGAGGAGTGTTTGACAGCAGAGCGAGGGTTGAGAGTAGCAACGTGGAGAAGGTTGCCACATTTGAAAGACTTCTGTGGACGGGTACAGGCTTGAGGTACTCCCTGCAGATGTGGTAGAGGGGCCAAGAGTGGGCAGAGGTGGTAGAAGGAGGTGGAAAGGTAGCCAGAGAGGAGGAGGTGGATGCCAGAGAGGCAGCAGAAGAAGGAGGTGGTGTAGGAGCCAGAGAGGTGCTGGTAGGAGTATGAGGAGAAGGAAGGAAGTAAATAAAATGCAGGAGATGCCTATCGAAAAGGAGGAGATTGGTCTGGGGGCCCTTGACCAATAAGGTGCCATTCAGAAAGACATTCATGATGGTCCTGGAGGAGTGGAAGGGGGCCAAGACGACCTCCCACCGAGTGCCACTGTTAATGGGAGAGGAGGAAAAAAGGAGCAAGAGAGCAGAGACCATTTAAGGGGTCCATAGGTCTGGAGAGGGAATGACAAAGAGCAGGGTCGGACTGGGACAAGAAATAGAACCGGACACCCAAACAAAATGGCCCACCCCTCGCCTGAAAAAAGTGGCCCATCCCTCGTCTCACAATCCATGACCTCGGATGACATCACCAGAAGTGACCCCATCCCAAAGGGGCATTCCGGGAAGCGATGAAACACAACCTTTCACCCCTTGACAAAACAGGAAGTGGCATCAAATGGCATTGTTCCTAAGTACACTACGAAAAATATGGTTACAATATCACTGTAAGGTGATATATATTTCATACAAGAATGGATCACCATATTTATAATTGATATCTGTTTGTATAGGCCCAGATTACCAAATGACTGTGAATGCAAGCAGACGTCCAAGGCCAAATGATAATATGACCCAACCTGTGTTGATACTAATTTATCGACATAAGAAGGATGAAAGGCTTTTTTTTTAAAAAATGTAAAAAAAGAAAACCATAATTTCACTTATTTGTTTTGTCCAAACCGGCCCAGGTGTGGCCAGAAACCGGCCCCCACCCCCCAGGAACAATTGCGGTCCAGCCACGGGCCGAAAGGCCCAGGGGCCAATCCAACCCTGACAAAGCGGATGTTGGTAAGAGTCTGACTGGAGGAATCACTGATGTAGGTATCAGCAATAGAGAGGCCTGGGTTGGATACCAGGGTGTCCCTTTTGAAATGTGTCCTTCCCAACTTAGTGAGAGGGATAGGATTGGAGATAGAGTAGCAGTTGGAGAAGATAGAGGAGACGGAAAGCACCCTAGATGGTGTGAGGAGTGAAAGAGAGAAGAGAGATACACAGCCCAGCACTGCGCAATGCAGGATGCACAGAGGTGGGGTCACAAAGTTGGGAACACACAGAAGGGGCAGACAGGTACACCCAACAGTACAAACTGTACCACCCGTGGGGTGGGGTCCTAGAGAGTGGGAGAGAGCCTAGTGGGGACAGTTCACAGTAAAACAGAGACCAGAGATGATGAGATCCTAGGGAACGGCAGTGAGCCTAATGGGATATAGATCACATAACAACAGTAACCAAAAAGATATGGAACCTAGTGAGAATGAGGAAGCCATGTGGGACACCAATCACAGTACAACAGTTACCACAGTTGAGGCGGGTTAGTGGGTGAGAGAGCTTATGGGGCACAGATCACAATACAATAGTAGCCACAGATGAGGGAGGATATATAGAGGGGAGAGAGCCTAAGGGACACAGGTCACAGTACAATAGTAACTGCAAATGAAGGGACCTATAAAAAGGACACAAATCAAGGATCACAGTACAACAGTAACCACAGCTGAGGGGGACCTAGAGAGGGGAGAGAGCATAAGGGACACAGATCACAGTACAATAGTAACCATAAGTGAGGAGTAACCATAAGCGAGGGGACCTAGAAAAAAGGACATAAAACAGAAAATACTGCTAACCGCAGGAGGGGAGAGCGTAAGGTTGCGCAGTAACAGAGTATGATTATGTCAGGCAGTTAGGTGGAAGTATGGGCAAGGCCAGGAAGTTTGGTAGAGAGCATTTGAGGCTGCTCCCCCTTCCCGCACCTTTCTTACCTTTCGGTTGCTGATAGTTGACGGCGGCGCTGCATGCTCGCACTCTGCGCCACTACCGCTACGTTACCTAACACATGCGTTGCCCGACACCGAGGCCTTTTCATGGGAGGGCTTTGCTGCAGAGGGTCCGATCCTCGGTTCTTAAAGGTTTGGATGTACCCATACCCATATACCCATAGTTTTATTACCTGCTGTGAGTACATCTTTTCTGTCTTTATTCCATACTCAACTTTCTGCTTCTTTAATATCTTTGTTGCTATATACACTTTCTTTTAAATATGAGTCTTGAGAGATTTCACATTGTTTATTAAAAGTGCTTTCAGTGCTGCAGTTCCTACTTGCTCACATATATTTTCCAAAGGGGAGATTTCTGATTGTGATATTTTTGTAACAGCACCACGCAACAAAGAGATACTATTTGCTTCTGTTGGTTTCCTGAATATTTGTGTTCCAATTTGGTTGCAGACAATAGAGATCTCTTTATCTAGAAATGCAATTTCCTTCTTATGAAATGTCACTGTAAATGTAATATTGTATTGTTGCTCAGATTAACAACAACTAGCTTTAATTCTCCTCCTGTTCCAGCCCATATGAGTAAACTATTGTTTATGTATCTCAACCATTTTTTGTTTTGGAAGTTTTCGGTGGCGTAAACTACCAAATTTCACCAACACATTGCTACTAGAAGAAAGGTGCTCCAAGAAGCAGTCTTTGTGGTTGGCATGACAACTGGAAATGCTGTGCCATACACTTGTTAGTGCACAAAGTGTACATTTTGGTAGTACTATGTGTTGTAATCCAATAGTGGGTTGTTTAACGTACTTTCTCCCAATCAGGATTACTGTCACATGTCTGCATGACTTTTGACAAAGCACAGAGTGATGCTCAGCCAGATCATCCTCCTGACTTGGCTTTCTTCCCCAATGGTGTAATGCTCTGCAGGATCAAGGCTGCAATAGGAAGCTGTCCTCTGGATGTTCTAACAACGTTAGGTGGCTGCTGATACAGCCCACAGACTGCCTCCACCCCAACCTCCAGTAATGGCCCAGCCACTGCTGAGCTACAGACAGGGAACAGGGGGCGGCGAGGTATCAGATGTGGGCCGATGCCACTGTGTCTGTTGCTCTCTGCATGCCAATGCTGCTGTTGGCTTTACTATGTCAGATAATGTATATGCCTCGCATGCAATCGCTGCCCTGTGCTAGCAACAGCATTCTCGCAGCTGAAACTAGAAAATCATTTGCTTTTTGGGGTGTCAGAAACCGCGTCTTCTAAGACTTAAATAAAATGGCGCCATTGAGTCAAAGTTCATCTCCAAGACCCTCCCTATGTCTGGCCATTCAGCAGCAGACAAATGTTTGCACAGGTCAGGTGATCGCTCTTTATACGAGCCCCTGCTCGCCAAATATTTTATATTAACAATACTTTCAGCCACCTATCTCTCTTCATCTTTGGGCCCATCACGGGAGCATTGTCCCCTTTAGCTGAAAAGAAATTAAAGGAAACACCTCCGAAGTGGCTGCCTTACATCAGATGCGGATTGAATGCGGCACTGAAAACATCAACAGGGTAATTCATAGATTTCAGCGCAGAGGCAGCGCACGCGAGCAGTGCAGAGAGGAAGCGTGTGCCAGTGTGCGCCAGTGTGCAAAAAACAGCATTCTGGCGCACCACGTATTCATGGAATTTCAAAGCCATTTTGAGCGCTGGCGCAGAGAACATCCTGCAGCGGCAGTTACGCCCCCAAGAACGCCCCTTGCACAAGGAAAAGGCATTGAAATCCCGAATGCAGCGCGAAGGGCCGCGCTAACTCTGCACCAGTTTACAGGGCTGGTACAGTGTATTTTGGGGGTGCGCAGGAAGTATCACATGCAATAGGCCTTGTGCGAGTACGGTCCGTGTATTTTGGGGGTGCGCAGGAAGTTTTACACGTGATAGGGCTTGTGCGAGCGGGGTACATGTATTTTGGGAGTGCGCAGGAAGTCACGCGATAGGCCTTGTGCGAGTGGGGTACGTGTATTCTGGGGGTGCGCGGGAAGTTTCACATGTGATAGGCCTTGTGCGAGCAGGGTACGTGTATTTTGGGGGTGCACTGGAAGTTTTACATGCGATAGGGCATGTGCGAGAGGGATATGTGTATTTTGGGGGTGTGCGGGAAGTATCACATGCGATAGTACTTGTGTGAGCGGGGTATGTGTATTTTGGGGGTGTGCGGGAAGTATCACACGCGATAGACCTTGTGCGAGTGGGGTACGTGTATTTTTGGGGTACAAGGGAAGTTTTACAAGCGATAGGGCTTGTGCGAGCGGGGTACGTGTTTTTCGGGAGGGTGTGCGGGAAGTATCACACGCGATAGGCCTTGTGCGAGCGGGGTACGTGTATTTCAGGGGTGCGCGGGAAGTATCACACACAATAGGGCTTGTGCGAGTGGGGTACGTGTCATCACGATCCACAATGATGGCCCTTATTGCCACCCAAATCCCACCCCACGCCACCCCAGTCCAAACACACAACCAAGTATTACATCCACCCCACACTGTAATCCCTATCACATGATACATCCCAAATGGCAAGCATCCACATCAATACATGTCCGTCACACACACACAATGGGTGCAAGTGAATGAGAAAACCCACATCGTGACATGCATGAAACCAATGAGAGAATACCACACATTGAAGTAGGAAATAAAAATGGATTAAACACAAAAGCAAGGGAATGAAATGAAATCACACAATAATGGAAATAATAAACAAAATGCTGCATGTCCAAAATAATAGAAAAACAATGTGTGAAAGCAGAATCCGAATAAATCCGAATGAACATGGGTCCAAAGTGTCCATCCCTCAAACCAAATCCAAAGGTAAAAAATAAGGCAAATCCATTGATCCATGGTAAAATAAAAAATAATGAAGTGAAATCCAGTCTTCAACTATTTACAAAGTACAAATCCATGGTCCATGAGCCCAACTATTCAAAGGAAACCTACAAAAAACCCTACCTAATAAACAACTATATACAAAAAGGTGGGGCATTGTCCAAGCGCCCGAAATGAAAGAAAAACAGAAAGGAAACCTAACACTAATTAACTATATACAATGGCGGCGGGCAAGTCCTATGGCTCACTTTTTGATTTCCCGGGCCAGGGCATCATCGAACTCCCATTCCACATCCTGGAGGTGGACCTGCTCCATGGCCCAGAGGTTTCGCAGGGATAAAGGCATGTCCATCTCCAACTCCCTGCAAATTGCCTCGAGGCACTCAGCCCGCCTCAGCACCCTGCGCATGGAGTTCTCCGCCCTGACCATAGTGAGCCGTGCCTCTTCCGCCCGCCGCCGCTCCGCATCTATTTGGTGGCCCAACCGCTGCCACACATGAGACACTCCCAGTCCAGGGTCCTCCTGCCCTCTGGTCGATGCCTGCCCCTCTGATGTTGATGGCCCAGAGCCATCATCGCTCCCACCTTGAGCCTGCTGCTGCCGTGCATGTGCCCTACCTCTTGATGCCTGCACGTCCTCCTCCTGCTGGGTTCCAGTTGTTGGGTTGGCCAACCCTGCTGGACCTCTGACTCCCGACTGTGGCAGGAATGTGTCCTCCACCAGCCTGGCCGCTGGGTCAGAGGCAGCTCCACAGGCTACCCAGGTGATACTTGGGCCGGAAGATGGCACAGAGGACGACTGGCGCATAGGGGCTTCAGTTGAGGAGGGGGTCGGTACAAGGTCCAGCACACGGAGGAATCCAGTACTGGTGACCCATCCTAGTAGGTCGACGCGGCCAAAGAGGCATCCCAGATAACGACTTCACGAAAACCCTGCAGGTCATCGCGGATGCCCCGTTGATGCTACGCTATCCCAGCCAGGACAGGCTCAACACAGTCCCAGATTTCCACGTCCACAGGGAGAGGAAGGCCAGTTGTTGTGCGCTCATCCCCTCCCTGAAAACGGGTCTGGACGAAGGAATCCTGCTGGTGCGGGATGATGCTGTCACAGGATCGGGGACAGGATTACACACAGGCACCTCCACGGCGGCCTGTGCTGCCTCCTGTCCCTGCCCCTGGACTGCACCACTAGCACCAGTTGAATCCCCCCTCCAGACCCCATGTGTGTCCCTTCCTCAACCAAACTCCCCACCAACCTGGATGAGTGCGTGCCATCTTCCTCCATCGGACCCTGTGGGGTCTCAGCTGCCCCTTCTGCTGCCGAAGAGTTCAACTATGACCTCTGCCTCTTGGACCTAACCTCGACAGCTGCGGCCATGAACGCTGCACCAGACTCCTCACTCCCCAATGAGACGACAACATGGGAGGGGATCCGGGCCTTGCGTCTCAAGCTGGCAGTGCGATCCCTGCCGCTTTGCTCCACAGCACCGTCTCCGCCCTCTTCATCAGTTGATGCTGAAGACAGGGAGAGACAGAACACAGCCATCAGGGCACTGTACAATGGTCTGATACACACATGACAGTTTCACATGAGTGGCAGTGTCAAACTTCACACATGGCATCACACTCCCCAACACACATTTCATTTCAACTCACACACATGAGCAAATCAACAGGAATGTTTCACCAGGCAGCACCATCCATACACAAACAACAGCATGAGCAGCCGAAGGTTAGCCTGACGTCACATGCAACACGGGGAGTGCAGAACACATGCACGCACACCACCAGACATACAGGCATCTGTACATCTCCACCACCTGTCGCAGTGATATCATCACCATCCATGTCACATCTGCCAATCAACCTCCTACATGTCAGTGTCACATGCATCCATGGTGTTTCACAGTTGCACACTTGACAAATACACACACATGCACATGTACATAGTGCAGATACATGCAGGTGGAACCAACATCCATGTGTGACACCACAACCATGCCACAGTACATACACAGAAATTTCAACATGTGTGCACCCACACATGCATTCGGCCAGCATGCATTTCAACACATACACCATTGATGTGTCTCACACATGACAGGAGTCATATGCAGCAGGCTCAAGTCCCTGTACATACACATCCATACATGTGCCTAAAAAGACATATGTGCAACCTGCCCACTCCTGGCACACCTAAACATGTTCAGTGTCCAATCAGTATGCATGTACACTTACCGCTCGACTCCGGACGGGCTGCCTCTCAAGGACCTGGAGGTGGAGCGCCGGGTGAATACGTTCCAGGACCATCATCTGGTTGTTGGTTAGGCGGACCCAGCACCCCTCAGCATCCTCTGCATTCAAGAGGTGCCGGGCCTTGTTGAGGGTCCTGGACCTGAAGTCCTCCCAGCACTTCCGGACATGTTGAATGTCACAGGCTGCCACCCCCTCCACGTTGATGGCAGCCACAATGTCCATCCAGATCCTCTTCCATCCTTCATTGTCGGCGGGCAAACTTCCAAAGAGGGCATCATACTGCCCCAGGACTCGCTCCACCAGGATACCAACTTCATTGGCACTGAAGCTGGTAGACCTCTGCCTCCCTGCTTTGGGGTTGCCACTGGTGTCAGATGGTGTTGTGTCCGACATGGCAACCCCTGAGGCAGCTGTGGGTGGGCAACTTGGTCCTGGGGCTGGGCTGTGATGCGATGGAATCCCAGTCAGGAGTCTTCTGTTCCAGCAGTGGTGGTCACAGCAACTGGACCCCTGCAGATGGCTGATATGCAGGCACCAAACAGCAGGGCACGTAGCCAGCAGGCAGGCAGGCAGCAGCAGATGGCAGCTGGGAGCGTGGTCGAAGCTCACGGGGAAAGGAAAGTGGACTTATGGGCAGCAGCGTGGTCTTCCATGTGTTGTTGCGTGGCCAGCTTGATACGGAGTGATTTGGCACCTGAAAAAACTGCACATCAGCATGTAATTTGAGGAAAGGCCCTTAGCGCGTCAGTGACGTGACACGCAATGGCGTTTCCCTCAACACGGGTGCATGTTGATTGTACATGTGGAAAAACTGCATGTCTGGGTGTCACTGCGTGTAATTGGATGAAAGGCCCTTAGCGCGTAAGTGACGTTGCACGTGTGGGCTGGGATAAAAGGTAACCGTAGGACGCCATTTTCTTGTACGTGCTTTTTGTGGAGAGCGAGCGGGTGATTCTTGTACTTCTTGTTGGTTCACATGCGATTTCTTCACAACGGTTCCAGTTCATACTCCCTGTATACTCAGACAGCTTTCAATTCTTCTTTTGGCGGGGGTGTTGCCAATGCGCACACGCATGTCTTTTTCACATTCTTTTTCCAGGCAGACGGTGAGTCGCGCACGTATTTTTCAACTGTGGCACCCATTCAGAGGTCATTGTAGCCTGTGTGTACCATGTTTATGCTTATTTTTGTGTTTCTGGGTGCCACAGCGTCGTGTGGGTTCTTTATTCCAAGCACAGTGTCTACCATGGGTCGCGTGCACATTAAATTTTGTTTTCGGGGTGCCTGAGTGTTACGTGACGCGTAATCTTCCCCCAGGGGTCACAGACAGCCTTGCTAGAGCACTAGGGTACGTATTCCATCTAGTACCCTACCCCTTTCACCCCAATTGCCCAGGACAATTGTTTATTGCACCTCCCATTCGCACAACAACATCAGTGCCATGGTTGGGAGGCAACCAAGCAATAAGGGAGGCAAAGGTGGCCGACCTCAAAGAGGTGGGGATTGTAGGGGACATGGTCAGGATGTGCAGGGTGGCCCAAGAGGCCAGTGTGTGGAGGACCAATCACGGACACCTATGCCCCCCCAATGGGTCGGGCAGATGTAGCTGACACCATCCCAGCTCAGGCCTTGTTAACCCAGCCCATATTGTCAACTGAACCAGCACAGGATGACTCCCAGGCTGACTTCAGTGTCACCAAGTCAAAGCCACGTGTGGCGGTGAAAGTTGCTGTCACCAGGCCACGTGGATCTGGGGCAGCATTGTCATCTGCTGCGCCAAGTAGCCAGGGTGAGGAGGCTGCAGGGGCAGCTACAGCTCAATCCACCCCAGCCAGGACAGTGTTCGTCCTAGTCCATCACACTGAGCTTGGTCCTGCCATGATCACCCAGCAGCCAATGCCTGCAGTGAGACCATTGGTCATCGTGCTTTTGGCTACTTCCAGTGCCCAGTCCACCTGCGCTTCAGCCCCAATCAACCAGAGCGGCATAAGCCACTCAGGGTCTGCACCACTTTCCAAGAGAAAGAAGGGTGCTCTTGCGGTACAGGCTGGGACCCCAGACGCGGCTACCAAGTCGAAGATGTCGAGGAAGCCTAGTTTCAATTATGCAGAACTAGACACACTTGTGGGCTACGTGTTGGCCCATGGCCGCGAAATGGTGGTGACTGCAGGGTGCAAGACTATGACTGCTCAACGTAGGGCCCACGGGCAGTGCATCGCGGACCAGATTAGTTCCCTTGGATTTGTGAGGCGCACAGCTGATGATTGCTCTAAGTCGTGGAATTACCTGAAATGCAGAGCAAGGAACAAGCTGGCTTCCAATCATGCCTCTACTCTGTTGACTGGCGGTGGGTCTCCACCAGAGGAGGAACAACTCACTGAACATAAGTCTATCGCTGGAGCCTTCATCACAGAGGATCAGATCCAAGGTGTTGGAGACCTATCAGATCTTGAAGCAATGTCCGGTGAGTGCCCATGCATATGTGTGCAATCCATGTGTATGTTGCTTGGGTGATGTGTTCTGATTGAGTGCGAGGTGAGGCTGTGTAGTTATGACTGCTAAGGGTCACCCATGTGGTCCCTCCAAACCATTCCCCGGCCTTGGGTTTGGCTTTCACAGTATCCCTTCTGACCGCAGTTGACAATTTGCACCTGATTACTGCACTTGCCCTTCAACTGTCATCTTGCCACAACATTGTTCTGTAAGAGGATTCAATTCAGCACTACAGCCAAGTTAACGCCTAGTCTAGAATACTGAATGAAAACCCTTATTGATATATCTTTAGGTCCAGTTCATGCGTTCTGGATGACTACCCTTGTATAACACCCCTCTCTTGGAATCCCCCTGACCCCACTGAGCCAAGAAGTAATTCTGTTTGCAAGTTTAAAAGGTTTATTTGATAAATTAAAATATATATCACACTTTTTAATAAATTAATAATTGAATATCACACTTAATCTGATATGGTAAATATTAACAACGGAGAATCTGGCACTAGCACACTTCTTTAATCACTAATGAGTTGACATGAAATGGATAAGGTAGCACACTGGTAAATAGGAACAAAAGTATAATGTGGTAGAGGATGCTTTATGTAGGCTCAGGTGGATGCAATATTCAATGAATGCAGTACAGAAAATACGCAATATGATTCAACCAAACAATGTAATCACTTTTCTCTGGCTACTCCCCTCCCCCCCTTGATGCAAGGCAAGGAAATGGAAGGAAAACACACAGTTCTCAGAAATGCAATCAACTGTAATCAGTTCAATCCCCCCCCAAGCTTAAACAGAAGTTTGAAACACGGGCAAATGCTTTGATAGGTGCTAGCAATGAATGAGAAATATGCTGGAAACGCTCTTAATTCCCTTTTAGAGGTTCAGGATGAGTGGTATCTAGTTAATATTAGTCCAGGCTCACACTAGCAATGATGCAGGGATAGTTAGCAGGTTAAACGAATTTCTGGCAAATGAAATCAGGCAGCAGCAGTTTTTTTACATGTGAAGAAATTGCAAATCGCGGCAAAATTCGCGGATGCGCCGAGCGCTATTACAAAGGAACCGCAAGGACTATCTCTACCGTTTTGGGGTCCTAGGAAAGCCTGGGATCTCAGCTTCCAAATGAAAGTTATTGCAAGTCTCTAGCCCAAACGGTTGCGGAGATATGAGTAATTTAGTAAAGGTCGTTTTTGGTTTTGTAAATTTTAAACGCACACTTTTTCAAAATGACAAATTTTACTAGAAATGACAGGTGACAGATAGGAGGCAGTTCTACTTAGGTTAAATAGATTGAATTAGATGAATTTAAACTAAGAGATGTGTTCTGAGTTTTGCTAAGTACTCACAAGAGATTTTGAACAGGAAAGCGACTTGGTCACGATCTTCAGTCTGGCCAGGTCTTTCCGGATTCTGCTCACAGCGCCTGGTCTGGTCTCGGCTAGGCACCGCACTGCTTTCTCTCTGGTCTGGTCTCTGCTAGGCACAGCACTGCTTTCTCTCTGGTCTGGTCTCTGCTCTGGATAGATTGAAGTCTCTAGTTTGGCTTTCTGGAGTTTGATGGAGGTAAGTATGGATTTTTCCGGCAGGGCTTCCAGCGGCAGATGAAATTGAATGTCTCTATGTGTCCTGACTCTCTGCTTTTATCTGTTTCTTGAGAATGGGTGTGTGTGTTGCATCACTAGACTTGCCCCTCTCATTCGTCATTGGTCAGGCTTCCATTCCTCCGCTTGATTGGCAAACTGAACTGTGAGTCAGATTGATGTCATTTTATGATCTCTTGAAACATCCTCCCTTATCATCTGTGCACCCAAATATATATATGATCAAAATCCATACTTCAGAGTTACACAGTTGTTTGAAATTACATATACATGGTGTGGCTGAATTTAGCCGTGTCTATGTCCAAATCTGCTCATTCTCGGAGCTTGCATTCAAAGAGTGTACATAATTGACTTTTTAACTGCTTTTTCAATTTCCGACATGGACCCAACTTTACATACATGTGTGCAGGGGGTAGGGACATTAACTGATGAAGTTTCAGATTTTTAACATGCACACATTTAGAGTAATATCCACTTTTCCGCTAAAACCCCCCTGAACATACCACCGGTTCCTACCACGTCTTAAACTGTGGGCAGAAAAATCACAAGAATTATGGTATCATTTATAAAATTTTCACATGTCCGCACTATGAATTATCCCCCTTTTTATAAAACCATATCCTTGCTGCAGGGGTGTGTCTTTTCAGGTCACATGGTACAGAAACCAGTCTTTCCAGTTTCTGCCAAGCCAGCTTGCTTCTCACAGGCAGTGCCCCTCCCAGCTTCTCCAGGAGGAAGCCACTTTTTACGACGTCTGTAATAAAAACCTTTGCCTGAGTGGAGAGGGCTTTGTTCACTCTCTGGCAGAGCACAGGAAATTCAATTATCAGATAGATGGCATATCCTTAGTGTGGGCAGCAAAAGGAACATTGGCCTGGGAACATAGTTGTGACTCAAGTTTCACTCCTGATGGGATCCGTTGCTAGGCAAAATCAAGTTCCTTAAGCCAGACCTTCAGCTAACTTTTTGTTGCTTTTAAAATAACTTGTAATTTTACACATGCAGCTAGAATGCTGATTCTAAGTGCAAAACTATGACATTTCAACAGTTACAAAGGCATGTGACACCAAACATAGGTCACTCATTTAATGTAACATTTTCGATTTTGGTGGTTTTAAATCCAGTTGCAGTTAGGCTTAAGCTGCTGACTCCATAGCATTTTTGTTATAAGCATTGTTTTTGGGCTCTTCATTTCCCAGATTTTGTAGGCACACAAAACTCCATTCTGCCAAATGTCTGCTGGTGTTCAGTGAATATTTTGCACATGTTGCAAGGTTTGAAATAGGCATTTTGCTTGCCTTCAGAAAAACACACAGTGGGTTTTAAAACGCCGGCTTTTGGATAGTGGTGAGTACTGGTACTGCACCCATTTTTGGGATTTTCTTGGATTAATGCATTCTAAACAGGAATGGTTCTTACATGGTAGTAAATCCTTGCTTAACATTGTTTTGATGGGGCTCCTTACAGTAAGATGGTTATGTGGAACCCCACAAAAAGGGTTGAATCTTTAAAGTGGTCCAATGAGTCACGATTTCAGCAACTTTTTGACATCAGTAAAAGTGGATTTTGTTAACAAAGACCTTTCTTTACCCTGGTGGGTGGCAAGTTAGGTAACCATTTTGGTGTGCGCACAACTGCGCAGCTTTCCTGGATTTCGGCGCACATGTGGGTTTTCCGCCATCTTGAATTTCCTAAACCCACAGCACCAAATGTTGTAGCAGGGTAGCTTAAACGTGGGTCAGGACACTCTACAAGCCCCCCCACGTGACTGCACTTTGAGTTTGGGTCGATGGGGAGTCACGTGCCCAAGGGTTTTGACCCACGCCCCGGTCTGTCCGCATAATCTTCTTCCTCTTCTGTAGATGGCACAGTTCAGCATCTTCTTCTCCATCCGGTCAGATCGATCAGTTCTCCTCGCCGGTCCTGATGGGAAGATTGGGCGGTACCCCGGGCCCGTTGTGTCTTTGCTCCCGGTCTCCGGATCGTCCTTCTTGGTCATCCTTCATGGTTTCATCTCTCCTAGGATGATAAAGGAAGAGCGGCAATATCTACTCATAGACGATTTTTTTTCCACCACTGTTGAGATAGTGGGGCAGCATATGCATTTCATCGTAACGAAATATTACATTCTTATTTTGAAAAAAAAAAACAGCATCACTAGAGACAGTTTCATGTAAATCACAATATTTTAGAGACTAGATGTGGTAGGTTTTATGATTGGAACTGAATTAGTCTGATACAGTACCCGCTAGGATTCCAGAGGATTCCTCCAGTTGTTGCAGAGTGTGCCTGGGATGGCAACATTTCAACTGGTTTATGTGGACCCACTTGTCTTCCCCCTCTGCCGAACCACCTTTGGGGATGCGGATCTTGTAGGCCACAGGGGAGATCTTATCGACGATCTCAAAGGGTCCCTTCCATGTAGGCAAAAATTTGCGCTGCTTGGCCTGGTTCCTTTGGAAGTTGTATAGATAGACCCGGTCTCCCACCTGATATTCCTTCCTGGAAGTTTTCAGGTCATAATGGGTCTTCATGCTATCAGTCGATCTTTCTAGATTCCGCTGAGCATAAGCAAAAGCATGTTGGAGGTGTTTCCTTAAATTCTCTACATACTCATGAGTAGTGGAGGCATTTATCAATGTCTGCTCTTGGGTCCTGTAGAGCAAATGCTGCGGAAGCACCATCTTGCGCCCAGTCATCAACTCAAATGGTGACATTTTGGTTGCAGATGAAGGGGTAGATCTGATGGCCATTAGGACCAGAGGTAATCGGATATCCCAACTTGGCCCAGAATCTGCCACAAACTTCTTTAATATGCTCACAATTGTCCGGTTATATCTCTCTACTGCCCCAGAAGAAGCTGGTCTATAAGCAATATGCAGCTTTCTCTTGACCCCCAGTATCTCCCACATCTTTGTCATTACTTCACCGGTGAAGTGGCTACCTCTGTCTGACTCAATCCTTTGAGGTAGACCAAAACGGGAAAAGATGTGGTTAATCATCAAGGCCGCTGCAGTTTCTGCCTTGCAATTTGGGGCTGGGAGACATTCCACCCACTTGGTAAACAAGCATGTCACGGTCAACATGTACTTATTCCCCCTAGCCGAGCGAATCACAGGGCCTACAAAGTCGATTTGTAAATCTGACCATGGCAGTGTCATTCCCCTCTTTTGTAAAGGCGCCCGGTGTGTGAGGGATGATGGCTGAAATTGTGCACACACAAGGCAACCCTTCAGGTACTGGTCGAGGTCCTGCCCCATGTGTGGCCAGTATGCAACCTCTCTTAAGATTTCCAATGTTGTGTGAAACCCCCTATGACCGGCAGTGGCCGCATCATGGGCGTGACTTAACATCAGGCTTCGGAATGAGGTAGGAACCACCCACTGATCGTGGCCAGCTTTGGATTTCCTTACCAACAAACCGTCTTGGATCCGGAACATTTTGGGACATTTCATCAACACTCTTAGGTCCTCTTTCCCAATGTAATCGGTATCCGTCAGGGGAAAGTTCTCAGGGTCCTCAAGGTGCTGGTAAAATTTACCAATTATTGGATCCCCCTTCTGAGCAGTAATCAAATCAGCATCAGGGGTCTCCTTACTCCATTGTGCAATTGAGAGGTCGTTGTGAGCATTTGTCTGGGACCTAGTGATGGCAGTGACCTGGATTTCCCCCAACAGGGACTCAATCTCAATTAGATCCCCTTGGATGGCCCCGGTTTTGGCCAGCTGATCAGCTAAGTCATTTCCAGTTTTGTCTGGTCCCTCTACTTTGGAATGACCCTTGATCTTCTTCCAATAGATGGTCATCCCATTCGAGGTGACCAGATCATCAATGTTTTGGATCAACTTCCCATGTTTCAAGGGTTTGTTGTTAGCACATACCATGCCTCTGGTCTTCCAATTAACCAGGTGCTCCACAAACCCGTTCCGTACATAATCCGAATCTGTGATTATGACCAGTTCGTGGAGTTGATGCTGGACAGCAGTGAGGATGGCCTGATGCACAGCCATCAATTCTGCCACCTGACTACTTCGGGGACCAATTTTGTATCCAGCGGAGGGTTCTGGGGACTCATTCACCCATGCATTCCCTACGCCGGCCACCAGTTCTTTCTCCCCGTTGTTGTCGACATGGTAAGAGCATCCATCCACATACACAGTGGGCATTCCCTCACACTTGTCTTCTTCAAAGACTTTGTGGGGGGAATTAAGGTATGCCTCCATGTTGTCCTTTATTTTTAGACTTTCGTCCTCGAGACAGTTTTCTCTGGCACAATCATGCAAGTCAGCCAGACCTTGCGCGAGGGGACTCTTCTTGTTTTGGCCATATCTGACCTCCACAGGAAAGCCTTGCATTGACAGAATCCAGGAAGTAATTCGGGAATTACTCACATTTCCGGCCCGGATTCTGTCACTTTGGAGATATTGCAGAGGCTGGTGTGGAGTCTCCACTATGATGTGTTCCCCCTGGATAAACGGGCGGTAATTCTTCAATGCCCACACCGTTGCCAGGAGTGCCTTCTCACAATCGTTGAATTTTTCCTCCACAGAGGATAGAGTTTTGCTCGCATAGGAGATTACTTTATTGACCTTGTCATGCTTTTGATATAATACTGCCGTCAAGCACGTATTAGAGAACCCCGTCTCCAGGAAGAACTCCTTGTTTCTGACAGGGTAAGCTAGGCAAGGCGCTTGTGAGAGGCTTCTTTTGAGTTGTTTTACTGCCTCGGCTTGTTCTGGACCCCATTCCCACTTGACCCCCCCCTTCAGGAGATGAATCAGGGGTCTGGTGATCTCTGCGTAGCCCTCAATGAACTTTCTGCTGTAATTAGTCAGTCCAAGGAGGCTCCTTAGTTCCCGCAGAGTTGTGGGGTCTTTCAGTTTCTGAAGTGCTTCCACTTTCTTTTCCTGGGGACAGAGACCCTGAGGAGTAATCTCATGCCCCAAGAAATTAACACGGGTTCTACACCACTGTGCTTTCTGAAAGGAAAGTTTTGCTCCGGCGGCCCTCAACTGTGTCAGAACATAACGGATCTCTGCTATGTGTTCCTCCACAGATGAACTTTTGATGAGGACATCATCTACATAAGCCAGGTTACCCCTCGTACCCAGGTCGGGCATGGCCTTATGTAGGAAAATATTGAACTCATTACCGGAGTTAAGGTATCCGAAGGGAGTCCGGGTCCATGTGTACTGCTGGCCCCCAAAGGTAAAAGCCAGCTTGTATTGGTCCTCCCTACTGACAGGCACGGTCCAGTATCCATTGGTCAGGTCTATTGCAGTGAATACCTGTGACCCCTGAATCTGGGCCAGCCCTTGGTCAATGTAGGGAAGAGGCCATCGGGAAGTGTGGACCCGTTTGTTGAGCTCCCTGAGGTCAGCGCAGAGTCTCCACTGGCCGTTTGGCTTCAATATTCCCAGCACCGGATTATTGAAGGTGCTGTGGACTGGACGGATTATTCCCCGGGACTCAAGGTTCTTAATTATTTCAGTAAGGGACTCCATTGATGCGAGAGGCAAGCGATATTGCTTCACAAACACTGGAGTCATGCCAGGGTCCGTGGGGATTGTTGTGGTGTGGATGTCGGTGCGACCACAGTCATATGAGTCTACCGCAAAGAGATCTTGGAAATCCAAGAAAACTTGTTTCAACTTTTGCTTTTGTTCCAGAGTCACACAGGCATCAGCTAGGTTGACTCTCTCTTCCACCATCTGCCTGAAGCCTGGAAAGACTTCTGGTTTGGCTATCTCCGCGGCCTCCTCCAGCTGGGTGGAGAAGTCCCTGGTCAGAGTGCTGATTTGGACCGGAGGCTTCAGGTGGGAAAGGCAGCCCTCATGGACCTGGAAAATCACCTCATCCCTCCTGAAGTCACAGGTCACATCTTCCTTACCATAGGGGCAGGAAGTGTACACCAGGAAGTTCCCCCCATGCCGGGTAAAAATCCTGTCTGGTGTTGCGTTGTCATCACTGTCACTGTCAAAACAGTCCTTGGGGATGGGTCCTAACAGTTCATTTACAAGATCAATGGAGAAATGTCGGTCATCAACCGCCATTCCAATAATGGTGCCTGCGGCTAGAGTAATACTCTTTAAGTCGCTGTTATCCACCTCTATTAGAATGGGGTCATGTTCTATGTTGACTAATGGAGTCGGGTTTACCCCCAACCCTTGCTGTTGGAGAGAAGCATTTAGATGTATGTAAGCATCAGGGTTTTTCAACTCTTGTCCCCTTTTAACTTTCACTTCCAGGGAGAATTGTCGGGTCCTTTCTGGGATGGTGACTTCCTCTTTAACCTGAATTTCAACTGCATAAGGTAGCAATTGAGCTGACCTAAATGCTTTTTCTGGATCATCAAAGCCCATGGGATTATCCGCTAATCGGGACCAAGCTTTGAAGTTTATTAGGTCCAAACTAATGGCAAAGCGATTGAGAATGTCACTGCCTAAGTAAAAGGCGGCAGTGACGTCTCGCACGACCCAACAATTATGGACTATGCTCTTGTTGCCAATGGAGATTTTGAGCATACACCTGCTTGGCAGGAGATGTTTGGAGTCAGGTGCTTCCAGGTCCATTTCCCATTTGTCTATCAGTTTGAAGGTGGAAATGGCTGGATCTTTTGGGAGTTGGCGGAACATGGCTTCGCTGATGAAGCTCTTACCGTTGTTCACACACACTCGAGCGAGAACAGAGTCCTTCCCATCATTTAACTGAACAGGGATGAACAACTGCTCTCCAATTTGCTGAATATCAGCCAGGCTTTGAGCTGATTTCACATCTTTCTGGACTATAGGAGTGGGGGTTTCTGATTGTGGATTAGTATAGAATTTCAGAGTGTTTCCTTCCAGCGTGGAATACCACTTTAGACTGGAAGGAAGGTTGATTTTCAGAAATAGAGAGGACCCCCCATCACCAGTCTGTTGTCCTACTGCTATTACCGTCACGTCTGGAATTTGGTTGTTCTGGAAGTGAAATTCTACTTGGTCAGATTTTTGTTCAACCATGTGGCATGTGCTGTTTAAACTAACATGGTTGACACTCTGTTTTAATTTTATGGGTCGGCTAGTCTGAGTCCAGAGGACCTTGTTTACGCAATCTATTAGGGGTGACAACCTTCTCAGGAGGTCATTCCCTAGTAAACAAGGGGTGCCCTCTGGGGTCACAACTATGACCGGGTGTTTCAACTTATGTCGCCCGATCTTAATGTCCAAGTCTGCCGTCCCCTCGACGGGAATTTCCTTCCCGTCAAAGTTCTGCAGTTGTCCAGGAAGAGAGGTGAGAGGAATTTGGTAATTCTCTCCCCTTCCTGCATTCAGTTCGTCAAAGGCCCTTCTGGACAGAAGGGTAGCTTGAGATCCAGTGTCCACCAGTGCTGAGATTGTACCCTGCCCCTGTACTTGTACCGGGGCATAATATCTTCCCTCCTTCTCCTCAAGGGGGCACAGATAATGTACATTTTTGGACAACTGGTGGGCTAATTTTCTGGTTTTGGACATCGCTAGCGAGGAGATTTGGGCAGAATTCTGTGGAGAGTCTTGGGAATCTGAAAGAAAAAATTTGCAACTGGAGATCAGAGCCATTGTGGGTTCCCCTGGCTCCGTTTCTGGGCCGCCCCCCCCTTTTTGGAGGCAGTCGCCAGGATGGGTTTGAACCAGGGGATTTTCTTGCTGTTGGTTCTGGGATGAGATGGTGGGCGGCGGTAGCTCAGTCTCCACATCTCCCCAGTCTGGATTTGCATCCCTAGGGACCCATTTTTCTTTGGGAGGAGTTCCCCCCTCTCTGAAGGAGAAGATCCTTTTCCCAGGATCCTCTGAGGATCCCTCTCCCTCAAATTGGAAGATCTGTACCTCCTCCTCAAACTGAGTCTGTTTGGGTCTTTTGTTTCTCCTACCCCCCCTCTGCTCCTTAGGAGGCAGACTTTCAGGGGCAAGAGATTTTGTTTCCGGTTCCTGGGTTTCCAGGGGCTGTTTACAAGTGAGGAAGGAAGCTTCCTCCAAGGCTTTACACCCCCCTTCCCTTTGTGCCTCCTCCCTGGGAACCGGTGATTTATCGGGGTGCTGCCCCCGTCATTGTTCTGGAGCACCAGGTCCAGAGTTGGGTGCGTTCTGCGCCGGCATGCTGATCTGAGGGTTCTGCTGTGCCCTCAGTATATGACCCATATCCCGCGCCATGTTTTGAACCTGGCGCTCTAACTGGGAAACCCGCTCAGGCTGATACGGGGCCCTGTTTTCTCCCCTGGGCTGATCCCGGGAAGGGTAGCTGTCCCTCCTCTGGTAGTACCCCTGGTTGGGAAGATTTTGGTACCCCTCCACCCTTGGCCTCCCCTCTCCCGGATTCAGTGGTCTGGGCTCAGGGAATTGAGGAAAGAAGGATGGATGATTTTGGGGTTGGAAGTCGGGTGGATATCTGGGGAAAAAGTTCTGCCCAGGGTTTGGTAAATTTCTGCCCTCCCTTGGGAAGTTTGGAGGGAAGTTCCCTGGGTTAGGTGCTTGGCTGGATCCCCCCCCTTGGGCTGGAGGAGTCCACACATAACCCAGGATGGGTCTGTTACCTTTGTAGCAAGGACTTACATAGTCAGGAGAGCGAGGCACCCCATTTGTGGGGCTGCCTCCCTGGCTCCCTGTCTGCGACTGGCCCGAGGACCTTCTGGGCCTAGCATTATTAGGTGCAGGTAGGTTTTTAGGCCCCCCCATCTCCAAATCCAAAACGGGGGTGACCTTTACCTCTGCCACCTTGGCAGCAGCAGGGGTGCTGTTGGCTTTGGGGTTTTTCTGGGCATTGCTTTTATTTTCTATGGGCTTCTGCACCTCATAGATCCGGGTAGCCTGTTCAATGACCCAGTCTAAAGATCTTTTCTCGTGAAAATCCCTCACGAGCTGGGTCATGATATATTTGGGCAAGGCATGGAAAAACGTGTTTATAAATTCACGGCTATCCGTGCGCACCCTTCTTGTGGTCTGTGCAAAAGCCCGCTTTAACTCCTGCACAAATTCTTGTGGGGCCTGATCCTCCCCACATTGCAAATTGTAGGCTGCCTTGCGAGCCTCTTGAGGATTTCTGTGAACAGAAAAATGTTTCAGGATGGCCGCCTTATAGGTGGACCATCTTAAATGATTTTGGTCCTCCAGCCCCGCAAAGAAACTGGAGTATTCCGGGGAGAAGGTCCACTTTACATATTGAATGCAGCTTTGGCTGTCCTTCAAATGGAAAGTCTCCATCATTTGTTCAAACAACTCTAAGTGCTCCCAAACAGAATACTTAGCGTTCTTATGGTAAGGCGTGATGACGCTCCTGATCGCCTTAATCTGCTTTAAGGGGTCCTTGAGCAAGGCCCTTTTTGCCTTATTGGCCTTTTTGGTTCGGGTAACCCTTGTCCATTCTTCGTCGGACTCAGTGGCACTGCTCCCAGAGGTTCCCGTCTGTTCTTCCAGGTTTTCCCGGATTCTGCGAGCCTGGGAATGGGTGGCAGAATGTGGGGACCTGGTCTCCTGTGTCCTGCGCAGTTCAGAGGAGTCTTCAGATTCCTCCTTGCTGTCAGGATTTTATGGGTACCCCCTCCACTGACCTAACTGGGCAGAGGTTTTCAGGATGCCCTTAATGGGCCTACTCTCCTGGGGTTCCCCACTGAACTGTATTGTACTTGGGTGCCCATACCCGGATGCCCACCCCTCCATTCCTGGATGGTACTGGCCTATGAGCCCCCTGCTTCTGGCTGGATAGTAATCTGCCATCCCTGTGGCCCTGTGCTCATGTGCGCCAGGGGACATGGGGGTGGCAGAGTCCAGGGACTGAGAGGTATGAGGGCCTCTGGTACTAGGGCTCCTGAGGTTATGCTCCGGAGTTTCCATTTCCCAGCGAACCTCATCTCTATCCGCCCCTGCTCCCTGTTGCAATGCAAGAGCCTGCATTTGTGCCTTCAGTTCCTCAGTTAAGGCCTTACTCGACTCTATCAGTCTCTCCTGCATCGCTACCTGCTATTGGAGCCTATCATTGTGTTGACAGAGGGCCTCATTTTCCCTCTGTGCTTCCTGGTTGGTCCTGGAGAACTGGGCCAGTCTTTGCTGCAGGAGGGTTACCTCCTGAGCTGTGTCCCTATTGGCCTGCTCCTTTCTTGCTAGAGCATCCTCCACCCTCCTGGTGTGCTCTAGCAAGTTCTGGTTTTCTTTTTGGAGGTCACCCAGTCCCTGGTGGGCCAGGTGATTTTCTTCCATTTTCCTTTTTAAATGGCAGACTTCCTGGCCTAAGGCGTCTCTTTCCTGACTAAGAGCCTGCATTTGTGCCGCCAGGTCGTCCCTTTGCCTTTGGAAGGCACCAGCTTTCTGGCGCTCCTGATCAAACTCTGCCTGGGTATCCAGGTCTTTCAGGATCAGTTTATTGCTCTCCTCTTTCTCTCTGTCTAGTTGGATTTGCAGGGTGGCTACCTGCTCTGTGCATGCCCTGTTGAAATTGATCTGTTGCTCCAGCTTTTTCTGGCTCTGCAGTAAGGAGTCCAAACTGTCTTGGTGCTCCTTCTGCAGGGCCAGAAATCTAGTATCCTGTTCTGACTTTTCCTTTTGCAGCACATCCATATCCTCCTTTATTTTAGTAATGTACAGTCTGCTGTCATTTTCTGACTCCTGGCTCCTCTGCAGCCTCTGCTCAGAAGAGTCCAGATCAGATTGGACCTTCTGTAATGCCATCTGTTGCCTATTTGCCAGATTTTGGCTTTCAGCACATCTATCCTGCATGTCTCCCATATATAGGTACAGGTATGCTGCTATCCTGGCGATCTTATTGTGTTCCTCTTTGGCTTTAGGAGCCATATATAGTTCACTCAGGGCCACATGTAAGGGACCCTGATCTCTATATATATCTGACCCTGTTTCAGTGACCTGTTGTGTGATGGCCTGCAACCACACATCCTGTCCCTGTTCGGTCCATTCACCTCTCACAAATAGCTTATGCAAGAGGTGCTCTCTGGCTATTTTCATGTCTACTAAGGTCGTCATTCTAGAGATTGGTCTCTGTCCTGACTTACAGAAGTTAGTATTTTATTTTTGCAGAACAGAACTTTTCTTGGAGTGTCCCTTTTGAGGAATGCTTCACAGCGTAATGCAGCGTGGTGATCCGACCGGGTGTATGTATCCCGTCAGTTAGCACACTGTATTAAGCTGCACAACTGGTAAATCTAACCCAACGTCTCGGCTCGAGCCCCCACTTTGTAAGAGGATTCAA
Organism: Ambystoma mexicanum; assembly: GCF_040938575.1. Lineage (NCBI taxonomy): Eukaryota > Metazoa > Chordata > Amphibia > Caudata > Ambystomatidae > Ambystoma > Ambystoma mexicanum. Next base: position 541,552,646 of record NC_090937.1, read on the forward strand.
TTCAGCACTACAGCCAAGTTAACGCCTAGTCTAGAATACTGAATGAAAACCCTTATTGATATATCTTTAGGTCCAGTTCATGCGTTCTGGATGACTACCCTTGTATAACACCCCTCTCTTGGAATCCCCCTGACCCCACTGAGCCAAGAAGTAATTCTGTTTGCAAGTTTAAAAGGTTTATTTGATAAATTAAAATATATATCACACTTTTTAATAAATTAATAATTGAATATCACACTTAATCTGATATGGTAAATATTAACAACGGAGAATCTGGCACTAGCACACTTCTTTAATCACTAATGAGTTGACATGAAATGGATAAGGTAGCACACTGGTAAATAGGAACAAAAGTATAATGTGGTAGAGGATGCTTTATGTAGGCTCAGGTGGATGCAATATTCAATGAATGCAGTACAGAAAATACGCAATATGATTCAACCAAACAATGTAATCACTTTTCTCTGGCTACTCCCCTCCCCCCCTTGATGCAAGGCAAGGAAATGGAAGGAAAACACACAGTTCTCAGAAATGCAATCAACTGTAATCAGTTCAATCCCCCCCAAGCTTAAACAGAAGTTTGAAACACGGGCAAATGCTTTGATAGGTGCTAGCAATGAATGAGAAATATGCTGGAAACGCTCTTAATTCCCTTTTAGAGGTTCAGGATGAGTGGTATCTAGTTAATATTAGTCCAGGCTCACACTAGCAATGATGCAGGGATAGTTAGCAGGTTAAACGAATTTCTGGCAAATGAAATCAGGCAGCAGCAGTTTTTTTACATGTGAAGAAATTGCAAATCGCGGCAAAATTCGCGGATGCGCCGCAAGGACTATCTCTACCGTTTTGGGGTCCTAGGAAAGCCTGGGATCTCAGCTTCCAAATGAAAGTTATTGCAAGTCTCTAGCCCAAACGGTTGCGGAGATATGAGTAATTTAGTAAAGGTCGTTTTTGGTTTTGTAAATTTTAAACGCACACTTTTTCAAAATGACAAATTTTACTAGAAATGACAGGTGACAGATAGGAGGCAGTTCTACTTAGGTTAAATAGATTGAATTAGATGAATTTAAACTAAGAGATGTGTTCTGAGTTTTGCTAAGTACTCACAAGAGATTTTGAACAGGAAAGCGACTTGGTCACGATCTTCAGTCTGGCCAGGTCTTTCCGGATTCTGCTCACAGCGCCTGGTCTGGTCTCGGCTAGGCACCGCACTGCTTTCTCTCTGGTCTGGTCTCTGCTAGGCACAGCACTGCTTTCTCTCTGGTCTGGTCTCTGCTCTGGATAGATTGAAGTCTCTAGTTTGGCTTTCTGGAGTTTGATGGAGGTAAGTATGGATTTTTCCGGCAGGGCTTCCAGCGGCAGATGAAATTGAATGTCTCTATGTGTCCTGACTCTCTGCTTTTATCTGTTTCTTGAGAATGGGTGTGTGTGTTGCATCACTAGACTTGCCCCTCTCATTCGTCATTGGTCAGGCTTCCATTCCTCCGCTTGATTGGCAAACTGAACTGTGAGTCAGATTGATGTCATTTTATGATCTCTTGAAACATCCTCCCTTATCATCTGTGCACCCAAATATATATATGATCAAAATCCATACTTCAGAGTTACACAGTTGTTTGAAATTACATATACATGGTGTGGCTGAATTTAGCCGTGTCTATGTCCAAATCTGCTCATTCTCGGAGCTTGCATTCAAAGAGTGTACATAATTGACTTTTTAACTGCTTTTTCAATTTCCGACATGGACCCAACTTTACATACATGTGTGCAGGGGGTAGGGACATTAACTGATGAAGTTTCAGATTTTTAACATGCACACATTTAGAGTAATATCCACTTTTCCGCTAAAACCCCCCTGAACATACCACCGGTTCCTACCACGTCTTAAACTGTGGGCAGAAAAATCACAAGAATTATGGTATCATTTATAAAATTTTCACATGTCCGCACTATGAATTATCCCCCTTTTTATAAAACCATATCCTGGCTGCAGGGGTGTGTCTTTTCAGGTCACATGGTACAGAAACCAGTCTTTCCAGTTTCTGCCAAGCCAGCTTGCTTCTCACAGGCAGTGCCCCTCCCAGCTTCTCCAGGAGGAAGCCACTTTTTACGACGTCTGTAATAAAAACCTTTGCCTGAGTGGAGAGGGCTTTGTTCACTCTCTGGCAGAGCACAGGAAATTCAATTATCAGATAGATGGCATATCCTTAGTGTGGGCAGCAAAAGGAACATTGGCCTGGGAACATAGTTGTGACTCAAGTTTCACTCCTGATGGGATCCGTTGCTAGGCAAAATCAAGTTCCTTAAGCCAGACCTTCAGCTAACTTTTTGTTGCTTTTAAAATAACTTGTAATTTTACACATGCAGCTAGAATGCTGATTCTAAGTGCAAAACTATGACATTTCAACAGTTACAAAGGCATGTGACACCAAACATAGGTCACTCATTTAATTTAACATTTTCGATTTTGGTGGTTTTAAATCCAGTTGCAGTTAGGCTTAAGCTGCTGACTCCATAGCATTTTTGTTATAAGCATTGTTTTTGGGCTCTTCATTTCCCAGATTTTGTAGGCACACAAAACTCCATTCTGCCAAATGTCTGCTGGTGTTCAGTGAATATTTTGCACATGTTGCAAGGTTTGAAATAGGCATTTTGCTTGCCTTCAGAAAAACACACCGTGGGTTTTAAAACGCCGGCTTTTGGATAGTGGTGAGTACTGGTACTGCACCCATTTTTGGGATTTTCTTGGATTAATGCATTCTAAACAGGAATGGTTCTTACATGGTAGTAAATCCTTGCTTAACATTGTTTTGATGGGGCTCCTTACAGTAAGATGGTTATGTGGAACCCCACAAAAAGGGTTGAATCTTTAAAGTGGTCCAATGAGTCACGATTTCAGCAACTTTTTGACATCAGTAAAAGTGGATTTTGTTAACAAAGACCTTTCTTTACCCTGGTGGGTGGCAAGTTAGGTAACCATTTTGGTGTGCGCACAACTGCGCAGCTTTCCTGGATTTCGGCGCACATGTGGGTTTTCCGCCATCTTGAATTTCCTAAGCCCACAGCACCAAATGTTGTAGCAGGGTAGCTTAAACGTGGGTCAGGACACCCTACAGTTCATACTGTTTTCATGTTCATTCTGCCTAATTGATGAAATCCTTAGCATTTTTACCACACATTTTTGTGCCATACTGCCCCAAATGTAACATACTGCAGTCATAGATTACACCCCACAATGGCCCACATTTCATACCTTATTATGGGAATGATTTCACCAACCAGGCTGGTTGAGTAATGTGCACCTACACATGGCCTACACAGAATCATTTTGGGGCCCTGTTTGAATGTTGAACATGACAATTGTCTTCTGTCATGTTCAAGTGACCAACCATTGATGTATCCAAGTGCCTGCCATCACTGCATCAGTGAACACTGGCTTTGTTGCAGCTTGTGGCACAATCGTGTTTTGTCACACTATTTTGCATGTTTTATTTCATGATGTCCATCTCACAAGGATGGATGACAGTACTGATTTGCTTCCATCTGGGTGTCCTTGTCAAATCTGCCATGGCTATGCTATGTGCCATCTGTGTGCTGGCATGTGTCATGTATGTGGATTGTCCATGCCACTCACAGGCTAATGTGTGATGCCAGTGCTATCCAGCATGCAGCACATGTGTTGGTTTTCCATCTTGGAGTCCTCAGTGTCTGCTTTTTGCCTCCCCTTCCAACTCATTGACAGTGCATGCATGCGTGACATGTGTCATTTATGTACTGGATGTCTGCCTTGTCATGCCTATGTGTGTGGGCTATGGTGCTCATGCCTTTTTTCATTATTTTTATTTAATTTTTTTGCAGGTGATGAGGCACTTGATGCTGTTGAGGAGGAGGAGATGGCGCAGAGCCTTGAGTACTCACAGCCACAACCGGGCACAAGTGGAGGATGTGTGGTGGTGGTGGGTGAAAACCCATTGCTCCTACAGACCATACTGTCCACTGGTGTCTCTGGGTACACCTCCGGAGACCTCTGTGAATCAGGTGCTGAATCGGACATTGAGATATATGTCCCATCGCAGGTGAGTGTTTCTGGCAGGGATGCTGTTCTGTCCAACCCACCTGCACTGGGGGTATACCCCTCTATGGGGCATTCAGTGTTGGAAAGTCCGCCTGTGGCGGTCACGGATGCAGAGTCACACTCCACAATATTTGATCCTATTCCTGGGCCAGCAGATCAAATGAGGAATGCAGTCCTGCAGCCTCAGGCAGTGCCAGCACAGCAAGGTGCACATCACCTTGCCCCAAACAGGTATGGTACCCGCCAATGCGGTGGCTGTGTGCCACCAGGCAATACTGTAACTCCATCTATACTATAGCAGCACAACAGGGAGCGTTGTGTGAAATGATGGCTCAGGCCATAGATAGGGTGGCAACTTCCATTCTCCCCCTTGAAAGTCAGGTGGAGCTCTAGCAGCAGGCAACAGAGTCCATTTGCCACTCACACAGGGAGTACATGTTGGCGTCCGACAGGGACTGACAGGCTGGACTGGAGACTCTGCGCACAGCCATATCTGCAGAGTCACAAGCCCACAGGGAAGCCCTGAGGTTAGAACACAGGTCCCTCAGAGATACTCTGTGGGAACTTGAGGTGTCCCGGAGTACAAGGTCAGAACAGCAGCTGGAGCATCTGACACGCACACTCTCAGCTGAGCTCCAGGCAACCCGTCAGGAGATCCGGGCATCACGCAAGGCCATGCAGGCAGAAATGCGTGCTACCCGTGAGGTGCTGCATGGGGATCTCCGTACCATCATCCTGAAGAACCAAACCTTTCACACCTGCATGCTTGCTGCAATGGAGGAGCATGCCAGGGCTTTGCGTGGTCTGCCTCCCATATTACACCCATCTTCTGACGTCACACCAGAGGGTGATGACAGCGACGGCAGTTCTCCCACTGTAGCGTAGCCGTGCAGGCCATGAGCCCATGGAGGTTTTTTTTTTCTCAACATCCACGCATGTGGGTGTTGGTGTGCACCTTGTACCTCGTCCCTCCTGGGTGCCCCCCCAGTCCACACATGGCCATTTTTTATTTTTTTATTTTTTTTATGTTACAGTGTGTTGCTTTGTATGGCTCCCGTAGGCATCCACTGTGTATTCCAGCTGGGCACATGCAGGCTTGTCCTGTCTTTGGGTTAGAAACATGGGTTCCTGACACACACACCCCTCCTGCTTCCCCTTTACATGGGCTTGCACAGGGTGTGACCAAGTGACAGTAAATTACACTGTGACATTGGGCTCCCATAAGTTGTGTGTGTAGTCTGTAGTCAAAACAGTGTATAAATCCCTAGTGGGGATTGTTGTTCAATTCTCCACTGCATGGTGGATTTATATATGGTTCTACATCCATGACGTTTTCCTTATATACATGTACCTTCTTCATGTCTGAACAAGCCTGTCTCCTTTGCAGATGCATTTCATGTTGTATACAGTACACTGACACATTTGCCTACCAGCAACACTCTGCAGTTGGAAGGGGTCGATGTGCTGCCTTAGTCAGGTTGTGACACTTGCACTACTTTAATTTTTTACTGTCATCTGTTGCCACTGTTTGATCCTGTACTGATGTTTTGTCTTGCTGGTATTTGTTCATGTGTGTTGTTTTTTATTCATTACTGAGAGCAAATTGTCTGTGGCCTGTTTCCATTTGGGACAGTGCACTTTGAGACCCTTGTGTCATGTGTTGTGCATTCATTCGGTTGCTTTCAAATTGCATGCCATGCCATGGTGTGTTGGGTGTCTGAGATGGGGAGGGGATGGGTGACATGCCATTATTTTGATGTGGTATTTTGCAAGGGGGTAGTCCTTCATGCTGCATGAATGTGTGGCTTTTTCAGACACAGCATTGGGTGTCTTTAAGTAGCGAGGGATGCACACAATGTAGCACTTCCAGGTGAATAATCTCAGACTGGTATGGTTGTGACAGTTGACTGTCCCTTTTGTCATCATCATTGATTGTCAGCTGGTATGTGCCAAGCCTGTGTGCACTCTGCAGGGGTGGGATTTTAGGTGAAGTAATTTGCCACAAGCTGGGTACGGGCTGCCTCACCATGTGCCCTTTAAGCTCCCATGCGCAGCGGCTGTGCATGTGGTTGGGGATGTGGGGCCACCACCATGTCCACCGGCACACCCCGCCGGGTTGCAATGTTGTGCAGGACACATGCTGCCACTATGATCCTGCACACTACTGGGGGCGCATATAGCAGCTGCCCACCAGAGCGGTCAAGGGAGCGAAAGCGTGGCTTGAGCACTCTGAATGTGCGCTCCACTAAGCCCCGGGTTGCAATATGGGCTTTGTTGTATCTTACCTCGGGTGGTGTGGTGGGGCTCTGAATTGGCGTCATCATGTAGGTGCTTATAGGGTAGGCACTGTCCCCTGGGGAGGTGATAATGGTTGTCATTAGTGGGGTTTTCACATTTCTCAGTCTCTGACATGCATGCATGTTCATAGGCATTTATACTCACCAATTAGCCATGTGTCACCATGCCGCCCAGTTTCCAGGTCCCGGTTTAGGTGTGACATTCTCAATATGAAACTATCATGGCTGGATCCTGGATAGTTTGCATATACTGAGGTGATGATTCCCTTGGCATCACATACAACCTGCACGTTGATCGAATGCCAGTGCTTGCAGTTTTGATAGATGTGCTCAGCGACCCTGGAAGGACGTAGAGCCACATGGGTACAATTAATGCCACCTAGCACTTTGGGGAAGTGTGCCACTCCTTAAAAGTCCTGGACGACAGCCTGCCTTTCTGCAGGTGTTCTGGGCATGTATATGTGCCTGCGGACTGAGGGGCGTGCAGTCATGATGGCCAACACCTAGTGTAGGCAGTGTGACTGCGTGGCCTGTGAGACACCCCCGATTATGGCACTTGTCTGCTGAAATGACCCAGTAGCCAAGAAGTGCAGTACATTGAGCACCTTTTCCAAGGGGGTCAGTGCTTGGGAGCACAGGGTGGGTAATGTGAGGTCATCCTCCCACTCCCTGACTAGTTCTAGGATTATTTGTGGTGGAAACCTGTACCTCCCGTACACCTGGCTGGTCATCAGGCATCCCAAAAAGGCTGGTCCTGGGTAAAATAATGTGGGGCCTGGCTATCCTCCTCCTCCTGTGGTGTCCCACGACCACTGCTGCGAGGAACGGTATATTCATCGTAGCGTATGACCTTGTTTGTTGTTTGTGCCCACTTTTATGCTGCGCAGGGCCGCTTAAGGCTGCTTCCTGCTGGTGTACGTGTTTCCAGAGTAACGCGTCTTTTTTGGCGCACGGCTTTCCCCTGTTCGATTCAATGAATACGTGTTGTTAGCACGCGTGCGGGCGTTTCGAGCATTTATCTCCTGTACTTCCCCCGTAACGCCCACATTTTCACGCGTTATTCCCCATTCCGCGTGTTACGCCCCGTGTTCTGCCCAATTTTCTTGTGTGCGCTACACAATGTGCGCTTTCCCTGTGTGCGTCGTGCACACCGTTTAGTGACGTGTGCGCCCTCGTGCGTCACCCACGCATTTTGGTGCACATCCCAGGTTTTACAAGCGCAGCTCATTCCATGAATCGATGAACGGCTGCGTGCGCGGCTTTAGCACTCATGCGCTGCAATTTTCACGCTTGCGCCACCTTTTCTGTGCACATTTATTCCACGAATTACCCTGCAAGAATTCAAGTGCCCATTGCGCTCCGGCAGTGGGATAGTTTACTCCCCGGCTCCCGGGGCGATGTGCCATGTACACCGAATACAGGGCGATGCTAGTAATATATTCAGGGGAGAGGAAGGACAACTCTTACAGTAGCCAGAGCAATATAAACAGACAAAAATGCCAATAGTTATAGCTATTTATAACTAGTGCTGAACACTGAGAGACTGGCTTACTTTTTAAAATCGATTAGAGTTTAAAACTATGTTGCTTTTTCAGCTGGAAATAAACGCGTTTTTGTCGTGCAGCTTTGCTTATCACATTAGGACTCGTTATGGAATTAATAATTTGCACAAGTACACACTTAAAACAAAAACTTGTCCAGATAAAAACATTATTTCAACGTGTCATCTCAGTGTGCTGAACGAATTACATTGTGTAACTGTAATATATTACGATTATCAGCATTGTGGAAGGAGAAGGGATATATTTACCTGAGAAAATAAACTTTGGAAAGGGTTGGCGTTATTCGAGAGAACAAAAAAAAAAACAGCCGGTCGAAGAGACATCTTTAAAACTTCCCTGTTTGCAGAGGGTTTGTCTAATTAGCACAGAATCGCTGGAAACACACACTCAGGCACACCGGCATTTCAGGTGCATTAACAGTAATGTCAATACACCCGTGACAGATTTGACAGAGTTTCCCAAACCCTCACATTTGTTGTCTCGTTCGCAACTATGATTGTAAAAGAAGCTCATACAGTTAACGCACTCGAACGTTACCTATAGCGTTCCTTGTAATTCATCAATCGTATTGGAAATCAATATATAGACGCATCAATTTGCTGCAAAATAACTTAGGAATCGGGTGTTTTGCCGTTTTCAAAATCTATAGTGCATTTACATCGAGTAGATGTTGCAAAAAACATGCTACGAAAACATCTAGACGGCAGCAGAATTGTCCTCAAGTACTCTTTGCAAACCTGCATGTTCTAATGTTCACATTGGGATTATTACAGCCAGTAAGGTAGCTCAGCAGGTAGAGCACTCGCTGCTGTGAGCTGCAGATCGCAGGTTCGAATCCCAGCAAGGCCAAAGCAGCTTTTCATCTTTCAGAGGTTGATAAATGAGTGCAGACTGTGGTTGGGATGATACATGTATAGGCTCTTTGTACAACAATTTGGCAAAAGAGTGATGTAAATACTGCAGTGGAACAAGCTGGGGGTTTGCTGCACAGGGCTGTTCTCGGCCGTTGCAGGGTTAAAACCCAGCCCGCCTGCTGCAGAGGCGGACCCTCGTGACGTGGGAGGAAGCGATTGGGGAATTGTGGCTAAGGTGCGAATGCGCCAGTTATGCTGTAACGTTCTAATAAAGAAGTTGTATGATTAACTTCTCCGTGCATATGCAGTCCTTCATTGGCGACGAGGATTGTCCAGCATACGCTGGAGTCCTCCTTCGGCAATCGCCACGCCTCCTCCTTCTCCTTCTCCTGCTCGCAGCCACAAGCGATGGAATACTCTGCAGGCAGCCCGCCGTGCCTCCTCCTCTGTCCGGCCCTGAAGCCGCCCGAGTCTGCATTACGCGGGCAGAGCTGTCGTCCTCAACAGCCCGTCGCGCCTCCTCCCTCCCCTTCACACGCGGCAGCAAACTCCTGAAACGCACTCCACGGCAGCCTGGCGTGCCGCCAGGTCTCCTCCCTCCTTTCAGGCAGCCCAGCAGCAACATAAACGTGGGCCCAGGCAGTCCGCCGGCCCCACCTCCTCCTTCTCCTTCGCCTGGCACAGTCACCTGAGTACACAGTCAAGTTCAGGGCTGAACGTGTCGCGCCACCAGTCACAGACACGCACACGTTGTTTGGGATTCCAGCCCCCTACTGAGGGCACTTCATGGCCTGAAACCCAACACTTACCCTGTGGAAGCAGCTCATTCGGTTTGCCAACACCCACCAACCTTCATGCACGCGTGAGTGGACCCAGTACATGCCCAGGGCCCCTGCACTGCTATTCTCACTAGGACACGCCGGACCCAGCTGGTTTCAAGGCAACCCAACCTGCGCCCACCAGGACTTCTGAACCCCACTTTCCAATCTCAACTGCCACCAACAGAGCGCTTCACTCCGAGTGACGTCGAAGACTCCAGGCAATGGATAAGATGAGCAACCATTCAATTACGCTTGCCACCGCCATTTACCATGACCCCCCAGGCCACGAAGGGACCCAGATGGACCGAATGGATGGAAGATTTTCAACATTTCGTGAGAGGCTCAGGGGATGGCGATTCTCCTAACATTAGAGACATTTTCCTCAACCTGGTAGGAGGCGAAATTAAGACCATTGTAAAGACAATCCCTGCGGGTGAACAAAACACCTTCACCAATCTAATCAAAGACCTAGACAAACTCCTCATAATAGAAGTCAACAGGGATTATGAAAGCTACTTGTTCAACCAGTGTACACAAAAACCACATGAGACAGTGGATGAATTCATAACCCCCCTAAGGGTCAAGGGAGCTCACTGCCAGTTTGATGTATTTTCCCTCAAAGAAGTGATACGACTCAGAGTCATAGAGGGTTGTCTCTCACCTGCCCTCAAGAAGCAATTACTAAAAAATACACCATTCCCAAAGTGAGCGAGCTTGCCCGCATTTATGAGAGGGTGGACGCCCAAGCAGCCTCAATGAGTGCCACTGACAACCCCAAACAAGACACTACTGAACTCATAGTGGCCATGCAGCCACCCCACCAGGGTGACAGAGTCCCGCGTCAGCAGAGGCAGTGCTATCGCTGTGGAATTTCGTTCCCACATTCTGGGTCATGCCCAGCTCTATCGCAACGGTGCACGAACTGTGGGAGAGAAGGACATTTTCACTCAGTGTGCAGAGAAGGATACAATTCCCCGCAACACGCCCCCAAGCGCCCACCAGGACTCCTTTTCGGCCTCCGCCCCCACAATACAGACAGTCAAGATACTACCAGCAGAACCCACTGCGGTTTGTTAGAGCCGTCGAGGAATACCAGGGCTATGACTACACAAATGCACCCAATCACTCTGACCAACCACGGCAATTGACAGATGAATATGACAAACCCCCAGAGGATTATGGGGACGAGGGATACTACCAGGACGTCCTGACGACTGCCTAAGGCATGCACCATGACCCGCCAAACCCAGATGTGTATGTCAACCTCATTTTTGACAACGAGGAAGCCAGAGAATCCCCCAAAATCCCCATCAAGATGGAAAACAACTTGTTCTTGTTCATGGTCGACTCTGGCGCCACTGTAAACATCATGGATGAACAGGACTACGCCAAAATGGCAAGCCCACCGACGCTAGAGCCGTCACATTCACGGATCTTCCAATGGGGAGCCGCCACCCCACTGCAGACTATTGGGCACTCTATGCCACCTGCGAGGCATTGCAAGCTGCTGGTCTTACACTGAACATCTCCAAATGCCGATTCAGCAAAGCCAAGCTCAAGTTTTTCGGGCACATTTTCTCCAGTGAAGGGATGATGCCGGACCCAGAAAAAGTCGACACAATCACTAATCTCAGCGAATCACGACAGGCCGCAGATGTTCAGTCATTCCTAGGCATGGCTGGATATTGTGCGAGGTACATACCGCATTATGCCTCCCTGACAGAACCACTCCGGAGACTCCTGCAGAAGGAAGCAGTGTTCACACAGACGCCAGAATGTCAGATCTCTTTCTTGGAAATCAAGCAGGCTCTCACTGAAGCCCAGCGCCTCGCATACTTCAACCCTCTGTGGCACACGAAAGTGATCGTCGACGCAAGCCCAGTTGGCCTCAGAGCTATCCTGGCCCAAACTAGTGGCGCTGATGTCAACCCCAGACACGTGGTTGCATACGCAAGCAGGGCACTGTCATCCCCAGAAATGGCCTACTCCCAGGCTGAAAAAGAAAGTTTAGCCGCAGTCTGGGCATGTGAACATTTCCACAACTTTCTCATCGGGAAAAAGTTCACCTTAATCACGGATCACCAGTCCCTTCTCTCCTTGTTCGGCAACCCTCATACCAAGATGCCCCCGAGGATTGAGCGCTGGGGCATGTGCCTCCAGGAATATGACTATGATATTATCCACAGACCCGGGGGCGACCTAAACCCTGCCGATTATTTATTGTGGCACCCAGCTGGGGCCCCGATTACCTGGAAAGGAGACATTGCATACGTGCAATACATCACATCAAACTCGCTGCCCCCGACCTTATCACTTGAGACGGTCGCCGCCGCGTCCGCTGCAGACCCCACAACTGCTCTTGCGATCAGCCTCACGCCAGCCAGCAAATGGAAAGACTACTGGAGAGCAATGCTGGTGCACCCAGGGATGAGCAAACAGGAAATCGAGAGACTGGCCAGAGTTCACAGTGAACTAGCAGTAAAAGACAACAACATCCTACTCAGAGGATGCAGAATTGTCATCCCCGCCTCTCTAGGGAATGAATTCGTCCAGACGGCTCACGAAGGGCACAGAGGGGCCAAAAGCACAAAGTAACAATCTGGTTTCCGTTCCTAGAGAACGACATCCCGGTGAAGCCCTGCTGCAGTCCTGAGCTATCTGCCCTTCAACAACTCAGAGAAGATCCAGTCCGGAGTCTTCTTCCCTTGAGCTTGGTGGGGATAACCAACTCATCTTCTACAGCCAGAGGATCCTCTTCCGTGGTTGAAATCGCTGCACACTGCTGTAGTGGTCTGGATAGCCACCTGAAGAGCCTCTCCTGTTATTAAGGAGCGCACCGTTTATTCCGTGTCGCTGCTGCCGGCCTCATCCCTGTGTGGTAAAGACTCTCTTCAGACGTCCTCCTTCTCGACAAAGCTCCAGGAATCGAGGGTCTGCGGGAAACCAACAGGAACAACTGCCAGGGCACCAGCTGCACCATTGGAACAAGGTACTGTGTTCTGTTGAGGAAACTGGGTGAATCCCTTTTTCTTCATTTCCAAGGCTTGCCCTTGTCTTCCCTCCTTCTTATAACTTTTGCTTCCGAACTTTGACAATATCGAAGTACTTTTGGCTCTGTTGAATCGTGAACTGTTAGACCATGTGATCTTCGGCAACTGGCCCCGGTGTCTCTCGACCCTGGCTCCGGCCCTTTGGCTTTCGAACTCCTGTCTCTGAGTGTTTCTTGATTCTGCCTACCTAACCAAAATATTGCCTGTCATTTTTGCCTCCAACTCCCTCTGGGTATCTCAGGTGCTAAGTGTATTTTTGCCCCGGTAGCATTTCATGTCACGGATACGTGTTTGTTTAGTAGACTGAACTGTCAAAAAGTGATCGCAATTGTATTTGCGGTAACGTGCTTTGTGCCTAACACCGGTTCATTCCAACACAGGGTACTTACCTTGAGACTTACTGTACAAAGTGAATTGGTTAGTTGTAGTATATTTAACGTGTGGTTTTTATTGACGTGTAATAGAAGTGTTGTGTTTATAACGAATGGTTTAAAAATAAATGTACTTATATTTTTCTACCTGAAACCTTGAGTCAGTGTTTGCTTGAGTCACAGTAATTGTGATCCCTTTGTGTAATCTCTGCTACTGCTCATATACTCTTGAGATAAGCCTGGCTGCTCCGCCACTGCTACCACTATGACATAGTAGTACAGGCTTGTACCAAAGGTAAAACTTGTACCACCACCTGTAGTCTTAATTGTGTGCAGTGGTCCCTAAGGGCACTGCACAGGATTCTGCCTAACAGTAGGTCTGCATGCATTACCTCAAGTATCACACATGCTTCCTCCTGCAAGGACTCACGTGTAAGACGGAGTTCATCCTGCATGGCCTCACATGACATACTGAGTACCTCTCGGCTTGCATGGAGTTCAGCTGAAATGGTTCTTTCAAGCCGCTCCATCCTGTCTTCTGCCCACCTGCTGTCGTCCATCATGAGAGCACCCAGAGTAGATCGGAAGGTTTGGTGTTCGACCCTCAGGACCTCACAGTGTGCCTCTGCCTGAGCAGAAATAGCTTGATGGAGAGCCACCATTTTAGCCCAGCGTGCCCTGTCAGAGGCCGCCATGCCCAGCCTGAGTGAGCGGCACGTGGACTGCGTAGCCTGTTGCTGGAACTGCACTTGCCTTTCAGGGGGAAGGATGGAATGGGCCACACCTTCCATACCTTGAGCCATCATCTCAACTGCTCCCCCCTGTTGCTGTCCTATGGTAATAACAACATGCTCTCACTCAGTTGAGCCCCGTATTGCACGGCTACCACGTTGCTGGACACAACACCTGCTGGGCCCAAGGAGCCGTGGTCCTTACTGGGTTTGTGCCGCCCGCGGCTGCAGGACTGCATCCCTCCATCGACCTGATGACCCAGGAACATGGCCAACTGGTGTTGAGTGTGACCGAGCACCCGTAACCACCACAGGCAGACATTCCAATCCCGCCTGGCCCCCTACTGCAGGTGTCATGGACAGAAGATCATCCAACACATGTTCACTTACCGGCGACAACACTTCATGATGCAGATCGCAGATCCGGCTCAACAAAGTGGTCAGAGGATACATCAGAGCCTGAATCAGAATTCACTCTGGACACAATGGCCTGGAGCACCAGTGGGTTCTCGTGGGCTGCCACCCCACGACCATCACTGGTGCCTGGATGGTCATGTGAACTGACCACCGTGTCTGGGATGACATCTTCATCCTCTGCATCCAGTGCTTCATCACCTGCAACATAAACAAAAGAAACAAGAACACGCATGTCAGAAGCACAGACCACACAAATACAGATCACAACATTGACAGCCAACACATGAAGCAGACATGTCACACGCAACTCAAAGCCCAACATGTATCAAGTGGCATTGCAATGCAAGGGTATACTGAAAGCAGAAAAGGATGCATGCAAAATGTGAAGCCAACACATGTTTTTCATGTTGCCCATCACCTGCATCAAACACAACCTCTATCAGGCACATATCCAAGGCAGAAATGAGAGATGGCATGTAGCATAAGCATGTGGGAACACACAAATAGCCACAGCTGGCAATCACAACAAACACACCATGACACATGTAACATGCATGTTCAGGTGCAGCACTCAACAACCATTGACTATGCAGAGTTCATGTGTCACAGGAGGCACCTACGCTACTGCGACTCGATACAGTGAAAGGAGGGACATGGGTACATACATGGCAGGTCACTATCACACAGCAGCATTATGTTGGCATGTTGCAGGGCTGAACTTGGCACAGGAGTGGGTATGTGTGGTGCAGTGCATGTGTACCCCCTCAACTTCCAACATGAACACGTATGTAGTGATGTCAATCTCCAAACGTGACGGCAGTGTAAGGGCAATTGCTGCCATCATGTGCAAATGGCATGCACCATGTAGCATGGATACTGTGAAACACCCACCCTCTGGGCAATAGCAGGGAGGCACTGCATGGGAATGAAAGATCCCCCACAGAACTGTGCATTGGCAGACAGTGTTGGTATGCATCTATTGCATGCCGTCAGTCAAATGTCACTACAGCCGATGAGAAGTAGACATGATGCAGGACATATGAGGAACCATCAATAGTACACCCATGCATGCAGAAGACATAACACTAGTTGAAATGAGGCAGTGGGCCTGTAACAGGGAGAGCCATGTGCACAACACAGATGTGGACACCCTAAAGTCATGTTTGATGACACACAAATCCACAGTGAGCATGAAATGCCTGTCCAAATAACATGACACTTGGATCAACCTCGAGACATTCTACAATGAGCAGGCGGTCATGGACACCTAGGGACATACATGGAATGCACATGGAACATGAATGTGCACACATGTGCACGGGGAGCCACTGCCATCAGCACAGTCAGAGTGAGACACACTGCACCAAGGACAAAGGATGTATATGACACGATATGACATCTCATCAAGATTGCCAACCTACACAAGTGGCTCAGAGTGCAACCAAACAAAGGGAGGGGAACAAGAGAGAAAAGGAAATGAAAACAACAATCATACTGGGCACAGTGACATTGAGAACACGCAAGTGCATGGAGAAGGGATAAAAGGTTGAAGACCCTGGAAGAGGGAGAAGTGGAACGTGCCAAACAGAGGAGACCAAAGAATGCACATGAAGTCCAATGATAGAATAGGCATTCCAAAGGTGGTAGTGCAGCCAGCAAGTGGGTAGAGCATTATCATTTGGATAGGGCAAATATGAGTGCAGAAGAAGAGTGGGGGACTGTATGGGTACGGAAGCCTGGAGGCAGTGTAGCAGGGAGGAAGGGTGAGCAGGTACCTGGGCCCGAAGGACAGAGGGTGTCCAGGTGCACAGTGCCAAGAGAGGAAACTGTTCAGCTGGGGAGAAGAGAGGCTAATGCAGGAGCAAATAGGAAGGTCTTGAGGTGCTTCCGGAAGCAGAGATGTTTCTCCTCAAGTTTCAACGTGGCAGGTAGGCTGTTCCAAAGGAAGGTCCCAGCCGTAGACATAGCTCTTCCCCCAGCTTGTTTCTTCGTTAAATGGCTGACCGGGAGGGAGTGTGAGGTAGAGGAGCAAAGGACTCAAGAGAGGAGCAATTGGCAGAGGGATAGTTGAAGGTATTTTGGACCCAGGCCCCAAAAATCCTTGTGCACAATGCAGAGAGTCTGAAGTTTCGTCCTTGCATCCACTGGTAGCCAATGATGGGATTTCAGAGCTGGAAAGATAGGATCCCAGGGCTTGAGACCAAGGACAAGTCTCGCAGTCCTTTACTGGATTAGTGTTAGAGGGTGGAGTGTGGAGGCAGGTAGAATATTGAAAGAGCCTGTCACAGTAGTCCATCCTTGAGACAACCAGCGCTTGAGAGACTGTGAGGTTGTAGGTGAATGAGATGAAAGGCACAGTACCCCTGAGGAGGTTAAGCAAGAAGTTAATATATCTCAAGAAATGTCAGAAATGTGAGCGATAAGGAATGTGTGGAGTCAAAGGTGACCTTGAAGTTGTTGGGCTTACAGGTGGGGTAGGAGGAGGGCCAAGGAGAGCCAGCCAGAGAGTGAGGTGAAAGGATGGCGAAGGTGTACCGATGAGGAGTATGTCAGTCTTGCTGGCATTTAGACAGAGATTGTTGGCAGTACACCAATTTCAAATGTCAATGAGGCAATCAGAAATGAGGGAGGGAGAAGAGGTGGCCAAGGGCAGCCTGAAAATGAGTTGAGTGTCATCAGGATAGCGCTGGAAGTTGTAGCAGAAAATGAAAATTCAGTAGGCGAGAGCTGCCAGGTGCTGTTTGGAAAGCCAGACCGAGAGGTCAGACCCCTGGTGAACACCACAGGTAGAGAGGGAGATTGATGAAAGCAAGGACCCAAGTTGTAGTTGGGATGGTCACACACGCCAAACACACATGTCATTGAGTAACACGCATCAATACTCACAGGACAATGCATCATAATCCATCCTCTCCCAATCCACAGATTTGTTCTTCCCGGATGAACTCTGAGTGAGTTCATCCTCCTCTGGTGGTGGCCCACCACCAGTCACCAGAGACATGGAATAATTGGAGGCACGCTTTTGTTTTGCACTGCGTCAGAGATCATTCCAACGCTTCTAGCAGTCCTGAGCCATGCGCACCTGGAATCCCATTGGTGTCACACCATCCGCAACATGCTGCCAGTGGACCCAACTCTGGTGATGCGTTGTATAGCACTGTGGGCCCTCAAGCATATCGTGTTGGTGTGCCGACATATATTCCACTCCATTCAGTTCCTGCTTGCCGAAAGGCTTCTTCCTCTACGTGCCAGAGCCAGGTCTGAGGTCTCAGCCTCTTGTGCAAGAGCACGCTTCCTCCTTTTGGGTGGTGGTACTGACCCTGAGTGGGCAATGTGGCCCTGATCAGTGGGGGCAGTGGCACTGGTGGACTGGACCAAGGCAGTGGGTGTTGGAATGAGGATGGAAGGTCTGGCTTGGGTCTGACTAACTGCCGGGGTGTTGTTGGCTGCATCTGCCCATGCAGTTACAACCACCCGGCTGCTTGGGGCAGCAGATGTCATAACTGCCCCAGATATGTGTGCCCCAGTCACAGCTACAATGGACACACGTGACCTGCACCTCGAGACAAGATAGAAATCGTCCTGGGAGTCCTCAACACGCAATGCAACATGCGCTGCCTGACCCCGAGCCCGGGTGGTGGTCCCCAGAGCTGCACCTGAAGCTACCACCACCGGTGGGCCCATGACAGCAGATGTAAGTTGCTGTTGGGTCATATGGGCACCAAGTCGTGATGCAACAGCTGCATCACCAGGAGCCACTGGGGTGGTAGCATGTCTGCACCAGCACATCGCTGGGCATCCTGCCCCAGTGGGACACCCCTGCCTATTCCCCCCTCTGGAGCCACCCAGGCCACCCTGGACTCCCCGTCCACCCTGGTTTTCGCGCCCACGTGCCTGACCACGCCCAGCCCTGGGAGGATGCCCCGCTTTGCCGCCATTAGCCATTGGTGGCCTCCCAACCATTGCACAGATGGTAAATAGCCGATGGGAGGTGCACACAACAATTGTCCTGGGCTATTGGGTTGACCCCTCGGGAAAAATTATGGGTCAGGCAATGCTCAGCCCCCCCCCAAAAAAATGTAAAAAAATAAAAATAAAATAACAAATAATTTTTAAAAAATTAAAAAAATAAAAATAGTACATTTTCAAAAGAAAAACGTGCATGTGACCCCGGTAGCCCACGTGTGTGGATTTTACCTCCAGCAATACGGTGTGGCACCCAGGGACACAAAAAACATGTATGCGTGGAACAAGCGGGCTACTATGACCGTGAAAACGGTACGCGATGCGCAGGGGGAACCACAGTGGGAAAAATAGCATGCGCGACTCACCGCCTGCCTTGCATGGAAAAGAAAAAGAAAAACACACGCACTTGTGCGCGTAGGCAACACCCCGCCAAAAGAAGAGGTATGAACTTCAAACACTGTGAAGTGATTGCGTGTGAATCCAGAAGAGTAAACACACGCATTGGTCTCTACAAACATCACATACAGTGGAATGCTGGCCCCACTCTCCTTTAACCTGTGCTGAAGGCAACACCCGCATGTGTAACACCGTGCCGAGGGAAATGCCCATGCACGTAACGTCACTTACGCGCATAGGCAGTAAGGTCATTTCCTCGAATTACACGCTGATATGCTGTTTTTTCACGTGCCAATTCACTCTGCATCAAGCTGGCCACGCGACAACACACAGAAGACCACGTGCCTGCGCAGAAGGCCATTTTCCTGCCCCCAGAGCCCGGGGGAGCCTCCTACAAGCCATCTGCTGCTGCCTGTCTGCCTGCCTGCTGCCAACAGTGCCCTTCCATTTGGTGCATGCACATCAGGCATCTGCAGGGGTCCAGTTGCTGTGACCACCCCTGCTGGAACAGATGACTCCCAACTGGTATTCCATCACTTCACAGCCATGCCCCAGGACCCAGTTGCCCACCCACACCTGCCTTGGGGGTTGCCATGTCCAATTCAACATCATCCGGTGCTAGTGGCAACCCCCGGGCAGAGAGGCTGAGGGCTGCCAGCTTCAGTGCAAGTCCTGGCATATTATGATACCCTCTTCACACCATCACGCGCCGACAAGTAAGGACGGCAGAGGATCTGGAACGACATAGTGGGAGCCATCAACGCGGAGGGGGTGGCACCCCGCGACATCAAACACATCCATAAGCACTGGGGGGACTACAATTCCAGGACACTCAAGAAGGCCCGGCACCTCTTGGACGCAGCGGATGCAGTGGGGCACCGGTGGGCCACCTTACCACCCAGCAGATGAGGGTCCTCTGTGGATGTGTGTGTGCAGGGACATGATGGTGCTGCATGTGAGTCCAGTCAGGCGTGACCCACATGGATGGTGTATGTGTTACAATGCATCATGTGGAGCAGCATGCGGAATGCACACAGGTATGCATGCCTGATTCTGTACTTGGACATGTTTGGGGTGTGGGAGATAGGTGCTGCTGTCATGGACATGCATGGTGTGCATGTCCGGGTGTCTGCGTAGTGTGTGCGTGACTGATAAACACCATGGATGCATGACACGTGACGATGTGTTATTCACTGATACAGCCTAGTCATCGTTGTATCCACTGTGTCTGGGGGTACACGGGGCCAGATGAATGACCCTCCTGTGATGTGTGTGCATGTGATCAGCATGTCCCATGATGCATGTGAGTTTCAGCCCACCATTGGATGTTGCTACGCTGCCTTGGACATGGATGAACATGTTTGTTGCATATGCCATGCCTGTTCCTGCATGTGTGTTGCCTGCACTGACCCATGTTTTGTGGAGGGACATGATGGAAGTGACGTTTCACAGTGCCACTCATGTTCTAGTGCTTTGTGACTAGTGGACTAATGTACAGTACCCTGATGGTTGTATTCAATGTCTCCCTTTACCAGTGGCAAGTGAAGAAGAGGGCGGAGATGGCGCTGTGGAGGAAAGTGGCAGGGATGCCTCCACCGGCCGGCGACACAAGGCCCAGTAACCCTCCCAGCAAATTCCATCATCAGGGAGCTAGGGGACTGGTGCCGCATCTTCCACTACTGATGCAGCATAAAGGGCGGGTGAGCCCCCACAGGGGTTTGCGATGGCGGAAGATGGTGCAGAGCCATCTAGGTTGGTGGTGTGTACGGAGGAGAAGTAGGCCGCTTCAGAGCCGCACATGGGCCTGGTGAGGGTGGTACCACTGGTGCAAGTGGTGCAGTCCAGGGGCAGGAGGCAGCACAGGTCACCGCAGAGGGACCTGTGCATGTCACTGTCCCTGACACTGTGACTGCATCATCATGCACCAGCAATGATGCCCCGTCCCAGGCCGTGTACAGGTAGGGGGGAGGTCCACATCATCTGGCACTCCTCTACCAGCGGAGGTGGGGACCTGTGACAGGATTGAGTCTGTCCTGATTAGTGTCGTGTTGCGCAAACGTGTCATTCGTGATGATGTGTGTGCTTCCTGGGGGGACCACGCACATCATCACAAAGAGTTGTGTGCCAATGTGGCCCAGTGGGAGGGCTCATTTTTGGGGGTTTCCTCCAAGTGTCAGTCTGTCTTGCGGCCCTCTCCTCCTCTGTGCAGACTATATGCCAGTCGTTCTCAGTGCCGTCTTCTGGCCAAATGCTACTAGGGCATCCTGTGGACCTGCCCCAACCAACGCAGCCAGGCTGGTGGTGATCCCATCCATGCCACAGTCAAGAGTCGGAGCTCCAGCACAGGTGGTCACCCCAGCAACTGGACCCCTGGCAACGGACGATGTGCAGGCACATACAAGCAGGGCACCTGCACGACGGCCCGGGGTATTGCCATCTACCCAGTGGCAGTCGTGGTGGCGGTGGCAGGCAGCAGAAAGGCGGTGGCAGGATCGGCGTAGGAGGCATGTGGCCTTGGGGCCAGATACATCATCAGGGCAGGCATTGGCCGGTGGGCAGGAGGACCCAGGATTGGGAGTGTCTTCCGTCTTGCAGCGGTTGACCAAGCGAATAGGTGCGGAGAGGCGGCGGGCAGAGAGGGCAGGGCTCACAATGGTCAGCGTGGAGAACTCCATGCACAGGGCTTTGAGGCGGGCTGAGTGCCTCAAGGCAACTCGCAGGGAGTTGGAGGAGGCCATGGCTGCATCCCTGTGAGACCTCAAGGCCAGGGAAGAGGCCCGCCTCCGGAACATCAACGTGGAGTTCGATGATGCCCTGGCCTGGGAAATCAAAAAGTGAGCCTTCGGGCTAGCCCGCCGCCTTTGTATATAGTTATTTAGGTTTAGATTTCATTTGGTCTTTATTATTATTTGGAGTTCACGGACTTTGCTCCACATTTTTGTATATAGTTGTATTTTAGATAGGGTTTTAGGTAGGTTTCCTTTTGTTTT
Source organism: Ambystoma mexicanum (assembly GCF_040938575.1). Taxonomy (NCBI): domain Eukaryota; kingdom Metazoa; phylum Chordata; class Amphibia; order Caudata; family Ambystomatidae; genus Ambystoma; species Ambystoma mexicanum. The sequence continues at coordinate 541,574,176 of NC_090937.1, forward strand.
GGGATAATGGACCCTTCAAACTTTTGTTTTCAATATTACGGACATCTACATACTTTTTTTTTAATATTCACATAGAGTAATTGTCTTTATGCTTTTCATCTTGGGATTTATTTCTATGGACTTTGGGGATGGACAACTTTTATTTTTTGTTTTTGATTTTTATTTTTCCTTGGATTTCACTTTCTTTTTCATATTGCAATCATTATTTCTTTCTTTGCATGTGTGATTTTCATTTTGTCATTTGTTTTAATTTTTAATACATTTCGTTATTTTTCATCCTTGGTGTGGTCTACTATGATTTCATTTGGGCATGTCTCCATGATCATTGGCTCAGTCATTTGTTGCCACTGTATGGCTTTGTAGGACATTTGTTGATGGGCATGCTGGTTCTTTTCAGACTATCATGGAATCAGTAATTTAGTAGGGAGTGGGATCAGTGGATCGTTGGGTGTTTGTACTGGGGGGTGGGGTGGTGGGATTGGGGTTGGCATTAGGGCCATTGGTCTGTAAAGTTATGACATGGTGTTTGGGGGGAAATTAGTTAGGGGCTGCTGGCAGGTGCCTGTCAATGGGGGGGTGGGCGGGGGAAATGAATCAGGGCCTGCTGGCTGGTGCCTTTCAATTGGGGGGCATGAGTCAGGATCTGCTGGCAGGTGCCCATCAATTGGGGGAGACATGAGTCAGGGCCTGCTGGCAGGTGCCCATCAATGGGGGGATAGGGTGCATGAGTCGGGTCTCCAAGTGCATGGTGCCATGTGGCCTGCTTGCGGGGCATGGTCAGGGTGGATGGGATGCCTTCAGGGCATGGAGAGGGTGGATGGACTGCCTGCGGGGCATTGTCAGAGTGGTTGGGCTGCCTGTGGGGCATGGTCAGGATGGATGGGCTGCCTGCGAGGCATGGGGAAGGTGGATGGGTTGCCTGCCGGGCATGGGGAGGGTGGATGGGCTGCATGCAGGGCATGGTCAGGGTGGATGAGCTGCTTGCAGGGCATGGGGAGGGTGGATGGGCTGCCTGCCGGACATGGGGAGGGTGGATGGGCTGCCTAGGGGGTATGGTCAGGGTGGATGGGCTGCCTGCGGGGCATGGTCATGGTGGATGGGCTGCATGTGGGGCATGGGGAGGGTGGATGGGCTGCCTGCGGGGCATGGGGAGGGTGGATGGGCTGCCTGCGGGCATGGTCAGAGTGGATGTGCTGTCTGTGGGGCATGGGGAGGGTGGATGGGCTGCCTGCGGGGCATGGGGAGGGATGTAAGGTGGACCCCTGTGGCGTGGTCTGGCTGCGGGGGATGCATGTGGCTTCTCACCACATTGCTGTGTGAATCTGGGGGTAAGGGAGTGAGAATTACACACGATTGGGCTGGCGCGAGCGGGGTAGGCATAATCCGAGGGGTGCGCAGGGAGTTTTACATGCGATTTCGCTGGCATGAGCGGGATACGCGTATTCCAGGGTGCGCGGGGAGTTGTACATGCGATTTTGCTGGCGTGAGCAGGGTACGAGTAATCTGAGGGGTGCACAGGGAGTTTTACACATGATTTCGCTGGCGCGAGCGGGGTACGCATAATCCGAGGTGTGTGCGGGGAGTTTTACACGCGTCTTTGCTGGGGCGAGTGGGGTATGCATAATCCGAGGTGTGCGCAGGGAGTTTTACACGTGATTTCGCTGGCGTGAGTGGGTTACGTGTCATCCGAGGGGTGCGCTGGGAGTTTTACACATGATTTCACTGGCACGTGAGGGTTGAGTGGCGTTTTTAACACGTTTTCATGGTTGGGGGCTGTATGCTGTTCCACTGGCCTTTGCGCCATGTAGGGGATTCGTGCTATGTTTTTGGCGCATCAGGCAGGGTTGGGGGCATAACTGGCGCTGCTGCAGGGTCGCTGCGCCACTCAGCGCCACGGCTGGTTATGGATGTATGTATCCATTAATACGCTGTGTGTGAAAATGGGTTTTGGCGCATGCGGCTAGCGCACACTGATGCACGCTCCCTCTCTCCGCTGCCTGCATGCGCTGCTTCTGCGCTAAATTCTATGAACTACCCCCATTGTGTCATTAGTCTTTTGAGTCAAATCTTGCCACAGTAGTCTTTGCATGTTTTCATAATCACCCTCTGACTCGAGATGAGGTGTGCCCATTTTAACATAATCTCTCTTATTCATCACTATTTTATTTCCTCCCTTATCTGCAGGTTTTATAATTATATTATCATATTTTTTTAATGATTGTAATTTTTTTATGAGCATATCAGTCATCTAGTCTGATGATTTCTTGAGTCACTAAATTGAAGAAAATATTAATTGCATTTTCCTCTGGTAATAATGGGGTACATTTAGATTTTGTTTTTAAGCACATTTTATTCTCATTGTTCTATCTCTAGTTCTTCTATGAGTTTCTTCATATCTGATGCTGTTATCTAGTGAGAGTAGAAGCTTGATGTTGTCCACGTCTGTTAGTGATGTTGTTGATATATCTTTAGCTATAAGCTAGGATGCTAGTTTCTTAGATATCCTCTCTCATGTTAGCAAATACATTTTGTAAATTCAATTCACAACAAAATGTGTTCATGTCCACATAAATATCAATGAATTTTAAATTGCAATGTGTGGAAAGTGTAATTAACTAAATCACACTAAGAAATACAAGTTAAATTAAATATATCATTCGGTTTGAGATATGTGACTCGAGCAAAATATTTTGTTCAAGTTCTGTACAATTTGATGTAGATAAATTGACAATAGTTGCATCTAATGATATCTCGTGTGAGTTTGTCTTAGCCTGGTGTAGGAAAAAAGAAATCCACAAAATTAAAAAATGAGTGCACCACGTGTAAGAAAAAGCATAAACAGTATTCTTACATCATACATTCATGCATAACCATTCACACATAGCCAACTTTAGCAATCCCATTGTGGTCGGAACTTGTTATAGCCACAAACAATACACTAGCATATTACAGGAGAAATCTAACAAAAACATCATTCTAACATTATCATTGTTTGGTTGTCACTAGTCCCCTTAACAACCGTATACATTGTTCAATAGTTACCATCTCATCGCAAAAGGAAATGCCACCAACCCAACATGATCTCACCCTCCTTGGTCAGCAGAAATTCACCAATTCCATATCTGGGAAACATTTTGATGCACAGCCTCATCATGCCACCTCAAGCTATTGGTGCTGCAATATCCCACTGAATTGGACCAATGAGCAGCGCACCAACTTGGAACACACCTCCTCTATTCATACCCCATTCCCACTGCCTACACCTGATCACTATGTAGCTTCTTGTCTCGATATATGTTGCCAATCCTGGTACATAATCTTCTAGTGACTTCCTTGTAATGGCCTTCTAGAAAAAAACATGACAGGTCCACTGGTAAACACAGCTCCTGGACCATAATTTCTGTTAATTTCTCCATATGATTCATCCCATTTCACATTGTGGCTGCCTGAACACTAGTCATACCCCTCACTGTGGCCTTCACAATCATTATGTTTTTTTTCCCTATCTGATGAGGCAGCATTGGCTGTCTGGGAATGAGAATTAGCCCCTTGAGAAACACTTTGATTGCGATATGAGGCTAGCAACTATTACACACACCTCCCCACTAGCCCTTGAGCCCTCAGCCTGTTTGCAGGGCAGGACAAAATGCAATCAAGTGCTCCTAACTAACATATATGGTCTAATGCACTGCAATAGCAGCTTAATGCCTCTAATTGAGGCCTACCCAAAATGGCAAAGCTCTTGCTCATAGCACCTGATATCCCTATGAACACAAGACACAGACATGCAGTGTTTTGTTCTACAGTGTGTGTTCCAAAAGTTATTAAAACCGAAAAGTGCATGTTTGTCATGAAAGAAAATACAATGTGATGGGCGGGGGTGTGTGTGTGTGTGTGTGTGTGTGTGTGTCATGTCAGATGGTGAAAGTATTCTTGTCACTGCCCCTGCCTTGGGACGAGGTAATCGGCTGTGCTGTGAGTTCCCTTGGTACTGTAGTTGTGAGAAATGGACTAAGTCCAGTTTACCTCCTTGAATTGCTATCCGTATATCATAGTGGGCATTGTGGGTGTTATTGTGTAAATCTGTACTGTCTCTTTTGTTTTCTTTTTACATGCTACTTGAGCTTTTAGATTGATTTTATATTTGTAAATGGCTTATTCTTTATCATATTGCTATGTTGCTACTATTTTGTTTGTCTGAAGCTTATTTTATATATGTGTTTAGTTATCAATATGTGTAAAGTTTATTAAATAGACTGTATCACATTAATGAATTAAATAAAAATAAGAAAGTATTCTTGTAGTGCAATGCATCTGTCGTGTAACATTTAGAATGTGGTGCCATGAGCCCGATTGTGTGTAGGTGTGCTACACAATGTGCTGCGTGTTTTCTTTGAGGTGTGATGCACACCGGAATCTGGTACCATGCACCATGTATTTTCTGCAATCATGTTGTGCAGGCAAATTGTAGTAAACATGGTGCCATGTATTGTGCTGCGTGTTGTGCTCAGGGCTCAGATGGAGACAATGTGCTAGATGAAAAATAGTGTGTTGTGTCCTCTCTGTAAGGTGCAGTGCATGTAAGCAAAACAATGTTATGTGCAATACAATGTTATGTGCTGCAATGCTGACAAAAAGCAACGCTACAATGCAATAATTGCCTGTGTTATGTAAAAACAAAATATACTACTGTGTGCTATGTTGGGCCATATCTTGGCTAGAATCCTAAGATTAAGAGCACTGATGCTGCCCTCATGTCAAGTAACCTTTGCGTCACTAATGCAGTCCTGATGCCCTGTTAGATGATTTTTCTCCGATGGTACTACCACTCACGCTTTGGCCGGTGACCTGCATCTGGACACTGGATCTTGTTGTGACTCCTGTTGTAGATTCTTTGTCTATGTTTTTTCCTTTCCCTCTTGTCCCTATATGCCTGTTGACATGGGAATTGGCAATGTCTTTTTTTTTGTATTTGCAGAGTTTTTATATCTATTATCCTATCTATGTGTTTTAATTTGAGTTAAAACCTCTCTTTTTAGCATCAACATCTCCTGGTTTGTTCTATTTTCTTCTTCCTCTCCACTTTCTATACTTTACCCTTCTGAGCTACACTACCCATTTTAGCTAACTGGTGTAGTGCTTCGATTATTTCCTCTAGAGTCCAATTTGGAATCATATTTAGCTTGATATGTATAGATTATGTCCAATTAATAATCCTTTTTATCTATGAAAAATATATGCGATTTTCATAATTTGATTTGGTCTTCAAATTCTCCTAGTATTTGAGCAAATGCAGTAATGTTAGTTTCTGGATGATAAATTATTTGTAGTTCATCTAACTGTATGATTTGTACTTCAGTGTTTTAATGACATTTACTAGTATGCTTAATTAATAGTCGCAGCTTAGTAAAAGATTGAGTCAGATTGTCATCCCACTGTCCTGCTAATTCTCTATCTTCTCCATCTTCAACAGCTTGGACAAATTTAGACTTGGATGTGTCCATAAACAAGAAAAGAGATGTTGGGTACGTTCCTGCAATTATTTAGAATTATATATTATTCATCATAAATATGTAATAGAAAATTAATTATATGTTATTTAACAGTTTTAATTCTATTCTGCATATTTAACAGATGCATTTATAAAGAGAATATTGCTATATCTATCAGTACACATGAACGTACAGGCATCATTATATTGTGGTTTATTGGATACAAAATTGTATAGAAGTTTATATTTAAAAGGTATGTTGTTATACAAGCATTTCTATTAAATATGGAATTGGCACATCACAAAATATCATTTTGGGTTATCAAGTTGGGATAATATGATAATTACAGCACTTTTTTTTAAAATATACCTATGTAAGGAAAATTACCTTAGTATTGAACAGTAGACATGGATACAATGGGCCTGATTCACAGAAGGTTTTCCTATGGGAGTGCACCATTATAAAACACTTCTGTGAATCAGGTCCAATGGACACAAGTTTCAAAAACCTTTATTTAAAATTGTTCTTGGAATGTAGAATTCCTAACTGGCCAGAACTCTAAAATGGGTGTATTCTAAAATATTCCTTCAATTTACAATTTCCTCTTGCAGCCCCAATGGCTCTTGGTACTTGACGTCCTTATTTTATTTCACTCGCCTTTTGGCCTCTTCTAAAGATCTTTAGATTTTACTTTAGCCCTCTTGGTGTATTTTTACATTTCACATATTACATTTTCCTCTTATTTAACTTTCTTTCCAATGATCACCGCTTGTAATAGCTTTCAAAAAGTTCACAACATTTCACAGAGACTTTCAAATGTGTGACTTGCTCTCGCAGGACCACTCTGCTACTCTGTATCTTTTTCTTTTACCAATTGCTCACTTTGTCCATGTTTTATCAGCTCACGCGCAACCTTCAACTTTCAAATCACAGTCACTTTTCCTATAATGTCACCAAGACTTTTGTTGTGCTCGATAACTCACCTGTTATGTTAAATTGATGTCTTTCATATTTTCCTCAAATCTCAACACCATTATCAATGCCTTCTCTGCTCCTCCCCAACTCTGCTGTTCACCCGGGAGGGTTGCGGGCCATTTCCTGGCACATTGAAGGTTTCTTTCCTCTGCTCGCTCGGCTATGCCTTTCTAACACACACACACATCTTCCCAAAAGCTTTGAAATCTTGCCTGGTTTTCTCTTGATCCACTCAGTTGCTGATCAGCCAATTGCCCTACCACTTCCCACAGCCTGGTTTGCATCAGCCTCAGAAGAGCTGTTCCTTCTCGTACTCAGCCTGGCTCAAAGTGTGTCTGTGCGCGGCACCTTTTATTTTAACAGGGAGACTTAATAAGTGACAGGTGTACATTATTAGAACTACATGCCTGACTCTGACTGGCCTTATAAAAAGGGCCAGGGCTAATGCAAGCCAGGGAAGGAAATCCTTCTGTTGTCATTCCTCATCTTCCTTGGTGCAGTACCTTTGTCAAGAGAAGATGGGGAGGAATTATGGGAGTTGTAGATTCCCATAAAATAAACAGGGGGTGTTAGGTGGGTTGTGGAAAAAGGGGGGATACCATGTCTCACCATTGGGTGCTCCTACCCCATTCCCCGAGGATCCCTACCCAGGTGATCCTCCCTCGCTTGTCCACCCCCAGGGTCAGGACCCGAAAGCGATGGCCTTTCCCAGGCCACCTGAGTACAGGGATTCCTGAGTACTATATTGTGAAACATCCTCTGGTTTTTCACATCTGGGAATGCTGGGTTTTATTTAATTCAGACGTACTGATCATCTCACAATGGTGCCTGTCTTCAAATGATACATAATTGAAATTCTTTCCAAGTTTATGTTTTCTGAACTTTAATCAATCAATTGTTAAACGACATTCTATGAGCAAATATTCAATAAACTAAATAGATGAGATTAATTTTTATTTATCTATCCCTTGTGCCGTTTTTGTGTATGAATGTTGTCATTTAAATGTAAAAGCCAGGAAAAGGCTCACTTAGAAAACTACACAATTTATTGTGGTTAAGGAGTGAAACACCTGTAGGCTAATATATGTGACACAGCAAATGTTTCATTTATGTACATTGAATGTGATATAGTTTTGATACAGAATTATATGATTCAAGAAACATTAAAGGAATAAGAATGGTTGTCTGATATGATACACTGATGGTAAGAGTTCATTAAAAGAATGTATGGCGATAAACAACAAGTAACAGAACATGTGTTCATTCACTGTAATACATTATGTACTAAGTGCACTGCGTTAAGACATCTGTTTGGTAGTAGCATACATTTGAGATTAGAAACCAAGGCATAGCAGTTTGCATTTATATTAAAAACAAAGGAATGCAAGGAACATACTGAGCTTTTTAAGAGCAAGCACAAGAGAAGCAATGATACGATATGAATGGAGTTATATAAATACGATATCAGTGCATGCAGTTGCATATTGTTTATATAGAATTATTTTTATATAGGCAAGTGCAAATTGGTGAATGTGGTCACAATGCGCTCTGAAGCTAACAACAGACACCTTGAGACGTGTTCCTACTCTGAATTTCTGCTCATTCATGTGTCTGCAGTTGCTGGGGAAGGCAAGGTGCAGCATGTGGCCCCTCCATCTTGCCACCACTGGCTATCACCTGGAGTCCAAGGCCTTGCTGCAGTCTGCCTTCTTTGCTACCTATCCTCCATTCCAACTGCTTTCCATCATATTTGCATACAAATGCTGAATGAAAGAAGCACTGATTAAGCACTTTTGCACATCCTGCATGTTCCTTTAAACATGTATTTTGTTTTACAATTTTACAATGAACTTTGATAGAAATGCTCTATGAAACATATAAAATACATATTTTCTATGAGCTTGAACCTGTATATTAATGAATAATCAAATTAGGAGCCTGCTTGTGTTGTTGTTGTGTGTACCCCAATGTTCCTTATGTTACAATTGATGTGGGGCACCCTCTTCTACTGATGAGTAAAGTGCTGATTGGGGAACAGCGTTGAATGAATTTTCTTTTTTAATACTGTCAGATTTCCAATTACTCGTCATCCCACCTGACGGTCTTACATTCAGTATTTGGCCCCCCTTTAGTCTTGACTCCTCAAAATCCACTGATTCAAGGAAGAAACTGTCCTAACAATCCTAAAGAAGGCTTCAAATTACCCCAATGATCCTGGAAAAGCACGGGCCTGTTTCCCCCCCACTATTATACATATTCAAACACATTTAATAATTGTTTCCCCACCTACCGAGACAGCAAAACCACTATGACCCCTACACTCTTTGCTTCGACAGTCATCACTCTAGCAAACCTTTCCTCACTTATGTCTTCATCCTTCTGTCGTCTGCATATCATGACAAATTATCTGCAATCTGTATCCTATTTGTCCTCTCTGCCACCTTTGCCATGGTATGTCACTACTCCCTTCTTCATACCATCAGCAAATTGGAATCCAGGACAGAATTCTGGACTGGTTTGCCTCCTACCTCTCCCACATATCCTTCTCCATTTCATGGAACAAAGCCACCTATGGTCTAACTTTCCATCCATGTTGGCATTCCGTAGGGCTCCATTCTTCGCCCATTACTCTTTACCATATGCACCTTCTCCCAAGGACAGCTAATCTCCTGTGGTTTCTCCTACACCCTGTTTGCATTTGACACACAAATCTTTGTTTCATGCTTTTCTGTCTGCCTTTTTCATCAATGATTAACACTCCTCCTAGAAAAAAGGGATTAACCTTCTTGCACCGATCGCCCCTCTATTTCCCTCATCCATCTCTTTTTCACCTAATGTACCCTCCCCTCCCAGAAGGCATGCACTTTTTGGGTACTTTTAGACAGCTGCCTCAACCTCCATCATTTCATCACTATCACTTCTTGAGCAACCAGGATAAGCTTCCTTAATATATGAAACATGTGCCCCCTCCTCGGTTACAAGCAAAACACATACTATCCATAGTACTTAGTTTCCTTGATTACTGTGGCAATCTTCTCAAAGGCCTCCCCTTCTCTTCATTCTCACTTCTTGCCAAAGAGCTAAACTTAATCGCCTGTATCCTCTAAAATGTGCCCGATTCCTCCCCCAAACCCAAACACCGGCTCTATTACTGCTTACTTCCCATGAGAAATGTGCATGTCTCTCTCTTGGGAAATGAATCTGATTGGAGAGGGCAGTTTCCTGATAAACCCATTCTGAAGTCTGAGCTGAGTACCAGCAAGGAGTGGCACATTTCGCCATACATTATTACAAAATCTCAATGTGGAATATTATACTGTGCATGCCACCAAACAAGAAACAGGAAGATGCTTGTTATCTAAAGAATGCAAACTTGCCTTTTGCCTACGAATATTCCTGCACTAGAGCCCTAAGCACACACGAACTTCACACTCTTTCTCACATCATAGAACTTGCAGCTGTATTCGTGTGTGAGCTCATATGAACCCGCAGGTTCCTGCAGATGCACATGGATCCAGCAACTGTACCCATGGGGATGCGCGGATGAGTTCTGGGGGGTTCTGTAAGGCCTAGCTGGTTATGAGCGCATTAACCCAAACTAATGCTGCACCTAAACAATGATCAGCCCCATTACATGGTTGCTATCTCCGTCCACCCAAAACAAGCAATGACGTCCTAATGAACAGATTACTACATCATCTGGAGTGCTTTCTCAAGCAGAAATTAAAAACACACATTGTTTGTCTTACTGAACAAGTTATACTTTAATGGAAGTAACAGAGAAGTAAGGCACTTATTTAAAAACCACATCCACAGATGCAGAATCATGTACAAGAAGTAAAACATATTTGTCCACTCTCTTCGTATAGTAATTTATTAATAGAAGTCTGCATGTACGTGAAGAATGTGCATACATTTCAAGTTAAAGTGCTTTCATGTGACATGGAACATGTTGAAACCTCATTCATCAGCACTGTTTGCATATGGCATCTGTGGTTTTATTATCACATTATAAATCAACTGGATACCATATTTTCCACAATAGAGGCCAAGGGTATATGTTTTTTTTTTCTTCAAAGAAAGTGATCAATTCCCATTTCCAAATAGGTTATTTCTTTCTCCATTGCTTTGCCTCTCTATAGAAAGTTGTATGTGTTGTAAACCTGCAATCGTACATAATGATGCATGCGGCTCAGTTTAAAATACGGCGGGCAAATGAAAGAATGGTGTGAATCTACAAAAGGGACAATTTCTGATAATGGTACAAAATTACTTAATACTTACATTGATTTTACAAAGACTTCAGGAGAAATGAAAGGACTTCAAGCAAGCAGAGCTTCAGCCTGAAAAGGAAAGCGCATGTAACAATGCTTTGATTGGAAGTCCTTACTGTATGCTCTGTGGCCCACTCATAGTGTGCTTCACTTTGGAGTTCTTCTCTTTGACCTACTTCTGGTTGTATCTTTGTTGCTACAGAGTTTTATCTCATCTGGGATATCACATGTGCAACTGTGTGCACTGCTTCATTGTCAGTGTTCTCTATTTGCGGTCTGGGCATGTAGAGTCAAAGATGCAAACATGTGTACAACATGCCAGAGGTTGTAATCTACAATGCATTTTAGAAGAACAATTAGGTCTTATTATTCACTAAGTCAGTGTCAGATCATCCATGGCGCATGTCATTTGGCTAATGCAACACAAGGTCAGATACAGTATGAATATTATTAGAACATGAAAAACATCAGTACAATGATGTGATAGTGAAACGTAAGTATGTCTTAAAGTACATGACATGGAGAGTGCTAGATAACATTCTCATTGGGAATGAAGACGCAGCAGTTGAGTATTGTGTAACATAGTTTTGAACACATTGAGTACAAATAGAGCTACATAGACCATGCAAAGAAAGAAACATGGCACAGTAAAGCAGCTCCACACTGGGAGTTCTTTGTCAGTTATCAATAGTGACAAGTAGATGTGATAGGTGCAGACAAGAGAAGTGTTTTTATAGATATTTGCTTTCCCTCAACTTAAGAATGCTCAGAACCAAAGAAGACATTGGGCCTCATTACGACCCTGGCGGAACGGGTTAAACCAGGGAAAACCAGGCGTGCATACCGGGTCCCACGAGGGGAAGAGGGAGCAAACAACGGGCCATCTCGTAATGGCCCGTTGTTTACTCCCTCTCCCATTCCCATTCAGCCCTATGGGGGCTGAAATGGGAATGGGGATGAACCGTGTTTGTGTCCTCGAGTGAGGAATTACCGAGCCATCCGAACTCGGAATGGTCGGTAAGTCCTCATTCCGAGGACACGGACACAGATGCGGTTTTGACGGCAGCCATGCCGCCAATAGCGGCATGGCTACCGGCATACCTCGTAATGAGGCCCACTGTCTTCCCCCACATGGCACCCTCTTGCAGTCCTCTAGTTGGGGCTATTGTGCTCCTGCATGCCTTTGGCGACAGGCTTTAGAATTCTGGTAAGGTATGGGTGTAACATGTCGGGACACTACAAGTAACCGAGTCATTTTGTGTGCAGTGTTTCACACAGAATATGCATGCAGTGCAATTTTAGGGCAGTGAGCATTTGTTTACATTACCTCACAAAAGTTATTTTATTGTGCTTTGCTGACTCAAACATCTGGCAAATGTCTCTCCATCTTAAGTCTTATGCAAATGAAGTGCACAGATTAGTTCTCTATTATGCCTGAGACCTATACTTATTTATGCAAATGATTCATTCCATTCCTTCCGTGGGTTATACACATATTTCCTGCATTATTATTTGTTGTTGAGTGACAATAAGCAGAGGGAGGGGTATCTATGTATGAGATTTACAAAACCCTAAATGAGCTAGGTAGCACATGGGCCCTGTTGATTGCGGACCCATCCATTGGGGTTACAGGTAGATTGTGTTGGTAGCAGAGATACCTGGGATGGGTATGATGGGTAGCAGAGGTGCAAGAGTTTGAATAGTAGGGTGGACTGCAGAGATTTCAAAATTCAAGATATTGCTTGAAGACTAGGGGATTCAGTTACTTACTAAAATCTATGATGTAGGTAGCCAATCATATCTACATTGGTTGGTGGTAGTCGGTGAAAATCTCGAAAAAAATCTCGAATGACAATAAGGTTGAAAAAAAAATCTCGAAAAAAAAAGTCGAATTACTCTTTTTTTAATTATATATTTATTTTGGGGTCCGGGATAAAAAAAAATGGGGAAAAAAGAAAAGGGGGGGGGGGGGGGGGTTGGGGGAGGAACCCCCCATTTCGAATAAAAAAACGGCATAAAAAAAAATTCGACTTTTTTTTTTCGACCTTTTTTTTCAACCTTTTTTTTCGAGATTTTATTTTTCGATTTTATCACTATAAACCTACATTGGTACCTTGTTGTAGAGGCAGGGTGTGCATCAGGAAAAAACACGTTTCCTATTGTTGTTCCCACTTGCAGTTCTTTATTTTGTGCCTTGCAATGTTGTGCCTTCTGGTAGTGAATTCTACTCCAAAGATGCCGGGCTTCTAAGCCAAGTAAATGAGTGTTTTGGTTGTGACTGCATGCATATGGTGATGTGTGTTTGAGGATGTAGCCAGTGCAGCTCCATTAGGATGATTCATACGTGGTTACCTTTTCTTGGGGTTGGGAGGAGGCACGCTGGAGGATGCAAGCTTGCCTACAAAGTTTATTTCAGCCCTTGTAAAGTTGAGTTTCAGGTAGGCATTTCACATCCTGACTTGGCTAAGAGGCATGCTGTAACTGAGTTGTCATTGTTGATGCAATTGACCTTCTGAGAAAGCTTTAATGGCATCTGCTTATTGGTGCATCTTGATGTCGATGGTGATGAGGAGTTCTCCTAGCAGTTCACATAGAGGTTACACATGATGCTGGGGCCCATCTGAATTATTTGGTTACTGTTAAATGTGCATATAAACGACCTCCAGGCAGCCTTGATATTGGCCAATCCTACCAGAATGATTGCTATTGGTTTTGGAGATGTATTACTCAAATGTTCTTGTGTATAACTCATCAAAGTTCCAATTCTCCCCAAAGAGCACATGTTTCTCATTGTATTGTTTGTTTCAATTGTTATACATTACAACAAATCATATTAATATTAGCAGACTTTGCAACGTAAAGCACATTAGACAAACATAATCTGCTAAAACATCTAAGAAAGCAGCACTCAATTTGCTAATTTCATGTAGAACAACCAGTAACACTCCCCTTTGTTTACTTTTCTTGTTTTCACTGCATCAATTATATGCCTCGATCTACAAAGGGCACTTTTCAAAGGTTCAAGACAGAAGTTCAGGCTCATTACTTTGCATGCATAGCTCACGAGTAAAGCCCTTGACTCTGGTGCATGGCCCAAATTACATGCACAAGTGAAACTCCTGTCACATATGTATGGAACAAAACTCAGACACAAGGATTTGTGGAGGCTGGCAAAGACTTTTATTGAAGTAAAAGGAGGGTTGGAGAAAGAGATATCTAACCATAACTCTAAGAGGGGTTTCCCTGCCTCAACAAAACCAAAGGATGTCTGTGTCAGAATGACCAAAGTAACGTTCTCTATCCTGTGTCAAACTCCTAATATTACCCTTACACACTAAACTCAGGATAAAGTGAAAAGGGACTTAGTCTTTCAACTGGTTGTCTGCAGCTCTTTTCCAAAGTTCCAACATAAAGTTCCAAATGAAACAAAAAGAAATGAACAACCAAAATTCAATAAGTCTCAGGAAATGACCCCCTGTGTTTTTCAGGCTTTTTACAGTTCACAGCCTCAATGGGTATGGTTCTTCCCTTCATCTCATTCTCACTTTGACCATTCACAATGGGCAAACATTATTTATCTTCTCTTGTCTCCTTTGAGTTTTGCAACAATCACTAGGGAAAGGGCTCTCTTTCCCTAGTCACAATGTTCAAGTTTCAACTCCAGGGGGAATTACTCCCTTCCCTTGGATTTCACACATTCAAGAGGATTACTCCATCCTTTTGATTTCCTCAGTTTGTATGCAGATTCTTGGCAAGCATGAGTGTGAGTCCAAGACCCTCCTGTCAGTCTGGTACACTTTCCTCCTTTGCTTCCAAACACATGTCTCAACACAATTGGATGTGGGTCCCAGACTTGCAATCTCTTTGCCTGGTGTACTTTCCTGCCAGTACTATCTCGACTTGCTCACTTGTATTTGGGTACAGTTCCCAGACTCGCCTGCCAGTATTATCTTGACTTGCTCACTTGTATTTGATTGCAGGTCCCAGACTTGCAAAGCATTTGCCTGGTGTACTCTCTTTTCAACCATTGGGTCCACAACCTGTTTTCACTTGCTTCTTTCAACAATGGCCTTGGCATACCAACTTCCCTTCTTGGGTTCACTCAGTTTGTGTATTTTTTTTTTCAGTGATTTGCAGTGTACATCACAAAGCACCCTGCTGTCCCAACTCCCCTTTCTGGGCTAGCTGGTTTCTCCTGGCTGCTTTGGCATTCTCCATAGTCTGCATTTCATGTATATTGTCGATGGACTGGTTTAGATGGAATTGCACTTTTTCATGTAAAATATAGGTTGTCCATGCTTTGGCAGACGATGGTTTGTATTAGATACTTTAGTATGTCAACGGTTTATTTTCGATGCTATCACTATAAACCGTCTCAATGGCTCTCTGGTACCCACAATGCCTAAGCCTGTGTTCCACAACTTCCTCTTATCTTGGCCTCTATGGAGCAAACCTCCGGCTTCAGAGCCTCTCGTGGAAGCACCTCCTGCAAATTCCCTGCTCCGCTGCAACTTGCTTCTTCTCAGTTTCCCAACCCGTACCGGGAGAAGTGGGCTACCGTGTTTCTTGATGCTTGGTATTTTTAAACGTCATTGCCCCTATCGGCTCCTTGCAACAACTAGAGTGTGTCTTTGTCTTCCTGGCTTCAGCACTCTGCATTTCTCTAGTGCTCTTCTTCGTCTCATTAATTTGACCACAATGGTGTGAAAGTGCCTTGTTGTCAGTCTGGACTGGATGTTCTGATGTTATATTACTGTATGTCATAGAGGATTTAAGAAAGTAAGGGGTTGGTGTCATACCCTGAGCGGAAATGGGGATACAATGTTGCAGCTACCAAGTCCACCTCTGTCCATGAGGGTTAAATCCCTGCATATGGTCCTCCCTCTGGTAGCCACCCTGAGTTTCAGGATCAGGTAGTGGCTGCCTTTCCCTCGTCATATGGGTGAGAGTTTCCCCGGAGAGGCAGTGATGACGTTACTAGATACAACACACAGAGTAGACTCACCCCTTCCATGTGGGTACTGTTAAATTGGGTAATTATGGCATAGTTTATTGCAGCATGTAGAAGTAGGAGAAAATAATTATATAGTGCTATTTATAACCCAACATTATATTTTTGGCAACAAAGTGAACAATGTTAAATGTTTAGAGCTGAAAATCCGATTTTATTGAACACTGCTGTTCGGAGAATGTTCTGAGCATCTATCTCTCAGCTAATATCTGAGAACAGAAATTGGGGAAGGGGGAATATAATGTCTTTTAGCAACCCCTAATATTTAAGCAATCAAATGAAATGAGTCACAATATCAGTTCCCTTGTTCCCAATTGTAGATTATGTGCAGATGCTAATTAGACCAACACACTTGGTTAAGTCTACTATTAATAGTCATTATACCTTGTGCTTGAGTGCAGTGAGTCATCAGATGACAGTCGTTAACTAGCCACTTAACTGACAACATTTCGTGGTCATTGTGTTCAGTTGGAATTATGCAAAATTGTGCTATCCGAGAGAACAACACTGGATCCACATAAATATAATCAATTATGGCTTTGGCGTTACCCCTATGCCAAGTATTTTGTGGTGGTATATCATCCAAAAGGGCACTATTCAACATAAGCAAGTTGCGTGACCTGATGAGATGGTTCTACTGTAAGAAATGCAGAGTGCTGAAGCCAGGAAGATAATGGCCTCATTACGAGTCAGGCGGAAGGGGTTAACGGGGTCCGCTAATGGGTGCGGACCCGTTATTCCCATTCCGCCTGATTATGAGGTCCCCTCGCTGGACCCGGGAATGACGCCTGGTAAAACCAACGGGCCGGTCGTAATCGGCCCATTGTTAGTTCCCTCTCCCATTACCATTGAGCCCTATGGGGGCTTGAATGGAAATGGGGAAGGTCCGGGCCCGGGTTCCCTGAGGGAGGAATTACCAGGCCCTCCGAACTCAGAATGGCCCGGTAATTTCACATTCAGGGAACTCGGACCTGGTTTTGGAGGCAGCCATGCCGCTATTAGCGGAATCACTCCCGCCAAACCCGTAATGAGGCCCAATATCTTGTTTTACGTCAACAAAGTCAGTCAATCCAGAGACCCTGGACCTGATGGTCTGTCCAATTGTGTATTAAAACAGCATCCTGATGTCTGGGCCACAATTTTGTTCAACATATTTTCCCACATAAACAACACACAGCGCATACCGCAGTCCTGGAAACACTCCATCGTTCTCCCAATATATAAAAAGGGCGACCGCCAAAACCCAGCTAGTTACAGGCCAATAGCCATACTGGATGCACCAGGTAGAATCTTCAGTTGCATCATGCTGACCATAGCTGATGCACCCAACTAGTCTCTCAAAGGATAGCGTGGTTACTGTATGCTGACAAACTCGTTCTTGTTCGCAGACTCCACGAGGTCTGCACAATCTTCTGGATAAGCTGGCTGAATATGCCCACTCCAATAATTTAGTTACAAAACATTAATAAAAACTAATTGTGATCGGTGGGAAAAATATTGGAAGGAAATCAAGCAAGTTTCCATGGTCTCTTCAGAATTCAACATTCATGGTGGGTGATCAGTATAAGTATTTGGGAACTCCCTTTATTGATTCAGCTAGTGACAGAATATACCTGTTAAGTCTGGAGGTCAAAGTAAGAAATCTCACATCCCAGATCAGAATTTTGGTATATAAATATGGTAAATTTACTTATAGCCATATTCTGACGTGTTTACAGCAAAAGGTTGTACCCATTTAACTTATGGGTCAGAAACAAAGTTGCCCAGAGAGAGAAGTGTTGGGATACTCTAGAGGCTTGTTTCTAGAAATCAGTACTTAAACTACCTAGGTGCATACCGATTGCTGTAATACGTTTCAAACTGGGGTCTCTCACTTTGTATATTCATGTCATGTGGAAAATGTGTTGTCTCCTGATAAAATGTCTTTTGGGCACTAACTCAAATAACATCTTGAGCACAGTAGCCCAGTATATATTAACCTCCTCAGAGGTGTTTCTTCGAACTTGGCAAAGTTTTATAACAGATGCCCTGTCCGATGCAAACATTTCTATTAAGTTACTAACAACCAATCCTGGAAGGGCTAGAACCAAGCTGTATCAATATGACTGGATATGCACACAGAATCAGTGTAATACTTATGTGGATTTCAATTCCTTTCTGTTTGGTCACAAAAAAATGTGCCATACGGCTGATTATCTGACTAGGCGTCCCTCGCCTCAGCTTCGAAGTCAATACTCCTGATTTATATTAAATCTGCGGCCTAACAATGATATATTAGCAAGGAAAGGCATTATAACCAAAGACCAAGATTTCTGTCGCTTTTCTAAAGATTTGGCGCCAAAAGAAACTCTACAGCACATAGTGGTTTAATGCCCTGTCTTAAATGAAAAACGGAAAACTTTTTTTTTTAAAACTCACTAAATATATACCGACCTCTAACTGTGAATGAAGCATGGCGTATTGTTTTTACCTGTCCCAGATTATCAGTCAAAATTGCCGTTGTGCATTTTTTTGCAATTAGTGATTCCTCAGTTGTCAGCTCAGAACTAAAATTAATGTTGTAGCAGATCAATTCCTTGTGTTTGTATCCCATTTTTATCTATATATTCTGTTTTAAACAATCTGTTTTAATGTATCAAATACTGATAAAATACGGTTATGAATGTAAGGACATGGATTATGTAATGAATTTGAAAAGTTGATTAACTCAGCCAACCAAATTAAAAAAAAAAAGAAGCTAAATAAAATACTTCACCTTAGAGGGTTGCGGGTATCAAAGAAAGAAGAGTATGAAGGAACCAAATTCTCAAGCCTGTCATAGTGCCAAGACCTGCTAGAGTTCATTCCACCAAAAAGTGACATTTATTAACAGTAACTATTCTAAATGCTGGTCGAAGTGGACCAGTCTTAGCTGTAGCGTTAAGACAAAAGTCCGAGCTATTATCTAAGCTCACACACTGGCGTGCAGTTAGGGTGTCTGAAGGATCTTTAACACAACAAGGCTCAAAGGATGTCCAGGTTTTAGTCATCAATCAGATTCTAGACATCTTTTTAGTACAACATGTGTTCCGAGATTTAGGATCAAATTCTGTTATTAACTGCTGGGATTATGAGACACATGGTCGTCTTGTTGCTCCTTTGTGGATCACCCAACTGTGAATGGGGCCTAGTAAATTCCAATTTGGACTATGCAAAAGCCATTCGAGAGGCATTCAGCAGCACCAACTCTCTCCACCTCAGGCCTCACAAAATGCAACAATCAGGCTAATTTACCAGGTGCTCAAATGTTCTTGGATGTCTCAATTTCTGAGATGTCTGTACATGTTGGCAGTCAAACAGCGGGTGGTATTTAAGGTACTGTGTCTCATCTTCAAATGGACCCAGATAGTGCCACAAAACTATTTGTTTGATGAGAACCAACCTCATCGGCCAAAATATATCTTCGGACAGTGTATCAGCCAGTGCTAGCTGTCCCTGCATATTCCAATGCATTTAGAGGAGACAGACATTTTCGGACCTCTCTGTCTAGCTGTATGATGAGTATTGACTGTCTAATTCTCTTTTGAAAAATTCTGAAAGCCCATATTTTCAAGCAACCATATCTGTTTTTCTCCCCTGTGTTGCTTATTTTGATCATAACATGTGTGCCCATATTTAGGTTATTCTGTCTGCATCTACACAACGTAAGTTACTAAATTCCATGTAATTCATTTAAATCAAACATGCAAATTCATGTAATGCTAGCTTGCACTTTTTGTTGTGTGTGCCTCTGGCATTTGAGATGTTTAAGCCACCGTTTATAAATTGCACCAATCTTTAAAGTGTAAGCCACGTTTCGGTGTTTTTGTAATCACTGTGATGCTGGAAATGCATGAGTTCATGTGGGACTCCTGGTGGTGCGGCTCTTCTTGTATTTGGTTTGGTGAACAGACCCTTGGGATACCCTTATGACACCCATGGGTGGTAGTACGACTCTGTACTCCTAGTGTATGATTTTGGGAACATGTGTGTGGTCCACAGAGCAGGGTACAGGCTGGTGGCAGTTCTGTGCTGAATTGACAGCTGCGCTGAGCGTCCTGCATTTTGGGATGCCCATGCCCTGTCATTGGAATCGGTGTATTCCTGATAGGAAACAAGATGGCTCCTGTGGCCTCTTGCTTTTCTCGCCTGTTACCTTACTTTTCTCAAAGTTCTGGGAAGTGCTGACTCTGTCCCTTCCCCCTGACTAGCTGTTTGGTGGAAATTCCATATGGTTTTGTGGGGAAGTCCAGGCCAGACTGGCTGGAGCCTTCCCAGTGACTTTATTTTGTGGGTACACCCTTGTGGTGTGACCTGGGTGAGTGGAGTGTGTGACAAATACGCATTTCATGTTATGGGTGTCTAGAATCGGGTCTTTGACACAATGACTGAGACAGCCCTGCCCGAAACCGGTATGAATGCAGTGTGTAGTGCTGAATGGCAGAGTGCTTGTCCGAATCCACATTTTGTGTTGTGAGTGTCTGGATGGAGAAGAATGGCCTGAATGCACTGTGCTCCTGATTGGCTGCCTGACTGCCTAAATGCCATTCTGAGTGAATGGTTGCCTGAGTGTGACCCACCAGAGTGAATGGGAGATCAACAGTATATTTGGGGGCCTCTCACTGCTAGAAATCGTCCAGAAGCTGAAGTTGAAACTGATGCTTAATTTTGAAGCCCACTGGAGGAAGAACAACTGCTGCTATTGTCCTTCGCTAATCTGAAAGCTCTTGTGCCTTCAAGGAACTGATCCAGGCTTCATGTGTTAATTCTGCCACAAAAATATCACAATGCAAAAATATTGGCATATTTCACACATGGACCCTGCGGGGGACACCCCGGCAACTCCTGCATCATTTTTTAATGTGCGAGGAACACCTCTGCAACCCTTGCTCCCACATAATATCCCCTCCAAAAATATCGCCTACAGCGAACCAAACAGCCATATCTACGGTGATATTTTTGTTGGGGATATTATGTAGTGATACCCTGATCCAAGAGAGGACCTGGCTATGAGACCTCTTCCGAGCTACGAAGGACCATCGTGTACCAGCTGATCTTTTCCAAAGCTCCTGGACATCAGACCCTCGAAAGGCTGCTGACCGGAGACGGGAACTGCACGGAATCACAAAGAGAAGTGCCCAGACATTGAATTCCATCACTGTTGACGACCGCCATCACCGACGGGAGCCGCAGTGCTCCTTTGCCTAAGAACATTGAAACAAGGACTCCCTTGCTCACTTGCTCATCATCGTCAACCGCCTTCGTCCTGCCAGAGAAAATCAAGGCCACAGACGGCCGAGGAGAATCCACCGGTGGGTTTCCCACCACCCAAAGACCGCAGAGACGCTGACGACTCGACGCCCTTATTGGGCCAAAGTTCTTCATTGCCTCCTTGCGGTAACAAACACTCGTTGTCGAGGTGCACTGCATGCCTCAACTTCCAGGACGTTTTTAGCCGATCGTCAATGAGCTCAATGATCCATGGCTCCTGCCTTAAAGGGAGCCGCTCAAGAAGTATCTGTCCACGACCTGACGTCAAACTCTGCTATTCCAGGTACATTGGGGTTATAGAAGGACATAAGACTCATATAAACAATATATGGACCGGGCTTGTAGTATATCTTTATTTAAAGGTTGCCCAGGTGGGGGGATACTCGCACAGTACTGTGTCTAGGTAATGGGGCCAGTATTCTGCCTATTGTTTAACCAACCTGCTTTCCTCCTATGTCTATTGTTGGTTCACTTTATTAACTGATTTGTATGATTTGAACTGAGTATAGTTGATGAATTTTAATGGAATCAAGAGGAATTGTGGTACCACATTGACACTTTATATATTTACCATTTTAGAATTGTCAGAGCACAACGTGTGGTATTGTATGTGTACATAATCAAAGCCTTATTTATATAAAGACTGTGTTTTCACTAACATAATGTGTGTGCATTCCTTTGTGGGTGCTTGGTGACTGCACTGCACTTAAGAACCAGCCCACATCACCTCCTGAGAGCTAAGCCTTGATTGCTCGTCCATTGCTACCAACAATAGAGAATCTTTGCTGGGGTGCTCTGTGCTTTGACTCTGCCATATAGAGAGCAGAAGTACAGATAACCCCCTCAGGTGCTCTACAATCACCATATTCCATCAAAGCTTATGGCAAGATGATTCTGCATGCAGCATGAGTACACATTGGTCAATGCTTGTTAATGCACGTTTGGAGTGTTGTTGATTAGATTCACCTGGACATGTGTTGATTTTAAGGGAAATCATTCAGAAAAACATTGAACAAAACAGGAGCTAACTGGCAATATTTTCATTACCACAATATGTTCCTTAAAGCCTCCTGTTTGAATGTGTTTCCAACATTTGAATTAAAGAGCTATGTGGGTCAATTTTGATGTGGCGGTACATTATATAGAGGCATTAAAGTGAAGTGTAATGCTTGTATGTCTTCATTTTATGCTCTGACTCATATTGATATGTTTCCAAAGAGGCATGTTTTCCTTCTCTTTCTTGTAAGAACACCCTGCTTCATGCCTGCATGAGATGTACATGCAGGCATGAACTAAACTATTAGTATAGAATACATCTCACATGAGAGGATGAATGCTACTGATGACCATCAATGCAATAAAACTGTAAATGAGGTGAGTTGCATTTGTTACATTTTGTTTATGAAGTGTGATTGGGGATGGTCAACCCACATGGGAGACAGGCACCCACGGTTTGGAGCAGCACCTCCTGTCGTCCTGGAACTCCAGCCATCATGCATTACACTTTTTCCCTCTAGGGAGGGACAGGGAACCCGCAGGGACTCTCCATGAGTGCCGCTGGGCTAGGCGGTGGTCACCCCACATGCGAGGCAGCCATTCAAGGTCAGTCCTTGAGCTCTGGCTGGACTGCATCACAGCTTTTCCCTCCGGGGGGTTTTGAGGACCCTGCTGGCGCTCTGTGGGATTTCTGCTGGGCTTGAGGATGGTCAACCCACATGACAGGATAGGCACCCATGGCTTGGGGCAGCACCCCTGCCAGCCTGGAGCTCTGGCTATGATGCGTTACAGCTTTTCCCTCAGGGGAGGTACAGGGATTCCACCGGGGCTCACCATGACCACCGCTGGGCTGGGGTGTGGTCAACCCACGTGCGAGGCAAACGCCAAAGGTCTGTTGCAGCAACTCCTTCTGTCCTAGAGCTCTGACTGGCCTGTGTTACAGCTTTTCCCTCTGGAGAGAGTTGGTGACATTTCTGGCATTACCTGGGGCCACTGCTGGGCTTGGAGATAGTTGATCCACATGGGGGACAGGTGCCCAAGGCTGGTGGCAGCATCCTGGTTGTCCTGGTGGCAGCATCCTGGTTGTCCTGGAGCTCCGGCATTGCTGCGTTACAGCTTTTCCCTCCAGGGAGTTAAGGGGACCCCGTCCTGCCACACCATGACTGCCGCTGAACTGAGGAGTGGACGACCCACGTGCAAGGCAGATGCCCAAGGCTGGAGGCAGCACAACCGGCTGTCCTGGAGCACAGGTTGGGCTGTGTTACAGCCTTTTCCTCCTGGGAGGGATTGGAACTTGGCTGGCACTCCCTGGCACTCCCTGGAACCACCACTGAGCTTGAGGATGGTAAACCTAAATTGGAGACAGGGGCCCATGGCTTGGTTGGGGACAACACCCCTGAATGTCCTGGACCTCTGGCTGGGCTTTGTTAGGGAGAATCACCTAAGTGCTAAATTCCCTCTACTTCAGAGCCCTCCAGCTCTAATGCTATATTTTTGGACTTTGAACTTTTCATTTTCAATGTGTTTTACTTTTGTGTTCTTTGGATATGGGGTTTTAAACAACTCCATAGGTGTCATCTTTTTCTTGTGTGTCGCACAGCACCTTCAGTACAGGGGCACAGGGGTGTCTTTAAGACTCCCCGAGGTTTAAATACCTTCTCTGGGACTGACTACTCTCTCACAGAACACTTTACTAGTCCTTTTAAATTAATAGACCCAGAACATACTATCTTCCTATAAAGTGCTGGAGGGGTTGCATAGCATCCCGTGTCTAAACACTCATGCAACAGTCAAATGTTATCCTTTCCTCTTGAAATTGATGTTGGCAGTGGTTTTAGAACAAACTACCATGATGTTTCCCGACTGCGAACACTGATAGCTAAAAATTGGGTTTGCCATGTTTTTCAATATGGCGCCCATGACCCCTCTGTAAAAACAGACTCCCGTCATCTTTTCTTGCCATTTCTTTAGGAAAGGTCCTTCTTGTGTTTAGCTCTGCGTGCCAAACCAGGTTTGGTCCCTTTGTTCAATGCCCTTTGGCGGGCTTCAGTGCTGAAGCCCTCCTCTGGCGCCAGAGTGTCTGGGTGGACAGGATGTAAGGGAGGTGCCCAAAACTCCCTGTGCTTAGTCTCCTAGGAGACCTGAATGCACTCTGGTGTGATTGGCTGGCTGACTGTCCATCAAGGACAGCCACCCTGCTAGGTGAGTGACATCTAGGCAGGAATGAATGGGAGAAAACTGTTTAAAAGCAGGTCTCTGGGACTTGGAAGGCAGAGTCCACCACTGAACCGAAGACGACCTGAAGGAAGATGACTGCTGCAACTCCTGGGCCACTGGTTTGCCCGGTAAAGCCCATCGGCAGGTCAGAATTACCTGAAACTCCATCGACAGAGAAGCCCCTTCAAGGACGACTTCTTCCCTTGAGCTGGTGGGAACAACCAACTCGTAAGCTATGTGGACACCGTCTCCATACTGGTCAAATTTTCCTCAGAGTGCTGTTGAAAACCGGATAGCCAGTGAGAAGGATACCAGTTTGTGGACTTTAAGGTACTCACACCTTAAAACCGATGCTTAGCCAAGCTTGTGGCCTCTTCCCTGGTCAGTGCAGGAACCCCCTGCCATCCTCCTTCTTGTCCCCATGACTGAAGCTCAGGAACAGCGAGATCTGCAGGAACTGCCAGGATCAACATCCTCAGCTACAGCTTTTCTTCCTCATTAAGGTACTGTCCAAACGCGGTGTGGACATCCTTTCTGCCATGTTGAAAGTTTGTGAAACTTTCCCAACTTTGGGGTCTTGTTCGCTCCTAAACCGAGATATAACTCTTTTTCTGACATACTACTTCCTTGAACATTGGCAAAGACTTAACTGTTTACTACCAGAACTGTGCTATCCTATAAAGACTCTGAAGCATTGACTTTGGCCCAGACCGATTGAATTGAATTGCTGGTTGTAGTGTACTGAAACTATTTACCCTGCCTATGAATGTAATTGTGCTTTAAATCCTTTTAACCTTGTCTTTCTACCCCTTTTGAAAGTAACTGAAGTGCTGTTTTGCTCCCACTTCAGGCAAGCTTAACTTGTTCAGAAACTTATTGGTTGTGTACTGTTGTGTATTGGAGTGTGGTATTGAGCTGCTTTCTTACTAGTGGAATGTTTTCCAACTGACTGTGTAACTAAATATATATTCTTTTACCAATAAACCTTGAATAGGGTTTGTTTGAAATATTGTGTAACATCTTGTACTGCTCACAGTACTCTTGAGATAAGTCTGTCTGCTCAGGCACTGCTTCCACATAACTATGTAGTACAGGCTTGTAATAAAGGTGAGATTGTGCTTACACCTGTAGCCTTAATTGTGTGTAGTGTTCCCAAAGGGTACTGCATATAATTCTGCCTAACAGGCTGCAATATGTTTTTCCCTCTGGGGAAGAATGGGAACCCACCGGGGATCACTGGGACCACAGCTGGACTTCGGGATGGTCGACCCACATGAGAGACAGGCACCCAAGACCAGGGGCAGCAGCCATGACCATCCGTCAGATCTGGCTGGGCATCATTCCAGTATTTCCCATCCAGGGAAAGTTTGAGACCTTGCCGGTGCTCCCTGGGACTGGCATTGGACTTGGGTACAGTCGACCAACAAGGGAGACAGGCGCCCAAGGTCAGGGTCTGCATCCCAGGCCATCTTGGGCCTCTGGCTGGGCTGCGTTACAGCTTTTCCCTACAGTGAGTGATGGGAACCTGACCTAGGCTCCCTGGGACCGTCGCTGTACTTGGTGAGGGCCAACCCACATGGGCCCATGGTGGGGGACATCACCCCTGACAGTCCAGGAGCTCAGGCTGTTGCTGCGTTACTGTGTTTCCCTCCATGAAGGGAGGGGTACCCTGCCGGAGTTCTCTGGGACCACTGCTACACTTTGGAACAGTTGAACCACTTGTAACACAGGTGCCCAAGGCTAGGGGCAGCACCTCCAGCCGTCCTAGAGCTCTGGCTGGGCTGCATTAGAGTTTTTCCATCCAGGTAGGGACAGGGACCCTGCCAGGGTTTCCCATGACCACAGCTGGGCTGGGGGGCAGTCAATCCAGGTGTGATGCAGTCACCCAAGGGTGGAGGCAGCAACCCCAGCTGACCTATAGCTCTGGCTGGGCTACAGATGTTTCCTCCGGGGAGGGATGTGGACTCTGCCAGGTCTCCCTGGGACCACTGCTGGGCTTGGGGACGGTCGACTCACATTCGAGAAAGGTGCCCATGGCTTGGTGCAGCTGCCCCTGTTATCCTGGAGCTCTGGCCATAACCCATTATAGCTTTTCCCTCTCTCTAGGGACAAGGACACCACTGGGGCTCCCCATGACCGTTGCTGCGCTAGGGGGTGGTCAATACATTTGTGAGGCAGGCGCCCAACGCTGGTTGCAGCAACCCCAGAAGTCCTAGAGCTCTGGCTGGGCTGTGTTACAGCTTTTTCCTAAGGGGAAGAATGTGGACCCTGCTGGAGTTCCCTTGGACCACTGCTGGGCTTGGGGACAGGTGCCCATGGCCACGGGCTGCATCCCCTGCCATCCTGGAGCTCTAGCCATGATGCGTTACAGCTTTCCTTCCAGGAAGGGACAGGGACACCACTGGGACACCCTGTGACTACTACAGGGCCCCCATCCCTCCCTGTAGGAGGGAAATGCTGTAACGCAGCCGAGCCAAGTGCTCTAGGACTGCTGGGGTTGCAGCAACCACCCTAGGCAGACACCAAAGGCTGGTTGCAGCAACCCCCGCAGTCCTAGAGCACTTGGCTGGGCTGCGTTACAGCATTTCCCTCCTGCAGGGAGTGTTGGGGGCCCTGCTAGGGCTCCCTGGGACCGCCGCTAGGCTTGTGGACAGTTGACCCACATGGGAGACAGGGGGCCAAAGCCGGGGGCAGCACAACCAGCTGTCCTATAGCTCTGGTTGGGCTGCGTTACAGCCTATCCCTCCAGAAAGGGACGAGGACCTGGCCTCGGCTTCCTGGGACCGTCACAGTACTTGGGGAGTGCCAACCCACATGGGACACAGGTGCCTATGGCAGGGGACATCACCCCTGACCGTCCTGGAGCTCTGGCTGTGCTATGTTACTGTTTTTCCCTCCATGGAGGGAGGGGGACCCTGCCGGGGCTCCCTGGGACTGCCGCTAGATTTGGGGACAGTTAAACTACATGTAACACAGGTGCCCAAGGCCAGGGGCAGCACTCCCAGCTGCCCTAGAGCTATGGCTGGGCTGCATTAGAGCTTTTCCCTCCAGGGAGGGACAGGGACCCACCAGGGCTCCCCATGACCATTGCTGGGCAGTCAACCCAGGTGTGAGACAGACACCCAAGGCTGGAGGCAGCAATCCCAGCTGTCATAGAGCTCTGGTTAGGCTGCATTACAGATGTTCCCCTCCGCGGAGGGATGTGGACCCTGAAGGGGCTCCCTGGGACCACTGTTGGGCTTGAGGATGGTCGACTCACATGCGAGACATGCGCCCATGGCTGAGGACATCACCCCCAACTGTCCTAGATCTCTTGCTGGGCTGTGTTACACCTTTTCCCTCTGCAGGGGGATGGGGAACCTGCTAGGGCTCCCTGGGACCACTGATGGGCTTGGGGATGGTCGACCCACATGGGAGAAAGGCACCAAGGGCTTGGTGCAGCTCCCCCTGTCATCCTGGAGCTCTGGCCAGGGCACCTTAAGCTTTTCTATCCGGGGAGGGACAGGGACACCGCTGGGGCTCCCCAAGACTGCTGCTGCACTGGGGGGTAGTCAACGCATGTGCGAGGCAGACACCCAAAGCTGGTTGCAGCAACCCCAGAAGTCCTAGAGATTTGGCTGCGCTATGTTATAGCTTTTCCCTATGGTTAGGAATGGGGCCCATGCTGGAGTTACCTTTGACCGCTTCTGGGTTTAGGGAAGGTCAACCCACATCAGAGATAGGTGCCCATGGCCGCGGGTTGCTGCTCCTGCCATCCTGGAGCTCTGTCCATGATGCATTACAGCTTTTCCCTTCCGGGGAGGGACAGGGACACTACCGGGACTCCCCATGACCACTGCTGGGCTAGGGGGTGGTCAAACTATGTGTGAGGCAGACACCAAAGGCTGGTTGTAGCAACCTCAGCAGTCCTAGAGATCTGGTTGGGCTGCGTTACAGCTTTTCCTTGTTGCAGGGAGAGATGGGGACCCTGCTAGGGCTCCCTGGGACCAATGCTCGGCTTGGGGACAGTTCTCCCACATGGGAGACAGGTGCCCATGGCCTTGAGCAGCACAGCCAGCTGTCCTATAGCTCTGCTTGGGCTGTGTTACAGCTTTTCCTTCCAGGGAGGGATGGGAACCTGGCCGGGGCTCCCTGGAACCACAGCTGAGCTTAAGGATCGTCTACCTAAATGGGAGATAGGAGCCCAAGTCTGGGGACATCTACCTTGACCATCCTGGACCTCTGGCTGGGATGCATTACAGCTTTTGCCTCTGGGGAGGGATGAGGACTGCTCCGGGGTTCCCTAGCTGGACTTGGGAACGGTCAACCCACATGGAAGACAGGTGCCCATGGCCAGGGGCAGCTGCTCCGAACTTCCTTGAGCTCTCATCATGATGCGTTACAGCTTTTCCATCTGGGGAGGGACAGGAACACTGCTGGGTCTCCCTGGGACTGGAATTCGACTTGGGTATGGTCGACCAACAAACTAGACAGGTGCTCAAGGCCACAGGCTGCACCTCCAGCCGGACTGGACCTCTGGCTGGGCTGAGTTACTTCTTTTCCCTCCAGTGAGGGATGGAACCCTGCTGGGGCTCCCTGGAAGTGCTGCCGGACTTGGGGACGTCAGACCCACATGGGAGACAGGCACACTTGCCTGGGGACATCACCCTGACTATCCTGAAGCTCTTTCTGCATTGAATTTCTGCTTCTCCCTCCATTGAGCCGGGGCTCTTGCAACTGATTGGGTAACACTATGAGGCCTCCCTGGCACTACCCATTGGGGGTCATTCCAAGTATAGGGGAATACCGGCATGGCATTAAGAGCGTTTCCGTGCTGGCCCTAGACCGTAAAAATTGGCTTATTCTGACTTCGCAAACACGCGCTTACCGCCATGCCGGTAATGAACATTAGCGCCATGCCGCAAAAGTGCCCCCAACGCCCTTACCCCCAACAAATGCACCGTGCATAGCACTACTGACATGGAGTAATCAGCTCTGACCGTAAAAAGCGGTCCCCGCTATTTACGGTCACTGGTAAAGAGCGGAACCGGAAAAAACGGAACCGACAAGGAACGGGAAGGAGCACGGCGGCCATCTTTAAAATCACAATCCATTGCCATCCTCTCCATACAGGACCCAGAGGCAAATACCGAAGAGAGAAATTGGCATTCGAGACCAGTATTATGCCTAAAGCACTAAAAAAGGGGGCTGCACGCATAAGAAAGAAGTGCTTTACCCAGGATGAGCTCCAGATACTGGTGGACACCCTGCACGAACATGCAGACACTGTATTCAGCCGTGATATGCATAGGCCCACCGTCGTCAGGAAGAAAGAGATCTGGGCTTGGTAGCACAGAGGGTGAGCGCCGTAGGAAACACTCCCCGCACCACCAAGGATTGCCGGAAACAGTGGGATGACCTCCGTCTCCGGGTGCGGGCCATCCTCTCGGCAAACCGAAGTCAGGCCCTGGAGACAGGAGGAGGGCCAGGTTCCCCCATCAAAATGATGCCGTGGGAGGAAATGTGCGCGGCCATGATGGGCACAGAAGCCAAAGAAGGGGTTGGCGAAATGGAGTGCGGTGCAGCGTCATCCGCTGATGGAGGTGAGTGTCAAGATTCAAGACAGAACATGCATTCCTAATGTAAGTCACTGCCAAGGGCTGGACAAGGTGTCACGTCATGGTTGGGCAAACCCCCCCTCCTCCCAATGAAATCATGCTGTAACAAGTGGGACCCAGTCTGATGTCAGGTGCAAGGCTGTAACCCATATGGCCCATACCACACAAAGAGGCCGAATCTGTGAGGCACACGGGGCAGTGATTGTAAACACTGTGAATGTGAGTCATCACAGTACGTCGCCAACATGAGTGACCCAGACATCTACATGCATTTAGCATCCAAGCCCAGATCACTGTCCCACTCACCACCCAAATGTCCACAAAACACTGCAATCCCATTGTGATACCATAGGCATGTACAAATGCTGACACCCAAATCATTGTTCATGCCGTCTCTCTCTTCCACCCCACAGGCAGCGGGCATGACAGCGAGGACCAGGAAAGCACCCGGGCCAGTACCTCCAGGGGCAGAGGCAGGGGCCAACGTATACCTGCAAGCAGGAGAAAAAAACAAGCAACACCACCTGCTCCTGCAACCCCCATGGAGGGTGCACAACCCCCACCTGCACCCTTACGCATGCCGGCAGTGCCGCTGGACACGTGCCCCACGCTGCACTCAGTGGAGTCCACTGTGGCTGGGGAGCATGCAGCCATGCGCCTCCTCGATATTCCAGACAGCCCACCATCAATTTCCGGAGCCAACGTGGAGGATACCAATGACATTGCCCATTACAACCTGCCTGTCCTGAATCCACTTCCCTTGCAGACACTCCGGAAAGGCCTGCAGGCCGAATACCAAGCCTGCCAAGCACATCGGCCACATCGGCCACGGATGTATTTCCCTCCCAGCACCTCACAGGCCTCATTGAGGAGTTCATCAGGGACAATCGTTATTCTAAGTTGGAGTGGCACAGTGACCTTTAGGCTCTGGGCGAGGTGATCACGGCGAACACAAGCCAGCTCTGTAAGGTGCTGGGCCGGATCGCAGATGCCCTGGAGGCAGCACACCCCACACCACAGCCTGAGCGGGTGAGCCCACCCTCCCAAAGCTCGTCCACGCAGACCAGCCCCGTCCGACGCTCAAGGCGTACATTGCGCCGCCACGACATGGCTCCCCCTGGCTCTGGGAGTGCACGTTGGCCATGCTGGCACACACATGTTGCCTATGTTGTACCGATGGGACTATTGTGGGGTTGTTGTGGGGGGAGGTGGAGGGGGTAAGGGTGTGTGTGGGAGTTGGGAGGGAGGGGGAGGGGGATGAGGGTGTGTGTGGGAGTTGGGGGGAGGGGGGTGAGGGTGTGTGTGGGTGTTGGGGGGGAGCAGGGGGGAGGGTGTGTTTGGGAGTTGGGGGGAGGTGGAGGGGGTGAGGGTGGAGGTTTTCTTGTACACGTTTGAACATTATTACTCAATACACTGGTTGATCATCCCTAAGAAACAGAGTGGACATTGATCATTGTGCATGTGTCCTTTAATGTCTCACAGTGCATGGTGTACATGTACCCCCACACCCAGTGCCCAATGTCCTGTCATCCTCACACCCTCAGCTGACTTGTGAGTCAGAAATATCGTCCGATCAATGATTGCCGCACGGAACGTCCCTCCTGTGCATCAGCACCGTGATGCTGCCCTGCCATTCCTTCCTCCTCCACCTCATCATCATCTGGTGGTAGCAGTTCCACGTCAGGGGGCAGTGGCACGTTCCGACGGATGCACATGTTGTGCAGCATTACACATGCCATGGTGATCTTGGACACCTTCTCGTGGCTGTAGATGAGTGCTCCACCTGACCGGCTGAGGCAACGAAATCGTGCCTTCAACAGGCCGAAGGTCTGCTCTATCACCACCCGTGTACGGGTATGGGATCTATTGTAGTCCTCCTCATGCCTGTTCTATGGGTTGTGGACCGGGGTCATGAGCCACGGCTTCAAAGGGTAGCCAGCATCACCTGCATGAGAGTGGAATGAAGGTAAGTGTTTGTACATTCATGGTGCAGAACTGTACTAGTTTTACATGGCAGCAGGTGATTACTGGCCATGCACACATGTCCCAGGATACAGTCACCCCATTACTGGCCCGGGTATGTGTCCTGTGCAATGGAATGATGGAGTGGGTAGCTTCTTCCTGATGGGTCATGGTGTGCACTCATGTCTTGTTGCATGTGCGTCGTATATGCATGCAGTAGTGTTGGCCTGCATTCATTGATCTCATTGGTGACAGGGGGGTGTTGGCTGTAGTTGGTAGCATACTCGTCATTCTGCACTGATCCCTACCATGGTGACTTGCAGCAATCCTATGGGGGTGCAGGACCAGTGACACGCTGTGGGATCCCTGTTAGACTCACTTCTATGCACTCCCAGGGATGACTGTCCTGTGTGTTGTGATGCAGGAGTCAGCGACATGGTGCTATTGCACTGCAAGGTGCAGGATGCCTTTACGGTGTGTAAGGGCCGCCGATGAGTTGTGCATGGGTTGTGGTATTTAGCCAGGTTTCCTGTTAGTCATGTAGTGTTAGGTGTCGCCTCGGATTCAGCACTGTGTGGTTAGGTGGTCATGTGCCGTGTCACTTGCCTTAGGGCACAGTGTTCTGTGAGGTGCACATCGTGCACTGGCGTGAACATTCCCACACAGGTGGAGTATGCATCTCCCCCCCCTTTCCCACACAGGTGGAGTATGCATCTCCCCCCTTTCCCACACAGGTGGAGTATGCATCCCCCCCCCTTTCCCACACAGGTGGAGTATGCAGACAACATACTCACAGCCCCAATGGACTGCCATGGCCCATTCAGGTTATTCACTAAGTAGCCAGGCACGTCGTCCAGCATGTCACTCCATGTAGCGTGGTAGTGTGGAGTTCCGCAGGATCAAGGAGTCATGAGTTGATCCGGGGTATCGGGCATTGCAATGTGTGATGGCTTTACTGGCATTACACACCATCTGGACGTTGATGGAGTGGTACTGCTTGCGGTTGCGATACGGCACCTCCATGGCATGCGGTACCACAATTCAACATGGGTGCAGTCGAGGGCACCTATGCAATTTGGCATGCCTGCCAGTGCATGGAAGGCAACTTTGGTATCATATATCTCCTGGGGAGTCCGTGGTAGGGATATCTAGTCCCTTATGTGGTTGAGGAGGGCATCCAGCACTTGATTGAGTATCCGGGAAAATATGGGCTGTGAAATGCCATGCATGTGCCCCAATGTATGCTGGTAGGTGTCTGTGGCAAGGAAGTGGAGCACAAACACTACCTTCAGTAGAGGGGGGATGGCAGTGCAGATTTCTATGTGGCTCACTATGTCGTCATGTATCAGGTCCACTATGGTGGTAATGGTGTCCAGGTCAAGCTGGTACAGGGTGTGGATCTGCTCTGGTGTGAGGTTGAAGGGGGTGGCTCTGATGCGGGGGATTGGGGGCTGCCGGCGTGGTAATGGTGGCTGCACCGGTAGGGCATGCTGGGTCTGTCTCACCCTCCTTCTCCTCCTGTGTATCCTCTGTGGTGGGGGCTGTGGTTGTTGTTGTTGCTGTTGTTGTAGTTGCTGCCTTGCAAGCAGGGCCTCCAGCTCCAGGAATGCTGCTACAATTGGTATCATCTTGGTGTGGGAGGGGGTGTGGTGTGTGGGTGTGCTCCTTTTGTGCTGTGACAGACTCCATTGCCTCCACCTGTGCTGATTGAGTGAACCTGTGCCTCTTTGAAACACTGCTCATGGTTCTTAACACCTTCTCGGCGATGCCGGTATTTACTCCATGGCGGTAAGGTACTTAGCGGCCTTGTGGAGGCCGTTTCTTCCATGTCTGCTTTACTTTGGATCAGCTCCGGTTTACGCCATGGCGCTATTTTCGGTATGGAGTGTTGGGCGCGCGCCACTTAACCGCTATTTATGGCCTCATAATTTACGGCGCCGTAAATAACGGTCTGGTGGGTCAGTATGGGCAGTAAAGGGAAACGGTGCTTTTAATCCTTTACCGGCACCGTTTTTCCTTTACCGCCCAACTCGGAATGACCCCCATTGACTTGGTGGATGGTTGACCCACCTGGCAGACTGGAGCCCAAACCCTGATACATGACCCCCAGCCATCCTAGAGCTCTGGCTGGACTGTGTTACAGCTTTTCGCTCCAGGCAGGGGCGTGGACCCTGCTGGGACTCCCTGGGACAGCCGCTGGACGTGTGGACAGACAACTCAAAAGGGAGACATGTGCCCAAGGGCAGGGGTAGCAGCCCTGGTAGTCCTGGTGCTCTGGCTGGTCTGTGTTCCAGCTTTTCCCTCCAGGGAGGTGTTGGCACCCTGTCAGGGCTCTCTAGGAATGGCTTGGGTACATTTGACCAACAAGGGAACCAGGTGCCCACGGCCCAAGGCAGTGCCCTGACTGCTCTTGAACACTGTCTGTGCTGTGTTGCAGATTTCCCCCCAGGCAGGATGGGTACCCTTCTTGGGGCTCTCTGGGCTCTCTGCGATCACAGCTGGATGACCTCTGGACATTGAACCCACATGGGAGACAGGTGCCCATCGCCGAGTACATCACCCCTGACCATCCTGGAGCTCCGGCTGTGCTGTGTTGCAGAATCCCAGTCACATAGAATGGATTTTACACGATTGAGATTCAATTTCTGGCTTACTCGTGAGGTGTTGGCACAGCATCCAATTATACCACATTCGGAAAGTTACTGTCAGTTTTGTTAAAACCGTCAACAGATTGAGACATTCAGACATCTCTTAGTAGAATGTGCTGAGTTAATGGACAAGCAAATGAACATTTTTAAAAAGGCTGTGGAACCCTATTGGGATGCCATCACAGATTATTTGTGGAAATGTATTCACTCTGGCCTCTTGATACATATACGAATAAGTTCCTTAATTATTTTTATATGAACTAAATGTAACACATCCAGGTACACAAGGTTTAAGTGTATGCTAAAGGGTTCAACTAATTGATTGACAATTGAGAGTATGCATATGATGACTTAATCTTAATTACTTATTTTATTATTTTCTTTTTTAATGCAATGAAAATGTACATATATGTAACAGTTTTCGATGAAGTTAATTGATGTTTATTTTGTATGTAAATATGTTAGAAATTGAATATTTTATGTATTGTAAAGTTGATTTATGCCAGCTATATCAATACAGAAAAAAAAATCCCTCCAGTGAGGATTGTGGATCCTTACTGGGGCTCTCTTGGACCGCCACTGTACTTGGGGATGGTCACCCCACATGGGAGACAGGCGCCCATGGCGGGGGACATCACCCCTGACTGTCCTGGAGCTCTGGCTATGCTGCATTACATAGCTATATCAATACAGAAAAAAAAAATCCCTCTAGTGAGGATTGTGGATCCTTACTGGGGCTCTCTTGGACCGCCACTGTACTTGGGGATGGTCACCCCACATGGGAGACAGGCGCCCATGGCGGGGGACATCACCCCTGACTGTCCTGGAGCTCTGGCTATGCTGCATTACATAGTTTCCCTCCAGTGAGCAATGGGGAGCCTGCCGGGGCTCTCTGGGACCGTAGCTGGACTTAGGGATGGTCCGCCATATGGGAGACACGCACCCAAGGCTGGGAACAGCATCCCCAGCTGTTCTGGAGCTCTTGCTGTGACACATTACAGCTTTTGCATCTGGGGAGGGATGGTGACCCTGCTGGGGCTTCCTTGAACTATCGCTGGATTTGGGGACAGTCAACCCACAATGGAGACAGCCACCCAATGCTGGGGACATTACCCCCAGTCACAATGAAGCACTGGCTGGGTTCTGTTAATGCTTTTCCTCCAGGGAGTGGTGGAGACCCTGACGGGGCTATCGGGGTCCCTGTTTTCCTTGGTGGGTGTGAAACGACAGACCCAAATGTGTGGGTTGTCCACAATGCCAAATCCAGTCTTGTCCAGGACATTCCCTCTACCAGTGGTTTAGCCTTTCCCATTGCTGCTATTTTACCCCTATATTTGTGAAGCCCCCAACTTTTTGATTTTGTTTCAACCTCCTGTCCTGACTTTCTGCCAGGGAAGAACAGCCTTTAGTTGCACTCTGCTGGGCTTTCGCTCATCATTATAAGGATTTCTTTCTTTGGAAACTGGACAATGTCCCTAGGAGTATACTGGTGGCAGCAGGAGCTTCATAGTATTTTTATGAAATTTACTGAGCCATGACTGTCGCTAATGTCCATCATGGCCGTGCCACAAGGTTTTTTGTCTTCTCCTTTGGCCTTCTTTATTTTGTCAGTTGTCCTTTCTCCTGCTCTTTGTGACCTGGGAAGCCCTTATTTGGGCATGCATTCACCTGCACTTTTTGCGGGCTAATTTATTTCTCGAGTGTGGGTACTGTATCAAACAGTAAGACAGACACAAGTGATTCCAGTTCCAGGGTGTTTATTGAACTTCAATTGGGTTTGAAAAAAACACCTGTTCTAATCTTAAATCTAAAGATGGGAGCAAGCTACGACCAGCAAATAATAATAACGCAGTCCTAGTGGTGTCTTGTCAAAATAAAAGGGCCTATGCTAATAACCCTATTGCCAATCCTTATGTCTAAAAACAAATGGTGTGGTGTGGGAAACATTGTTATTGAAAAGAAAAGTGTTCAAGAAATGATATGTCAGGATAGTTGAGCCATTAGCTTGCCTTCCCCATGTTTTCAGCACAGGACAAGGTGGCACTCTCGAGCTTAGCACCTACTATGCATTTTCTAGCACAAGGATGCTGTTAAAAACATTGAAGTATCAGGACCTTCTGTACCAAAATGTCTTTGCCATTCAAAGTTTCTTATTTCAGAGGGCCTAATGTGACAAACAAACATTCAAAGTTCCTTTCTCCTCTGGATTCTCATATGCACAACTTCTCTGGTAATTCACCAATTCACCCTGGGTTCCCTCTCTGCTGGGCTCAGACCCACTTTAACACAAAACTTTCAATTGGTCTTTCTCCGCCGGGCTCGGACCAAATTTATCTAATTTTCCCAAACTTTCCTTACTCTATCACATTTGAAGAATTTCAACTGTACGCTGGATTTTGCTTGACCCGTCACAGGACCACTTTGATTCACAATTTTTTGTTCTCTTCTTAGTACAACCCTTTAACTTCAATGCCTGCAATTCTCAGCTGGATACCTTACAGACACCTTTGATTGAGCAGTGACACTGTGCCGGACCACTCTGTGAAAAATATTGTATATGGCTTTTCAAAGTTCAAATACTTATCATCACTTCACTTTATTTTCGTCTTCTATCACACAAGTTTTAACAATGTTCATTCCAGTGCTCACAATACAATGTTGTAGCTTGCAACCTTGGCTTCAACACAGACCAGTCTTATATGGGTCTCCCCAACTCACTGGATGTGTTGATTTCATTGACGCTGCTTTGTTCTTGGAGCCAAGGATGGGAACAAAGTGGCTGCTACTTCTCCCCGCCATGATTAGTGAATTAGTGACGCGGGAGGGCCCTGGGTATCTCTGACAAACAATATAGGATTATTTAGCCTAGTTTCCTGGTTTTATGCTTTCTAATCTCGAGGGCTCTTGAAAGTAACAATTTCTTGTCAGAAAGGTTAAGGGAACTTCTCACCTTGTGATCCCCTCCTGCTTTGCTGTCTTTCCTCTCTTTTTCAGCTGCATCTCTATACTGTGGTTTCCTGGTATGCTTTGTCTCGCTAAGAGTGTTCTTTCATGCTCTGCCTTTTAACCATGTGAGGAAGCTTAATGGAAGTCAGGTGTGACTGTCATTCAGTAATTGCCTGACCTTGCCTGACCGTTGTATTGGGACACATCAGGTATACTGCTCGGGTGTTTGTCTATTTTCTCCCAGAGCGGACTGTCCGTGTGAATGTGTTTGTGTAGGAAAAGAGGTTGGTGGCGGGGGGTAGAGTTTGTACGTACCCTACCTGGTACAATGGGGTAAAGGTGTAACAGGGACAGGGATACATGTCTCACCATATGGTGTCCCACTCTCACTCCCCAAAGATCCCTCATGCAGGTGATCCTCCCGCACTGGTCCACCCCCCGGATCTGGATCCAAAGGCGATGTGCCCTGTCCACTTGAGAGAGAGATCCGTGGGTAAAAGTGGGTGAGACACCTTCTGGTTTCTCACAGTACACAAGAAGTGGGCTGGGACTGTCTGATCCCAATCCACACTACTGGTGCCAGGATGTCTGGTGTGCATGAAAGCCTGAGAGCTGCAGTGGCTCTGATTGGACCACAGCTGGCATTCATTAATGGGGCAGATCTCCTCATTGACCAGCTGCGCGCAAGCACAACCCTGAACTTTAGGATATGAGGAGGGTTCCTGAGTGCAGACCCGCAGATCTCACATAGGTCAGAATCGACCTATACATGGAGCCGAGTACCCAGAGAAGCAAAGCAGATCCAAGGACTATCTGGAACCGCGCAGAGAAGGTTTGGCATCCTGAGCTCGCTGTTGTCATGACAAAGCCCTGATTTGCGCTCGATCTCCAAAGAACTGCAAAGGTGCTTCAACCCTTTGGAGTGGTGGAACCAATCACACTCGATGCCTCCTTGGTGCTCTACAACCAACCCTTCTCAAAAGTGTCTGTGGGCCCTCAGGTGCACTGACCAGCTTGTACAATGGCACCCATGCTGGAGCATTGTTTCATCGACTTTCCAATTGAGCTTTGGGGGAACCCTATTTAACACTGCAAAGACTTGTCTTGACAAATCTCATCATAACTACTGCTTTGGGCCACGAGAGTGAAGTGTGCATCAGACTGCGAGACTTGTGTGCCCCTGTGTCACTGTTTGACAGTGACAGTGGCTGCTGGAGACGTTCATGCCTTTCTTCAAGTGTCCTCAGACCAGCTACATCAGTGCTTTCTTTATCCTGCATTCATGATGAGAGGACCAGATCCAGTTGTTAACAAGCCCTGCATGCAAATCTGCAGCACCTATGCACTTTGAAGGTTAAACAAGGAGAGGATTTTGTACTCAAGGTGACCATCTTCAAACCTGCCAGATTTAACCCCAGAGTGAGCTTAGACCGGTGAGTGATCATATCACTTACCGGTGGCCCCTAGTTCATCCAATCCCTTTTTATGCACAAAGAATTCTTTGTGGTCCAGTCCCTGGCTTTGGTGGCCTCCGTTCACTAAAGCCGTCCGAAGGTTGGAGACAGCTTTGTTCTTCACAGCAGATCCTCCGCTGACTCTCGGAACTGAATTGTCCACACTCCAGTGTCCTCCTCCAACATTTTTTTTTTGCCCTTGAATATTGTGTTTTGTAGCTTTACGCATCACCAAGTGCTTTTCAGCACCAACTTGACATTGAGCACATGGCTATAAAGTTATGGATTTCCATTTCTGGGGTAGGCCATTGTGATAATATTTGTTTGATTTCCCTCCTCACAGGTTTTGGTTAGAATCTGCACTTTACTGCATTGACTTAAAAGTGACTACATATATTTTACATAGTGTGTTTAATCACTTGTGTTTGCTCTGGGCCTAATAAATTGTGTATTTTCCATATACTACTGTCT
This sequence comes from Ambystoma mexicanum, assembly GCF_040938575.1. Taxonomy (NCBI): domain Eukaryota; kingdom Metazoa; phylum Chordata; class Amphibia; order Caudata; family Ambystomatidae; genus Ambystoma; species Ambystoma mexicanum. The sequence goes on from NC_090937.1 coordinate 541,613,508, forward strand.
AAGGATAATCATTGTTGTCCTACAGTGTGTGTGCATCTAAGACCGCACATCACTGCCACTACTCCTGAGACTTAGCCTGGACAGCTCTCCAAGCTTGCTTGAATTGTCCTGGTTAACTTCACAGAAGTTTTCCCTGCTTCACTAACAAGGTTGGCCTCCTGAACATCTGTTCACCAGAGCAGAGTTCAGACATCAATTCTAACAAATGGGTGAACATCGATGGGATAAGAACTGAAGTAGTTGGGTGTTTCAAACCGGTGTGGCAATGGGATGCATTTAAACAGTAACACAGTGAATTCTGTTAGCCAGTAGTTGTAAACCACTAACATCACTTGGAATCAGTCACTGCTATTACTTTGAGTGCTTCTAGATCTGAAACATTAATAATGTTGTTTGAAGAAAGAGGCATCACTACCTCTGGCACAAAAGCTGAGCTAATCCACAATATTTGTGATTGGCATGTAAGTAGAATTGGACCTCTTCCTTCTTATGAAAGGGCAGAAGGTCTGGGACTGCTCCCAGTAACAGTCATGATGTGTCTGTTGCTGCCATCTTATATAGAGAGAATGAATATGATGATGTCCAATCCCATGAGTCTTCTATTCCCTCTGAAGCTGAGGCTGTGCTAGATCTCAAGAGACAAAAGCTAAGACTGATAGAAAGGAACTTGAGTTTAAGATGGCTAAGCTAAAGATGGACAAATTGGAAAAAACAAAAAGATAGGGAACATCAGTTGGATCTTGCCAAGATTCAATCTGCCAACAGCTCCTCAAGGGGGACTGGGAATAGTTCTGGTGCCACCTCACATCCTAGATTTCTTAAGGATCTGCTCAGTGTGTATGATGAGAGAAATGACATCATGTGCTGGCTGACTGTGTTTAAGTATGTATATGAGGTACAAGAAGTAGTAGATGCTGATACGATTGCATGGTTACTCAGTAGACTGCCCCACTCTGGCTGCAGTGCATTGTGGAAATGTCAAAGACTGTTCCCCTTAGCTTAAGCAGCGTCTGACTGACTCTAAGGAGATCCTAAGAAGTTAGCCACTTCAACAGATGTATGGGTATCCCACAGGGTGTCCCACAAGGACAAGCCTGTTTCTGGGAAGCAGGAAGAGGGTAAGAAGCAGAAAGAAAAATAAGGTGGGTCATCTGAAAAATCTGCATCCCAACAGGGCTACACAAAGTTTAAAAAGGGTGAGCCACATGAAAAAGGTTATGGGACTAATCTCCCTATGCCCCAAGACCCCGTGGATTTTGTGTGGCTTGTGGCGCAAATTACCATGTCAAGGGGGATCCCAGATTTAAGCTCAAAACCTTGAGGGTCCACTCTGTGAATCTGGCCTTTCACCATGAGGGGGAAGGAGGAATGAGGAAGAAATACTCACAGTGCCATCCTTATCTTCTGATCCCTTCCCCAGTGGGATGGGATCAGAAGTAGTCTTAGTTTCCCTGGAATCCTGGGAACCTAGAGTGGCTGAGGCATATGCCTCTATGCCATATAATACAAAGCATTACTTTAAGGATAGTGTCTTACTAGATGGTGTATACACCTCTGTCATGACAGACACTGGGTCCAGCAGAAAGGTAGTCCACTTTGGTAATCCCAGAGCTAGTGAGAGCCCAGCTGTTGCCCAGTAAATTAGCTGATGGAACCCCCTAAAGTTTCCAGTTATGCCTGTAACTCTCTTTGTGAATGGTGGAGTAGTAAGGATACATGTAAATGTTCAGCGACAAGTCCCTGGGAGATTGCTGCTGGGAAATGATCTTAGAGACTTAGGTCTTGTGGGAGATATAGCAGATAACCCTGCACTAGGTCACAGACCAAGGTTGCCTTGGCCTAGTCTAAGTCAGACCTCCACATTGCCTCAGTGGACAAAGCACTCTCAGCCATTAGATTCAAACACTATATCCTAACTCCTATCCACATCAAAGGACAGACACTGGACTGGGTAGCCAATCCTAATTGCCAGATCACTCTATTCTCTAGTGCCCCATGCCCCTGGTCAGATCACCACATACTTAACTTCATCTTCCACCCGAACAAACCACCCAGCCGGGAACCAAAGACTCACTCTCTCCCTACCTCACACCTCTACAACATGAACACCTACCCCAGATGGCCACAAAGTCCTAGCAGACCTGTACACAAACATGTTCACCACGTAACTTCAGGCTCTATGATTAAAAAAAAACCTAGCAGAAGCCACTTGTAGAACATCTCCCACCACCACCTCTAAATTTCTCTTCAACAGAATTGCAAGACAATACAAGCATGCCATCATAGCAGCCAAATCTCAAGAATACTGAATGCCAAGTCTAACTCTAGGAAACTCTTCAAAATCCTCAGGGAATTGGAAACACCATCAACCCCTCCCTCCACAATCATCAAAGTTGAGCGGTGGTGCATCAGCATTCAGGAAGCAATACAATCTAAAATCATCACTTTAAAAAATAAATTAGCTCTCAAACTATGAGAAAATCTCAGGAACCCACCACACAGTCCCGCCACATCCCAACTGCCACACCTCCCCCTTTCAATTCATAAAAATTACAGAAGCAGAAATAAGCCTTTTCTTCAAAAGCCTAAATCCATCAAAATGCAAGGGTTCTGCCTAGCCACCATCATCAAAGATTGCACGGAAGCCCTAGTAACTTTCTTCACAAAGTTCATCAATTCATCCCTCACATCAAGCACAGTCCATGTCACCCTCAAAGATGCTTGGGTCCGCCCAGTACTAAAAAAAAAAACCTCTCTAGATTCAGCTGCACCAAACAATTACCGCCCAATCACCACATTCCCATTCCTACTTAAGATACTGGATATGGCAGCCTACATCCAAGTACAACAGTTCTTTGAATCCAACCACATACTAGGTTTGCGTCAATCAGGATTCAGGCCAGGACATGGCACTGAAACAGCATTACTAGACTTGAAAATCCAACTTGACCATTTTTGAGATGAAGGAAAGCCTGCACTCCTCCTCCTCCTAGACCTATCATCTGCATTTCACTTAGTAGATCACAATATACTATGTCACCACCTCACAACTGCAGCCAACTTCGCCCAAGACACCACCACTTGGGTGACCTCCTTGCTTGAAGGAAGATCCATGAGAATCTTCTCTGACATAGCCAGGGCCCCCTCCACTCCCATTTTATGTACTGTCACCCAAGGCTCTTGTGTTTCTCCCACCCTAAACAACATTTTCACCAAACCCCTCTTTGACCTATTGGACTCAATTGGCATCTCATACACCAACTACACTGATGAAACCCAAATCCTCCTGCCTCTGTCTGGCGCTTACAATGAGGACTCTCTAACCATCAATAAAATAAACTAGACAATCCAGGCCTGCATGGCAACTAACCAGCTATGCCTCAACGATGACAAGATGGAGATCCTACTATTAGGGTCATCAGCAATCCTAAAAAAGCTCAACCTACAATTCTCATCATTCACCATTGACAGAAATCTGATCCCAGTCTCATCATCAGTGAAAACACTAAGATTCCATTTGGATGCCACCTTTTCCCTCATGTGCAAAGTGAATTATATTGCATCATACTCTGTCTACACAACCAAGCTGGTTAATGCAGCCAGACAATTCTTGACCCCGCACAGCTGCCTCACGATTGGTTGAGCAGTTATAGGGGCCAGAATTGAATAATGCAATGTCCTCTTTGTAGGCACCTCTCTCCAAAACATCAACAAAATGCTGATAATCCAAAACAATGCCCTATATTCTGCACTCAACATTTCCAAAAGAGAACACATCTCAGAAGCCAGAATGGAAGTCTATTGGCTCCCCATTCGTGAAAGGATCATTTTCAAAACTCTATCCATCACCCAAAGATGCCTTTTGGACACTGTGCCTGTGTATCTAGCACAGACATTTGCAAGAACCAAAACCCTCAGACCAATCCTATCAATCCACTCACATCGAATCTTAATACCTTCATTCAAGCGAGTCAAAGGAGGATGCTCAAGTTTCCCAGCACTATGGGCCAAGCACTGGAACACCCACCGACATGCACTGCGAGCAGAGGAATCATACTGGGCCTTTTGGAAAGACTTGAAAACCCTACTATTCTCCTAATATCCTAGGATGGACTATGGGTGCCCCAGCTTGCCCCAAACAGGAACACTGTTTTCAGCAACACTTGTGTTGTAATTGATCTATGTGCCATGTGAAGCCACTTTGCCAGTAACTTGTTCTGTAATAGGACCCTGATGGCCCAAGCTTAGGCACTTTATACATGTAAACATACATAACTAAAGGCTGCACCAAAGCCAAAGAGGAAAGCCAAGGCTAGCGGCATCAGAAAGTAAAAGAGAGGGAAAGAGAATATTCCCCCCAACTCAACTATCACTGGGGTGGAGCCAGTTGGCCAAGCTCCTGAACATGAGGAAGAAGACAGGAAGAAGACAGTAACTTCCAGGTGAGTTGCTAAGGCATTACTTGGCATAGTCGCTAGAGTTGACTTCCCAAAAGAAGTTGTGGCTGCCAGAGGCAGCAACTTTATGTCCAAGTACATACAAGCCATGTGAAAGGAGTGGGGGGGGGGGTCCTGTTCATTTTCATCAGTTTATCATCCACAAACCAATGGCTTAGTTGAGAGGTTTAATAGAACTCTGAAAAGCATGATTGTAGCGTGTGAGGAGCCCCCGAGGAGAAAGTGAGATCTCCGTTTGCCATGCTTACTCTATGCCGACAGAGAGGTCCCTCAACAAGGGGTTGGTTACAAACCCTTTGAACTTCTCTTTGGTCACCCTGTCAGGGGATCACTAGCTATAGTCAAGGATGGATGTGAGCTCCCCACTCCTCCTGTCACTACAAATGTAATGGACTATGTGCTAGGATTGAGAAAGAGGATGGCCTTACTGATGGCTCAGGCCAGTGACATGTTGAAGGATGTCCAGCATTGGTCAAACATTGATATGACCAGAAATCTTCACTTGTATACTTTCCCCCTGGTAACAAAGTCCTGATTATGAATCCCATAAAGACTAAGGGCCTACACGATAAATGGTCAGGCCCTTATAGAGTCGTGTAGTAACTTGGTGAGGTGAACTATTTAGTGGACCTTGGAAGGCCGGGTCAAGCCAGAAAAGTGTTCCATATGAAAAGACTGAAGGCACTCAACCCTGGGAGGAAATGTTTGCTCTGCTCTTGGCATCAGAGAAGAAGAGGAATCTGAACCCCTTCCTGACCTATTCCAAAGCAGTGATTCAGATAGCTCCACTAAGGTTGTCAAAGTGGACCCTGAGCTGTCTCCTAAGCGGCAAGGTGAGGACAGAACTTTGAGGCACTTCTCATCTTTGTTTTCACTCACTCCAGGTTTGACACCTTGGGGGAAACATGACATCAACACTGGAGATAATATGACTACCAAAGATAGGTGCTATTGGATGTCAGATAACGTTACACCCAACATCAAGTCTGAGGTCAACAAGATGTTGCATCCTGGGGCGATTGAACCCCCCAGTAGTCTAAGGTCCAGTCCTGTGGTTCTGGTGCCAAAGGCAGTTACCTCTGAGTTGAGGTTTTTTGTGGATTACTGGGCTCTAAATACTGTCACCAAAACAGTTGCTCGCCCCCTATCAAGAGCCGACATATTGGTATGCAACCCAGCTGCTGCAAAGTAACTCAGCACCTTTGATCTCACTGCAGGGTATTGGCAAATATCCCTGACAGAAAGTTCCAAGGAGAATATAACATTTTCAACTGCAGAAGGGCTTTACCAGTTCAGGGTAATGCCATTTGGATTGAAGAATGCCCAAGCCACATTCCAGAGGTTGGTTAACCATGTTCTCAATGGGTTGGATGACTTCTGCATGATATAGCAATCCTCAGCCCCACTTGGGAGGAAAATGTATAACACCTTGCGATTGCATTGAGGCTATTTAGAAGGCCATAAAGGCCAGCAAGTGTCAAACTGGTCAGGGTTCAGTGGTTTACCTTGGGCATGAGGTTGGTGGAGGTAGAATTCAGCTTCTTCCCAGTAAAGTACAAGCAGTTCTAACCCCAAAACCCAAACCCAAGTGAGAGTTTCCCTGGGCCTCACTGGGTACCAAAGGAATTTCATGGCAGACTATGGTACCATAGCTGCCCCCATCCTGACTGCCATTACTACTCTTAAGGAACCCAAGAAGGTCTCTTGGTCTGAGGAGTAAGAGAAGGCTGTTCAAGTCTTAAAGGACTCCATGTGCCAGGCCCCTGTTCTCAGGACTCATGATTATCAGAAATCTGTTGTTCTGCAGACAGATGCCTCTGACACTGAGATAGGTGTAGTTCTATCACAGCTACATGAGCCAGGCAGGGAATACCCTATTGGACTCATCAGTAGTCAGCTTAAGGACAGAGAGCTCAGATGGTCTACTGTACACAAACAATGTTTTTCTATTGTGTGGGCCCTAAGTAAGCTGACGCCCCCTTCTCTATGGGACCCACTTCACTGTGTAAACTGACCCTAAGCCCTTAAAGTGGCTGATAAACATGAAGGGAGAGAATCCTAAATTGCTTGGGTGGTCCATTAGCCTCCAAGGCTTTGACTTCACTATTGAGCATAGGACAGGTGTCCAACATAACAATGCTGATGGTTTACCTGGAATGTTTAACCAACCTGAACATGAGACTCATCCAGGGGTGTATTAAGTTCCCCTGACCTTAGTCTGGGAGGGGCGAGCATTAGGTCAAATTTTACTTTCTGCTATTTTACCTCTATTTTCGTGGATCCCCAACTTTTTGCTTTTGTTTCAGCCTCCTGTCCTGAGTATCTGCCAGTGAAGCACAGCCTTCAGTTGTACTCCACTGAGATTTTGCCCATCATTATGGGGAAAATGACTCATCCTTCTCAGAGTCAGTACCACTAAAATTTGTTTCCCTTAGTCTTATGACTTTGTTGCCACTTTTTGTATTTCAGGGAGCAAAGTACATTACTGTACCAAGCACTGTTCCTTGCGTTTTCAGACAATAGTCATCCACTAAGAATGTTTTGGTAACTGGACAATGTGCCTAGGACTAGACTGATGTCAGATGAAGCTTTTTTATGTATTTGTATGAACCTTTACAGAGCCATACTGCGCTTACCACGTTTGGCTCATGACTGGTTAGTGTCCATCATGTCCATGCCACAAGTTCTTTTGTCTTCTCCTTTGGCCATTTTATCTGTTTGCCTTCCTTTGGCTCTTTGTGACTGGGGGAGTCCTTATTTGGGCATGCATTCACCCGCGAAAGCCAGCGCTTTTTGCGGGCTAATACATTTCAAGTGTGGAAAAGGGCTGGGGCACCTTCTGGTTTCTCACAGTACCCATGAAGTGGGCTGGGACAGTCTGGTCCCAATCCACACTACTGGTGCCAGGTTGTCTGGTATGCATGAAAGCCTGAGAGCCACAGCAGTCCCTTATTGGACCACTGCTGGCATGCATAAATGGGGCATATATCATTGGCCAACAGCGTGCAAGAAAGCCCCTGGACTTTAGGATATGAGGAGGGGTCCTGTGTGCAGACCCATAGATCACCCATAGGTCCGAATAAACCTATACACAAAGCCAAGGATCCAGAGAAGCGATGCAGATCCAAGGACTATCCAGTACCATGTAGAGAAGGTTTGGCACCCTGACCCAGCTGTTATCCCGGTAGAACCCTGCTCTGCGCTCAATCTCCAAAGCCCTGCAGAGGATCTTCAACCCCTGGAAGTGGTGGGACCAATCACTCTTAATGCCTCCTTGGTGCCCTACAAATGAGCCTCTTAGAAGTGTCCCTGAGCCCTGCAGTGGACTGAACAGCTTGTTCCTTGAAACCCATGCTGGAACGTTGTTTCATCGAGTTTCAGCTTGAGCTTTGGGGGAATCCTTGTTCGCACAGCAAAGCCTCTTCTTGCCATATCTCATTGTCCCAACTGCTTTGTGCCACGCGAGAGAAGCGTGCATCAGTCTGCGAGACTTGGGTGCACTTACGTCTCTGTGCGTCAGTGATGGCCGCTGCTGGGGACTTCCCTGCCTTTTCTCAAGTGTCCTGAGACCAGCTGCATCAGTGCTTTATAAAAGGAACTTATGGTGGCAACAGTAAAGACAGACACAAGTGATCACAGTTCAAGGGTGTTTATTAAAATGTATGGGTAGGTGGGAAAATGCCTATTCTAAACCTAACTGTAAGATGGGATCAGGCTACGACCATCAAATAATAATAAGGTAGTCCTAGTGGTGTCGTTACAAATAAAAAGGGCCTATACTAAAAAAAAAAAAAACTATTGAAAATCCTTACGCTAAGTACAAAAAGAAGTGTGGGATAATGTTCTTAAGAAAGAAGGAAGTGTTCACAAATAAAAAGGCAGGACGTTGTACTTGGGGTCTCCCTTCCCCATTTTTTCAGCTCGGGATAAGTTAGGCCTTTGGAGAACAGCACACGCTCAAGCTTTTCCAGCGCAAGCTAACAGTTCCGCTCTAAGCAATCAGGGCCTTCAGTGGTTAAGTCTCTTTTCTACAAAAAGTCTCTTGCTGCGGTGGCCTTGATGTATTCAAAATTATAAATAAAAACTTCTTCTCTACTTGCTTGTTGGTGATGTCTTTCACCCCTGGGTCGCCCTCCCCCGGGTCAAACCCGTCTCAATTGTTAGGCTCCCTCCGCCAGGTTCACTATGGCTTTCAACACAATCTTCCTTGCATCATTCACAAATCTTAATGTCTTTTTAAACAGTTCACTGTGAACATCCCTCAGCCTGGTTCACTCTTGTCAGCACACTTTATGTTGGGACTTTAGACATTGTCACCTTTTATTGGCATCCCTCTTTCGGGTTCACTCTTGCCAATCGTGACTTTCCCATTCAGCTCTTACGATGCAGGATTCACTTCCCTTACGTTCATAATCATCTGTGGGTCAAAGACCTTTGACTGTACAGAGGATTTTACCAGACCCCTGTATGACCATTTTGACCCTCTTCTGCCCTTCCCAAGGCATTCTGGTTATTGTAGTTTCAACAATCGTGTAATCGGCCAGAGTTTCTTGAGTGAGCACCCACATGGTACTGGAATCCTCTGTTGGTGGTTTTGCCCCTTTTCTCACCAATAGCTCTTTCTATGGTTCACAGTTCAGTTAGTTGTTTGCTAGTTTTCGTTGAACACAATTTGTTTTTTTATCGACTCTCTCTTCGACTCATCGGCAGTGATGAACCACTTGGCATTCTTTCTTCTCGGAGTAAAAGTTGGTACCAGGGAGACTAACATCGATCCCCAGCTTGGTTATCAGAGGAGGAGAGTCTTGTGTACCATTGACATCTGCTGCAACACACGCTGGTTATTGTTCGTGGTTTTAGGATTGCTTCTGCAGAGGTCTCACAGACCTTGGTCGGAAAGGGCAAGGTCTCTTCTCTCCTTATCACTCTCACAGTATGCGCCTTCTTTCTCCTCCTCTTGAACTGCTGTGCTGACCTAGCTCTCACGTCTTGTGGTCTGCCTCTCTCATATTGCGCTCTTGTGCTTCACCTTTTATCCGTGTCGGGAAGGGCTGTCAGGTATAAGTTATCAGCAAGTGCCTGACTTTGCCTGACCCTGGTGTTGGGACAGGTCAAGTAAATGGCTTGAGTGTTAGTCTGTCCTCCTTCATAATGTGCGAAAGTGTTTGCAGTGGTAAATAGTTTGTGTACCCTACGTGGAAGGTTGGGAAAAAATTGTTATGAGAAGGAGGATACCATGTCTCACCCATCGGCGTCCCACTTCCAATCCCCAAGGACCCCCCCCCGTCCAGGTGATAATCCCTCACTGGTCCACCCCCAGGAACTATATCCAATAGCGATGGCTGTGTTCTGGCCACATGGATGACAAACAACCGGGAAGTAGTTAAGGAGACACCTTCAGGTGTCTCACATTTCTTTGTTATGCATTTGGGACAAGAGAGCCAGCTCCATTTGTAAACCAAACCTGCATCTGTACCTGCTGTGCCTGTGCACTTTGAAGCTTAACCAAGGAGAGGATTTCATACTCCAGATGACCGCCTTCAAACCTGACAAGTTTTACTGCTGAGTGAACTAAGGCCAGTGAGTAATCATACCCCTTCCCGGTGGCCCCTAGTTCATCCAATCCCTTTTTACGCACAAATGATCTTTCGTGGTCCTTGCCTTGGTTTGGGTGGCCTCTGCTCCCTAAAGCCATCCGTAAGTTGGAGGCAGTTTTGTTCTCCACATCAGATCCTCCCTTGACTCTCGGAACTGAATTTTCCACATTCCAGTGTCCTCTTCTAACTTTTCTTCGCCCTTGAATATTGTGTTTTGTAGATTTTGTAGACCAAGCGCTTTTCCACGCAAACCTGAGATTGAGCACAAAGCTGCAATCTTCATAGGGCTGGACTTTTAAAGTTAGGGATATCCATTGCTGGAGTTGGCCATTGTGATAAAGTTTGTTTGCGTTTCCTTCTCACAGATTTTGGCAGGAATCCGCATTTTACTGCATCGACCGAAAAAGTGACTGTATACTTATTTTACATAATGTGTGTTTATGTAGTTATAATACTGTGTTCTTCATTTTTTACTTGTGTTTAGGCCTAATCAATTGTCTATTATTGAAATACTACTGACTATGGATAATCCTTGTTGTCCTATTGTATGTGCTCATCCAAGACCTCAGATCACACCCACTAATCCTGAGACTTAGCCTTGACTGTTCTCTAAGCTACCTTGAATTATCCCCTCAAATTTCAAAGAAGTGTTCCCTGTTTCACTAACAAGGGTGGCCTCCGGAGCATCTGTTCAACAGAGCAGAGTTCAGAAATCCATTCTAATATGAGCCCAGGTCAGTGCACCCACACATTTGAGGTACTGTTTTCACCCAGACACCTGTGGGAACGTGGGAAGGTAGGACATGTGTTGTATCATGCATGTTTCTGTGAACTTCTGGACACAAATGTCTCAAAATGTTTTTTGTCGTACACTTTTGAATTGGCAGGGCATTCTGGGTAATACATTGTAGAGCACATAAGCAAGTGAGACCTTTTTGGATTCCAACCAGTGTCTTCTTTTCAGACATGCATGGGGATCCCTGTTTTCTTTGGTGGCTGCAACACCCCAGGCCCAAATCTGTGGGTTTTCCATTAGGCCAAAAACAGTATGAATATGTTCGCCTTGGGGCATTCGGTGTACTAGTCACTTAGCCGGTTCAGTGCACCCACACATGCATGAAAGGTACTGTTTTAATTGGGACACTTGTGGGAATGTGGGAAGGTAGGACATTTGTTGTTGCATGAGTTTTTTAGTGGTTTCCTGGTGGCAAACGTCGCAAAATTGTCTTTGTTTCCCTACATTTTAGAGTTTGCTTGGCATTCTGGGTAATACATTGTAGCACAACGCACGCAAGTGGTACCTCTTTGGATTACCACGGGTGACTTTTTTTCAGAAATGCATGGGGGTCCCTGTTTTCCTTGGCGGCTGTAACACCCCAGGCCCAAATCTGTGGGTTGGCCAGAAGTGCAAAAACATTATTAATATTGTCACCCATAGCGTTTGGTGTACCAGTGGTTTAGGCTTTTCCCTTTGCTCCCAGGTCAGTGCACCCACACATTTCAGGTACCGTTTTCATTGGGTCACCTATGGGAACGTGGGAAGGTAGGAAATGTGTTATTTCACCCATGTTTCAGTGTTTACCTGGTGGCAAATGTCCCAAAATTCTCCCCTTCCCCAGCTCCCTGCCTCCTATGGCCTCCCATCCTCCCTCTGCCTTTCTCTTCTCCTTCTCTCCTATAACACCTGATGAGATCACCAGAGTGGTCCGCTCCATGCAGGTCTCCTCCGAACAGGTCTTGCCCTGTTCCTCCATAACCATTAAGGACAATATTGTCTTGCTTGCTGATTTCTGCAACTACTCTTTTGCTATGGCATCTTTCCCCTTATCCCTCAAGCACTCCCCTGTGCGCCCACTCCAGAACAAGCCTTCTGCAGTCCCATCTTGTCCAGCCAACGACTGGCCCATATCTAACACCCCCTTCCTTGTGAAACTCCTGGAGAAGCTGGTGTTCCCCCAGCAGACCCAGGACACTGAACTTGTTGGTTGCCTGCTCGACTATCAGTCTGGATTCCGAGCATCCAGAGGTATGGAAACTGCTCTTCTGAACACCCGTGAGGAACTGCTTGCATCTCTTAATCCCAACTCTTCAGCTGATCTCATTCTACTTGATCTCTTCTCTGCATTTGATATAATCAACCACTCCATCCTCATAAAACAGCTCCTCAATACCCTAGGTATCTCGGAGCAGGCACTGGAGTGGCAACCTCCTTCCTCAATGATCGTCCATCCTACAGTATTCAGGGCTCTTTATCCTCCCCCACCTCTATCTCCAACTGCTATGTACCCCAGGGCTCCAGCCTATATCCCAGGCTCTTTAAGTCCTATCTTGCTCCTCCTGCTGACATAATTTTCACCTTCTCCCCTAACTTCCAGTGTTATGCAGATGACACACAACTCTTGTTCAAACTTCCCTCTGACCCTATCCTTACTTCCTCCATAATTCTAGACTGTCTAGCTGCCATCCAGTCCTGGTGTACTTCCAAAGATCTCTGTCTAAATGACAGCAAGACTGAGATAATTCCTATTGGGGCCTCTGTTCCCTCTTTCTTCCCCCACTCTGGCCATCTTCTATGGACTCTCCCCCTTCTCCTTCAGGTGAAGCCAGAAACCATGGAGTCATCTTTCGACTCCTCTCTCTCCTTCCTCCCTCACATTCAGGACCTTGCCAAGAAGGCCCACTTTCAACTCCACTTCCTCAAAGGAATTATTCCTTTTCTCACTTTCCCCCAGAAGCTCAATGTGCCTCATAATGATACTGGCGGCAGCCGTGCCGGTAAAATTTAAGCCTTTTGCCTTTGTGCCCAGGTCTGTGCACCCACACATGTTAGGTACCCTTTTCATCGGGACACCTGTGGGAATGTGGAAAGGTAGGCTATTTGTTGCTGCATGCATGTTTCAGTGGTTTCCAAGTCACAAATGTTTAAAAATGTGTTTTTTCCATACATTTTGGAATTTGGTGGGCCTTCTGAATAATACATTGTAGCGCAACATATGCAAGTGAGACCTCTTGGGATTTCCACAGGTGTCTTCTTTTCAGAACTGCATGGGGTTCCCTGTTTTCCTTGGTTGCTGCGACACACCAGACCCACATGTGTGGGTTGTCCACAAGGCCAAATCCAGTCTTCCCTAGGGCGTTTGGTGTACTAGTGGTTTAGCCTTTTGGTCTCATGGGAATGAGAAATAACCATTCTGTTGCCACCTTTGTTATCCCAGTGGCACCTACTGGCAGGTTTTACCACTGACCCCGTAATGAGGCCCATCGTCTGCCCAGGGAGTTTGCTGTACCAGTGGTTTAGGCTTTTCCCTTTCAGTCCAGATCATTGCACCCACACATGTGCAGTACCGTTTTCATCGTGATACCTTTGGGAACGTGGGAAGGCAGGACATGTGTTGTTGTACGTGTGTTTCATTGGTTTCCTGGGGCAAATCTCTCAACATTTTATTTCCCCTCATTTTGGAATTTGCTGGGTATTTTGGGTAGTACATTGTAGCATGACACACGCAAGTGAGACCTCTCTGCATTTCCATGGGTGTCTTCTTTTCAGAAATGCATCAGGTTCCCTGTTTTCCTTGTTGGCTGCGACACGCCAGGCCCAAATCTATGGGTTATTCTGAAGGACAAATTCAGTCTTCCCCAGGGTGTTCTGTATACCAGAGGTTTAGACTTTTTTTCTTTGCATCCAGGTCAGTGCCCGCACACATGTGAGGTAGCGTTTCAATGGGCATACCTGTAGGAATGTGTTTTGGTGGTTTCCTGGTGGTAAATGTCTCAAAATGTTGCTTCTCCTCCACATTTTGGAATTTGCTGGCCATTCTGGGTAATTCACTGTAGTGCGACACACAAAAGTGAGACTTCTTTGGATTTCCATGGGTGTCTTCTTTTCAGGAATGCACGCCAGGCTCAAATCTATCGGTTGTCCAGAAGGCCAAATCCAGTCTTCCCCAGCGCGTTTGGTGTACCAGTGGTTTAGCTTTTTCCTTTTGTGCCAGGGCAGTGCATCCAAACATGTGAGGTACCGTTTTCATCAGAACACCAGTGGGAATGTGAGAAGGTAAGACATGTGTATTTTTCTCTTAGTTGTGATAACGTTTTCATACATTTTCCAACTGAGTTGTGTTGCACTACCCATTGATTTATCAAATGTGTGCTACATTTATTTGCTGCTTCAGGCACTGTACTCTTTAGTGACCTGCACAAGTCACCTATCCTTCAAAAGGTCCTTCTGTGCTCTTTCAAAAAACGCATGCTTGGCATTCTTCTCCGCATTGGTTTTTATTATTTTCAAATGCTAATTATGTCAGTTTAGGCCATCAGCATAAAAATACTGTGCACCATGGCTTGGTTTTTGGCTTGCGGTAATGCTTGTTTTGTTAAATCTAAGACAATATGTGTGATTTCCTAACTAGAATAGTTGGGGGAATGTAGTGGTGCATTGCTTTTCTCAATATTCATGGAAACCATTACTTTACTAGTGCAAACATGTCCAGTAGATGCTGTTTTTTCCTGTCACTTTTCCAATTTTTTCCCCAAACTATTGGAGTTTTGGATACATAATTATTGCCTGACCTGTGCCAATGACCCGTTCCTGAACTTGGAATTATATCTACTTATCAGAAATGCATGCCTTTCTGTGTTGCCATTGAGCTTCCCTACTTTCCTCAGCCATAACATTTAAGCATGTCCTATTAAAAAGGGGAACAATTACCTACCTTCCACAAAAATGAAGGTACACTTATGAAACAAAAATGTTTTTCTTTCCACTCAACCTCTTCTTGAAAGGATGGCAAATGGCAAATTCAGAACTGCAAACCTTTTGTTCCGAGCTCTTACAAGAAAAAAACACATGCTTCTTTGTACATCATTTTATTGTCATTTTCTGAAAAAAACATAAAATGGTGTCACTTTTTTTGTTATTTTCTCACACCTCCCTACAGCAAACCACAAACCATTGGTGGTGTTATGGCTGCCAACATGTGGGAAGAAAAGGGTGCACATTTGTCCAGGATTACACTTGTTACAAAAACGTCATAAGGGATTGAATGCTGACATACCGAAAAGCCCAAAAAAGGGTTTAGCACTGGGAGAGAAAACCATCAGCAGTTAAGGGATTACTTTAGGTGAGTATTTCTCAGGATATTTATTTATGGAAGGCAGGCTACAGTTACAACTAATGCACATTTCAAGAAGTAATTATGATTTTGGAAAATACATTATGTATATTTAAAGGTTGGAACCTCAGAGCTTTATTAAATCTAAAGAAGATTTTAGAGGCGAAATACCTATAGATTGACCCATATTAAAAAGAGGGTGAGAGCCCCTCATGTGTTAGCAAACAGACTGTTTCAACAAGAATCAGTTAACTGTTATATATTTTTTAAAAACATTGCTATTTGATTTTATGTTAGTATATGATTCAATACATACACAAGCTGTACGCTAATTTCCTCTTTGCCACCGTGTACCATACCTGTGAAAATAGCAGTATGATAATAGCAATCAACATATTGCATTTTTTAAAATCTGCATTACATTTTTTGTTCTCTTTCTGCTTAAAACTTATTTATTTCCAGTATATAAAATCATCTACATGTTTCCTTCCAATGCATATTGTGGCAATTCTACAAGGTAAAGACATTTCTAACACATTTCAAGGAAGTTACACGATCATTATAATACCTTCAAATTCATCCGAGCATGCTATTAACAAAATCCAATTGATTTGTGAGAGAAAGTATGTATATATATATATATATATATATGTATATATATATATATATATTACATTGGCCACGGTAGTGGCCATGTTGTTATGGTTAAGTTGGTGTTTCCATAGGAAGAGCACTTTTTGGGCGGCTTATAACTTCGCTCCCCCTGGATGAATCCTCACCAAACTTTGCAATAAAAGTATATGGCCTACTCTGCAAAGTTTGGTGAGGATTCGTCCAGGGGGGGAAAAGTTATAGGGGGGTCCCAAAACTTTTTTTTTTTCCCATATACTGAATGGGAAAAAACTTTGCGCACGGCTACAGCCCAAACCGCTGGACGGATTTACACCAAATTTGCGGCAGGAGCAGCGGCCTGGTCCCGAAAGCATGCTTTTGCAAATTTGGTGTAAATATGTCCAGTAGTTTTAATAAAAATGACCAAAATGTAAGGCAAAAAAATTAGTGATATCTGTGTTTGCTTCGCGGACAGACTTCCCTGTTCGCTCCGCGGACAGCACCCCGATTGGCCCATGGCCTTGCATCATATCCGCGGACATGTGACGTGTTCACTGATTGGACAGCGAGGGGCGTGGAGCGCGTCAGATTTTCTGTGGCACCCGCCATCTTGTATTCGCCGTCGACCGCGTACAGCGCAGTGAAACGTGGATAACAAATTGCATTTAGTGCCCTGTGTTGGCGTGTAAGAGTGTTTGGGGAGGGTGGGGGAGTATGAGATAGGTTCAATGTTTTGTTTTTTTATGTGCTAGACGTTTTTGTTGCCTTCGATTTGGCCCCTGAGAACACGGCTGTTCTGACATTTTGTAAATAAACTAAATGGTGGGGTGTTTAGAGGATGGAGTATGTGTCATTTTTGTTCGCAAGGAAGGTAAAAATGAGCTATGAACACTCGCAGTATACTTAATTGTTCGTAAATACTCAAACTGGGGGTGTCCTCAGGACGCTGTCCGTATTGTAATCTGTCTAGTTGAATGTGTTCTAAGAACACTCGTGGTGTCCCGAAATGGTTGCAATTACACAAAATGGTGGTGTTCTGAGAACGTTGTTTGTATTGTTCGTTGTCAGGGTGAAAGTGTTTTAAGACCACTCCTTTTGTCCGTTAATAGTACAATTTCCTATGGCGTCAACCGACTTTTTGTCCACTAAAGAAACGATAAATCCGGCTGGTGTGCGCCGACTTTATGTGATAATCCTATGACTGGCGCTATTGACCTGGCTGACTGGCTTTTGCAACACTAAATCATATCTCCTGCCCCTAAGCCTGATATTATCAAAGCATTCATATTCCCCGCCTCTCTCCGTGACGTTACAGGGTGCGTCATCAAACACGCCCAGTCCTAAGTGACTTTAAACAGAACCCGGAAGACAACACATATTATGTCACAACACAGCGCGCCACAATTCGGAATATGAAACAGTGATTTAAAAGCAAACAGCAAGATTGTAAATTTTGTAAAGTACATTTATTTGACATCAAATCTTTAGAGAATATTCAGCAATATGCATTTGTCTTTGTTGTCTATCCGCAAAAGTTCATGTTGAGGCACGCAATGTTCCTTTCCGGTACAGAGGGTGTTAGATCAGCTTACAACTCAGTGCGCCAGAATTCGGAATATGAAACTGTGGTTTAAAAGTAAACAGCAGGATTGTACATTTGGTAAAGTACATTTATTTCACATTAAATGTTTAGTGAATATTCAGCGATTTGCTATTGTCTCTGCTGTCGATCAGCAAAAGTTTATTTGGAGCCACGCGTTGTTCCTTTGCGGTAGATAGGCTGTTGGTTTATGATAAAAGCAGTAAATGGTTACTCTGATAATCGGAAGGTTGCTCCAAAAATGAGCCATTAGACCACCCTATTGGTTGGTATGTTGTTTGTTTGTTTGTTCCTTTGCGGTAGATAGGCTGTTGGTTTATGATGAAAGCAGTAAATGGTTACTCTGATAATCGGAAGGTTGCTCCAAAAACGAGCCATTAGACCACCCTATTGGTTGGTATGTTGTTTGTAGCCGCTAGTACTGCGTAAGGGCATATTGGTCCTTGTCCTTGGTGATTGTCCCATAAAATGGTGAGGGTCATGAAGTTGCATATTTGGACCTGCACCTGGCAGTTGAAGACCCCATCCACTGGAGTCTGTAAATCGTGAACTAGGCAAAATGGGGCCACATACCTGTTTTAAAAAACATAAATTAGTCTCACCAGCCGATCTTCATTAAAAATCATCATTTTATTTATCAGGGCGTGAAACTATTTGCTATCGAAGATAGTGCAACGGAGTATGTTAATAATGAAATAATAATATTTTCCCATTCATATAGCGCTAAGAACCGTGAGGTATCTGAGCGGTGCTTATTATTAACCACGGTGTGTGGTGCTCATTTATCGACCACGGAAGGATGAAAGGCTGAGTTTGGCCTTGCCGGGATTCGAACTTGCGTTAGCAAGCTGTGCACGGATGTCAAAGAGAGTGTTGTACTCGCTGTGCCATTTGACAGGCTACAGTGAAGTGGCACAGTGAGTAGAGCGCTTGACCACCTATAGACCGGTTAAAATATTTCTATTAACCCACCCTGTGTTGTCTGCCTTTTTCAGAGCCCTCTAAACAACAGGGGATCAATTCGGCAGTGATAGTGTACGGTAGAAAACATTATGCCACTTTCAACAAACAAGTTCAACTTGAGCGGTCTTTAATGCTACGCTATTGTAATTATATTTGGTATAAAGTAATCTAAAGGGTTACTTACAGTACAATTGCAATTTCCATTGTCTACGAGTGCTGCAGTCTCAAAATACTACTTTGCGTGTGCCAACGATCTTTCGCATTGTGATATAATATATAAAAGTGGTTTCGTTTCAGAAATGTCATCCTTATCTTCTCTTACGTTTTAGCAACACTCCTTCAAGAGAAGTCTTTCATCACAATCTCTGTCTTTCAAGGTCAAAACACAATACAACATTATAGTCTGCTTCGTGAGCCTCTCCGGGGCCCGAAAAAAAAATGGAAGCAGCTGACCTTCACTGTGAACGAGCATAAATTCTTACTTTGCAACATTCTGTGTAAAGCCATCTGTGTGAGAAGTTGTTTTTTGCACGCCATGTTTGTATATTATTTGCGTGATATTAAAAAAAATTTGTTTAAGGGACGTTATGGTTCTAAGTACAGCCGAAAGACTCCTGAAAATCGCAAGTAATGGTAAGCTATGAAAAATAACTCGCGCCATCACCATGCACTGCTAAGACTAACACCCAGGACATCAAAGATGACATCGCAATTGTCATTGATGAAATCACTGATGACATCACATGTGTATGTACTTTTCATGGAATTTGTGTACTAGGGATTTTTATTATAATGTTGCAAAAAAAGTGTCAAATATATTGCAATAAATATACCGTTATTAGTGCTTTGAACGATGCATTGATATAAATAGCATTGTATTATGGGATTCTATCTAGTATACTGAGCTACTAATGGAGAAACATAGCATTGTGTGCAGAGTACAAGATGAAAGTATAATATGTGTAATGTTAATATGTTGAATAATGAAATGATAATTGTCCTGAAATGTTAGAAAATTCAGAAAATGGGGGTGTTCTGAGGACATTATTTGTATTGTGTGATTGCTTAGCTGTATGCAATGAGGGAATGGCACAGAGAGTAAAGTGGACGCTGTCCGCGGACACCGCGGCTGTTCGTGGACAGGGCGTGCTACATCTGGGTTTTTCCAGGAAATCCAACATGGAAAGAAGACTGTACGGATCAGCCAATCAGATGTCGAGGTTGTGGATTTGTGTTGAAAGAGACTGTGTGTGGCGAAGATGGCAGAAGTGGAGAAAGTCAGGGTGTTGGTGCTCAGAGATATGTTTGTGCATGGTTTACAGCAGTACGCTGAATGCAGGCATGTTGCAAAAAACTTGATGTGAAAGGAGTGGAGGTGGTGTGGAGCACTGTGCCTGATTGCAATGTACAGGGAATTGTACACGTTTGTGAGAATATGGCCACGATGAACAGTCAGCATGTGGTAGTTTTGCACTATGGTGCTTTCCATTTGGGCAACGTCAGTGCCCCTACTTTGATGGCTGATTTGGAACGCTTGGTTCAAGCCGTAATGAAGATCCTTCCAAATGTGAAAGTAATTTTTTCTGGATTACTACCTAGGGCAATATGGGACAACAGTTCAGTTTTCTGTCCTCAGCAAAACATTGCTAGGTGTGTCATCAACCGAGGCATGTGTCCCTTCATGCTTAGAGCTGGTATGTTCTTCTGTAACAATGAGAATATTGATGCCAGTAATGCTGTTAATTTTAAAGAAGATGGCATTTCTTTATCGTTTACGGGAAATGCCTTTCTATTTTGGAATGTAAGGGTTGCTTTGGAGAAGGTTATGTGAAGATTTTAGGAGTAAAGTAAGAAAAGAAAATACAAAATAACAGGTGTCTGTCAAGCATCTGTAAAAAAAAAAAAACGGCTCTTTTCAGAGCCAACTTGAAAGGGGAAATGGGGCACAATATTTCAATTTACATTCACCACGCTCAGACATGGCGGTAGTCCGCGGACATGAAAATCACTACGAGGGGGTTAGTATGTTCTATGTTACATGTATATGAAGTCAGGGATATTATGGTTAAGTTGTGCTACTAAAAACCTATGAAATTCAGTAAAAAAACGTTGTTAAAGGGACGTTATGGTTAAGTTGCGCCACTAAAAACCTATGAAATTCAGTGAAAAAACTTTGTTAAAGGGACGTTATGGTTCAAAGTAAAACCGAAAAACCCCTGAAATTCGGCAGTTATGGTAAGATAAGCAACCATAACTCACGCCGCCAACGTGCACTGCTAACACTAACACCAAGGAGATCAAAGATGACATCACAAATGTCATTGATGACATCACTGATGACATCACATGTGCATTTACCTTTCATGAAAAGTCTGTACAAGGGATTCTTAGTGTAATGTTAATAAACAAAGTGTCAAACATTATTGGAATAAATATCAAGTGCTAATCAGTGCATTAAGCTATGCATTGATATAAATAGCATTGTATTATTAACTTCAATCCAGTATACTAAGGTACTCATGTAGAAACATAGGCATTGTGTGCAGCATACATGATGGATGTGCAATATTCATAAGCTTCCCATGTTGAATATTGAAATGATAACTGTTTTCATATTAGAGTTTTGAATACAGTGAAACTTGTGATAAGTAGGTAATAAAATCCACTTACTACATAATTGCATTATTATACACAAATCACAAAGAGACAACACCACATACAAATATGAATATATACAAGGGAATTGAAGTAGGAAAAAGAAACAACAATAGTAGCACAAAGTGTTCATAACCTAACTGATTACCTTTATGGAGAGAAATGATTGCTCTGTCCTGGGTGTTAGTGTTAGCAGTGCACAGTGGCGGCGCGAGTTATGGTTGCTTATCTTACCATAACTGCCGAATTTCAGGGTTTTTTCAGTTTTACTTTGAACCATAACGTCCCTTTAACAAAGTTTTTTCACTTAATTTCATAGGTTTTTAGTAGCGCAACTTAACCATAACGTCCCTTTAACAGAGTTTTTTTTACTGAATTTCATAGGTTTTTAGTAGCGCAACTTAACCATAACGTCCCTTTAACAAAGTTTTTTTTACTGAATTTCATAGCTTTTTAGTAGCGCAACTTAACCATAACGTCCCTTTAACAAAGTTTTTTCACTGAATATATATATATATATATATATATATATATATATATATATATATATATATATATATATATATATATATATATATTACATGGCCACAGTAATACTGTATACTTACTGTTTGGTCTAGTAACCAGAGTACATGTATTTCTTGTTAATTTCTGTGATAATAGAAAATAGCATGTTAGTATTAGTATTTAGTAATGACTTATTACATTGTATAATCAATATACTTTTTTTTTTTTTGGACCCTCATATTTAGTAGATTACAAATCAGAGTACTGTGCAATTTGCTCAGTTTCTGTATTTGTTGCTAAACTCATTGGGTCTGTGGGAGAAAAGAAAATCCATGTTGGATTAAAAAAAACCTTTTTCTGTTATGCTACAGTTTATTTGTTTGTTTGTTTTCAGTGTTCACATGTTGTCTCTGGCTAATGCTTTATAATTTGGCTTGTTGTATTTTTTTGGAGCAGTAACATATTATTTATTTGTTTTGATATTATAAAATTTTGGAGCAGTTAGATACCAATTGGCGTATTCTAACTGTCTATTTTTTTGATATATTTTAGTGGTATTGATTTATCTATTTGGATATTGTTAAATTTTGGGACAGTTAGATACCAATTGGTGTATTCTAACTGTATTTTTTGGTCTAATTTAGTGGTATTCATTTATCTGATTAGTTGTTGTAGAATCTTTGAGCAGTTAGATAGCTTTTGGAGTATTCTAACAGTTTATATTTTTTTAACACAAGTTTACTTAGGGTTTAAATACAGTTTAGTTATCAAATTTTGGTTTTAAGAACATCAAATAAGCATTTGTAAGATTTCCTGGTAATCTCTGCTTTAGAGTAATGGTACTATCATTACGTTCAAACCATCCACATTTCTTTTTTATATATGCAGTATAGTGCCCTTAATTGTTTGTGGCTCCTGCGTGGTAGATTATACCTATTGTTGTGAAGGTTTTCTTACCAAGTGATATTTGACCATGTGTGAATCCAGTCAGCTTGCAGTTGTTTTTGGTACCATCTGCATTGTAACGTAGAAGCAGTAGTATTATGTATTTACTATGTATTTGTATTACTAACGTGGAGCGATTATCTGAATTGAAGGTAGAGCACAATCTACCATGGTTTGCATTTTGTACAAGTCGCTGAAATCAAATGGATTCACAATTTGGTATTGATATATATATGAAGCGTTCATTGGGGATTTCTTCTTGTGTCACATTGTTGCAGAGAGTGCATGAATGTTTCCACATGTATGAAATCTGAAAGATTTCATTTATCGGTATGTTTTTGTTTTCCAGTACTTGTAGTAGGTACATTAGAAATTCGTGTGGATCTTCCTGTGAGTTTATAGTGAATTTCACCATTCCAGCACCGTAGTCCAATTGTTGTCTTATTCCATAAACACTATACGTGCTGTCCGGATTGTTTGCTGCATTTCTGTGAAGTACTAACATTTGCAAACACAATGGGTCTGTACTGTGTAAGTAAATGTTGTCAACAATTGGTGGTAATTACAATAGAATATTAATTGCTACATTTGCGAAGCAACTTACACCAACTATATTTGAGAATTTAAATGGTACAGGTAGATCTGTATCTAACTGCTTTTTTTTGGAGTGTGTCTTCCTTCTTTAAAGAAGTACCTGGTTTACTTTCCCTAATTGATTCTTTTTTGCTTGTGGTACTTGATGAAGTATTAGTTTCTTTTACTCTCTTTGGAGGAATTTGAAGTGACATCCTGTTGCATTCCTGTTTGATTTATTTTTCTTTTATAACGTTTAACTTTTTGTGGAACAGAATATGTGTTTAGGAGGGGGTGTATAGTGAGCCAAGTCTATTGTATTCTAAAATGCAAGGAATATCAGCGTTTATTTTACATGCATCAGAGTTGATTAGAAATGGACCGTCAAGTGTACTTAAGCGTGATAGTGCTACATAGCTCATGCCTTCTTCAAAGACTGTGTTACCAATATCTATCATTGCTTTGTCTAGGGTAAGACCTTGTGATTTATGAATGGTGACTGCGTATGCAAGAGTTAGAGAAAATTGTTCTCTGCGTACATACATATCTTTAAAGAGGAGGAATCTAGCTGTTGAGCATCCTATCCTTTTTACTTCTGAAAGTGTGTCAAAGAGTATATTTACAAACTGAATTTTGTTGTCACGTGGGTATGTTTGAAAGCCAACAACTGTACCCAGTGCTCCATTAACTAGTCCTTGGTCCACTTCAAGGTTACGTTTAAGCATTACACTGCAATTTAAGGATAATTTTAATATCTATTCTAAGCCTGCTGTGTTTGAGATTGATTTTTCTAAACTATTTAGTCTTGTTGTGGCTTGGTCAGACATGGGTAGTGTCATACCATGTACATCTAGTTTGTCTGTGGTGCTAATTTCCATAATTGGTTGCATTTCTTTACTTAGCATGATTACATTGAATTTTAAACAGCTTGCAAGAGTTGGCATTAAGGCCATACAATTGACATTTTTGTGGGATTATTGTTCCATAACATCTGTAGCACATGCATTATCGCCATAAAGTGCATTAATGTGCCGGATTTTCAATATTGCTTCTGCTTCTTTAGAAAGTATACCAACTCTGATACTTTTTAAAATGTTGGCATAAGTGAGATCTGCAGATTGCCGCATGTTTTCTGTTAATTCTCTGTATTGGAAATGTTGCCAAAGGTTGACATTTCCAATGCTGCCAAAAGTTTTACGGCAGAGTTTGTGTCCTAATGTTTTTAAAATAGGCTCACCTTTTACTGGTTTTAATTGAAGCAGATCTCCAAAAACAATAATGTGTTTTCCTGCAAAGAGCTCTTCATAGTCTGTTTTGAGTATTTCTTGTAATCTGAGGTGAATCAAAGCTAACATCAGGTTGGAGACCATGCTCACTTCCTCTATTAGTAGCATTTTCATTTGTTTCAATACTCTGCGTAATTCCATTGCAGCTTCTGCAGAAAGTTTGTAATAATCTAATTTGTTCTGGTGTTCTACTGGTAATAGTAGTAATCGGTGTAATGTAACACCACCTAGGTTGTAGGCAGCTAAACCTGTGGGGGCAGTGACAACAGCTGACAGTTTTTTGTTTGTCAATTGTTGAAGGAACTTACTAATGATTTTGATTAGGAATGTTTTGCCAGAACCAGCTTCACCACTGACGTACAGTAGTATAGGTTTATAATTATGGCAGGAACATTCTTTAATTTCATGTTATACACCATGTGCAATTTGTTTTGTTACTTCTTGAAAAATGCTACTTTGCTCATTGTTTAGTTTTGATTGTAGTATAGTTAAGTCTTCTATATCTTCATACTGACACATGGGGCCTCATTCCGAGTACGGTGCTAACCAATGGCGCTATTAACGCCTTGGTTGACGCCGTACCCGGACCGGCAGCGCCTTGGTGGTTGGCGGAATTACCGCCCCATTCCAAGGTTGGCGGGGCGGTAATTCCCCAATCCCCATTTACCCTTCCCCATTCCCATTCTTGCCCCATAGGGCATAATGGGAGTGGGGAAGGCGTCAATTACGCCACCGTAAATTACGGTGGCGTAATTAACATCAAGGTCCCTTAGCGCCATGGTATTTAACGCCTGCTAAAAGCAGGTGTTAAAAGCACCATGGCGCTAAGGGAACTCGGAGTATGGCGGTAAGGGATTACCGCCACCGCTCTCGTTAGCGGTGGCCGCTATCCCTTACCGCCATACTCGGAATGAGGCCCATGGTGTTTTCTACTTCTATCATAGCTAATTATGCCTCATGTATTATTAGTGGTTCTCCCAGTGGTTCTTGGCTTCCTGTTACAGAAGGTTGACTACTGTCAGGAGTGTCCTTATCTAGTTGGGCTTGGAGTTCTTCTTCGTGTTGCTGTTCATTGTGCAACATTGTTTTGTAATGTGTAAAGTTTACATCAGTTATAGTGCTTTCATTTGCTTTGAAAGCATCCTCATATGAGTCATAGTTATCTACTAATTGTTCTTCTTTTCTCCATGGTTTGAAGAGTTGTAGCAGGGACATGTAATATACTTCTTTATGTTGAGGAGTCTTTAATGACAATTTGATATGATTAATTAAATTTGGTTTAGTGAGTTTAACTAAACTGCCTTCACAGTTTGTCACTCTATATTTACCTTTTTTTCATCAGGTTTCATATTATTTTTGTATGTGTAGTTTTGGGATATGTGGTATAGACACATGTTTTCCAAAGTATTACTTCTGTTTGGGTAGTATGTGTCCAATAAATTGTTTTTTAAAATGTCTTGGCTGTTGGGATCATGTTTGGCTATTGTTTCTATATCTTCATATGATTTTAGAAGTCTTTTTCTAGACTTAGCTGGACCAAGACTTAGCCATACTATATTTTCAGATTTACCATACAATGCAGTACCAGTTAAATGATCAGCTGCTTCACATGATCCACATTCTCTATGGGTGAGCATTTTTATGCCCAAGCTGTATAATTTCTGAGATACTGTTTTATCTGGTGACAGGTCATTCCAGAGGTCTTGGAGCTATGTCTTTTCTGCTTTAGTTAAGTATGCTGTGACATATTGTGCAACTGCAGTAGAATTGTCTGCAATGTACTGCACATCTATGTTTGCATTCCATAAGTGGGCAATGATTGCATTATAATCATTGACATATTTTTCTTCTTCTTTTCTTTTTATGTAATATGTATTTTTAGGGGACTTACTTTTAACACTATGGCCCTCATTAGGACCCTGGCGGAGTGGGTTTCCGCCAGCGCTAATCGCGGCGGACCCGTCCGCCGTACTACGAGTTCCCTTAGCGCCATGGAGGTTTTCTCCGCCTGGTTTTACCGGGCGGAGAAAACCATGGCGCTAAGGGACCTCGTTGTTAATTACGCCGCCGTACTTTACGGCGGCGTAATTAACTCCTTCCCCACTCCCATTATACCCTATGGGGCAAGAATGGGAATGGGGAAGGGTAAAATGGGGATTGGGGATTTACCGCTCCGCCAAGGTCGGCATGGGGTGGTAAATCCGCCAACCCCCATGGCGCTATCGACGGCTTTCCGCCGTGCTTCGCGGTGCATTTAGCACCGCGAAATCCGCCAGGGTCGTAATGAGGGCCTATGTCTAACTGAAGACAAGTCCTTCTTTCATAGCAAATTGCAATGACATTTGTGATGTCATCTTTGATGTCCTGGGTGTTAGTGTTAGCAGTGTACGGTGGTGGCGCGAGTTATGGTTGCTTAGCTTACCATAACTGGCGAATTTCAAGGGTTTTTTTCGGTTTTACTTGGAACCATAACGTCCCTTTGACAAAGTTTTTGCACTGAATTTTATAGGTTTTTATCAGCGCAACCTAACCATAACGTCCCTTTAACAAAGTTTTTTCACTGAATTTGAAAGGTTTTTAGCAGCGCAACTTAACCATAACATCCCTTTAACAAGGTTTTTACACTGAATATATATATATATATATATACACACATATATATATATATATATATTTAAATATATGACATTGCTAATGATCTCCCTGAAAAACACACTCGATTCAGTATACGTTTGAGTTTCTGAGCAGTGATGCAAAATGATGTGGTTAAATGCATTATTTGTTTACTCACAGCACAGTGCACCATGATTTCCTGTTGTTTACCTGATCTGCTTCTACTATAATGTTAACAACTGATCCGGCAGGCTAGATTGGGTGTTATAGGCCCATGGGCCGAGTTAACGGCCCGAGCAGAGCAAGAGCCTTTAAAGAGCTGGATTAGGAGTTAGTGCTATTAGCACCCCGGGTTACCCCAGGATGGTTAGAAAAATTAAATTTCATACAAGGAATGGAACGCTGCACACGTTCCGCTCCTTGAACGAAAAACTACTGGCACAAGATGGCTGCCATGGATCTGGAAGGCAAAGCTTCATAAGGATTCCTTCTTCCATTTCCATGGTGGCCGACAAAGGGGGATGAAGTGAAGCTGCTGTGGCGGTTAATGTCGCCTCTGCCACAATGAAGTAAGTGGGGCCGGGGAGGGGGGTTTGGGGTTTCTAAAAAAAATAAAAAATGAAGGCAACAGGAGGGTGGGAAGAACACGGCACTGCTTGGTTGAGGAAGCAGCCACCAGTGTGATGGAACACAGGTTGAGATTAGCAGTTTCCGCCTGTGTACCAGGGAACCGGATTGGCTGCTCTCCCGCTCCAGCGTGCTAATAGAGGATCCTGCAATCTGAAAATAATAGATGTATGCATGTGTGTATGTATCTAGGTGAATTATATAGCACAAACCTAGCTAGAAAGCAACAGAAAGATGTTCCATGAAGGTGTGTGGAACATTTTGGGGACAACCTTTTTCTGCTCTAGGGTTCTCACTTATTGATGACATTTTCATTGAAGATCAGGGTCTTCAGATGTTTCCTGAATAGCGGGAGGTAGGGTCACAGCCTATTTTTCTCTGTAAGCACGGCCAAGGCAATACTACCAGTTGTATCTAAGTGCTCAACTCAAACTCAAATTGCTGCTCTGGAAGAACACAGTATATAAAAAAGGAGGGTTATATCATTTTTGCAGAACATGAGTAGACTATCAGTCCTACAATAATCTTTGAGAAGCAGATTCCAGAATTTGACAGCAAGAACCACACTGGATCTGCCAAATGCTCTGGACTGTTTATAATTATGATTGCACATAGTGTTTCAGGCAAAGGAGCATTGAGGCAAAGATGACAGGTGCCACTTATAAAGTTGTTATATGGAGTGAAGAACAGTATCAAAAGGTGCTCTATGTGCTTCAGTTAGCAGTTTGCAAGATATTACATACTTTACAGGCAGCCAATTCAACTTTCAAACCACAGGAACCTGAAGTTGATAAATAGATGATTTTGGATTGCCCTCATACAGCAAATGCAATAATCTAATCTACAGCCAATGATGGCTTGACAATAATAGTGTGGTGATGTTCAGAAAGAAATGGCATAATTTGACTAAGCACCATTTGAAAAAAAGTGTTTCAGGTTGCAACAAGACGAAGGGGGGAAACAAAGGGAGGACAAAAACAACAATCTTACTATGCCTTGTGACATTCAGACTGAGCAAGTGCATTGGATGGGGGGAGACGTGGCAGGGTGGTGGATAAGTGCGAGACAAAGGAACCAGCAGAGAGTGCAGCCAATGGGTGGTAAGTGCGGGTGCTCGGAAGTGCAGCCAATAAGTGGCTAATAAGTGTAGGAGAGGAGGCTGTAGGGTTACAGATATAGACAACAAGTGCAGGGGGTGCCAAGAGGCAGTGCAGGTTGCAACTGGACAGTCAGGGACCTGGGCCTGAATTCAGAGTGTGGCCAGGTGACCAGTGCAAGGATCAGACAGGCGATCAGTAGGGGAGAGGAAGAGAGAAGGCAGAAGCAAAGAGGAAGGTCTTGAGGTGCTTCTGGAACCAGAGATGGTTCTGCTCAAGTTTCAGAGAGGCAGGGAGTCTGTTCCAGAGGGAGGCTCCAGCCAAAGAAAGAGATCTGTTCCCAACTCTTTGCTTGGAGAAGTGACTCACCCTCAGAGAGTTGGAGGTGGAAGAGTGGAGGGCTTGAGTAGGAAGATATTTAGGTAGAGAGAGTTGGAGTTATTGCAGTCCCAGGCCCCAGATATCCTTGTGGACAATGCAGACGGTCTTGAACTGGATCCTTGCCGTGACTGGGAGCCAACAAAGAGATTTCAGCAATGGAGAAATTCGATCCCTGGGTTTCAGGCCAAAGACAAGTCTCACAGTCCTGTTCTGGATGAGTTGTAGAGGACAGAGAGTAGAGGCCGGTAGATTTAGAAAGAGGTTGTTGCAGTAGTCCAGCCTAGAGGGACCAGAGCTCTGGAGAAAGTGAGCTTCTGGGGGAAAGTGAGGAAATGAAGAATACCTCTGAGGAGGTACAACTGGTAATTTGACTTCTTACAGATGCTGGAGATGTGAGGAGAGAAGGAGAGTGTGGATTTGAAGAGGACCCCGAGGTTCTTAGCCTCACAGGTAGGGGCAGCAAGAGGGCCCAGGGTGGGTGGCCAAAGAGAGAGAGGAAAGGAGGGAGCTGCTGATCCAATGAGGAGGATCTCTGTATTATGCCGGTCCGACAGCACAGCGAGTAGAGCGATCGCTTTGACATCTGTGCAGAGCCTGCTGACGCAGGTTCTAATCCCAGCAGGGCCAAACTCAGCCTTTCATACTTCCGAGGTCAATAAATGAGCACCACACAAAGTGGGTAATAATAAGCAGCACTCAGATACCTGAGGGTTTGTAGTGCTATATAAATGCTAACTTATTATTATTATTATTATTATTGGCATTAAGACAGAGATCTTTGGCGGAACACCACTCCTGAATTGCAGACAGACAATCCGGGATGAGAGAGGGCTGACATTGTCGTGGAAGTGATGGCCAAGACCAATAATAATCTGAGAGTCATCAACGTATTTTTGAAACACAGCACCTACATTAACCAAGGGGTTTTATATAAATAGTAAAGATAATGGAAGAGGTTGAAGATGACAGCTGGGCAGTTAGAGCCGTGTGGTGCCCTGCAGATATCTGGGAATAGCTGTGATCTGCAGGTGGCCATTAGAACTAGCTGGTCTATGTTGGTGAGGTAAAAGTAAAGCAATCAAAGGACTGTGGCACTGAATCCAATGCATGCGGACAGGAAAGTAAGTAGAGCTGTTTGGGTGTCTGTGTTGAATGCAGCAGAGACATCAAGCAGGACCAGTAGGCATGGATTTCCCTTGTCTAGGAAGAGGAGTGCCTTGATGGTTACCCATGTGGTTGTTGTCTCTGTAAAGCATCTTGGTCAGAAGCCAGACTTGTACTCTTGAAGTAGGTTGAATTGGAATATATTTTATGTAATTGGAGTGTGATGATCTTCTTGATGAACTTGCCAATGAAGAGTACAATTTTGAGTAGTTTTCAAAGTCAACTGGGTCAAGAAAATATAGGCACAATTCTCAAAGGATCTTTTACCTCTGTTCATCTACAAGGCATTCTTGTTTTGTAGTAGTAGTGTTCAAATATAGGTGCTGGCTATGGCTGTTAAGACACTGATTGCATTGCTATTAAGGAACTGATTGTTCTTGATTATGGAATTTGTTTGAAGTCATTGTCTGAATATATGTACAATTTAACAAAATAAATATAACAATCAAAAATGTAGGTGCTAATACTCTTAAATGGCTCAAGATCTTGCCTTTTCATTGCATATTCTTTCATGCACTTACCACATCAAAATTAGACACTTCCTGAGTAGAACGATTGTCATAAGTCATTAAATAACAATTAGCAAAGGGGAGTCCTAACAGAAGGGGTCTCTTTACACATAAATATTACAGATAACTATTGTATGTTTCACATTTGGTTATTCAGTAGGTTGTTGGTTAATTTAAGTTAAAAAGTAATAAAGTGTGTGTGTGTGTGTGAGAGAATGGGGAAAGGCGATAATTACAGCACCGTAAATTACGGTGCCGTAATTATCGCCAAGGTCCCTTTGTGGCATGGCTTTTAGAACAATTTATATCATGCATAGTACAATGACTAACCACTGTCTTAAATAGCTTGCATCATTTGAAAGCCATATTAACCGGAATGAAACCTTTAGTCAATGAGTGATTACACACTCTTACCAATTAAATAAAAGAAATATTGATACAGAAGGACAAGCTTTGTGGTGTTTGCACTCAAAATCTCTAAGCAAAAAACAACGTAAAGAAAAGCTAAAGTAATTATTGTTTCAAAGAGCCAATCCAGACAGATGATCGTAGCTCCATATGATCTATGTGAAGAAACCCTTGTCACCCCTAAGAATGACTATGCTGGGAGGTCTTGAAGACTCTCAAACTGGGTAAAAACCACAGAACAGTTTATTATGCCATTTTCTATCTTGAGAGGAGTGCCTTCTTCCTTGTTTGTATTTTTGCAAGGAATTTAGGGTTGGCCACGCTAAGTTACCTGTGGGAACCCAGACGTGGACCCTTTGATCACTGTGCTTAGAGAGGCATAGCTCCACCTCACTGATGAGGCCCGACTAGGCCGAAACACGTGTCTGGGTTGTTGTTTGCACTCTTGTTCAAAGGAGGTTTGCCATGCATTTTGGTGCTGGATTGCCCTTGTGGGCGGGACAAAGACTTATATTCAAATGAATATTCCTCCTTTGTGAAAAGTACAGTGAGTAAAAAGTGACAGCTGTGGACTCTCAAAGTGGTCCAAATATAGAGCTTGTTACACCAATAGGGTACGATTTCCTATGCCAAAAATGAATAAAGGGCTTGGGAGGAGGTCTGGCCATCCTATGTAGTATGTATGAAAAGATCATTCATCGAATGCGAGGGCTGTTAAATCATTTATACCAAATTTAAATCCAAATGGAATAGTTGTATACATCTGATATGTGTTTACTTCCCACCGATGAGGATGCCCTCTTTAAATGAGGATTTAGGCTTTCTTTTAATCCCTATGAACAGCCCTAACTCCACCACGATTATGTTAAGTGATTTGAACCGGTGGAGAGGTTGATACAGAGGACAAATAAGCAGTGATAGTGGAACAGAAGCTAAAAGATCTAGGCATACAGGTCCGTAACCAAGAGCTCACTGATGTGAAGGGACACACCTTGGACTGGGTCACAGTCAAGAATATTGATATAGGGACAGTTAAAACATCACTCTGTATTTGGTCAGATCACTCCCTTATAGAGTTCAGCATCCTACATAGAGGAAAAGTTAGTTTAAATTATAATCCACCAAGAAAGTAGAGATCAGAAGCTTAAATTGTCTTAAGGCAGAAGATTTAGCGGATTGTTTAGATACAATAATGAAGTACTTTTCTAATCAAGACATGGGCCCTCATTACTACCTTGGCGGAGGACCATGGTGCTATTAGCACCATGGTCCATGCCGCTAAGGTTGCAATTCCGCCATGGTGGATGGTGGAATTACCGCCCCATTCCAAGGTGAGTGTGGCGGTAATTCCCCATTCACCAATGGCCCCTTCCCCATTCCCATTTTTGCCCCATAGGGCATAATGGGAATGGGAAAAGGCGATAATTACGGCACCGTAAATTACGGTGCCGCAATTATCGCCAAGGTCCCTTTGCGGCATGGCTTTTAACGGCTGCAAAAAGCAGCCGTTAAAAGCCATCCCGCAAAGGGAACCTTGTAATCAGGCGTTAAGGGTCGGGGCCGTTTACGGCGCCGTAAACCCCTTAACGCCTGAGTCGGAATGAGGGCCATGCACTCCAAATGTGTGGAAAATATATGGTAGGCACATAAAGTCACTTGTTAATAGAGTTGCCTCTATTAAAACGAAAACTGTTTGGGATAAACCAAAACACCAAACTGGTTTACAACAGATCTGACCAACCTATAAAAAGCTAAAACAAAAGCTGAAAACGTATGGGCAAAAAACAAGACTAGCAAAAACAAACATGCATGGAAGTGACTGGAGAAAGAATACAAAACAGAAATGCACTGAACAAAAAAGGGTTTTTTAATAATCAAATAGAGAAGGCTGATAACAATGCAATGAAACCTATTGATATTTTTAAACAGCTAGAGAAACCAAAGGCCCTGGAGGGAGAGGACATTTTTATCAAATAACGAGGATTGCACGAGGGTGCAACAAGCCTTTCAGGGCAAGATTTTGCTAGACCAAAATAATATTAAAAAGAGCCCACAACATGAAGACCTCCATATTAAGGAGGCTAAGGAAACATATGCGGAGCAGCGGGATGAGCTGCAATTCTTTCATTTTAAGCCAAAATCAATCTTAAACATAGAGATGATGCTAAAATGCATTCACCCCTGTTATTTCCTGCCATCAAAAAACAACCTAGGGAACATCAAAATCTTTGCCCCATTCCTTAGGTGATTTGTAAACTCATTGTTTCTCTACAGTCTATTGCCTAAAGAGATAAAAGATGTGATGCTAATGCCTCTTGTAAAGAAATCAGGACTGAATCCAAAAGTCCCCTCTAACATGAGACCGATAAATAACACCTCGTTCATACTTAAAATCGTAGACAAAATAGCAGCTACGCAAATGCAGGACCATCTTGAGATATCAGAATCTGTGCATGCAAAACAGTCTGGGTTTAGGTGGAAACATGGGGTGGTAACCGCACTCTTGGGTCTGGAAACACAGATGTTAGGTGCTATTGAGGAATTTAAAGCCAGGATGATAATCCTTTTGGACGTATCTCCGGCATTTGATTTACTTGACCACAGATAACTACCACAAAAATGGTCAGATGAAGTTAACTGTTGCAGGAATGCCATTGAATGGAAAAATAATTTCTGAGTGACAGAACTTCAAGGATTGATTGAGGGGACGCCGCCTCGGAACCAATTCAAATAGAATATGGTGTACTGTAGGGTGAGTCTTGTCATCCATGCTTTTTAACACCTATATAAAGCCAATATGTGACCAGATGGAACAGATGGGCCTCGTCATTACTAATTATGCAGATGACATCCAACTGATGATGGACCTTAGTGGATCATATGAAAAAGACACGGAAAAGCTGAATAACATATATGGCTCTATTAAGAATTGGATGTAGAACAACTGGATGTGTCTAAACAGTTCAAAAACTGAACTTATCGTATTTGTCCAGCACATGTCAGGGATACATTGAGGACAGCATATGCTGATTTTGACGTAGAGGGAAGCTCAATCCCTGTGTCAAATAAAGGCAAAACTTTGGGGATCCACATGGACACTTCGGTGTGTGTCACATCCCATGTTGATGGTGTTGTGAAGAACTCAGATCATTATCTTAGAATCTTATGGCAAGTTCAGCCATTGGTGATGCGTAAAAAACTGTAAAACATTAGTAAGAGCTATGATAATGCCAAGGCTGGACTATTACAATGCTTTTTTGTAGGGGCTAGCAAAGAGACTATAAGTAGTGCAAAATGATGCAGTGAAGATTGCATGTAACATCTCAAGACGAGATCACATCACAAAAGTGCGAAAGAAACTGCGTTGGCTCCCTGTGACTGCTAGGGTACATTTCAAAGTTCTCACACTAACCCACAAATGTATTTACGTGTAAGCCCTGAGATACTTGAAGTAAACGCTAGCTCACCATCAAACAGGCTGATCATTACGCTCAAGTACTACACAATGTCTCTCGGTCCCAACCGTAAAAAAAAAAAAAACAAGGAGAAATGGAAGATCATTTCCTGTTCCAGCGGCGAAGGCGTGGAATGTATTGCCGGTAAAATTAAGGCAGGAGAGAAAACAGGACACTTTTATTAGCTATATGTTTGGACCCATTTCAGAAATGTCCAGGTGTCTGTGTGGCACCCTGATGCCCAAGGGCTATGGCACGGTAGAAACAAATAAATAAATACATGCATTAATATATAAACAAATAAGACACCAGACATAAAAGAAAACACCTACAGTGGTCTACTGCCATGAGGGTATGCTCAATGTACCTGCAGAGTTCCAGAATATGATACTCATGAGGATACTGTTTCAACCAACAGGTGACAAGTGACCAGTGCTCCCTAAATTACATTTGCCAAGACATAAGAATGTCCCTGTATAACTGGCAACACAGCCTCCATCCCTATTTGTTCACAACTCTCAAATCAACATGCGCCCAATAGCAAATCCAAAATCTACTTAGAAAGTGATAGCTGCACTATTAACCATTGGAATAAAAAGGAAGTCTGACCCATATACCCCTTACAAATAAATGGCTGAACCATCTATAGTTTTATAGTTGACCTTATGGTGGAGCCAGCCTCTCTGACACATTTTGTGTCTCAGACTAAAGATAACATGGCTCTGATAAAAGATAATGTCAACATAGATAAAACAAGAAATATGTAGAACTGTAATGAATAAGTTCATACGTCTACTTTATTTGGTGGATAGAAATTCACATTGATGCATCAGCAGGCTCTTCATGGAGGTCAAAATGAGCGCTCTTCTCGCTGTGCTATCTGACAGCCAGATCAGTTCAAGTAGGATCATCAATATTTTTTACAATGCTGGCAATATTCCAGGATAGAAAAGAACATCCACTTCCTCAGGCCAGGCTACGCAGGCCCTGTGGCAGTCAGTCCACCTCTTCTAGATTTCCCTCGTCGACATCAGTTGACATTCTCTCCATCCTCTTTCTTATTGAGGGGCTTGAACATATTTGAGATGTTGAAGGGGCATACACTCTGATTTTCTGATTATCACCCTGCTCTTGGGTACCAGGTTTAGGGGCATGTGGGCTAATCAAAATAGCAGTGCCCTTCAGTGTAAATACCCAAAAATCAATTGCCAGCATGCCATCCACTATCTCCCAGGTCCGCAAACAAATCTGAAAATAATCCAAGGAAGAGTTGTGCATAGGGGTCCGGATGCATCTCACTTTATATGTTCTAATAATGGACAAGCATCCCTTAACATGTCTTATCCAATGGATGCATTTATTTTTTCAGAGTGTCCTTGTCTTCAAAAGAATTACATAAAAGTCTTGGAACATTAACAATTGTAACAAACGGTGGATTCCAGAATCGCTCCCTGTCCCAATTGCAGCTCTCTCACCTAAATTAGTTCCAAGGTTCCGGCCTTCAACCCTGGTATTAGACACTGCATGATCAGTGAAAGTTGTTTCTGGATCTGATATTCTTTCAGTGAATTTGTCATTAGAAATCAAGCTTGGATTTGGGGGGTGGGGCCTGTCAGATCTCACAGGTCCAGTGCTACCTAGGGCTAGTGCTGGATTGTGTTCAGTGTTAATCATATCAGTCACAATTTGGTTTGAGATTCCTCTCCTTTGCAAAACAAAGGGCGGTTTATCATTCGAGGAAAGATCAAATGTATTTTGGGAATCACTTCGCTCGATTTATGATATTAGTGTGTTTGCATTAGCTTTCACATTTTTAATTTCACCACCAATTCCAGCAAACTATTACCCAGTTTGTCAACTGTTAATCTCAATGAACAAACCCCTAACGCCTATGTCCAAGGACTCTGTGAAATCTGTAGAAGCCACAGCATCGGTATACAACCTACTACTGGCAGGATTCCCTTTAAACATCTGTATTGGTACTCCTTTTGATTTTCCCCCTTTTGATCCACCTTACCTTCTTATAAGCTCGTTTTGTAACCCTAGATGGCATCTGTGCTGGGTCTTTTTTGCCTGTTAAGGCAGTACATTTATTATTAAAGGGGATCAGAGGATTAACCTCAAATATTTCTTCACAGTCAATTTGACCCTCCATCTCCATACTAGAGTCCTTTCACAAGACAATGGTAGTCGCCCCTATTTCCAATACCTCTGCCAAAGGACTTCCTTGTTCCCCATGTTGGTGAGGTTTGTGCTGCAAAATTTGCCATTTCATGCCGCAAAATTTGCCATTTCATGCTGAAAAATCCTGGAAGGTCTGTCTATATTATGATTTATACCCCTGTTACCACCCCCATGTTTTCAATTGGGAACACCTATTTTTTACCACATTCCTGCCCTGCCCTTTTTTCATATCAAAGGGATCAAGCGATACCTGTCTCGTTCTACTTATTCGTGGGATATGATCTGCCTCTTTAACCAGAGGAGTTTCAACGAAGGTAATCAACAAAGGACCCCAATTTTCATCTAGGGCCACACAATTAAAAGCTGCTCCTTTCGTCAATAACCCAAACTCATCTGTTAGTCTTTTTTTAGTATTTGGGCCTTTTATAACATTTAACAAATCTTTAATTTCAGTGATAAGTGTATTAAAATCTGTAATAGGTTTAACCATCCAAGATATTTTTTTGTCTAACGTCAGGAGAAGTGGTAGTAGCTGCTTTCCATTTGGACATATTTAAAAAATAAAAATTCGGGGGATTACGACCCCGGTTTTCCTGGAAGTCAGGCACTGGAAAAATGTTAATCCCCATTCCCATTTCAGTTCCATACGATTCAAAAGGAATGGGGATGACAGAAGTACTGGCACCGTTAATAACAGTGCTGTTGCTTCCGTGAAAGTCTGCGAGCGGCTACCATCCCGACCACCAGGTCAGACCTGGCGGGAGGGATGGCAGACGCCCGCATACTGGAGTATGCCGGTCTGGTAACAACGGTGCCTGTAGGCTTACGGGCACCAGTGTTACCAGACCGGCACACTTGTAATGAGGCCCACTGGGAAACACACTGAACGTGTTCGTAAAAGCAGATGCAACACCAGAAGCAAAGGAGCAAGGAACAATTTAAGAGCGCCCCGTAACTTTGTAGCGCCAGCTCACCACAACTTTGAGGCTTTAATTATGCAGGACTCAGGTACCAAACCACCATAACTATGCAATACCACTACGGTGAAAGGATGCTGCTTAAATGCAGCTTGCGCTGGCTCTGCTTTTGGGGCGTGGCTCCTTGCGACTCGGCTATCCTTGTCAATGTAGAAATGTGGAAATAAAATGCAGTGTAACAACAGCAGCTTTAGGCTATAACAAAGGGTAAGGACTGTGTTGAGGGATTATTATGAAGCCTAAGGACTGTGATGGTGGAATGAAATTAAGGACTGCGAGGAATGATTGCAACAAAAGTGAAAGTATGCGACTGAGAAGGTTTTTGAAGGAAGACAAGGAATGTAATCCAAGATGGCAACAAAGGAAATAATAATGAAAAAGAGGAATACTCTTAGAAAGGACTGATGAAGGAGTAGGATTTTGAAGAAGGACTGTGTTGGAGGAGAAAGGCTGCTCAAAACACTTTCTCTGATGCATTATTCTGGCCACAAGGTGGTGTTTAAATGGGCAAAAAAAAAACAAAAAAAAAACAAAAAAAAAACTGCGAGACCTGGAAGGAAAAGGAGTGCTTACTTCCTTAATATACTTACAACAAAACAAAATCCCATTAACACAGGAATACCTTGCATTATTAACTTTATCAAATTTAAGCCAAAAGTAAAATGTAATGACTGATTTAGTAATGTCAAGATGCATTCTCCTTAGGAACAAGTTATCTCTAATATTTAAGTTAAGTTCAGTAATGTAATGTACTCGTTATGGGGAAACGTGTCCAACTATACTTTGGATGTGACTTCAGCACATTAAACTGCAAGTATACACAATACAGCATGTCAGCCCTCTTCTGCCTCTTCATATTCTTAATAGTATATCACACTTGTTCGTTTTCCATGTGTCTTACCATGCCAACTTTCCAGGAAATGCAAGGGACCAGACCACAATACCATGACCAGGATATCTCAGGTAATCAGGTTGCCCAACCAGGAGTCTAGACCAAAAACGCAGCAGACCAGATGACAAGATCAGAATAAGTGACAGGTAGACCTGGATTGCAGAGCAGTAAAAC
Source organism: Ambystoma mexicanum (assembly GCF_040938575.1). Classification (NCBI taxonomy): domain Eukaryota; kingdom Metazoa; phylum Chordata; class Amphibia; order Caudata; family Ambystomatidae; genus Ambystoma; species Ambystoma mexicanum. The sequence continues at coordinate 541,652,295 of NC_090937.1, forward strand.
AAATCAGGCCAAACCACTAGATAAGGAGCCTACACAATAAAATTTGACAAGAAGACCAGAACGTAAAACCTGAACACTGACCATCAGGACATTAGACAAGGAGACCATAGTACATGACAAGTGGACCCAGACGCCAGTCCAAGACAGGAGAATTATAAACGTTTAACACAATAAAAGGAAACCATTTATAATACATCATCATACATAAAATACTTAGATAATAAATTGAATTGAACACTTCAGTAAAAACATTATTAAAAATCATGATTATAATACCCCCATGGATATGTTATCCTACTTTCCGACACTGAAACCCCACCACCCCCAATCCATAGATATTTTCACATGTTAGATCATCTACATAATCAGAAACCAAACCCTTTACTCCCAAACCTTCATTGATGGCAGTTTATTTCTATACCATCTCCACAGCTGAATTGCTTAAAATGTCCTTCCATATCATACAAGTTGATGATGTTATGACAGTAGATTCAGCCCCACACAGAGTAGACCAACATGGATTGTTCATGATATTCTCTATCTTTGTGACAAAGACTGCATATTTTCTTATGTATCACTTTAAAAGAGCAAAGCATGCTGTTAGCAGATGCTGATTGGCCTCAATATAATTTTGACACATTCGACATACCGCTATATAATTTTCCTTTTTGTTCCATTTGTCGGTAAAATCCCTAGTAGGAAGGTTAGAGAATAAAACGTTTAAGTTCCATTGAGCACAGTTTCACCAAATACCCACATGGTTTAGTGACAGCAAAACTCTGATGGGAGTATTCCAGTTATCTTTTCTTAATATGTAATGCAGCAACATTACAAGACCTATCCCATAGTCTAGCCTTCTTTTTCAATTTGCTTTCATAATTAGGATCCGCCTCCAATATATCATCAACTCCCAAAGCCCCAAGGAATGAGGCAGCACTATGTTTCAGCTCTAGCACACTTAGACCCCAGTCATTTTAGCATGCTATTGGAGTTCAAATTAGTTTGCATTATTTTTGCACAAAGAAGAACTCTGAACTTTACATAATGACAAAAGCAAACACTGACCAAACTCCAGCCTGAGTGCCTCTACCGGCACCCCTTGAGGCTTGTTAATAACTGTAGGTAGAACTTTCGCCTGAATGTGTTTAAACCAACTCACCTGACCTTCTAGAAGCACTACCATCATGTATAGAATACCTGGTATCATGCCACTGCTGTACATTTCCAGTAAACTTTGGATATTATACCCCCATTATGGATAATATACTGTCCTGCAGCCAGCCATGTGATCAATGTTTTATTTAGTACATATTTGCCATAGTATAAACTGAGGGGTTTATAATAATCAGGAATCCCTGATAAACATACATGTGTGTGCACCAGTGCCTGAAAATCTGAAAATACGCATAGCACGAGTCATGTTGCATGCTGCTAGTATAATGGGGAATAGAGCAAACAAGATTTGCCCCAATCCAAATAGCAATTGAGTTTTGCAATGGAATACAATGGTTTTGAAAATTTGCCGGACAGGTGACAGTGACTAATGCAAATTGGGCTTGGTCCAACTTTCACTGCACCTGATTACATAACATGTTGAGCCAAGGCACGAAATCTGAGAACACAAACTGATTTTTCATTTTGTTGCTGTTATAATAGGCAATGAAAACACCAGGGATCGAGTTGAGGGCACACGCGGGTGGCGGGGAGGGCAGAAACCACCCACTTTTTTCAGAGGGTGGACTCAGTCCCCCCAGCCAAAATAAGAAACATTGAATGTCCTCTTTGAATTTATGAATTAAAGCTGTGCTCGGCAGTTGGCAGATTTGTAGGTCGGACACTGCACCACTACACCTGATGAAAAATAACAAAGAACTCAAGGTGAAATGTCCCATTTCGGTACTGCAAGTTCTGGGGAAAACATTTGTATTGGATGCAATTACATATTTGGAGTTTAAAACATGCACACCTTTTAAAGTTTTCAAAAATACTATTAGAAGAAAATATCCTCTCTTGTTTTTGTGTGTGTGCTGATTTTATGAAAGTCCTGTTCAATATGCGTGGTTATCCAAAGCCAACTTAATGAAATGTTCATATTTCACCATGATATTCTAATTTCTGACGACGTCATATACCATTGTGTTTGCTGATGAGTCCCCCCACTTTAATTTTTAGGACTTGACCCCTGGAAACCCCCCAACAACCGATTCCTGTTACTGCGCCCAAGGAGATCGTGGTACACCCCCGCAGCCCCAGCTCTGCTTAGGTGCAACAATGGGAGTTGGTATTTTGTACACCCCTCAATGTCGCAGTAACTGCAGGGGCGCACTAGTCAGGGCAACATTTTTTATACATTTCCCAAACACTTAGTCGCACATCTAGTGCTTTTTGTAATACAAAGTGAAGCACCATGCCATATTACTTACAGATTTTTGCACAGTGCAAGAGGAAACAGTCCAATGTTTGTACTATGATTGCTGTCTAACATATACAAAACAATTGTCCCTCTAACAATGTCCCAACTTTCACATTGGAAAAAGTAGCGAATATGTGCATGTTCATTCCCTATTATAACAGCAAATGGGACACCATAACAGAAGACCTGATCATGCCACCTGGACAGGACATCATATAATAAAACAAAGACCAAACCAAGACCCCAAGGAAAAAAGGTAAGATCAGTGGAACAGACTAGGTCTACAGGAGACAAGACAAGGAGTATACATCCAGAAACAAAACCAGGGCACCAGACTCAATTACCAGATCAGGACACATGGAGAACAGACCGGGACATCAATGCACTGGACAAGGAGACCAGGTGATGAGACCAGATTTGGAGACCAGAACACCAGACCAGAACATCAAATCAGGAGGACAGGAAGCCAGAACAGAAGAACAGGAGAAACAAGCAGGATACCAGTCAATATGTCCTGAGTAACAGCCCAGATGAAAACAGCAGACATAGTAGAGAGACTATGACAGAGAACCAATAGTCAACTTCAAAGCTATCAGACCTGCAGATGGCACAAGTACAGCATTTGGTTTGGGACCAGGACAAAAGCATACCAGGCCACAAACCATTTAAGGGGAACACACTAGAAGAGAAGAACAATAGTAAAGACTAGGACCCAAAGCCAGACATCGAGATTACATCACCAGACCAGGAGACCAGTAAACCAAAATACCAGCACGAGACACAAACCAGACAAGGAAAAAAAAGACCAGACCAGGTCACCAGACCATCCATGATTCTTTGACACCAATCTATAAGCCAAAGAGACGAGACGTTCAGAGTAGAACATCAGAAGAGAACACCATGCTAGAACAGGGCTTAACATCGAACCAGAATAGGTTGCAGGCAAAAAAAGAGAGGTCACACAGCTAAAAATGTGCCATTTTAGAGGGGGTGCACGACAGGATATGTGATAGTGTGTGTACTGTGGAGTACAAGCATGTGGGTGATCAAACTTCATTTGCATAGAGTGGTTCCTTTGTAATAGCATGGCAGGCTGAAAAACAGTGGCAAGTAGTGTGGCCCAGAAGAATGCCAGAGATTATGATTTATTCAGTACCTTCCAGCTATCAGTCTTCAGTTTTACTCCAAGACCAAAACATACCAGGACACCAGACCAAAATAGCCTGCATTAGGAGTGAGCGAGGTCACAGGTCTGAAAGGCTGACGTAGTAGGCAGTGTGCATGCATGGATGTGAGATAGTGTGTGTACACTGTGGATTGCAAGCATGGGTGGATAAAGAATTCACACAGGATGCAAAATAACACATGGGAGGAGAGAGAGAACATACTTATGGTGAACTGAAAACGAACCAGAGGAAAGGCAAGGCCCACTGATTAAAACCAACCTATACCAACTTGGTTGTTCTTGTCTCATCCCATCGACCTTTTAACACGTAAATCACACAGATGCGCTTTGTTTAACTCCCAGAGCAGCATGTGTTGGACTATGAATGTATTTCACATCATACTTCAATGTTCATCTCCATGGATGTGCATAGTGCTTGAACGCATCTCCCGCATGCCTGAGTGACTGTCTGCTTTCTCTGTCCCGATGTTCAGAGCGACTGAACTGATGGTGGGAGTACTGTCATGATGTGTTGACTGATTGTATTGATGTTCTGAGGGTCTTCAAATCATGTGTTAATGATCTAATCATGTGTGCGAGACCTTGTTGCCCTGAACTATCTACCAATCAAGGTGTTCTTAGTGCTTTTATCTGTCCTTACATATTAGTTGCCTCTGCTTTCCATGATGTCCTGAATGTCCTAATCGATACCAAGATGCCGTGAATATCTGTCTTTATATGGCAATAAGCACTTGTTCCGGGGGCTTCACATGCCTAATTAGTGAAATGTTTCTCTCTAGCCAAACATGTGTTGCTAGTTTCTGACATTGGTCCGTGGGGCATGCAATGTTGGTACATTCCTATATTCAAGTCTCTCAGTTAATATCCATCTAAATAGTGTGGTGATAGATGCGTATATTCAACATCTTTTTACCGTGCATTACCTGATGATATTTCCCTTGATAGCTCAAGCATTGCTCTTCTTAATGCCTTCATCTTCTCAAGCTTTGATTACTGCACATCTATATATCCTGGGTTTGCAAAATGCCGACTGGTCAGCCTCCAGCATATCCAGAATGTTTTTAAATACCCGTTTTTCTCTCATGAAAAGAATGATCAAATATCTACTCAACTCTGACACCTTCATTGGATTCCTGTTGGAAGACATCATCTATCCAAGGATCTTAGCCTTGTACACGGTGCTTTCTGTGAGACTAACCCACTGCTTTAAGAAGACACATTCCCATAGAATACTCCTTCATATCTACTTTGGAAGTTAGATCTTTTTTCAGGGCCCCTGTTTTGCCAAATACTTATAAACATCTGTGTTGTAGAAAGAGCAAATTAAACCTCTATGTTGGTTTAATATCTGTGTGCATTAATAGACATTTGGAATAACCATCTCAATTGTACCTAGCTCGGATCTAACAAAAGTAATATGATATAACAGATATTCTAAGCGCGGAGGATCGAACCTGTGTTGTTCCCTGTCACTTTGTTTCTAAGGCGAGCATCCTGCCCCTGAGCTATCCTCCCGAGAATAAGGTGCACAATTTTCAGATTATTAAATGCGCTCTCTTCGAGACAGAAACACAAACATTGAATAACTATATCAGTACATGGTCCCTGGACTCTAACTTAGTAGGTATGTTACCTATGGGGTTTCACACCCACAAAATACAACACGAATGCAAATATATACTAAAGCCATCATTAAAAGTTTTGTGGCAAATGAAAACATATAGGGCCCGATTCATGGAATTATCTGCCTGGAAAATAGGGTACGTGCGTGCGGAACTGCACACAAATCCGCCTTAGTCGATTCATGCAATCAAATGCACAATACTTTTCCCAGACTTGCATGGAATTCGTGCTGGCTCAGTATGTCTGTGTGCGCCGTCAAGGGCGTTGCGCGAGGCTCCAAGCAGAGCATGGCCGGGGCTTGCGCAGAGGGCTGGGAAGGGGGCAGAACACCAAAAATGGGGAATAACTTGCGAAAAAGTAGGCTTTCTGAGGGACGGCCTGCAGGCAGTTCCTCGCATGCCCACAATTGAGTGGCACGAGACGTATTCATGGTTTTGATCGCACAACGTCTTGTCTAGGTAATCACCACGCAAGTCCTTCATACAATCTACCAACAGAAGGCAGGTGTAAGTACACTTGCGTGTAGGATTTGCAGCATGCTGATGGGTTACATGTCAGATTTCCAGTTGCCTGTACTCAATCAGGGTTCTGATGTAACTAAGTGGTGCGCGTAAGTAGTGTAGCAGGGTGCAGTAATGTTTTACGGGGATTCACATGCAGATTTTCTGAGTTATTGCTGAGTTACGATTTTTTATACGCATGTTGTCGTGGTGCTTGATATGGTTACGGGGACCCTGGTCAGGGCCCCAGAGTCACTGGCCTGCTTATAAAGGACCCCACGCACTGTTTGAAGGGTGCATGTATTTGCGCCCGGGGAAGAGCGCAAAGGTAGCTGTTTTGGCTGTTTATGCTGTGCGTGTGGTTTTGTCAGGGGCGTTCCAGACAAGGCTTGCGATCACGGTTACTTTGCACTGTAAATTCAATGAATACGCAGGGCATGCATTTTTCTTAGCTTGAGCAGGCCTGTGCAGTGTTCTTTGCATAGCTCGGACCTTGGGGGATTTCTGTGCACATTTCCATGAATTGGGCCCACATTGTTTAGTCTGACAAATGAACCTCACCAAAACCTCCTAATTTTTTGTGGTGAAAATTTTCTCCACAAAAATATGTAATTGCATCCAATATTAATGCATGCCAATAACCTGTATTTGGCAATACAGCCTTTCCCCATGAAGTCCTATGGGGAATAACAGAAGTTATCACACGACTCTGAATAATCGAGATACTTTCCTTTGTTTCATGCATAATGGTACTTGAATGCGGCCCTACTTTCGAGGGAAATACTGTCCCCTTCTTAATGAGTGATTCACATAAGGGGGTATGCCTGGTTATTACACAACTATGACTTGCCTTAACAGCAAGGTTTGTAACACAAAAGAAGGCAAAGCAGATCTATATACTAGTACTGTGCAACAGGCTTCTCATTCATACATGGGTCAATAGAGGGAACTGATTCTGCATTCACTAAAAAAGGATAGTCAGATTTTCTAAATAAATATGCCTGATGGAAACTAATTCTAGAAAGCTTTGGTGCTTATCTAAAAGCAGATAGGAAAAGAAAAGGAAATGTATTGGGTAGCAGTGATATGATCACCGAGTCACTATAATGAACAAGGTTTTGCTCTCCTAGTTCCTCCTTTAACCACTCTCATAAATTCACAAACGCAGAAAAGTAAAAAAGAGAGAGAGAGAGAGAGAGACGATCCATGGCATAATTCAGAAGTCTATTTGTGGATACAAGACAATTTACTTACCTATAGACTAGACATAGACGAAATGAGCTTGTTTCATGGATTCTCTTCAATTAAGACAGAGCTAAGAGAGGGCGCTAGAGAGCCACCCAAGATGGCCGCTTCCTGAGTGAGTTCTGTGTGGCTCTAATGAATCCTGCGACATCGCTGCTCCTGTGGTAGCCAGATAATCCCAATCCTCTGCTGTGTACATCCACGGTGTCCTGCTGATTAATTTGAGACACATCTCATCTCTGACACTTGATCACAGCCCGAGATACAAACTTTTGAATCCGAGGCCTGCAGTCCGACAGACAACGTGTGAGAGTCCTCCTGGGGACTCGGGCCGTCAGACGAGGCGAGCACCTGGCAAAAACACAGTCATCCGGAGCATGCACTGTGCCACTCAAGAAGGCGGGCGGACGTGTGCGTTTCGGCACTCGAGAGACGCAGTGGTCTCCGTCCCCGTGGCGGCCTGGTGCGGGACCAGCAGTGCAACAGCCCGGGGAGCCGGGGCTCCGTAGCAGTCCAGGTAGGAGAGCGCTGTGGCATGTACGGCCGGCGGCGTGACGGCTGTGTGGGCCCGCTCCGCTCCCCCCGCCCTGGGCAAACCTCCTGCGGGCTCGGGTCCTGACGCGGTGACGCCAAGGCGAGGGAGCGGTTCCTCGCGAGGTTGCCGGACGAGACGTGCCCATCTCCCTCGAGCTCTTCCTACAATCGGCGAGGTCCCCCCGGGCCAACGGCTCTGAACTCTAGCAACGAAAGCACCTAAGTCACTGCCGCTGTACATTGGACTTCTCACGACAACGATCTCCGTGGAGGCGGGGGGTTGAGGCAGCGGGCGCCGCGGCGTGGGCCGGGCAGGAAGCACGGCGGGAAGGCCCACACTCCAGGCCACCTACCAACGGCTTGAGTCGGGACACGTACCCCAGCTACACGAAACCTGGGGACAATTGGGCAACAGACAACCTGAAATCGGCTTGCCTTGACCAGCAGCCGCACCTCATAGACGCACGGTTGGGAACTGAAAACATACTCAGGCACTCCATCCTTCGTCACACAAACTCAGCACCCACGCTGCTCAGATAACAGAAACGCGCACTGTTGCCCAATGGTGCTGCTGGAGAGGAGAAAAACCACAGGTTCAGCTGGAGGCCCCCCCCAGAGGCGCAGAAGCACAGACGGTATTGCCTAACTCAAGTAAAGACACAAGGCTCCCCCTTATCCGCCAAGACCATAGGAAACCCAGTCTAGCCGCAGGACCTAAAAAGGCTGCGCCCTACCTGCCGTACACATCCTGCAACGTCCACTGAACGAACTGTATATGCCCCTCGACAAAAGGAACTAAACGCCACCGTTGTCTGGGTCCAACCAGGTACTGCCATTGATCAGAACAAACAAAACCTAGCTTTCTCCCACGAGCCTCTCCCAAAGCCATCATGGGGAAAACAGATACGACTCAGAAGAAACTGAATTTTGAAACTAGCTCCTTGAATAAACCCACGACCAACAACATACCTGAATCCCCTATGCCGGACGCGGCGCTAATGGAGGTACAGACCCCACAATCAGATATCAGAGAGATCCTGATGGACCTAAAAGCCGGCATTAGTGGCCTGGGAAGCAAGTTGGACACCTTGTCGACGAAGGTAGATCAACTCCAACACAGACTCGACAAGCAGGCAGATAGACTCGACTTGGACGACGGGATGGCGGCACGGACCTCCTGAGTTTCCGCGCTCGAAACCCAGATGAAGGTAGTATGCGCTAAAAATGAAGATTTAGAGGGCAGCTCCCCAAGGAACAACATCAGGATCATCGGAGTAAGAGAGCAACCACTTCAGAGTAAAATGGAAGATCATGTCGAACAGATGTGCATAGCACTCTTCGGAAGAGAAACGCTGTCTCAGCTTTTCGTGTTAGAAGGAGCGCACAGAATCCCGAATACTAGACCAGTGCCAGGTGCAAACCCTTGACCGATAATAACCAAGCTATTAAACTACAAAGACCGGGATGCGATACTCAAGGCAGCCAGAGACAAAGGGAAGCTCCAGTACGATGGCGACCCCATCAGCTCTTCCCAGACTTTTCCCAGGCAGTACAGTCACAGAGGAGGTCGTACATAACAGTCAAGCGGCACCTGCAGGATAATCATCTCCTTTATTCTATTTTGTACCCAGCGAAACTCTGTATTCAACATAAAGGGAGGGCAATTTCTTCAATACCCCCGAGGAGGCCAGCGACTATTTGGACCGGGTCGGCTGCAGGCCCTGTGGGAACAATCCGAGACTTTGACGTGAGGATCGAGTTAGAAGAGACCCTCCGTAACCCAGGACTCTAAACAATAGGTGGATGATGTCAGCACACCCCCGTTCTTATTCACACTAATTACCACAGGAACAAAATCCTGTTGTCAAAGGGAGCCCGGTACCCTCTTGGCGGGCTATGAGCACCCCTAGCACAGCAATGTTTACAGTTCTGGTCCTAAAGGAGGGATTTTTGCGGGCCAGTTGGGGGTTGCCCACACTAGGGAGGGAATCGGGTTCTACGCGTCCGCCTTACTCACCCCACTCTCATTTCACAGCAAGTATGATGCACTCCATTGATGCCCCAGAAGCCAAGCCCTTCGGTCACTTATTCATTTCAAGATATCAGTCTTACCTTCACATCCTGACGATTAAGAACCTACCTGGCCACCCGAATGGGAGTGACAACGTTTAAAATCGCCACCTGGAACATTCGGGGTGGTAATCAACCGGCGAAGAATAGGAGAATTTTCCAGTATCTCCGTAGACATAAGATCAACATCGCCATACTTCAAGAAACCCATCTCCTACCAGCGTCGGAACTGCAGTGGGCCAAATCCTGGGGATGCCACAGGTACTTCTCATCGTATTCGTCCTTTGCCAGAGGGATTGCAATCCTCATTGACAGGAAGTCAAAATTCAGTCTCATCGAGTCGCGGAAAGACACTGAGGTAAGGGCCCTGCTGGTAAGAGGGATAATCGCAGGGAAGGAAGTGGTGATTGTGAATTCCTACGCTCCAAACACTGATGGACCTGAAAATTTAAACTGGGTGATGTCCCAACTTGGCAGGATCAACGCTGAAACCATCATGTGGGGAGCTGACCTCAACACGCCAATCGACCCCAAAATCGACAAATCCCATAACACAACCGGGAACCTGTCTAGAGCCAGCATTCAAGTTCGAGAAATATGTCGAGCGTTTGATCTATCCGACACCTGGTGACATCATAACCGTGATGCGAGAGACTTCACATTTTATTCGCCTGTTCACAACACTAGCTCCAGGATAGATTACATTATGGCATCCGCCCACTGTCCGTTCTCCTGGGGAACGAGCCAAATTCTACGTCGCACGTTCCCTGACCACTCAATGGTCACACTTGATGTCTCTGTGACAGGCGCAACAGTTCCCGGACTAAACTGGAGAATCAAGCCTGGCTCGCTTTCAGACGCCGTCTTCGCAGATGAATTCCGTCAAGAAATAATAAGCTTCATCGAGATAAATCAAGACTCTGTCGATTCAACTAGCACGTCTGGGAAACACTGAAGTGCTTTGTACGTGGTATATGCCTTGCTAAAGAAAACAGTATTTTAAAGCTGATCCGTAAAGAACTCTCTGACAGCGAACGTCGGTTGAAGGAACTAGAGACGAAAACCACCACGGCATCAAACCCTCAAATTCGGGCAGAGCTGAAAGAAGAGCTTCGGAAATTCAGGGAAACAGCTGAAAGGGAACTAAAATTCCTCGGCCGCAAGCATCAGATCCGATAATATGGAGAGGGCCAGAAACAAGGCGCACTGCTTGCCCGATTACTATCGATAGACCGCACCCCAACCCACGTGGAATGCATTAAAGACGCACATGGGCAGCTGGTATACCCGGAAGGAGACATCGCCAATGCATTCCGAGATTTCTATCAGAACCTGTACAGCTCCAGAGGTAACTCAGACCCTACATCTTTACAGGAATATCTCAATGACACTGAGCTGTACTGGGTGGAGGCAGCCCTGTGAGAGCCATTGAACGCACCAATAACAGCTGAGGAAATAATAAATGCAATAAAATCCTTCCCGAGCTTCAAAGCACCGGGACCAGACAGTCTCACTGGAGAGTTTTACAAGGCTCCTCTCCTGTTATGAGTCTATGAAGAATCTATTGAGCGTGAAGCCAACATAATAGTGTTACATAAAGCCGGCAAACCTGCTGATGAATGTGCGTCATACCGGCCGATTTCTTTGATCAACCTGGACAATAAAATTCTCGCAAAAATTCTTGCATCACGGCTTCTCCCCCTCGTGCCAGCTCTAGCAATCGGAGATCAAGCAGGATTTATCCTGGGAGGCAGCACCACCTATGGCATCAGACGGCTGTTCGGCGTCATATAGGCCCTATACCCGACACAGCAGGCAATAGCAGTGCTCCTCGATGCTGAGAAGGCATTTGACTCTGTGGAATGGCCTTTTATGATGGCAACGCTTAGACAAATGGGCTTTGGCAACTTCTTCATTAAGTTAGTGTTCCTGTTATATAACGACCCACAATCATGTGTCACACTTGGAAACACTAGGTCCTCGAGCATATCACTGGAACGCGGAACGAGACAGGGATGACCACTTTCTGCTCTAATCTTCGCCCTTATTATGGAACCCTTGGCTTCACGACTACACAAATTTCAAATACATAGGGGTCTTAAACTGGGTCCACATAAATTAATTGTCTCCCTTTACACTGATGACGTCATATTGTTTATCGGCAACCCCCAAGAGAACCTTAACCCGGTAATGCGCGAAGTAATAAGGTTCGGTCAAATGTCAGGTCTAAAAATTAACCACTCCAAATCTGTGGTTTTCCCCCTGACCCCTAACACAGTGGAATTTGTAGACGATCATGGTTTTAAATGGGAGAACTCGAGGGTGCGCTACTTGGGTAAATATATATGTCTCGCAATTACCACGAAATATATAAAGATAACTATGTCACCGCGCTCAATTCCATTCAAGACCGAATACATAGGTGGAAAACGCTCCCGCTAACACTTTGGGGCAGGGCCTCTCTGACGAAGATGGTCATCCTTCCTAAGCTTCTGTATTTGTTCACAAATATTCCGCTACTCCTCCCCAAATCCATTCTCCTGAAAGTTAAAACTGCAGTCTTGGAACTGCTATGGGCAGGCAAACCTGCACATGTAGTGAATAACACTGTAGTTCTACCAACGTCAAAGGGTGGTCTAGCGCTCCCAGATATAGAAAATATTATTGGGCGGCCCAGGCGCCTTTTTTAAGCTACTGGTACATGTCCCACTTTGTTCACCCTCATGTGCAAGTGGAACGAGCTCTTGCCTCACCCGACTTGCTCAGTGCCGTTATCATAAGTCAAATCCCAGTCCCGTAAAACACACTAAATACGGTCCTATCCACATACACAATCTGGAAAAGGATGGCTGTTAAATACGGCATGACCGTGAGATATTACCCTCTATTACCAATCAGATTCATTCCTGGCATCCCGCTCACGAATGAAAAAGTATTCTTAATATGGGCCGATAAGATCAATATCCACTCCTTCGGCGATCTATTCCCAGAGGGTACCTTCCTAACCCCACAAATGGCCAAGGACAGGGGCGGCAACACCTCCCTAGACACCTTCCTTTACTTTAGACTATGCCACACCCTACATAGAATGTTCCCCACATTTCCTGAACAACCCCCTATATGGGATCTGTTACACAACACCATCCAGGCGCAGGGAGAAGGGAGGTTGGTTTCACTGCTCTACAAATCCCTTGTGGCGGACACCGCGTCACCTAATGCTAAAACACAGCAGAAATGGGAGTCAGCCATCCAGGAGTCAATAAACGCTGAAGACTGGTCCTATATCCTACGCAAACTCAAAAAGTTGCGGTGAATACACGATATAAACTAATACACTTCAACTTTGTGCACCAAACATACTATACCCCTGCAAAAAAGCATCCGCATCACCCAGAAGCATCAGCCCAGTGTGAACGATGTGCGGCGGCACACGCAGATTTTTTTCACCTAGCCTGGGAATGTCCAGGAATTCGACGTTTCTGGGTTCCAGTTTTACAAATCACTGCTGACATTATAGGGGAACAGGTGGCTCCACTGCCATTGGCGGCCCTTCTTGGCCTCACTAAATACCTGCAACCCACGTCCCATAAACTAGCAGCCCTTCTTTTGGTGTTGGCCCGGAGACGAATCGCCATGGCATGGAGCAGAGGGCACCTGCCCAAAATTGAAGACTGGAAAAAAGACATAACATATTGTCAAGATGTGGAGAGTGAATTTATAAGAACCCTACCATTACATGCTCGCCCCCCAGACATCTGGGGGCCTTATATTGCATATTTGCTAAACTGTACAGAATCATCTGATGCTGAGAACAACTGAACTTGGCATAGAGCTTTGGAACTGAGGGCTATTACATACTCATGACTTCAATCTAATGGGCATTAAGCAAAGAATGTACTGATATCAGTTGCTGTGGATGATGGGGGGAGGGAGTGGCTATATAGACGAACCCGGGGGTGGGGAATGTTGTATGATTTTTTTTGTCCTGTCTCCTCCTTCTCCTTCCTCCTCCTCTCCCTTCCCTTCCCCTCCTTTCCTCCTCTTGTTGTCTTGACAATGCACCATGTTGGTGCAATTGTTTTTTGTTGGTATGAAAATCTCAAAAAATAAAGTTTAAAAAAAAATATTGATTTATCAAGAAAAAAAAACAGAGCTAAGGACACTTAAAAAAAGTATAGCAAAAATGGCTGTGAAGACAAAGACTCTCTGCTCACTCTGACTAGTTTCTACCAATCAACAAGAAAGTGTCAAGTCCAAGTTGCTGGGCTAGATACACTAGTTACTGCCTCCAAATGCAACTTCTATTGTCTACGGGTTTGAGTGGTATGTGGTTATTAAACTACTTTCTTCAGGACAGTCTTCAGCTGTTTTTCCCTGCCACCAACTCTAATTCACTTTTTACTAAATCTGATATATTTCCTTTAACAATGCACAAAGTGGATTTCTCTGATAAAATATACCCAGGGCCCTGGATATTTTACATCAGTTCAACACTTTAATAACAGATGTTCAAAATGTACTTATCAGATGATTCACACACCTGTTCAAGACATTGGAAAACCTAATTATCTAACAAGTGTCAACACAGTCCCATCCAGTTGCATTGACTTCATATTTACTATCTACTGAAAGAGGAACTTAAAACTAGAAAGACCATCTTACACAATGTTTTTGGTCTCTTTGCTTGGGTCTCTCCAATCAGTGCAGGTCCTTAACTAAAGTTTATTGAGAATGTAGTATCCATATGACATTCCCCTCCCAAGCAAGATATTCTAAATAGTGTAATGTGCAACCCCCAAAAGCCATGGCTTAATTGCAGGCATTAATGGTGCCACCAGTGGTTCTTTAAGCTAGTTCATACAGCAGGGAGTTAGTAACTAGCACTTCCTCTTGACTTAGGTTGCATAACTGCCTTCATCATATGAGGGTGGAAACATCTCTGATTAGTATGGCCCTTATAGAAAAGATATTCCAGACCACCATCTGGGAAACACGTTGAGGGCTTGTCCAATTTGTTAGTCTCCAACCACATCCTAGTTTTTGCTAAATGCCACATAAATGGCACACATGGGGCCCCTAAAAGGTTTTCTCAGAAGGCTACTCAAAGGTTGACCTGTGCTAAACAAAGAGAAAGGTCAGTTACTGAACAAACAAGTAATGTTTTTGGATATATCTTCCCACCTACAAGAGTAGCCCCAGATTCAGAAATAACAATGTACGTGCACACACACATATGAAATCAAATAGCTAATTAACACAGACTCCCCATACATACTGTTGGATCAGACCCCACCACACACCCATTACCTTTACTGCTTAAATTACATATAAATTACACGCAAACAAGGCATTGCCAACATATTCAAAGATTCACTCACATTGAGAAACCTCACACACAGTTATGAACGTCATTTGAAGCACTCTGTATCACTTTATCCCCTCCATCACAGCCCCACCCCACCTTTATCCACCTCATTTATCACCCTCAAGACACAATCCTAACTTCTGCACTGAATGGACTGACTTCTCTACCAACAACTAGAGCTCCCCCTGCTACAATATTTACCTTAGTGACTTAAACCTTGGTAGTTGCCATGCCGGCAACAACCACATGCAAAACAGTAACCTCAGGCCACTCACCCCTTTCAACCTCAAACAACTCGTCACCTAATCCACACACATTGCTAGAAACGCCCTGGACATTTTGGTTTCAATCAAAAACCATACCTCTTTGGAAAATCACATCTGGGTGTCATGGGCTGACCCCTTTGTGATCCCTTTCACACTCACTCTCCCCACAAGTTCCCCCACTTGGCAGGCATACCCCTTGCTGTTAACCACACAAACCAAACACATTACAAACAAACCCTTAGCAACATTCATACCACTCCTTTTCACATACAGCTACACTGCTCTATTCTACTCAACAATTACAACAAAATCATTACACAGGCACTCAACAAAATGTCACCAATCAAATTACAAACAAATGCAATAACCAAAATAAACCATGGTTAAACAGTTCACACTAACAAGCAGGAAACCATACTCTTAGAAAGAGCTGAAAGAGACTGGCTAAAGAACTCATGCCCTGACACCAGCAAACCTGTCAAACACTGCCGCAACAAATACAGAACAGTCATACGCAATGCCAAAGCTATCTACTATCTCCAGGAACTACAATATGCATCCAATCACGCACAGAAACCCATTCAAAATCATCAGGTCCCTGTAAAAAAGAAAACATTCACACCTGCCACACCTCTATCCGCTTCAATATGCAATTCCCTCATGGACTACTTTAACAAAAAAATATACAACCTTAGGCCACCCCTTTCCTCTACTCTCCCACTCCCACCTCCCACTCTCAAATATTACAACACATAGGACACCTTCCACATCATTCACCAGACACCCTAACTGACAAAACTAAACCTATACACTTCCTGGATGATTCATGCCCACCTCAGGTGCCATCTAATTCCGTTACCACCCTTGCGCAGCACTGGCTCAACATTATAAACTCCTATCTCTCATATGCTACTATCCCCTCTGCACTCAAAACTGGACAAATCTTCCCCTCCTCAAAAAATTATCTCCCTACCAAACTCTCTCCAAAATCTACCGCCCCATTACTATTCTATAACATCTCACAGGAATCATGGATATCTTAGACACTATTCAGCTTAAACAACACATCAACACAAACAACCTCCTCAACGCCTTCCAATTTGGCTTTTGACCTGGACACAGCACTGAGACCACTACATTTCACCTCCTTGATGACCTCCACAACATCACAGATAAAGGAAACAATGGACTACTCATACTCCTTGACCTATCTGCATCTTCAACATCATCGGACACACCATTCTACTCAACATTCTATCCCACAGGATGAAACTCTCAGGAACCAGCCTCGACTTGTTCACCTTCTTCGTCACTGACCGACATACTTTGCTAAAGTGCCCTCTCATAGTTCCCACCCCTCCCCTGTCAACTATGGTGTCCTGGAAGGTTCCTCCTTGTCTCCACTCCTCTTCAAACTATATGTAGCATCCTTTAGACAGACTCTTAGTAAACACAATGTTCATTTCATCAATATGCAGACAACACACAAAACTAAATACAAATTGCATCTCCTTCACAACTATACACCTTCAAAGGCTGTCTCTCCACCATACCAACCTGGATGACCACCCAAACCCTCAAGCTCAGTCTTTCCAAAAACAGAATACCTCTTCATCTTCCCCACAGGCACAAACCCAACCTCACTCCCTGGATCAAATCATTTGCTACAAAGATCCCACACATATCCCTCTCGGCACCTGTCAAATCCCTTGGCACCACCATCGACCCTTATCTTCCTTCACACACCAAATAGCTGCCGTTACTAAAACATATAATCTACAAATACACCTCCTATGCGAGATCAGACACATCCTGTCCCTGACGAAATCTGCACTTCAGTCCAAACAACAGTTCTGTCCAAGCTGAACTAAGGAAATGCTCTCTACACTGGATTTCAAAACATAATCCTTTCCAAGGCACCCAAGTAACCCTAAGTAAGGCTGTTGGGCTATTCGGGTGGCGGCGAAGTGGACGGATGAGGGCATTTACATCCAGTTATCTGTTCAGCTTGTGAATTCCTATTGGGTCAGAAGGAATACAGGGGTGAGAACACGCCATATGGCTATAGTGAGCAGTGTGAAATGTTGTCTCTAATAATACTGATTCTGTG
The DNA here is from genome assembly GCF_040938575.1 of Ambystoma mexicanum. Taxonomy (NCBI): domain Eukaryota; kingdom Metazoa; phylum Chordata; class Amphibia; order Caudata; family Ambystomatidae; genus Ambystoma; species Ambystoma mexicanum. The sequence goes on from NC_090937.1 coordinate 541,669,607, forward strand.
TATCATCCTTTTCGATTTTACTGCTTACGCTCGTAGTTGTGTGGGTAGTGCTATTTACATCAAAATAGGAATTTGGTAGTGCAACTTAAACCTAATCAGGAATAGCAGCTTTACGTTGTTTATTTATTGCTATACGCCAGGTGTGAGGTTGAATACTGCATGCCCACTAATCTCCTCTGTCTTCATTGCTTGAATACGCTGCTGTGCGGGTAGTGTACTTTTCATCCAAACAGGAACTGTAGAAATACACTGTCTATTTACTGTGGCGAGAAACCTATGTCTACGCCAGGTGTGAGGCCGCATGTGGTTGCTATGCAACATACTAAATATACATATAAAAGAACGGTGCCATTAACCAGAAGGGAAACAATTGCAGGGGTGTGAGCCTTTCATGATATTTTGTCTGCACCATTAGTATTTACCCCTGTGAAGGGTACCATGAAAATGGCAATGGAGATGCCTATCCATCGCCTCCCAATGATAATGGGCTAGAACATCTGGAAATTAATATAGGTGATGCATCTATACTCCTGATTGAAACTAGGCAGAGCAAAGGAGATGAAACACACAATGAGAGCATGTCTGAGCCACAAAGCATTAGTACGGGAGACGCTTCTCTCCTCTTGTTGGATTTGGGTGAGATTAAAGGGGGCAAACCAATAATTCACCTATTGATAGCTCGCTACTCGCCTTATCACAATATCCATCAAGCCATGAAGCGGACTGGGAGATGTCATCGGCACAAACGGAAATTAGACCTCAGGAGGGCAATTGGGGGGAATGAATGAGAGACAGTATAACTCGCAAATCTTAGCGGAATAACAACATCATTCTCTTTTGATTGGAAACCTAATTAAGGTTTCAGACCTGCAGAAATGTCACCATGTGATGACTTAGATAAAAGCTGTTGCTACTATTGGAACTAACACAGAATGAACACAGGACAATGGGGTGTCAGAACTACTAGGGAGAGAAGTACTGGGGACACTCATTCCGGTATTAAACCCCGGGACTGTGCCTAGAGTTGGTGATGGCATTCCAAAGGGGAGATCAAAGGGGTGGGGGGCAGTGGAGACCAACCAAGCTCTGCTTCAGCTAAACATAAGGAGGCTATGACTAAAAAAAAAAAAAATTACAAAATGAAACAGAAGATAGGGAAAGGCCAGAACAGGGTGTACAAGAAAAATTGTTAAAATTTGATTAGGAAAGATGCTATGGCCACCTACACTGAGACCAATTTGGATCTGTCATGGGACGAGGATACAATATGTAGTAGGTAGGGAGGTATCTTGGCAGCATATTCACTGACTGATACTATGAAAAAGAAAGGGTAAAATTAAAAAACAAGGATGGACAATTAATACTGATGATGCACCACAAAAAGATATTGTGAGCAAGGCCATTCTCTTGAATTTCTTCCCTAAAAAAAATCATAAAAGAAACAATAGAGAACGAGATGGAACTAGTTATTACCATCCTAGATTCTTCTGGAAACCATCCAGGTATAACTGTGGTCTCAGCCACTATGGATGGCGAACATGAAGATACTAGTAACCCGGGTGAGCCAGTAGCTGCGGAAGTTAGAAGTAACCTGACTATACCCATGTTTAAGACTTTACCTGTACCTACTGATTATGTAAAGCTGTGACCTGCTTCGTATTCCTGGATCTTTGGAGATACACCAAGCTTTCAATCTAACGGTTTGAGTGCGGTTAAACACATCAGAATGCCCTCACAGGTGTTACGGCACAGTCCTGTAATAAAGGCATTGGAGAATATAGATGACAACGCCGATAAGGGGTTGGTATCAAAGGATCAAGAGGGTGAACGATCTACGACTGAAAGAATTTTGAGGATAGTGATGAAGTTAATTATTGAGGAACATCCTAAGGCAGCTTTAGCCACTGAAACACCAGGATTGGTGCCTAGCATAGATGCAGGTGAAAGTAATATTGAGAAGAAGGGTGGAGAATTGGTGAATGTAAAATCACAAATGGAAAGATTGGTCTGTACTGAAAAATATACGTTTAATGGGAACAGAGGTAATAACAGAATACCCGTATGTGATGAACTGCAGCTGAGGCAGCTCCATCATCCGGAATGACCTAGCGTTTTGATGTACTATCTGTTCCCGCAGGGGGGCCTATCTCTCTGAATAGAAGGAGAATTCCGGCACTTTTTCATGGAATCCCTAGTCTGAATCTCATATCATCAGGGGATATAAAATTAGTAGATTATGTGCATCCAGAAAGATATGACTATATAAGAATAGTCTTTTATTCACGTGCAATTTATGAAGTAGTTCTCTTGGAGGCAGAATCTTTCTATAAGTATGGCTATGATCTGTGTAGTTTTAGTAGAGGACTTCTAAGCATTCATGAAGGAAATGAGCAGCCCATATCTAAGGGCAAGGACGTGGAGCAGATTGAGAGGATAAATAGTAGGGCACAGAGTGAGGATGTGTCAAATGACTCAAGCCTAAGGTGCTCGCAATGACACTGAGTGAATCTATAATGCAGTTACAGGGTCTAAAACCAAATAGTTAATGTCAAAGACAACTATGCCCTGGTATCTTGGAATACTAGGGGCCACTGGTTTTTGGAACACTCTCTTGGAAATGTCTCTCTTTTGTAAAAATGTAGTATATTTTACCAAGTCCCCTTTTGGTGCTTGGCTGTATTGCTGCAGTTAACAAATTTTGCGGGTTCCACACATTATTTGGTGATAAATGTATACTGGAATGTAAAAAACAATCTATTGGACTCCCTTGAAACACTTGGGGAAATTATAGAAGAAGCAATAGACACCTATCCAGATTTAATGATAGTTGTGGCCGGTGACTTTAATGATGGAATCCTTAGTGACATAGAGGGGGGGTGTCCCCGTGGTCCGGAAAACTGTCTGGTAAGTGGTAATCGTATGAATAAACTCATACAAGGGCAATTGTGGTGTACCTTTCTTGAATTGTGGGGCCTAATCAACACAGCAGAATTATTGGGTGAGTCTACAGATACTACTACATGGTTTAATGGTAAGACCTTTACAAAAATGGATTACACCTAGCTGTCTGCTCCTCTCTTCGCCCTGGCTTGCACGTTATGTCTGAGGAAAACTACTTGTAGTGAGCATAAGATTCTGGAGGTTGAATTTGAAGGAACGGTGGGAAAGGGTAACACTGAGAAATGTGAATCTGTCTACTTGGTCAATTCATCAAAGACTCGCATTATATGGCATGACAGCAATGTGGTAAGAAATAATGCAGTTTTTCATTCTGATTTTCTGAATTCAAATCTAGAAAAAAAAATAACACTATATACCAGGAGCACATTTGATAATTATGCGCAAAGTATCATTAAGAACATGTACATACCTATGATGAAGTTGTTGGAATACTCTGGAATAATAGATGTAGAAAGTTGAGATATGTGTAGAAACAACACTTATCCATATTTGAAAAAGAGGTACTGGGGAAAAAGATGATATTGTATATGCGCCCTATAAGAGTGATAACCCTTTGCCTGATATAGTAATAAATCATCCATGGGAAAACACTAATATGTAAGGCACCATCCTCTAGGGCAGCAGGGCCAAATGGGCTGCCGAACGTTATCGTTAAGGCTAATATATGAACATTTGGGCTAAAATACTATTCATGCTATTTTCTGATATGGTCAAGCTACGTGCAATCCGGATATTTTGGCATGTGTCCTACATAGTCCCAGTATACAAAAAGGGAGATAGGCTGCCACCAGCCATCTATAGACTATAGCACTCTTGGATGCAGATTCTAAAACATTTATAGGATTGGTTCTGAAACGCAACCTAGAGTGGGCCGAGGAAAACAAGATCCTATCTAGACTGCAATTTAGTTTTCGTTAAAATGCAGGCACAGCTGCAGAGGGACTACTAATGAATATCTTTCAAAATAAAGCATGGAAGCAAGGAAGCACCCCAGTTTATATAGCGTCAATTGACCTGACCGTGGCTTTTGACATGGTCGACAGGACTACACCAATGGGGGGAACTATATAGTTGGGACTACCATCTGCCCTTCTTTCAATCCTGTACCATCTTCATGAAGGATTTAAGTTGCAGGTGTGATTAAGCAATTCTGGACTATTGACGCAAACAGTAAATGCTATGAATGGGTTGCGGCAGGGCTGTGTCTTTGCACCTACAATTTTTTATTTATATGTCTCGGATGTGGTGATGTGTTAGAGGCGGCTGCTTTTGTACCACCAACAGTCGAGGGATATAAGATCTGCTGGACTGCATATGCAGACGAGTTTATGTGGTTTGACCATACACCACGAGGTCTGCAACGCCTACTGACTAAATATTTAGAGACTACACACTTGCTAACTCACTTTTAATCAATGCAAGGAAAACGGTAATCTTACACCTGCACTACAAACTAAATAGGGCAAATCCTGTCTGGTTTTTGAACCATGTGAAGCTGAATGTGAAACCATATTTGCGATATCTAGGTTACCCCATACTTTAAAATGCATTATAGGGAATATATATCAAGGGGAAGGAGAATACACAAATTGTCCACCTTAAAAAAATTGTTTCTAAATATGGAAAACTTTCCTTTGTTTCGACATTGCGCTACTATGAATGCAAATTGATACCACAGTTATGCTATGGGTTGGAGCTTTTCCCAAGGTGGGAGATTGCGGATTTAAATAAACATGAAGCCAGGTTATTAAGATCCGTCTTTAAGTGTTTGCCCAAGTGTGTGCCAATAGAAGCGCTGCCTTATGAGTTGGGATTGTGCTCCATTAGAAGTATGGTCAAGTGACGCAGGTTATGTCTCTTTAGGAAACTGGTTATTAGCTTTAAGGAAACTGTATGATTTGTTGGGTAAAGCGGTACGTAGCGGAAATTGTGATTCTGAGTACTTAAGGGAGCTAACAAGGGAATGTTTAATATTTCTCACGGAATCAGGGGCAACATGTGAGATATTAATTTTTAACACCAATAAGGTAAAAAAATACTGGGAATAACTGGATTGGAATAACACCTGTGCTAAAGTTCTTGATTCAAAATTATACAAACATCTGGTATCTGGCTCCAAAAAAGGAGGTAGTATGGAGTCGTACTTGACCGTATTTCCGGATAAAAGAACACGCAATGATGGTATGCGTTTTAAATGCAAAGTGCTGCTGACTCAGGAAATTACGGACCTGAGGGAGAGGGGGAAAGAAGACTTCTCATTGGCCCTCATTCCGAGTTTGGTGGTAGTCATGGAACTATTTGCGCCATGACTGCCACCAATAAGGGTACCGTGTCCGGTTTGGTGCAATGGGGACTTACCGGTCTAGTTAGACCTTGGTGGGACCAGTAAGGCCCCATTTACCAAATCATTCCCCATTCCCATTTGAGCCCCCATAGGGCGCAATGGGAATGGGGAGGTCGCAAATAACGGGCTGGCACATGTCAAGCCTGTTATTTGTGCCCAGGTCCCTTAACGGGTCCCGTCCATAACGCCAGGTCAGACAAGGCGTTAAGGAAGTGACCCGCTAAGGGACCTCGTAGTAGGGCGGGAAGGGCCATTGTGTTGCTACTGCAGTGTCCCAGGGTTGACGGAGACATTGCAACACTTATTAATCTACTGTATCTCTTTGAAAAAGGATTGCATAATATATTTTGGGAAATTTGTGAACTGTGATAATGTGGACCTTGAGAGATTATGGTTGGAAATGGTATATGGAAATTAAATTAAGTTGCAGCTTGCAGTTGTTAGATATCTGAGAAATATTTGTAAATTAGTATCGACTACATAACACTGGCAAATGATGAGTTTGCAATAATATCCGGTGTCTTCCTACGATAAGGACTTGGTGAGTACAACACTGTAGTTTTAAGAAGTATGTGATCTATGGTATCTGTAGATAAAAAATTTTGTACATATTGTTTTAAATTACTGCAGGTTCTTTTATGTGGAAATTCTTCATTTTTTTCTAATGATCTTGCTTTATGTGAAAAAAACATTTTTTAGATATTGTTTTCTCTGTTGGTATATGTATTGATTTTTTTTTGTAAAGGTTATGTGTAACCCATACAAATAAATACATAATAATCCTTCCCCCCCTGAAAGCCACAAAAAAATCAGCAGCCAAACTCATCCTCCTCCAACACAAAAATTCCCATATCACCCTAGCTCTTGGCCAGATCCTCTGCCTCCCATACTCCAGAGAATTGCCTTCAAAGGACATTGCATTGTATTCAAAGCCAATCGGCTCAAAACCCCACCTTACCTTCACAGCAAACTCAAAGCTATCAGCCACACAAACACCAGGCAAGCAGGTCAGCATTTTCCACACATTCCACTATGCAACCTAATATGCACTGTGGCGGGTCAGAACAAAGATACAGACTATTATGTGACATGTTCCAGGATGGTTTATTAAAGTAAGACTTCTAAGGCCTAACTTTCCCTATCACTATGGGTGGCCCTTACCTATCTTACTAAGGTGCTTGTCAGTCATTCATATAAGTACAAATAATGAAGTCATCTATCCAAAACTATCACCACCATGTAAACTAACTTAGGTTTTGGAGAATGATTCTCGTCTCCTTTTGATACTTATAGAATCAGTCTATAGATCAATATAGGATCCTTAAATATCCTGTCATTACTTCTTTGATTAGTCTGTGTAATTCTTTTGAATATCATTCTTTCTTTAAGACATTATTTTATGGTTTCCTCCTGACATTTAGCTTCTTGTTTGGGCTACTCAGTTTTTATATAGGATTTCCTTGTGGGATGGGGTATCTACCCCTCTTAGAGTGATATCATTCAACTCAGTTAGATCTATCCCACCTTGTATCTCTTGTACTGTCTGTGCTTTCTTCCAGGGTGTTATTATTACTGGCTTGACAGTCATATTGTTCAACTTTTAGTTAGTTGGCTTGTTGCAATCAGTACACTTTAAGTTTAATTTAAACTCTGTACCCTTCTCCCAGGGCATTGTATTCTCTGGACCTTTTCTTCCTTAGTTAGCAGTCCCAATAGTTTGTTCTTTCCTGTTGTCAGAATGTATATAACTTTGTTTCAGGATTGACTTCCGTTGAGGATTAGTACTGGGACGCATTGGCTGTGAAATATACTGATTCCCCTTTTGAGGCTGCCCACGACTACCGTACTCCCTGTTACCTTAATCTTCGATGGGGTACATCTTCCTGAGAAGCGTTCATCGGAATCCTTCTCACTTAATTTCAGTTGTCAGTTCCCTCATGTCACTTGCATAGGCTGTTGTTGCAGACTCGCCTCTCTGCCTGGTTTCTTGTCTCTTCTCTGTTACCCGTAGTACTCGCTATGAGATTGGTTCTCCCACGGTTTCACATAAATACTGGTGTTGGCGAATTTTGCTGGACCAGCGGTCCACCAAAGGTCCTTGACTGTGGTCTAACCAGCACCTATTGTTAGGATTTGCCCATCTGGTTTATTGGGCTGCAGCTACGATGTCATCTAGCGCTCTGTTCACTGCACTTGAGCAAATTTGAAACGTGCAGGTACTCTGATCCCTGCTTCCTACAGGTGTTGTGCAGATCGGAACCTTCCCGGGCTGATGTCTGAATTCCTCTCTCGGTCTCTTCTCTCTCTAATCAACCTACCCATCTCAGTATATTGGCTACTTTTATTTAAAGGGGCATATTCCTTTTTAGTAACATAATGGCATCTCTGTGGAGTTTCTTCATCCCTGTTTTGCTTTAAACCGCTTTTAGATATTTGAGAGCATCCCATATAGGCCATCATGTGTACCGGTCAATGGAGTTCCTCACAGGAACAGGAGTCTGTGTCCCCTAATGGGGATTCTCTCCCAGTAAGGTCCCACTTGCCTCTACCCCTAAGGAGGTTATTGTGGAGCGGGTTCCCCTCCATAGCCTCATGGGCAGAGTCTCCCACTTGGGGAGAAGAGACAAATTCCCTTGATTCATCATAGCACACAACAACATGCATTTACCCATTTGACATCCAGAGCATGGAACACCATAACACTTTGCATCCTCACTGCACCCTCAATCACCACTTTTCCAAAAGAGCCTCAAAACATACCTATTTCCCAATGCATAACCCAGCCCCTCCACCTCCTATGCTACCACATGTCTATCCAAAACTTCACATCCCAACCTGTCAAAGTTTTGGAACTTCTGTTTCTCCTCACACCATTTAAACGTTTCAATGTTGTAAGGTGTTCCAAGGCCCTCTGGGTAGAGCCAGCCCTAAACAAAACTTCAAAATAAATAAAATGAACAAATTAATAAAGTGGACAATTCACAACAAAATTCATCACCTTCAAAAAAGTCAAAAAACACCTCAAAGACTCCAAGAGGGGGCAACAAATTAGAAGCTCATGGGACACCAATGGAATATCAACAATGCATGCTTTAGCTGCAAGTGGGAAGCAAGTTACTGGACACCAGACATCCCAAAAACACAGTCCAATTAAAGCGGAATATCACAGCAAGACAGAACATAAAAGTGACATTTTTATCACCAGAAACAAATTATTTGTAGAACAACCAGACCAATATCCCCTTTACAATTGGTCACCCTTTTTGTGCACCCCAATTTTTCTGTTTTCTTTCCTCAACGTTCTTTTGCAAGTTGATACTCCATTCTTCAAAGTCCCCATTGTTTGCTTCACCTCTCCTGTCTGTACTGTGGTAAGGACTAGGGTAGACGAGAACAGATGCTCCCAGCAATATTCATGCGCAGATATTAAGGTGGAAGTTAGCCATAGTGTGCTCACTTCGGGTGTGTAGATATATATATATATATATATATATATATATATATATATATATATATATATATATATATATATATATCCAGTTGAAGTTGTCTATGCCTACTCTTTGTATCTACCCAGTTGAGGATGTCTGTACCCATGCTACATCAAAGGACATTTCATTAGGATATACAGGAATGTATTGCTGACGTCATATATGGTAAGGCTTATTGGAGGGTAAATTGTAACTATGATGCTCCAGAGTTTCCTATAGGCCAGTGCACTCCTGAACATGCCCTACTTTTTCTCAAAAGAACTAAAGTAACCCCTGAATTCATCAGCATATGTCTGTTTTGGAAAATATCTAGTTATTGATAAATGTAATCTTAACTAATGACATTTACAGTGCATTAGATGTCTGGGGATTCACCAAATCTTTTCTGATATTCATATGAAGAAAGTTAATAAACAAAGGCCCTATTAGGGAGTAATGATTGATAATCTCTGCACGTCCAAGCACGTCAATTATATATCATGACCATGCAAGGTGGAAATATAAGAAGAATCAAATCAATTCCAATGCTTCTGGAAATAGAAATGAAGGTGTTGCAGAGCAGGTCTCCTACGTTCCACATTACGTTTTAGCTGGGATTCGGATACCCAGAGATTTGGGTTAATGTTTTTGTGACATGAGAAATCATTGTGGGGGTACCTACAAATATTCATTGGGCATTTACAAAAAATCCCAAAACTAATCATCTATGTCGATCTCTAAGGGCATCATTCCGAAATACGTTTCTACATGTATGTGAGGATTTGACCACACTAAGCTAAACTGACTGAACACAAACACTGTCCACATGACTATTACATATGTGTGCAGGGGGAAGTGAGCAGCCTGAGATCCTTCTACAGAGAATGGTGCAAGTCTGGGCATTGTCATTGTGTTGCTGCTATACTGCTTTCGCTCTTGGCTTAATCAACTTGCCCATAGATATGGTCTTGTTGGTCTAGGTGACTTCTCTCTGGATGTGCTACAGACTGGGCAGGGGCCTTAGACTGGGTTGGGTGCATGGTGGATGTCTTCTGTATGGTGCTGTCCGTCTGGCCAGCTCATCTCTATGTGTAGCGCAGGACAATGGGTGCCTGGTCTCGGGTAGGTGCTGTAAGTCTGGGTGACCTGTCACTGGGTGTGGTGCAAGCAGGGTAAGATCCGTTTGCCAGGTTGATGGGTATGGTGTGACCAGGTTGTGCGCATTGGATAGGTGATGTGATATTGGTCTTTGGATTTTTTTTTAACTTGAAATTGATTTACATTTTCAAGAATCACCTGGTCCAGAGTCTGACTATCTGATTTAAAGATTCAGAGGTTATTCAGATGATGCTCGATTTTCCTGTAGCACTCTAACAGCCACATACTTACGACAGACTGTTTGCTGTAATGTCAACACAATAAATCAGTTCCATGTGTTAAAATCGTGGCAAAAATGGCTGTGGACACAAAATATTGCGGCAAAAAGCTGTGGTTTTGCCACCGCAATCCATGTAAAGGATATGGGCGACACCCCTGCAAACCCCGCACCATTTATACCATTTGAGGGTAGCGGGGGACACCCCTGCAACCCCGCTCCCCTTAAATAGTGTAGTGGGGTACACCTTTAACGGGTCAAACCATGATATTTTTGCCGCGATTTTTTGTACAGGCGAGATTTTTGTCACCATTTCATCACTGCATACCAATAAATCAGACTATTGCTGCTGCAACTACTACTAAAGCTACTACTAATACTACGACTTCTAATGATACACATACTAATAACACTAAAAACGCAAACCCAGCAGTAGCTGTAAGAGCAATATGTATACGTTACGTCAGCCTCCTTGTTACTTTAAGAGAGCTGCGTGTCATGCAGTAGCTGTGTGTCGAGAGTGGAGCACATTAGGTATTTAATGTGTGCATTACTCATTAGACATGCCACACATTTTGCCCATCTCCGGGAGCTAAAAATTATTTAGCATCATATAATTTCTCAGACTGAAGGCGGCTCTTCTCTGAAAATGATCTGACTGCATTCACACTTTGACGATCGGCTGCCTGTGGTTACACAGTTGGATGATATCACCCAGGCAGAAGTGAATAATTCTTCCTGTGTGATAGTTATTAAAACTAATGGTAAAAATCCATCCACTTTGCTGTGTGAGAGGATATGAATGAGCCGATAATAGGCCCGAATATGAATGAACGCAGTATATCATCCGCGCATTGCTATTGATCTACAAAACTAATTTGTCACTAATTCATGGAGATGATATTTCCCACACCGAGGAGCAAGATGCACAAAGGCAAAACTGCTTAACATGTGAAATGAATCACTTAGGGAAGCACCATGGCTATGTTAGGCTCCCAAGAAATAATATCCTTTTGATTACATTCTGCAGTCTAATTGTAGCCAATGGAGATCTATAATAGAATTTTCTTCCTGTTAATTTCGCCTTATCGTGCTCAACTCGGAGCTCTAGCGAAGGAAATCAATGCATGCAATTCCTAGCCTGAATGCAGCCTTTTGCTCCATAGGTGTTTATGCATGTAATGCACACATGCACGCATGCACGTGCAAATGCATACCACACCTTCTGAATGCATGCTCAAATTAGGCACTATTTCAAGTGTCATAAAACGGACACGAAATATTGTTGACCAGGAGCCCGCTTGGATTATTGTGGGAGTGTAAAGAGTATCATTGCTATTTTAGGGCCGGCCATTACCAATCCATTATCTTCTCCTAATGCCCGAGGCATCAGTGTGATCTACTGCTTTGCCTGCACCATGAATCTAATCTAATAACAAAGCAAGAGGATTGCACTCTGGTTGCAAAGGGAACACACTAAATTGTATTTACCACAAGTTAACAGGATGAATTGTATCACATGGGGGTTTCTTCTAATGCAAATATACATCCTGTGTATTAAGATGAGCAAACCTTCAGCACTGGCTCGCTTGCAGAGTGTTACTGCCTGTCTATCCCAGCTGCCAATGAAATGATGACATATTTTAAAGCAAGAATTAAGGTTTTATTCACAGAGGCCCACAAACACATGTTCAGGGCAAATCTCGTTAACACTTTGGTTGGAGTGGCTTAGAAGTACCCAGTAAACTGTTCATCCAACAGTAAGCACCAAGTGACTTGTATGTGGAAGACAGGTAAAGGCTGACAGTGGTCCACATGTGGCAAGTAGTACACATCTTGTTTGTCTTAGTGTCCTAAATAGCCCTAGGGAGTGCAAGAGATATGTGGGTAGGCTGCCCTGCCACCTGCATGCAATTGTTCTGGATCTCTTGTAGCTTTCTGAGCTCATAGACATGGGCTCACGCATAAATGGAATAGGAGCAGTGTAGGAGGGAGAGAATGATTTCCAACATTGATATGGCTCTGTGAGGGTAGGATAGGAAAGGGAAGAATCATTTATGGATGTGGAGGTGCAGATGGCCGGATCTATGATCAGCGTTAATGTGGTGTTAGCGTGTTTTGTCATAATCCATGGTGCATCCCAGGTTCTCTACTGAGCTGGATGCCAAGGGAGTGTTGTCTAGGGAGCATAGCCGGGTTGTGGGTTGGTGGAAGAGTGCTGCATTACTGCAAATAATTATTCTGCTTCCACCAGGATTCAGGAGGAGGTGGTTAGTTGCCAGGTAGTGTCTTAAAATCTGTGCGGCCTGAGGTGATGTCACAATGAGGAGCAGTCAAGGTCTTGGGGATCTTGGAAAGGATGTGGGTGTGATCAGTGTAGTTGTGGCAGTACAGGTCATGTGAGCGGATAAGGGTTGGGATGGGGCCCATGCACAGGTTGAAGAGTGTGGTGGAAAGGGAGTCCACCTGCAGTGACCCTGTTGGAGACAGTGTGGGTAGGAGAGTAGAAGGGTAGTAGGAAGAAGATTTGTGAACAGTCAGTGAGGTAAGAGGTGAACAATCTAAATGCAGAATTCATGACACCTAGAGAGCTAGAGAGTGGAGTCTCTTGATGAGAATGCTTGCGTTGATAGTGTCAAAGGCTGCAGATGACTCAAGGAGGATAAGTGCAGCACAGACCTCTGAGTATGCTGAGACCTCTGATTATGCTGTCATGTTGCCTAAATCAGAGAATAAGTGACAGTCACCATCACAAAATCACATGATCCATGCAAACCCTACTTGTGCCACTGCATTCCCATATTGGTGTGCAAACATAACAGCCATGAACATGATTGACAGTGCACAACCTTACCTGCTGACAGAGCTGTTCTGCTGCGAGGTTCCATGTCTGAACAACGACACCCAAAATAATGACATACTTTAAAAACACCTGATCTTTTTTTTTGTTTTTTAATATGTGGGTCCTTCCCCAAGCGCCCCATTTCTACTGCATGTTTACCCTCCCCCTGTCCCTCCACCCCTTTTAATCACTTAACCCTCCCCCAATATGTACTTTTACTTTAATATTCAACTTTGTGTCCTTATTTAGGTGTCGTTTTTAAAGTATGTAATTATTTTGTTTTCGTTATAAATACTGGATACCCTTTTCTGATTCCCTCACCTCCTCCCTCTAACACTGTGCCTCCACATTGGTAATGGAGGGCCAGCGTCTGGCAGAGGATATGGGGACTATGGTTGGACAAGGATGCTGGGCGGATATCTCAGGTAGTGCATAGGACATTGGATTGGACCAGTCAAAGGAGATGTTCATGCAGACTCCACATGTGTGCATCAATGTAGAATGTAATCTGTACCTGTATGTGCGGGGCTGTTGCTGTCAAGATAATCATGGCAGTTGACTCCACTGTGCAAGGCTGCATGTCCAGTCCTCCACTCAGGAAGGCCTCAAGAGGGCAATGGCACATCACTCAAGGTGAAAAAATAACAAAGAAAACATGTCCATCTTGGGTAAAATATATATGTCCACCCTTTTGGTTGGGGGGGCGCAGGCCTGGGGATGGAGTGTTCACATAAGTCAATTAAAAAGAGTCAGCATAGAAACACATACATCATACCTTATTTTGAGCCTGCCTGTCACCAACTTTGTGTAACCTGTACATGGAACCTCTGTGTAGACCGTTGCAGGATGTCAATGTCATGTTCACAAATTATGCTGATAATAGTCAGCTTTTGCTGGAACAGTCTGGAGACTATGATCAAGATATCTCTATTCTAAACACAGTGCTTAAAATAGTCAAACAATGGATGCAAAAACATTGGATGTGTCTCAATGATATAAAAAAAGCTGCTGAATTTTGGCTCTACTCATATGAGAACTAAATTAGATCAGCGTTATGAACACATCCAGTTAGATGGAAGTGTCATAAAAACGTTACCTAGGGTAAAAAACATTGGGTACTTATCTGGACTGCTCATTCAGTTCAGAGGCTCAAGTAAATGGAGTCATACAAAATAGCCAGTATTACCTAAAACTTTAAAGAAATATGAGATATTTGATTGAACCTTTGAAACATTGACAAGAGCCCCCATCCTATCTAGGATGGATTATTGCAATGTTTTGATGGGTGGGGCCTCAGGGAAATAACTGCATGCACTTCGGGTTGTACAAAATGACTCAGTTTGTGTCATAAAACAAATACTACGAGGATGACACATTACAGAAAATAGAAAATTCCTCCATTGGTTGCCTATTAAAACTAGAATACTCTTTAAAATGCTTATTTGTATGCACAAAATAACATATGGACATGCTCCTGGCTACTTGAAAGGCAAAGTTACCTCATATCAACCAAACAGAAAACTGATATCAAGTAACACCAGGCTACTAACATGACCTTGTGTGTAGAAAATGAAAGGAAATGGTAAATCCTTTTCACACAAAGCTTCAGTTGCATGGAGCACCCGTCCAATGACATTGGGCCTCATTCCGAGTACGGCGCTAACCAATGGCGCTATTAACGCCTTGGTTGACGCCGTACCCGGACCGGCAGCGCCTTGGTGGTTGGCGGAATTACCGCCCCATTCCAAGGTTGGCGGGGCGGTAATTCCCCAATCCCCATTTACCCTTCCCCATTCCCATTCTTGCCCCATAGGGCATAATGGGAGTGGGGAAGGCGTCAATTACGCCACCGTAAATTACGGTGGCGTAATTAACATCAAGGTCCCTTAGCGCCATGGTATTTAACGCCTGCTAAAAGCAGGTGTTAAAAGCACCATGGCGCTAAGGGAACTCGGAGTATGGCGGTAAGGGATTACCGCCACCGCTCTCGTTAGCGGTGGCCGCTATCCCTTACCGCCATACTCGGAATGAGGCCCATTGTGTTTAGAAAACAATCTTTTGCTTTTTAGAAAGGGCCAAAAAAACTCATCTATTTGAATAAATTAACAAAAAGCTGTCTAATTTCTATCAGGATCTTCTCCCTTGCTCAGTTTGTGTTCTCTATGTTGTTGAGTGCTTACGTGATCCACGCCCTGATGTTTGTAGATTTAACAGCAGTTTACAATCAATATAAAATATCAAATAAAATAAATGCCCCATCAATGGGCTCATGGACATCACGGCACAGGTGCTTGAGGTTGCGTCGGACTGCCATCCTGTGGTGGTTCCTCAGGTGGTAGTGGGGTGGTGATGGAGCATCCTGCCCACGAAGTGCCACAGCCTGGCTTACATTGACTAGGGCCACTCGTGACACAGATGCATTCATGAGTAACCCCGATTGAAGAGAGGTTACAATGGACACAGAGTCTGCATGTACACTCACTCGTGATGCATCAGACTCCTGGTGGAGGTGGGTCCTTGAAGCCAATAGTTCATCATGCAGTGAAGCCCACAAGCTCTCCATCTTACGGTAATGAGAGTCTTGAGACACCAACATCTCCAGCAACAGCCAGGTCCAGTGAATGGATGACTGAGACATCAGATAACAACAAAACAAAAAAAAAAAAACGGCACACCCACCTAGGAGAATAAGCTTTCCTACTTTATGGGGTACACAATATATTAATAATATGACTGTGACATCATGCACACATTGCTGGGAGTCTCTGTGAGTCATGATTATATCCCCCAATAGACGATACACATGCTAGGCACTGTGAATTTGTACAATGATAAGTGTGATGCATGCCATTGCCACTCGTGCATGTACTGGCAATGAAGTAAACGCCAGCAGACAGTGACGTGTACACCAACATGTACCACACACATAAACCACACAACCTCCTCCATGAATGAAGGAAATGTGATGGAAATGTACACAGTGACAATCATACACTGCCCATGGATGGCGGACAACTGCAGCCACTGTACTCCAACACACATATGAGCATGTCATACAAAATTGTCAACACATACCATACGCACAAATGCCACTCACCATATGTGTCCATATAGGTGTCCATGCCACCCACGCCTTGTACCTGCTCACTGCTGATCAGTTCACTTCCAACCTATTTGAATGTATTAAGCTACTGATCTTATCCTTAGTCCTTTGACAGAGGTCATGCAACCTCTTGTGGACTGCTTTAGCTGTGTGCCTCTCCACACCAGGTGTTTATGAGGTCTGTGACCTCCTGCCAAATCTTCATTCACTTTGTGAGAGTATGGGTGCTGCCAGCAGAGTGGTAGAGAGTCCCCATGGTGTTTCAGCACATATGTTGTGAGGATTTCAAGCTACTCATCAGTGAAGTGCTTCTTCCTCAGCAGATCCTTTTCCTCCACCTGTACATAATTACATGGTTGTGTCTCTTCCTACTCTGCAGGGTGTCCCTGGTTGCCCTTGTTGCTGCTGGGACACCTGTAGGCCTCTGACCATAACCTCTTCTATGTGTTTGGTCACCTGTGGGCTGACGCTCACCACATCCTCCTTCTGGGGCTGGGCCATATGTGTGCTCACCATGTCTCTGTTTCCATCCCCGTCCCTCCCTCGTGGAGCCTTCCCACTCATGGTACAGACAAAGTGGAAATCACAAACAAAAACAGATCACACCAAAAAGGAAAACAGGGAATACGTAGATGAGTGGTCTTGCAAGGCTCCAAGGCACACCAAAACCAAGTGAAGCAATACACAATGCGTAGATGCCATCCCAAGACCAAAATATGCATATGTGATACCGTATGGCTCCCCAAAACCAAACAAAGTGGTACGTGATACATAGAAGGCCTCCCAAAACCCCATAATGTGTAGGTGATGCCATATGGGCACCCCAAAACCAAGACAAACATTACGCGATAAGTAGAAGGCCTCACAAAATGAAAACATGTGTATGCAATACCATATGGCACCCCTAACCTAGGAATCAAGATACACAATGCATAGAGGCACCCAAAAGAAAAGAAAAAATGTGTACGCAATTGGCTTCCCAAAATGCAAAAATACAGTACTCACACTATAAAGGCAACGGCTTGCGAAGTACTCCCAAATATGTGTCAGAAATTGCAAATCCTCCATCTCTACTGGTAATGCACTTTGCACCCATTAAATATCCCCTCCTAAGGCCCCTTGCTCTGTTATGCATGCTGTATGCCTGTACTCCTGTGGCTGGCCTGTAAGGTCCAGTGACCAGCTCATATGCTGTCTTGTTACTCCCACCTCTCAATTCCACCACCACAGCTCTGCAGTCCATTTCCAGTACCCAATTAGCCCACCTACGCCTGCCTCAGTGGTTGCCATGTCTGCTCCATCCTTCTCACCATCGAGCAGCACCCCCATGGCAGCGAGGCAGAGGGCTTCAACTTCACCACCACCGAAGTTGGCATACTGGTGGATCGGGTCATGGATGATTATGATGCCCTTTTCAACCCAGCGACACTGCTAGTACCTGAAGGACATCACAAGATCAGGCGCACATCTCAGTGGATGTCCGCCCTACTAAGGGACTGACTGCCCACCACTGTGCCCCTGTGTTCTGACTCTCAGGGCCATGCGTCAGGGGTGGTGAGCTTTGCCTGGTGGCTTAGTTCATTGTCTGAATTTGCCCATCATGATCATTTGATATGCCTAGTTATGTGATGGTGGACATTGTATATGCATGGTATTCCCGGGTCCAGATGTGCTACATTCTGGTATGTACTCTAGTTGTGTATATGAGGAGGCATGAGGACAGTCCTCCTCCTCTGTCACCCCGTGTACACAGTTTACAAGTCAGCATAGTCGACTTACTCTGGCCTATACTTGGCAGTGAGTAACAGTCATGTCTGCCCTCCACTTGTTTCCCACTGACACACCCATGCTCCACACATCCCAAGACATACACTATGCAATGTGCTGGCATAGCTTTGCTGCTGGAGCGATCTTCTGAGTGGGCAAGAACTTTTGTAGCCCAGGAGGGTGCATGGCTGTCAAATGATCTTCGATGACTTGCACTCCACAGGTATATTTGCACATTCTCACACTTGGTTCATCTTGGGTTGGACTTCTTGTCCAGCCACTGTTGCTACAGCTGAAGAGGGCGGAAGCCATGCTGTGGAACATCGAAATAGGGAGCAGGCCTTCAGACCAATGCACAGACCCCAGCCACACACTGCTAACACATCCTCTTTTGAGAGTGATGTGGCTGCGGGAACACCTTTACCATTGGACAAGGCCACTGGGGGTAAATACCAGGGGGTGATTGTGTATCAGGGTTGATGGAGGTGGAGGTGGAGATAGAGGCCATTACAGGCCAGCCCACAGGGTCAGGTGTGGGCATTGAGGAGCGTGTTCAGGCTGCACTCCTGGGCCAGGGACATGAGGATGTGCAGTTCACCGAGGGTTTTGCACAACTTCCTGTCCCTGGGCATTCTGCTGCAGCAGTGACCACCTTCCTGGATGCCTCCACCCAGACTGATGCCTTGCTTGCAGCCGATGTGTCCATCTGGTATTTGGTGTCATGAAGTTCCTCTCCTGGAGCTTGTACAGTATAACAATGAGATGTGTCACTTCCTGGCCCAGCTTGCAACAGCACTGCTCGTGGGTGTGCTCTTTGGGCAGTCCAGTGCAATGGCCACCTCCACCACTTCCTCCTGTATGCCCCAATCATCCTCCAGGGAGCCTTCCGGATACCACCATGGCCCCCTGTGCACTAGTCCTACCATTACTGCCCTGTCTGGTTGAGCCCTCATCCCTGCCCAAGGCGAGAGTCCCTGAGACGGCAGATGAGGTGGTCATTGTGCCTGCCCAGGCAACAACACAAGCAGATGCAGTGGAGCGACAGCTGGCACTTCAGGACAGTACAGGTGCTTTATGCCCCCGATGATGGTCTTCAGGCTGGAGGACGTACCTCTGGATCTTGCACTCTGTCCAGCAGCATCGGATGGCAAACAGGAGGAGGCAGATTTGTACAGGATTTACCGCCCCGGGGATGCATTTGGCACCAGTGAGGCAAGAGTACATAGGGGGACCTGCATGCATTGCCCTCTGTGTTCTGTTGCTACAGGAGCAGCTTATAGTAGAGAGGCAGCTGGCGAGGGACGCTTCAGGGATGTTGGCCAGGGCTGAGGTTGCAATGAGGCAGGCAAGGAGGTGAGCTGCCATCCTGGAGGATATTTACAGGTCAACAGAAGAAATATAGAGGCAGATGGTGGCCACCCTGGAAGCCCTCCATGCAAAAACGGAGGCTCACCTAGAGGCGATGGACCTGGATTGTGAGTCAGCCCTAGTCGAGGCGTCGTCAGAGATTTTATTTTGTGTATGTATTTATTTTATTGTTTGTTTGTTAGGTGCTTATACAATAAGAAAATACTTTTCTCAAAGCGGCCACAGGACAGGGGATGGATCAAGAGGGGGGAAATACATTAAAAATACTATATTTAATACAGTAATATATTAAGATACATTAAAAAACAATATTTAAGAGCAGTGAGGAGAAGGATAAGAGGACAAACCTACTATGAATTGTGAATTTTCAAAATGTGCAACTGCAGCAAGGAAGAGAGCAGAGGTGGTAAGTGCTGGGGAGTCTGAGCTCAAGGGTGTGCCACATACGGAGTGCCATGAATGTTGAGTGTTACACAGCCCAGTGCCGCGCGAGGTGTAAGTGTGAGTCTCCAGGGCGGAGGGTGTAAATTCAAGTGCAATGGAAAGACAGGAGCTGGGCCAATTCGGTGTGGGACGTCAGGACTCCATGGATGCATAAGGGCCCAGGACACCCATCACGGCAACTGTAAGATTAGCAGAGGAGAGAAGAAGGGAAGGAGGAGGTAAAGAGGAAGGTCTTAATGAGATTCTAGAATTTAAGAAGATCCTGCTCAAGGCGAAGAGGGAGTGGGAGGCTGTTCCATAGGAGGGAGCTAGCTGAGGAGCGTGAACAACCCCCTATCTTCTGTTTAACAAAATGCTTTACACACAGATAGTTGGGGCCAGAGGAACATAGTGGTCTAGAGGGAGAGTAGTTGGTAAGATAAAGTTGAAGACAGTGTGGTCAGTGGGTCCAGACAGCCTTGTGGATGATGCAGAGAGATTTGAATTTATTCCGTGCAGGAACCGGGAGCCAGTGAAGACTTTTTAGTGCATGAGAGATGCAGTCCCTGGGCTTAAGGCCAAGGACAAGTCTTGCTACCCTATTCTGGATTAGCTGGAGGGGTCGCAGAGTGGACAATGGAAGATTCAGGAGGAGGCTATTACAATAGTCAAGCCTAGAGAGAACCAGGGCTTGGGTCACATTGAGCCACTGGGGGAAAATGAGAAAAGGGAGAGTACCTTTGAGAAGGAAGAGGTGAAAGTGGGACTTCTTGTCAATGTCCTGAGTGTGAGGGAGGAAGGAGAGAGGGGAGTCGAAGATGACTCCAAGGTGTCTGGCTTCTGAAGAGGATGACGGGGAGAGGACAGAGAGAGGGGAAGAAGGAGGGAGCAGGGGACCCTATGGGAAGTACTTCAGTTTTAGAGACGTTGAGGCAGAGATCAGTGGGGGTGCACTAGGACTGGATGGCAGATAGGCAGTCAGTGATAATGGAGGGTGCAAAAGAGTTGGCAGGGAGTTTGAAAACAAGCTGTGTATCATCTGAGTTACACTGGAAGCTGGAAGAGAAGGAGGAGATGAGGCATGCAAGCAGTGCAAGGTAGATGTTAAAAAGCCAGGGGGAGAGGATAAAGCACTGGGGGACACCACAGGTGGAAAGGGAAGTAGGAGAGGGGAAGGTGCCCTGGATGACTTGGGAAGAGCGGTCAGTAAGGAAGGATGTCAGCCAGTACAGTGTCCGTTCTGAGATACCAAGTGTATTGTGGGGCCGTTGTATGAGGATGGAGTAGTTGACTATGTCAAAGGTAGAGGAGAGATCGAGAAGGATAAAGGTCAGCCAGAGAGTTGGAGTCCAGAGATGCAAGGAGTTCTTCACAGGTGTTCAGAAGAGCAATTTCCCTGCCTCTGGATGCTCGGAATCAAGATTGATGGTCCTGGAGACCACCAACAAGTTCAGTGTGTGAGTTGCATTGGTGCAAAACCAACTTTCCAGCAATTTCTTCAGGAAGATTGGAGAGGAGTAGCCCCTTGACAATGTATATAGTTATTTAGGGTTATGTTTCATTTCAGACTTTTTTATTGTGTACTCCTGAACAGTTTTACCTTTTCCATCATTTTATTGTACTTAGTTAATTTTGAACACAAGTATTTATTCCGTTCATTCCACACTTCTTGCAGTCTCTTTGTCTGCATGCACATTTACTTTTTTCATGTTCACCAGTGCATATGTTTTGTGTCAGATATGTAGATTGGGGTCTCAATGTGTGTGTCATGTTGTTACTGTGATGTTTGGTGAGGGACGTGTGCAGCTGCTATATGTGCTTGGTAGTTGTGGCATCCATTCTCAATGACCATGGGTGTGGACTTGAAGATGTGGGGAGGTGAGGTGCTTTTGTATTCACATTTTTTAAAGCTTAGTCATGCACATCTGTTGGTTGCCTACATGCGTGCTTTGCAATACAGGCATGTTGTTGAATTGTGTACATGGTGGGGATGTGTGTGTGAGAGATGTTTTCTGTGGTTTCGTCTTTACTCCATTGCTGGATGTATTCCTGTGTGTTTGTTGTTGTTATGTGTTGTTCTTATTTGACTTGGTGGCGTCCTTTGGATTGACTTGGACATGTGCACATGGGTTTTGCATGTAGGAGTGTGGCCATCAGACAGTTGGAGTGGACTATGGCTCTTTCTCTGATGTCATACCTTGTGCAGGGCACTGCATGTTTGTTGTCAGTATGTTGGTGGAGTGATATTTTCAGTGTGTGTAATGGTGTGCATACATGGATGGTAGTGGTGATGTGTGAGATGTGTGATGATTGTGTTTGGTGTCTTTCATTGTGGATGGGTACTCACTTATTCATGTGTATTTCCTAATGTTCAACACGTTTTACTTGCTTGTTGTATGTGACAGCTCATTCACCTCTGGTCATTTGCTACTGGGGTTTGATTTCATTGTATGTTGAGTTCCTTCTTGATAGACTGACGTTTAGATATTCCTTTGGCACTTGCCTGGCAATGTGTATATGCCCATGCTCCATTCACTGGTATTGGTGCTTGGCATTGTGGGTGTTGCAGTGAGATGTGTCCTCACACTGGATGAGTGGGCGAAACTTGTCACTTGTGCAGTGGATAGTAGATTGCTGTGTCAATCAAACGTTACTACCACCCACCTGCACACAACTGCAATCACCTACTACTTGCTCTCATATCATGCATCATCTTTGCCACTGGAATGCAGCTGCGTCCCATAATAGATGGTTCAGTCTCACCTTTTCGGTCTCTCTGATTCACACACTCTCTGACGGGCTTCACATCACCCATACACAGGCCTGTTCCGCTTTGGTCACTGGCAGGGACTTTGCCACCCCTACCTGCCTGCCTACTTTTGCACAGGCTGAAATGCACCCAGGCATTCTTTATAATTAAACCGAATCTGTGATTCCTTGGACTTCGGTCCTCCAAGGGCATTCACTTACAGTGCTTTGAGGCCATTGCAATGGCACACCACATCACATGTACATAGGGTGGTCACAGAGAAGGTTGTGAAACACTAAACTGTCCTGTTGATGTGCAGCTGACTGTGGTTTAGTAATGAAATATGCTTCTGGCCCGGCTTAAATAGCAGTACTCCCAGTTGATCGTGTTGGAGGAGGATATGTGGCAGGAATACTTCATGGTGGAGGTAGGCCAATGGGGTTGAGGTAAGATTAAATCTTCACACTGCACTGGTAAGGGGGTAGACTAGCAGGGGCCTGCCAGGGGTGAAGAGTGGGGGTGAGTGGGGGTATTGGGAGTAGGTGGTACTAGCAGGGGGCTGCCAGGGATGATGGATAGAGGTGAGAGGGGTAGTGGGAGTAGGCGGGACCAGCGGGGGGCTGCCAGGGTGTTGGATGGAGGTGAGTTGAGTTAGTGGGTGTAGGCCTTACTAGCAGGGGGTTTGCCAGGGGTGATGGACAGAGGTGAGTGGTGGTAGTGGGAGTAGGCCAGATTACAGGTGGCTACTAGGGGTAAAGGACAGATGTGTGTGGGGGTAGTGGGAGTAGGCCAGATTAGCAGGGGGCTTCTAGGGGTGATGGAAAGAGGTACGTGGGGGTAGTGGGAGTAGGTCGGACAAGCAGGGGGCTGCCAGGGGTGATAGACAGGGCTCCATGGGTTATTGTGAGTAGCCCAGACTAGCAAGGGCTTCCAGGGGTGGAGGAGGGAGGTCTGTGGGGTTAGTGGGTCAGGCTCTGCGAGCGGCCGAGTGCATTGGATGAGACTCCACGCAGGAGGTGGGCGTGGACTGCATAGGGGCCTATATAGGGGGCAGAACACGCAAAATTGGGACGAACAAGACAGAAAGCGGGTGTTACATAGGACGGACCGCATGTGTAGTAATCTGAAGTGTAGTGGGTCAATTGCAGCTGTAAACAAGATCCTGGTGTGATTAAAATGTCTTAACCAAGTATGCCCTCAGCCACTTGATTTATAAGCAATGACTTTCACAGGAAGTTTACATTTCAAAATGTGTTCTCACATCTTATTTTTGCACTGAATTCCTGGTAAAACCAAGCTTCGAAAATCAAACAATTTTGACTTTTGTATGGGCAGTAGATGAGGATTTGCCAAACACTGCCATTATATCATATGCCCAGGTACTAAAGCCATTTTATGGACAGTATGATTATAGCAGTACCTGACAAACACCTAGCCCACACCCACAGAAAAGCTAACATCTTTTGGCTTTTCCAATTCTACTTTTAGTAAAAGCACCCCACTCCTGACTTTGTTATGTGTTTACAAAAATTAATTCCCAGCCCAATTATTTCTGCATTTTCTAACTACCTTGATTCGGTTTTGGATAACCTCTCAGTTACCATGTTCGCTATAGATAGGTTGCCCTCCTAGAATATGCCCACCAGACCAGATTCTAGAAATACATCTTGACAATATCCTTATCAAGAATTCAGAAATTGGTCAGAACTGTGACATATAAGTTAGTGGAGGTCCTATAGTGTTATGATGTTTGATGTGTGTTGTGAAGGAGTGTTGAAGTGGCATATTACATGTTGGAAAGAATCATTTGAGCATCTAAGTCTGTGGTGTTGCAGTGTCAAGGTACTTGCAATGGTGCACCTTCTTGTAGCAAGTCGTTTTGACAAGACGTCCTGAGGCACACTAAAATATGATGGTACCCTGGTCAGTATTGGTGTGTTGTGTGTTCCTAAATCGCAGTAGAGAATGAAGGAGAGACCCCCAGGACTGATACAGTGAGGGAGGGTGGCAGTCGGTAATACATTGTAGTAGCCAGCCGTGGGGAAGATGAGAAACCAAATGACAGTTGGGCAATTAACAGCAAAATCAGAGGGGACACATAGGAGAAAAATCTCAGTGGGCTAAAATTATATTTTGGTCCAAGCATGCACACATTTTAGTTTGCAAGGGGGTAAGCGATGGATGTCATGGAAGGTACAATAAGAGCTAATGGCTTCACGGGCTTGGGTCTATGAACAATGCATTGAATATACAGTGTTTGTTTTAACAACTATCTTCTTTCTAACTAAATTAAAATCTGATAGATTAACAGATACAAAGTAATCTTAACCACTGCCATTGATGTAGAGATTCCTTGATCCATTTTTTTTTTTTTTACCATCTGAGTTATGACAGAAGGGGCCAGCAACACGCAAACCAGTCCTGGCCCTGCCACCAATGGGAGCAGTTTGGCCCTCATTGTTAGGCCATAGTCCCTCTACATGGGAAACCAGTTTACTCTGCTGTCCAGGGACATCATTTGGGGGACATGGGTTGCAGCCACAACCCCTTCAGTCGCAACTACGTGCTACCCCTGTATTTAAACTAACCAAACGGAAAAAATATCAAAGCTCCTGGGCTGCGGCAAGCGCCATGCAGCTCTTTATTTCTGGGGTGGGGCACAACATATTTTCTCAGTTACTTAGCAAGGTACATACATCGAATTGACACTAGGGCTGCGACCCCTCTACTTAGTTTGTTAAGTGCAAGATCCATGAATATTGGTCACCTCGCTGCCCAGCAATTGACACTTATTAGGTTTAGACAAAGGACGTATATTAAGTACACCTTGATAGGAACTCTGGACTTGAGTTAAGAGTTCCTGCTCTGCAGTGTACTAATGGTTTGTTTAGATTTTGACTCAAAAAACATCTCCTAACGCAAAAGACGGCTTTACAGACCTCACTATACTTTACTCACTTAATGTTTTGTATGAATTATACTGTTTATGTTCATCACATTGCACCTTTGTGTACTTTTTGGACAAATATGCCCCTTGGCTTGCAGGTTGTTTTGTTTTATTGTTTGTCTAAAATTATAAAGAGAAAAGCAAAAAAGAGAAAAAGAATGCTAATCAGAATGTAAATCTGACTTGCTAGCATTATGGCAAATTAATAAATGCTAGAACAATTTCTGTAGAACTGGTTATGTTTGTTTTAAGATTGAATTGGCAAATGCATTTCCAGCTCGTTGTGGACGAGTTAGGGCAGCTTGATACTTGCCCCGTATAGAGAAAAAGTTAAGAAATTACTGGAAAGCCTACACGAATAATAGTATGGCATAGAAAAATAGTTGTGGCAGGACGCCTTATGTTTCATACAAGATCCATGAGAGGCCAACCTCAGCAGTGGGCGCATTAATGTTCAAGCTCATAGTCAAGCCTAAGTAACCTTGAGCTCATGCTCATCCCCCACGTTCGTGCAGTGCAGACAGCCTGTCGCCATCCACCTCCACAGACCTCTCAGGACACATGGAAACCAAACAAGTTTGTGCAGGTCGTGTCCTGCTAGAGTTCCTTGAGCAGGCAGGCTGTGGGGAAATGTGAGCTCCAGCAGTACAACACGGCCGTCAACTAGAAGTATGCCCCACACACCCATAATATACTGAGGTGGAGGAGCAGGTATCATTCTAGCTTGAGATATTGCACGGTTGGGATATTGCACGTTATCCTCAGTAGTATCTACTTACACTCATAAAAGTAACCTTTGTTCTTGACGAATTCAACAATTAAATAGTTCTTGATTTAAAAGGAAGGCCCATCACATGGTTTCTGACATTGCTTCTGCTCATTTTGCAGCTGCTGATTAAGATACTCTTGGACACTGGAGAGCAGGTGCTGCAGATCAGGAGGTACAAGAAAAGCTAAACATAGTAACACGAAGAACCACAGCATCATCTCCAGAGGATAGCTGTGTGGCAAACAGTTCCTGGATCTCGGAAATACCTGACTAATTAAAAGGAGAAATTAGATAAGTAAAAGTTGAACCAACAAGAAAAAATTGAGGTATGTGACAGACACACAGGTCTGAACCTACCAACATGGCCCAAGGAACCATGGCAACCTAGGGTACGTGGTGTACTAGGGCAATGTCAAAAGCAGACCTACTGCAGAGTTTGTGTGGGGGCATTCAAGGCTCCATGGCATGGGTAGAACCATGTATGTGCATATTTGCCTCTGATCCGATGCCTGTCAGCCTTTGTTCTGGACAGGTATGTCTATACCATATGGCAGGTCTTTCCCCAGATGCATGGTTTCAGAGCAGCATGATGTATCAAACCAAGAACCAGGGAATACAGCAACCAGCATTCACCAGACTTCTCAGAAACCCGTGGTGGATTGTGGTTCCAGGGAAGAGCACAACATAAGGATCAACAACTGGAACTACCGGTATCAAAATGTACTGGATCCAACAAGTACAAAACCTACAGAAAAAGAGGAGCAAAACGGTTGATCTTTTGAAAATAGAATAGGCCTCTGCATTTAGAAGCAAATTACAAAAGGCATCACTCACTGAAAGGTTCCCAGAATCACTAGAGGGGAAACATTCTCAATATTAAATAACATAAGGGATCCTGAATCTGAGAAAGACATAAGGTCCCTTCCCATTTTCCTTAAATAGATGCATTGTTGGACATGTAGTTGTTCATTTACTGCTGGTTTTGAAATGTTGTGTGCATGTACTTCACAGCCCACTCGCATGACAATGTTTTGTTTGCTCCCAGGTCAAGCCATCATGAGGTTGAGGGCATGCAGCATAGTGAATTATTTCGAAGGTTTTGGTTGCTATGGCTCTTAGGGTTTCTGTTGGTCATTCAGTTAGTGTGTGTGGGAGTGAGTGAGTGAGTAAGTGAATGAGTGGAACCAGTTATTTACTGCACACTGTGAATTGAACTGTTGATTGGTGCTGAGGTTCACTAACAAAAGACAGACAAGTTAATTTAATTTGAAAAGAGCAAGGTTTGCAGGAGAGCTCTGCTGTCAAGATGGTTAGGCTTATAGCAGATTTCTAAGGCCATTTTGTTCTACTGTTGCAGCCCCAGATAAAGATTATTCTATATTACCTAGAGGATTAATGTTACATTGGGATTCCAAGGAGGAAGAATTTGAGGGAGATTGTTCATGCAGACGTTGTCTAAATGTGTAGGATGGGGCCATGTGATTAATTCAGTTGTGTAACAGAAACAGATGAAATCTTTTAAAGACAGTTCAATCTTTCACTGTAGAGAAGTGGGAGCTTCCAAGATAGAGTGCCTTATGTAAAGACAAAATATCAAATAACTATCATGCTTTTAGTACATTGACAATTTGAACTAGAGGTGGCAGGAAAGTTTCTATAGAGCTAACTGCCACCGTCAATGTGTGACTGTAGTGTTTGCCGTAAGGTTGTCAGTGCTTAGAGTGGTGAAACCAATGCAGATGATTTCAGTATGCATTGTGCAAAGAGAACAACATCATTGTTTTCTGGCTTTAATGGTAACACGATTTGTTTTGCTGATGTCACCCCTGAGTGTGATGGGAATGCCCAGACATGGGTCCCGTGCCCGCTCGGCCAAGAGACCCAAGCTTCACCTCAATGATGGTGCACAAAAAAGCTGTAACATATCTGAGGATGCTTGTGGTCTAGTGCAGAAGGGATGTAACCAAGCAGTTTGGGCTGGACCTTCCCTTTTGTGGTGGCACCAAGCCTGATTTGCATATCGTCTTTCTGCTTTCTGTATTAGCTTGGCAGGTAAGAAACGATGGTATGGAGCGTTGCCCAAAGCAGTGCTAGTGGTTAAGATTATTTCTAAACCTTCCAGCCATCACCTCTTTGTTTTGCTAACAAAAGTAGCCCATAATGATCCTATTTGCCTGCTGCTTTTAGCACCTGTAATTCATCAGATCATCCTCCAATGTTGTAAGGCATTGAACATTAACCAAACCCTCTTGCTGCTGCCAGCATAAATGTGCATTGCTGTGCCATCAGAGCAGTTGTGGCCAATGGCCAGTTCAATAGAGATGTAAACAACTACATCTTCCTTTACTGTGACTCTTCAGTTGGTTACCTCTGAAGGATTTGGAACTTCACATTAACAATGTAATTGATGTAAGAATATTTAAGAGCCCTGAAAGCCAACCCCAGGCCTGATTGTCTGAATAGACTGCACAATGAACAATGCACAAGTGCCATTTTTGCACCATTGCAAGGCATCAGCAGGCCAGCCTCACAAAAAAATCACATTGGGCCTCATTCCAAGTGTGGCGGTAAGGGGTTAACGGCACCGGTAAGGATGCTGGTGCTGTTAACCCCCTACCACCGCATTCTGAGGTCCCTTAGCGGGTCCCACTAGGGCTGGCTGGTTTTACCAGCCGCCCTTAGCGGGACCCGTTAAGGGACCAGGGAACTAATAAAGGGCCCGCTATTTGTGGGCCTGTTATTTGCTCCTACCCCATTCCCATTGAGCCCTATGGGGGCTCGAATGGGAATGGGGAATGGTTTTCGGAATGGGGATTTACCGGGTCCGCAAAGGTCAGAATGTCCCGGTAAGTCCCCATTCCGGCACCACCGACCCGGACACGGGTTTGGAACCAGCCATGGTGCTATTAGCACCATGGCTACCTCCAAACTCGTAATGTCCCCCATTGTATTTTTTTGCAAACTACTTATAAAGAAAGAGTTTGCCATTTGGACCTCTCCCTTCTTTCAAAAATAACTGTATGCTTTTACATTCCTTTCAGCCATTGCGATCCAGGAAAATAATAACAAGAAGCAACCGTTGCTAAATCAGAAATTGTAGTGGTAGTATATCTTCAAAATGGCTGTGTGCCCAGTGTCACTGTTATTCTCATGTGTCAGGATGCAATACAAGGAGAAAAAGAAAAGCCGTCTTTGGAGATTTATTTGGACCTCAAGAAAAAATGGCAAACAGAAACAGATGAAAACACCCTGTGTTTTTATCTAAATTAAGTAAAACCCAAACCAAATATCAATCCAGAGATAAATAAATAAAAGCACATTTCAACCATCTCAGAAATACACATGGGAGATGGACAGCCATGGATTCCTATACATGTGAATGGGCATCCTGAAATGATTGAAAGCACTTTAGCACTTGAACATGAAGGGAGTTTCCTTATTGAAAAGGTACTCCAGCAACTAATTGACAGGGAGGAGATCCCAAAGTTCAGAAAAAATAATCAACACATTTTTGGCCTAGATGACTCTGTGTCGGGACAAAGGTTTGTAGGAAGATGCATGTTAAAGATTACAATTGGTTCTAAGAGTAATCATCACACTGTGTGGATTGTGAGTGGCACACAAATGAACTCTATTTGGGAAATGACATCATGCACATGATGTGTATGTTATTAGACTTTCTAAATCAAGAGGTTTGGTCCAGGTTTGGTGGAGCCGCACCTGAATTTGAAGACACAAGACAGGCTTACCATTGCGCCCAAATGACACCATATGCAGTTGAGATGCAGGTGAAAAGGGATGTTACCATTCCCGCATTCACTAGACAATTTACATTAGTATTACAATACAGAAATGGACAACAGATAAAAGGTTCTGGTGCATTATTATGTCTAAATGCATCCATAAGGCATCAAGGGTTAGAATGCGAATATACACCAATGATAGAGATTGGGGACCGACCCATTGAAATCCTGGTGGACAATAAAGGGTGTCAAGACATTCATTTGGAAGAGAATTCTGCAATAGGAATGGCAATACAGAAATCTTATTACACTGCCGATTTCAGTAACCCAGTGATTGGGAACATTCCTGAAAGCTATGTGACTGTACATGGTGAGTTACCAGAATCCTTGGATTCTAAGCCTAAAGGAATCTTTAAAGTTCAGTCTGTGTACCCTCATGAGCCAAGTGAAAAAAGTATGCTGTCATCAAGATAATTGTATCCTATTTGAATTAAGTGAATCTAAAAGAGAAAAGCAGCATATTGAAAAAGAGGTAAATATTCCAAAATATTTGAGTGTAGCTACCTTCTAAAGAGACACTGCAACATGATTAGAGGAAAGTGCAGAGGTTCCAGGGAACTTCCCTGAGTTCTCTGAAATGGTAGAGGAGAAAATTGAAGCTTCAGATGGTTGCACAAGTGAAGAAGAAAAAGACCAATTAAGAAAAATATGTGGAATTCAAACAGGTTTTTGCGAAAGGTGCCTATGATTGTGGGCTGACCGATTTGCATGTTGCCACAGTACCAGAAGGGAACCAGTATTTGTTTGACAACATATGTACCCCAGGCATGTTTGGAATCACTAGCTGAAATAATCAAAATGTTGAAGCTAAAGCAATTCTTAGGCCTATTCATAGCACATCAAATATCCCTATATTAGGTGTGCTAAAACTTAATGGCCAATGGTGCTTGTGTGCAGATCTACGAAAATTAAACAAGGTTTCAACGTGGCCCCAATCCATTTATTGATCAGGGTATTGCACAGGTTCACGGGTCAAAGGTGTTTACCACATTCAACCTTACAGCTGGATACTGATGTGTGCCACTAGCAGAAGATATTCAACATTTGCTTGCATTTTCTTTTGACAAATAACAATATGCATGGTCCCGACACCTTTTGGGTATGTCCATAGTGGGAGTGAATTTGGGATATTCCTGAGCAATGCACTCCCAGATGCAGCTGAAAGGTGGACACTAGTGTATATGGATGATGTGCTAATCAAAAATGAAGATCTGAAAATACACTTCAATGAGATTAGACATGTGCTCAGTCACCTACAGAAGGCTGGGGAAAAAGTATCTTTACAGAAAGCACAGTGGTGCAGAAAAAAAGTAAACTCTCTAGGTCATGAAGTGGTAGAACATTGATGCAGAGATTACACGATCTTTAATTAGATTACTGAAGCAGGGTATACAATCGAAATGGGAAAAGGAACAAAATGAGGCAGTAGCCAGGCTAGAAGAGAGTATAATGAAAGCACCATGTCTAGCATATCCAATGAACAACCAGGATTTCGTTGTAGGAATAGGATTCACAGATCAATGCATGTCAGTAGTGTTATATCAAAAACAAGGTGCAAAAAGCAAAAACATTGCATATGCTATAAAAGAATTGTCACAGGTAGAGAAAAAAATGTGTGAATGCAAAAAAGCGCTTCTGACCACTCTCTAGGTATTACAACATTTCCACCCCATAACTCAAGGACAGGGGGTGGTTGTTCAAACAAATCGCCATCCTTTGCAATTTTTATAAAGTAACAGAATCAGATCAGGGAATTTGGCCCAGTCAAGAATTACTTCCTGGATATTAATACTTCAGGGATTTCCTGTAGAAGAGAATTATGGACAAACTAAAAAGAGCCCAGTTGCTCAAGGATTAGTAGAGTTGCATGATTGTGCAGGTGTTTGTGCATCTGATGACATAGAGCTAGAGGCAAGTTTGAAAGAATTTGAGCAATCTCCACACAAGGCATCAACAAAGAAACATTTAAGGATTTACCAACTGTGTATGTAGACACAAAACACATAGCATGTGTTAATCAATTGCTTTTCTTATATATGAGAACGCATTCATTTCTATAGTGCTATACCGCCAGCTTTTAACTAGCTGTTATAAAATGCAGTATGTGTTGCTGTTCTTGAGAAAGCCTTATACATCTATTAGAACATGAATGCATGCTTTTATTTCTGTTGAAGCATAAAAGCATGCTAACGTGAATGCATGCTTTACTCCACCTTCACCGTTTCTTTATATTAAAGCATAGTGAAAATGTATGATTATTATTCAAAATAATTTGATGGCTGCCACTCTTTGCCAATGGTAAATGTGTGCTTTTATGTCTAGAACCCACGCTCTAAAGTGAAGATTGTAACCTGAATCTTGATCTGTCTTTGTTTACAGCGTCATGTAGTGCGCTCAATATCTTTTCTGTAATTGACATAATTGCTTCATAAGATTTGAAGAGGTCACTGGGTTAGATTCTGTATACCATATCCTGAAGTGAAATGAATGAGCTTACCTTCCGTGGAAGGTCAGTAGGTTTGGAGCGCACTCGTACCGTGGAAAGACTGAGCTTTGCTGTTTGTGCGCTTTTACAAGTTAATTGCCATGATAACGTTGTCAAACAAGATGGCCGATCGCAGAAAGCTCCGTCGGCCATCTTTGAGTTGGTGATACATTGCATTTTCTGTATGCGGCTATGTGTTACTATGCTTATACCTTTGGCTACTCACAAAATCTTGAAAGATGTATACATTATTAAATGTGTCCCTCACAAATATTATCAATAATGTACAACTTGTAAACTCTCGGTGAGATTGTTGCATTAAAGTTCTGTATTAAGAATCATCAATTTTTTTTTAAGTAAACTACTATATAGCCGCCTGTAAAAGATTGGATGACATGTGTACCCATTCCAACTATGAGACTGGGATGAGAATTATGGTTAGTTGCATTTACAACAATTTGTAGCTATATGCATCGTTAGAACGGGTACCCCATGTACCAATTCCTGAAACAAACCATCTTGTTGAGATGAGAATTATGGTTAGTTGCATTTACAACAATGTGTAGCTATGTGCATACGCCATGTATCAATTCCTGAAACAATCTTGTTTCTGAACCTTTCCCTAAGTGTCAATTCGTGAATCAGACCATCTTTTTACTGAACCCATCCAATAGAAGGATGAGTCACTGTATGCCACTATGTTATAGCATTGTTACAGACCTGCCACCAGGTGATTAAGTGCTATACAATTATACTGTGCAATAAAAATTATTGTGTGGAGGAGTTTATGGTTCTCTGATACTTAGTTGAGGTTTGTGCTAGCATGGTGTCTAATTCAAGCCAAAAATACTTAAGCCAAAAAATACTTAACATAGACAACTTATATTCAATAAAATACATGTCCTATGATATCCTTTGGTATGACCTGACTACCTCAAATGTTATGAAATTGGTGATATCTGCATATGCTGTCAGAGTTAAGGTATGGTTATTGTTCTGGTTTCTGTATTTCTCAACATAGTATGCCATATCTTGTCTTCTTTAGTGTACAGTGTTAGGGAGAATACTCAGAAATGTGCTAATTCCCTTCACCTTAGAGACCACAGCAACTTTGCTGGATTTTGAGGACTT
Organism: Ambystoma mexicanum; assembly: GCF_040938575.1. Taxonomy (NCBI): domain Eukaryota; kingdom Metazoa; phylum Chordata; class Amphibia; order Caudata; family Ambystomatidae; genus Ambystoma; species Ambystoma mexicanum. The sequence continues at coordinate 541,703,144 of NC_090937.1, forward strand.
TATTATTTTTTTTACTTAGAGAGAGTGTGAGCCTTTTTACCCACTCACTCATGTATTTTGATGTGTGTTTTACTCTTGTGTTCTTTGATTATGGAGTTTTAGATAACTCCATAGGCATCATCTGCTCATGTGTGTCACACAGCACCCTCAGTGCAGTGACGCAGGGAAGCCTTCTAGGTTCTCCCAAGGTTTAAACACCTTCTCTGGGATAAACTACTGTTTCCCAAAGAAAGTAAAGTTACATTTACTTTACTAGTCTTTTTTAAATTCCTAGACCCAGCACACACTATCTTCCAAAAGAGTGCTCGAGGGGTTACCTAATATCCCCTGTATCTATAAACTCATGTCGCAGTCAAATTCTACCCTTTCCTATCAAAATGGCTGGTGGCAGTGGTTTTACAATGAACTACCATGATTTTTCCCGACTGCGAACACCGGTAGCTAAAAATCGCGGGAGCCATGTTTTTCAAGATGGTGTCTGAGCTCCCTCTGTAAAAACAGGTCCCGGTCATCTTTTTTCACCATTTCTTTTTGGAAAGGACCTTCTAGAGTTTGTCTCTGCACACCAAACCAGGTTTGGTCCCTTTGTTCCTATGCCTTTGGTGGGCTTCAGGACTGAAGACCGCCTCTGGTGCCCAAGTGTCTGGGGTGGGCAGGAAGTGAGGGAGCTGCCCGAAACTCCCTGTGCTTAGTCTCCTAGGAGACCCAAATGCACTCTGGCATGATTGGCTGGCTGACTGTCTAGCAAGGACAGCCACCCTGCTGGGTGAGTGGCAGCTAGGCTCGAATGAATGGGAAGAAACTGGATAAAAGGTGATTCTCTTGGCTTGGAAGGAAGAGTCGACCACTGGAATGATAGAACAGAAGACGAGCTGGACGAGGATGGCTGCTGCAACTCCTGGAACATTGGTTTGCCCGGCGAAGCCCTGCTGCAGGACTGAATCGGCAAGTTCATCTCGATAGAGAAGGGCTTCAAGGATAACTTCTCCCTTTGAGTTGGTGGGACCAATAAACTCGTAAGCCACCTGGACACCATTCTCGGAGCTGGTTGCATTTTCCTCAGAGTACTGGGGGCATCCTTAGGATTGCCTAAGTCCACCAAATAATTGACCTCTCCAAGTTTTACCACAACCTTGAAGGGTCCAATTCATTTTTCCTGTAAGGCCCTCTGCCTTGTAGTTACCATAACTAGAACTTGCTGGTCTTGCGTAAACTCAATCATGTTGGCCTTCTGGTCATGCCGCCAATGCTTCACCAGAGCCTGACCTGCTTTCAAGTTATAAAATGCTTCTGTCATCATGTGTGTCATTCTCCTCTGGAGACCTAGCACATAGTCAGTGTCTCTCACTGGTATGGGAGAAGGAGCACTCTCCAACCCCTCCTTAATTAGGGCAAAGGGGCCTCTAACTAGATGACCATAGAGAAACTCAAAGGGACTAAATCCAACTCCCTCCGGAGGGACTTCTCTATAAGCAAATAGAAGGTGTGGCAGTAGAAGGTCCCACATTCTTCTAAGGGGTTCCTCTAAAGCACCTTTCATGCTCTTCATAGTCCTGTTAAATCTCTCTACCAACCCATTAATCTGGGGATAGTAGGCATTTGAAAACGTGTAAGTCACTCCACAGTTTTTCCACATGGCCTGCATGTAGTGGGACATAAAGTTGGATCCCCTGTCAGAGATGACTTCCTTAGGAAAGCCTACCCTGGTAAAAATACCAAGTAGGGTCTTAGCAAAAGCCTGAGCTGTAACAGTCCTCATAGGTATAGCTTCAGTATACCTAGTAGCATGGTCTACTACAACCAATATAAATCGATTGCCTGAAGAGTTTGCAGGGTCTAAGGGACCAACAATGTTGATTCCTACCCTCTCAAAAGTGACCCCCACCACTGGGAGAGGCACCAAAGGTGCCACATTCTTGGCTCCACTCTTACCAGATTTCTGAAAAGTGTGACAGCTCCTACAGAATGTATCTACATCAGACCCCAACTCATGTCAGTAGAAATATAGAGAAGCCTTTCCTTGGTCTTCTTAAAACTTAAGTGACCAGCCAAAGGAAACTCATGGGCTAACTGTAGGAACTGTTGTCTGATTATTTCTAGAGGCACTACAAGTCTTCTGTAGTCCCCTGGGATAGACTCAGTTGGTTCACTGTAGAAGAGGCCATCTTCCCTGTATAACCTGTGCTACCCTGGCTCTTTCTTGTAAAGACTGCAGCTCAGGATGGTCTTTAGGATCCATATCTCCAGCAGGGGGAATGTCTTCTCCCAGCTCTGAATCTTCAGCAGCTGATTCAACCTTCCCTGGCTGTTCCTCAGACTCAGCCTCAGCTGGTGGAGCAGTCCCAGGTGTGACTTTGGACAGTCCTCTCGGGGATGTCCTTGTTGGAAGCACAGGAGTGCTCTCTTGCTTTTTCTTTGAGACCTTGGGTTTCCCCTATGTCCCTCTCTTCTAAGAAATAGCAGTTAGCATTTCCTGTGTGCTGGGTGTTATAGTTTCTTCTGTAACATCCTCTGGGGAATCAGTTAAGGTACTCTGCCTGGCCTTCGTTGTCTGTTCCTGTTTCCTTTTCCTGAGAGGCCTGGGGGTGCTTGATACAACTGCTAAAGTTGTTAAGTCATTCCCCAACAGGACTCTCCCAGGCAAATAACTCTACACACTAACAGGTATCTTGACAGTCATGTTGTTGCACTGGATGAGAGCTGGTAATCTTGGAAGCATTTGAACAGGGCTCCCGGCAGGTTTAGTGAGGCCTTTGGGTGCCTTAGCAACATCCTCAGGTTTGAAAAGAAGATTCATCCACCACTGTAATGCTGGCCCCAGTGTCTCAAATGGCAGGGGTTTCCTGACCATTTACAAGTACATTGTACTTGTAATATTATTTTGTGTTATCTGGAATTGAATTACAGACATCTAAATGTTGCTGTTCCCACAGACCGAGGGACACTAAAGAAACAGTGGCAGAGACTCCAATGGTGTCTTCAGTCAGTAATTGAATGTTTCCACTGCCATATGTACTTCTCCCTCTTGGGAAAATGATAAGGAGGCAGTGTGGACCCCTAAAGGTTTACCCTTGCATCTGGGATCCCCTTTCACATGGTCAGTAGACCCACACACATAACATTTCCCAAATGTTTTGACAAATGGGGGTTTCTGCTGACCTCCCTCTGGTTTAGCACCAAAGGTGTCACTAGCCTGATCGGTTTCCCTTTTGACTTACCCTTTTTCTGTTTGGGGCCCTCTTTTGGATTGGAGGTATTAGAATTCTCTTTGCCATATTTCTTTTGCTGCTTCCCATCATCCTTCTTCTGGGTTGTCCCAGAATCATTGTGAGTAGACCTCTTGGCAGCCCACAAGTCAGCAGCTTTGGCTTGTTTCTTTGGATCAATGTCCTTAGAGTCAGCCAAGTGCTGTCTCAGCTCAGGAGAGCAGGCATCACAAATAGATTCTAACAAAAATATATTTTGCATTCCTTCAAAAGTGTTAACTCTGTAACCCTTTACCCAACCATCTAAGTTCTTCAAACATTCACACACCCAGGTAACCCAGGTAGCCCAAGGGTACCATCATGCTTTTTGAGGGTCCTAAAACGCTTAAGGTACTAGGAAGCAACTTTCCCAAATCTAGCTATCAAAGCTAGATTCACATTTTCATACTCCAATCTTTCAAGTTCCCCCACCTCCATTACAGCATCAGTTGCAACCTGGGGGAGCCTAGACAAAAGCCAAGGCATCAGCTGTTTCCGTGTGAAACCCTAGATCCCATAGTTATACTCAAAAGCAGCCAACCAATCGAAAATATCAAGCTTCACCTCATATATACTCACAGCTTCCTTAGGCATGTGTTGTCTCTTAGGACAGGAAGACCTAGAATACTCTGGGAAACTGGTGTCCTTCTCCCTGGTTATTCGGAACTGCCAGGAACAGAAGTCTTCAGCTGCATCTTTTTTCTTCAACATAAGGTACTCTGAAGACCCAACCGAGAGTACTTACATCTCACTGCGAAAGTGCGTGAAACTTTGGCAACTTGCAGGCCTAGTCAGCTTTTGTCCTGACATATAAATCTATCTTCTATGAACTACTTCTGAGAACCGTGGCAAATACTTTTCCATTTAACTGCCAGAACCGTTTTTACCTATACAAGACTAGCCCATTGACTTTGGCCTACCTATTGCACTGAATCAACTCCTCTGGTAAACTCAAACTATTTGCATAGTTTAAGAGTAACTGTAATATTTGTTTTATTATTTTATGACTTTTTGCTCCTACTTCAAATGGTCTGAATGCCATTTTGTTCCGCCTTCAAAGTAGTTTAAATGCCCAGTATTTATATATTTTTGTGTGATATTGATTGTCTTATTTTAGTGAATGTTTTCTAGCTGACTGTGTAATAAATTAAGACGTGTTTTACCAAGAAACCTTGAGTATAAGTGTCTATCTGAATACTTGTGATTGTAGACCTTGAGATAAGCCTGGCTGTTCAGCTCGTGACCAAAAACTGTGCGGTACAGACTTATACCAAAGGTTGGTTTTGCTTACACCTGTAGTCATAGTTGTGTGTAGGGGTCCCAGAGGGTACTGCGTACAAACTGTGCCTAACACACAGTGAGTTGTGAACAGTTTACAGTTGGTCATTCAAAATAGTCTTACAGTGACCCATGACCATGTTGGTGAATGGTGATCATAAAAAAACAGTTTAGGTGGCATTTCTCCTGGCACTAATGTGTCCAATTGATCAATCCAATAGGCCTCTCTCTGTTGTCTTCTCTTTTTTATATCCATTTGTGGCTCCGGATTCTTGATCACCTCTACAATCTGGAACTTGAGCAGTGCCACGCTGTGATTTTTCTCATTGAAATGTCTTCCTACAGATGAGTTGGAGGAAAATATGTGGTTATTTTAAAATGCCAGGTGAAGATGAGGAGGGAAATAATAAGGCAGATCAGTTAGCCAAAATTGGAGCTGTAATGGGGGAGTTATTTCCTATTGAACACCTGCTTCGTGAAATACAGGTGGATGCTATAACCTGCTCCAAAACTCCAAAAGCAGTTGTACAGCCTGTGGCACAATGACATTTTTATACTCCAGATCAAAATTTGATCAACGCGTGAAAGGGAGACCTTATTCTAGGCCTAATTTACAACCATTTGTTAGATGCAGAACAAAATCCTGTAACTAAAGAAGACTGCAAAGGGAAAGAGGAATTGAGACTGCTATTAAAAAACAAAAAGAAAATTAAGTTACAAGATGGACTGATGATTAGAGAATCTGTGACGGGCCAAATCCAATGTATAGTATTCTTGTCATTTCAGGAATTGACGATACATCATGTGCACAATGCCATAACTGCAGGACACAGAGGTTCACAAACAACTTTAGATATTTTAAAAGATTACTCCTATTGGCCACACATATCCCAAGATGTTGAGCTCTACACCAGAGGGTGTTTAGTGTGTGCACAGTTTCAACCTGCGTCACCGACTCATAGAGAACCATTGATGAAAAGGGGCTAGACACTGCCATGGTCTGATTTACAATTCGACTATGTCAGGCCCGTAAGAAGATCAGCAAAGGGAAACAGGTACATGCTGACAGTGACTTGTCTAATGCCCAAATTGGTGGAGTGCATTCCAGCTCTAGACTGCAGTGCGCAAATGGCGGTCACTTTACTTGTAAATCATATTTTTTCAAGATTTGGTTTACCGCAAAGAATAGAGTCAAACTGTGGAACTCATTTCACTAGTGCATTGATGACAAAAATATGGCAAAAATTGGGTGCAAAGAGAAAGATATGCATTTCTTACTGGCCCTCATCTTCAGGGGGAGTGGAACGGTGTAACAGACCGATTGTTGATATGTTGAAAAGGTTTGTAGCTGAAGAAGGCTCTAGTTGAGTTTTGCGGCTTCCATTGGTATTAATGGAAATATTGACAAGAAGGAAAATAGTTCTGCTAAAATACTTAGTTTACAGAACAAATGAACGGGTGCTTGTAAATGCGTCCACAATTCATGACTATCTGGATGAATTGAGAAAGCACTTGCAATATGCATTTGCATTTTTGCAATTTTGCAGTGAAATTTGGAAAACAATGCTGACAGTGCAAAGACATTTTATGCTAGGAAGGCATCTGTGAGAGAATATGAAATAGTAGACCAGATTTACAAGTTTAATTTTGGGAAGGGGAAACATAAAAACTCAAAATTCCTTGCAGCATGCCAATGACCATGCCAAGGACCATACAGAATTGTAGTTAAGGTTTCACCTGTGGTCTACATAATTTCTAAAAAGGAGGGATAATTAACAATGGAACAATTTTTCCATGTTGATCAAATTAAATCCTTTCACCAGAAACATGAAGAGAAAAGACTACAGGGGGTTGAAAATAGCAGGGAGTAAAACAAAAGCAAAAATAGAATTGCAATAGCAGGTGGATAGGTGTAAATAGTGCAAAGATGTCAAACGGAGATTAAAGGAGGTAAAAAAAAGAGCAAGATATTTCAAGATAGTGGACAAAAATGCATTTGAGTAGACAAGTAAGAGAAAGGAGTGTTGTGTTTGAGGCTGTTATCTGAAAAATACCATGTGATATTAGTGTGATTACTTCATGTTGTTTTCAGTAGTCATTCGGATAATGGCTTTGCTGCATGACATGTTATTTCTATAATTTATGTTTGTTTGCATAGCTAAATTTGGTTTCAGATGCTCCAGTGAGAAAGGAAAGTAAATGGTTGGATGTGCTTGATACTTAAGTTGTCTTTTCTTTATCCTCTAGCGCCGGATCCTTGGAGTGCCAGATCCCTGGAGCATACCACTGGATTGGAGTCACCTGGAAAGCCTGCTGGACTGAATAAGGGGGTGAAGATGATAACCCGAAAAGATGTGAAGATGATGACCCCGAAAGAAGTCCCATAAAGTTCCAGAATGGAGGCATTCCACCAAGAACGATTTCCTGTGTTAACTATTTTTACAAAAATGATTTACTCACAAACTATTTTATTCAAAGACTATTATTAACAAACAATTTTTATCACAGACAATTTTTTGTCACAAATTGATTCTTACAATGAGCTGATTTTTTTTTTTGCACTGGTTTTTCCATTTGACTGAAGCCAATGTGACAATTTTTCTGGGATGTTTGTTTTCTGAAAATGATAATGCTTTCCTTTAATAAAAAGAAGATACAAAGAAAAACATGGATCACCAATTGAAAAAAAGATAAAATATAAAGGTGATCACAAGATAAAAAGAAAAGAAAAAACTGAAAATAAACAAAAGAGAAAAAGAAAAATTAAAAAAAAGAACAGATCACCACTTAAAAACTAAAAAAAGATAAAGAGACACATTAAAAAAAATAAACCTCATTCTTTTGCCCAAGAACAGAAATGTATACATAATGGGCCCGATTCATGGAATTTTTTGCCCTGAAAATAGGGTGCTTGCATGTAAAATCGCGCCCGTTTATCGATTCATGGAACACAATGCGCAGGGCTTACCAGGGACTTGCGAGGAATCTGCGCCAGTCCAACATGATACTGCAACACCACAAACGCCTTACCCAAAACTCCAAGCGAAGGCCCGCCCGTGTCTGCGCACTCACCTATAAAGGGGGTGGAACACACGGAATGGGGAACAACAAGCGAAAATATGGGCGTAATGAGGGAAGTACCACAGTAAAATCCTTGCAACATCCATAGACGCGCTAAATACCCGTATTCATGGATGTACATAGGGCTCGCCAGCACACAGAAAAATATTCGTAAATCCTGAAACACGTACACCACGCGATAGCTGGCCTAAACATCAATGTGCACAAAAACAAATGCATAAAAAGCCAGCGCTATCAACCAACACACGCATACAGCTACCATGAATGTATCATTTGTTGCAGCAGTGATCGTGGAACACCACAGGAGGAGGATGGCCAGGGCCCGGATTTTTCTACGTAGGACCAGCCTTTTTGGGATGCCTGATTACCTGTTCTATGGCAGGTATAGGTTTGCACCACATATATTAGACCTGGTCATGGAGGGGGAAGATGACCTTATATCACCCACCCTGTGCTTCCAAGCACTGAGCCCCTTGGAAAAGGTGCTCAATGTACTGCATTTCTTGGCCACTGGGTCATTTCAGTGGACAACTGCCATAGTTTGGGGCATTTCACAGCCCACGCAGTCACGCTGCCTACACCAGGTGTTGGCAATAATGACTGCGCGCCCCTCAGTCCGCAGGCACATCTACATGCCCAGAACACCTGCTGAAAGGCAGGCCGTGGCCCAGGACTTTTATGGGGTGGCCCACTTCCCTGAAGTGCTTGGTGCCATTGATTGCACCCATGTGGCTGTACGTCCACCTAGGGCTGCAGAGCACATATATTGCAATTGCAAGCACTGGCATTCCAACAACGTGTAGGTTGTATGTGATGCCAAGGGTTTCATTACTTCTGTATATGCGAACTTTCCAGGGTCCCCCATGATAGTTTCATATTCAGAATGTCACCCGTACACCGGGCCCTGAAAGGTGGGAGGCATGGCAACACGTGGCTCATTGGTGATTATAAATTACCCTGCACATGCATTCATGTCATACACAGACAAATACACACCAATTACAAACATTTTCTCCTCTACAGGGAACAGTGCCTACCCTCTAGCACCTACATGATGACACCAGTACGGAACCCTGCCACACCGCCCAGGTTAAATACAACACTGCCCATATTGCAACTCGGGCCATAGTGGAGCGCACATTCGGAGTGCTAAAGTCACAATTCCGCTCCCTTGACCACTCTGGTGGTGAGTTGCTATATGCACGACCACTAGTGTGTAGGATCATTGTGGCAGCATGTGTTCTGTACTGTTGCAACACAGGGTGGCATACCTGTGGACATGGTGGTGCCCCCAAAACCCCAACCACATGTACACCTTTTGCGCATGGCAGGTCAAAGAGCATGTGGCGAGGATGCCCCTACCCAGCTTGTGGCTACATTTTTCACCTAAAATCCAACCCCTGTGGTTTGCACACAGCCCTGGCACATCCAGGTGCCATTCAATGAAGACAAAGGGCCAATCATCTGTGACCACCAAACCACCCTGAGAATGTGTTCCTGGAAGTACAACATTGTGTGCATCCTTTATAACTAAAACTAATTCAAATTTGGGTTTCCAAAAGAAACACATAGAAGAGGGAGCATGCTACTACCACCATGCCAAACTAGACATCAAATCGTCTGTGTGTCACATGAACCATCCCATATGTCATGTAAAATTATCACCAGACTGTGCCATGGTATGTAATGTCAAAGGAGATAGATAAATGGCCAATACATTATACAAGTGTCTTAAAGCGCTCAACGATTTATGGAACAAGTACAAAAATAACACCTTCTCATAGACATCCATAATATTCTGGACAGGAACAGTAATGACATACTATACTATACTATTTACCGTGGATGTAACAGTGAATCTGTCGGACAGTGATTCATCATATTTTCACAAGTGCATCAATGTGCCATCATGCAGGGACCAAGGACAGGGTGGAACAGACAGACACTGTACCTGCAGGGCCACCATAAGCATTTTTGGGGCCCTGGGCACAGACATCTTTGGGGGCCCCCTCCACCAAACCAAAGAAATTAAGGGATCAAGAACACTGGTCGCGCCCCCAAACCCCCATCTGTCGCGCTCACAACCTATAGGTTGATATGCTGTCTCACAAAATAATAAGCATGTTTACTCCTTTTAAGTCCTGTTGCCCTCTTCAATCTTGCTCTAATCAGAATGATAAACAAGTAGCATTTGAAGACCAACATTAGCAGTCTACAAAGGGGTTACTGTTCTAGTACATACACGATACTTTTCATCAATAACATCCAGGAAGGTAGATGTAGTATTAATGCAGGACAGTATGTAAAACGTACATGTAACCCATAATAGACAGAGAACTCATATTAGCTGCCTCACAGAATGCAAAAGTGCTCATGCATGGATAGAGACCACCATTTGGAAGGAAGGAGAATGCTACACATACCGTAGCGTGGATAGTGGAGGCAGACTAGAAGCTAGCAGGAAGGTGTCTTTATCCAGATAGACTGAGATTAGAAGTGGGATATGGTTTTCAAATAGTGTTGCCATTAGATATCAAAGGAACAAATGCCTGTGGTGTGTGATATGAATATGCTCACTATTAACACAGTGAAACCACGAATAAGGCTTTTATGAAGATCATACCATGAGACGAAAATCACTCGGAAGGGCTGACAATTTTGAAAGGTTTAGGGACTGGCAATAATGAGAGGTTCGGCAATATAAGGTTAAATGAGATGCCCAGGATCACACATTGGTTAAGGGGTGAAGGGGTGAAGCTGGGATTTGTGGCAAAAATGCAATTTCTGCATTTGAACACTTTCTTTTCCAGTTGTTACCATGAACTAAAACAATACAATTTTATTTAAAAAAATGGACTTGGAAAGTACACAATCACATGACCAAACATGACCATTTTTAAACAAAATATTATAGAATTATTCTAGCTTCATTCTCTCCATCATCAAGGGAAGTATTTAAGAACCAGCATAACAATCTATGTGATTGAACATATTTAATCTGGGTTTGTCTTCTGTATTTTAAAGCTTTAAATACTTCCAAAACAATGGCTTGTGATATTTTCATTCATAAACGTGCATACAAACCTTTGACTTTTACCAAAAAGCAAACCGTGTTTGTGTCAAACAAGCATACCTTAAAATAGGCTTGCCTGAGGCCTACAACATATGGTCCACTCTCTTCTGTCTACTAACTCTTCCACCCAAATGGCCTACATAAGAATAAATATCAAGTAATGGGCTAAACAATACCAGCAGCATGCAAGAAGGCACACCTCACAGAAGACAGCACAGAAATGTAAGATATATTAGATGATTTGACCAGGATAACTGTATCATCTGCTGCCAAATCCAGGTTGCAAACATGAACGCTGTTGTTCCATAGACTTGAATTTGGATACTTATTCACCTCTTGGACTAACAGTTTATGCCATTGTTGGAGGTGATTGCCTAGGTTTTACACCACCCCATCTGAACAAACCAATTTCTAGATCTTCACCATACAGATGATATGTTTGTTTTTATAACAACCCCTATCTGGTGCAGGTAGAGTGCTGATAATAGCAGATGTTGTTCTGCAAAACCAAGTAAATATGTAGGCAGGTTTATAAACTTCAGACATAGGAAAGGCTCAGCCAGCCTTGCTGGAATGTGATAATCTAATTTTGCATATTACCATATAGCTCTGCAATTGGTGCTTCACACACTGAGCTAACTTCTGAACCATTGTGGAACTCAATTTATCAATATGCATTTCACCATTGCCTATTGCACATGATCAACATAATTCCCACAGGAAGGACATAATGCTACAGAGTTGTGCAATAAGGAACACACACACACTATGAATACACAGTGAACACAGAAAGCAATACATTATGAAATGATCAAGGCAGAATACACTTGCCAAAACAGAAAGGCAATGGGTTAGAGCCTCAGAACCTCCCCATAAAATATCCTGACGTGTGCTATGTAAGACTGGTGAACAAAGGATTCTTACTTCTTCAGATCAGCCAGCCTTTTGACCCGTCCAAGGTGGGGGCCCTGGGCAAGTGCTCCTTTTGCCCTCCCATACAAACATCCCTGCTTACCTGCATGGTGCATTCAGAAGTAGCAAGTGCACAGATATTTAGAGGGGTGTGGTATTTGGAGGGTGGTAACAAGTTCAGGGGTGGTGCAAGTGCAACCAGTAAGTGGATGCTGGGGTAAGTGCAGAGAGATGCAACTCTCTCGGGTCATTCCCCAAGTGCAGTGATGATGACACTAGTCCAGGTTACAGAGGCAACTGCCCCACAAATTGCTGGGGTTGACAGGGGCGTGTGAGACCTTGAGGCACATCAAGCAGAAAGTCATCAAGCAGCAAGGACAAAATGATTGGAGAGAGTGAGAGAGCAGGGGGATTGCTTAGCATGGGAGAGGGGGAGAGAAGGAAGAATACAAGATGAAACAAATTTATGGAAAGTAACGAAATGTGACCCCAAACAGAGGGCGGCAGGATCAGTATCCCAGAGGTTGGCCCCTGCTGATGATAAATATCCCCTTGAAAAAATCTCAATCAATAACTGCCTCCCTGAAGAAGGTCAGAGTAACATGATGAAATGGCTCTGGATGGACAGCATTGAGGAATGAACATTAGCAGATAGGGAGTAAGCAGGCCTCACAAATCACAGTGCACAATGCATACTTCCTATGAGTCAGTGCTGTCTGACATGGCTAGCCAGTGGAGGACAATCAGTGGCAGACAGATGTGGTCCCTGGCCTTGATGTCAAGCATAATACTTGCGGTCTTGTCCTGAATGAATTACACAGGGTATGGATTAGAAGTATCGAGTTGGTGCAATAGGCAGTTAGCAGTAGTGTAGCCTGGAGAGTAACACAGCACGTGTAACATTGCACCTCTGCGTAAGGTTGTGGAAGCGTACATTAACTGTGTGCATCAAGACCTGCAAGTCGCACTCCTTCACAATCACACAAATATGTGGCAGTATTGGAAGGGGGTAGTTGAACATGAAGGCAACATTCCTGCCTTGGAATGAGTGTGCAGGCAGTGAGAACATGTAGTAAGAACTGAGTCAATGCAGAAGTAGGCTGCAGTGGAGTCAATAGGGACATGCAAATTTGTAAATGGCGCACAAGCAAAGGTCATTTTTAGGGCACCAGTCCATGATGTCTGTGTGGCAGACATGGTGAATAAGGGTGCCAGTGTGTCACTAGGAACAGTGCTCAAGAGTACTCTGTCCTCATCATAGCAATCTCATTTTAATGAAAAAGTTCCAAATATGTGTTGCAGCAGGCAAATGTATATGTAAAAGATGCATTGAAAAGGAATGGACACCTGCATGATGCCAGAGGTGGCAGCTGAAGTAGGGCAGAAGAAAGGATAAAGAATGGCGTTTTCATGGAATATATTTTCAGGAATGACATAAGCAAGTCCACTGTCTGTTCATGGAACATCAAAATGAGGATGGAATGCATCACTGTGTGAAAAGCCAATGAGACATCAAGGATGATGACAGCAGGGCATTATAAATGGAGGGATGCCACCATTCATCATGTGTCTCTAGTGACTGTTGCTCCTGACTGTTACAATGCACACTGCTGTTGACGTACATCCACAAGAATGCCCTAATGGGCATATATTTGTGTGTGGACCAACTTCGCTGGCAGTTTCTCTGGGAAGGCTATCAAGCTATTCACCAGTATGTTGGTGGTCAGGAAGGTTGTGCATATATCATATTAGCAATGTTGTGCAGAGGTGAGTGCCTGATGGAGGATTGAAACAAAACACCAGTAACGAAGGGTAGGCATAGATCAGCAAGAACATTAGATCTAGAGGAGAAGTTCACAATGATGGTTCTGTAGGAGCAGCTGTACACCAATAGGAATGACACCTTCATGTACTTGTCAACTTGGTTGAGTACTTCAGGGGAAACATGAGTGAATGAGGAGAATGAATAATGATGATGGTGAGTGTCAGGGTGCGTCGAGGTGCAGAGGGTTGTGTATGAAGTGTCTCTAAAGTAGTTGGTTCATTCAGTCACATGTATTATTGAGACATATGTGGTGTAAGCGCATAACAAAGGTACTGTGAGGAGAATATACAGTGGATGTCTTCACAATAAATCAGCCACTAACGTCTTGCTGCTCTGCCAGAACCCTGCTGATGGCACAAAGTACTCCTGCACACCGATGGAGCTTCAAGGGAAGACATAAGACAACAACAACAAGCAAACTTATAAAATCCTAAACATTTATATAATGTTAAAAGTACACTGAACTACCAGAACATGGACAATCCAGACTTCATTGTCACCGCATACCAATGGTGTAATGCTGCATCTATTCCAATGCCGCACCACCATGCACCTAGATGCGTTGCACTAGAAGCTGCATACACCATGTTGCCACATGTCTGAGAAAAGGATGAAAACCCACTAACAATACGAAACCTGATGTCCTGTAAGACCAAATAGCCCACATACTTCAGACATAGCAACATGTTTGTGGATTCACAATGTGTGAGCACACACTAATAGTTGAATCATAAATTTGACCCGGCCAATGTGAGAAACATCCATAATCCCACAAACCCTGATAGGGATCAGATGTGTCACTCATTAGACCTGATAAAAGTTGAATGAGGCACACCTCAGCTCAAACATCTGCACCTGCCATGGTCCACAAACTGTTGACCATGCTACACACTCCCAAACAGCCATGAAAGCTGAACACATAGTTAGAAAGCACAGTTAAGATAATCAGTGAACATTGGCCCCAGCAATCCATCTGATTAACATGACCATAACCATAGTTGGAATCACCCCCTGGTGATCAATTTCACCATCGAGCAATAGTGATAGAGGCCAAGGTACGTGAATCCATAGTGAACACACACAGTGCCCTGCTCCCGTGCAAACACCACTGAAGTGTCAGCAAATGCCTTGCACTCACCTATCCGTGGAACTCACCTGCCTTGCATACGATGCACACCATCGGGAGATGCTTTCCCTAAATGCAATGCAATGCAGAGTAACAGCAAAAACTACATGCACATACATGATCATAATTGTTCACCGAAAAAAAATATGCATAGAACACAGAGTGTAGGAGGAACACAGGGTGACACAGGGTGAATAATTATAGAAATAGATTTGTACAGGAGTACAGTGTACCACCCCAGAGAGAGGGAGAGAGAGTGACACAGAGAGTGAATACCAACGAAATGACAGATCAAGGAGCCCATGGCCTGGTTTTACGATGTACAATGACATGCTGCAAAGCACAGTCGGTGCTCCCATTGAGGTATCCACATAGGTAGCTTACACAGTGACATGACCACAACGCCATGTGAGCATTCAAAGGACATATAAGACAACCAACACATGCACCAAAGATGCCCAACAATGAAGCATGCCCAACATGCCAGATAGTACAAACACTTACCAAATGACTGTGTCTGCATGTTGTAAATCCCACATGACCTTCACCAGTAAGTGTGTTTCCTAATTCGTCAAAGAAAGGACAGTGTCTGGTGGAGGGCATGAGGAGTGTGGACTTCGAATGGTGCAGGATGGCTGACCCGGGGCAGCAGTCACCGCCACATCACGGATTACTGGAACATCATGGGAGAACATATTAAAACACCAATTGTGCAGTATCATTGACACAGCACACACATGCTATGGAACAACAAACCTATAATTACCTACACATGTCGTCCTGTGCACACTGATGCAAACATGCTAGATGACATCACTAGGCATGCCTGTCCATACGCCACTGCACATGTATAGTCCATGAAGAGTTAATGGCACACCTCAAGGGCAATCAACAAAGAACACAACTAGAAATGTGGATGTTGCAGAAGCAATTTCCTCCATGGACTCATGGATCGCACAGCTATCTTGGATTGGGAGGCCTGTTGTTGCTGTGTCCACCTTCCTGTGTAGAATCTGAAGGTGGGAGTGGTAAGGGAGGTTGACCACATAGAGCCCTGGCCTGGTCCTCAGTGGCAGCAGCCAGGCGGGACTCAGATGAATGCATCTGAAAAATGAATCCTGGGAGGTCTCCATGCAACACCTCAGAGGATGCACAGAGTTCCTCCGAGATGGTATGACTCAACAGTTGCATCTGCTGTTAGTACTATGTACTGTGGGCTGCCTCTAGCACTTCCATTGAAGCTCTGAGGGCCAGAAACTCTTGCCTCATGGCTTCTCTGTGGGCCCGGCCCTCTGCAAGCAGGGATACCTGCATAGACATCAGTTCCACCCATCGGCTCTTGCTGCTGGCCTCCATGTGCAGCCTATGTGAGCGGCATGTGAACTGCAATGCCTGCAGATGGTGCTCTACCTGTGTTGCTGGGGGGATCATGGAATTGGCCACCCTATCCATGCCCTGAGCCACCATCTCATAGGAAGCACCCTGTTGTTGTGCAATACATGGACTGCTCCCACACTGTCTCCCAAGCTGCCACACGTCGACCACGTGTGCAGGCCCCACACCTGCCTGACCCAAGGGAGTATGGCCCTTGATGTGATGCTGCTGCCTGTGGCTGCAAGACTGCATCCCTCCCTTGATCACCTGTCCCAGGACCAGAAACCAATACTGTGGAACATGACCCTGCTGTAGTAACCACCACAGATGGATGTGACAACACTGACAGGCCCTGTGAGGGGACATGACCCCCCTGCAGATGCACCAGCTCCAACACTTGATGCACTCACCTCAGACAGCATAGAGTAATGGAAATCCGGTTCACCACCAGAACTACTGGCATCATCAGAGTTGGATATATACTGAGACATGCCCCGGATGGCCTGTAGAACCAGTGGATTTTAATGGGCTGCCACAACAGGTCCTCCACTGGTGCTCTGTGCTGGCTCAGGATCCCGGTCCTCTTCACCTCCTCTGCTGACTCTAATGGCTCATCACCTGCATATGGACATATAAAGACATGAAGAATCATGTTAATTGCATTGACTACATACATAGGTATCACAAAGCTGTCCTGCAACACATTGCCATGCAAGTTACCATGCCATTATTTGCATTCACGCACTATGTAGAAAAAGTTCAGAGATCATGGTGCATGCAGACTTGCCACTACATCCCATGTCCCTAACCATGTAAGCAATGCTCAAATTGCCAACACACATGTATCTGCAGGCGCACATCCTGTCCCATGGCACAGCAAACAGTAGAGTATAACATACTAATTGTTACTCATCAAGTGGATATGCAACGTGCCATTAAGGTACATGAGAACATGTCCACACATAATCATAGCCAAGTCCACTACAATTACATCTGACACCAGTGTACCACTGGCACAGCTAGTGCACACAATGTGGAAATTGATTGATTTGATTAATTGATATTTTATTTCTATCACGCTCGTACACAAGGGTTTCAGAGCGCGAATACTGCCACAAGTGTGGAGTCCCATGTGTGTAATGTGGAGAGAATAATGACATGCGCTGGGAGATAGGAAGAGGGGACAGTGACACACAAGAGGGACATGGCCATGGACCCATGGAGTGTGTGTTGAGTGTGGCAGGTCAACAGGGATGACTCCTGACAAATATTTCACAAGGAGGTCAGTACAATAGCTGCGGCTGGGATTTGCACAGTGTAGAACAGCCGCTGCCAGTGCTCATGGAAGGTCTGGGTAGCATGAAACCACCTACATACATGTGTGGATAGACTGTCTACTACATGCAGTGCATAATGTGTAGCACATGTTTCAGACACAAGCACTTGACTGGCATAGCTGAGTCCCTAACATCACTGATGAAAATACCCAGATGGAAGGTTGTGTTGGCATGCCAGAAATGTCTTTTTGTATCTGACGGTTGTTGATTACTACTGTCCCAAAGCCATGTTCAACAGATGTGCAGCACATGTCTTGTATACACTCTGCAGTACACCAAGCACAGGTTAGTACACCATGACATGGTTCACTCATGAAAGTCATACAAATGCAGGCAGAAGTGCTACACAATCATCCCAATTCATTTAATCTACATTCAGGAAGCACACGCTTGATCACTCACTGGACGTTTCCTCGTAATCTGGCAGGCCTCCCATGCCTTGCAACTGATCCACATGAATCAACTCACTCATGGCCTCTTCATTTGGTGACAGCTCCTGCTCCTGTGGTGACCCACCTCCAGTCACTAGAGCAGAGGCGAGGTTGGCACCCAGCTTGTGTTTGGTTCGACAGTGGAGGTCATTCCACTGCTTCATGACCTCACGAGCACGCGCCTCTAATAACCCAAGGCGTTGATGCCATGCATGACTCACTGCCAGTGGACCATACGCTGAGCAGGCGTATGTGTGCTCCCTGGCTGCGTGCCCATGTCACGGTGGTGTTCGCGCACATAGTCCATGAGGATCTGGAGTTCTTCATCATTGAAGCTCCTCTTCCTCGACGCGGCGGTATCCTGTTCCCTGCTTTGGGATTGAGCCTTTCCCTGTTCTGCATGATTTTGCTTCTTGGCAGGTGGTGCAGACCCTGTGTGGCTGGGACCACTCAGGGCAATAGGGGCTGGACCACTAGTGGCCTGGGCCATGCCATCACCCACTGCTGTTGGGTCAGTATCTGGCCCTGCAGGTCCCTCAACATGGGAACTTACAGGGCCCTTACCCGGATGTCCCTTCCCCTTTGGAGCACGGTCAACATTTGCTCCTGCATGTCCTTGTACCTGGGAGGGGACAACAGCTTCTGATGTAGCTCCCTGACCCTGGGTGTTGGGGACAGCAGCTGCATCTGCAGGTGCCTGACCCTGGGCGGTGGGGAGAGCAGATGACCCTGCAGCTCCCTGACCCTGTTGCGGGTGGGGACCCCGGCCACCTCTGCCACCTTTCCCTCTTGTGACCTTCCCACTCATGGTAGAGATGGATTTGTACAATGGAAGGCACACCAAGCAATTGTCCTGGGCAATCAGAGTGAGTGGGCAGGGTACATGATGTAAAACGTACTTGTGTGGTCCAGGAAGGCTAAATATCACCCTTGGTGAAAAAATGAACACGACACGTAATGCACAGGCACCCCAAATATCAAAAATGCGTGTCCCGGACCCCTCGGTAGCTCCCGTGAAAACAAAAAAGCATTATGCAGTATGCTGTGGCACCCAGCAACACAAAAAATGCCTACGCAAAGCCCAGGAAAGCCACAATGATGTTAATAATGGGGGTACATAATACACAGGGGCGCCCGGAGTATGAATAATGCATACGTGACTCATCATTAGCCTCAGAAAAAAGAAAAGAACATGCGCATGTGCACGGAGGCAAATCCCCCACCAAAATACGTTTGCACTGTCACAGTAGTGAACAAATTGTGTGGCACCACAAAAATCCACACATCCGTCCGCTCCAATTCGCACATGTGTTTTAATGTTCTCCTAAGCACTCCTTTATCCCGAATCTGAACGCCGAATCTGAATGCCAAAGCCCAATGCCCAGCGCGTGTCACGTAACTTACACAATGACGCCCTTTCCTCTGATTTTGCGTGTACGCGCTAATTTCGAACTTGCAGAATAACCGTCACTCTGTGCCACGCGAGAGACACGGAAGACCCAAGCTCCTGCCTGCAAGCCTTTTTACCTGTGTCCTACTGCACTGAGCTGCCACCTACGAGCCATCCGCTGCTGCCTGCCAACTCTGTTTGCCTGCTGCACACCTGCCCTGCAATTTGAGTGCCTGCTGTCTAGCCATTTCCAGTTCTCCTGTCCTTGGCCCTGTGAGCACCTCAGTTGATTTCAAAGACTCCCAACATGCCATTCCATCACCACCGCCCCACAGTCCAACCCCAGGACCACATTGCCCACCCACACCTGTCTCAGGGGTCCTCTGAGGTGAGTGGCAATCCCACAGCAGTGAGGGAGAGGGCTGTCAACTTCACTGCCAGGGAAGTTGACATCCTGGTGGAGCATGTCCTGGGGCATTATGATGCCCTCTTCAACGCCCCAATGCAAGTCGGCAAGGAAGTGTTAGGCAGAATTACATGCAGTACCCTTTGGAAACACTACACACAATTAAGACTACAAGTGTAAGCACAATTTCACCTTTGGTACAAGCCTGTACTACACAGTTATGTGGTAGCAGTGGCTGAGCAGCCAGACTTATCTCAAGAGTAATGTGAGCAGTACAAAATGTTACACAAAGGACTTGCAATCACAGTAGTTCAAACAAACACTATTCAAGGTTTCTTGGTGAAAGAATATACATTTATTTACACAGTCATTTTTGAAAACATTCCATTAGTAAGAAAGCAGCTCAATATCACACTCTAATATACTACAATACAAAACCAATATGTTTCTGAACAAGTTATGCTCCCCTGAAGTGGGAGCAAAATGGCACTTCTGTTACTTTCAAAAGGGGTAGAAAGACAAGGTTAAAATATGTTAAAGCACAATTACTTTCATAGGCAGGGCAAATAGTTTCAGTTCACTACAACCAGCATTTCAATTCAATAGGCCTGGGCCAAAGCAATGGTTCAGAGTCTTGGATAGGATAGCATAGTTCTGGTAGTAAACAGTTAAATCTTTGCCAATGTTCGAGGAAGTAGTTTGCCAGAAAAAGAGTTATATTTCGGGATTTCTGAACTCTGACCTGGAGGGGCAGAGGTTCAGAAGGCCAACCTAGTTTCTTGGAACAGGGTAACCTCTGGACAAGCCAGACCAATCAGAGTAGCTATGGCAGGCGGTCAAGACTAAGGACCTCATCACGAGTCTGGTGGTAACCCTTAAATGCGGCAGTAGTGCTATTACTGCCGCATTTAAGGTTCCGCCAGATCATGGCCTTGGCGGATTTCCAATCCGCAGCAAATTTGCCGATTTTCGGCACTATTATCGCCGGCGGGAAATCCACCGGTGGTAAGAGCGCAAATTTTGCCCATTGGGCCCAATGGGGAATGAGGAATTCCCAAATGGGCCCAATATGGAATGGGCCCTAACCGTTCCGCCAAACCCGTGATCCGGCGCTAATAGCACCGGGGGTTTGGCAGTAGGGCTAATAGCGCCGGCGCTAATAGTGCTGGCGTTACCGCCCAACTCGTGATGAGGAGGGGTGAGGGTGACTGAATGACCTCAATGAGCACACAAAGCAAGGACACTTACAAATTACTCCAGACAGGTGTTATATTAAAAATATAGACACATTTATTACAAGGCCTTTGTAACATAGACCATAGCAAAGAATCACAATAATACTAAAGTAAACCAATACATCACAATCAACACAATATATATACAAGACCAGGGGGGTCTAAGGGGTTAAAAGCACGAAATATGTAGACCACCTAGATGGGGAGGAAAACAGGCAGTGCAAGTAATCTTTAGACCCAGTTCAACATCAATAATACACTTAACTAAGAGGCAGTCCAAGCCCTACGAAGAGAGGAGCCTTAAGCTCAATAGTACATGCACATGCTTGTGCCAATAGACAAAATAGGGTCTTTTCAAGGGTCACTAGCAGTTCAGGAAGGTGGATATGGTGATGAAGAACAAGTTTCCACTATTCAAGCAGGTCCTCCACTTGAGGGCAAAGGCAGTTTGAGAGTGCGGGATGGAGTCGCTATTTCGTAATAGCTGTGGAAAGGTAAAGTGCCCTCAGGGGCCACTTTGTGCGTAAAAATGGGCTCCTGCGCTAGGGGCCACCGGTTGGGGTAAGGACTACTCACCGGTCCCCGACGCAGGCAGACCCAAACTTCACCAGTACAGTCCACTTCGCTGGCAGGTTCGAATGCGACAATCAGGACGTCTCGACACTGTGTAGTTTCCGAGATACAGCGAGGATTCCCAAACGGGACAGTGGTGATTTCTCCGCTCCAGGTGGAGGAATCAGCCCAATTCCACTGCAGCAGGCTTCAGGGTCAAGGGGGTCTTAAATGCAGCAAACTTGCACAGGTCGTTGCCACAGCAGGGCAACACGGTAAACGCGGTTACTCCGGTTCGGCCGCACTAGTCTCACTTCAGACCTGGGAATGCCAAGTGTACGAAATTCGGTGTAGGGGTGTCGTGGACACAGTGCAAGCAGTATACCAAGTTCTGAGGGCCTCCTCGAAACCACAATGGTAACAGAGGGAACGTCCCACGTAAGCTGGTCAGCCCACTGGTTTGCCCAGGGACACTTGCGAAGAGGCTTACTTGCAGGGTTTGATGAAGGTGCCAAGAATAGTTGGTCCCACTATTCCAATGGGTCGAAGTGTCTTCGCAGACCTTCTAGCATGATCAGATGCAGAGGGGTCTCACAGGACGACAGCGGGCTCAGGGTGCCAAATCTTCCAGCGGGTCACCAGCGGTTCCTCGACTCAGCTTCTTGTTGCAGGATACTTGGCTCCTTATCCTTTGTTCGAGTGAACTCAGGAGATCAACATGGTAGTGGTGTTTTCAGCCTCCTCTCATCCAAAGTTCCCTTTGCTTCAAAACGGAGAGGACCCAATGGGAGATCTGCTCACAAACACTCACTCCATACATGGACCAATCATGGACCACGGTGGTCCCAGGCATTCAGGACACTCCAGGACTCTCTGGCACCCAGGATGTGTATTGGGAACAGACATCCCAACCCACATCCTGGAGGCACACACACAAGGCATACAGAAGCCTGCGAAAGCATTGGGTTTCGCGGGAAAGTGCATGACCAAATAAGGACTGACCTGGGTCGGCTCCACCTGGGGAGGTGAAGGGGCAAGATGGCCAAAGGACTGGACAAAGAACCTCGTGGCATGGCCATTTTGGAGCCAGGCCACCTATTCGTGCCAAGCGCGGTAAGCGCGGTTTTCATGGCAAGAAAGGGAAAAAAATACATGAAAATGATAGCTGCCACCAGTTCTGTCCAGGACACATCTGGACAGTTCATAAAAAGTCCAGCGAGAGTTTCTAGGGCCTTTGGAATGACTAGAGACCCAAGGGTGCTGTAAAGTAAGTTACATTGCACATTTGTTACATGTAGCACAAAAGCTGCAACATGAGGAAAGGACTAAGTGAAACAAAGACTCCCAGTAATGAGCATGTCTGTTTCCCCATAAAAATGTGCGAAAGCCCAGAGGAGTGCAGCTGAGGGTTGTGCTTCTCTGGCAAAGTTTAGATCAGGGTGTAAAACAGCAGCAAAAAGTTTGGATTGACACATGGAGGGAAAATTGCATTCAAATATGAAATATTTCCTAACATCGGGTTAGGAGCGAACAAGGCCCCAAAGTTGGGAAAGTTTCACGAACTTCACCGTGCCATAAACAATTTCCACACTGCGTTTGAATAGTACCTTAATAATGAAGAAAAGCTGTGGCTAAGGCAGTTGTTCCTGGCAGTTCCTGCAGATCTCGCTGGTCCTGAGCTTCAGTCATGGGGACAAGAAGGAGGACATCAGGAGGTTCCTGCTCTGCCCAGGGAAGAGGCCACAAGCTTGGCTAAGTTTCGGTATAAGTTGTGAGTGCCTTAAAGACCAAAAGCTGGAATCCTTCTCACTGGCTATCTGGTTTTCAACAGCACTCTGAAGAAAATTCAACCAATATGGAGACTGTGTCCAGACGGCTTACGAGTTGGTTGTTCACACTAGTTCAAGGGAAGAAATTGTCCTTGAAGGAGCTTCTCTGTCGATGGAGTTTCAGGCAATTCAGACCTGCAGCATGGCTTCACCGGGCAAACCAATGGTCCACGAGTTGCAGCAGTCGTCTTCCTTCAGCTCATCTTCGGTTCTTTTGTTCCAGTGGTCGACTCTGCCTTCCTGTCCTGCAGACTCGCCTTTTAAACAGTTTTCTCCCATTCATCACAGCCTAGCTGTTACTCACCCAGCAGGGTGGCTGTCCTTGCCGGACAGTCAGCCAGCCAATCACGCCAGAGTGCATTCAGGTCTCCTAGGAGACTAAGCACAGGGAGTTTCGGTCACCTCCCTCACATCCTGTCCACCCCAGATGCTCAGGTGACAGAGGAGGGCTCCAGCACTGAAGCCCACCAAAGGGCATTGAACAAAGGCACCAAACCTGGTTTGGTGCGCAGAGTTATACACAAGAAGGACCTTTCCTAAAAGAAACAGCGAAAAAAGATGACCAAAGTCTGTTTTTACACCAGGGTCAAGGGTGCCAATTTGAAAAAAATGGCTGACCCAGTTTTTAGCTACCGGTGTTCGCGGTCGGGAAAAATGATTGGTAGTTTGTTCTAAAACCACTGCCACCAGCCATATTAAGAGGAAAGGGTAACATTTGACTGTTACTTAAGTGTTTAGACACAGGTGATGTGAAGCTACCACTCCAGCACTCTATAGGAAGATATTGTATTTAGTATTTTATTTATTTATATTGCGCACCTAACCCCTGAAGGGGTAGCAAGGCGCAGAGGCAACAAGAGGATTGCAAAGCTTGGTTACATGCAGGGGAATGAAGTCCAGCCGTGTTTACAATGCTGGACAAGTCAAAAAGAAACAATGCACGCCGATGAGGCATAGGTTACAGAAATATACAATATAGGCAATACTATATACAATACATTGGTTGTTTCATGGAAGGTATCTACACTGAACAGTTGACAACCTAAATATACATATTTACAATCATAGTGGTGGAGCATCAGGGCAGCAAGACAGCATGAGGTCGTTATGTGTCGTGAGTCTTGAGCCAGTGGATGGTCTTAGTTGTACTGGCTCTGTGAATTTAAAAGCACTAGTAAAGTCAATTTAACTTCACATGCTCTGGGAGATGGTAGTCAGTCCCAGAGAAGGTATTTAAACCTTGGGGAGTCTGAAAGACACCCCTGTGCCACTGCACTGAAGGTGTTGTGTGACACACAAGAAAAAGACGATGCCTATGTAGTTTGTCTAAAAACTCCATATCCAAAGAACAAAAAAGTAAAACACACATCAAAATACATGGAAGAGTGGGGAAAAAAGGCTCAGACTCTTTCTAGGTAAAACGTTAAATCCGAGAAATCCAACAAAGTTGCTGGGGGTCTCAAAAGGTAACTGAAATTAGCACATTCTTGAGAATTCTCCCTAACAGGAAGGACGGAAGCTGATCTGGGACCGGATCGTGGTTGCCATCAATGTGGAGGGGGTGGCATCCCGTTACTTCCACCACGTGCACAAGCGCTGGAAGGACCTGAATTCCAGGACACACAGCAAGGCCCTACGCTTCCTCCAGGCTGATTCCAAAAGGGGGTGGGGCGCAGGGGCCGGATTAACACAACCAAGATGCGGGTCCTTGAGAAGTTCCACCTGGTGCTGCAAACCCAGGTCAGCGATTTGCGGCAACGTCTGGAGTCATCAGGTCACTGTCCATGTGTTGCTGGGCTCCACAGTGCATGTGCATGTTCATGTATGGTGTGAGTGTGCACCTTGGGTTTATAGCAAGTATGCCTCTTGTACGGATGTCTGTGTGCATGCCCCAGGCAGTGCTCTACATGTGTTCAGTGATCCATGTGTGATTAAAATGGCCTTACATTAGCATTGTATGTTGTACTGCAGCATTTCACAATGTTCATGTGGTCTGTTACATGTGTCTGAGACGTGCCCGTGTGAGAGGTGTGACAGATGAGGTGGTGATGTCAACCTCATTTACATGCAGGGTGTTCAGGTGCATAGGTTGATATGTTGTGACAGTGCCATGTCCATGGATGTGATTGTCTGTTGTGAAGGACAGACATGTATGTCAATGTATGTACATTGCATGTAACTGTGTGTTGTGGAGGGTAATGATGGTTGTACACTTTAGCAGTGTACTTAATTCAAATGTTTTTGGTGTGAAGCACACATCGGTGCACCACCCTGATGTTTGTGTTCTATGTCTCTTTATCTTCAGTTGCTTTGGAAGAAGAGGGCAGAGATGGTACTGTGGAGCAAGGCAGCAGGGATGCCCCCAACAGGCATAGGCGCAAGGCCAAGCCACACTCCCTAGACACAATATCATCAGGTAGCGAGGAGGCTGGTGCCGCGCCTGGCCCATTGGCCACAGTTGCTGATGGAAATGTCCAAGAGGGCAAAGGTGTTCATGGACTCCTCGGCAGTGGGGGTGGACAGGTGAGCAGACACAGGGGCCTTTCACTGTGGGGGATACCCCTGCTAGTTGGTATTGGGAAGTATACCGGCGTCATTCGTAATGATGTGCAGGCTTGCACTCATGTCCTTGCACATCATCACAATGACGTCTGGTGTCTCCTGAACTGGCTAGCAGTGTTCCTGGTCTCAGGTATGCTGCATGAGCTGACCACTATTGCAACCCCCTCCTCGTCTTGCTCCTCTGTGCTCCAGTCGTCCTCCCGGGCACCTTCCCACCCAGATACAACCAGGGCCCCCTGTGCACCAGTCCACCCATGTTGGCCCGTCTGGTGGGGCAAACATCCCTGCATGAGTTGGGAGTCAACAGTGGATCAGATGAGGTGGTCACCATGCCAATCCAGGCAATGACAGTAGCAATGGCAATGGAGGGAGAGCAGACACCCAGGAGCCAGGCACGGGCCAAACACCCCGGATAGTGTCATCAAGCCAGAGGTTGTCCATACGAAGCAGGCACCGGGCGTTATGACAGCAGCAGGCTCTGACGAGGAGGCTTATGTACTCAGGGTATACCATCCCAAGGGGGCAGGTATCTGGCATCAGGCAGGACGCAAATGTGGACATCAGATCGAAGATGTCTTCCATGTTTGTGTTATATGGGCAGCGAATCCGGGCAGAGAGGCAGCGGGCTTGGGAGGTGAGAGTCACGATGGCCAGGCTGGAGATTGCACTGCATCAGGCAAGGAGGAGGGCTGCCATCCTCGAGAATACTTGCAGGGAGTGGGAGGGGATGGAGAGGTCCATGCTGGTGGCCCTACTAGCCCTTGAGGAGAGCATGGTGGCCCGCCTGGGAGAAGTGGACACAGTGCTTGATGATGCCCTGGCCCTGACATTGAGTGAAATTGGTGATTAGGAGGACTAGCTTGCTGCCTATGTACATATTTTTTTAGATGTAAGTTTCAGTTGATTTTATTATTTGGAGCTTGCATTTTGGACATTACTACATGTTTTTGTACATAGTTATTTATGTGTAGGTTTCCTTTTATTTATGTTTTTATTTGGAGTGGACTCTGGACTATCCGCCATGTTTATTTTGTACATCATTTTTTAGTGTGTGTTTTATTGATCCTGTTCACCATGCGTTATTGGTATTTATTATTTTATTTTATTGCAAATATTTGTATACACATGAACATTTTTATATTTCTAATTTTTACATGGATATTTTTGAAATTTTGATTTACAGTCTGTATGCAAGTAATACAGCTGTTAAATATATATTTTTTTTCTCTCAAGGTAATTGTTTGTCACAGTTCTTTTTGCAGTGTGTGGTTTGTTAGTCCATTTAGTAGCCGTGATACTGACCAATGTTGTGTGGTTCCTTACATACATGTATCATGTTCAGGATTTATTTGCGGGGTGAGTATACACATGTGGCTGACCGGTGGTGGTGTGTGAAGTGGGAGTTTAGGTGTGCACGGTGAAATGGCATCTCCTTTCACATGTGCAGCATCACTGTGTATTAGCCCTCACTGTGTTTACGAGGGAGGTAGGTGGGGTGACTGGGGAAGTGTTAAATGTTCAGGATATTCCCACATGTTTTTCTTGATGCTGTGTTTGTTCATTTATCATTATCTCTGGTGTTGGTCGACCTCTTGCACTGGAATACAATATTGGCATGTCTTTGTATTTACAGATTGCCTGCACAATGCAGCTTTCTCTGTGTGTGGTCCACTGTCTGATTGCCATGTCCTTCACACATGGGCAAACCTGTGATGTATTTATTAGGAAATTTCTTTTAGAAAAGCAGCTCAATGAGGCTCAGGCTGTGAGACACCTGGCTAGTATTTGTTAATGTGGCACAGATTAAGGGTGGTTTTAATTCTGTCATTGTAGGACTATTTGTCCTTGGGGATTGATAACATGACATTGTCACATGTCCAGAACGACCTCACTTTAACATTAACTTGTTACATTTGTATATTGAGAAATGGTTGCGGACAGCAATTGTGTTTGAGCAGCTGCCACACTCAGGGATGTGGGCCAGGTGAATGCATTCATTTTGGTTTGCAGTATACATGTTCCAGTGGATATTCTGTGTGGTGTCACAACACAGTAGTCAAGGTGCACGACATACAATCAATGGACTGATGATGTGTCACTATGTCAGGGTACAGCATGCAGTTGATGTCCCGTCTGGAGGGAGCTGCCTGCAGGGTGTGGTCACCGGTGATGGGGGCTGGGGTATCCCATGTGGAGGGGGCTGCCTGCAGGGTGGATCACGGATGATGGGGGAAGGGGTATCCCATGTGGAGGGGGCTGCCTGCAGTTTGGGGTCATGGGTGATGGGGCTGGGGTACCCCATGTGGAGGCAGCTGTCTGCAGGGTGGGGTCACGAGTAATGGGAGCTGGGTTGTGTGGGATATATTAACCCATACAAATGAGCCCCAATTCCTCAATTTACAAATGGCGAAAGAAACAACCAAAAATGGATGTGCTAACCCCTGTGCATGCAAAAATCTGCAAAACTGTGCATGGGTCACACTCACCAAAGGCTGCACACCCCTGCCACACAGTCAAAGTCGGTGTGACAACAGAATTCTCACTGCTGGAGACTGCCAGTGGGTGTTGTTACAGTTAACATGAAGCAACACCACAGAATTGGGCTAAAACCGAAAATACCTTTTAAAATGCAGCTTTTGCAACCTTCACAGTGCTGTTTTGGCACTAGATCCATTCATTTTCCAGGGAACCATTGAAATTAAAAGTATACTGAAATCACAGATCCTCCAGGTGGCTCAGAGAAACCGGGCCTCACTGACTGACAGCAGCTAAGAAATTTATTTTATGAAAAACCAGTCCAGAAACAGTTTGTTTTCATTTATATGGGAAAAATGTGGCTAAAAGTGGCAACATATAACAATGTCACCTGTACAGAGTAAACTCCAAACAAAGGCTGGATACATATCTACAAACTGAAAAACAAATCCCAGCACTGAAGGAAAAGCTGATGTAAAAGACTGAGTTTAAATGTGCTTTTACCCTGAAGAAAGTGCAAAATCGTCTGTTTAAAAGTATGTTTTTGTGCACAGGATTAATTCTGTTAAAGTCAAAATCCCCTATAAACTGTGCTCATTTTCTCTGTTTTGATGAAGATGTAGGTAACTTCAAGTTAAAACACAGTCTTGAGTAATTACAATTCTGCCTGACAGTTCTCAACCTGGGAAAGATGACACTTCAGGTTAACACCTTGCTGCTACAGGAAGGCTTAATTGATGCTGGAGGTTCTCGCATATTGACAACAATGAACTGATTAGACATTTGTCTTTGGCCCAGCCAAGGACAATGGCAGGCTACCTACTGATCCCTTCAGGGGAGGAGCCAGGAGCTTCCCTCTCAAGGAAAAGGACACCCCTTACTGATCAAAGGAATTTGACAGCTGTTGCCAGTGAATACGAGTAAAATAAAAACTGCCAAGAACTTTTGATGTTTAAATGCATATTTGTAATTAAGCTTTAAAGACTTGTAACTTTGCCACAAGAAGGAGGATAAATCTAAAAGTCTGGCTTGCTACCATTCATGCTTGCCTACTGGCCTTGCCATCCCGCTAATCCAGTGACCAGAAGGGCCAATCCAAATCTAGTCTGAGGTGCCAGTCCAATTGACACGAACCGCCGAGCTGACCATCCTGCCAGAGGTTGGCCTGCTGCCGGTAGACCCAATCCGGCAGACCAGAACCCTGGGAGTCCAATCTTAATTTACAGTGACTGTAAGTATCAACAGGAATCATAGTAACCCCTAGTATATAGTCTTGTCCTATCCCAATCTCAACACATCCTCTCTTTATCTTAAGAACTTATAATAGTGTCACACCGGTCTGAAACTTTGCTTTGATTTCTCGTGCTAGTGATAATTTCTTGAAAATCCTTTTGTCTAGCGAAAATCACAAACCCTTAATATCATCCCGCGAGTAAACCGACTGAGTCCTCCAAAGCGGAAACGTAGGTGCCGGGGTTGGTTTCCGTGGACCACTATGGGGATTGCTGTGTTTCAAATGAAAATTGGGTGCGAATTTGCATTTTGCAAAAGTTTCACACATGTCTTTTTCTCATTCAAAGTATTTCCACACTCCCATTCTGATTTAAAGTGTATTCTGTTGCTCATCTTGTAGCTGACGAATGTTAGAACCTATTTAGTGTTACTCTCATAGGAATTTACATCAATTTAGGCATTTTGCATACTTTTCCTTGTTTCACAAAGCCATTTTCAACTGTCATTTTAAACAATGTAAATTTCCAATAACGCTTTTCTCTCTTGTTGGGGAGGGAGGATTGCATTCAAACCCTGTACAATGTTCTTCATTCGTAAATACCTGCTGCTTAATTACATCTTTGTAGAAGTGCTCATTTGTGCATTAAGAACCTTGCAGGGGAGACCTTAACCTAAGTGCTATCTTTTCACAAGCCAAAACTGTTCTTTTTCCTGTGTTTCATCTTCTGATTGCTATAAGTCAATTCAATTGCTTTACTCACTTTCTGAATTGTTTTGTCACTACATTGGTGATTGCTGACCCTTATATATATATTCAAATTTGTGTTGATTTGAATTTTAAATAAATAAATATTTGCCTTTACCAACCATCCTGATTCCTGGTCCACTGTGACCTGGGGAGTTATTTTATGATATGAGTGGTATATCACTCAGAATATTGAACCTATAGACAAACGGGGTAATTCATAGATTTCAGCGCAGAGGCAGCGCACGCGAGCAGCGCAGAGAGGTAGCGTGCGCCAGCCGTGTGCGCTAAACAGCATTCTGGCGCACCGCGTATTCATGGAATATCAAAGCCATTTTGAGCGCTGGTGCAGAGAACATCCCACAGCGCCAGTTACGCCCCCAAGAAAGCCCCTTGCACAAGGATAAGGCATTGAAATCCCCAATGCAGTGCAAAGGGCCGCGTTAACCCTGCACCAGTTCACAGGGCCGGTACACTGTATTTGGGGGGTGCGTGGGAAGTTCAACATGTGATAGGTCTTGTGCGAGCGAAGTACGTGTATCTTGGGGGTGCGCAGGAAGTTTCACATGCGATAGGCCTTGTGCGAGCGGGATACGTGTATTCTGAGGGGTGTGCAGGCAGTATCACACGGAATAGGCCTTGTGGGAGCGGGGTACGTGTATCTTGGGGGTGCGTGGGAAGTTTCACATGCGATAGGCCTTGTGCGAGTGGGGTATGTGTATTCTGAGGGGTGAGCGGGGAGTATCACACGTGATAGGCCTTGTGCGAGCGGGGTACGTGTATCTTGGGGGTGCGCGGAAAGTTCAACACGCAATAGGCCTTGGGCGAACGGGGTACATTTAGCTTGTGGGTGTGCGGGAAGTACAACACACGATAGGCCTTGTGCGAACGGGGTACGTGTATCTTGGGGGTGCGCGGGGATTATCACACATGATAGGCCTTGGCCGAGCAGGGTATGTGTATCTTGGGGGTGCGCAGGAAGTTCGACATGCGATAGGCCTTGTGCCAGCTGGGTCCATGTATTGTGAGGGGTGCGTGGGGAGTATCACACGCGATAGGCCTTGGCAGAAGGGGGTACGTGTATCTTGGGGGTGCACGGGAAGTTCAACACGCGATAGGCCTTGGGCGAGCGGGGTACGTGTATCTTGGGGGTGTGCGGGAAGTTCAACACGCGATATGCCTTGTGCGAGCGGCGTACGTGTATCTTGGGGGTGCGCGGGAAGTTTCACACGTGATAGGCCTTGTGCGCGCAGGGTACGTGTATTCTGAGGGGTGTGCGGGAGTATCACATATGATAGGCCTTGTGCGAGTAGGGTACGTGTATCTTGGGGGTGCGTGGGAAGTTTCACATGCGATAGGCCTTGTGCTAGCAGGGTACGTGTATTCTGAGGGGTGCACGGGGAGTATCGCATGCGATAGGCCTTGGCCAAGTGGGGTACGTGTATCTTGGGAGTGCGCGGAAAGTTCAACACGCAATAGGCCTTGGGCGAATGGGGTACATTTAGCTTGGGGGTGTGCGGAAAGTACAACACACGATAGGCCTTGTGCGAGCGGGGTACGTGTATCTTGGGGGTGCGCTGGGAGTATCACACATGATAGGCCTTGGCCGAGCGGGGTATGTGTATCTTGGGGGTGCACAGGAAGTTCAACATGTGATAGGCCTTGTGCGAGCTGGGTCCATGTATTGTGAGGGGTGCGTGGGGAGTATCACACACGATAGGCCTTGGCAGAAGGGGGTACGTGTATCTTGGGGGTGCACGGGAAGTTCAACACGCGATAGGACTTGTGCGAGCTGGGTCCATGTATTGTGAGGGGTGCGTGGGGAGTATCACACACAATAGGCCTTGGCAGAAGGGGGTACGTGTATCTTGGGGATGCACGGGAAGTTCAACACGCGATAGGCCTAGGGTGAGCGGGGTACGTGTATCTTGGGGGTGTGCGGGAAGTACAACATGCGATAGGCCTTGTGCGAGCTGGGTACATGTATTCTGAGGGGTGCGCATGGAGTATCACACACGATAGGCCTTGGCCGAGCAGGGTATGTGTATCTTGGGGGTGTGCAGGAAGTTCAACACGCGTTAGGCCTTGTGCAAGCGGGGTCTGTGTATTCTGAGGGGTGCACGGGAAGTATCACATGAGATAGGCCTTGTCAGAAGGGGGTACGTGTATCTTGGGGGTGCGCAGGAAGTTCAACTCACAATAGGCCTTGGGCGAGCGGGGTACCTGTATCTTGGGGGTGCGCGGGAAGTACAACACGTGATAGGCCTTGTGCGAGCGGGGTACATGTATCTTGGGGGTGCGCGGGAAGTTTCACACGCAATAGGCCTTGTGCGAGCGGGATGCATGTATTCTGAGAGGTGCGCGGGTAGTATCACACGCGATAGGCCTTGTGCGAGCCCGGTATGTGTATCTTGGGGGTGCGTGGGAAGTTTCACACGCAATAGGCCTTGTGCGAGTGGGGTACATGTATTTGGAGGGGTGCGCGGGGAGTATCACACGTGATAGGCCTTGGCCAAGCGGGGTACGTGTATCTTGGGGGTGCAGTGGAAGTTCAACACGCAATAGGCCTTGGGCGAGTGGGGTACGTGTATCTTAGGGGTGCACGTGAAGTATAGCACATGATAGGCCTTGTGCGAGCAGGGTATGTGTATCTTGAGGGTGCACGGGAAGTTTCACACGCAATAGGACTTGTGCGAGCGGGGTATGTGTATTCTGAAGGGTGCGCAGAGAATATCACATGCAATAGGCCTTGTGCGAGCGGGGTACGTGTATCTTGGGGGTGCGCGGGAAGTTTCACACACGATAGGCCTTGTGCGAGTGGGGTAGGTGTATTCTGAGGGATGTGCGGGGAGTATCACATGCGATAGGTCTTTGCCAAGTGGGGTACGTGTATCTTGGGGGTGCACAAAAAGTTCAACACATGATAGGCCTTGGGCGAACGGGGTACATTTAGCTTGGGGGTGTGCGGGAAGTACAACACACAATAGGCCTTGTGCGCGGGGTACGTGTATCTTGGGGGTGCGCAGGGAGTATCACACATGATAGGCCTTGGCCGAGTGGGGTATGTCTATCTTGGGGGTGCGCAGGAAGTTCAACACGCGATAGGCCTTGTGCGAGCTGGGTCCATGTATTGTGAGGGGTGCATGGGGAGTATCACACATGATAGGCCTTGGCAGAAGGGGGTACGTGTATCTTGGGGGTGCACAGGAAGTTCAACACGTGATAGGCCTAGGGCGAGCGGGGTACGTGTATCTTGGGGGTGTGCGGGAAGTACAACATGCGATAGGCCTTGTGCGAGCGGGGTACAGGTATTCTGAGGGGTGCACGGGAAGTATCACATGCGATAGGCCTTGTCAGAAGGGGGTACGTGTATCTTGGGGGTGCGCAGGAAGTTCAACTCACAATATGCCTTGGGCGAGCTGGGTCCATGTATTGTGAGGGGTGCATGGGGAGTATCACACATGATAGGCCTTGGCAGAAGGGGGTACGTGTATCTTGGGGGTGCACGGGAAGTTCAACACGTGATAGGCCTAGGGCGAGCGGGGTACGTGTATCTTGGGGGTGTGCGGGAAGTACAACATGCGATAGGCCTTGTGCGAGCGGGGTACATGTATTCTGAGGGGTGCGCAGGGAGTATCACACACGATAGGCCTTGGCCGAGCAGGATACGTGTATCTTGGGGGTGTGCAGGAAGTTCAACACGCGTTAGGCCTTGTGCGAGCGGGGTCTGTGTATTCTGAGGGGTGCACGGGAAGTATCACATGCGATAGGCCTTGTCAGAAGGGGGTACGTGTATCTTGGGGGTGCGCAGGAAGTTCAACTCACAATATGCCTTGGGCGAGCGGGGTACCTGTATCTTGGGGGTGTGCGGGATGTACAACAAGTGATAGGCCTTGTGCGAGCGGGTTACATGTATCTTGGGGGTGTGCGGGAAGTTTCACACGCAATAGGCCTTGTGCGAGCGGGATGCATGTATTCTGAGAGGTGCGCGGGTAGTATCACACGCGATAGGCCTTGTGCTAGCCGGGTTTGTGTATCTTGGGGGTGCATGGGAAGTTTCACACGCAATAGGCCTTGTGCGAGCGGGGTACATGTAATTGGAGGGGTGCGTGGGGAGTATCACACGTGATAGGCCTTGGCCGAGCGGGATACGTGTATCTTGGGGGTGCGCTGGAAGTTCAACACGCGATAGGCCTTGGGCGAGTGGGGTACATGAATCTTGGGGGTGCGCGTGAAGTATAGCACGTGATAGGCCTTGTGCGAGCGGGGTATGTGTATCTTGAGGGTGCACGGGAAGTTTCTCACGCAATAGGACTAGTGCGAGCGGGGTACGTGTATTCTGAAGGATGCGCGGAGAGTATCACATGCAATAGGCCTTGTGCGAGCGGAGTACGTGTATCTTGGGGGTGCGCGGGAAGTTTCACACACAATAGGCCTTGTGCGAGTGGGGTAGGTGTATTCTGAGGGATGTGCGGGGAGTATCACATGCGATAGGCCTTGACCAAGTGGGGTATGTGTATCTTGGGGGTGCGCAAAAAGTTCAACACGTGATAGGCCTTGGGGGAACGGGGTACATTTAGCTTGGGGGTGTGCGGGAGGTACAACACACGATAGGCCTTGTGCGAGCGGGGTACGTGTATCTTGGGGGTGCGCAGGGAGTATCACACATGATAGGCCTTGGCCGAATGGGGTATGTGTATCTTGGGGGTGCGCAGGAAGTTCAACACGCGATAGGCCTTGTGCAAGCTGGGTCCATGTATTCTGAGGGGTGCGTGGGGAGTATCACACGCGACAGGCCTTGGCAGAAGGGGGTACGTGTATCTTGGGGGTGCACGGGAAGGTCAACATGCAATAGGCCTTGGGCGAGCGGGGTACGTGTATCTTGGGGGTGTACGGGAAGTACAACATGCGATAGGCCTTGTGAGAGCGGGGTATATGTATTCCGCGGGGTGCGCGGGGAGTATCACACACGATAGGCCTTGGCCGAGCAGGGTACGTGTATCTTGGGGGTGCGCAGGAAGTTCAACACGCGTTAGGCCTTGTGCGAGCGGGGTCCGTGTATTCTGAGGGGTGCACGGGAAGTATCACATGCGATAGGCCTTGTCAGAAGGGAGTACGTGTATCTTGGGAGTGCGCAGGAAGTTCAACTCACGATAGGCCTTGGGCGAGCGGGGTACCTGTATCTTGGGGGTGCGCGGGAAGTACAACACGTGATAGGCCTTGTGCGAGTGGGGTACATGTATCTTGGGGGTGCGCGGGAAGTTTCACATGCGATATGCCTTGTGCGAGAGGGATGCATGTATTCTGAGAGGTGCGCGGGTAGTATCACACGCGATAGGCCTTGTGCAAGCCGGGTATGTGTATCTTGGGGGTGCGCGGGAAGTTTCA
The DNA here is from genome assembly GCF_040938575.1 of Ambystoma mexicanum. Lineage (NCBI taxonomy): Eukaryota > Metazoa > Chordata > Amphibia > Caudata > Ambystomatidae > Ambystoma > Ambystoma mexicanum. The sequence goes on from NC_090937.1 coordinate 541,738,641, forward strand.
CACGCAATAGGCCTTGGCCGAGCGGGGTACATGTATTTGGAGGGGTGCGCGGGGAGTATCACACGTGATAGGCCTTGGCTGAGCAGGGTACGTGTATCTTGGGGGTGCGCTGGAAGTTCAACACGCGATAGGCCTTGGGCGAGTGGGGTACGTGTATCTTGGGGGTGCGCGTGAAGTACAGAACATGATATGCCTTGTGCGAGCGGGTTATGTGTATCTTGAGGGTGCACGGGAAGTTTCACATGCAATAGGACTTGTGTGAGCGCGGTACGTGTATTCTGAAGGGTGCGCAGAAGTATCACATGCAATAGGCCTTGTGCGAGTGGGGTACATGTATCTTGGGGGTGCGCGGGAAGTTTCACACACGATAGGCCTTGTGCAAGTGGGGTAGGTGTATTCTGAGGAATGTGCGGGGAGTATCACATGTGATAGGCTTGTGTGAGCTGGGTACGTGTATCTTGGGGGTGCGCGGGAAGTTTCACATGCGATAAGCCTTGTGCGAGCGGGGTATGTGTATTCTGAGGGATGCGCGGGGAGTATCACACGCAATAGACCTTGTGCAAGCAGGGTACGTGTATACTGATGGGTGTGCGGGGAGTTTCACATGTGATTTCGCTGGGCGAGCGGGGTATGTGTATTCCTGGGGTGCACCAATGCGAATTGGCAGTGTGTGTCCTCGCAGGTGTGCCCTCTCCCCCCTCCCCAGGCCCTGCAGGCAGCCCATAACACAGGGGACTACCCTGCACCCCTGGCCATGCCCCCCAGCCAGCCCACATGTCACCATGAACAAGCAAGCACCAACACATGTCCCCCTGTACCCCCATCCGCCCATCAGTGACAGGCACCTGCCAACAGGCCCCGACTCATGTCCCCCCACCCATTCACCCACCCAGCAGTGACAGGCAGCTGCCGGCAGACCCCGACTCATGTCCCACCACCCACTCACCCACCCAGCAGTGACAGACACCTGCCAGCAGGCCCTGACTCATGTCCCTCCACCCACTCACCCACCCAGCAGTGACAGGCACCTGTCAGCAGGCCCCGACTCATGTCCACCCACCCACTCACCCACCAAGCAGTGACAGTCACCTGCCAGCAGGCCCTGACTCATTTCCCCCCGCAACACGTCATCATGATCCACCCCATGCCACCCCAGTCCAAACACCCAAACAAGTATTCCATCCACTCCACATTGAAATCAACATGTCATGATAGATCAGAAATAAGAAGTATGCACATCAATACATGTCTGTCAAACACACACATTGGGGGCAAGTGAATGTGAAAACCAACATCGGGACATGCACAAAACAAATGAGGGAATACCAGACAAATGAAGTATGAAATCAAAATGTATTAAATACAAAATCAATGGAATGAAAGAAAATCACCCAAGAAAAAAAATGTATTAAAAAAATGCTGGATGTCCAAAATGAATAAAAAAATAGGAATGCAGAATCCAAATAAATCCAAATGAAAATGGCTCCAACGGGTATGTCCATCAAACCAAATCCGAAGGTAAAAAAAAAAAAAAACATTTCTCCATGGGTAAAAGAAATGCAAACAATTGAAACTGTGTACAATTAAAAAATCCAGGGTTCATGAGCCCAACAATCCAAAGGAAATCTACAAAAAACCCTACCTAATAAATAACTACATAAAAAATGTGGGGCGTAGTCCATGCTCCCCAAATGAAAGAAAAATAGAAAGGAAACTTAACACTAATGAACTATATACAATGGCGGCGGACAAGTCCAACGGCTCACTTGTTGATGTCCCGGGCCAGGGCATCATCGAACTCCTCTTCAATGTCCTGGAGGCGGGCCTGTTCACTGGCCATGAGGTCTCGCAGGGATAATGACATGTTCACCTCCAAATCCCTGCAAATTCTCTCGAGGCACTCAGCCCACCTCAGTGCCCTGCGCATGGAGTTCTCCGCCCTGACCATAGTGAGCTGTGCCTCTTCGGCCCGCCACCGCTCTGCATCTATTGCCTGGCCCAACCACTGCCACACGGAATACACTCCCAATCCAGGGTCCTCCTGCCCTTGGGCCGATGCCTGCCCCTCTGATGTTGATGGCCCCGAGCCATCATTGCTCCCACGTTGAGCCTGCTGCTGCTGTGCATGTGCCCTGCCTTGTGATGCCTGCACGTTCTCCTCCTGCTGGTGTCCAGTTGTTGGGGTGGCCACGCCTGCTGGACCTCCGACTCCCGACTGTGGCAGGGATGTGGCCTCCACCAGCCTGGCTGCTGGCTCAGGGGCAGCTCCACAGGTTTGCCCGGTGAATTTGGGCAGGTAGATGGAACAGAGGACGACTGGCGCATAGGGGGTTCAGTTGAGGAGGGGGTCGGGTGAAGACCCAGCAAATGGAGGAACCCAGTGCTGGTGACCTGTCCCAGTAGGTTGATGCGGTCAATGAGGATTTCAAAATGACTTGCATTCTCCTCACGAGAAGCCTGCAAGTCATCCCGTAATCCACATTGACGCAAGCCACCCCAGCTAGGACAGGCTCAACATGGTCACGGATTGCCATGTCCACAGGGAGAGGAAGGCCAGTTGTTGTTTGCGGATCCCCTCCCTGAGAACAGGTCTGGACGTAGGCATCCCTGGTGGTGCGGGATGATGCAGTCACAGGATTGGGGACAGGATTACACACAGGCACCTCCGCGGTGGCCTGTGCTGCCTCCTATCCCTGCCCCTGGACTGCACCACTAAAACCACTGGTATCCTCACCTCCAGGCCCCGTGCATGGGCCTTCCACGGCCTCCTCCTCAACCAAACCCTCCACCAACCTGGATGACTCCATGCCATCTACCTCCATAGCCCCCTGTGGGGGCTCAGCTGCCCCTTCTGCTGCCAAGGAGTCCACCTCTGACCTCCCCCTCTTGGACTTCCCCTCGGCAGCTGCGGATGCGGCACCAGACTCCTCACTCCCCACAGAGATGACAACCTGGAAGGGGTGCTGAGCCTTGCGTTTCTGGCTGGCGGTGGATCCCTGCCACTTTGCTACACAGCACCGTCTCCGCCCTCTTCATCAGTTGACGCTGCAGACAGGGTGTAACGCTCACCTGACTCCCACGGAGGCGCTGGCCTGGTTCGCGCTGCTGTGACCTCTTCTAAGGTGATGCGCAGGGTTCAGAAGACGGACTGGACCGGGCCCCCAAATCTGGCTTGTCTGGCTCGCAGAAGTATCCTTCTGTAGGCGAAAATAGGGGATTAACTGTCTGCGGGATAATGCAATCAGCCTCCCACTTTCCCCTCTCACCCTCCTCGAAACCTTTCTGTGATTCCCCGTAGCGTCTCACCTTACGGTTTGGAAGGACAAGCTCTCCATCCTGCTTCTGATGCAGGGGCGTGTTGGTATCCAGTTACTTCACTGGATTTTCGGATTGGTGAGAACCAAACTTGCTTGGCTTCCAGGTAAGTTTTTTTGATAAGAGGTTCCACTTGTGTCCATGCATTAATGTACTAATGCTAGTGTCTTTTTCCCCATAGGGGCCGGGGTACGGAATGCCGGGGAACAGGCACCGACCCGAGATGAGAGGTGAAATCCTTGTAGAAATCAGGTAAGTCTTTAATGAGCGTTTTTTGGTAATGTCTTTTCATTCGCTCATTAACGCTAATGTCTCTTTTTCCCCTTAGGGGCCGGGGTCCGGAAATGCCAGGATGCGGCGCGGACCCGAAATGAAGAGGGAATGAATCAACAGGTAAGTCTTAACATGGAGATTTAGCTTTCCTTATTCCCTTCTCTCTCTCACCTTTTGTTCTTGTCTTTTTTCTCCCTAGGCACTGGGGCGTGACTGCGAATCCGGATGATCGCTGCTGAACATGGAGGAACCCTGTAAAGGTGAGTGGAATGCGGCGCTGCAGCGATCGACGCGATGAGCTTTTAAATAAAAGTCTTCCTTTTCAGGATTGTCGGCGAGATGTCTCCGGGATGCGGATTTAGCAGGTAAGGACTTTTCCTTCTTCTGTTCTCTTCTTCTCTTCCTTTGCAGGTGATCCAGGATGCTGGCAGAAATCAGGATGCAGGAGCAGACACGGTGAGCGTCCAGCTGCTAGATGCAGAACAACGCGAAGCACGTGTGGCTGTTCGGGTGGGGTTTAAATAGTCTTGGAAGAAGTTCCAGGTATGTATCCTTCCTCCAATCAGGTATGTATCCTTCCCCGACCACGCCCGGATGGTAAATTAGTCCCACAGGTAAAGTAGTTCCTTTCAGGCCTCAAGGAGGCCGGGATCCTGCAGCATGGTCTGCATCAGGTAAGTGCACCCAAGCACTCCCATAAAGAGCCTGGCGCCTATGGCGCCAGGACTGATGTCTTTTATGAGCCTGGCGCCATAGGCGCCAGGACACTGTCCAAAGGGCCCCTATATGGGGTTGCTGGGTCCTTCCTTGGGGAATGGATAACCGCTTTCGGGGACGCAGGGCTTGAACCGCTCCCCGGGAGCGGGCATCATGACAGCACTCCCCCCCAAGGCCCCTCCCAAGGTTTTTCCCTCCGGAGGTTTTGGTTTGTCTGGGAAGAGTCGGTGGAATTTCCTGACTAATCGAGGTGCATGCACATGGTCGTTGGGATCACACGACCTCTCCTGAGGTCCGTACCCCTTCCAATCAATTAGGTAGAACAGTTTTGACCTAAACATTTTTGAGTCTAAAATGTTCTTCACTTCGAATTCGGGTTCCCCATCTATTAGAATAGGTTCTGGAGGTTTGAGTAGTCGGGTTCCGGGTACCACTGGTTTCAGAAGTGACACATGAAAGACAGGGTGAATTCGCATACTAGCTGGTAAATCAAGTTTAACAGCCACTGGGTTAATTATTGCTGTAATAGAATAAGGTCCCAGATATTTTGGGTTAAAAGTTCGAGGCCCTTTGAGTGGTTAATGTCTGGTTGCTAACCACACTTGATCCCCAATCTGATACGGAGGTGCTTTACTCCGATGTAGATCAGCATTCTCCTTGTATTTTCTCTTGTTTTGTTGTAAATGCGTAGTTGCCTCTTTAAAGGCTTGGGTAATTGTAGAGTGCAGATGTTCTACTGCAGGCATTCCGAGGTTCTGAGGTTAGTCAAGGTTTGAGGTTCGAGGGTGATGCCCAAACAAAGTATAAAAAGGACTGTGGCCAGTTCCAGAGTGTACTGAATTATTATATGCGTATTCGGCTATCCAAAGAATGTCTTTCCAGTTGCTTTCAGATTGCTGTAACATACACCGTAAGTACTGCTCAAGGGTCTGATTTGTCCTCTCGGTCTGACCATCGGTCTGAGGGTGGTGACTGGTCGATAATCTTACGTCGATCTGCGCCATTTGACAACATTTGTGCCAGAAGTGGGAAATTAATTGGCTTCCCCGGTCAGAGATTAGTATAGATGGGAATCCATGTAGCCGAACAATATTTTCGAGGAATTCTTTGGCTAGGACAGAAGCTGAAGGTAAACCTTTCAAAGGAATAAAGTGGGCCATTTTGGAAAACAAATCCACAATTACCAGAATAGTATTGTACCCCGAACAAGGAGGCAGGTCCGTAATAAAATCCATTGATAGGGTGTGCCAGGGTGCTGGCGGTATGTCTAGAGGTTGAAGGAGACCGGCTGGTCTTTTCTTTTGACTTTTATTTTGGGCGCAAACACCACAGGACATCACAAAAGATTTAACATCTTTTCGCCAAGAGGGCCACCAAAATTGTCGTTTCACCTTTTCCTCTGTCTTGGCAATACCGGGGTGTCCCTCTATTAATGTATCATGATAACCGGAAATAACTAGTTTGTGTAATTCCTTATGTGGCAGGAATAAGCGTCCTTGGAAATAAGGTAAACCATTATCCATGGTAAAGTCTGATCCCTTTTGTATCCAATCCTGTAAGGTTGTAGGGTCCAGGAGTTGTTTCACTCTGGCTTGAATGTCTTCAAGCGTCTGTAACGAAGTCATGCCTAGAATCCTCTGTTCGGGAATTATTGGTACTGGTTCTGAGTTTGTATCAGATTCTCCCATTCCAATTCGGGATAAGGCGTCTGCTTTGCCATTCTTGCAGCCAGGTCGATAGGTAATCACGAAATCAAATTCAGCGAAAAACAAAGACCATCGGAGCTGCCGTGATGACTGAGCCTTGGGGGTTTTCAAATACTGTAAATTCTGGTGATCAGTGATCACTGTGATGGTATGTCGAGCGCCAAGCAGATAATGCCGCTGGGCTTTAAAAGTGGACTGAGCCTTGCGTTTCTGGCTGCGGTGGATCCCTGCCTGCCGCTTTGCTACACAGCACCGTCTCCGCCCTCTTCATCAGTTGACGCTGCAGACAGGGTGTAACGCTCACCTGACTCCCTTCGGAGGCGCTGGCCTGGTTTGCGCTGCTGTGACCTCTTCTAAGGTGATGCGCAGGGTTTGGAAGACGGACTGGACCGGGCCCCCAAATCTGGCTTGTCTAGCTCGCAGAAGTATCCTTCTGTAGGCGAAAATAGGGGATTAACTGTCTGCGGGGTAATGCAATCGGCCTCCCACTTTTCCCTCTCACCCTCCTCGAAACCTTTCTGTGATTCCCCGTAGCGTCTCACCTTAGGGTTTGGAAGGACGAGCTCTCCATCCTGCTTCTGATGCAGGGGCGCGTTGGTATCCAGTTACTTCACTGGATTTTCGGATTGGTGAGAACCAAACTTGCTTGGCTTCCAGGTACGTTTTTTTGATAAGAGGTTCCCCTTGTGTCCATGCATTAATGTACTAATGCTAGTGTCTTTTTCCCCATAGGGGCCGGGGTACGGAATGCCGGGGAACAGGCACCGACCCGAGATGAGAGGTGAAATCCTTGTAGAAATCAGGTAAGTCTTTAATGAGTGTTTTTTGGTGATGTCTTTTCATTCGCTCATTAACGCTAATGTCTCTTTTTCCCCTTAGGGCCCGGGGTCCGGAAATGCCAGGATGCAGCGCGGACCCGAAATGAAGAGGGAATGAATCAACAGGTAAGTCTTAACATGGAGATTTAGCTTTCCTTATTCCCTTCTCTCTCTCACCTTTTGTTCTTGTTTTTTTTCTCCCTAGGCGCTGGGGCGTGACTGCGAATCTGGATGATCGCTGCTGAACATGGAGGAGCCCTGTAAAGGTGAGTGGAATGCGGCGCTGCAGCGATCGACGCGATGAGCTTTTAAATAAAAGTCTTCCTTTTCAGGATTGTCGGCGAGATGTCTCCGGGATGCGGATTTAGCAGGTAAGGACTTTTCCTTTTTCTGTTCTCTTCTTCTCTTCCTTTGCAGGTGATCCAGGATGCTGGCAGGCGTGGCAGAAATCAGGATGCAGGAGCAGACACGGTGAGCATCCAGCTGCTAGATGCAGAACAATGCGAAGCACGTGTGGCTGTTCGGGTGGGGTTTAAATAGCCTTGGAAGAAGTTCCAGGTATGTATCCTTCCTCCAATCAGGTATGTATCCTTCCCCGACCACGCCCGGATGGTAAATTAGTCCCACAGGTAAAGTAGTTCCTTTCAGGCCTCAAGGAGGCCGGGATCCTGCAGCATGGTCTGCATCAGGTAAGTGCACCCAAGCACTCCCATAATGAGCCTGGCGCCTATGGCGCCAGGACTGATGTCTTTTATGAGCCTGGCGCCATAGGCGCCAGGACACTGTCCAAAGGGCCCCTATATGGGGTTGCTGTGTCCTTCCTTGGGGACTGGATGTCCGCTTTCGGGGACGCAGGGCTTGAACCGGCTCCCCGGGAGCGGGCATCATGACACAGGGAGAGACAAAACACAGGCATCAGGGCACTGTACAATGGTCCGATACACACATGACATTTGCACATGTGTGGCAGTGTCAAACTACACAGATGGTATCACACTCACCAACATACATCATTTCAACCCACACACATGCGCAAGTTAACAGGACTGTTGCATCTGGCAGCAGCATCGATACTCATACAACAGCGTGAGCATCCGAAGGCTAGCCTGACGTCACATGCAACACGGGGAGTGGCAAACACATGCACACAGGCCAGCAGACATACATGCACATGTACATTTCCACCACCTGTCGCAGTGAAATCATTGCCATCCATGTCACATCTGCCAATCAGCCTCCTACATGTCGGTGTCACATGCATCCATGGTGTATCAAAGTGGCACACATGTCAAATATACACACACGCACATGTACATTGTGCACATACATGAAGGTGGAACCAGCTTCCATGTGTCACACGACAACCATGCCACAGTACATACTCATAATTAAAAGCATGTGTGTACCGACAAATGTATTTGGCCACCATGCATTTCAATACATACACCATTGATGAGCCTCACACATGACTGGACTCACATTCGGCAGGCACATGTCCCTGTACATACACATCCATGCATGGTTCTTCCAAGACATATGTCCAATCTGTACACTCCTGCCACACCTCAACATGCACTGCGTCCAATCAGTACGCATGTACACTTATCGCTCGACTCGGGACGGGTCTGATTCTGAAGGATCTGGCAGTGGAGCACTGGGTTTGTGCGTACTAGGACACTCATCTGGATGTTGCTCAGGCTGACCCGGCACCCCTCTGTCTTCAAGAGGTGCCGGGCCTTGCTGAGGGTCCTGGACCTGAAATCCTCCCAGCGCTTCCTGACGTGTTGCATGTCGCAGGCTTTCACCCCCTCCACGTTGATGGCAGCCACAATGTCCTTCCATATCCCCTTCCGTCCTTCATTGTCGGCGTGTGAACTTCCAAAGAGGGCATCATAATGCCCCAGGACTTGCTCCACCAGGATGCCAACTTCTTTGGCACTGAAGCTGGCAGCCCTCTGCCTCTCTGCTGGGGGGGTTGCCACTGGTGCCAGATGGTGTTGTGTCAGACATGGCAACCCCCGAGGCAGGTGTGGTTGGGCAACTGGGTCCTGGGGCTGGGCTGTGGAGTGATGGTATACCATTCGGGAGTCTTCTGTTCCAGCAGGGGTGGTCACAGCAACTGGACCCCTGCAGATGGCTGACATGCAAGCACCAGATAGCAGGGCTAGTGGCCAGCAGGCAGGCAGCATCAGATGGCAGATGGGAGCATGCTCACGGCTCTGGGGGGCAGGAAAATGGCCTTCAGGACAGGAGCGTGGTCTTCCGTGTGTTGTCGCGTGGCCAGCTTGATACGGATTGACTTGGCACGTGAGAAGAGTGCATGTCAGCGTGTATTTCGAGGAAAGGGCCATAGCGCGAAAGCGCATCTGTGACGTTACTCGCGTGGGCGTTTCCCTCATGACGGGTGCATAGTGAATCAGCACGTGAAGAAACAGCACATACGCGTCTTAATGCGTATAACTGGAGGAAAGTCCCTTATCGCGTACACGCGTAAGTGACATTACACGTGTGGGCTTTTTTAAAAGGTACGCGTAGAACGCCATTTTCTTGTACATGCTTTTTGTGGAGAGCGAGCGGGTGATTCTTGTACTTCTTGTTGGTTCACACGCGCTTACTTCACAACGGTTCCAGTTCATAATCCTTGTATACGCAGACAGAGTTCTTTTCTTCTTTTGGCGGGGGTGTTGCCAACACGCACTTGCGTGTATTTTTCACATACCTTTTCCAGGCAGACGGTGAGCCGCGCTCGTATTTTCCAACTGTGGTTGCCCCTGTGTGTCGCGTACCCATTCAGAGGTCATTGTAGCCTGCGTGTATCACGCATACGCTTATTTTTGTGTTTATGGGTGCCACAGCGTAGTGCGGGTTCTTTATTCCATGCACGTGATCTACCAGGGGTCGCGTGCATGTTAAATTTTGTTTTCGGGGTGCCTGTGCATTGCGTGACCCATCATCTTCCCCCAGGGGTCACAGACAGCCTTGCTAGAGCACTAGTGTACATATTCCATCTAGTACCCTACCCCTTTCACCCTAATTGCCCAGGACAATTGTTTACTGCAACTCCCATTCGCACAACAACATCAGTGCCATGGTTGGAAGGCGACCAAGCGGTAAGGGAGGTAAAGGTGGCCGACCTGCAAGATGTTCGCGTGGTAGGGGACGTGGCCAGGATGTGCAGGGTGGCCCAAGAGGCCGGTGTGTGGAGGACCAATCAGGGACACCTATCCCCCCCAATGGGTCAGGGAGATGCAGCTGACACCATCCCAGCTCAGGCCTTGTTACTCCCCCCCATATTGTCAACTGAACCAGCACAGGATGACTCCCAGGCTGACTTCCCTGTCACCAAGTCAAATCCATGTGTGACGGTGAAAGTTGCTGTCACCAAGCCCCATGGATCTGGGGCAGCAATGTCATCTGCTGCCCCAAGTAGGCAGGATGAGGAGGCTGCAGGTGCAGCTGCAGCTCAATCCACCCAAGCTCTGAGTCTCCCAGCCAGGACAGTGTTCGTCGAAGTCCATCACACCGAGGTTGGTCCTGCCAACATCACACAGCAGCCAATGCCTGCAGTTAGACCTTTGGTCATCGTGTCTTTGGCTACTTCCAGTGCCCAGTCCACCTGCGCTTCAGCCCCTACCAACAAGAGCGGCATAAGCCACTCAGGGTCCGCACCACCTTCCAAGAGGAAGAAGGGTGCTCTTGCGGTACAGGCTGGGACCCCAGACACGGCTACCCACTACGGCACATCAAGGAAGCCTAGCTTCAATGATGCAGAACTAGACGCACTTGTGGGCTAAGTGTCGGCCAATGGCCGCGACATAGTGGTGACTGCAGGGTGCAAGACTACGCCTGCTCAACGTAGGGCCCACTGGCAGACCATCGCAGACCACATTAGTTGCCTTGGATTTGTGAGGCGCACAGCTGATGATTGCTCTAAGCAGTGGAATGACCTGAAACGCAGAGCAAAGAACAAGCTGGTTTACAATCATGCCTCTACTGTGGTGACTCGTGGTGGGTCTCCACCAGAGGAGGAACAACTCACTGAACACAAGTCTATCGCTGGAGCCTTCATCACAGAGGATCAGATCCAAGGCGTGGGAGACCTACCAGATCTTTAAGAAATATCCGGTGAGTGCCCATGCGTGTGTGTGCAATCCATGTGTATGTTGCGTGGGTGATGTGTTCTTATTGAGTGCCAGGTGAGGCTGTGTAGTCATGACTGCTATGGGTCACCCATGTGGTCCCTCCAAACAATTCCCCGGCCTTGGGCTTGGGTTTCAACATATCCCTTCTGACTGCAGCTGACAATTTGCACCTGATTACTGCACTTGCCCTTCGACTGTCATCTTGCCACAACATTGTTCATACTGTTTTCCTGTTCATTCTGCCTGATTGATGAAATCCTTAGCATTTTTACCACACATTTTTGTGCAGTACTGCCCCAAATGTAACATACTTCAGTCATAGATTACACCCCACAATGGGCCACATTTCTTACCTTATTATGGGAATGACTTCACCAATCAGGCTGATTGAGTAATGTGCACCTACACATGCCCTGCACGCAATCATTTAGGGGCCCTGTTTGAATGTTGATCATGACAATTGTCTTCTGTCATGTCAAAGTGAACAACCATTGATGTATCCATGTGCCTGACATCACTGCATCAGTGAACACTGGCTTTGTTGCAGCATGTGGCAAATGCATGTTTTGTCACACTATTTTGCATGTTTTATTTCGTGATGTCCATCTCACATGGATGGGTGGCAGTACTGATTTGCTACCATCACGGTGTCCATGTGGAATCTGCCATGGCTATGCTACGTGCCATCTGTGTGCTGGCATGTGTCATGTATGTGTATTGGCCATGCCACTCACAGGCTAATGTGTGATGCCAGTGCTATCCAGCATGCAGCACATATGTTGGTTTTCCATCTTGGAGTCCTCAGTGTCTGCTTTTTGCCTCCCCTTCCAACTCATGGATAGTGCATGCATGCCAGAGTTATTGGGCCTTATTACGACCCAGGCGGAGGACCATGGTGCTATTAGCACCATGGTCCGTGCCGGTGTCCGCCATTTCGGAATGGGGAATTACCACCCCATTCCGAGGTTGGTGGGGCGGTAATTCCCCATGCCGCCATGGCCCTTCCCCATTCCCATTTTTGCCCCATAGGGCTCAATGGAAATGGGGAAGGTGCTAATAACAGTACCACAAATTGTGGTACCGTTATTAGCACCAAAGTCCCTTTGCGGGTCCTTACTTTAACGGCTGGAAAAAACAGCCGTTAAGGTCGGGTCCCACAAAGGGACCTCGTAATCAGGCGTTAAGGGTTTAACGGCATCAACACCTTTTACGGCGCCGTTAAACCCTTAACGCCAGGGTCGTAATGAGGCCCATTGTCATGTGTGACATGTGTCATTGATGTCCTGGATGTCTGCATCGTCATGCCTATGTGTGTATGCTATGGTGCTCATGCATGTTTCCATTAGTTATGTTTCATGTTTTTGTAGGTGATGAGGCACTTGATGCTGTTGAGGAGGAGGAGATGGCGCAGAGCCATGAGTACTTAGAGCCACAACCGGCCACCAGTGGAGGACGCGGGGTGGTGGTGGGAGAAAATGCAATCCTCCTACAGACCATACTGTCCACGGGTGTCTCTGGGTACACCTCCAGAGACCTCTATGAATCAGGTGCTGAATCGGACATTGAGACATATGTTCCGTCGCAGGTGAGTGTTTCTGGCAGGGATCCTGTTCTGTCCATCCCACCTGCACCAAGGGTAGACCCCTCTATGGGGATGTCAGTGTTGGAAAGTCTGCATGTGGCGGTTACAGATGCAGGGTCACAGTCCACAATATTTGCTCCTGTTCCTGGGTCAGCAGATCAAAGGAGGAATGCAGTCCTGCAGCTTCAAGCAGTGCCAGCACAGCAAGGTGCACATCACCTTGCCCCAAACAGGTGTGTTGCCCGCCAATGCGGTGGTCATGCACCACCAGGTAATAATGTGTGGGAGAACTCCATCTACACTATAGCAGCACAACAGGGGGCATCGTGCGAAATGATGGCTCAGGCAATGGATAGGGTGGCCACTTCCATTCTCCCCCCTGAAAGGCAGATGGTGCTCCAGCAGCAGGCAACAGAGTCCATTTGCCACTCACATAGGGAGGACATGTTGGCGTCCGACAGGGAGCGATGGGCTGGACTGGAGACTCTGCGCACAGCCATATCTGTAGAGTCACAGGCCCACCGGGAAGCCCTGAGGTTGGAACACAGCTCCCTCAGAGATACTCTGTGTGAACTTGAGGTGTCCCGGAGTACAAGGGCAGAGCAGCAGCTGGAGCAGCTGACACGCATACTTTCAGCTGAGCTCCAGGTCACCCGTCAGGAGATCTGGGCATCACGCGAGGCCATGCAGGCAGAGATGCGTGCTACCCATGAGGTGCTGCATGGGGATCTCCGTACCATCATTCTGCAGAACCAAACCTTTCACACCTGCATGCTTGCTGCCATGGAAGAGCATGCCAGGGCTTTGCGTGGTCTGTCTCCCATATCACGCCCACCTTCTAATGTACCACCAGAGGGTGATGACAGCGACGGCAGTTCTCCCACTGTAGCGTAGCCGTGCAGGCCATGAGCCCATGGAGGGTTTTTTTTCTCAACATCCACGCATGTGGGTGTTGGGGTGCACCCTGTACCTCGTCCCTCCTGGGTGGCCGCCCCCCTCCCCTGGTCCACACATGGCCATTTTTGATTTTTTTGTTTGTTACAGTGTGTTGCTTTTATGGCTCCCATAGGCATCCAATGTGTATTCCAGCTGTGCACATGCAGGCTTGTCCTGTCTTTGGGTTAGATACTTGGGTTCCTGACACACATACCCCTCCTGCTTCCCCTTTCCATGGGCTTGCAAAGGGTGTGACCAAGTGACAGTATCTTACACAGTGACATTGGGCTCCCATAAATTGTGTGGACAATCTGTAGTCAAAACTGTGTATACATCCCTAGTGGGTATTGTTGTAGAAATGTCCACTGCATGGTGGATTTATGTATGGTTCTACATCCATGACTTTTTCCTTATACACATGTACCTTCTTCATGTCTTAACAAGCCCGTCGACTTTGCAGATGCAGTTCATGTTGTATGCAGTACACTGATACATTTGACTTCCAGCAACACTCTGCAGTTGGAAGGGGCCGATGTGCTGCCTTAGTCAGGTTATGACACTTGCACTACTTTAATTTTTTTTCCTCATATATTGCTACTGTTTCATCAAGTACTGATGTTTTCACTTGGTGGTAAGTATTTGTTCATGTGTGTTATTTTTTTGATCATCATTGAGAGCAAATTGTCTGTGCCCTGTTTCCTTTTGGGACAGTGCATTTTGTGACATTTGTGTCATGTGTTGTGCATTCATTTGGTTGCTTTCACATTGCATGCCATGCCATGGTGTGTTGGGTAGGTGAGATGGGCAGGCGCTGGGTGACATGCCACTATTTTGATGTGGTATTTTGCAAGGGGGTAGTCCTTCATGCTGCATGAATGTGTGCCTTTTTTTGACACAGCATTGGGTGTCTTTGTGTAGCTATGGATGCACACAATGTAGCACTTCCAGGTGAACAATCTCAGGCTGGTATGGTTGTGACAGTTGACTGTCCCGTTTGTCATCATCATTGATTGTGAGCTGGTATGTGCTAGGCCTGTGTGCACTCCGCAGGGGTGGGATTTTAGGTGATGTAATTTGCCACAAGCTGGGTACAGGCTGCCTCACCATGTGCCCTTTCACCTCCCATGTGCAGTGGGCGTGCATGTGGTTGGGGATGTGGGGGCACCACCATGTCCACCGGCACGTTCCGCCGGGTTGCAACGTTGTGTAGGACACATGCTGCCATTATGATCCTTCACACTACTGGGGTGCATATAGTAGCTGCCCACCAGAATGGTCAAGGGAGCGAAAGCGTGACTTGAGCACTCCGAATCTGCGCTCCACTATGCCCCGGGTTGCAATATGGGCTGTGTTGTATCTTACTTCGGGTGGTGTGGTGGGGTTCCGAATTGGCGTCATCATGTAGGTGCTCCGAGGGTAGGCTGTGTCCCCTCGGGAGGTGATAATGGTTCTCATTAGTGGGATTTTCACATTTCTCTGTCTCTGACATGCATGCATGTGCAGAGGCATTTATACTCACCAATTAGCCATGTGTCGCCATGCCGGCCAGCTTCTATTTCCCGGTTTAGGGGTGACATTTTGAATATGAAACTATCATGGCTGGACCCTGGATAGTTGGCATATACTGAGGTGATGATTCCCTTGGCATCACATACAACTTGTACGTTGATTGAATGCCAGTGCTTGCGGTTTTGATATATATGCTCAGTGGCCCTGGGAGACGTAGAGCCACATGGGTGCAAACAATGGCACCTAGCAATTTGGGTTTCGATAAATATGCTCAGTGGCCCTGGGAGGATGTAGAGCCACATGGGTGCAATCAATGGCACCTAGCAATTTGGGGAAGTTTGCCACCCCGTAAAATTGCTGGACAACAGCCTGCCTTTCTGCAGGTGTTCTGGGCATGTATATGTGCCTGCGGACTGAGGGGCGTGCAGTCAGGATGGCCAACATCTGGTGTAGGCAGCGTGACTGTGTGGCCTGTGACACACCCCCCAATATGGGACTTGTCCACTGAAATGAACCAGTAGCCAAGAAGTGCAGTACATTGAGCACCTTTTCCAGGGGGCTCAGTGCTTGGGAGCACAAGGTGGGTGATGTGAGGTCATCCTCCCACTCCCTGACCAGTTCTAGGATTATGGGTGGTGGAAACCTTTACCTCCCATACACCTGGTCATCAGGCCTCCCAAAAAGGCTGGTCCTGGGTAAAAAAATGCAGGGCCTGGCTATCCTCCTCCTCCTGCGGTGTCCCACGACCACTGCTGCGAGGAACGTTTTTTTCATCGTAGCATCTGAGCTTGTTTGTTGGTTGCGCGCACTTTTATGCTGCTTCCTGCTGGCGTATGTGTTTCCGGATTAGCGCGTCTTTTTTGGCGCACGGATTTCCCTGTTCGATTCCATGAATACGTGTTGTTAGCGCGTGTTTGGGCGTTGCGAGCATTAACCTCCTGTACTTCCCCCGTAACGCCCACATTTTCACGCATTGTTCCCCATTCTGCGTGTTACGCCCCGTGTTCCGCCCACTTTTCTTGTGTACGCTACATGATGTGTGCTTTCCCTGTGCGCGTAGCGCATGCCGTTTAGTGACGTGTGCGCCCGCGTGCACCACCCATGGATTTGGCGCATATACCAGGTTTTACTAGCGCAGCACATTCCATGAATCAATGAACGGCTGCGCGCGTGGGTTTGGCATGCGTGCTCTGTAATTTTCACACTTGCGCTCCCCTTTTCGGCGCGCATTTATTCCATGAATTACCCTGATTATATATAAGTATTTCATCTGTGCTTTACATGCTAGGCGAGACCCGGTTGTATTGCCTGATTGAAATCCGGTTGGGGTGTCCTGTCTGGAAGGGGATGCCTGCAGGGTGGGGTCATGGGTGTTGGGGACTTGGGTGTCCCATGTGGAGGGGGCTGTGGTGTCCCATGTGGAGGGGGCTGCCTGCAGGGTGGGGTCATGGGTAATGGGGGCTGGGGTGTTTGTGTCCCATCTGGAGGGGGCTGCCTGCATGGTTTGGTCATGGGTGATGGGGGCTGGAGTGGAGGTGTCCCTTCTGGAGGGGGCTGCCCGCACGGTGTGGTCACGGGAGATGGGGCTGGGGTATCCCATGTGGAGGGGACTGCCTTCAGGGTGTGGTCACAGGTGATGTGGGCTGGGGTGTCCCATCTGGAGGGGTATGCATGCAGCGGATTGCAAAGTGCAGACACCCAATTTGGCTGGGATGCGGCTGGGGATCGCAGGGTGTTTTCGTGCAACTAGGGGATCGTGGGGTGTTTGAATGCGATTTGGCTGTGGTGCGGCCAGTCATCGTGGTGTGTTTTTGCACGATTTGGCTGGGGTGCAGCCAGGGATTGCAGGGTATTTTCGCATGATTACGCTGGGGTGCAGCCGGGGATCGCGGCATGTTTTTGCTCGATTTGCCTGGGGTGCAGCCGGGGATCGCAGGGAGTTTTTACACGATTACTCTGGGGTGCGGCCGGGGATGTAGAGTGTTTTCACACGATTTGGCTGGGGTACGGCCGGGTGTTGCAGGGTGGTTTTAAACGATTACACTTGGGTGCGGCCCGGGATCACAGGGTGTTTTCACTCCATTACGCTGGGGTGCGGCTGGGGGTCACGGGGTGTTTTCGTGCGAATACACTGGAGTGCGGCCGAGATCGCAGGGTGTTTTTACGCGATTACACTGGGGTGTGACGGGGATCGCAGGTGTTTTCGCACGATTACGCTGGGGTGCAGATGGGGCTTGTGGAGGGGTAGCCCTTGAGTGGGAGGTCATGCATTTTCTATGGGGTGTGCCTAGTGATAATGGGCCGTTTCTGCACGATTTAGCTGGGGGCTGTATGCCGGCCAAGGGATGGCGTGGAGGCTTACGCTGTGTTCACTTGCTTTATACTGTGCGTGTTGGGGGCGTTACTTGCGCAGCTTGCTGTTACATGCGCAACGGTACTGATATCTCTGGGAATCCATGAATATTCATGCCGCGCAAAGATTTCTCTGTGCCACAGCTAACACAGACTACTTCTTGCTGCGCGACCCTTGCGCCTTTTATGCGCCCGATTCTATGAATTGGGCCGAATGTTTCTCATGTATGAATTTTGCCATTAGCGTGTTATTTATTTTCGACTGATAATAGAAGATCCAATTGGGAGAAGCACATGTGTTTTAGAACAACTGTGTTTATGTTCCTGCTGTGATTTTGGGTTATATCCTGGCAGGAAAAAAGGAGGGAGTGTAGGAGTATTAGCTCCAAATTTTAACATTTAGACTCAGCATTGTGGCATGCACGTGTTAGCGTGGGTTTGAACTTCAATTGGGACCCAGGGTGTGAAACTCATTGCTGTACTGAAGAGTGTGAGTCTCAGACAGAATTAAATAGATGGCAATGCAGAGACCACATGATTGAAATTGAACTTTGATTCAGGATGATATTTCAATGAACTGAGCTGCACCCAATATAATACTAACATAAATTAACATACTAATTAACCCAACCCCAGTTAACATGTAACTGAACCTCTTAATAATATTTAGTGAATATTAGTCGATGATGAAATAAGCTGAATGCGGATTGGGAAAATGCATGATGCTCTGGAAATGGGAATTTAAACGTGCAGGCTGAATCTGCACTGGGTGATAAACAAAATAAATTTGAAGATCTGTTCTACTGAAAACAGGGCATTGCATTATAATAGGAAGCACAAGAGAGATGTATTGTTCGCTCTCTTTATTTTCATATATAGATACAAAATGCAGACAATAAATACATACATGTATGTATGCTGTTGTTAAGGGTATACAGTATGTTCATTATCATTATACACCAAATGCTGGCATGAGTCTGCATTCTAATGGTAGGATTGGATATGTGTGGTAGAGGGTAGAAGGGTTGCATTGTGTTAGGGGCAATCAATGAGTGTTGGCCTATGTGAGCAACACGTGCCTGACTAAAGGTGGCAATCGGGAGGGAGCGGGACATTTAGGGTGCAAAGGCTGCCAGGAACGTTTACTAATCTGGGGTAATTTGTTGGATATGTCATGCAGTGCTGAGCGAGGAGCAGCTGTAGTTTACATGGGGAACCCTTTCCCCAACCATAATGTCAATTCCACCTGATTTGCCACCAGCATGAGTTTTCCATGATGCTGATAAACCATTATAAATGCCTCCACCAAACATTTATTGGTGAGGCATTTGCACTTTTTTCTAAAATGGAGTGAAAAAGCTTAGAGTAAATGTAATGTTGTTGGGACATATACCACACAGTGCTGCCATTTATATAGTCTTCAGGCCCTCTGGTGGATCTGAAAGAGAGGGTGGGTGTTATATTAGAAAGCAAAGAGCACATTTGTAACACAGCATTGCAATTGTGTTGATGTGTGAAGACAGCACCCTGAACTCTAAGTGATAGTCCCTTTCTAGGTGTCTTATGTCTAGAACCTAGAGGCATTTGTGTCCAGAAGGAAGCCTTGCATGCCCATGGTTGTAGGAAGCATGAGAAGGGGCTGTAATATGTAAGTTGTTTGTAGAGGTATAGAGATATTTTTTTCGATGTCTGCTGCTGGGTAATTCAATTAATGTGTGTAAGGGACTTGGTTGGTATGAACATAATTATTGTATTTATTCTATTCATTGGGTATTTGTAATGAGCCTATACAGCAACAAGGTGTTTCAAGGTACAACAAGGCAAAAGGTGGGACAGGGATGAAGAATTACAAAAGCGGTCTTACTAGGTCTTGTTTAATTCGGAAAGTGAAAGTGCAGTAACAAGAAGTGCAGGGGAGTGGGGAGATGGGGGAAGAGCTGTTCAGAGCAGGATGTGCTAATGCTAAGGAAGGAAAGGAAGTGCAGGTCAGAGTGGAGAGCACACAAGTGCTGGGGAGAAGCGGGGGATGTTGGCCCCTGGGCTAAGCGAGTGCTAAGTAGAGGCCAAGTGGACAAGTGTCAGGGGAATGCAGATAGTGCAGGGAAATGAAGGTCCACATGCTAGGTGTGGGGACAGGGCTTGATGGGCTCAATTAGGGTGTAAGCCCAGCCAGGCTAGTGCAGCAGGATGGGGCTCCGTAGGGCAAGTGCAGGTAAAGTGGTGTGGGGTCAGGTGAGACTGCATTGCTGGGGGAGAATGGGCGAGGAGGGCCTGGTTCCTGTATGAATCAGAAGGAACCAGGAAGCCAGTTGATGTGGCGGAGGGGGACTTTAGCAGGGGAGGGGGAGAGGGAAGAAAACATATGTTGTTTCATTGTAGAACTTCTTTTTTCAGACCCTGAGTCTTTCTCTCTCTCTCTCTCTCTCTCTCTTTCTCTCTCTTTCTCTCTCTCTCTCTCTCTCTCTCTCTCTCTTGCTCTCTCTCCCCCCCCCCTAGATACATTATCCACCACACGCAATAAGGCACTTGGTATGTCAAATTAGGGGAGGATCCTAACTTGCGCCTCCCACTCATTACCCTACTTAAACTGCTCAGGGAAGGTGCCTGGAATGTGGAGAACCCAAACACTCATTTCACACTTCTAAGTTTACTCGTAGGCAGGTTCAGAGCCATTGTTGCAAAACTCATTTAACTTCCTCAGGTGCTGTTCTCAGGGGACACTTGCTGTTGATGTTGCCCTTTGGTGCAATGAGCAGTGTTTGTAAGATGTTCGGGTGGGGCCTTAACCCCTGGTTGTTTCTCTAGAGGTCAACGTTTTTCTAAAATGCCTAACACCCCTCACCACACTGCACACAGCCAAAGGTCAAAAAAGAGTCCCCCACCTGCCCACCCCTCACCTGCTGCTGTGTTAGTTCCATAATGCAAATTTCATAAAAGAAGCTGAAACCTTGTACTGGGTTCTTTAAGGGGTCGTCATGATATTAGGAACTGGCATTATAAAAGGTGAAGTGCAGTATCCTCAAAGTGTGCCATCACCTCACATAAGGGGTGCCATGGCTGCAGGAAGGTGAAGAGAAGCATGTTGACAGTAAAAGAATGGAGCTTGTGCCATGGGGTGATGGTAGGATGGCAATCCCACAGCAATTAAATATCAGATTCAGAGTATCTACAACCGATACTGGGCACTGACATCTTAGCAGATCGCATTGCCAAGCTCAGTAAAGAGCCTAAAGCATTGAAAACGGCAAAATGGCAAAAGACACAACAGGTGGACCCATTCAGAACAAGCAAATACCACCAAGGTATGTGAAGGCTGTGCATGTGGAGTTAGATTACGGCTGGAGATATTCAATGTATACCTGTTCGCCCCGCAGCCTAGGGTCCCCTAGATTTGAAAAGAATCATTGATTCCCAAGCAGGTATGCAGTATTAGAATCTGGTGGGCTGTCCTTCAAGTGCCATAGAGGGGCTTTCAGGTGTTGCCCTCTGCACAAGCTGTTAACTGTCCCCACATGGTGATTCCTGGCGTTAGGAAGGGACTATCTCTGCACCTATTTGCACTTCAAAAAAGCTGAATTCACATGTGTTTTACTTTTTTTTTTTATTTCCCAGCCATTTTTATAATGTATGAGATTGCATGGAGGGGACATTTTGCACTTCAGTGGAAATATTTATTTTCCCCTCTGAATTTGTTAAAATGACCTACCAGGTGTTTGAATAGCATGTTTTCCATTTCACCAGGGGATGCTGTTAAAAGCTAATGAGGACCTGTTTATTCTCAGAGGTAACAGCATTCAAAGGATAATCGGAAAAAGGGCTTTGGCTGTTCTTCCTTGGAACCATGGAGGGAGTGCATATGATTAATGCTACGATGGGGAGGAGTCTTGGCAAGAGGTTTCAAGCAGTAATGGGGCATACTGGGCTAGCAATGTTCAGTATGAAAGTTTGTTTTGCTGTGGCTGAAGTTGTCACAAGGGATCGTGTCAGTGGGACAGACGTTGTGAGGATTGTAATATTTGGTGTCCTGTAGACCAACAGTCAGGTTGGGCCGATAGGTTTCAGTAAATAAAAAGGCGTAGTGTAGTGACTGCTGCAGGAGTAGAAGAGTGGGCGTTTCAATATCTCGGTTAATTACATTCAAGGGTCCTGAGGTTCTGGGTCCTAAGTCATGGAATGCAGAGGTCATGGTTATGGACTGATCTTTGGCAATGTATTGTCAGTGTCTTCGCCACTTCCTCCTTTGCCATATCCCTATCAAGTGCACATAATTATTTAAGGGGCATATATTCTGCCTCTGGGTGCACTTTTGATTGAATGAGCAGCATTCAGGAGAGAATTTTCTGTGTGTCTCTAAATGTGGGAAACGCTCTATGCATATTCATTCGATTGCAAAAATCATTATTAGGTTCTGACCCATCATCTTTTTGTTGTAATCACAGGAATGTTGTCCAGGTCCCAGACCTTTCGTCCACTCAGTAATGTCATTCATTGGCAAAGGCTCATCATGGAAACATCCAGCACCGACTGAGGTGTTGTTGCTAATGGAAAATGACCATACAGTGGGCCTCATTCCAACCTTGCTGGTATCCTGGTGGTAAACTTGCCAGTACAACAGCAAAGGCTATTACTATTTCTGGCACTCGGTCCCGTGACATTGCCGCCAGATTATGAGTGCCGGAGGGACAGAGTTAATCCCCATTCATGGAGCACCGTAGGACTCCATGAGTGGATTTGCTATCATTACCGACAGGTGGTGGTAATAGGGGCTTTTATTGTGGGTATGGTGCCTGTTTTACCTCCAGCTTTTAGCTGGAGGTAACACAAGTGCCTCACCGGCAAACTCATATTCGGCCGATCAGGTAAACAGTAGTATCCTTGAATCCCGGCACCAACTCAGAATGAGGCCCAATATTATTTTTCATGAGCTCTCACAAATGAAAGGAAACCACATTAGAGTACCAAACAACAGTGGAACAGAATGAGCCATGGCTTTAATGGGCAGTATGCAGTCGAGAGGACTGCTCCATAAAGTTTTAAACCCTTCCAATGCTAGCAGAGGGTGACTGTGACACTTGCAATGAAAAGAGGTGTGGCTGCAATGTGAAGTACACAGCAGACAGTACTGTGAACATATACCTACAACACGTTGTGTGTTAACACAGTGTACACAAAATACTAGTATTCAGATTTTCTTGGCGTTTATAGTTCACAATCTGGCTTGTCTTTTGAGCGCTCCTCCATATTTTGGGTGTCTTATGACATACCAAACTAGGGTTATCAATTACAGTGATCTTGAGTGGCATGGTCTGCTACTTTCTGTGGAAAATGTTGCTCTTGATTTAGAGATCTGTGCAGTCAGATCAAATCAATCATTGGAAATTACTTTGTTTAGATGTGAACCAGCATTGTAAGTGCACTTGCCAATCTCTCTCTTGGTCTTAAGTGCTACAAGGGCCATTTTCATAGCTGCAGAATCTGTGTAATGGCAATGCCTCTGTTTCGTGTTTGTTTGAAGTGCCACCAAGCTGAAGTAGAGTTTCTCCTTGTGGGCATTGATTCGCACTCTGCCCACAACACCAAGCCTCCTCATCTGTCCAGACATGTATTGCAGAACTTAGCACAGAGATTTTTGTCAGGTATTAAGTGGAAGCTAGTCTCTCAGGATGCACATGTTTTTTGTATTTTACACCAATATGAAACATATATTTTGAAACATGTAGCTCTTTAATGCTAACACCAAAAATGCATTTGCATGAGTCTCTAATTCACCAGAGTCCAACATGCTGCTTTGAGCATGTCCTCATGTTTAACTTGAAATGCAGAGTATTTTTTTTTTGTTTGTTTTATTTGGTTGGTTGAAATTAATCAACCTTTCAAATATAAAACATTAACAACAAATTTGAAATGTGTAAAAACAGAAGGTAACAGAACACAATTCACAACAAATGCAAATATAAAATAAGCAAATGAGCAAGTAAACAGAGGGCTAGCAATGCACAGAGTCTAACAATAAACAATTCAAAAAATTAACAGTAGCTATTTGTATTGCTGAGCACGAAGGGTTTAAAATTGCAGCCCAACAATCTTGCAGGTCTAGAAGACCTAGGTAAAGGCAGTATTTTGAAAAGTGTGTCTCTCTTTCACCACGGAGAGTCACACATTCAGTAATCAAGTGAATGAGAGTTTCATGAGTATCTGGTGTCATACAAAATCGGCAAATATTACTTGATATAGGCAGAAGTTTGCGTCTGACTTGTGTGTCTCTTGTGAGATATAGATTAAATCTCAGGCGTAGAATGCCTGAACGGTATTTGGGGGAAGGTGATAACAACAAATATGATGCCACTGTACACATTTTTTTATGAAGGAATCTTAGGTCATCTCCATCTTTATACTGAAGGCAGATGTCTCTAGTCAGAAGCCAATCAGATTGATACATTTTGAATTTGGCTCTGTGAGGATTTGTTAATAAAGTTTCAATTGAGACCTCTGCAATTGTTAGAATATGGTAAGCTTTTGTTAACCATTTGTGTATGAAAACATGTGTAACAGAGAACATATAATCAGACAACAATTTCAGTATGGAGTTGTGAGGAGTAGAGAGCAAGCATTTTCTGAACAGTGTGCAAATACGCCAATTATAGAAAGCTTGCAATGAAACAAGGCCCAACTCATAATGCAGAGTATTTGAATATGAAGGAAACAAGGGGGACGGGTGAAGAACACGTACTGGGCTTGTGTTTTAGTCTGATAGTATTGTGATTGCTATGCCTTCTGAATGTACCTTTGTCTGGGGATGGTCATTTAAAACAATCAATAGGGTAAACCTGATCATGTTTACGATAGGTATAAAATAACAAGTGTAATTGAGTTGTCCTATAATCAGTGCAGGGTTGATACTTTGTATGTAGACTAAACTTTGTAAATAATTATATTGATGAGCAAGCAGGTTAGATAGCTAACAATGAATCATGGAGTTCGACCTACTGGTTTATTCTGTTAGGCTTGAAGATTGTTGACAAGTATAAACTCAAGAGGAATTTAACAGTTGCAACATTGTTTTATTTTTTTATTTATTGTTATAGTTGTTAAACAACTTTTCAATACATGTTTTTCTTTTTAGTCTAAACAAGTTAGAACAAAAGTCTTTAAGTAACAGCATAGTCAATCATACATTTGATACATTTGATTAATTAAATAAATTGAATGCAACTCTTGCCAAAATCATCATGATACCAAGAGGAGAAACAAGGATAATAAAAGGAAAATATTTAAAATAACATAGGAACAATAAAACTTGATATAATGCACAGTGTCAGTCCACATAAAACCGTCACTCAAAGTTAAGCATCTTAAGGAGCAGAGTTCTTTCCTTCAACCACATAAATCACACTATTAGACATATTAGCAGTAATTTCAAGCTAATCATCTAGTTTTAGATGCATTATAAATTTAACAATTGCAATTTGAACTGGCGATGATTTAGAGGTATAACGTCTCTTACACAGAACATCTGAAGTTCAGTTAATGTATTGTTCAAAATAAGGTTTCGATAGTAAGTTTCGTTGACTAATCAAAGACGAGCACTCTGTTAAGAGATGTACAGTGTTCTTGATTGCCGCAGAATCAATAGCAGTTCTCTTCATCAGTTATTTGGTGCCATCAGGCTTGAATTGCTCTAGTGTTACATAAATTTAGTTGATAATGTAATAAGATGTTACGAAATTTAGGGTTGGGAAACTTCAGAAGGTATGGTTCAGTTGTACACAATCTTTTTTCAATTAAAGGATTTTCGTGAATTACTCTGTATGTTTTACACTGAATTATAGTACTGATCCAATCATAACACATTAATTTATTTTTATCTCTAGACGGGTTGGAGATCACAAGTTCTTCCGTAATATCTGCAACAGTCATTAAAAAACAATACATGCTTCTTCCATTTTTTTTGGGTACTCATGGCATGATTCTAGCAAATAGTTTTCAATCTTATTAATAAGCATATCTTCATCCTTAGCCATACATAATGTTCTATGTAGTGCAAGAATCTTCCAAGTGCTCATAACATTCAAGGATGGTAATCCCAATTCATACCTGACAATACAGATGGGTTGACTATTTGGAAGGGTCAGGATCCGTTTTCAAAACTGACCTTCAAACCATGCCCAGAACTGCAGTGTTTGGATTGGTTTAGTTTCTGTACCATAAAGCATTGTTGGTATAACCTTTTGCATGTAAAACAGGATGAGGGTTAGGCAAGAAAATGTCCCATATTTTGCGTGGATTAGTACAGCTTGTGAGGTCAATGATCTGACCTTCGCTTGTAATTCAGTCAAATAGGGCTCGTCACCTGGGTGGTTGATGATGTTAATTCCTAGGTATTTATAGTGATTTACCACTTCCAGTTGGTGACCGCCAAGATACCATTCATTATTAAGTACTTTCCTGCGTGTCTTTGCAAGGCCGCAACTCAATATTTTGGTTTTTGCGACAGTTAATTGCAGCATGTTTGAACAAGCATATGCTTCTAAGGCTGTCACAAGTTCTGAAGGCCAGTGGGCGTTTTTAACAGTAAAACTAGGACACTCATTTATAATAACCATGATACACGAGATGTACCTAGTCATGGGGGATCTGATATGATTCCACTAAAGCTATGGCCCATGTCGGCGATGAACAAGTTAAATACGATGCTGCTAGTACTCAGCCCTGCTTTAGTCCACAATAAGTATTTTTTGAGGCTGAAAGGTGTCCCAGGATTGATAATCTAACCTGTACAGAGGTGTTAGAGTGGAGTTGCATAATAAAGGTTAGAAGTAGAGGAGGGCAAGCTGCTTTCATAAGTTTATTCACCAATAGAGTTCTGCTAACAAAATCAAAAGTAGATCTAAAATCTACATAGGCCATGTAAACTGGCTGGTGTGAAATCTTAATTTGCTGTTGGAATGCTGTTATCGTGGACACATTTATCGTAGTACCCATACCAGGAATTAATCCTGTTTGGTGATAATCAATGTTTTTTGTTTGGATAATCCACTTGCTCAGGTCTCTAACGATAAGCCTTGCAAAAGATTTCCTGGCACTTCTAGAAGCGTGATGGGGCGATAAATGTCAGGTGAGTACCTATCCCCCGTTTTAAAGATGGGTACAATCATAGATGGCAAGCCGCTGGTATTTTCTTAGAGTCGAGCACTTTAGTGAAGACAGCATGCATGATTTGTGCCCATAGTTGTGGGCTAGATTTCATGATGAAGTTTGTAATGCCATCAGGGCCAGGTGCTCTTGATTTATTGAGTTTAGAGATGTAATATTCAATATCGTCAAGGTCAAACAAAATGGTCAAGGTTGACAGTTCAAGATCAGGCACACTAATCGCCACTTTATCAACAGAGAATAGGTTTGTGAAATGATCTACCCAGCTCTGTTCTGTGACTGCGTTAATTTGTAAAGACAATTGAGACGTAAGTGTGGGGCGATTAAGTAATTGTCATGTGGCTCTGGAGTTCTTTGATGCCAAGGTTCGGAGCATGTCCTTGCCGTCATTCTGGATTTCTTAGAGAACACCCAATTTCTATATTCAGCAGAAGCTGAATCTGCCATTGATTGCACGGTAGATTCAGCTTCTTGATTATTTGTATGTTTCTCCACAAAGCTGTTTTACGTTGTTTAAGGTCAGGCTCATGCAAGTGTTTCTGCTTAAAAATAGGTTTATTTTTCCTATTCTCAATCTCGGTAAAAAGTTGAAGGGCTGCAACATATGGATCCTCGGAAGTCGAGGATGTATTAATAACTTGTACATTGAATTTTAAACAGTAGTAAAGACTGTACAGCCGATCGTCATTTAGTCGGCCATTGCAGACCACTAGGTCTTTCACTGTATGTTCTAGATAAGGTATGGGTTTTTCGCAGCAGCATGAGACGGTCAGCTGATCGTGGTCACTAAACGATTGTTTTTTCACCACAAATTTGTCAATTGTTACAAAGGTGTACTGATCAACATATACATAGTCTAACGTGGCTTGTTGTTTTTGTCTGCACCAAGCAGGTATGTGAGGAACGTCACCATCCACAGCACCGTTAAGCATTAGAAGGTGACGATCAGCCATAAATATTCAGCGACATATTAGTCACATTGAATATGTCTGGTAACATTTGCTCTTTTGTAAACAATATAATATGTTTAAAATATTTAAAAAAGAAAACAATTCTAAATTTTCTAAGATGGGAGCATTCCGTTATTAAGTGTTGAAGAGACTCTGGATGCTCTTTGACTTTACAGAACCTAAATGTGAGATTGCATTTTTATTACAGGATGCTAGCTTCATTTTAGTTGGCCACAAGTTTAATTGCATTAGCATACAGCGGGTCAGGAAACCTTTGGAGGTGAACTGGTAGTTTGTGCATTGGCTTTACAAGAAAAGAACCTATCTTGAAAGTCGAATATATATTGCATGCTTCCCAAGTCAATCTCCAGTCCCACCACCAGAGTTTTAGCTTCGCTTTATCTGGAAAATTCAGCAATAGTTCTAGTGTTATATCTGCAAGTTCAAGGATTAAATACATGTGGACCTTCCGTGATTGTAGAGGTCCTGTGGATGTTGATATGAATATGGTTTTTAGTGCAGGTAAGTGAGTCTGAGAATCGGTTGAAGATATCAAGCACTTTCTATATGCAGCAAGAAGTTGCCAAGTGACACTGGCAGCCAATGATGTGCAACCTAATTCATACCGAATAATAGGAATAAGAGTGCTTGAGGGGATTGATAAAATACTCTTCCAATAAGCTCCCTCTAAAATATCCCACCTTGTTGAGTTTGGAGTAAAAATGTTTTGCACTGCCTCAGTGATTATCAGAATCACTTTCTGCTTATAAAATGTCAGTCCAGTATTAAGAGAAAATGTACCATATTTTCACTGAAGAGCTCTACCTTGGGTAGTTAGAAGCTTCATTGTGATCTTATTCTTCGTGGAGTCCACTATTTGGTGTGGAAATGTTTTCATTCTTTTGATGCCATTCAATGTGTGGCCTCCGTGGCTATTTCTTCTGGGGTAGCCTTTGTAGCATGTGCGGGCTTCTGTCCTTAGGCGTGGGATGGTGGAGTCTTTTGTCCGTCTGGGGGCTACCCCCCCTATAGCTACCCCCAGACGTGAAGTGTTTTTGTGTGTGAAAACTGTGTTCTAATTAACACTTCAGGGTGAACTACGAACTACAATCCAGCTCTCCCTGAATGTGAATCAGTGAGTTTTAAGATTAACACCAAGGTAGCTGTAATGTGAAACTTGGTTGAGTGATATTTTTGAGAGAGACTAGTTAAAGTTGAAGCCTGCTTTTGGTAAATGATGACGAAAAATCAAAATGTTGGACTTTGCAGGATTGATGGTCAGAAGGATAGTGTCTGCATAATTTGTCAGGGCTGTTAACTTCCGTTGAAGACCTATTGGAGTTCTGTCCGGGATGACTAAGTCATTGGCATAAAGTAACCATGGTATTTCTGTTGATCCTAATTTAGGCAGGAATGATTGAACATTCTCAAAGGCTGTATTTATGTCCCTAATATAAAAATTAAACAGAATTGATGCAAAATGCAGCCTTGTTTTAACCCTACATGGGTCAGAATTTCTTTCGATAAAAGCCGTCAGTAGTAAGCTTGACTTAAATAAAGGTATTTAAATTAAATTGGTGAATCAAATAAATAATATGGGGAGGACCTTTATCATCTAAAGGATTTTGCCATAAAATCTCTCGAGATATCGAATCAAACACTTGTCTAAAATCAATTAGAGCTAAAAAAATGTTGTTTGATCTTGATTGCTTGCTTCTTGATATCGAAAGAATCATCAAATGTACCACTGTTCCTAATCCATTAACGAACCCTGATTGATGTCTGTCCAATAAATTATTAGCATCTAACCATTGTGTGAAATCACGTAATACTAACCTAGCGAAAATCTTACCGGGTGTATCTGATAGAGCTATAGGCCTATAATTGAAGGGATTATTTCAATCTCCTTTTTTAAAAATAGGAATTATAATGGATTCTCACCACGATAAAGGTACCTGTTGTAGGCTTATAACTTGTTTAAAGATTAGCTCTAGGACATTTGCCCATTCTAAAATGATTGTAATATCAATTGGAAGATGTTGTATGTTTGATGCTAGTTCAGGGCGTTTACCAAGGAGATCATTGAAATGTGATATCCATTGCTCTTCATTTATTGAATTGAGTTTGAGTGATGGATTGGCACATGAAGAAAGATCATTAATTAAATTCCAGATCTGAGAAGTCAATTTCATTAATGTGGCTTTTACCATCTTCTCTGCTTCGTCTTGTTTCTTAACCACCAGAATCTGCTTGATTTGATTCCTATATTTAGTTTTTAGTTTGATTCTTTGATCGTCATGGGTACAATTTGGTAGTGATCTCAAGGCTTGAAACAGCTTAATTTTGAAGTCATGAATCAGTGGGAGGTAAGTATATTTGTGTTTAAATGAAGGTCAGGTTGATTGTTGAGTGCTCTGAATAATGACTTTCACATGATAAGTGTAATCAAGTCCCACTGACAATTTTGTGGATTTATTGACTTTAGCTAAGCATTGCGAGATATGTGCTATCTGCGAAGGATGCCATCATGAATAGTTCCTACTTCGATTATGTGATACTAATTGTCTGTTTGAATTTGAGTTTTGAACCAAATGGGGGGTCCAGCGTGTTTCTAAAATTTGATGATCACTTGCAAGGTTTTGAACCCTTTTAAATGATGCAATCAGCTTGTTTGCATTTGAGGAAATAAACACATAGTCAATTGTGGATGAGCACAGACCTCTTGACCAAGTAGGTGTAGCAGGGGTATCTTCAGCAGATTAACAATTTAGCATGACAAAGTATAACATGCATTAAGGAAATCTAATTAGCTGCATACGATTTGTAAAACTGAGCATTAGTTGGTAAACAATGTGCATTGAGATCACCAGCTATGATGGTGGTGCTGATTGGTGGATCTAAAAGGACTAAGTCAAGTGTCGATTCGATTTTGTTGGGAAAGTCAAGATCATTAGATGTCATAGGGTTCCAGTAAATATTCAAAATAGCTGATTTTGGATAGAATGGGTGCTAAGGATTTGTATATGAGATCTAGACTAATTGGATGCCAGGATCCAGGGAATACCATTGCTCAAGATGGATTTGGGCATCCAGTCATGTTGCAATGAGTAAGCCTGCTGCTTCTCAGCCTTTAGGTGCTTTGATTGCTGGTATCCAGGCTATCTGATGGTCTTGCCAAATGGGTTCAGATACAAGCCAGTTTTTCTGCAACATAATAATGTTGTAACAATTGAGACATTCAGCCTTTTTAGAGAGAAGATGAGAGAAGCCCATTGTATTCCATACTGCTAACGAACAAGAGTGAAGAAGATGTGATGTTGGAGGCTAGTGTGTGGTGGATTTAGCAGCAGTTTGAGCCGCTTGAGAAATCCACCTCCATCTTGATTTAGGATATGCTGGTTTTATTAGTAATGGTCGTTCCAATCAAGTTTTTTCTCTACATCTAGGACAGTGCTGTTGAGGGGCTGTTGTGCTTTCACTGGTGAGATTGTCATTAGGCCAGGGTGGTTGTATCTTATAAAAATCAATTTCTTTTTCTAATGGTGCTTTTTTAAACTTTCTAAGAGAAGACTATCGGATCTTAAGGCATCTCTATTCTGCCAGACAACATTTTTTACAGTTATGGAAACAATGATTAATTCAACAGTGTCAAAGCAAGAGGAATCAATATACTTTATTGCCTCAATATCAGCAGAGCTGATGTTCTCTAGATCCGCGATGGAGTGAAAGATCATTAATAAAGTTGATCTATTGGAAAACGGATCAGAGGGATGTCTTTCCATCATCATTGCAATCTGAATTTATTAAAGGAGATTCAGTAAGATGATGAATAGGAACACTTGTAGACAAGTTATTGTTTAGATTATGTGTTTGGGTAATCACTACTTGTGGTGGAGGAGGATTATGAATAGAATTCAGGATCACTTGATGAGAGTAATCAATTGTGTGTGTAGTTAATCATGTAGTAGATTTTTTTTTTCTTTTGTTGAAATGCTAATGTTTAAACCAGAGTGTGATTGAAAGAGCAAATCGTGTTTAGGTCCATTGGTTCCTAGTAAAACTGCTCTCTTCTGCTACAGCATTTTGAAAGACATAGATTCAACATCAATATTGATACAAAAGGACTGTTTAGGTTTATGTGATGGAATTTGAGAACCATGTAAAAAACTCTGATGAATAATTTCTGTTACGGGATACGAATTAGTTGAATATACAGATACATTCATGAGTTTAGCATTGATGGTTTCAGAGTCTGAAAGTTCTTGGGTGACAGGTATCAAGCAATCATTGTTATTAGTGACACTTGCAACACAATTAGCAACCTTACATTCAGATATGCCAGTAGACCCGCTGGGGGAGAGCGACGGGTGGACATCCAGAGCTATTGTTGTTAGTTTGATCACTATCTCATATTGTCTCTGCAGTCACTTCAGACGTTTTATTACTTGGAATGGTGAGATTGTCTACAAATGTTTTGGTTTTCTGTTTGCCATTTTCTTAATTGGATTGGTTAGATTTTTATGGGGTCATTAGGCAACAAAGAGGTCTGTTTATGTTTCTTTTCTTCTCCTGCTTTCTACCTTATTGTCTTTGTTGAAAAACATCATATAAGGGAGCTTTGATTTCAGAAATGTCTACTATTTCTAAGTCTGTAGAAAGTATAGTAGAATGAATCGAAGGAGAAATAGATAGGGGGAGATTAGAAGTAGCTGATTTAGCCAAAACAGCTATAATGGACGGATTGCTCTCCGTCCTGGTCTCCAGCATTATCAGGGTTGGTTGAACACAATTACCGTTAGTCTTAAGATTAGAATCCATATTATTCAGTTTGGGGGACAGGTTCGAGGTTATCCAATCGATCTTGTTTATCAAAGAGTGAAATAAGGTAGTACGTGATACAACTTTCCATTCCAGCATCTCACAAAGCTTAGTGAGGGTAAAGATGCTAGTGTTGATAGCAGCGAGTGCGGTGTCAAGAGAAGAATTGGAAGTAGACAGAACCCAAAGGAATGCCTCGTGTGGTTTTAATGAACGATGCCACAAGGGAGGAATCAGAATCCGATTGAGATGTGATTCTCGAGGGGTCGTCATTGACATACATATTAGGTGAGGTTGAAAGTCTAGTCTCTTGATTAATGGGGATAAGTTGAGAAATGGTATTCAAAGGCACAAAGTCTTGAGAGTTTGGAATCTGGGTGGACTGCATTGATGCAGTTGTGGCATGAAGTCATGAGAAATGTTGTGCAGATGTATGAGAAAATGACGTGGCATGCAAGGAGTGTCATTTTAATACTTGAGAGTAGAGCGGTGGAATTGTTGTTGAATCTAGCATATTAATGGAAGCACAACTTGCATGCCTAGAGAGGGACCTACAATGGCAGTGGTCATGGGAAAAAGCCTGGTCTCCGAATTAGGTGTGATTGAATTCGCACAAGTCTGCATTCTAAGGTCGGAGAGAGCGGAGGCAGGATTAGCATGAGGATTAGGCAAAGCATTAGGAACAAAGGTTACCGCGTGCGTCTCAGATTCTGCAGCTAGAACAGGATTCAATGTTGGTGGCCATTCTGTTTCATCTCTAGAGGTCAAAAATAATCTAATGTCACTGTCAGCATTAGTATTAAGGGTCCTCGAGGGAGCATGGGAGCTGCGATTGAAAATTTCAACTGGAGACTGCTGCGCTGACTTTAGTTGTTTGGTTAGAGAAGCCAAAGCTTGCAGGGGCATACAGGAAGTGAGGCGGTAGGTAGCCATGGAAGGATTTACCAAGATCCTTGTTAGAGTAAGTGGGATATAAGAAAAAGAAGACACTTAAAAAGTCCAAGGGAGAAAAAAAGCAGCTAAAAATAAAATGGAGAGAGAGTATTGACACTGCGACCCTGTGGACCAGCGGTCAGCAGTCAGCACTCGCAAGGGCACTCACACAGGTGAATGTGCATGGGGGCGTGCAGCCGCTTCAATGTATTCCAGGACACGTGGTTAGAAGGCGAGGCAGCATAAAAAGTAAAATTAAGCAAACATTAGCTTGTTTAACAGTATATGGAGTCCAGATTAGTTCAATGAGCTTTTAGGGATAGCTAGTACCCTGTTGTTTCAGAAAGTCAGATCCGGTAATGTTGCAAAAAGCAATGTGAGGATCCACAGCACATTGAGCAGGCTCTGCAGCAGGACAGCAGTCAGCACTCGCAAGGGCCCTCACAAAAGTGTCTTTGTCAAGGCAGGGGGATGTGGCATATACGGTCCACTGGTTTTGATGGTCCTGGTGTTGCTGGACACCTTGTAATGTAGTATATTAATGCTCGTTGATCGCAATGCTTGTAGTGGTAGAGAAGTGCTTTGGATTTTCAAAGTGCTTGAGATTGCTGCACGTGCAGCCAAACTTTTGCCCATTGGTTAAAGCATTGATTTGCTAATCTGTGACTGTCTACATGT
Source organism: Ambystoma mexicanum (assembly GCF_040938575.1). NCBI lineage: Eukaryota > Metazoa > Chordata > Amphibia > Caudata > Ambystomatidae > Ambystoma > Ambystoma mexicanum. The sequence continues at coordinate 541,772,523 of NC_090937.1, forward strand.
TAAGCATACTGGTAGTATTGTATGCCCGTGTAGGGCCAGCATCTAATCTGGAGCTGGTTCTCCACAGAAATTCATGTGAAAGTTTATCTGTGACAACTGTTTATGTGTTGGAGAACAGTACCCTGTTTGATTTTGGCATAGAACACATTAACATTCCAGGACATACAGCAAAACGTACTCTTGTTCCCTAAACTCATTGTTCGTTTGCCAGTGACATAAATACGAGTGCATCACCATACCCATGAAGACCCGTTGCACCACAAGCAATTAAATCTCTGCATTTTCTGCCTGAAATGTACAACCTCACACACCCCAACAACAATCCCTGCCCAACCCATACAACCTTGAAATTTGGTGTATCCATTGCCCAACTCCAACCCAAACACTAGTGCATCCCATTAAGGATTCAGTAACCAGAGCGCACTACCCACCCCCAAACCACACACATCCCTATGGATATACAGTAAGCCTTCTGGCCTCCCTTTACCCACATGTTAAGCTTCACCCCGTCACATGAGTCTCAGGCCCCGCTCAGCCGTCCTCCCCATTAGCGCACCAGCAACACACATTCAACGGGTCAGTAAGGGGGCTTGTGCATCACCCTCTGAACCATGCCCCCTGCCACCTGATCTTCCAGCCATGTCGGGCAAGAATACATCATCTTCAGCCACCAAATTTCTTCAGCTGTGGAAGTCCGTCCCACGTCCCTGTTGCAGTTCTAGCCATTCCCTTGCTTTACCAGGGTACATAAAAAAAACACCCTGGCCCTCATGATACACCTTGAATGTTGCTGGAAAGTATAGGGCATTCATAATGTCCACTGTCTGTATTTGCATCTTAACGGGATCAAAAGATTGCCTGTGTTTTTGTACTGCCTGGGTGAAATCCAGAAATATTGTGAAGTTGGTGCACTGCCTTTCCAGGTTGCTCTTCTGTCTGGATTCCAGTAGGATCACATCCCAGTTCATCACTATTGACCTCGGCGAGGCCCATGCAGGCCGGGCTTTAGCCAGCACTCTATGCGCCTGTTTAATTGAGAAAATGTTTGACAGGCCACCAGGGATTTGAACTAGTACTCCAAAACGTTTTCAGCTGAGAGACCTTCTGTTCTCTCTGGAAAGCCGACCAAGCAGATATTGCTCCTCCGAGACCTACCTCCTGCATCTTCCACTTTGTCTTTCGGAATTTGGAGGTGCCATGCATACTCAGCCAGCTGATTGTGTAAAGCAGTCAGGGCATTATCTGCATCTGAGACCCATATTTCCACTTCACCCATCCGGCCAAATATGTTATGGAGGTCCTGTCAGAGGAGAACAACATCAATCCCCAGCATGTCGATATTGCCTTACACTGATAACTGCTATTCTCCTGTGGCTTTCATGATATCTTGCGTGGATGGGGTCGCAGATGCTTCTGGGGTATCACCTAGCCCCACCTTCCCCTGTGGCAGGCCTCTCAGAGTGGGACAAAGATGTGTATGCCTCCATCTTGCTGGGAAGGTTAGGCTTCTGTGGTTTGTCCCTCGTCATGGTAAAAGTGAAGGTGGTAAATCCCCCTGCAAGGATGTGGGCCACCTAAGTCACAGCCTGGGGGTGTTGTCCACTTTAACAGCTGGGGCCCACATGTGATATGGACCAGGGATGCCCCACTGTCAGGCCTCCTACCTCCCCTGTAGCCGAATCACACTTGTCAGTGTCTCTGTGCTCCACAAGGATGGGGTCTTGACCCCCTCACATGGCATCAATCAACTGCACAAGTTTTGCAGGGTCACTCACCGTGCTGCTTCATCTGAGCTGGCAACCCCCATACCATTATTCGCTGCCCACCTCATGGTGCTGTTCTGGGCCAGGGCCACTGTTGCAGCCTCCACTTCATTACCTGGGTGCCCGAGGGAGAAGTGTCACCAGGTGTTTCATTCTGTTATCCACTCCGCAAGCTTGGACCATGGCTGCATCCCCTCCTCAGCTCCTACGCCTGGAGTCCTTGCTATTTTCCCCCTGGTGGCTCACGCTAGTGATTCTTCAAAAAGCCTCCTCCGTCCACTGGGCAGACTCATTTCACTCCAAGTCCACTGCAGTGGACCAATCCCAACGGTGTCCTCCAGCAGCTTCTTTGCCCCTCTATTTGCCATGTAGCCTGTGGCCCGACACCACAGATCCAGTGACACTGCAGGGATTATGGCAACCCAGAGTATGGTTGATGCTTCGGGCGCATCCCTTCCGCCTGCTCCACACTGCGGCTTTAACCTCTGCCAGCGAGACATGTCCTTCTTCCCCGATCCTCTCCACGGACATGCACTGGGCTCCATCCACCGATCCAATCTCCATCCACCGGTCCCCTCTGCTGTACTATGCCCTCATAGGCAGGGACCCTCCATTTAGGGACCAAAGAGATATTCATGGAGGATATTCACTGGGGATCTCCGGTTATACTGGAGTTGGTGTCTAGATCTCACTGCTGTGCTCTAGTGCCCCGTATGTAAAATGGACTGTTTCATGAACAAATTCAAAATAACAATGTTGGAGTGGATCTAAACCTGGGATCCAGTTTATTACCAGGGTCACCAAGTTGATGAGGCATGATGAGGCACCCTCGACGCCCAGAAGATGGTCCCTAGGCTATCACTTAATCACCAAATGGGTTTTAAACCCTGCACCCATTACTGTTATAGAAAACGAGGAGTGCTTGAAGCTTAAGTGCTTGAAATGAAGTCTTCATCATACTCTCCTCCTCCTTTCAGTGCACATGTGGACAGAGACGCCACATTAAGGAGCATGTGCTGTCATCCCATAAATTGTCACGGATTCCACTAGTCTTGAAATGATAAACAGCATCTTTGAAGGCTGTGTCTTAAATTGATTACTCACACAGCTGTCTCATCAACATGTGCCGCTAGAATCCAACCAGGAAGCCAGGAGAGGCATGCTGCACCAGCAGCACAATGCACAAATGGAGGCAGCCAACACCAATGACTGCAGATATTTTGGGAGTAACAGCAAAGACGGGGTAGCTTGTTACATTCCTCCTGTAACAGCAGGAGCGGCCAACCACTTTTCTAAGCCATCTCAAAGGGGGTCAACGGATACGGAAATCAATTGGAATGCTCACTGAGAAAGTGAAAAATGTAAATGTATGCTTCTGTGTCAGACTGTTATCACATCATTGATCGCTATTTAGAATACTAAAACTACATGTTCAGTGAAATGCTACAGGTCCTGACACGTATGTTGAATCCTCACCAGCCCATGGCACCACCTATGCTCTTGCCAGAAGCAGCAGGGCTGCAAAGTGTCAATGCCTCTGAGCCTGTGACACAAAAATAAAATAAGGAGGAAGAATCAGAGGGTTCACAGGCTAAGCGGTCAACAAACACTAATGTGGTTGCCCAAAAAAAAGTGAATTTCATTAACTCCACTCAGACCAGCTCAACCTCCTCATAATGACCAGTATCATAGCCCACCTCAAAGCTGACCTCATGCGATGACTGCATGATCAGTTTTCACATCCCATTAAATGGGCATGTATCATCCATTTGCCAATGACCAAGGTGCTAACCAATACATCTCAACCCAGCCCATAGATTATGTAATGCATATATAGAACCTTTGATATCACATACTTGTACTCTCTGTTCATTATCAGGGTGCTCTGTGTATTCCACAACCATGTACTGCACTCCTCTGTGTTACTGGTTTGCAATGAATGCAAAAGTCACACCTACACGCACCATACAATTTTCACTCATATGGTAGGCAGGGCATGGATATCAATCAGATCTCTCAATATTTGGAAATCAGCAACAATAGCTGCCCCTTTGCCACACATTACCACTTCACACCACATACATATATTGTGTAACATAAGATAGTTAATTTACAGGTACAATCACTGGCACCAGAAGGCAATGCAATATATTTAAAGGAGTTGCACACATGGGTGAGAGGAGTATGTATGTATTTATTTATTTATTTATTTATATATTTATTTATTTTATAGTGTGCCAAACCCTCAGGTATCTGTGTGTATTACGTAGTTACAACATATTATTTACATAACATACACATAGAATACAGTAGAAACATCAATGGGTATATCAATGGGTACAGCACAGATATATACAAGTTCAGGACAGGGGCCAGGATAATTGAGGTACGTCCTGTGAAAGGAACCAAGATTTCAAATGTTTCCTAAAACAGTAGTATGAAGGTTCTGCTTTTAAGGCTAGGGGTAGCGAGTTCCATCATTTAGCTTCCATTACCGGCAAGCTGCTCCCCCTGCTTTTTCTAATTTAAATCTGGGAACCTTGAGGCAGTGTGCTTGGGAGGACCTAGTAGGTCGGTCAGATATTTTGGGGCTGAGTTGGCGAGACATTTGTATGTGAAAGCTAAGATTTTGAATTTGATTCTATCTTTGGCTGAGAGCCAGTGGACGTTCTGTCTCGCTGTTGAATGTGATGAGATTTGGGAATGTTAAGTGCAGATCTTAGTGCATTATTTTGGAGTTTTTGTGTTTTTTTGGTTTTGTTTGTTTGTCCCTAAGTAAAGGGTATTTCAATAATCTAATCTTGATAGTTTAAGTGCCCTTGCCAGGGGCATGCATCTAGCTGTTGATAAGAAAGGTCTGCAAACGTTGATTAGCTTGCAGGTATAGGCTGTGGCGGAGGCTAACGTGTTGCCTAGTCAAGGTGAGTGAGGAGTCGAGATATATCCCTAGTGTTTTCACTTCCTTTGAAACATTTATACTGATGCCATCTATATTAAAAGCTTTGAACTGAATGTCTAGTTTGTTCAGTCTAGTCTGAGATCCAATGATTAATAGCTCAGTCATATAATCATTAAGACATAAGCTGTGTGTAGCCATCCATTCTTGGATGATTGAATACATTTTGTGGAGCAGTTTCGTGTCAGTGTCATAGTCTCCAGTAATGGGGATAATGATTTGGGTGTCATCTACATAATTAGTTTAGGTGACACCCAAATAGTCAAGGTTATCAAAAGGGGCTTTTTAAATATGTTGTAAACTCTTGGGGAAATGGGGTACTCCACATGTGACCGAGGCCGGTTCAGCCGCTGCAGTCGATGCAAAAACCCTCAAGGTACTATTGTAAAGGATGAATTGAATCCAAGCGATGGCTTAGGGAGAAAAGTTGGCTGCTGCTGTTGAAAGGTGTTTGCATAAGACTTTATGATTCACTAAATCGAATGTGGCTGATAAGTCTAGTAATAGAAGGAGGGGTATGTTACCTTTGTCTCTTATATCGTCCATCTTGGTTTTTAAGTCTAACAAGGCTGTTTCAGTGCCATGTCTCGGTCTGAAACCTGATTATCGCACGCGGAGAAGGTTGTTCGATTCAAGATGTTTCTGTATCTGTAGGTATGCAGCCGTATCAAGGATTTTTAAGAAAAAATATTACTGTTGTTATTGGTTTGTAATGTGTGGGAATGTTAGGGTCAAGGCCAGGTTTTTTTTTAATAGTGGGAGTTCCCAGGCAAATTTTAGATTTGTTGGGACTGTACTAGATTCAAATGAGCTTATTAATGTGGCGATCCCTCTCTGCCTCTTTGATGATGATGCTGGGCGAATGTCCCCCTGGCATCTTAATGGTTTTAGGCTAGTTATTATAGTTCTCTAGTTCTTTAGTGGTCAGCAGGGAGAACTTGAATAAGTTACATAGTGTTGAGTTATGGTTATGGTTTTCATACATATGAGTGTCAGATGCAAGACTCTTTTTTTTGTTTGAATTTTGTCTTGAAGAAGCATTATTTTATACGGCATCTCTTTTTGAATATTGGTGCACCAAGTCAGCTCTTAACTGCAGGTCTCTGATGTTGGTATAGGGGATTACAGGTCTCTAAGTATGGTGAATAGTTCTCTGGTGGATGATTTAGCATTGTTGATTCTATCGTTATAGGTATCACTTTTAGTCTGGTGGATGGTGTTTTTGTAGCTAATGGGGTCTTAAGTGAATTCTTCTTTGTTCGGCGTTGAAGGGTCTTTCTTCCTTTCTTCATTTCACCACTTTTTTATTCTGACGCAAGCTTTTTTAAGGTTAGGTGTAAACCAAGAGTTTAAATGTACACGTTGTTTAGATTTACACATTTTCAGTGGTGCTACTGTGTCCATGGCTTGGAGTAAAGTTTGGTTGTAAAGCTCTGCTAGTAGCATTGGGTCAGTGTTAGTGTTAGCTAAGACATCTAGTACATTTCTGGTAGGTGCAGGAGGTACTATTGATTTACCGAGGTCAGGTTGGATACTACCCTGCAAGGTGAATTGTATGGTATGGTGGTCGGACCAAGCACAGGGTATGCCAGATAGAATATTGGTATCACAGTTAAGGTCTGTGAGCCAGTCTAAGGTTCTCCCTTTGCTATGTGTAGGTAGAGTGATCTATGATCTTCAGGGAGTAGATGGGCAGATTTGCTGATGTGCATTTCTATCTCAACAGGCTAAACACTGACGTTTCTTTCACACCAATATGACCCACAATTCATATTGTGAGATGGCTTTGTGTTGGTGATTTACGAACACCATAAAAGGAAGATAGTGGCCCTCATTACGACCCTGGCGGAAAGGGGTTTACGCCAGCGTAAACATCGCCGACCCTTTCCGCCTGAGTACGAGGTCCCTTAGCGCCATGGTGAGTTTAACGCCTGCTTTTTGCAGGCGTTAAAATCCATGGCGCTAAGGGACCTTGATGTTAATTACGCCACCGTAATTTACGGTGGCGTAATTAACGCCTTCCCCACTCCCATTATGCCCTATGGGGCAAGAATGGGAATGGGGAAGGGCAAAATGGGGATTGGGGACTTACCGCCCCGCCAAGGTCGGAATGGGGCGGTAAGTCCGCCAACCACCATGGCGGAATTGCACCCTTAGCGCCATGGACCATGGTGCTAATTGCACCATGGTCCTCCGCCAAGGTCGTAATGAGGGCCAGTGTGTACAACACTGCCCACTTAAATGGCAGCCTGACGATGCACCCATGGCAGGCATTCATTTTAGATAATTTCTCACTGGTATTTCTCAGTATCCCTTCTACACATCTCAGCATTACACATGATACTCTTCTTCAGGTTATGATACATTTTGAATTTGTGTCAGCATGTGTTGGAGGATGCCCAATACTAAATGATATCCATGTATGTGAAGTTTAGATCTCACAGGTATGTGTGTACTATTCACTTGTGTGTCCCGTTTAACTTCTCTGGTGCAGCCATCAAGGGCTAGGTATCACACAACAAGATGACCTATGGAGCCAGCATAAAGGTACATTCTTGTAAGGAGGGACCACAGGATTATGTGTCCCATATAGGAGGAAAGGGGGTGAATGCTGGACGGTTTCCCCTTCTCCCCCCTTATCAGGATGACACAGGCATATAGAGGCTGACTAAACTGCAGCAGCAGCGGACAGCATGAAAATGAAAGTCTTTGGAACTTTGGGGCAGGGGTAAGGGACGTGTGCTTCCATGAGGACCAACCAAGGGTGGGGAGGTGGAGGGTCCATGGTGAGATGTGGTTAACTGAGGTGCCTGTGTCAACACAGTGCAATGCTGGTGTAGTGGAATCACTCATTGTTGATGTTATCAGGGAGAGAGGTGTCATGGGGTTCCACCAGTTAGTTCAGGGGTGCAGAGTGTTGAGTATGTAGGCGCCCTGGATAGATGTCAAAAGATGTGAAGGAGAAGGCAGAATAAGAAGAGCTTCTAGTGATATTTGAGGTTTGTCTGATGCTATGGTGAACCCTTTGGAAGGCTGGGGTAGAGGTTCTCGGTTTTTCCTCTTGGGACTCTTCCATGATGATTCGGTGTATATCAAAGAGATAACTAGAGGGTATCAGTTCACACTCTTTCTGGAAAGGTAATGCTTTCTGATTTGGATATAAGTCAGCAGAACGTATCAGTGATCACCCAGATACTGTAGCTTTAAGCAGCCAGTGTGGTGTGAAAAGATGGGTTAGGGTAGCATAAGGTGTGCATCCATTTTGCAGAAGCTTCAATCATTGCCAATCCAGCTGCAGCTGTTCGCCAAGTGATTCAGAAAGCAGGATAACCTCCAAGGGGGGCGTTCCTCTACAGGCCTTTTAAAAATGACGTGGAGCATAAACAAATAACTACAATGATTGATTATGCACTGAACGGCAGAGCTGCACAAAGACAAAGACAATGGGTATTGCTTGTCTGAAGTTCTACCATTGGAATATATGAAGAAATTATATTGCAGGACCTCAAGCATTCTGTATACGGTCTAGGAAGAAACAAAGAGATAACTGCAACATGCAAAAGTTACTGTGGGCAATCAGTTCCTCCCGACATCTAACGCTTAGCCCATCTCAGTAGCTCTGATTTTGAATATCTACTGTAAACATTCACTGCAACCCTGTGTTTCTATCCTGCACATCTGTCGCAGTTGTGATCATATTAAATAGATATGCTTGTAAAAGCATTTAGAATAAAAAAAGTACCATAACTAACCCTGGATGTTAGTGTCTTTACTCTAAAAATTATTTTGGTAATTGATGACATCATAAGTGGATCCAAGCCTGGTTCCCAGTTCGTAGAGAAGTTCATCAGTCCACGATTTTAACTTATATTTCAGCAACTCTTCCTCCGGCAATGTATGGACAGGACACACATTCAAACCCTTAGGAATAACAGGGAGAACCCCAGTATAAAATAATATTGACTTTCTCAAACGGCTGTATTAGCCATGTATTGTGGATAAATAGGGGCAACATTGTGGCTAGATGGCTTGGTGAGATGGTTGCTTCTGTCTTTGTGAAACACCACTTTGTCACCCTCAAATACAGTATGTCAGTGTATATTTCCCTTCTCCGGTAAAGAAGGTCCTCTAACTTCTGCTTTGATACTGTATATACCTCTTGTAATTCGTGTGGCTGAGGTGCTGCACCAGAAGTCCTGAATGCAATTACTCACAACTTTCCTGCCAAAGCCATCATTGTGTGTGCTAGTTTACTTGCAACAACATGGTATACTCTACCACTAGTCATGAGTATGCCATGAATAAATGTTTCGCGAAACTGAACCAGACACAGGATGTGCCGTTTGGTAAATGCAATCAATGGCAAATAGCCATCTTGAATCAAAGTCTTTCCACAGAACTAGGAAGCAACTACATTTCAGGCTTCACAGCCTACACATCTGCTCAATCATATTTTGTTCCTCTTAGTTCTGAATATAACACTCCGTTGAAGGAAATTCTCCACAAATTTAAGTAAGCTGTGATATAAATTGCATGTTCAATGCATGCCAGATATAGCTCGGGATTCTTCCTCGTGGTGGAGCTGTAGTTTAAACGTGAACCCGTCAAGCAAACACTGTTTATTGTAAGCATAGAATGCAGTGATAGATGTGGCTCATTCACAGTTAACAATACATCTTGACCCTTTCTAGAACTCTCTATAATTATAGTGACTGTTTCCCAATGCAATAGGTTGAAAGATGCCTCAGAGAAACAATCGTGTGGCACATTATTGTAGCAGTTTGAGTTCTGCTGCTTTAAATACGTTTTATGGTTGCTTTGCAATTTTCTAGCATCTAATTTACAGGCTTCACGCTGAGATTGAGATGTGGTGGCACCCTTATTATGACTTGAAAAACAAATGCTTATATTGTTCGCCCTCCCCCATTACTTGTTCTTTCTTATCAGAATCCTTTTTTGTGTTGATCAAATTACCACTGTAAACAGGAAACTGCGAAGGATAATGTCATTTAATAATGATGGGGACACAGCATATTCCATAATTATCTGTATGCTAATGAGAATAAATTGCAAATATGCAGTTATGTCCAAAAGCAGAATCCTTCTTTCTCACTTTTTCTGTGCAGCTATCCACCCTTCACACTTCTGTATGACTATTGCATGTTACTGATATTACTACATGTTTTTTTACAACAAGAACAGTTACTCTGGTAGCATGCATACATTTGGTATTGCCATTGATATGATATGATAGGTTATTTATAACGCGCTTAATACCCAGAGGTTTCTAAGCGCAGATCAAACCTGTGTTGCTCCAAGTCCTCTTGCTTCCAAGTCAAGCATGTTACCCCCTGAGCTATCCTCCCGAGACAATACAAAATAAAAGATGTTAAGGTTTTTAAGTGAGCAAAAGCCATTTCAAATGATGAGTCATGTTGTATTCTGAGGAAGGTTGCTTTCCTCTAAAATGTGTTAAATCCTAAAGACGCACTCTATCAATTTGCATTTGCACTTTATGCCTATTTTTAGTTTCTAAATTACACCGGCACACTTTATGAAGATTCCTTTTTTGATTTTGCAAAAGCTGATTTCAATAACAGATTCAAAACATTGTTTACAAAATAGAGTTTCAGTCACAGTTGGAAACAACAGTTGATTAAATACGAGTACCTATGTTAATGAACTATACAATAACAATAGGGAGGACATTCTGCTGGTACCAGCTGACATGGAATTTAGCGTGACCTGAGGGAACTGATAATCCAGCAATGTGTTCCTTTGACCCACCGAGCACAGTCAGATCACACCCAACCTTTGACTGGCTTCATCCAGGATAGCATTGTTTCCCTGTCTCTTCAAGGACTCTAAATGAAAAGGATCGAAACAGCCAACACTGTGAGCACGGATAGCGGTCTGGAGTTGCTACAAGAGAAAAATAACCACCTAAAGTAAAAGGGAAAGTCAAAAGTAATGTCAGGATGCTGATAAGTCCATTTGCTAGCTAAAATTCCTGTGCTGTAGAGCCCTTGCTTCATCACCCTCGCTGTCCTGCCTTCAGAGACATGGACAGTTTCACTCTATCACAGCTACAGGAATGAAGCATAATTTGTGGTTCCAAAGTAGTCTTCTTGATTGATGATCCTCTTTGTTGTCACGGGAGATAATGCATTGTAACCAGAATACCACAACTTCCCCACTTCACCTCTCGCCTTGTGATGATCTGTGCTCTGTCTGTCAGACATTGGGAATAGATGAACATACCCAACTGTGGCATTCCCAACACAAATATTGCTGGCAGAAAGTAATTTGAGTGTTTCCAAAATAGAGTTGTACCTTTATTATTGGGCCTTTAGTTACAAGTGGCTGCAATGTTTAGCCCTGCGTGACCACACCACATTAGGAACAGAAATCTGTTCAGCCAATCTAAAGGCAATAAATGGTTCCCATTGATTGCTATGCCATACTAAAATTCTGATTGAACCTATTCACTTAGGTTCCCAAAAACAGAAGCATAACTTAATCTCTGTGATAATATGCAAAATCATTATTGACATCACGGCAGGTGAACACACACAAGAAGTAAACGCAGGTCATACAGATCCCTCTGCAATCCCACAAGGTTTTCACCTCCCCCATTTCAACAACTTTTTTGTCAGCCCATTGGTCTCAATCGATGAGTAGAATATTCTATGATCTCACTAAGGAGGGATGCAGTCTTTCCTATTTAGCAGAACGCCAGCCTCTGTGGAGTAAGGCCACTTCTGACACTCAAGGTCAGTATTGGGTCTATTTGAGATGACATTTGCACCTGCATGATGTGAATACAATTAAGAATTATGATATGAAATATCATTCTTATAGCAGTGAAAAACAACCTTATGAGAGCACCCTAATATAATGTTGACACTGTAAACATTCCTTCAAATACAGTTATGGGTGCAGCAGTTTCAAACATTTGAATATTGCTAATTGCAAGATTTCCCTTTCCATTCTGCCTGCAAATATATGGTTCAAAATGTTTTCTCTTTCCAAGATGAATTGGGCCTAATGCTAAAATAGAGGCACAGTTATTCTGAAATCAATACACATTTCACAAACACATTCATTTATTTACACTTGTTTTTCTAACCAACATTCTTAATGCATACATTTGCATTTTTCCCTGACATGTCCCTTCTGTTTTGAGGCTGTGACCACTGGACTCACACTCGTAAATGTTTGAAAAAATACAGTTTAAATAAGTGTTACCTTTCTCATAAATGCCTTCTGTTGGTTTTATGAGCAACAGTCTGTCCAGAAACCTCAAAATAATTAAAAACAGATTTGGTTAGTAGGGGAAAACAATGCATCCCGAAGAAAATAGCAAATCCCATTGATTATGGAAGTTCCTAGGGATCAGATGGAACTAGTGAACCAAGTCCAACTGTGATAAGTGTTCTATCTATGTAGTTTGGATACAGAGTTTCTAAGGTGCCGGTCTTATCTGAAGGAGTGTCTGCATGATTAGGAATACATGCACAACATGTGGATCAAACAACAGAGCAAATGTCTCTTTAGAGGCCAAGAGGCTGTCCAAGGACAAACATTTCTGCAATAACAAAGTGCCACGTGTTGATAAGTTATTAATGAGAGATGTTGATGTTTCAGTTGTACTTTTTCTAGTGATAATGACAATTTAAGACTCTTATACGAGCTAAGTGTGATACCTACTGCATGCCTTCTGCAGATGTCTCCCATCCTGGTATTCATTTGTCTCTGGGGAATGATGGTCGTTTTTTAAAGTGCCAAATGGCAGGCAACACATAATGCAGTTACTTCAATCCTCATTCATTGTAAGCAAGCTGTAGGCTAAAATGACACATATAAAGTCGGTACTGCTGTACGTTGCCTAACCAGATTCATTGAAAGACAAGTGTTTGTCAATGGAGAAAGATACACCATTACTAATGCCACTGTTTAGTAGATAGAGAGTATGGGCAAAGGCCGATTTCCATGAATAACAAGCCACGATTGGTGCAGAAAAGAAGATCTATTTTTGTATTGTGATATTATTTAAAAAGATAAACTTACACAAGTTAAAATTTACATGAAGTATATAAAAAGAGAAAAACGAAAAGTAAACTTTTTAAAAAAGTACAGCAGATCATAATAAAATCATCACAATGCATTACAATTCATTAGAAAGTTCCTCTGCAAATTAACATAGTGAAAGGACCAAAAAAACGTTAATTCCCCACATTAATGTTGACCAGAGCACATTCTTTGATAGTCAGTATTAAAACTTTGAATTTCATTTTTTAAAAGCCTATATCTACGCAGGTTAAAATATGGGCAATCCAAAATCAACTGACGTAGAGTTTCACAAGCATCAGTGACTGTGCAAAATCAGCAAGTAGAGAAAGAGCTCAGTGCATGATCCAGCTTCCTATATTTAGAATGATCTCGAGTGGGAAACTGATTTATTCGCAATCTCATTTACAAAGCCTGCACTTTGTTACATGGAAAGTGAGTGAGGTATAATGGAATTGAGTCTTGTCTGTGAGGAAAATTGCTATATTCTGTTTATGAGGAATAGGCACCATTTAAATCAATAGTATAAGAACAATCATATTTAAATAGTTTCCTCTTCACTCCGTCTGCTCAATTCACCAGCCCCTCCTCAGTAGACCCTATGGTCAAAAGAAGATCTTGCATTTTGCTATTGAAGACATTAGTTGAAGCAACAGAAGACTTCTGAAGCATCAGACCAAGGGCAATATACATAGAATTGTCAGGAGATTGAAGGAACGTTGCATAGTTCATCAATAAACACCATTCATATCTTGCTTGTAAAGATTGAAGACCCAGTTCATGACAAATAATTCAATTGGGGATAGCAAAGAGAGTCCCAGTGTTACTTTCCAGAGCTTCCCCTGGATAACATTAAGCCTATTTCCTGTCTCAATCAGACACATATCCAATCCATATAGCAAGACAGGAACTATTTTCATGGTATAGAATCTGAGAACAGGCATGATGGTACATTTGCAGAGTCTAAACATCAGACATTTCATTTGTGAGGTTCATTGTTTAATCTTTTCATCTAATGTTGACTTCCACATAGTGAAAGAATCAATATTCGATAAACAATAACCTAAATATCTCATACTATAAACTCTTTCCCTTTTTACTGTCCCCCGAGTCCAACACATTGTGTTAGGTTTAAGAGCATTAGAGAAAATAACAATCTTTGTTTTATCCCCATGTGCTTCCAAACTGTTTCTACATGCATAACTAGAAAACAGTGGAGGTTTGTGAAGGAGTCCAATTGCCGTTCTATCAAAAAATATAAAATCATCAGCGAAGGCCAAACAGTGGATTTTTAGTTAACTCAATCTAGCCGGATTCATGTTGGACAACTGCCATAAGGTGTCCATATGGCTGAAATCCAAGTTAAAAAGAGTTGGAGCGAATCTAAACCCTTGCTTAAGACCCAATTCATTTGCAGCAGAGGCAGTAACAGACCTTTTCCATGTCAGGCAAACCTTTAGTGAGTTATTTGTATGGAATCATGCCAACAGTTGTAATATCTTTAACGGAACCACCCTATTGATTAACTTGATCCACAAGTTATTCCAAACAACACAATCAAAAGCATTAGCCATATCAAGGGAGGTCATGTAAATTGTTCCATTGCCATTACGTTTAACATCAGGCAAGAGATGGGACAGGATCATTGCATTCAAAGCAGTGCCCATGCTTTTTTGAAATCCTACTTGAGATCTTGCAAATATACCATTTTTAGATATGTAATGATTCCGATCTCTTAATAACAGAATTGCAAACACCTTGCTTATAGCATCTGTAAGAGCAATTGGCCTGTAATTGCCGTGAAGCAGCGGATCGCCTTTTTTCAGAAATTGGTATAATGATGTATTGCATCCTTGTCACAGGAAGAACACAAGTCACATAAATTGCTGAACAAACTGGTTTCAAGATACTTGACCACAAAAGAGGGGCACCTTTTAACACAAAAGGAAGAATACCATCAGAACCAGCAGCACAGGAATTATAACTTTTTTAAAGAGCCTATAAAATGACATCCACGTCACAGGGGCACTTCCCATACAGCACCAGTCCTGCAGTAGTATCCTTAATGTCAGAGTAACCTATCGGAAATCAATATTTACTGGCATAGAAGTTCATCCATGTATCTTCAGTAATAATAGAATAATCAGAAGCTATTTTATTACCAATATTTTATCAATGATTTATCATAGACCAGAATTTCCCATCTTCATTCTTAACCAATTTATGAAGCATTACCTGGTTATCCACATTATACAGACCAATGTTAAGGGACTTTACAAAAATCTTGTGACACTGGCAGAATTATTTTTTATATACCAGGTGGTCATTACCTCGCAATTCTAACCCCTAAGTTCAATAGGTTTGCTTTGCATGAACTTCTTTGAGTTACATACTCTTATATAAAATGTATGAGCTTTACTCTTTGTTAACCTGACCCAAAGATCTAGAGCTTATAATATTTAAACAAGCCCTAACACAACAACATATTCTATCAGAGGGATGACCACCACACCCATCTGAAAAGAAACAACAGACCAAGGCTTCCTCTGAGAGTAGACTGTTAAAGGCATACCCCCACCCATTATTCCACTTAAGCCCACCTCTGCCAGGAATAACAGAGGAAAGTGCTGGTACCGTTCCATGGGCTTGGATCCCCAAACCTAATGAGAAGAAACGAATCAAATGGTCACTCAAATCTGGGTCATATAGTGAAACACATTTCCTACTCAACCTAAAGTCCTAAAATGTAAATATGTAATCAGTTCTTGAAGATAGATTATCTCTTTGCCATGCAAATACATTTGGATTATGTAAATCATTATAGTCCAGTCTTGAAAGTTCCCAACTAGTCAGGAAGTTATCCCACAACATACCCCTACAAGATTAGACCATGGAACATTGGAATCCATCCACTCAAATTATAATCGGACCCGGCCATGCAACCACAACAGAGTGATCTGGACCTCTAGCCAGCCAGTCCCCAAAGAGTTTGGCTTAAATCAATTGATAATCCTCAATTTCTAACTTAGCTGTGTTCCAATAAATGTTGACCAGAAGTAGATGAGTACTCGCCCACGAACTAAGAGACTACACACTAGCTCCACATAAGAAGAATAGATAAAGAATTAACTAGTCTTCATATTTGAGTCAATGGCAATAATCAACCCTCCACTAGGATGACCTCCATAATGACAAGTAGCCGGAAATGAGAATGAACAAAAACCCTCAATCACACAATTGGAGGTGCAAACAGATTCCTGATTCATTTTCACATAGACTCTTAGGCTCACCCTAGACTCTTTTAGAAAACGATTCAAGTTAGCATGCCCACGCACGTTCCAAGACATAATTTTAGACTCTAAAGCTAAGGTTGTTGAGATAGTCCTGCAAAAGGTTGTATACTAATTGACCTTTTCACAATTGACCTCGGAGAATTGACCTCGGTTGACCTAATTTAGAAGGTTAATTAGGACACATATGCAGGGGGAAACCCCTGCAACTCCGCACCCAATCCAAAACCCCCTGAAATCCCACACCCAATCCCATTATATTATTTATAATACAAAACCAACCCAATACATCTATAAAATAACTAAAATAACATAAAGGTCAATTGTGCAGAAGGTCAATTAGGACCACTATAATCAGGTCAATTGTGCAAAGGGACAATTGTAAAAGGTCAATTTGGATAATACTCTGCAAAAGCTTTAAAGGCTGACTCAATCCAACTTCAATCCTGACCATTGTGCATAAGTTTGGAGCTAGAGGCCATAGCAGATTGACCCTCATTAGACATGTTGTTAACCATGCACAAATGGTTAACAACATGTCTAATGAGGGTCAATCTGCTATGGCCTCTAGCTCCAGAGGCCTCTAGCTCCAGAGGCCTCTAGCTCCAGAGGCCTCACCTGCTCCAATGTTGACCTTGTGCACTTTCTGAACCAAACACAATTTGGTCTACTCAGAGGATTCAATAGCCACTAAGTCATAAAAAATTGACTGTAAGTTAGACCTCTGGTCCCAGACCATATTAGCCACCAAGTTTGATTGGAAATAGCACACCACCCTATAGTTGTTAATAAGTGGTAATGAGATCAGGTCAATATCTTCTGAAGTCACAGAACGCAGCAATGTTATTTCCCTAAATATAAGTCATAATTTGGATCTATTAATTGGTTCTTTTTCTGAAGCCAAGCAAGCTGAGGACCAGCCCATCATTTTAGAGCTAACCTCTTGTTTGTCAATACTTCATTCATTGACCCCTCAACCAATGTTAAGGCCTCAGATCTACATATCACCAAGGATTCCATCATACCAGAAATCAGTTGCTGAGACAAATCAGTAGGTGTAAGGTTGAATCACCCAGACCGATTGCTACCCTCCATAACATTAGGTTCCGCTGTAATTACTAAGAAAAGCAGCTTCCTCCTTATGAACCCTTTTACATTTACCTGGTTGTAATGAATGCTGAAACTTTGGTTGGTAGACCTTGAGCCAATACCTCTTAACTCAATGGTCCCAAAGTCGAAATTCCTTTTTCATTAGTAGAACTCACAAACCCTCCTAACACACCTTCCGGAACAGGGCAAGCATCCCTATCCATATCACATGTCTTAGCACACACTCCAGATGTTGCCATAAACCCTCTACTCCTAGATTTAGTCAAATCTGTACCATTCTCATTCATCCTTACAATATCACTGTCAGTCTGTCTGTGAACACACCCGTTCTTACCATGAATTTCAACCACCTCCTCCTCATTTAATCCACGTGAATTAAAATCAATAATTTACTCATCATTTGGTAAGCCTCAGAGCCATTTAAGCAAAGGGTGCTTACCATTTAGGTTCGGGCAGGCATGTTTACGTTTTTCTTTTCTCATTCTGAGTGCCCTTTTCTTTCCTTTATGTTCTGATTTATTGACTTATGGCTATCTATTTCATCATTACGCTCAGGTACACTTTGGGAAATTTGGTGGGGAAATAGTGTATGCAACTGACTTAGGCAGTCAATATATTCAGTTAAAGGAGTATGAGCATTGGGGGTTTGGCTGATGATCATTGGCAGCTGTATAGAATGCTCCCCTTGACAAGGACTACGGCTTACATCCTGACTAATTACAATACTTTCAGTGTCTGTCAGAACCACAGGTAGGTGTTGACATGTATTTCTGCATTGGGGATTAATGGATCACATTTACAAGCATTGTGGATATAAGATATTCCTTGTTAACTGCACATATTTTGTCCATCATTAAATTCAGAATTAACTTTATCACATTAATTTTATTGGCATTCCCCACAACAACCTCTTTGATATTATCATACATCCGAAGCATGGATTTCACCACTAAATGCAAGGCAGAAATAGAGGCATGACCTAGTGACCCAACTTTTGAAAAAAATTAAGATTACCTCCTCAAATGTATTTTTTTTTGGTGTGAAAAATGACTGTCCGGAAATGTAAAACCTATGTGGTCCTTACACCCAAGGTTGCTAGGTACTGTATTGTTTTTGGTTGTGACATCCATTGCATTACATAATTTAATGAAAGTCTCATCCAATATAACTGAAGACGGTCTCTAGGAGGTGATGATATTCTGTTAGCAGCTTGTTTCTTATGAAGCTGATCAGGTTAGGGAAAATATGGGAGACCTGACAAACCTAATTGTGTGCAATGGCCAGGACCAGGTTTTGGGTCATAGGATCTGGAAACAATGTCAAGCCACTACACATGTCTACCCAGTTAAAAGGAAATTGTATAATGTGAAATACAGAATAAATATTAGGGGGAAGTGTGTACATAAACAGAAATGTCTCTCAAATTCTGGATACAGGTCTATTGCTACATACAGTGCGGGAAGCTGTTCTTACTCTAAATCCAAAGATGTGTATTTGGGTGATGAGATGAATGACACAAAGTATTGAAAGTATCCACATTTCTGCAGACAACAAGGCTAGTTTTATCTTGTATCTTCTCAAAGCAAAATGTATTTATTTATTTTATTTTAGTGGTCATTTATATAGCACCTATACACTTAACAGGCATTTAAAAGTGCTCAACTTCGGGGAGGGCCAGAGAGAGTAGAGATTACATTCATAAAAGGCATTGAATTATTCAGAATTGAAGTGGAATGCATTAGAGGTACAACATAGAAACAAAAAAAACAGACTGAATGCAACATATGAACATACATTATTGTATGTGCCTGACGGTTGTTGCAACAATGCAAGAGCTTTACATAAAATAAGGTAGAGGGTGGAGGGGAAGAGCAGGGGAAGACAAGCAGAACAACGAGACTATCATTGTGCATGGAGCAGCTCTGATAGTGTTAAGTGCTTGAGCCGTAGTGTAGAGGGGGGTGGGTGGCAGGAAGATGCACGCTCACTGGGAGCACAGAAACGAAAATGGCAGCAGATGTAAAAGGACACCTACATTCAAATTCTAGCAGAGGCACACTAGGAGCACAGAAACAAAAATGGCAATGTGAGAATAGTGAATGGAATTGAGTTAGGTGATCTGCCAACTCACAGTGAAGCTGAAGGAGTGCCAGCAGTTCTTGGGGGCCAGATAATCTCAAAAGAGTCCAGAAGATTGTGTCATGGTGTGCTGACGATGTGAAGAAATAAGAAGGCCCTCCATACCCGGAAAGGCACAGACAGTGCCTTTGATGTGGACCTTCACTGAATGGGCATCCTTAACAGACGTTTTATAAGTTGCTGTGCTGTAAACAAGCCTATGAGTAGAAAGAACTATGCTGCAAAAAAACAGTGATTATCATCTGGGTGTGCCAACGGTAGAACATGAAATCAGAAATGTATTGCATTGTTAAAACACGGCAAAACATGTTTACTAAAATCAGAATATCAACAATGAGTAAGAATGCTCAGACAATTACATTATAGAGAGGGAGATACAATATTGATGCAGTGGTGTTCCTTACAGTATTGCCATCTTTTCCTTAAACACTCAGTCATTTCAAGTGCTATTACATTATGGTTCAATGGGGCTATTATATTATCTGGTGCAGCCAGCAATGCCTTCTCAGAGAAATGTCACTGTTCCCTGTAAAGACAGACATACTGGCAGTGTTTTG
Source organism: Ambystoma mexicanum (assembly GCF_040938575.1). Classification (NCBI taxonomy): domain Eukaryota; kingdom Metazoa; phylum Chordata; class Amphibia; order Caudata; family Ambystomatidae; genus Ambystoma; species Ambystoma mexicanum. The sequence goes on from NC_090937.1 coordinate 541,792,408, forward strand.
AAGATTCAGTACATTGGAGACCAGAATCATATTGCTAGGTCTCTGCATCTGCACTCAATGGTGGTGAGGTTACACGGTCCAATGCATTTTATGGTGAAGCCTGAATTGAATATTAATCACAATCATGAACAGCAGTTGTGACACACAATGCAACAGGATCCCATACAGGAGCAGATTCAGATGAGGAGGATCCTGATGACACACTATCTCCAGAATCAAGGATGGCAGAGGTCTCAGGAGAAGCTTTGGTTGATTCCTATTGTTTAGCTGGTACCCGCAACTTCCTACAGTTGGAGGCATGAAACACACATAAGATGTCCTTATACTTGATGGCGGTGTGGGTCATAATGTGGTTCTGCAGTGGTCTTCATCAGCATAGCTGAATAACAATGGTCTCTGATGCGCATGCAGACACACACAATCTCATGGTTTGGAGTGTGGCAGGGCATATCAGAGGTGGACTACAGATTTACCTGCAGATAGAGAAACCTGTTAGCCTTCAAAAGTGACTTACAATAGTTCAGAAGTGACACATTCTCTCAATGGAGAATTAAAGCGACAGGAGATGGAGGAGGGTTCATGTATAGAATGTCCAGTTAGTATGCTGGGGGGTGACAGTCCATGCTGCTGGTTGGGTTTTTTGCAGATCACATGTAGGGCCACCAGCCACTTGATGTAAGTGCAGCCTTTGCATAATCTATTTAAAATCACAATGTTTACATTATTCTATGCTATATTGAATTATAGATGATAGCTGCAATTAAAATGCTGTGAAATATTTAAAGATTTGCAAATAAATATTTCTGACCACTTGGCCGTTAAAATGTGTACCTCTGTCACTATCTATATTCACAGAAAGGCAACACTGTGGAATACATTTCATGGGTTATACTGGTTTTCAAAGACTTTCATTTAATGTAATACAGAGAACATTTAAACCAAAGATACTGGTTATGAAAGTTTAATAGAGCAAGAATGTAGAAGGTGACAGTAACTGTCTGCAGCAAGGCTGGCATTAAAAGATGATTCTTAATTCAAGTAAAGAAAAGGAAGGGTGTGAAACTCAAAACTCAATATATTGACAATCCTGCAGGACAGAATTTAATTTGAGAGAATGAATGAAAGCGAACCTGTTAATTAAAACAACATTATTACCTTCACTGACATGTCACAACATGTTCCAGAAGTAAACTTGCGCAATCACAATAAACAAAATATCCAGTGATCCTGAAAAATAAACATGCAAATTAGGCCTCATTAGGACTTTTGTAAGGCGGTAAGAAATGTGGCAGTAATTCTTTTATCAGCACTTCTTTGGCAGTGGAAATCATGTCCATCTCTTTTACAGCACCCTCTAACTTCTAGTTTGGAGCTAATCCGGAGTATTCATCTTCAGCAAAAAGCTGGAGTCAAACCCTCGACTTTACATCCACTATTCATTAGAATGAATGCATCAGAATTGCTGCTCACGGTAACTCTGCAAAAATGTGCAGGGAGCCCAATGAACGCCAAATACAGAGTCCAACACCACCGTCCGCCACTTGTAATTCCATGATGTGACCAACTGACCAAGTGGTGGCAACGCTAAATGATTTTGGTGCTGAATCACAAGATTTATCCCAAAACACTTAATGAGACTGTGAGATATTTTCATCAGCTGTCTTATATTGAAACTGAAGCAAATCGGATACATGGCTACCACCTTTGACATCCACAAATACAAATCTTTATGAATCAAATAGCACATCAGTTTCTACAAAATACTTAAATCACCAAACCTGCTGATGTTCTAAGCGTTATGAGTCAAACACTGCTTAACTCTGGTGATTTACTGTCAAAATCATTAATCGTTACTGACACATTGGGCTTCATTACGAAGTGGGCGGTAAGGGGTTAATGGTGCCGGTAAAGGCACCAGAGCCATTAACACCTTACCCCCCTATTACGAGGTCTGCTTGCAGGACCTGCTAAGGATGCCTGGTTTTATCTGCGAGTAGCCCAGCATGCTAACATCGGGCCCATCATTAACAGGCCCATTGTTAGCATGCTCCCCATTCCAATTGAGCCCTCTGGAGGCTCAAATGGGAATGAGGATGGTCTGGGTTCCGTGAATGGGGAAATACCGGGCCCTCCAAGGTCGGAATGGCCCGGTATCTCCCCATTCAGGGAACCCCTGTACCTGGTTCCCGGAATGGAGGTAGCCATGCTGCAAATAGCGGCATGGATACCTCCATTCTTGTAATGAGGCCCTTTGTCTTGTGGACTTACCATGGGATTTCCAGCGGGATGGTTGTGATGTTAGTTCCCATTTTCGGAGTCCATAGGGATTTTGTGGAAATACTGCAAGTGGTAATGCCTTTGCAGTAATTCTAATGAATACTGCAGGTAAATGGAAGGATTTACCTCCAGATTTTTTGCTGGAAGAGAATCCTCAACTTTACAACACAATTCAGAATTCTAAGGTTCAATAAATGCAGTGGTCAATTTGTTACTGCAAAAACCTATACCACACACCAAACTGGTACCTACCACTAAACTCATAATGAATATCATTGACTCTGTTGCTTTAATGCAAAACCTTGAAAATATGATTGTGTGTCTGAATACCGATTGACACAGTGAACCATTCAAAGGTGAGCTATAAAAAAGAGGGCGTTAATGGCTATCTCACATTTCTATACTTGTCAATCAACAGAGAGTACCCAAGATCCCTATGGTGAAACAATAAATGGACACAATAAATAGAGTAGCTAAAATGTCCTGAAACAAAAAAGACAAGTAGACAAAATCCAGAAAATGCACAAGGGTGTGAATGGGGATGAGAGAAAATGAAAGCCAAAGATGGCATAGAGAAATTGGTAACACCTGGTTCACCACTTTGGCAATTTGGCACTATCTCAGTATGGTAACTTCCAGGGGCAGCATGTGGCTTCACCCATAAAGTCTCTCATTTCCAGACCAGAGAATGACCACTGTATCAATGATCTGTAAAATCAGGACAGTTTCCCTTTGGCCTCAATGCATTTTATAAATATTATAATAATTTGACATTTCGTTCATCAGAAATCCCCCATATTTTCAATAATTATCTCCACCAAAATATTTCAAAATATTCCCCAATCTTTCTCCCTTAAGATATTTGATATATTGTTTATGCGTCCATTTACTTGATGTAATTCCTTGGTAGCCCATAATACAGTTTTCTTTTTTTTTAATATATTGAATTTGTTGGAAAGGCTCAATTTCACATTGAGATATTTATTTATTTTGTTTTTTTAATTTAGTTTATTTATACAGCGCTTATCGCCTAAGTGCTGACATAGAGACATTAAGTACAAGAAGGTGGAACAATGAAAGGAATCACAAAGAAAGGAGGTAATCTTTCAAATTAATGAGAGGGAGACTGGACAGAGAACAGCGAGACAGAGGGAGAGTGTTCCAGATCTTAGGTACCGAAATGGAGAAAGAGCAAAAATGAGATAGAGCACAGTGAGGGTGAGGAACTACAAGGAGGAAGAGAGATAGGGAGCAAAGAGCACATATTGGAGAGTAGAAAGAAATAAGGGACAAAGGTTGGAAGGAGCAAAACCACAAAGCCATTTAAAAATGAGACATACCAAACTGAAACAGAGTTGGACATAACAAGAGAAACAATGAAGATGATTTAAAGCAGTGCAGATCGAGTCCCCAGGAGAGAGAGAACAAAGAATATGAATAGAACTAGAATCTGAGTATTAGATAGAACAAATAGGCGCAAATCTATAAGCAGGGAGACTGAAGAGTAAACAAGAAAAATGAAAAAGGTGAGTAAAGACTAAATAGGTGGTAAGAAGTTTAGATGCATGGAAAGTGAGGAAGAGGCAAACCTTCCATATAATAAAGAGTTGAAAACAACAGGCAAGCTAAAGAAATGTGGGAAGCTAAATTAAGTAGATGTGGGAGGAGAAAACAGTGCAAGAGGGTGGGAAGCAGGGGAAAAATAAATGGAGGACAGGCCAAATGGGGGAGGAACAGTAGAAGAAGGAAATACTTGTCCCTCAGTTTTAGACAGGTTGAGGTTTAAGAAATGTGAAGACATCCAAGATAGGATAGAAAGGAGATAGGCCAATAGAGATTAGTGCATTGCGTCTGAGAAAGAGGAAAGTAGAGCAGGATTTGAGAGCCATTTGCACACAAATGGTAAGAAAAGCTGTGTGCAGTTATGACAGACAATAGGGGTGAGGTCTTTAAAGAAAATTGAAGAAGTGGACTGAGCACCAAACATTGGGGAACATTGTGACAAAGACGAAACATAGAAGAGGACTGGCAAGACCACGGTACAGAAAAAGTGTGATAAGTGGGATAAGACTGAAATCAGTCAAGAACAGAATCCCAAAATCCAAAACGTGAAAAAGAGGAAAGGAGACTTGAGTGTTGGACTGCATCCAAGGCCGCCGACATGTCAAATAGAATGAGAAGAGAAGACATCTGCTTATATCGAGAAGAAAGAAGATATTATGTTCCAACTAAGAGTGCAGTCTCAGAATAGTGAGAAGTCAGAATCCAGATTGGAAAGAAGGATGGAGTGAGTGTAAATTAACAATGGAAGACAATTGAGTATAAACAATTAGAACATAGAGATGGGTCAAGCAAGGGTTTCTTAAAAAATCGAAAATCGAAGCGTGTTTGAAAGAGGAAGGAAAAATGATAGAAGAAAGTGAACGATTGAAAATAGAAGGTAGTTACAAGCAGAGGATAGGTTGTCTCGGGAGGATAGCTCAGGGGCAACGTGCTTGCCTATGAAGCAAGATGACAGAGCACCACAGGTTCAATCCCTGGGTCTGTGCTTAGAAACCTCTGGGTATTGAGTTGTGTTATAAATAACGTATCATAGCATATCATACATTATGGTCCTTTTCCCAGATGACTTAATCCTGAGCTGAAGATAGCGAAACAACTAAATAAATCCCTGGAACGCAAATGTCGGAAAAGAGCAACCAACCCGAGTAAATCCACTTTCGCTTTGCAGCATCGCAACTATAAAGCTGAAATCCGAAAAGCTAAAAAAGCCCACTACAACAATCAAATTCTTAACTGTGGAAACCCCAGCAAGGAACTCCACAAAATAATGTCTGAGTTTGTCAAACCAACCTGTACCTCAGCCCAATCTGCCACTTCCCAAACACTATGTGACTCGCTCTCCCTCCACTTCTTCACCACCACTATCGATAGAAAAACCTCTCTCAACAACAAACTTGGCCTCCTCTCAAACCCACAAAATCCATCCACCCTATCAACCACTCCCCTGCTCGCCACCGCAACAACAAATCAACCTATTTTCAACTCCTTCAAACCAATCTCGAGAGTTGAATTTCTCGAACTTCTCTTTGCTCGAAAACCATCCTGCTCCCTCCTTGACCCCTGCCCCACCTCAGTCCTCAAAGAAATATTCTCATCCACCTGCGCAGGAGAGTATACAAGAACCATTTTAAATGACTCCCTCAGCTCTGGAATCTTCCCCGATGCCTTCAAAATTGTGCATGTCAAGCATCTTCTTAAAAAAAATCCCTCGACCCCCTGTACCCCATAAACTACCGCCCCATCTCGAACACCAGATTCCTTGGAAAACTCATTGATCAAACCGCATACTCCTAACTAAACGCCTTTGTTGAATCCAACAACCTCCTGGACCCCACACAATCAGGCTTCAGACCGCGACTCGGAACCAAAACCATTCTGGCCTAAATCTGGGACGATCCTAAGATTACTGCTTACTCTGCAACATGCACTGCACTAATCCTCTTAGACCTCTCTGCCGCTTTCGACACAATTAACCACTCAATCCCCACTTGACTGCCCCCACTCCCTAGGAATCAGTGGAACCGCTCTGAAATGGATAGCCTCCTTCCTCAATGACAGGAAACAAATAACCCTGCTCTCCACTTTTGCCTCAGCCGCTTGCCCAGTCAATATCGGAGTACCAGAAAGGAGCATGCCTATCAGCCCTCCTATTCAACCTCTAGATGTCCACCCTCCTTGGAATCATCCGCCCGCACAACATCCTGTGCTACAACTACGCCGATGATACACAAATCATCCTAAAACTACTCAACTCATACTCCAACTCTCAACCGGACCTCGCAGCAGCCTGCCTCCTTGACATCGACCGTTGGATGACTACAACCTCCTCCTAAACCCCACTAAAACCGAAATCATGGTGTGCGGCAACAGTGAGCTTCTCCCGCGCCCTCTACCTTGGCCCACATCCATGGGCCAACCACCCACCAGCTCTGCCATGGTAAAAAACCTTGGATGCACTCTGGACTCTGACCTAATCCTCTCTCGTCAAATCAACAACATATCTAAGTCTTGCCATTACCATCTCAAAATTCTTACACACATTTTTCCCTACGTCTCCTTTCCTAATAGACTAGCCACTGTTAAGTCTATTGTAATGTCAAGAGTGGACTACGCTAGCTCGCTTTATCTCGGAATCCAGGCATACCACCTTATTAAATTGCAAAGAACAGAAAACACAGCCAAAATGCTACTAGCACTGGGACCAAGAGAACACACGGCTCCAGCTCTCAGAACACTCCACTGGCTCCCAGTTGGACGAAGGGCCACTTTCAAGATCCTGTGCATCACACACCGTGCAGTGCACAAGACCAGCCCTCTATACTTGCAAGACAAGCTAAAACCCTACCTCCCAACCCACACCCTAAGATCAAGCTCTGCCCTCCTTTTATTTAACCCAACCACCAACTCCTCAGGAGGATCCTCATTTTCAGACTTGGCCCCCACTCTATGGAACTTGCTTTCAACCAACATCAGACACTCCGAAGACTATTTGTCATTCCGCAAACTACTAAAAATGTGGCTCTTCCCATAACACCAATGACCACCTAAAGAAGTAGCTGAATCCCCCAGCAATCCAGTGCAAAACACACAATTAAACTATCCTACCTGGTGTTCAAAACCTCCCTCCCCACTGGACAGGATAGAATGGACGGAACAGATGTAATGGTTGGAGTGAATGGAGTTGATGGTTGGAGCAAACAGAGTCGGTGGACTTAGTTAACGGAATGACAGAGCTGATGAAGTGGAGGGAATAAAGGAGTAAATTGAGTGGATAAAGCAGATAGAACTCAATGAATGGATATAACTGGATGCTATGGATGGAATGTATGGTGTGGACGGAACTAGATAGAGTGTATGGAGATATATAATGGTTGTGTTGAGCTATCCCTTGATAGTGCGCCGAGAAATAATGGAATGGCAAGTAGTGATGATTAATAAATTCCTTTTATTTTTGTGATGTTAGAGCCTTTTTGGGTGACACGTGTTTCGACAGAGCTGCCTTTTTCGAATCCAGGCTATATAGATAGCTCATAAGTCACTGCATAATGCATAAAGGTGCTGAAGTTCACAGGGATGAATCCCTCCTGGTAAAAGGTATCGTTGGTTTTGGTATGAACAGATGGGTTTTCTCATCATCAGTAATCAGTCCTTGCCTATGCCAGTTGTTGATCTGGCTCCTCAAATCTTGTATAATTGACTTGGAAGGATAACTGGTTAGTTGTGCATAGCAATTTGGGATTGAAAGATGATTGTGGGCCATTGTGATGTAATCTGACCTGTTCATTACAATGATGTTGCCTCCCTTATCAGCTTCCTTTATAACAAGTTCTGTGTTGGACTGTAGGTCTGATAGGGCAGATATTTCTTGTTTGGTAAGGTTATGTGCTCCTTTTATCCACTTTGTATGGGAGAATCTGTTGAAACTGTGATATAAGTCTTGGGTTACAGCTTTGTAGAAGGCATCTATCATATTGGCTGGTCCAAACTGTGGCAAGAATTTAGATTTTGGTTTGAATTCTTTGGTTGTTAGTTCAACTGGCTGAATCTCTAATTCTTGCATAGTTGCATGTATTGGATAATCTGGTCTTTCTTCCAGCGATCTTAACAAATGGATGTTTCCTAGTTCCTCTATTGTGATATCACTAATTGTAGGTCTAGTATTCAGTTTTTTACGATGGTCCACTTGAGTAGCAAAGAATGTTTTCAACTTAAGTTTACAAATGAATTTGAATAGATCTACATGGAGTTGAAATGGTTCACAGAATGCAGTAGGGGCAAAAGACAAGCCTCTATTGAGGAGTGTAATTTCATCTTTAGTAAGATCCGAAGCAAAGAGGAGAAAAGTGTAACAAGGGTTAGGAGGAGGTTTGTGAGGAGGGAGAGAAAGGGTAAACAAAAGCAGATGATGATCAGAAGACTGAAATGGAAGTGCAGTCACAAAGGACATGAGAGGAGTTGTGGCAAAGATAAGATCCAGTGAGGAAACAGAGTTATGAGAGGGTGGGCTAGGAATTTGTTAGAGGAATTGAAAAAAGGGCAACAGAAGTATGGGTAGAGGAGCGGTGAAGATTAAAGTCACCTAAAAGAAGCAGATGGAAAGGTTTGTTTGGACTTCTCCATCAAAACCTGTCAATATCAAATGGAGATGTTTCTCATAAAACTGAAAATTCTGCGCATAAGCTACATGAACATACACCAAGTTAATACAATTCCTGGTATTGTCTCAATTGTTCTCTTCAATTAAACTTGGTTTAAGCTATCCATTTACATGGCATGAAGAGCACAAAATTATATCTGCAATGACATTACAAATAGTATTTTCAGTTAATGCATTTTTATTGTCCAATGATTGTGCCTCCCTTTATATATAATTTTTTGCATTCATGAAAAATGTTGGAATATCTCGATATGATATTAGGATTTGTACTTCACACATGACAATGAGATGAATTATTTTAAAAAAACTCTTTCAACCATGTATAACACATGTTCCCTGCTCTGTCAGCATTGTGATAGCCCATCAAGGTGTTTCTCCAAATAATCTGGCAACATTTCTGTGCATCTACTAATAATATACTTACAACCTTTGCTGTCAATATTCTTTTCTGGTTTTAGTTCTTCCTTTATAAGCAGTACTTTCCATACAATAATTTATATGTAGTTTCTATAGATTGCTCAAAATTATGGGGCCGATTCATGGAACTAATGTGCACCGAAAATCTTGGCGCAAGCTGGCACAAGCATGAATAAGCAAGTGCACACGTCACGTGCAATTCATGGAAGGCGCTGAGTGTGTTTCCCCCCGGGAAGTGCGCCAAATCCATGCGTGGCGCACACGGGCGCACACGTCATTGCAACATCCAGAAAGCTGTGCGCAAGGTGCACAGTGAAAGCGCACAACGTTAGCGCACACACCAAAAAGGGGGCGGAACATGGGGCGGAACGCGTTGAATGGGGAACAACGCGTGAAATTAAGGGCGTAACTGGGGATGTACTGCGGTGAAGCACACGGAATGCACACACGCACGCGAACCACACGTATTCATGGAATCGAATAGGGGAAACCCGTGCACGGTCAAAGACACGCACAGGCCTAAACACGTTCGCCACACGAAGGCAGGCAGTAGCATCCCTGCGCATTACAAAAGTGTGCGCAAAGAAACAACACATATATACAGCTACGATGAATGTCCCATTCTGTGGCCCACTAGGAGAAATGACGTGTCACACGACAAACATGCATCCCGGAAAAGGAAGAAAAAGAGATAAGCGACCCCTGTTGCCCACGTGCGTGTAAAAAAAACACGCAGTAGGTTGTGGCAGTCAGGAACACAAAAAATATGTACACGATCAACACGTAGGCTAGTATGGCCGTAAAAAAGGGGTACGCGACAAACATGGACACCCGCAGTGGGAAAAATAGCGTGTGCGACTCACCGTCTGCCTTGCGTGTAGAAGAAGAACGTGTAGCCAACACTCACCTGCTGTGAAGTAATCGCATGTGAACCCAAACTCCTGGAAAACACACGCACCGCTTCCCACAAAAAGCACGTACAGAGCGATGGAAACCCACATGGGATCTTCAACCCGTGCCAGGGGAACACCCGCGCGTGTCACGTCACAGATGCGCTTACACGCTAAGGGCCTTTCCTCGAATTACACGCTGACGGGCTGTTTTTTCACGTGCCAAATCACTCCGTATCAAGCTGGCCATGCAACAAAACACGGAAGACCACACTCCTGCCCAGAAGGACATTTTCCTGACCCCCAGAGCCCTGAGCAGCCTCCCACGAGCCATCTGCTGCTGCCTGCTGCCACCCCACCGTGCCCTGCCATTTGGTGCCTGCACATCTGCCATCTGTAGGGGTCCAGTTGCAGTGACCACCCCTGCTGGAACATAAGACTCCCGACTGGTGTTCCATCACTCCACAGCCCAGCCCCAGGGCCCAGTTGCCCACCCACACCTGCCTCGGGGGTTGCCATGTCCGACAAAACACCTTCTAGCACCAGTGGCAACTCCCAGCCAAAGAGGCAGAGGGCTGCCAGCTTCACTTCCGATGAAGTTGGCATCCTGGTGAAGCAAATCCTGGGGCAGTATGATGCCCTCTTCACACCATCGCGCACCGACAAGGAAGGACGGAGGAGGATCTGGATGGACATAGTGGGTGCCATCAATGCGGAGGGGGTGGTCCAGGACCCTCAAGAAGGCCCGGCGCCTCTTAGACGCAGAGATGCAGTGGGGCACCAGGGCCAGTTTACCAACCAGCAAATGAGGGTCCTGGAGCGCATTTGCCCAGTGCTTCACCACCAGAATCTCAGGATGCAGGCCCGTCTGGAGTCGAGCGGTAAGTGGCCATGCATTGCTGTGTGAAACAGGGCATGTTGCAGTGTGCTGGTAGTCAGCTACTTGCCTGTATGTGTGACATAGGCCATGTATGGATGTGTGTGTGCAGGGACATCATGGTGTTGCATGTGAGATGAGTCATGCGTGAACCACATAGATGGTGCATGTGTTACAATGCAACATGCGGAGCAACATGCGGAATGCACACATGAATGCATGCCTGTCTCTGTTGTTGGACATGGTTGGGGTCTGAGAGATGGGTGCTGCTGTCAAGGACATGTATGATGTACATGTCTATGCATCTGAGTAGTGTGTGGTGACTTGTAAATGCCATGGATGCATGACACATGTCCGTGACAATGTTTCACTGATGCAGCCTACTCATCCTTGTATCTACTGTGTCAGGGGTGTACGAGGCCAGATGGATGAAACTACGGTGATGTGTGTGCATGTGATCAGTATGACACATGATGCATGTGAGTTTCAAACCACCGTTTGTTTCAACAGTTCCTTGACATGTATGCAAATGTTCTTCGCCTGCGCCATGCATGTTTCTGCATGTGTGTTGCCTGCACTGACCCAAGTGTTGTGGAGGGAAAAGATGGAAGTGACGTTAGACAGTAGCAAGTCATGTGCTATTGCTTTCTGTCTAGGAGACTATTGTACAGTACCCTGATGCTTGTGTTCTATGTCTCCCTCTACACAGCGGCGACTGAAGAAGAGGGTGGGTACAGCGCTGTGGAGGGGGATGCGACACAAAGCCCAGTCACCCTCATAGGAATTACCATCATCCGGGAGCAAGGGGACTGGTGCCACGTCTGCCACTACGGCTGCAGCGGAAGGGGTGGGTGAGCCCCCACAGGGGCTTGCAATGGCGGAAGACGGTGTGGATCCATCCAGGTTGATGGTTTGACAGAGGCGGAGGAGGTCGCTACTGAGCTGGACATGGGGCCTGGAGGGGGTGGTACCACTGGTTCAAGTGGTTCAGTCCAGGGGCAGGAGGCAGCACAGGTCGCAGTCCAGGGGCCTGTGCATGACACTGTCCTTGACACCGTGACTGCACCACCATGCACCAGCAGGGATGCCCCATCCCAGGCCCGTCCGGAGATATGGGGGAGTCCACGTCATTTGACACTCCTCTACCTGCGGATGAGGGAACCCGTGACCGTATGGAGACCCTCCTGATTGGTGTCGCGTTGGGCACGCGTGACATTCGTGATGACGTGCGTGCTTCCTGGGGGGAGCACGCACGTCATCATGAAGAGCTGCATGCCAATGTGGCCATTTGGGAGGAGCCATGGTCAGGGGTTTTGTTCATGTGTCCGGCACTCTGGTGGCCCTCTCCTCCTCTGTGGAGACTATGCACCAGTTGTTCTCCATGCCGTCTTCCGGCCCAGATGCCACAAGGGCCCCCTGTGGACCTGCCCCGACCAGCATAGCCAGCTCGGTGGAGATCCCATCCCTGCCACAGTTGGGAGTCGGAGGTCCAGTAGGGGTGGACACCCCAGCAACTGGAGCCCATCAGATGGAGGATGTGCTGGCATCATCGGGCAGGTCACGTGCACGACGGCGCCGGTGGATTCCATCAGCCTGGAGGCCGTCGTACTGGCAGAGGCAGTTCCGTTGGAGGCAGATGCAGGCTCAACGTGGGAGGTATCATGGCTCGGGACCATCAACATCAGAGGGGCAGGCATCGGCTAGAGGGCAGGAGGACCCTGGAATGGGAGTGTCTTCCATGTGGCAGCGGTTGGGCCAGCGGATAGATGCGGAGCGGCGGCAGGCGTAGGAGGCACAGCTCACTATGGTCGGGACAGAGAACTCCATGTGCAGGGCGCTGAGGCGGGCTGAGTGCCACGAGGGAATTTGCAGGGAGTTGGAGGTGGACATGGCGTTATCCCTGCGAGACCTCAGGGCCAGGGAACAGGCCCGCCACCAGGACATTGAACGGGGGTTCGATGATGCCCTGGCCTGGGAAATCAACTAGTCACCCGTAGGACTTGCCCGCCGCCATTGTATATAGTTAATTAGTGTTAGGTTTCATTTATGTTTTTCTTTCATTTGGGGCGCTTGGACTTTGCCCCACCTTTTTGTAGATAGTTCTTTATTAGGTATGGGTTTTTTGTAGGTTTCCTTTCAATAGTTGGGCTTATGGACCCTGGATTTGTTCTTTGTACATAGTTGAAGACTGCATTTCTCATCATTTTTTTTTTGTTCACCATGGAGAAATTGAACATTCTTATTTTTTTTCTTTGGATTTGGTTTGCTGGACGGACACTATGGACCTATATTCATTTGGATTTATTTGGATCTGCTTTCATATTTTTTATTTCATTTTTTTGGAACATGCTGCATTTTCTTTATTATATCCATTATTGTGTGATTTGATTCAATCCCCTTGCTTTTGTGTTCAATACATTTTTGTTTCATATTTCAATGTGTGGTATTCTCTCATTGATTTCATGCATGTCATGATGTGCGTTTTCTCATTCACTTGCACACATTGTGTGTGTGTGACAGACATGTGTTGATGTGCATACTTGCCATTTGGGTTGCATCATGTAATGGGCATTTCTATCTGGGGTGGATAGAATACTTGGTTGGGTGTTTGGACAGGGGTGGCGTGTGGTGTGATTTGGGTGGCCATAAGGCCCATGATTGTGAATCGTGATGATGTGCTGGGGGGACATGAGTCGGGACCTGCTGGCAGATGCCCGTCAATGCTGGGTGGGTGGGGTGCAGGGGGACATGAGTCGGGGCCTGCTGGCAGGTGCCCGTCAATGCTGGGTGTGTGGGTGGGGCTGCGGGGGGACATGAGTCGGGGCGTGCTGGCAGGTGCCCATCAATGCTGGGTGGGTGGGGGTCCAGGGGGACATGAGTCAGGGCTCACTAGTGCATGGTGGCATGTGGGCTGGCTGCGGGGCATGCCTAGGAGGCGCTGGGTAGTCCCCTGTGGAGTGGGCTGCCTGCGGGCCAGGGTGTATGGGCTGCCTGCAGGGCATGGCCAGGGGTGCAGGGTAGTCCCCTGTTGTGTGGGCTGCCTGCGGGCCATGGCCAGGGTGTATGGGCTGCCTGCGGGGCATGGCCAGTGGTGCAGGGTAGTCCCCTGTGGTGTGGGCTGCCTGCAGGGGCTGGGGAGGGGGGAGAGGGCACACCTGGGAGGACCCACACTGCCAATTCGTGTGTGCTACTCCCAGCGCACCCCAGGAATACACGTACCCCGCTCGCCAAGCGAAATTATGTGTAAAACTCCCTGCGCACCACTCAGAATACACGTACCCCTCTCGCAATAGCGAAATCGAGTGCAAAACTCCACCCTGTGGTGTGGGCAGCCTGTGGGGCATGCACTGGGGTGATGGGCTGCCTGTGGGGAATGTTGAGGGTGGATGGGCTGCATGCGTGTATTCCGAGGGGTGCATGGGGAGTTTTACACGCGATTTTGCAAGCGCGAGAGAGGTACGTGTATTCTGAGGGTGTGCGGGGAGTTTTACATGTGATTTCGCTAGCGCGAGAGGGGTACGTGTATTCTGAGGGGGGCACAGGGATTTTTACACACGATTTCGCTAGCGCGAGAGGGGTACGTGTATTCTGAAGGGTGCACAGGGAGTTTTACACGCGTTATCATGGTTGGGGGCTTTGTGCTGGTCCACTGGCCTGTGCGCCATGTACAGGATTTGTGCGCTGTTCATGGCGCACGGGGGGTTGGGGGCATAACTGGCGCTGCTGCAAGGTCGCTGCGCCACTCTGCGCCATGGCTGGTTATGGATGTTGAAATCCATGAATACGATGTGCGCTGAAATGGGTTTTGGCGCACGCGGCTGGCGCAGACTGCTGCACGTGCACACTGTGCTCCAGCCGCGTGCACCACTTGTGTGCCGAATTCTATGAATTACCCCCTAAATCTCTAGATAGGCCAACAATATGTACCAAATTTTTAAAATGATCAACTTCGATTTCTGGTAATTAGAAGGAATTTATTGGTATGTTTTCATCAGTATGTTGTACATATGTCAGCACTGCTGGACATTGTTTGATTGTACTCTTTTATAATGAAATGCGTTTGTAATATTTTGCACTTCACTTGCAAGTATGCCTTTATACACACATGATATGCCCCAGTTATGGTCATATGTCAGTAACACATTAATAAATCAAAAGACCTAGTTAGTTATAAATATTTATTTTATGGAATAAAGAATATGACAACATAAGTCTTACATAATTGCCCATTTTGAAATGATTCTTTGATGTTCAGTATCCGACCACTGGTAATGTCTTCAAATGTTGTCTTGGGGACACTCTGGTCATTAGGAACAGGTTATTTTTCATGTTTTGGAATCTCACTTGTCTCTCATTGAAGGTTATCAATTTTAAAGTTGGACAATTGGAAGTAATACTTGCTAGCATCCATGTAACATCATCCATGGTATACTTTATGTTTCCCTCATTTGGTTTCTTTGGTTTCTGAGTGCTTCTCTATTATTATTGAAAATGTATTAATCATTTATAGATTGATGATATGTTGCTAGTGTAGAATATTTTTTCTATGTGCACATGTGTTAAACTTCTATTCCTTGTACAAATGTCCCTCTTTCATCGCATATTTCTTTGTTTATTTTGATGACCCTTCTCCCCCTCCGCTCCCCTGAGATTTTCTTGAAATCCTGAATTCCTTACTATAATCTCCCAACCATATCCACCCATTCACATTTTGGGGATTTGCTTTAGCCACTGTTTGAATTCAGTTTGCATGAGCACCACTGCCATAATTATGCTCAAATAAAAAAATAAAAAATAAACTGTCTGCTGCTGTATGCTTTGAGTCTTCATTTTTTTAAAGTTGGTTTTATTCTAAAATGTTTTCCTTCTGCGTATGCGCTTTAAAATATACAATTGAGACATAATGCACACAGTGATTCATCCTGGGCTCTTTCAGCATCTTCTTGTTCTATTCAATTCTCTGATGGAGAATTTTCCTCAATCTAGGTTTAATAGTTATATTTTTATTAATTCAAATAGTGTTTTGAAATAGTTAATAAAATTTAAATTTGATTTTGTACAAGCCATTTTCTAAGGTGCCAGGATAAATTGTACAAACAGATCTATCTTTTGACAAACAATATGGCTTATCTGGATTGGGTATTGGGACACAGTAACAATCCTTGGTGCACATCACTCACCAGAGTCTTCTGATTTTCCTAGCATGTTTCTTTTTAGACACCTCTCATGTGTATATGTTAACCCCCTTATACTATAAAGTTCCAAATGTAAGACCAACTTTCATAATTAAAGTGAACATTTCATGATGTTCCCAATTGTATATACACTAGAACACAATCACATTAACCAGTATTAATTATTTATCTTGCCTTGTGTATTTAACCAATTTATTCCACATAACCGGTATTTTTTTGTCTTTTTATGAAGATTGAGAGAAGAAAGAAGTCAGGAAAGGAAACAACAGGAACATAATGTGTTTCCACCCATCAGAAGTTGGCAATTGGGTATGCAATTACAAGTCTGTTTGATGTGCAGTTGACACCAACGGATTATTTGAATTGTTGATACAGGTGTAAACATGCATGACAATTACAGATTTTACTGCATCACTTGTACTCAGAGGAATGTGTTTTTTTTTCTCTTAATGGGGGATGATCAATACTTTTGTTTGATGTCTTACTCTATTTTGTTTCCACTTAGCAGAGCAGGGAGTGAGGTGGGAGTTGCTGTTGTTTATGATGGATATCATTGGGTGACAATTTTGGGTTTAGAACCACACTTTGAAAAAAGTTTATGAAGTGGTCACTTGGACTTGGAGTGGTAAAATCTATCTCTCTGTCTGTAGAGCTTTTTTACTTTGGCGAGAAGAAGCTAGTGTGGCAAATAAAACAGGAGCATCAAAAGGTACTGAAAGCTTATGTACATGGTGAGGCAGAATGGCAAGTGTATGCTACAATCAGTGGCTGTTTGTCAAAGACCTTCCATAAAGTCTCAATTCAGTTGTTAAGAAAGATGTTTGTTGTTGCTGCTTTCCCTCCATAGACATTAATGGGAAACCCCACATTTTGCTATACCTTTGAGCCTTTGCTGATTGTTGAAGGGAAGTGAAGCGTTTTTGCTCCACTCACATTGCAATGCTCATCTGTTTTGAGGTCACTGGTCATTCTGTATGGCTATCAGTGCTATCTTTTTTCCATAGTAAATATCTTTCTCTATTTTTCTTGCTTACATCACCTAAGCCAGAGGCTATCCATGATTAGGCAGCCAATGTCAGTTTTAATGGCGCACATTGTTGCCATTGGTGGACTTGGGGGAACCCCATCCCCATCCTTGATAAAATGTAGTTCCTGCAGACATTCCTCAGAACATTGTTGGAGTCAAGACCCCTATGAAAGAGATCACTCTGCTGAAGACCAGCAACCCGTGTTTGGAGATCAACAGCAACCCTTTCTTCATTTTCCTGTTCCCTCCACCCCTCTGTCTATAGGTCATACATTCTTAGAAATATCTCGTCCTTGTCTAGTTTTGAAAGGTGGTGTGTTCTGGCCTGGTATACTCCCTGATGGTCTTCCATAAAATGGATGGATTGGGGGATGGATTGGGGGAGGGACGTTTAAAGACTTTCCTCTTGTTTTCCTAAACTTTGGAGCACTTACAGCTCTGTGTTGTGCAACCCTCCTAAAGAGACTGCTAGCCTCCGAAAACTTGTTTATAGGTATATGTGAGTCAAAGGGCATGAGGGCCCTTATTCTCTAGCTAGGCAAGGATTTATTAAGGTTAGAACCTTGAGTTTTGAATGAAAAGTGAAGTATTAGTGATTTTAGCAGAGTACATCAAGGTGAATGTGTATACATCATTAGTACTTGTTCAAGTGTTTGATTTACCTGTGGTTTTCATTAATAAGAGTTGTATAAAGCCTAAATAAACTACTGTCTTTTTGCACATTCTGCCTAACTAGTAGTATTATGAGTGTTCTGTGTGATCTTAAGTGAACCCTTCACCAATTTCGCACCCTCCGAAACCTAAGACTTGCTGTTCAGTCACACAACGCAGAGAAAATGTGGCCGGACATTAGTGCTTGTCCTACTTCATCGGAAAAAGGGTGGCCTTTCAGAACCTGTCTACAGTGCTGATTCTGAAAATCAACCTTAACAACAGTATAGGCCCTTTCCCACTGGCTATTTTCAGAGCCAGTATTTATTGAAAAGTATTAATAGGTGAAAAAGAGGAAACATTTTTTTTTTATAACAAAAACAGTTAGATGTTATGAAACCTTTCAATGTCTCTAAACACCTCAATGTTTAAAAAAGGGACTTTTTTAAGAAAATGATTTAGATATAATATATTACATAATAATTGAAGGTAAAGCCTAGTCGGACAGCTTTTTTTATTATATGAGGAGAAATGATAGATGTTTGTACATTGTCTTTGTGGTGCCTTCACTGTCAGTTGAACTCCATCTTTCCTGCACAGGCCAGAAATATATCAATGAATATTGCAGTTAGATTGCCAATGCATGTTGTGGTATTTATGTTAGTTGAAACCACTTGATTAACATTTCTTCGGGATTTCTTAAGTTTGCATTTATATTTGGGGGTACACTTCCACTTTTGTCTATTGGCAGCGTTGACAAAAATAAAATATATATTTGGAAATCATTCAAACAGTCTGTCCAGTTCATGTGTCATGCAAAGTGAAAATAATACCCCCATCAAATATCCCAAATGATTCCCATCACAACGAAATATAATAATGCCAGGTTTTTCCAGTTTGTCCAAAAATGTATTTTGGTAGAACTTGTTCCCATTCCATGTCACCGTTTTTTTTTTTTTTTTTTTTTTTTAATTCAGCACAGTTCCTTTGATTTTGGAATATAAAGCATCAAACACAAAATGTATGAATCGCTCCGAAAGTAAGCTGATTTCCTCTGGCCATCCATGACTTTCGTATCCTGTGAGTGCCAGGTACATGTCAGATGTAATTCAATGTGTTCAGAAGGTGTTTTTTGGAGTGACAATGCATTGATATCTTACATTTGATTGGAATAATGCCGTGTAAACAATGTGAGCAGTCATTTGATAGATTATTTTGAAATCTGTTGGTAATGTGAAAACCATTTTGTATTTTTTTATGTATGTATTGAGAACTTTCGCCAAACGGCTTGACAAGTAGACTATGCAAAGGTACAATAAAAAGCAAGAAATTATGTCATGAAAATAATGACTAACAAGGGGGGGCTAGTAGTTTAGGGTGCAGAGAGAGATAGGAAGTGTTGTTGAAGATGGGTATGGAAAATATGGAGCGAGGTAGACGATCGTATAGTGATCGGTAAAGCATTACAGTATTTAAGAACTAGAAGGGCAAAGGAGCGTGAAGAAGCACATGAATGCTTTGCGACAGAAATTAGTCACTGCATTTGAAAGTGAAGGGACCTTGGGGGAGAATAAACAGAGATAAGAGAGGACAGCTAAGAGGGGGCAAGTCCATGGGTCCACTTATAGACAATACAAAGAGAGTGTAAGAGGCTGCAGGACTCCAATGGTACCAGAGAAGCGGATCAGGGAGAGGAACAAATAGTTATAGGCAGAACAAAAGTCAGGGCCATAAAACATGACTGAAGAAATACGAAGCTTGGTAACTTGAAAATACTGAAAAGGATGAGACTGATGAACATTATCGAGGTGAAAGTGACAGGTGTGTGCGATATTAGCTATGTGCAATGAGAAGTAAAGAGTAGAGTCAAAAATTGCACAGGGGTATGAGCAGGGAAAAAGGGGAGTAGTGCAGGGGAAAACATATCAGAGGGTACGGGGGAGGGTTAAAAAACAGGATCTCGGTTTTAGCACGGTTCAGACGAAGGCAGTGGGCAGACAACCAGGAATGACAGAAAGTCAGCAGGAGAAATTCCTAGAGAGAAGTGAGTCACAAAAGGAAGAGAAGGAAAGTGAATTCTGTGAGTCATCCACGTAGCAAGGACAAAAAAAGGTTAAAGGATTTCATCAGGGCAGAGAGGGGGGTCCGTGTAGAGGGGAAGGGGTAATGGTCCAAGGACACATCCTTAAGCGACACCTTACATTAGAGGGTGAAGAGTGGAGACATTACAAGCTCAGATCGAAACCAACTAAAAACCAAGCCAGAAAAACTAAGACCGGAAAGGAAAGAGAAAATAGTGGGTTAAAAGACATTTGGCCTCATTACGAGTCCGGCAGTAACCGAGGCAGTAAAACCGCCTGGTTACCACCAAAGTCATATTACCATTCCGCCTCTGTGACTCCCGGAAATACCAGGGCATTACGACCCTGGTGTCCCGGAAATTCCAGAGGCGGAATTCGGTAAATCCCCATTCCCATTGAGTACCGTAGGACTCAATTGGAATGGGACATGGAAACACCGGCACCATCTCATGATGGTGCTGGTGTTTCCACATCCGCCTGCAGGCGGGCGGTGTTAAACCTGCCAGGTCAGACCTGGCGGGAACATCACCTCCCGCCTGCAGGACTCGGGATTGGGCAGTGCGGAATTAACAATGGCGGCGGGTTTACCGCCACTGTTAATTCCGAACCGCCCGACCTGTAATGAGGCCCATTGTCAAAAGCTGCAAAGAAATTGAAGAGAGCAAGTATTGAATAGAGGTTGTTGTGACGAGAGGTAAGAAGAGATTTAGTGACATGCAGAAGAGCAGTTTCTGAAGAATGTGCAATCTGGAAACCAGACTGAAGGGAATGTGACGAGAGTGCAGGTTTAAAGAATAAGAGACTTGAGAAGAGATAAACCTTTGCAAATGTTTAGACAGAAAAGGGAGAATATAGAGAGGACCCAAGTTAGAGGCAAGTGTTCGGTCAAGTCAAGTTTTGATAAGTATAGGGATGATGATAATATGTTTGAAACAAGAGCGGAGTGTGGAGGAGACAAAGAGATTAGAAATGGAGGTGAAAAAGGGGAGTGATTGAATGTAACAGTAGAGAAAAGAGAAGAGGGGAAAGGACCAAGAGGGGAAGCACGAGGATGAGCATGGTTTAGGAAACAGGTGGTGTCAGAGTGTGAGAGTTGGGAGGTAGGGAAAGATGGAGAAAGTGAAGGGGAGGAGGGGAGTAGGGAGAGGAACAGTGTAGAAAGCCAGCGCAAAGCCAAACCTTGTTGGTAAACTAGTCAGCAAAGTCAGTAGAGGAAGGTGGGGAGGAAAGGGAGAAATCAGGAGCTTGGGGTCAGATGATGTGGCAGAGGTAGTGTGAGAGAGTAGAAGTAGTGTTTTTTTGATGATAGGAGATGAGAGTCATAAGAAGAGTGAAAAATATTTAGAGAATTAAGTTCTGTAGTAGAGCATCATTATTCCAGTGACGCTCATCCCAGTGAAGGGAGAGTGAAGGGGTTTGAAAGGCAGAAGGAGTGAGAGGGATAGAGAGCGTCAAGAGTTGTGTGAAGAGAAGATTGAGGGTAAGAAAATGCATTGTCAACAGAGGCAGAGGTGATTGAGGTGATGGGAGGGAGAGAAAAATTGGGTAATTAAATGATTGAATGTTAGACGTAGAACACTTCTCTGGCAGAAGCAGATGCATTAGATGTTAAAGGAAGAAAAGTGGAGAACAAGAATAGAGAATCACAAGATGGATAGATAGGATAGGCTGAGACCAAATAGAATTACCCCTACTGCTGCACTGACACTCTTTCGGACTCCATTGAGGTTTGGCAGACTTACCACCATTGGTAATTCCCCTGGCAGTAATGGTATCATTTTTGGGAAGTAATCTGATGGAAATACCTCAAGCCAGCTGCTGGAGGTTTTTCTCCACTTAACCTCAACGGTCGGAATTTGGCAGTATGGTAAAATTGGCAGCAATTCCGTTACTGCAACATTCTTACCACACTGCCAAACTCAGAATGTCCCCCATTGTCATTCGTTCAGTCTGAAGTACCCTCAGGAAGAGGTGTAGATGTTTTTTTAAAAAACATTTTTTATCAATTTACTTAATGTTACCTGTGCTTGTCCCAGGGGCCATGCAGCAGTGCAGATGATGCACTGACCAGCCCCCTTGCATGCATTGGTGTCAAGAAAACGATTTGGACACTCCTGTAAGACAGGCACCCATCATCCACCTGGGTGCTGAGAAGACATTTCGCATTGATGGGTAATGGAGTGGCCTGTCAGTGTGAAATCCTAAAAAAAAATGTTAAAAAAAGAAAACATTTCTATCCCTGTTTCGTGGATAGAAATGCAAGTGGGATAGCAATGAGTCATAAAGCTGTTGTTCCATGTAAAATAAAATGCATGCCATGGTTGCTAATGGGTCTTTCATGCACCACACAAATGGGTGCAGGGGAATGCAACTCTTTTCTGTAAATGTGAAAGAGCATTCCCCTTGTGGATTTGGGAGGCACTTTGTGATATTAGAAATGCAGCTTTACTTGCACAAATGCACAAAGGGCGTGACAAAACGCACCTGAATGCACTTGCAGACGCCCTTTGAGAATAGGTCACAACTTTGTTGGCACAAGGAATGAGATGTGCAAGTGCATCTGATCACTTGCACCAACAAGAGATCACCTTGTCCACAGAGGTGACCCGAGCATTTCAGGTGGCGGGGGTGGGGGGAGGGTTGAGGGTGGGGATGTGTGGCAGCCGGAATGGTGCTCTGGCTACCCCCCATGCATACCCCCACTCCTGACACTAACGCACGACAGGCTCTCAAATGGGTGTTGGGAGCACATTTCATTGTTAGAAGTGTAAAAGAAAACAAATCTGTCCGTGTTTATAATTGAAAAAGAAAAATGCCATAATTTTCTCAGAGAGTTAATGGCAAATATCTGGATTCTCAAACTTGGGAAGCAGGCGCCACCGTGTAACATATATTTACAAACAGTAGAGTCTAATACACTATAGATTCCTGATCAGTGGTGCTGAAACAATTTTTCAGAGTGGGGGTGCCCGCCGAAGGCATTACTTTACCAACATCGTGGGGGTTGGGAATAAGCCTTGTGGTACCAAACGGTCAAACCTAGCAAAGACGCTATCTCCTGTCTGCCGAGGCATGTGCGAATTCTGTCTAAGACCTTTTAAAAAGTTTGAAGCCAATTGATACTTTGTAAGGTAACCACAACTGGACCGTGATCCCAGGGTCAGATTTGGAAGGAGGCAGTACCTTAGCCATGTTAGAGGATGAATGAAGAGGGGCAGTAAATTGTACAGCGGGGTGAGGCTGTTTTACTTGGATGAATGTCTGCAACTATAGAGGTATTTGTAAGCGTGTGTTTGCTTAAATGGATGAAAATATGTGTGTATGTCTCGGTAAACATACATGGCTGGGGGCATAAGCCTACGATAGCAGGCTAGTGTTCATGGGTTGTGAGAGGATGTGGTTTAAGTAGCAAGTCTAGTGATAGCAACATCTTCAATATGGTTACAGTATCGTAGCTATTATTAACATGGTATATTTTGGAAATACATGAACTATAATGGGGGCCCTGAGCCTATGATGGGATTAGCAGGTACATTGTGACAGTAAACAGAAATGTTATTCATAACCTAGCATGTTGTGTGAGTAGTCATCCAATTTGATGACAGTAGCCTGGCTTTAGTTTAGTGCACCTGACTATTATAGCAATGCCTAGCGTATCGCTGAAACACCTCAGCATTTTACAGTAACACCTGCCACATTGTCTATGCAACTGGCCATATACCTATTACTGGCAAGTCATAGTGATCTGTCATCTGATGGCAGGACTCACGCCTATGTTGACTGTACACAGCCATATTAGGATGAATCTATTCTAGGCATATGATACATGTAGCTGGATATTATGTCACTGGTTATTGGAAGAGTCCATATTTCACCATTTGCATGGTCCATTGGCAGTACAAGTCCTGCAAGGTAAAAGGTGGAGTTTGAGGTCTATTACTGGTAAGAGAGGAGGCAGAGCAGTGATTACTAACACATTGACTGTGTGAGGTAGGCAGAAGATACCTTTGCCTGCATAGAGTTGTGCATGTGTTTTTGTGTGGTGAGTTGGAAAGAGTTAGTAATACATATAAGAATAAGTAGGGAGTGCTTGCTTTGTATGGTGCATGCTAATAATAGACTAAAAGTCAGATGGAGGGTGCTAGTGTAGCGTTGCACTGGTATCTGTTAAGGTAGGGGGTTGAGAGTAAGAGGTTACTATCACCTTCCTTCCCAGGCCCTCATGCTCCTTCACTGTGCCCCATTCAGTGTGCTTCTTCACCCAATGTCCCTGTCCTTAGTAGCCCTTATCCCTGTCAACTAAACATTTTCAATATAGAAAGGTCCAGACTACTGGCATTGTTAACAATTGTTTACATTTTGCACAAGATAAAATGGTAAATGCCAGTGAGGCTATGCACTATGAGCATGTGAAGCCTTCTCATTATGCTATGGCTTTCATTTCAGTAGTGTCGACAGCGAACCTGCACTCTGACATTTGATAATATACCTAATCAGAGCTATGTGCTAAGTAAGCAGTTTCATTGATAAAACATAGACTCACGTTCTGTGTCCCAGAGCTGCGGTCTTGATAAATAGCATAAAACCACTGGGAAATTCCACACTCCCACAAACTGTTGAGATTATGGGAAGCCACTGAGAATAGGCTCCTGGCAGGATCCATATTAAATTAAAGTAGGCTATTGGAAGAAAAGAAAACAAGGTCACTGATAATTGTACTATTTATAAACACTGTGGGCCTGATTCACAGAAGCGTTTTATAATGGCGCAATCCCATTGGAAAACGCTCCGTGAATTGGGCCCTGTGTCTTAGCGTCTGGAAATACCTGCAGCACACAAGTCAACTCATTATAAAAACTAGGTTAATTCTTTATCCCCTTTTGATCTGTAGTAATACCCTGCTTCACTCAGAACCCTGTTTCTGAAATAGTCTCGGAAAGAGACAGTCATTGTTTACATGACCTTGCTCTCTGTTTTAAGACTAAAGACATATGGTGGCAATTAAAAAAAAAATAGTTTGGAGTGTTTATCTGACATCATGGTTCTTTCCACCCACCTTTATATTTCCAAAATGAACCTACATTAAATTGTCTTTGAATTTGGTGCAATAAATGAGGCATGAATATTATTGTTCAGCACCATTTTAAGCCAACAAATGTGTGGTCCCATCCATCATATGAGTGGATTTCTAAATCATTTGCTGTCTTTTTTTAATGATTAATTCGGTATAGTGATGTCTTTTGAAGGTGTTCAGTGTGGATGCTGCCATCATGGAAATAGCCATGTCTATTGAATAAAGAAATGGTATCGTATCTGCCTATACAATAATATATTAGCTGCTTGTCAATTGAGTATCTGACCCTTTGATGGGATGGAAACTGTGATTCAAATGCCTGGGAAAAACTTTTGTAGATTGTGTGTAAGGAGAAGATGGCCATCCTGCTCAGTCTGGACTTGTCAACCATCTTTGATGTGTAGGCTATATTATTATGTTGCATAGGATGGTCTCCGTAGAAGTGCTGGTAGGGACATTATTAGGATTTGTTCAGAATGTCCATTCTGGCAAGTCTCAAGCTGTTAGTGTTGACATATATTTACTCAATTCAACCTTATGTGCTGGTGTTGAGTCCTGTAGGGTTCTCCACTCTTGGACTTGGTTATGAATGCACATTTGACATAGGGACTTAGTGTATTGAAATAAATGCTACACTAAAGCATTGTGGTAGTTGTTTCCTGTATCCCTCGTGTTGAATCATCCACTCAAGAGCATGCAACTTGTATGCTAAGAAGTCTGGGCTCTTCTCTTTTATTTATTTTTTAAAACATTATTTAAGTTTGGCAAGCACAAAACAAACCAAATCAAGCAGTCTCTATATGGCAACACAAATAATACATCACAAGAACCAAAATTAGTTTGACGCACTTCCATTACGACCCTGGCGGTAAGGCAACAACGGCGCCAGTAGTGCTACTGGTGCCGTTGTTGCCTTACTGCCTGATTATGAGTTCTGCTCGCGGGGCCGCTGGTCAGACCAGACGTGCAGAGCGGCACCCGCTAGCAGTACAGGATGCTAACAATGGTCCTGTCATTAACGGGACCGTTGTTCACATCCTCCCCATTCTCATTGAGCCCTATGGGGGCTCAAATGAGAATGGGGATGTACTGGGTCCAGGTCCCGTGAATGGGAATTACCGGGCCCGCAAATGTTGGAATGGACAGGTAATTCCCATTTTATGGGACCCAGACCTGAGTTTGCGATACAGAGCCGACAAATCAAGGACAGTATCCTGAAAAGATGGAGTGTGTTGCATAATGACAACAGAACCAAAGAGTTATTTGAGAACCCACCTGTTTTTGCCTACCAAAAGAGTAACAATCTAAGAAATGTACTAGTTGATACGCATGGGAAGCAAAAAGACAAACAGAGAATGCAAGATAAGCATCCGGGTACATACCCGTGTATGAGCTATGGAAACTGCAATAACATAATGAAAGGACCACTCATATCCCACCCTCGAACAGGAGAGCAGATTCATTTGAAATATCATGCAACATGCCTGTCAGAGAACGTTATATATGCCATCAAGTGCCCTTGTGCCCAGTATTATGTAGGAGAAACCGCATGCAAAGTATGGGTTTGCATTAATGAACATAAATCATGTATCAGACTTAACAACAGAGCATCATCAGTAGCAAGACATTTTCATGACAGTGGACACACTGTCGCTCAACTCAAGTTTGCAGTTCTGGAAGTTATACCAACCAAAGGCCAAAACAGAAACATGAAGAAATTGAGAGCCCAGAAAGAGGCGCAATGGATAGAAAGGATGGGGTTGATCGCTCCAGATGGAATGAACGAGGAGCTAGATCTGAGCTGTTTTTTATGAACAATTCTATTGCGTTTTATGGTTGAGTAACACTGAAATGTGAATATTTGGGCACATTAGTATGAATACAGGAAGGGAAATGCTTTTTGCATTTTGATGAATCTTTGAGCTTTATTTTCGTTTATTCTGTTTGGTTTTGATATTTATGTTTATTATTCATTTTTATTATGTATTTTTTATTATTATTATTTGTATTATTGTGGTTTTATTTTTATTATTTTTTGTTACTTTTTGACAATTTTGATTTACCACAATTTGCAGCAAGTGGCAAATGTTGTCCAAAAGCATTATCTTACGTCTTTTAAGTGAATTGAATTATTACAACATTAGGTTTAATCTATTACCACATCGTTCCAATATGGTTGCCTAACAAGCGTACGGAAAGCTAGTAATTTGTTTGATTCTAAAATGGCCGCTCTATACAAAGCAATTGTTGCCTTAGCATTAGGTTGCTGCCACAACACTTTTCTACAGACATTGCCGAGGAAGCGTGTCAACGCGCTCAGCTCCGGCAGATTGCTGCTATTCTAGTTACAAGTGAGTGAAATGTAATAGGAACACGAATAGGAAAGCATGCAGAATAACTTAAGTGTACTTATACGCGCTCGATCTCATTACAGAGACCGAGTTGCATGCGTTAGTGTCCTGCGGACATGACCGCATGGGAAAGTGGCAGGCATACAGTCGGACCAACCAGGTCCTGAAGAATATAGTTGGTTAACGAAATATGTAAGTAACTGGTGCACTTGAAGACATTGTATTGTTTTGAATTTGTAGCCGGAATGTATTAACTAACACGCGGCCGTTCTCGTTACAGAGACGACTGCTGATCAGAAATTCTTTCCGCAAGGGTGGACGTGCTGGTTTTTCTTTGAGCTCTGACGTTTTGAAGGTTAGTGATACCATTTTGGCAGACGTATTGAGAGTTAAATATTGTTATGAATACATTGAGGTATACTTTGGACATCGCACTGATGATTACTTTGTTTTTTCTTTATTATGATTTTATATTATTTTCGTTTTCTGTTATTATTTTTTTCTTTTTTCTTTCCAACATTTTCCAACCTTGACATGGTTCATGGGATTTGCATCATCCGAATGGAAATTGGGTAATGTACTATTGCTACTGTGTTTTTTCTTCTTTGACATATGCACCTGATAAGTTGATATGCAAATGTTTTATTGATGTTGGTGAATTATGATATCTGTGTTTGATTGTTTAATGCAATGTTGATTTGTTCGCAATATGGAATTATGTGAAGATTGTTGAGACCGAGTATTATAAGAAAAGGTGTAATCACAGGCCCTGAAGAAGGGTTTTTCGACCCAAAATGCATAGGCCGCAGATGTGAAGAATTCTGCCATTATAATTTATCTTTGATTTAAAGCAAGTGAATGAAGTTTGATTTATTAAAAATTTCTCTTTGAAAAAAGGAATCAATTCAAGAATTTTTTCTACGATTATTATTTTTGAACTACGCCTCTGAGTAGTGGAATAAGGGTGTGCAGCCCGCACCGCTGGCCCCACGGCCAAGGTCTTTTTTCTTTCCGAGTTTTCAGTTAGCCATTCTGCTAAAACGGCATGGCTACCTCCGAACGCATAATGAGGCCCAATGTCTATATCAGTAATTTATTGCATATTCAGTCCTTGGGTAGGAATGTTCTAAATTCACACCATATATCCCTGGGGTGCAAAGTTGTTGGCTGTGTCAGTACATGTATGTCTTCACACTCACTGAGTTCCCTCAGCTATTCGCACAAATTCAGCGGTTGCTGGTCTTTCCACTTGACCAGGATACACTTCTTTGCCACCATACACCCCACATTTAACAAGCCTCGCAGGGGCCTATACGGGATGCCCTCCCATATCCCAAATAATGCACTCAGTGGAGGTTTTGTCAGTTGCCTCCCAAACACCTTGGACAGTGTTATGTGTATACACTCACAATAGTGTAAAAGCTCTACATAGCTCTCAACCATGTGTCTCGCAAAGGCGGGTGAAATCACCCGATTTTGGTTCTGGCGGGTGAGACGCCCATTGGAATTAATGGGCGTGCATGAGGCTTGGCGGGTGAGTCAGCCCTTTGCAAGGCGGGTGACACCCGCCAAAAGTGGGTGAGTTGAGAGCTATGGCTCTAGGCATTTCCGCACCATGTGCACATATCCTGCCTCCTCGACACCACAGCGCATGCACCAGCCTCTGTGATCAGGCTAAATTCTCTTTAACCTCTGTCGTGTGTAATGTAGCATTTGTAGAATCTTATACTGAATTAGTTTCTTCCTCATATGTATGGACACCAATTTGGTGAACCCACATATAGCTGCCCACTGCTCATCCATAATCCCAAACTACAGTTCTGACGGCCATTTTTCACACAAGGTGTCTCGCCCGGGAGGGTTGCTAATATTTCCCTGTACAAAGTAGCCAGCATTCTCCGGCACCCATACGAGTTTGAGATGAGGGCAATAGCTTGTTTTTGGGGGCCCTATGGGGTAAGATTCCCACTTTTTTTTTTTACCACAGCTTAGTCTATAAAGCTGTAGCATTTCTGCAGCTGTCCCCGTATGTCCCTCTTCCCATGCTTGTAGCATCAGAAACGTCCCTTCAGGGAACACGTCTCCTATACAGTTATATTCCAGTGCTACCCAGTGTGCCCTCTACACAGGATCCCACGTGGGCGAAAGACTAGGGACATTAAACAGTGGCAGCCTGTGGTGGAACAGGTGCTTCAGCTTGGTTTCCGCAAAAATTGTCTGCCAGGCTACTGGTGTCGCCTGCACAGGGTCAAACTGGCACTCATCTCTATAGGTGCCATCACGTATCAATGTCTTCATATCAGAACTATCCACCATGCCCTCTCCCACGTGACATGGGTTGGGATCCCCTCTGTCCCATACCAATATGTCGCAAACTGCACTTGAACTGCCAGCAAGTACACCTCCTTGTTCTGGTTAGTAAATCCTCCACTACTGTATGGCTGTGTCATCGACGTCCACTTTTACATACAGCGCCAGCGTGCCACAGGAAACGGGATGCATTATTATGGAGGTCCGTAAAGAACTGTTTACCTGGCCACATTGGCAAATTCACAAAGGTGTATAAAAATTTGGGTACCAGCATCGTTTTAATCAGTGCTCATCTACCTGCCAATGACATCCGCACACATGTCCTATGTGACATCTTTGTTCGTGTGTGCACTACGATATTATCAGCCAATAGTGCACTTTTAGCCCTAGATAGTATAACTCCCAGATATTTTAATTTATCCAGCACCCACTTCAATGGGACAGCTACCTGGGTCCAGGATGTATCCTCAGTTAGACGGAAAATCTCGTATTTCCCATAGTATCCACCTATGTGGGCTATATCCTTCATTATGGGGTCCAGGTTGCGCTGTGGCTCAGTTACATATAGAAAGACATCATCTGCGTATATCGATATGATCTCTAGCTGTCCCACTATCCAGACACCCCTCCCCTTGTGACGATGTCGAATCGCATCCGCCATGGGTTCTATTGCTAAAGTGAAGAGTATGGATGACAGTGGCCAGCCCTTTTGCGTCTCCTTGCCAAGTTCAAATGGGCTAGACTGAGTCACGTTAGGCTGAAGCGTGGCCACAGGATTTGTGTACCGAATTGTTATGTATTGTAGCCCAGGCCACATCTCAATAGGACCGCAAATTAAATGGCCAAGACACCATGTTGAACACCCTTTGGGCATCCAGGACCACCTGCACTGCATTGGCCATGGGGGACGCACAGGCCATGACATTAAATAGCTGACTGAGATTAAGGGATGTCGACTTCCCTGGGATAAAACACACCTGGTCATGGTGTATCAAGGCCAGCATAAGGGGCAGTAGTCTGTTGGCTTTCACCTTGTCATATACATTAGTATCTATGTTCATAAGAGACAGTGGCATATAGGAACTACACTCCCCACTGGACTTGCCCGGTTTCAGAAGGCGAGTTATAACGGCTTCACAAACTGACTGCAGGAGGGAACCCATCAGCACTGATTCTTCCCAGACCATCAGTAAGTGGAGTGCCAGCAGGTCCCCATACTCCATGTAGAAATCCACCATAATCCCATCCGGGCCCGGCGGTTTGGTTCTTGGCAGCGCCTTTATTATTTGAAGTAATTCTTCCACCATAAATGGGGAGTTTATCTGGGTTCTGGCGCTGGGTGAAAGAATAGATATAGGGATGGACTCAAATAAGTCATGCAGTCCCTCCCCTCCGTGAACCTCCTACTTCTGATAAAGTGTTGCATAAGAGTTTACAAAGACATCATTAATGCCCTTCTCCGAGTTTTGCATCGTTTGGCATCTCACACTCCCCTAGAACCCCCTTCCATCAGTATGAAATTAGATAGGTTCTTCCCATCCTCTCCGCCTCCCCATACTGCCTGGTGGGAGTCTGCTTGGCAAAGTACTTCACCTCCCTTTCCACAGCCCAATAGAATTCCTCTAGTTCAGCCTTAATGGAAGCTTACGTGAAATGGTTGGGTGCGACCGCATATTCACTTTTCAGGCCTTAACCCTTTCTTCACTGGCAGAAATACACTTACATATAGCTTTAAGCACCCCAAGCTCCCTTGACATTGCCATTCCCCTGATGAAGACCTTAATTGTTTGCCAGAGTGTGCTCTGTGACACAGAACCATTGTCATGAGTCTGGAAGAACATATGGATATCGTCTTCCACCTCTGTGCGGAAGACCATGGGCCTCATTACAAGTCCGGCGGTAGCCGCGGCAGTAAATCCACCTGGTTACCGCCGGACTCGCATTACCATTCTGCCTGCGTGATTCCCGGAATTACCGGGGCATTACAACCCCGGTTTCCCGGGAATCACGTAGGCGGAATGGTGTTAATCCTCATTTCCCATTGAGTCCAATCGTACTCAATGGGAATGGGGATCATGGAAACACCGGCAGCATCTCGTAATGCTGCCGGTGTTTCCTCGTCCGCCTGCAGGCGGGCGGTGTTAAACCCGCCAGGTCAGACCTGGCGGGAACATCACCTCCCACCTGCAGGAGTTGTGATCGCCCGGCATGGAAACAACGGTGGCTGCGGGTTTACCGCCACTGTTGTTTCCATACCGGGCGATTTGTAATGAGGCCCCATATCTTGTAGTGCCAGGTGTTTAAAATGCCATACAGTGCTTGCTCCAAGGAGTTGCATCCCAATTCAAGGAGAGGACTATTGGGGAGTGGTCAGAATAAGTGTAGGGGAGTATGACAGTCTCCGCCGTCCGCCTCACTAAGCAGTCCGAAATCAAAAAGAGGTCTATACTGGACGACATATAGTGCAACGAGGAGTAGTAGTGAACCCCCTTAAACCTAGGTGAAACTTACGCCACACATCGCAAACCTGGAGTCTATCCATCATATTTCAAATGCAACTGACCACTTTTGAAAGTGTTCTGGCCGGTGACCCTGTGTGGTCAAGGCCAAAGTTCAATATAATCTTCATATGGCCCACCCCATATGACCCGTACCATTAGGTATGCCATGAGCATATCTGTCAGAACCTCATAAAACCCTGGGCCATCCAGATTGGGTCCACACGAGTTCACCAGCAGAACCTCCTTGTTCACTAGTTTGGAGTGCACCACAGCATATTGGCTGTCCAGGTCAACATATGAGTGCAGTAGTTTAAATGCAACCCGCTTATGTATCAAAGTCAGAACCCCTGTAAACTGTGTCGAAATCTTAGTGTAAAATCTGTTCAGCCCCACACTTTAGTGAACACATCATTCATGCCACTGCGTGCATGGGGCCATTGCAACAGTAGTATATGTATATTGTTACGGTTCACATGGGACATTATTTTCCTTGCCTTGGAATCATTCCCAATACCTCCTACATTACAGCTAGGATATTAAGAACCCCATTGAGGTCTAAAGCATAGCCTTGCATGTCTCCAGTGTGGCCTGGCTGTTCTCTGCCAATCAGAAAGTAAGGCCACCGGTGCTCTCAGCATTGTAGCAGCTGGAACAATTTTAACCCAACTTTTTCCACAACCACGCTTCCCCCACCCTCTTCAGCCACGCAACCAGGTCCATGACCAATCCCCCCTCCTTCCCTAACTCCAACAGTAGTACCAGCAACATAACAGTAACCTTGCATAGGGGAACACCACTAATACTTCCACCGCCCCCAGATATTACGCTGCTCAATCTTAGTAAGGATAAATGAACACACAGCCTAAACGCACACCCCAGGTCCCATTCTAGAGCAACTGAACAGGCGGTACTACAAACATTCAACCAGACGCTTGTTGTCATCGTGCACAGTCAGTGACATTGGCACCATCCAGAACAGGGGTCACATTGTCATATGGTGCATCGTTCATATGGAAGAGGTCTCCACCGCCCACTCATCGGTTTCATCCTGTGAATTCCGTAGTGGTATATTAGCCTCAATGAAGGCTACCACCTCCTCCGGTATCATGAAAAAGTGTGTTTTACCCCCGTGTTGCACTCGCAATCTCGCTGGGAACAGCATAGTGTATGGGATTGCTCTCTCCCTCAGCTTATTTTCGACTCCCAGAAGGATTTATCTTCCAGCTGTTCAGCCATAGAGAAGTCTGGTTATATATGCAGCTTCGTAGTGACCCTATAGCACACCTGCTCCATTGTGTTATTCAAGGTGGCAATGTTCACATTAATGCCATCCGATTTGTCCGTCATGTCAGTGAACCCTGCCTGCATACTGTCCATAAGCTATCTTATATTGGGGGCATCGTGCTCCTCTTGGCCTGCCTGTTCACTCAGCCCTGGGGGCGGCTCAGCGTGTGGCTTAATAGTATGGTGCGCAAATGCCTCTAGGCTGCTCTGCTTCTTCTGTGCCACCTTAGTCATGGTCACGGGATGGTGAAAGCCCTAGGTGAGTGCAATATAATCCCTATGCAGCCTAGTCAGGCCAACAAAGGTTCAAACCACCAGTTGTACGGACATTCACACCCTG
This sequence comes from Ambystoma mexicanum, assembly GCF_040938575.1. Taxonomy (NCBI): domain Eukaryota; kingdom Metazoa; phylum Chordata; class Amphibia; order Caudata; family Ambystomatidae; genus Ambystoma; species Ambystoma mexicanum. Next base: position 541,825,903 of record NC_090937.1, read on the forward strand.
CCCTCACCAGGTGGCCACCAAGTCTATGTAGGATAACCCGGACCAGGGCACACAGCCGAGGGTGCACCGATGCCGGCCCTTCACCTCCACCACCAGCCCATCCAGGGCAGGCTGCAGCAGCACACCGCAACACCCAGCATGTCTCACCAAGCGTAGTTATTGTCAGAACTAATGGCGTCCCAGCTGCAGCCCCCTGGCTATGCGCACACCCTCCACTACAGGCCACAGTCAAATCCCAAATCCTCTCACAGTGTCTCCACAGAACTCTGGCAGGGTACATGTGCTTGGCAATGCAGGCAGCACGTATAACACATGAGGCCACTGTGTTCACTCCCCAAGGAAGCGGCGCATCAGGGTTGTCAGGCACATCGCATGGCTGACCAAAGTGCAGCAATCACATGTGCCTCACTCTGCAGACCCCTTCCAGCAGCCTGACAAGGTATATCCCCAAGGTATATCCCAGCACAGCACGACACTGTGGAAAGCTGCTCACCCCCATCTAGTGTCCGTTGTGTTCCCACGGGTGGACCACCTAGTTGAGCAGCCCCTCAAAGCCTTTCCGAGATGCAGTGCTGCGTGCCCGTATCAGGGGCACTCTCTGTCGTCACTCAACACACTGCAGGCTCTGTGCAGGCTCAGGCTCCGTAAGGCTCAGTAAGGGCCCCTGCTCCACAGGTCAACTCCCACCTCCGGGTCTGCTGCCGGAGCTCCTATTAGCCATCTAGGGTGTCACTCTGCTCACCAGCGCCCCCCACAAGGCACCATGTATTCTGCAAACAAGAAGCTGATACGCATCAGTTTCCCTGCATCCACCCGGGACCCACCGGCAGCACCACCGAAGTTTTCAGAAGCCGGCGGCAGACCATGGTTGCATCAGGCAGCTGTAACAGAGGCTTAGAAGAAGGCAGCCATCTTCTGGCTGCTCAGCAGCGGCCTTCTGAGATCTTCTCTTTTAGTAAATAAGCAGGCACGCCTAAAGCAACCTTGAAATTCTGTCTCTTCTGGCAGTTTCACTCTATTTGCTGAAAGGTGACATACCAGGAGTCACCATGGATGATGACAGGTTCCTTCAAAACAAAATAGTGATGGTTCATATATTTGTAATTTTCAATCTTCTTTTTAAAAACAAAACATGTGTATACTGGTGGTGCTAAAACATAGTAGCACTGTAGTCTGAGTGACTATCAACTTTGCATCTTGACTGCTACAGATTATTTACTTATGACCTCCACTTATGTGTTAACATTACATTCTGATCTTGTTCTTAATCAAAAAGGGGACTGGGTCTCACGTTGAAAGGGCTTGCACTGCCTGGCAGCAGTGAAAAGGATCAGATTTAAGATAGTCTTCTTGGCCTTAGAGTGTATACATAAGTCTGTATCAAGATCTGCATTATGTATTGTGTGGTTATGAGCCGTCGAAGGCCCTCCAGTCACACTCACTACACAAGTGACCTTCTTGACTCTATACACCAAAGGGGGTGATATTTTATAGCCTACAAGACAGCTAGACAAGGGAAAGATTGTATCTGCCATTTCCAAGAAGTGGAAGTCTAGGCGAATTCATATAGATATCAAACCCCTGGCCTTCAGGTTGCACACATCTATTAAGCGTGCAAATTAGCTCACTAATATACTTCACCAGATTTTGCTTATCATACTTAGGTTAAGAGTAATCTATCTAGCAGGTGAACAAACATACCTAGTTGCATTTATTAACAGGATAGTGTTTTTGTAAGAAACTCTTGGAAGACTGTGTCACCTGGTGCACCTGACTTGCAAATGGCTCTAGACTAGCCTACCAGTTATTATAACGACTAACATGGACCTATATTTTCTATAATTATATTGTGCTCTTCTATAGCGCTTCATGACAAACTCATCCAGTGTCTGGCATAATAACAGTTCTAATGTTTACCCCATTTTGGATGGTACTTTATTGATCTATGAAGGCTGAAAGGCTAAATTGGCCCTATCGTAGGATTGAGACTTTCCAAATATTCCTTTCGCCCAAACAAACAACCCAGTTTATAAATGGACTTGAAGCTCAATGTGTAATGTATGCCAACAATCCTGTAACAATCCTGTAAATATTTACGGCAATTCCTCGATCAATATGTGAACCTAAAAGGCAAAACTAAAATGAAAACTTTACCAACCATGTACTCTTGTCTAGTGCGCAACAACACTGGACTTCGAGAGCATTCATTAGCATGCATTTCAGGAACTGCTTGCCAACGCACCTTCCACCACATCAAAATGTTAGCAAAACAACATTCTACTATACAGAATGTTGTGCATGGATTATACTATGTAAACAGTCCTGCTATAGAACTGCAAAATGTAAATAATATTCTACATGGAACATCTAAAGCACTCCTTCGAGAAATAGAGCACACCAAAAGTTAATATTTTTGAACTGAAGATGATTTAGAAAATTCAGTAACTTCAGGAAACATTAGTGGAAACCTCACAAACACCAACCTCCTAAAAAATATATACAAACGAACAATAGCTAGGTTTCAAAACACATCTGCTGAAATACCAGACCAAGTATGTGTCTGTTGTTGCAGAACTTTTATAAAAAGAACACAAAAATAGTAGATATGGCCTAAAAAAATAGAGGACAATGGGAATCCCAATGGTTCCAATTAGCTTTATATCGAAAAGCAGAACATAAATACAAAATAACTGACCCCTCAATAGTTTGCATGTACTGCAATACAAACCTTGACAATAACCAAATGCCATCTCGTGCTACCACTAATAACTTAGAAATATTCTCACTTCCAAAAGCTCTCCAACAACTTAACTTGTATGAGAGCATTATAATAAAAACAATACATCCATTTCACATTATAATATGCCTTCAACCGAAAACAAACAAATTGCCTCCATTTGAGTTACTAAAAGGCATCCATTGCAAAGTAGTATATTTGCCATTAAATCTTAAAGAAAATGTCAAAACTCTAGGAGTACAACGGCCAATATATCAATCTTTGATTGTAATAGTTAATGGTGCACCAGCAAAAGACAAAAGAAAATGACACCAACAAGTTGACTTAAACAAGGTTAGACAAGTCCTAAAGTATCTGAAATAAAACAATGAATACTACAAATATATAAATATAGTGGAAAACTTAAGACAAACCTCCCAAAAAATTCAAGATTCAGCAGCAACTGGCCAATTTGAATGTGTAGATCCTGTTACTGCAGCCAACATGTTAGACCAGTAGAAAATCCACCCACTATACTCCAAAGACACCATTGAAGATGCATTAGAAACATATAAAATGCATCAAGCCAAAGGATCCCCAATGAGCATATGGAAAAAAAGGGTGAAAGCATGTTCTCTTCCTCTTCTCTTTTCTATAGAAATAGGACAGAGATATAAAAGATCCACAAAAATTAGTCCATCAGAATATCGCTCTTTACAAATCTATTGTGAAATCCCCAGATTCAGACAACATGTAGAATACATTTTTCACATCCTGTTCGAAACTGAATTAGCAACTCTATATTAAGGAGTTACATACGCATTAAAAACAAGCTGTAATTTTTTAACATGTCCGCTACCCAACTGCTTCAAAAGATAAAAGACAAAAATGAAGATTTGAAGTCAAGTGTCACAAATCTCTTGGCAAACATGCGTGGTACAAAAGAACCCTGCTTCTGATGTCACGCAGATGTACGTTGCATTCTAACGAACCAGGGCCCCCCACACATGGCTTGTTACTTTATGTTGTGTAGAGTATGCATGGAATGACTTGCATGAGGTCATACGCACTGCAAACCAAAGTAAAGATGGAATAGATATCAAAACACCAGAAGAACTCTGTTCTCGTGACCCTGTCAATGTGTCAAGGTATTTTCACCATTGCTTCATTGCCATGCTGCACTTCATATGCAATAAACCTACCCATCCTTTAGAAGTAGTGCAACACTTCTTTTGGACAAAAGAATATCAATCCAGAGGAGCACCACACAGCCACATGTTTTTGTGGATAAAAGATGCTCCCAAATTTGGCCATGATAGTGATGCCAATTTTTTACAGTTTATTGAAAAATACATTACCTGTGACATCCCTTCAGAAACCACAAATAGTGACGTACGTACACAAATGTTAAGCTTCCAAAAACATAAGTGAGGCAAATACTGCCGAAGTCAATATAAAAACAAAGGTAAATACTATACAAAATGTCACTTTGGCTTCCCTATACTCAGCTTGCAAAAAAAAGGACAATTAAATAGTTCGATGTCTTCTGTTAGACACAGTGTAAAAAAGACAAATCTCCCAAAAACACATGCAACATTAAAATGGACAAAGCATCCAAGTACATGAATGATTACAATGCAAACAATGCCCTCTTGAGGAAGATACACATACAATACATTGCAGAATATTTCACTGCAGTTGCAAGATATGTCACAGCCCATCTCACCAAAGCTGAGAAATCGGAGCTAAAAGACCTCTGGAATGACATAACATCTAACAAAATACTGTCACTAACTTTGTATAGCTTTGTTATACAAATGTTCTCCCATAAAGAATGTAGTTGCTACGAAGGTGTAGACCGTTTAACTGGTAAAACCTTATAGGGCAAATCTGAACACATTGGTCCTCATTACAAGACTGGCGGTCTGAAAATAAGGGTCCCAGTAGCAATGTACCCGTACCTTTTCTGGATGGCCAGACCATGATAAAGCCTGCAGTGGCCGATGCACCCGGCATCCTGCACAGACATGGTTTTCACAGAAGCACTAGTACCGTTAGCAACAGTGTCGGTGCTTCTGTGACCCCGTTCCTGTGGTGTCCTATTGGACTCCACAGGAATGGGGACTTACACTTTCTGCTGCCTGTCATCGCGACCCAATACCACCTGGAATATCCCAGTGGCAACGGGATATCAGGCAGTGGAACGGTTTACAAAGTCGGTGTCAACCCACCGGTAGCACCGGTAGGTTGCCCCTGACCTCGTAATGAGGCCCATTGTCTGGCTAAACCTTGGTCCAGCTTCATTACAGAAAAGAGTACTAAAATCCTACCAAGAGATAGAAACAATAGCCACAAATGACAGCCAGGACATTTTATAAACCAATTTAATTGACACATACTACCCAAACAGAAGTACTGCTTTGGAAAACATGTGCCTGTACGACATAGCCCAAAACTGTTCCTACAAAAACAATAAACTACACAGGAAGTTTATGGGCCATGAGGTTCTGTCTGAACCCATAACCTTATATCACAACACAGACAGAAACTTTTGATTTAATACATTTCAACATATATCAAAATTCACCTATGACTGGCTAAATATTCCTTCAACCAGATTCTAACTATCCCTGAGTTGGGTGCTTGCTCCCTAGTGAACGCTGGTGTAACGCATTTCTAGGTTATGGGATAAATCAGAGACTAGCCCTATCCTCTCCCATTACTTGTTCTAACATCTAAAATTAGGTGCACACTCTCAAAAGTCAAATCTATTTCTTCATTATTAATGCTTCCTCCACGTGTGGCTTATCAAATTCTAAAATAGCAATACAATCTAATGTACAGATTGCTATGTTTTTGTCTTTTTTATATTTTGTGTGTAGATAGATTCACAATCATGTATCTACAGAGTCAATCTGACCATTAAAATGATGCTCTTCAACCAAGCTTGTTGAATTAATAAGGATGTCTTGGAGGCCAGGTCATCACCCTGAACTTTGTGTGGCCAACTGTTTTCAGCGGGATGGCTTACTATCCACTTTCTTTAGGACTCTAACTTAGACATTGTTGATCAAGTATTAAGCATTCTTTCTAAAAAAGGCAACACAGTTTTGTATGTCTTAATGATCATTTCTGGAGGGGAGGGGAGGGGAGGGGAGCGTCTCTTCTTCTATGGTGTATTTCTTTCCCGGTTCCCTGTAGGGGAATTCACAACAAGGGAACCATCAATTTCTAATCTTGCGTCCATCTAAGTGGGACATAGAAACCACTTTTGCTTTACCCTGCTACCTTACTGGTACTCAACTTGTCTCTTTTCTTTTTTGTTCAGATCTTCATCTATCTGTACTGTGGTGTACAAATAACCTGTAAGTGAGCAAGCCGAGATATGGTATCTCTGTTATTAGTGCAGACATTAGTAGTGTAGCTGGTGTCAGTTGAGAACAACAATAACAAATTCCTCAACAGTTTATTTGGGTATGCCGCTTAGTTGCTATGCCTTCTGGATTTTCAAATCTTGTGTTCTGTTTTGTGGGATAGCGCTTCATATGGCTGTTATTCGCAAATGATACAACTGGAATAAATGTAGTCTCAACTTATGAAAAGTATAGTGAAACTTACCAAATCCAGCCTAGTTATTCATATAACATTATCATTTAAATCACTGCAACATAGAGAACTCTACTACATGACTCTACTGCAACCTGTTAAACCTTGGATAAAAGAAGAATTATTAGATAACTATGACTCATTTGAAGCAGCATTAAAAGCAAATGAAAGCAGCATAACAAATGTCAATATCAAACAATACAAAGAAATGTTTGACAATGAACACCAACAAGAGGAAGCAATTGAAGCTCAAGTAGATAAAGACACTCCTGAGGGCAGTTAAACTTCCCTTGCAGGAAGGTAAGAAACACTTGGAGAACCACTCATTCTAAATGAAGCAAAATAGCCATAACTGAGGTAGAAAATATCATGTATCAATCTAAGTAATCTGAAGAAGACTTGTGAGCATTGGAAATGTAAATATCCGGCAACATTTTCACTACAAAGAACTAACTCAAAACATGCATCAGTCTTCAGACCTGACCTGTGCTAGAATTTCAAAAGCTTTATAACTGGTCTGCTTACTAAAGATGCACATTCCATCTTAAATAGTAGACTAATCCATGAGCTATATGTGCGAAACACATATGCTCCTGAGGTCATGGAACAATTAACTCAACAAAATATAAAATGTGTGTCATTAATGCCAACACTTGCAAGCTGTAGTCAATTCAATGAGACAATGTTAATAAATTAAATGCATCCCATACTGTATGTTAGCTCCACAGACAAACTAGAAGTGTATGGCATGACGCTCCCTATGTGTCAACAGGCAACAGCACAACTGAATAGCTTAGAAAGATGTATCTCCAACATAGCTGAATTTGAAAAAGTATTAACTGTATGTCTAACCTGAAGAGTAATTCTAAAATGTAACCTTGATGTAGAACAAGATTTGGTCAATAGAGCAATTGGTACAGTTGTTGTCTTCCAAACATATCCACATGACAACAACATTCAGTTTGCCAACATCCACTTTGACAAACTTGCAGAAGTTTTTTGGCCACACAATAGCATGTTTACTTCTTTTCAAAGACATGACGTATACAAGCAGAGAACAATTATCTCTATCTCTTGCATATGCTGTCAATATTCACAACTACTGCATTGATTGACTTTGAAGATATGAATTATGTAGCACGTTGACGTCTGTGTACACTCAATGGTATATTTCTAGTTAACATTGATGCAAAAGAAGTCTATGCTGGCATTCTTTGTATCCTAGAATACAACAGGCAATGTGCATTGTAGATTCCCTGCCTAGCTTTGTCCCATGTCTCTGAAAAAAGTGTTGGGAGGGAGATGGCTTATTCTGCCCCCCACTCCCACATGCACAGAGCTCACTTATGTTGAAGGTGGGAGACGTTCCCCCTTCTGTCCAACTGTAATCTGTGTTCTTTACTTTTTAATTAGTAACAAGGAAATCATGCAGTTAGGCCTTATAAATGCACAAACACCCCATTTTGGGTAAATCACAAGATGCCCTCTTTGACTAGTCCAGAAAATGATCTCTAAAAGCCTGTCTCTCCGTTGGTCCCATGCCACACACCACCAGCCCAGGCCCACAACCCACTGCCTCCTGCCAGATTCACACAAACACTGTTCTCACAGAAGTTCACCTATTCAATGTTGCAACCTTTAGTACTGTCCCAGAACCGATGAGCTCATTCCGCTGTGTGAGACCAGAAAAGGCCCCTGTTTGAGATCCCATCAATCTCCACTAACCTGCTTGTGCCCTCCTGACCCCCACCCTGCTAAACCGTAAACTACCAGGCCCCTGCCCCTCTGTTCTTTGATACAGATACACATCTGGCCCCCTGTAGTGACCCAACAAAGATACTCTCAAGAACCCCAACCCCAGACCCACATATGTTTCTTTCAAACCATAACACTTGTCTATTCGTACCATGAGGAATTAGGTAGATCAAAACCTCCAAGGTGGGCACCTGGGATAGGGATTCTAGGTGTATGGGTATTGGGGTGCAGAGTGTACAATGCCTGCCTATAACTTGTGTATGAACTCTGATAAGCACCTACATTCCCACTTGACTTTGCGAGCGTCATTTGTCTCATGCCCTCAAATAATGTTTTTGCAAGATCAGTTAGTCAGGGAAAGTGTCATTTTTCAAGCCTGACCTTCACCTCGCAAAGATGAGCCCAGCTGACCCACGTACTGCAGGAGTGACGTCTAAGCACCTACCAATCCCATAAGGTCAAGATGTATGGATCCATTCTGCGTGAATGATTTGACCCAATGGAGTTGCAGGATTGTATATTGTAATGTGATGTAATTTATGACACTGGGTGACTTTTTAATGGGCTGCCCGTGTATTTGTTGACAGCGCATTCTGGGCAGCAGTGTTCTCTGTGTGCACAATTTATCTTATATAAAAAAAAAAAAAACGATCTTCTACTTGCAATCTCTCTCTTGGTGTCATTCCCTACTGGGGCGTGTCCATTATTCTGACCTTGGGATATTGTGTTGGGGAGTGGGCACCTTAAAAAGAAAACCTTTAAAAAGAAAAGTAATACAAACAGAATATACACATGATCTCTCAACAATACCACTGAAAAAATAAAAACACTTCCAGTCTATCAAATAATACAACCAAAATACTTGCTAGTCCAAAGACAACTGTAGATCCATCAGAAGACAAAGGGGCCGATTCATGGAACAAACGTGCGCCGAAAATCTTCGCGCAAGCAGGCGCAAGCAGGCGCAAGCAGGCGCAAGCAGGCGCAAGCGGAAAAAAACAGGCGCACGCGTGCGATTCATGGAAGTCCCTGCGCGTGTTCACCGCGGGATGTGCGCCAAACCCATGCATGGCGCACAAGTCACTGCAACATCGCGAAAGGCGTGCGCGACGCGCACAGTGAAAGCGCACAACCTCAGCGCACACACCAGAAAGTGGGCGGGACATGGGGCGTAACGCGCGGAATGGGGAACAACACGGGAAAATAAGGGCGTAACTGGGGATGTACTGCAGGGAAGCAGACGGAACGCCCACACGCACTCGAACCACACGTATTCATGGAATCGAATAGGGCAAAGCCACGCACAGGCAAAGACACGCACAAGCTAAAACACGGCCGCCACACGAAGGCAGGCGGTAGAGTCCCAGCGCATCAAAAAAGTGGCGCGCGGGAAGTCAAATACGCGATTGAGCAGGGTACGTGGATCTCAGGCGTGCGCGAGAAAATCTACACGCGAATGGGCTGGGTACGTGTATTCCGGGGGTGCGTGTGAAGTTCCACACGCGAATAGCCTGGGCGCGTGTATTTCAGGGGTGCGCGTGAAGTTCCACACGCGATTTCAGCAGGGTACGTGTATTTCAGGGGTGCGCGAGAAATTCTACACGCGATTGGGCTGGGTACATGTATTACAGGGGTGCGCGAGTAATTCTACACGCGATTGGGCTGGGTACGTGTATTACAGGGGTGCGCGAATAATTCTACACGCGATTGGGCTGGGTACGTGTATTACAGGGGTGCGCGAGTAATTCTACACGCGATTGGGCTGGGTACGTGTATTTCAGGGGTGCGCGTGAAGTTCCACACGCGAATAGCCTTGGCGCGTGTATTTCAGGGGTGCGCGTGAAGTTCCACACGCGATTTCAGCAGGGCACGTGCATTTCAGGGGTGCGCGAGAAAATCTACACGCGAATGGGCTGGGTACGTGGATTTCAGGGGTGCGCGAGAAATGCTACACGCGATTGGCCTGGGTACGTGTATTACAGGGGTGCGCGAGTAATTCTACACGCGATTGGGCTGGGTACGTGTATTACAGGGGTGCGCGAGTAATTCTACACGCGATTGGCCTGGGTACGTGTGTTCCGGGGTGCCGTGAACTTTCACACGCGATTGGTTGAAATCCACGTGTGTTCTGTCATCACGTGCAATGAGGGATACACCCTCGCACGTCACGTCACAGACGCGCTCACGCGCTGAGGGCCTTTGGTCCAATGAAAATGCGTATGCGTGCAGACGCGCTTACGCGTTAAGGGCCTTTCCTCGAATTACACGCTGACGTGCAGATTTTTCACGTGCCAAATCACTCCGTATCAAGCTGGCCACGCGAATACACACGGAAGACCACGCTCCTGCCCAGAAGGCCGAATCACTGCCCCCCCAGTGCCCCGAGCAGCCTCCCACGTGCCATCTGCTGCTGCCTGCCTGCCTGCCTGCCTGCCTGCTGCCACCGTGCCCTGCCATTTGGTGCCTGCACATCAGCCATCTGCAGGGGTCCAGTTGCTGTGTCCACCCCTGCTGGAACAGTAGACTCCCGACTGGGATACCATCGCTCCACAGCCCAGCCCCAGGACCCAGTTGCCCACCCACGCCTGCCTCGGGGGTCGCCATGTCGGGGCAAGCACCATCTGAGACCAGTGGCGACCCCCAGCCAGAGAGGCAGAGGGCCACCAGCTTCAGTGAGAAGGAAGTTGGTGTCCTGGTGGAGCATGTCCTGGGGCATTATGATGCCCTCTTCGGAAGACCACGCGCCAACAAGGAAGGACGGGAGAGGATCTGGGACGATGTAGTGGTTGCCATCAACGCGGAGGGGGTGGCAACCCGCGACATCAAGCACATCATGAAGCGCTGGGAGGACTTGAGGTCCAGGACCCTCAATAAGGCCCGGCGCCTCGCGGAGGGGGGCCGGGCACGCCTGAGTGACATCCAGATGAGGGTCCTGGAACGCGTAGACCCAGCGCTCCACGCCCAGATCCTTCGGAGGCAGACCCATCTGGAGTTGGCCGGTAAGTGGCCAAGCATTGCTGTGTGAGACAGGGCATGTTGCAGTGTGGTGGTTGTCTGATACCTGCCTGTATGTGTGACATAGGCCATGTACGTATGTGTGTGTGCAGGGACATCATGGTCAGGCATGTGAGTACAGTGATGTGTTCTATTGCAACATGGGGGGCTCTGTGCGGAATGGACACATGGAAGCATGGCAGTCTCTGTTCCTGGACATGGGTGGGGGTGAGGGATGGGTGCTGGTCCCATGTACACGTATGGTGTCCATGTGTGTGTGTCTGACCTGCGTGTCTGTGACTTGTAAATGCCATGGATGCATGACACATGTCTGTGACAATGTTCAGATTCACTGATGCAGCCTAGTCATCCTTGTATCCACTGCGTCTGTGGTGTACGAGGCCAGATGGATGGAACTACGGTGAGGTGTGTGCATGTGATGGCAAGACCCATGATGCATGTGAGTTTAAAACCAACATTGTATGAATCATGAGTCCCTTGGTCATGTATGCCAATGTCCATGGCATGCGCCATGCCTGTTACTGTATGTGTTTTGCCTGCACTGACCCATGTGTTGTGGAGGGACATGATGGAAGTGATGTATGACAGTGCCACTCATCTGCTGTTGCTTCCTGTCTAGGGGACCATTGTACAGTACCCTGATGCTTGTGTTCTATGTCTCCCTCTACACAGTGGCAAGTGAAGAAGAGGGCGGAGAAGGCGCTGTGGAGCAGAGCGGCGGGGATGCCGCCACGGCTGCAGCGGAAGGGGTGGGTGAGCCCCCACAGGGGCTTGCACCGGCGTGGAGACATCCAGGTTGGTGGTTTCCACAGAGGGGGAGGAGGCCGCTACTGAGCCACACATGGGGCCTGGTGGGGGCATCCCCGCTGGTGCAAGTGGTGCAGTCCAGGGCCAGGGGCAGGAGGCAGCACAGGTCGCCGTGGAGGTGCCTGTGCATGTCACTGTCCCTGACACTGTGACTGCACCACCATGCACCAGCAGGGATGCCCCATCCCAGGCCCGTCCGCAGGTAGGGGAGATGTCCATGTCATCTGACACTCCTCTACCTGCGGACGAGGGGACCCCTGGCCGTGTGGAGAGGGTCCAGATTGGTGTCGCGTTGCGCACGGCTGGCATTCGTGATGAGGTGCATGCTTCCCGGGAGGAGCATGCACATCATCACGAAGAGCACCGTGCGTACGTGAACCATTTGGGAGCCGCCATGGTCGGGGGTTTCCTACATGTGTGTGGCCTTCTGGCGACCCTCTCCTCCTCTGTGGGGGCTATGCGCCAGTCGTGCTCCATGCCGTCTTCCGGCCCAGATGCCACCAGGGCCCCCTGTGGACCTGCCCCGACCAACGCAGCCAGCTCGGTGGGGACCCCATCCCTGCCACAGTCAGGAGTCGAAGGTCCAGCAGGGGTGGACACACCAGCAACTGTCCCCCTGCAGATGGAGGATGTGCCGGCATCATCTGGCAGGGCACGTGCACGACGGCATCGGTGGATTCCATCAGCCTGGATGCCGTCGTGCTGGCAGAGGCAGTGGCGTCGGAGGCAGCAGCAGGCTCGACGTGGGAGGCATCATGGCTCGGGGCCATCAAGATCAGAGGGGCAGGCATCGGCCGGAGGGCAGGAGAACCCTGGGATGGCAGTGTCTTCCGTGTGGGAGCAGTTGGTCCAGCGGATAGGTGCGGAGCGGCAGCGGGCGGAAGAGGAGCGGCTCACCATGGTCAGGGCGGAGTTCTCCATGCGTCGGGCGTTGAGGCGGGCTGAGTGCCTCGAGGAAGCTCGCAGGGAGTTTGAGGTGGACACGGGGTTGACCCTGCGAGACCTCGGGGCCAGGACAGAGTCCCACCTCCGGGACATCGACATGGAGTTCGATGATGCCCTGGCCGGCAACATCACAGAGTGAGCCGCAGGACTTGCCCGCTGCCATTGTATATAGTTATATAGTTAGTGGTAGGTTTCCTTTGAATTTTTTTTTTTGATTTGGTTGCGATTGGACAATGCGCCACTTTTTTGTATATTTAGTTAGTTGACATAGTTAGGTTTCATTTGGTTGGGCTCATGGACCCGGGATTGTCTTGTAAATGGTTCTTCTATGGATTTTTGGATTTTTTGGATTTTTTTCATGGACATTCATCTTCTTTTTGTTGTTTTTCTTTGTGGTTTTCTCATTTCATTTCCATTCTAGTTGATTTTCAATACATTTTTACTTTCATCCTTCAATGTGTCGTATCATCTCATTGCTTTCATGCATGTCATGTTGGGTGTTTTAACATTCACTTGCAGCCATTGTGTGTGACAGACATGTGTTCATTTTCATTATTTACATTGGGTGTGTAACATGTAGTTGCCTTTGATATGTGGGTGGATGTGATAGTTGGTTGGGCCTTTTGGCAGGGGAGGATGGCCATTACGGACATGATTGGGGATTGTTGGGACCCAGGTGCAGGGGGGCATGGATGGGACATGGGCGAGGGCCTGGTGGAGGGTGCCCTGCAATGCTGGGGGGTGGGGGTGGTGGGGGACATGAGTTGGACATGGGTGGGGGCCTGCTGGCAGGTGCCCCACAGTGCTGGGGGGGGGGGTGGTGGGGGACATGAGTTGGACATGGGTGGGGGCCTGCTGGCAGGTGCCCCACAGTGCTGGGGGGTGGGGGGGGTGGGGGACATGAGTTGGACATGGGTGGGGGCCTGCTGGCAGGTGCCCCACAGTGCTGGGGGGTGGGGGGGGTGGGGGACATGAGTTGGACATGGGTGGGGGCCTGCTGGCAGGTGCCCCACAGTGCTGGGGGGTGGGGGGGTGGGGGACATGAGTTGGACATGGGTGGGGGCCTGCTGGCAGGTGCCCCACAGAGCTGGGGGGTGGGGGGGTGGGGGACATGAGTTGGACATGGGTGGGGGCCTGCTGGCAGGTGCCCCACAGTGCTGGGGGGTGGGGGTGGTGGGGGACATGAGTTGGACATGGGTGGGGGCCTGCTGGCAGGTGCCCCACAGTGCTGGGGGGTGGGGGGGGGGTGGGTAACATGAGTTGAACATGGGTGGGGGCCTGCTGGCAGGTGCCCCACAGTGCTGGGGGGTGGGGGTGCAGGGGGACATGAGTGGGGGCCTGCTGGGGGGTGGGGGTGCAAGGGGACATGAGTGGGACATGGTTGGGGGCCTGCTGGCAGGTGCCCCACAGTGCTGGGGGGTGGGGGTGCAGGGGGACATGAGTGGGACATGGTTGGGGGCCTGCTGGCAGGTGCCCCACAGTGCTGGGGGGTGGGGGTGCAAGGGGACATGAGTGGGGGCCTGCTGGGGGGTGGGGGTGCAAGGGGACATGGTTGGGGGCCTGCTGGCAGGTGCCCCACAGTGCTGGGGGGTGGGGGTGCAGGGGGACATGAGTGGGGCCTGCTGGGGGGTGGGGGTGCAAGGGGACATGAGTGGGGGCCTGCTGGGGGGTGGGGGTGCAAGGGGACATGTGGCTTGGCTGGGGGGCATGCCCATGGTGGATGTGCTGCCTGCGGGACATGACCAGGGGTGCAGGCTAGTCCCCTGTGGTTTGGGCTGCCTGCAGAGGTCGTGGAGGGGGTAGAGGGGAGACCTGGGAGGACCCACACTGGCAATTCACCTCTTCAACTTCCCGCACACCCACGTAATACACTGCCCCACTCGCACAGGCCCAATCGCGTGTAGAATTTCTCGCGCACCCCTGAAATCCACGTACCCAGGCCAATCGCGTGTAGAATTTCTCGCGCACCCCTGAAATACATGTACCCTGCTGAAATCGCGTGTAGAATTTCTCACGCACCACTGAAATCCACGTACCCAGGCCAATCGCGTGTAGAATTTCTCGCGCACCCCTGAAATACACGTACCCTGCTGAAATCGCGTGTAGAATTTCTCGCGCACCCCTGAAATACACGTACCCTGCTGAAATCGCGTGTAGAATTTCTCGCGCAACCCTGAAATACACGCGCCCAGGCTATTCGCGTGTAGAATTTCTCGCGCACCCCTGAAATACACGCGCCCAGGCTATTCGCGTGTGGAACTTCACGCGAACCCCTGAAATACACGTAGCACGCTCCCCCAGGCCCGATCGCGTGAATAGGTTCACGCGAACCCCTGAAATACACATAGCCCGCTCCTCCAGGCCCGATCGCGTGAAAAAGTTCACGCGCACCCCTGAAATACACGTAGCCCGCTCCCCCAGGCCCGATCGCGTGAAAAAGTTCACGCGAACCCCTGGAATACACGTAGCCCGCTCCCCCAGGCCCGATCACGTGAAAAAGTTCACGCGAACCCCTGAAATACACGTAGCCCGCTCCCCCAGGCCCGATCGCGTGAGTGACTTCACGTGAACCCCTGGAATACACGTAGCCCGCTTGCTGTGCTGGTACAGGGTTAGCGCAGCCCTTTGCGCTGGATTGGGGATTTTGATGGCTTTTCCCTGCGCGGAAGGCGTTCTTGGGGGCGTAACTGGCGCTGCTGCAAGGTCTCTGCGCCACTATGCGCCACGGCTGGTTTTGGTGGCTGGAATCCATGAATACGCTGTGCGCGGAAATGGGTTTTGGCGCACGCGGCTGGCGCAGGGATTCGCACGCGCACACTGTGCGCCAGCCGCGTGCGCCACTTGTGCGCCGAATTCTATGAATTGGCCCCAAAGAGACAAATGTGTCTTCTCAGAAAACAACTGCTGGCCCATCCAAAGATAGAAAAGCAGAACGTTCTGGTCCATTTAAATTCAGAAATAACAAGTGGTGTAACTTGCTATGCAAATGTAAAAATCAATTTTCTATTCCGATTGCCACCAATTGTTCACAACATTTACATAAACGGCTTGGACAAGTTGTGTTTGCAAATGCTCGTCCTTCATAGAAATGCCACAACAAATCCTGGCTGCGCTTATGGTGTCTCAGGTATAAGGCAAGCGTTGGACTACTGTGCAGGAGGGGTAACATTTACCATAAACACAAAAGAAGATCCACAATAATTCCTAATGTACTTACTACAGTAGTAGAAACCAATAACATCCCTAAAAATTAATACATGTGGAAACATACATGCACTCTCTGCAACCATGTTTCACACATCCCTAATGAACGATTTTTATATTTATCAATACCAAATTGTGAATCCATTTCATTTCAGCAGCTTCTCCAGAATGTAATTCATGGAATATTATGCCCTTTGCGCAATTCAGACAATCGTTCTAGCAAACAAATAAACTCACTTTGCCAATATGCCTTCTACTAATGCTTCTAAGGTACAATGCGGATGGCACCAGAAATAACCATAAGCTCACTATCTTTACACACAGCCAAGTTTCTCTTGGCAAGAAAACCTTCAGAACAGTAGGTAGAATATACCACCCTGGTGCCACAACCACTTCATGCCACTATACTTCATATGTCTAAAATGTAGTGGTTTATTTAAATGTAACAACACCTCTGTTACTCCAAAACATAGGTTACCAGAAAATCTAACAAAGTCCTGCTCAATATTCCTTCAACCCAAATGAATTCACTAAACTGTAGCACAATAAAAAGAATACGCCAATAGGTATCTAACTGTATCCATAATTCTACAATGGTATTTCTAAATGTCTAGATAGTTTGAATACAGCTACGGGTATCTAACTACTTCAAAAATATACTTTATTGCAATACACTTGAAACACACATCACAGTTCTTGTTACTGCAAAACCTCTGATAAAGTCTAATATAGTTAGAATATGCCAAAAGGTGTTCAACTACTTTAAACATTCCCTTAATTATAACACATTTCAAACAAACCTACTTTCACACTTGCACTCACATAATGAATAGTTTCTTAAAAATACTTTATGCATCTGTTCTTTCCAGTTACCCAATGATTACTTCATGTCAATACAACAGTGTAGCACACACAAATGTTGTACCAAACATAGTACATATAACGTACTTTTTATGAGGGTCAGAAAAATTAAATGTATATGTAAAAATGTATACAATTAAAGCTTTAAATGATTCTGCATAACACACTGTATTCTTTTCACAGAAAAAGATCCAGAAATTCCAGCTTTGTTACTGTATGCAACTTAGCAACCATACCAAGTATAAACAAATACATATTTCATACACACTATCCTACTACAATGATAAATGCCATATACACGTCAATTGTATCATTCCACCATATTAAAAATACTGTATACTCCCACTACAAAACCTATAATAAATACACACATATAATAGTGTGTGTGGCCAGTGGCCAGATTCTTGGGGGCATGCCCATGGACAACCACCACAAGAGAATTAAACCATAAAACAAGTACATACTATATACCTTTACATAGCAACACTAACCCTGAACCCCCTGCAATTGAAATTATGTCCGCAAACACCAACATTGGCCCAAGACACCCTTTTTTCACCTTTCAGAACAGCTGCATATCAACTTTATTCCACCCCCCAAACCCTTTAAAGCCCCTTTTTCGGCCACCAAATAACCCCAAATGTCCTTTACATGTACAGACGCCGGTGACTGCGGATCCAACATGTCGACCGTTTCAAAAAATATGACGCACCTCATGCTTTTGAGCAGCCAATTAGTGGGTGTGTACGATGTCTGCAGACATCATGCCGGACCCTGATTGTTCCAGAGGCATCCACGGAGCCCGAATCTGAAAATGAATCCATGGACCAGACCCAGATATCACTTT
The DNA here is from genome assembly GCF_040938575.1 of Ambystoma mexicanum. Lineage (NCBI taxonomy): Eukaryota > Metazoa > Chordata > Amphibia > Caudata > Ambystomatidae > Ambystoma > Ambystoma mexicanum. Next base: position 541,843,659 of record NC_090937.1, read on the forward strand.
TTTTACCTGCTTTTTGGCCATTGTCTAAAAAACTACCGGACGGGTTTACACCGAATTTACAAAAGTACACTTTCGAGAACAAGCTGCCTCTCCTGGCACAAATTTGGTGAACATCCATCCAGCTGTTTGGGCTATAGGCGTGAGAACATTTTCTTTCCATTGCTTCTATGAGGATGGCCACACATTTTGGGACCCCTATAACTTTGCCCCCTCCCTGGATGAAATTCCACCAATCTTTGCAGGATCATTCTGAGGTGTCTATATACTTTTTTTTCAAAGTTTGTTGAGGATTCATCCAGGGGAGCGAAGTTATAAGCTGCCCTAAAAGTGTTCTCTCTATAAGTTCATCAACTTAACCATAACTGCAGGGCCGCTACTGCAGACTCTGTAATTACATGGCCTGCAATAGTGGCCGTTTAGTTATGGTTAAGTTGCTCCACTCATTGAAAAAACATTTTTTGAGTGGCTTATAACTTTGCCGCCATTTTGACGAATCCTCACCAAACTTTGCAAAACAAGTATAAAAGGTCAAAAAGTCAGTCAAAAGAAATCAGTGATACTTGGGTCTGTTCTGCTGACTCATTTCATGATTTGCAGTCCGCGGACACCTCTGGACAAATCAGGTGTCAGATTAGTGTCCAAATACATCGAAGTGGGACACTGATTGTCCGTTCAAAAACGTGAGATGCATCAGATTTTTTTTAAACAATCGCCATATTCGATCCGCAGACAGCTGCTATTGTCTGCAGAAGGCACAGTGATGAAAGAGTCTGGATATTGAATATGGCATTATTTTTGGGCTGAAACAGGGCCTGGAAAGTGAGGGGGAGTGGAAAAATGTTGATAGGGAGGTGTTCTTATAGGTGAAAAAAGCAGTGCAGCTGCTGCCGAGTCCGCGGTCACTGTTTGTGTCCATGGACATGGACAGTGACTGCAGGCATCATTGGGATTTGGGGAGATTCTAGGTGAGTCTTGTTATTTGAAGATGTACTTTACTTACTTGTTATTTACTTGGTTTAATTGTTTTGTGGTGGTTGTGACAAGTGGCCCCAAGAATCTGGCCACTGGTCAGAAACATTATAGTACTATGTGTAATTATTGGTAGCGTCTGGGGGTATACAGTATTTGTAATATGATGGGATGATAATATTGCAGTGTATATTGTATTTATGATTTTAGCAGAATTGAGGATTTTGCTTCTGGAATCTGCAGGTGAAGAAAAAAAGAAAGGTAACACAGAGTATGGATACTTGGTTGAATATGGAAAAAAATATGGAATTTCTGGTACTTTATCTGTGGAAAAAAAACAGGATAATTTGTTAAACAAGATGGTTGAAAGCATTTCTTTGCATTCAATTGGCATATAGATTTAATTTGTAGACCCTCATACACAGTACATTTCGTACAACAATAGTGTGTGTAACACTGTTGTTGTGTTGACTTCAACTAATCATTGGGTCATTGGAATAAAAAATCCATAGTCTATTTAAAAAAAAGACTACATTTTAAAGAATATACATATTACATAGTACATGTTTGTGGTAGCATTGATATATGTTGTGAGTGTAGGTGTAGTAGAATGTTTTTTTGAAGTGTGTTGTAAGTAAAGATATGTTTAATGTAATTAGACATCAGTTGGCATATTCTAACTATATTGGATTTTAGATATAGTATTGCACTAACAATAAGTGTTATGGAACATTTCAAGTGTATTAGAATGGAAGGGATTTTGAAAGTAGTTAGATACCTGTTGGTGTTTTCTAACTGTAATGCTGACCTGGTTCCCACGGGGGTGCTGGTCTAGTCTGGATTGCTGTGGCCTCTTCTAGCGTGATGCGCAGGACCCGGAACACCGATTGGACAGGACCTCCTAATCGTGCTTGCCTGGCCCGTAGGAATATCCTTCTGCAGATGAGAAAGGTGATTAACAGTCTGCAGAATAGTGTGCGAGCTCCCCCTTTTCCCCCTTCCCCCTTCGTTCCTCTCTAACTTCTTCCAAACCCCGGTTTAAGCTCACCTTATGGTTTGGAAGGATGAACTCTCCATCCTGCTTCTGGTGCAGGGGCGCGTGTTCGTCCAGTTACTTCACTGGTTTTCAGAATGGCGCTGGCAAAATCCACTTGACTTTCCTGAGCGATGCGCCGTAAGTATGAAAGTTCAAAGTTCAAGTGAGGCCCCCTTTATGTTGTCTTTCTAACCTGTGATCTGTCCTTTATTTCAGGTGCAGAATGAAGGCGATGCGTCGAGGGGTTAAACTGCCGAGGTGAGTAGTGATGAGGGCGATCCCTCTAAATGTCCTTATCATTCCCCAGAAATGTCTCTTGTCCTTTCCCCATAGGGGCCGGGGTACGGTACCTGCCAACGGGGCGGCGCCGACCCGAAATGTGGAAGAAAAGCCGGTAAGTATTATGGCTGTTAATCAGGCTTTCCTTCTGTGTTCCTTCTGCTCATCTTTTGTTTCTTCCTCTCTCCCCTAGGTGCAGAGATGTGGCGTCCGATGCTGACAGCCGTGATGGAGCCGGGAAATGTCTCGAGGACAGGTGAGTGAAGCGTGGCGCTGCAGTGAGTAACGCAATGCTTTTAATTGGAAGTCTTTCTTCAGGGATGCTGGCGAGAAGATTCCGGATGCAGGTAAGAAGTTTGAAATAGTCCTTGGTTTTCACCTTTCTCTTCTCTTCCTTCCTTGCAGGTCTTCCAGGTTCGAGGCGGGCGTGGCTGGAGTCCAGGAGCAGGAGCAGACACGGTGAGCGTTAAGCTGCAGGAAGCAGAACAACGCGAAGCATGAGTTGCTGTCTGGGCGTGGCTTAAATAGCCTCCAAAGAAGTCCCAGGTATGTATCCTTCCCCAACTAGGTATGTATCCTTCCCTGGCCACGCCCGAGTGAGAAAATATTCGATATGAAAAAATAGTCCCTTTCAGGTCTCAGGGAGGCCTGAAGCGTGCAGCATGGTCTGCATCAGGTAAGTGCACAAAACACCTCCCTTTATGAGGATGATGTCCAACATGAGCCTGGCGCCAAAGGCGCCAGGACTGAGTCCAAAGAGCCACTATAAGGGGCCGCTGGGCTTTTACCCGAGGGCATGATGCCTGCTTCCGGGGGTGCTGGGCCTGGCCTGGTGCTCCGGGGGTAGGCATCATGACAGCACTCCCCCCCAAGGCCCCTCCCAAGGTCGTTCCTTCTGGAGGTTTCGGTTTGTTTGGGAAATTCCGATGGAACCTTTTTACCAGCCGAGGTGCATGTACGTGATCACTGGGTACCCAAGACCTTGCCTGAGGCCCGTACCCTTTCCAATCAATTAGATAGAAAAGTTTTGATTTTGAGATCTTAGAATCCAAAAGGTTCTTCACCTCGAATTCAGGCTCCCCATCTCGCTGAATCGGTTCTGGCGGCTTTGTTAATCTGGTTCCTGGGTGCACTGGTTTCAAAAGTGACACATGAAAAACGGGGTGAATCCGCATGTTAGCTGGTAGATCGAGCTTGACTGCCACTGGGTTGATTATAGCTTTGATCGAGTAAGGGCCTAAATACCTTGGATTAAAAGTTCGAGGCCCCTTGAGTGATAGGTGTTTGGTAGCCAACCATACTTGATCCCCTATTTGGTATGGAGGCTCCTCTCTTCGATGCAGATCCACATTCTTTTTGTATTTCCCTTTTGCATGTTGCAAATGTGCAGTTGCATCCTTGAAGGCTTGAATAATCGTAGAATGCAAATGGTCCACTGCGGGCATTTCAAGGCTCAGAGGTGAGTCCAAGTCTGAAGTACGAGGGTGATGTCCATATAGGGTGTAAAAGGGGCTCTGACCAGTTCCAGAGTGTATCGAGTTATTGTATGCATATTCTGCCACCCATAAAATGTCCTTCCAATTACCCTCCGATTGGTGCAACATACATCGTAGATATTGTTCAAGGGTCTGGTTCGTTCTCTCCGTCTGACCATCGGTCTGTGGGTGGTGGCTGGTCGAGAGTCTTACGTCGATTTGTGCCAGTTGACAACACTTTTTCCAAAAATGAGAAATAAACTGGCTTCCCCGATTGGAGACTAGTATGGACGGGAATCCATGCAAACAGATGATATTTTCGAGGAATTCTTTGGCAAGAACAAAGGCTGAAGGTAATCCTTTCAACAGAATAAAGTGGGCCATGTTGGAAAATAAATCCACCACGACCAGAATAGTATTGTAACCATTAAAAGAGGGCAGGTCCGTGATAAAATCTAGTGACAGGGTGTGCCAAGGTGCTGGTGGAATGTCTAAGGGCTGAAGAAGACCGGCGGGTCTTGTCTTTTGACCTTTGTTTTGGGCACAAACTCCACAGGACATCACAAAAGATTTAATATCCTTTCGCCAGGAAGGCCACCAGAATTGTCGTTTAACCTTTTCCTCTGTTTTGGCAATGCCAGGATGTCCTTCCATAAGGGTATCATGATGACGGGAAATAACCAGTTCTTGCAATTCCTTTTCTGGCAAAAATAAGCGTCCCTGGAAGTAAGGTAAGCCATCCTTGACTGAAAAGTTAGACCCCCTTTTGATCCAATCCTGCAAGGCTGAAGAGTCCAGGAATTGTTTCACTCGTGCTTGAATGTCTTCAAGGGTTTGTAAAGTGGTTATCCCCAAAATTCTTTGTTCGGGAATTATCGGCACAGGTTCTGAGTTTGTGTCTATTTCTTCCATTCCAATTCGGGATAGAGCATCCGCCTTACCATTCTTATAGCCGGGGCGGTAGGTGATTACAAAATCGAACTCAGCAAAGAACAAAGCCCATCGGAGCTGTCGAGACGATTGAACCTTGGCAGTTTTTAAATATTGTAAATTTCGGTGATCAGTGATCACGGTGATGGTATGCCGGGCGCCGAGGAGATAATGCCGCCAAGCCTTGAAGGCGGACTTAATGGCTAATAGTTCCTTATCGGTGATCGCATAATTTATCTCCGGCGGCGAGAACTTTCTGGACCAAAATGCTACGGGGTGCAGTTGGTTGGATTCAGGGTTTCTCTGAGACAGGACAGCTCCCATGGCTAAGCTGGACGTGTCGGTTTCGACTATATATGGGAGATCGGGACGCGGGTGCTTCAAAATAGGTGCGGACGTGAACTTAGCTTTCAACTCCTGAAAGGCCTGTTCGGCTTCCTCGGTCCATTTAAAACGTTTATTTTTTCGCAAGAGTGCAGTGATGGGTTGCACCACACGTGAAAACTCTGGGATAAACCTGCGATAAAAGTTGGCAAAACCAAGCATGCTTTGGACACCTTTCACCGAACTAGGTGATGGCCATTTGAGGATGGCATCCACTTTCCGTGAATCCATTCGGACCCCTTTAGGTGTCAGGATGAATCCGAGAAACTCAACCTCGGTGGTATGGAAAACACATTTTTCCAGCTTGGCAAACAGTTTGTGCTGGCGCAGTTTCTCTAGGACGGCCCTGACATGCTTTCTGTGATCAGATTCCGAAGAGGAGTGCACAAGAATGTCATCGATATACACGACAACACAGACATCGATGAGTTCCCGAAGGACATCGTTCTTGAAGAATTGGAAGGCTGCAGGCGCGTTGCACAACCCGAAAGGCATCACATGGTATTCGAATAGTCCATATTTTGTACGGAAGGCCGTTTTCCATTCGTCGCCTTCTTTTACTCGTACTAGATGATAAGCCCCCCGGAGATCTAACTTGGTGTATACGCAAGCGTCCTTCACCTGGTCAAGGAGTTCGGGGATCAGAGGCAGAGGGTAATGATTTTTAACAGTTATCTGGTTCAATGCGCGGTAATCGATACAAGTTCTAAGGTTGCCTTTTTTTTTAGGCACGAAGAACAAAGCTGAGGATGCCGGGGACTTTGACGGGCGAATGAAACCATTGGCGAGGTATTGATCTAAATATTGTCTCAAATGCAGATTCTCAGGTTCAGTAAGGGCGTAAATCCTGCTACAAGGGGGTTGTGCACCGGGCACCAGATCAATTTGGCAATCGTACGATCTGTGGGGAGGTAACGTGTTGGCCTGTTCCTTTTGGAAGATGTCCTGAAAGTCTTGGTACTCTGGAGGTAGTTGCACGGGGACAGAGGTTACTGATGCTAGATTAATCTTTGGATTTTCTGGGTAGCAGGTTTGTGCACAATCCGGGAAGGTTATTCTCTTCGCTCGCCAATCAATTCGAGGATTATGTGTCTCTAACCAAGGGATTCCGAGAATAAGCTGAAACTGTGGAGCCTTGATTACATCAAACACAACTGCCTCCCGATGGCCATCCGGACCTACAAGTGTCACCTCAGCTGTGGAATGTGTTACCGGTCCAGAGGCAATTTCGGTTCCATCTACTGAGGTGATGACATCTTTGTTGGTTTTAGGACGCAGAGGGAGGTTTATCCTAGAGACCAATTCTCGATCCACATAGTTTCCTATAGCCCCGCTATCGATATATGCCTTTATAGCATGCAACCGTTTAGGCTGTTCCGGATCTACGAGGACCATTGGCACAATGAAATGCGAGGTCTGAGAGTTAGTTTTCAAGCTCGGCAAGCGGACCCCTACGCTTGCCGGGCGTGGTCGTTTCCCGATACAGAGTTTCCATGGATTTTATCAGCGGCTCCTACCACCTTCTTGGGCGGCTTAACCGGGCAATTTCGTAGAAAGTGTCCAGAGGACCCACAATAAAGGCATAATTGCATCTGTTGTCTTCTTTCCCGTTCTTTTTGAGTTAGGGGTCCTTTAACACCTCTGATTTGCATAGGCTCCGAGGCATCAGCCCCCTTGGGGTTAGCGTGGGTCTTGGCCAACACCTGGGTTTCAAACTTGGACCGATCTGCTTTTCTGTTTTGAAGCCTGTGATCCAATTGGACCACTAAGTCTATATATTCAGTGCATTCTTGGGGCGGATCTACAACTTGTGCAGGACATCTTTAAGTTCTCCGCGTAGACCTCGATAGAATACCGTGATTCTTTTATCCTCTGGCCAACCAGTTTCCACAATTAGTCTATTGAAGGTTGCAATGTAGGATAGAAGGTCGTGATTGCCCTGTCGCAGAGATAGAAGTTTGTCATCCAGAGCCTGTCCCTGGGAGTGTTGATCAAATAACCTTTCCATGCTTGTTTGAAATCCTTGAAAATCACGAAGAATCGGGTCATCTTGAGTTACCAGTGGGACTGACCAATCGGCAGCACAGCCGCTGAGATATGACAACACAAAGGCTACCTTGGTCTGATCATTAGGGAAGGCCCCAGGTCTGCATAGGAAGTGCAAACGACACTGATTCATGAATACGGCGAATCGTTTGGGGTCCCCAGAAAAGCGTTCAGGTGGGGCCAGCGGCATGTTTCCAGGTAGTTTAATCTGCACCTGGTTACTGGAAACCACAGGAGCGGGGTTCATCCGAAACCGGGTAAAGGAGTTTGTCCAGCTTGACCTTGCAAAAGCTGTCTAGCCAGGTCATCAGCTCTATCCTTTATTACAATCACTTCCCTCCTGAGGGCACTAGTTTCTTGATGAGCGGCGTGTACTTCGGCCCGTAATTCCCCCAGTAATTGGGCCAACTGGTCAGTTTCGGATGTTTCCATAGCGCCTGGGTGGGAATTTGTAGGAAGGCTTCGCGTTCTGTAACGCTCACCTGGTTCCCACGGGGGCGCTGGTCTAGTCTGGATTGCTGTGGCCTCTTCTAGCGTGATGCACAGGACCCGGAACACCGATTGGACAGGACCTCCAAATCGTGCTTGCCTGGCCCGTAGGAATATCCTTCTGCAGATGAGAAAGGTGATTAACAGTCTGCAGAATAGTGTGCGAGCTCCCCCTTTTCCCCCTTCCCCATTCGTTCCTCTCTAACTTCCTCCAAACCCCGGTTTAAGCTCACCTTATGGTTTGGAAGGATGAACTCTCCATCCTGCTTCTGGTGCAGGGGCACGTGTTCGTCCAGTTACTTCACTGGTTTTCAGAATGGCGCTGGCAAAATCCACTTGACTTTCCTGAGCGATGCGCCGTAAGTATGAAAGTTCAAAGTTCAAGTGAGGCCCCCTTTATGTTGTCTTTCTAACCTGTGATCTGTCCTTTATTTCAGGTGCAGAATGAAGGCGATGTGTCGAGGGGTTAAACTGCCGAGGTGAGTAGTGATGAGGGCGATCCCTCTAAATGTCCTTATCATTCCCCAGAAATGTCTCTTGTCCTTTCCCCATAGGGGCCGGGGTACGGTACCTGCCAACGGGGCGGCGCCGACCCGAAATGTGGAAGAAAAGCCGGTAAGTATTATGGCTGTTAATCAGGCTTTCCTTCTGTGTTCCTTCTGCTCATCTTTTGTTTCTTCCTCTCTCCCCTAGGTGCAGAGATGTGGCGTCCGATGCTGACAGCCGTGATGGAGCCGGGAGATGTCTCGAGGACAGGTGAGTGAAGCGTGGCGCTGCAGCGAGCAACGCGATGCTTTTAATTGGAAGTCTTTCTTCTGGGATGCTGGCGAGAAGATTCCGGATGCAGGTAAGAAGTTTGAAATAGTCCTTGGTTTTCACCTTTCTCTTCTCTTCCTTCCTTGCAGGTCTTCCAGGTTCGAGGCGGGCGTGGCTGGAGTCCAGGAGCAGGAGCAGACACGGTGAGCGTTAAGCTGCAGGAAGCAGAACAACGCAAAGCATGAGCTGCTGTCTGGGCGTGGCTTAAATAGCCTCCAAAGAAGTCCCAGGTATGTATCCTTCCCCAACTAGGTATGTATCCTTCCCTGGCCACGCCCGAGTGAGAAAATATTCGATATGAAAAAATAGTCGCTTTCAGGTCTCAGGGAGGCCTGAAGCGTGCAGCATGGTCTGCATCAGGTAAGTGCACAAAACACCTCCCTTTATGAGGATGATGTCCAACATGAGCCTGGCGCCAAAGGCGCCAGGACTGAGTCCAAAGAGCCACTATAAGGGGCCGCTGGGCTTTTACCCGAGGGCATGATGCCTGCTTCCGGGGGTGCTGGGCCTGGCCTGGTGCTCCGGGGGTAGGCATCATGACACTAACTGTCTTGGATATTATACTATTGTAGTATTATGGATGTAGTCAGATACCTATTGATGTGTTCTAACTGTTTACTGTACTATACTTTAGTGAGAAGATTTGTGGTGAAGGAATATTAAGTAGGCATGTGTTAGATTTGCTGGTAACATATGTTTTGGAGTAACAGATGTGTTCTTGCAATCAAACCAACCACCTGCTTTTTTAACATTTGCAGTTCTTGCCATATATCTGAGACACTGTAAGTGGTAACAGGATTATTTGAAGCACTCCTATGGATGAGGAAAATTTGCAAACCCAGCTGGTTGGAGCCGCTTAAGTAAATGTTGTGTACAAACAGTGGCATTTGAGAGAAGATTGATTGCTACATTTGCATAGCAAGTTACTCCACTAATGTTTCTGAAATGTAATTGACCAGAAAGTTCTGCTATTTAATGTTTTGATGGACATGCAGTTGTTTGTTGGGAAGAGGCATTTGTCTCTTTGTCTTCTGTTCTGTCTGATGTACAGTTGTTTATGGACTAGAGAGTTGTGTGATTGTATTATTTGTTGGAGTAGCAAAATTTTGTTTTTTTCAGCAGTTTTGCTGGGAGATCTTGTATAAGTTGTGGTTGTATTTGTTTTCTTTGTAAAGGTTTTCTTTTTTCAACTGCAGGGTACATAGCTTGGTCGGGGTGTACAATGCATGTTGCCTGTTGTATTCTAGGATGCACGGAATGTCAGCTTTGACTTTGTTTGCTTAAAAGTTAACTAGGAATAAAGCACTGAGTGTACGGTGCTAGGTAACTCATACCTTCTTTGAAAACTGTACTGCCAATATCAATCAATGCATGATGTAGGGTTATACCTCGCAATTTGAGAACAGTGACAGCATATGCAAGGGATGGACAGAATTGTTAACTGTGTACGTACAGGTCTTTAAAAAGTATGAAAAATGCTATGGTGCAGCCTTTTTACTTAACTTCTGTAAGCTTGTCAAAGTGGATGTTGACAAACTGAATGCTGTTCTCATTTGGATATGTTTGAAGGCAACAGCTGTATGAATTGCTTCATTGCTTAAACCTTGTACTACGTTTAGGTTATGTTTTAGGAATACTCTGCAGTTTAGACACAGAGTTAATAGTTTTTTTTATATAATCCAGCTGTGTTGGAGATAGATCTTTCTAATGTGTTTAGTAATTGCTATTGCTTGTTGGCACATAGGGAGTGTCACTTGAAGTGTGTCTGTGGAACTGATATGCACTATTGGTTGCATTTCTTTTTTCAATATTGTATTGTTGAATGAATTGACTACAGCTTGCAAGGGTTGGCATCAAGGACATGCATTTTATATTTTCTTGAGTTATTTGTTCCATGACATCAGGGGCAGATGTGTTTTGCCATATAGTTCATGGATTAGTCTAGCGAACATGAGGTTTGAAACCATGCTATCAGGAACACTTTCATTTGTTTCAGAATTCTACATAATTCAGTAGCAGCTTCTGCTGATAATTTCTAGTACTCAAATTAGTGTGTTCTAGTAGGAGGAGCAGTAGTTAGTGTACAGTTAGACCTCCTATGTTGTAGGCAGCTAAACCTGTAGAGCCTGTTATAACAGCTGAACGGTTGTTGTTTGTTAAGTCTAGTAGAGATGTGCTGATTATTTTACCAGTTCCAGCTTCAACACATACATACAGGAGCAGAGGTTTTTTACAGTTACAGATTTTAGTTTCATGTTTAAGATCATGATCAATTTCTTCAGTGACTTCTAGATGAATGGTGAGTTGTTCATAATTTAGCTGTCATTTGAGCACTGACAAGTCTTCTTCAGATTGGTTAGATTGATACATGGTATTTTCTACCTCATTCATGACTATTTCTACTTCATTTAGAATGAATGGTTGTCCAAGTGGTTCTTGGCTTCCTGTAAGGGAAGGTTGCCTCCCCTCAGGAGTGTCTTTATCTAGTATAGCTTCAATATCTTCCTCTTGTTGGCATTCATTGTTGAACATGTGTCTTTATTATTTGAAATGTTCATTTGTTACACTGCTTTCATTTGATTTGAATGCAGCTTCATATGCTCAGCTAATAATTATTTTTCTTTTCTCCAAAGTTTAAAAAGTTGCAGAAGGGCCATGTAATAATGTTCTCTATGTTGCAGAGATTTAAATAATATCTTTATATGATTAATTAGGCTGGGTTTTGTACGTTTTACCAGGCTTCCTTTACAATTTGAAACTTAATGTTTGCCAGTTGTCTCATCTGGTGTGACATTGCTATTGTAGTAGTAGTTTTGGGCCACGTCGTGCAGACACATGTTTTCCAAACTCGTACTTCTGTTTGGGTAGTATGTGTCAATTGCATTTTTTTTTTACATTTCCTGACTGTTGGGATCATTTGTGGATTTTGTTTCTATGTCTTGATAGGATTCTAGTACTGTTTTCTCAGATGAAGCTGGACCAAGGTTTAGCCAATGAGCTTCATTCCAAGTCTGGTGGCCCAGAAATAAGTTTTCTGGTAGCAATGTAACGGCACACTTTCCAGAATGCCAGACTACCAGTATACCCACAAGGGCTGTTTCTCCAAGCAGGTCTGGCCTGCCAGGGCACCAGCCCCTGCAGGCATTGTATTCACGCAAGCACTGGCACCGTTAGCACCGTTAGCCAGGTGCTTCCTGTGCGATTCCACGGGAATGGGTACTTATACTTTCCTTCACCTGACATCCCAGGCCGCCGGGACTTGGAATGTCATGGTGGCACCGGGAAATCAGGCAGTGTAACTGTGTTAAGAGTTCAGCGGTAACCCACCGGTAGCACCGGTGGGTTACCTCTGAACTCGTAATTAGGCCCAATGTGTTCAGATTTGCCATATAAGGCTGAACCTGTTAGCAGCTTCATAGCTTTTAGGGGATTTCCCTTTTACACTGTGCCCAACAGATGACATTAAGCTATTTACTAAAACTGGTCTAGGGGAAACCAAAGTAAAATTTGGAATAGTATTTACCTTTGTCTTTATATAAACATCAGCAGTATTTGCAACACTAATGTTTTTGGAAGCATAGAATTGTGTACGTAGGTCACTATCTGTGCTTTCTGGAGGGATGTCACGGGTAATATATTTTGGAATAAATTGTAAAACAGTGGCATCACTGTCATGGCCAAATTCGGGAGCAACTTTCATCCACAAAAGCACTTGGATGTGTGGCGCTCCTTTGGATTTCACTTCTCTGAGTCGAGGGGTATTTTTAATGCAAAAGATGTGCAGCATGGCAGAGAAGTGATGTTGATAAAACAATGATACATTCACAAGGTCAATGGAACAGAGTTCTCCTTTTGTTTGTGTATCTATTCCCTCTGTATTTTGCTTTGCAGTGCTTAAGAGGTCACAGAAGTCATCCCATACATATTCTGCACAATTTTAAGTAACACACCATGTGGGGGGACCTAGGTTCCTAAGCATACAACTGTTAGGCGGAAACCTGTGCAGTTCCCTCTGGGACCACTGCAAAAGATTTAGGACTACAGGCGTTTGGCGGTGAACCCACTTGGTAGCAGTCTGTACCACACAGATTCACTTGGTAGCTGTGGCTGAGCAGTCAGACTTCCCTCAAGAAGAGTTTAGCAGTATGTGGAGTATACAAAATAGGGCAATTCTTCACAGTAAGACAAGCAAACACGCAACGAGGCTTAGTGTAAAGATATTAAGGCATTTATTTATAACAAAACATCTATGGAAAACACTATGGCAAATTCACGGCAAACAAATCAAACACAATTACTCTACGAAGTAGAAACCGCTCAATCCCCCTAGCAATACTTCAACAACTCTAGGTTCTACGGTACCACTTATTTTCAGACAGAGGTGTATACCTCAACCTAGATGACACTCGAATATTAGTTAGGACGGGAGAGAAAAAGATAGGCAGGTTATGAAATCAACACAGTTCAATCCTTTGCGGATAAAATGCAAGGCAGGAAGGCAAGAATCACAATAGATCATAAAGTTCAGAGGCCAGGCCCACTCGGAGGGATGCAAGGCGCGATGTCCCAAAAAGTCTCTAGTGGAGGTGCATTCAAGCCTTTATAGCAAATTGTTATCGGCAGATTGAACTAGTTCAGAACAATAAAATGAGAAAAGCTTGGAGGCGACCCAACGGAACGGAGAGGATTAAGACACCTCGCTCGAACCAATCGAAAGGGAAGCCAAGCGGACACGGTACTTTACTGTGGAGGGCAGCTCCGGCGGGGGCAGTTGTTCCTGGTGGTGGATGCACGTCGGGTCTTTGCCAAGAGTAGAGATGATCTCGTCGTCGAAGAAAAGTGAAGTCCGGTGCACCACCAGGGAAGAGACCAGCCGCAGAGTGCTCCGTCACAAGGCACTACCTTTTGTTCGCGGTACAGGGGTAGTGGCTATCCGGTTGCCGAGGTGCTCTGCACGGGCAATTCGACCACTGCGTCCTGAGGCGAATAAAAAGCAAAGGGGACTGGCTGTTCCCACCAGTCAGGGGAAGAGACTCTCCGGCAGGGCGATCTTCTCTGTCGTTGGGAAGTGGTGAGTCGGTTCCGCAGGGCTCCACCGGAGGTGTCGTTGTGCAGGTCGGCTCAGCGTTACCCTTGTCGGATTCTTAGGTCCTGTGGCGACTTCTGAAGATCCAGTCCCAAAAGCCCTGCTTTTATGCAGAAAACCCCCATTCATTCAGCCTAGCTGTCAATCAACAGATGCTAAGTGGTGAGCGGGAAGGCTCACCACTTGGGCCAATCACTCCACAGTGCGACCGGAGTTGGCAAGGCAACTCGGTCCAGGGTGCCTAAACCCCCTCCCACACCCCTGTAGTGACCCAGACAGAATGGCACCACTTTGGAGGGTCTCTGTACAGAGCCCACCAAAAGTGGAACAAAGGGCTCGACCTTTGGTTTAGGAGTCACAGAGACGAACACAGACGCCATTTTACAAACCGAGTTCTGGCAGAAAATACCATCCGATAAACTTATTTAAGATAAGTAGATCGGTGGTACGTTAGAGATTAACGAGAAAAAGTATCAATCTCCAACAATGGGACGAATCCCATAGGGTTATGTTCGGGGTCGAACATAACAAGTAGTTTCCACTGCCACCAGCCAAAACTCGACGAGGGGGGACGGGACAGTGCCCCCTCGAGTAACAGATCCAGGAGTAATCGAATTACCCCTACTAGTACGTCCACAATAAGATGGTTTGTACTAGTTCTGTTAGCAAATTTAGGTCTAGTAAAGCCAATGGTGACTTTACATGCCTGGGGAGACAGTAGTCAGTCCCCGGGTATGGAGTCTATGGTGGAGGTCCGCTAGGGCGCCCCAGTGTTACGGCACGTAGGGTGCGGTGTAACACACATAGGAAAACATATGAGACCCTATGGAGTAAAAGACCCCATAGCCCATCGAACACATTGACATTTCAAAGGAATTACACACATACATGTCCAAGAGTGGGAGAAAAAGAGTCTCACTCTTGACAGGATGGAAAAAACAAACTCCAGAAATCCAGCAAAGCTGCTGGGGACTCACTAGGTTAGGAAATTCAGCCTAAACAGAGAATTCTCCCTAACAACAACGTACACCTGCATGACATCGGAACCAGTATTCTTTTGTACCAAGCATGTTTGCCAAGAGATTTGTGATGCGTCACTTCATCTTTTTCTTTTATCTTATGAAGCAGTTGGATAGCAGATATGTATGAAACATTAGAGACTGTTTTTAATGTGTATGCAGCTCCATAACACAGAGCTGCCAGTTCATTTTCAAACAGCATTTGGAAAATGAATTCTACATTTCATCTAAATCTGAGGTCTTCAGAATACATTTGTAAAGAACGACATTCTGATGCACTCATTTGTGTGGATCTTTCATTGTATCTTCCTCCTTTTCCTGCAGGAAACAGTAGAGGAAAGGAATGCCATTAACCAGTACAATCAATGACTTTGTAATCCTAGAGTTTCTACATTTTCTTTAAAATCTAATGAGAAATATACTACTTCGCCACAAATACCTTTTGGTAACTCAGATAAAGGCAATTTGGCCGTTTTCAGTTTACGGCATATTATAGCTTGCAATAGGTGTACTGTTTGGATTATAATTTGTTCATAAAATTTAAATTCTTGGAGAGTTTTTGGAAGTGGTAAGATTGCTACGTTATTAGTAAAAGCATGTGATGGCATTGGGTTATTTTCCAGCTTTCAGTTGCAGTATGTGCAAACTATTGAGGGGTCAGTTATTTTGTATTTATTTTCTGCTGTTAAATATAAAGCTAAATGGAACCATTTGGATTGCTCATTATCTTCTGTTTTGTATGCCGTATTTACCATTTTGGTGTTCTTTTTCTATAAAGGTCTGTAACAACAGACACATACTGTGGGCCTCATTACACGGTAGGCGGTGAGCCATGGCGCTATTAGCGCCATGGCTCATGCCGGTAAAATACCGGCACCGCCTTGGCGGAAAGGGGTTTACCGCCCCATTCCAAGGTTGGAAGGGCGGTAAATCCCCCTTCCACCATTGCCCTTCTCCATTCCCATTTCTGCCCCATAGGGCTCTATGGGAATGGGGAAGGTGCTAATTACGGCACCGCAATTTTGCGGTGCCGTAATTAGCTCCGAGGTCCGTTAGCGGGTTGGATTTTAACGCCTGCAAAAAGCAGGCGTTAAATCCCCCAACCCGCAAAGGGACCTCGTAGTAAGGCGGTAAGGATTTACCGGTACCGGTATTTTACCGGTACCGGTAAATCCCTACCGCCATTCGTGTAATGAGGCCCTTTGACTGGTATTTCAGCAGATGTATTTTGAAACTTAGCCATTTCTTGTTTGTATGTTTTGTAAGGTGGTTGCTATTTGTGAGGTTTTTGCTAATGTTTTCAAAAGTTACAAAATGTTGTAGCTCAACTTAAGTTCCAAAATATTTACTTTGCATCTGTTCTATTTCTCGAAGGAGTTTCTTTGGCACTAGGAGAATGCTAATAAAATGTAGCACTAGCGCAGGACTTTTTGCATAGTATAGACAATGCACAAGATTTCGCATAGCGGAATTGTGTGTTGCTTTTTGATGTGATCGAACATGCTTTGGCAAGCAGTTCCTCAAATGCAGTTTAATGAATGTCCTTGCAGTCCTGTGTAGATGTGCACTGGGCAGGAGTCCGTGGCCTGTAAAGTGTCTCTTCTACTTTTGTCTTTGAATTGCACATAGTGATTTAGCAATTGCCATAAAGATTTGAAGGATTGTTGTTGTATATTATGTATTGAGCTGCATGTCCATTTGTATAAGTTTTTCTGGGCAAAAGGAATATTGGGTTTAAAGTCTGTTGTTGCAGTTTTCTCTACAAGGGTTTTTTTTGCCATAATGGTGGCCACCTTTTCATATCCTCTTCCATTATTGTCTATGGAAATTGGAATTCATTGTTCTTGTTTATAAGCGTCTGGATTGAAATTCGGTTCTGTGGTGCTTGTGTGAATCCATGCACAAACACAAACATTTTAAAAGGTATCTCTGTTGACATTGTGCATGTTTAGAAGATCTTTTTGTAATTTATTGATTGCTTTAGTTGGCAGGTTCATTCTGCTCAATATTAATATAAAAAATGTTGTCTTTGGTAGAAATGCGCTGTCAGTTAGAGCTGCAAGAATTTGTTTTCTGTGGTAGCTTTTATGGGTAGATCGGGACTTTGTAGCTTTCTTTATAAAATTATTAAGAACTCTCTGGTGGAACACTTTTTGAATTGCTTTACTGTGGCTATGCTAATATTGGTCGATATAGTGTTAGATTAATTATTTGGTCTGGTTTTGTTTGTACATGTTTTTTTTTTCTTTTATATTTTTCAAGATGGGTGTTAGTTGTTTTAGTGGAAGCTGGTTTACTTTTGTTGAGTGAAGTTACTCATTGTTTTGTTTTAATGTTTTTTATAAATTGTTTCAGAGGAGGAGGACTATATGGCCTGTTTGTATTCTTATCTGCTCTAATGTTTGTGTTTGAAAATAGTTGAATGTTTATGCATGTATTATGCATGGGTGTGTGTGTGTGATTTTGCAGTGGTATGATAGGTGTGGTTGGGAAGGCTGTAAGAGTAAGATGCTTTACAGGTGTGATAGGCTTGGGTTAGTGAGTAAGGGAGTGGTGGTGGGATGTAATATGTAGGGACATTTTGATGGTTTGAGGAAAACTGTGGTTGTTATAATGGTCTGATTTACTGCATAGGTATGAGCGTTGGGTGGATGTAATGGAAAAGGGGTGAAGAAGTGTGTCTTTGTGTGCTAATGTGTGTTAGTGATTTGGAATGCAATGAGTTTCAAAGTTGTTGCCTTGGAATTAGGACCTTAATATACATAGAGGTATGGAATATTAAGGATGTAAAATGTGTTATAGAAGTTGTTTAGCGATGTCTGTGTTGTTATGTAGTAAGGAATGGGCAGTGTTTTGAATAAAGAACAGTGTTTAGATGGGAATCGAAAAAGTGTGAATGTTGCAATATATTGAGTAACAATGACATACAATGTTGGTGGGTAGAACAGAACATTCTAGGCTAATATATAGTGAAAGTACATTGCTATAATTAGAGCAGTGAATATGCTATACTCATGTACTTACTCTGTAGGAAATGAAGAGTGTTAATTATTCAGTAGCTGTTTTCTTAAATATTCTTTTTTCCTGTAATTGTTAAAGAAAGTTAATGGCTATTCATGCTAATGGCAAAATACTTTTAGTAAGAGTGTTTGGGCCTAATTCCAGGGTCGGCAGTTACCCACCGGTACCACCAGCGGGTTACCGCTGACCCGGAGACACTGAATCCGCCACCTGATTTTCCATTTCCACTGGGACAAGTACCAGCGATGCGGGAAGTCAAGCAGCAGATTCGGTAACTCCACATTCCCGTGGAGTCCCATAGGACTTTATGGGAGTGGGGAGACAGAGGCACTGTTGCTAACAGTGCTTGTGCTTCTGTGAAAAGTCTTCCCAGGAGGGGCCATTGCACGTGGCAGGTCTAAATCTTGTTTCCAGACCACTACACTCGGAATGAGGCCCTTTAATATTTATTAAGGTAATAGAAGTAGTTGGGAAAAAGAGTTAAGGGTGGTGTTGTTAAGTATGTTAAATATGTTGTTAGAAAAATTGCACTATGGCTCTTAATATGAATGAGCTAGTCTGTAATTAAAGGTACCAGTGAAAAGTTACTGTCAGGTTTCTAGACCGGCTTACTCTGTGTTTTGTGGTAGGGGCATTGTACTCCCGGCTAATGGCAGGCTTTACACTGAAGCATCAGCATTGTTACAAATGGTGCCCATGCTTCCTGGTTCCCATTCTCATTGAGTCCCATAGGGCTGTATGGGATTGGGAACTTAGTCTACTGACGCAGACTAAGATATTTCGGTAGCATCAGGATGTCAGGTGGTGAGAACAGTAATACAGGGTTGATGGCAACACGCCGGTTACCGGTGGGTTTTTCCGACAATGCCATAATGAGGCCCTCTGAGTAGTATTGTTTCGGACATTATAAGGTGTGGGGAAAAATGGGTGTGCAAAAAAGATGCATATGGAGATTGTGTTTGCGCTGGAGATTTCAATACGACAAGGGCTGTGTTTGTGGTGCAATGTATTTGTAATGTGTTGAAGTGTTTTCAAAGAATAGGGAAACTGTGGCCTAGTTTTAATGCAATGACATTACCACTGGGCCACACTAGCCGGATGGCTTCAAGATAATTTCCAAGCCTCAACCTCACTGTGCTGGTGGTGGGGTCACCCTAATCTATCCTGAGTGGGTTCCTTCTTCCATCGTTACCACTCAACTGTATTCTTCCTTCAAGAGCCTAGTCTTCAAGTTGGTAATCTCTCCCTCCACTCTGACCATTGCTACCATTTACCGGCCTCCAGCTGCTTCCACCCTCTTCCTCTGAATGGGCTGATTTCTGCTCCTCCCTACTTTCAATCACCCCCAACTCCCTACTCTTGGGTGACATCAACATCTAATTAGATTCCCCTGCCTCAGCATCCACTCTTTTCATTGACCTCTGCGCCTCCTCTGTTCTCCCCTCCTGTCCAACCCACTCGGCTGGTCACACACTAGATGGCATCATTCACTTGGACTTCTCTCTCTCTCCTCCTCTGGTCACCCCTCTCTCTTGGTCAGACCGTTATCTCCTATCCTCCCACATGGTACCTTCATCCCTCCTTCCCCCACCTCATATTCTTCCACTGACTCTGCTGTCAGCAACCTTCACTCAGCCATTACTAATACTCTTGATATCCTTGCCCCAGTCATGAGGATCCACCTTAAACCCGCCTCTAAGTGTAACACCTGGTATGACTCTGAATGTGCAGTCTTGGAACGAAAGCACAGAACAGCAGAACAGAAGTGGCAAAACTCATGTAAACCCTCTGTCAAACTGGCCTGCTGCCTGCTCCAAAGGCACTACAGATTATCCATCTGTGCAAAGAAAAGGGCCCACATTCAGGCACTGGTATCTGGTACATGCAGTAACATGGCTGAACTCTTCAAAATCTGCAGGGTGCTAGCCTACCCTTCCACAGTCTCCTGCTCCCCTCTTCCATAACAGGCTCTGTGCAATGCACTGGCCTCACACATTGGCACTAAAACTCAGAACATCCTGAAAATGCTTATTACTCACCAACCAAACTGATCCTTCTCCCTTGCCTGCCTTGGCTAATCACCCTCCTCCTTTCATATTCTCCCCCTTCACCCTGTCACAACTGAAGAAGTTACCAGAGTTGTCTGCTTTATGAAGGTTTCTTCCAAACAGGTTCCCCCCTGCTCATCTAAAACCATCAACATTGTCTCTTTTGCCCCTGCACTTGATGACTTCTGCAACCACTCTTTCACCACTGGTTATTTCCCCTCCTTAAGCACTCCCTTCTGTACCCACTCCTGAAAAAACCTTCAGCAGACCCTACCTGCCCATACAACTACCACCCTATTTCAATCACCCCCTTTCTGGGGAAACTGTTGGAGAAGCTGGCCTTGCCCCAACTCAACTCCCTCACTGAACTTGTTGGTGGTCTCCGTGATCATCAGTCTGGATTCCGAGCATCCAGAGGCACAGAAATTGTTCTTCTAAACACCCATGAAGAACTGCTCACATCCCTGGATTTCAACTCTGCAGCTGTTCTCATCCTACTCGATCTCTCCTCTGTCTTTGACACTGTCGACCATTCCAAACTCATGCAAAGGATCCACAATACCTTTGGTATCTCGGAACAGGCACTGGAATGAATGACCTCCTTCATTACTGACCACTCTTGCCAAGTCATCTTGGGCACCTTCTCCTCTCCTATTTCCTTCTCCACCAGTGGTGTCCCCCATGGATCTAGCCTCTCCCCCTGGCTCATTAATATCTACCTTGCTCAGCTGGCCATCCTCATATCCTCCTTGTCTCCCAACTTCCAGTGTTATGCAGAAGACACTCAACTCTTTTGCAGACTTCCAGCTGACTCACTTGCACCTTCCTTCATCCCTGACTGCCTATCTGCTATACCGGTGTGGGGCACTTCAAATGATCTCTGCCTCAGTGCCAGCAAAACTGCGATCCTTCTGATTGTTACTCCTTTTTCCCTTCTCTCTGGCTGTTAGGGAGAATTCTCCTAAATGGCTGATTTCCCTTACCTAAAGAGACCCCCAGCAGCTTTGCTGGTTTTCTAGGATTAATTCCTTTCACCTGGTAAGAGTGTGAGCCTTTTTCCCACTCTTGCATGTATTTTGTTGTTTGTATGTTTACTGTTTGTGTGATCTTGGGCACTGGAGCCTCACCTACTCCATGTGCACCACTTTTTGTGTGTCTTACACAGTACCTTCAGTGCAGTGACACAGAGTTGTCTTTGAGACTTCCCACTGACTACATTTTTCTGGGGCTGACTCCTGTCCCCAAGAAACATGTAAAGTTGCCATTAACTTTATATAGTCACTTTAAACCGCAGACCCAGTACACCCCATCTTACATGGACTATTGGAAAGGGTTAACTCTTACCCCTTTTTGTCTGTGCCTCTTGGAGCCTTCTTTTGCTCCCTTAACATTAAGACTTGGCTGGTGGCAGTGATAACTACCCTAACTTTCCTACCGCGTTTATCTTTTATAAACGTGGTATTGTTCCAGGCTATTACAGTAGCCTCGAACATAAACCCGCCTGACCAAATACATTCGCCATTTCTTTTTGTTAAAGTCTTTCTCGTGTTTTTCTCTGCGTGCCAAACCGGGGATGATTATTCGCTGACTTTTCTCTGTCTTCTGCACAGAAGCCCTCCTTAAGGCTCCTGATAGTCTAGAGGGGCAGGATGTGAGGGAGGGATCTTCGGACCCCTGCCAGGGGTTGCCTTAGTAACCCAAGTTGCACTCTTGTCTGATTGGCTAAGGGGACTGGCCTTGCCAGGCCAGCCACCCTTCTGTGTGATTGACAGCCAGGCTGTATGATTGGGGGAAAACCACATAAAAAGCAGGTCTCTGGGATTGGAAGAGCAGAGTCACCACTGGAACGAAAGAACCAACGAGGAACTGGAAGAAGAGGACCCCTACCATGACTGAACCGCCCAGTGAAGCCCTGCTGTAGGACCGAATCTCCAAATCCGATGACAGAGAAGATCCTCAGGAAACTTCTTCCCTTGAGCTGGTGGGAGCAACCAGTTTGCCCAAACTACAAGCCAGGACCCCTCCTCTGGTCAAATTCGCTGTACAGAGCCACAGTAGGCCGGATAGCCAGGAAGGTCGGATCCTGCTTGCTTTTTAAGGAGTGCACCTTTTATTCGTTGTTTTGCTCTGCTGCTGGTTTCTTCCCTGGGTGGCGCAGGACCCTCTAGTCTTCCTACTTTGCGTCAATCCGACAGTCGCTTCAGGAACCGTGAGCCTGCAGGAACCACCAGGAACATCCGCCTCAGCGAAAGCTCCCTCTCTGTTTTAAGGTACTGTGCAAATCCGGTTGTCTGTTTTGGTCAGCCACGGTGAAAGTGTTTGAAATCTTTCTCCAATCCGAGGGCTTGTCCTTCTCTTCGAACTAACTTTTCTACCAACCAACCTCGTCTGGAATCTGTGCCACAAATTTTACCGCGAAGTGAGTGATCTTGAGGAAAAGACTTTTGTACTATTGGCTTTGGCCCTAAGCCTTTTTTATCTGATCTCCTCACTGTAGTCTCTCTTGTTCTATTGCCCTGTTTACTTACCTGTTGGTTTTGCCTAATTTCTAAAAACGTTGTCTTTCCCTCCCTTTTAAATTGCTGGTGTGCCATTTTGCTCCCACTTCATTTGTGAGCTTAACTTGTCTGGAATTTAAGGGAAGGGGTGTGGTGTATTTATGATTGTACTTTTTGACTTGCTTAAAAAGGTGAACTGTTATACAACTGATAAGTAAATAAATATATATTCTTTTACTTAGAAACCTTGAGTCAGTGTTTGCCTGAATCATAGTAATTGCTGCCCTTTTTGTAACTATTTGTACTGCTCACTTACTCTTGTGATAAGTCTGGCTGCTCCGCTACTGCTACTACTATAACTGTGTAGTACAGGCTTGTACCAAAGGTGAAATTGTAATGTCACTTGTAGTCTTAATTGTGTGTAGTGTTCCTAAAGTGTACTGCATATAATTCTGCCTAACACTGGCTTCCGTCCTTGGGGTCTCCCCCTGCTCCTTCGTCTGAAGCCAGAAACCTTGGAGTCATCATTGACTCCTCTCTATCCTTCCTCCCTCACACTCAGGACATTGCCAAGAAGTGCCACATTCAACTTTATCTTCTCAAAGGAATTCTCTCTTTTCTCACTTTCCCCCAGAAGCTCAATGTTACCCGAGTGCTGGTTCTCTCTAGGCTCGACTAATACAACAGCCTCCTCCTCAGTCTTAATTCTTCCACTCTGTGTCCCCTTCAGCTAATCCAGAATAGAGCAGCAAGACTTATCCTTGGCCTTAAGCCCAGGGATCACATCTCTCCTGCCCTAAAAAAGTCTCCACTAGCTCCTGGTTGCTGCATGGATCAAATTCAAATCCCTCTGCATCATCCACAAGGCTGTCTGGGGCCTCAACATCTGCAACTCTCTATTACAGAATACTCTCCTTCTAGACCTCTACATTCCTCTGGCACCAACTCTGTGTGTAAAGCATTTGTCTAAACAGAGCCCAGGAGGTTGTTCACTTTCCTCAGTTGGATCCCTCCTATGGAACAGCCTCCCCCTCCCTCTGGGTCTTGAGCAGGACTTTCTTAAATTCTGTAAGCACCTCAAGAATGTCCTCTATTCCTCATCCGTACCCTCTTCACTCCTCTGCTAGTCTCTCAGTTGCTGTGATTGGTGCCTCTGACCCTTATGCATCCTCAGAGGCCCTGATCACTCACACCCATTCTCCGCAGCTTCTGTCTACCTTCAGCACTTGCCTCAGCACACCATCTGCACTGAAGACTTGCACTTTCCCACCCAATGCAGCTCGTGTCCGCATTGCACTTACCATTCCTTGCACTTCATCTGTGGCTCACCCTCAAGCTCAGACACCTCAGCACTTTCCCCAGTGCCCCCTTCCTTGCTGCACTTGCATGTTCTGAATACTCACATGGCAAAGTAGGTTCAGCTGTCCCTCCCCCACTGTATTTTTCTTTTCTTTTTTTTGTATATTTTAATTGAACTTCAATCCTATGTTCCCTCCCTATTGCCCGGAGGGCGCTTCGAAACAGAATTTATTTGCTGTATAAGAACCTAACAAACAAACCATAAACTAAAATTGTAGTGTTTGGTGTGTTATAATAGTGGTTGGAGAAGAACAATAGTTTATTTATAAAGAGAAGTGTTGTATATAAATATTTTGGGCCAGAATAATGGAATTATTTGCACAGTGCAGAGGGACTTTTCACTGCTGAAAAGTGTGTTTGCACTGCCGATAGAAAACCTCATTCATGGAACTGTGCAAAGTGTATTTTTGCAGTTTGAAAGTCAGACGGAATTCATTTTTTGCAGTATAAAGTGAGTTTGCATTGACTTTGTACTACAGAAATCTATTTTGAACAGTACCATGAATAAGGGTTTGTATTGGCAGCAAACAGTACATTTTTATCAGTGGAAAATCACTTTGCACTATGCTAAAAGCTTGATGAATCAGGCCGTTTGGAAATATACACGTACGTGAGAGCAGGTGAAGAATGGTGGCACTGTAAGGGATGTAATGAGAAAGGTTGGAAACTTTGATGTTCATATGGAATGAGAAATGAAAAATGGTGTGCATTTTAAGGGGTCTCATTATGAGTTAGGCGGTATCACAGTGGTAAATCTGCTGGAATACTGATAAAAATTAATTTCTGTCACCACCACTTGGACTGACGGAATTTTCTGCCGGATTACAAGTGGTGGAGGTGGCATAATTCCCCATTTATTTTGAGTCCATTGGGCTCAATGGGGCTTTTTTGGCAGAATTACCTGCCGATTCTGCACATTTTTCAGTGGTGAGTTGTAGGATTTACCTCCAGGATTTTCCTGCAGGCAAATCCTCCACACGCCTTGTAATTTGGCATAGTGTTAAAGTTGGAGGTAACGCAGTTACCGTCAACTTTATCACTTAGCGCCAATCTCGTAATGAGGCTGTTTATTTTTAGGAGAATTTTGCTGAAAGTAAAAAAAAAAAATCCATATGTGGATTTACAGCAGCACTGTGGCCGTGTAGTTATGGTTAAGTTGCTGTTTCCATAGGAAGAGCACTTTTTGGGCGGCTTATAACTCCGCTCCCCCTGGACGAATCCTCACCAAACTTTGCAAAAAAAGTATATTGGCCACTCGGATTTTATTTGCAAAGTTCGGTGATGTTTGGTCCAGGAGGGGAAAAGTTATAGGGGGGGTTCCAAAACGTCTTTTTTTCCCATAGACTGAATGGGGGGAAAACTTTGCGCACGGCTACAGGTCAAAACACTGGATGGATTTTCACGAAATGTGCGGCAGGTTTAGGGGCTTGGTCCAGAAAGTGTGCTTTTGTAAATTTGCTGACAATCTGTGCAGTATTTTTCTTTAAAACGACCAAAAAGTATGTCTAAAAAAATGTGTGATATCTATGTCCGCTCTGCGGTCACACTTCCCTGTTCGCTCCGCGGACAAGATAACGATTGGCTAATGGGCCGCGTCATCACCGCGGACACGCAACATCTCTGCCGATTGGCTGCTGTGAGACGTGTTCTGCGTCAGATTGTTTGACTGCACCCGACATCTTGGATCCGCCGATAACGGAGCAACAACCAGCGTATCCATGCTATATTTAAAAAACTCTTTTGCTGTGTCACAGGGCATTGGGACAGGTTCAGACAGTAAGACATGGGTGATCAATGCATTTGTTCTGGGGGTCGGTCTTCACAATGTATTTTTTATTGCCACCTGTAAAGACTGATAGGGGGTGTCTGTACTTCTGCTCTCTATATGGTAGAGGAGAGGCACAGAGGACCCCAGCCAAGATTCTCTATTATTGGTACGTGGTTAGCTTCTCAGGAGGTGATGCAGGCTGGTTCTTAAGTACAGTGTAGTCCCCGAACCCCCATAAAGGAATGTCCACACACTGTATTACTGAAAACACAGTCTTTATATAATTAATATTCAAGGGTATGTACACGATCACAATAACGCACTTTGTACTCGAAAGTCAATAATGATAAATATATACAGTTCTAAAGTGGTACCACTAATGTTATCCAATCTCATTAAAGTGCATCAACTGTACGGTTAAAATGTCACACAGATTAATAACGAGGAAACCAGCAATAGAGATAGGCAGGAACGTAAGATGGTTGAAACAATAGGCAGAATGCTGACCCTTACCACTAGGCACAGTTCTGTGTGGAGATCTCCCCACCTGGGCAACCTGTAAATAAAGATATATAGCACAAGCCCAGTCCATATATTGTCCGATAGTCTTACTCCCTCCTATTAAGGTTTCACCCCCCCAATGTACCTGGTGGAGTAGAGGTCTCCGACGATGCGTCGACCAATCCTTCTTGAGTGACTCCCTTTCAGGCAGGAGCCACGGATCGACGAGAGTTGTCGAGGACCTCAGCGTTCGGTGTCGGAGAATCGACGGCCCTTCTTGAGTGCACTCCCTTTAAGGCGGGAGTCACGGGTCGTCGAATGTCCGACGGTGAACAGGTTGAACTACGGCTGTGAAGTGGCAGCTTCATTCCTAGCGGTGCTCGTCAACGACAGAGCGTTGGTGTCCTGCAAGGAAGAGACGTGCGGGGCACCTTGCTGATGATAGTTCTGGACTGCAAAGAGATGATGAAGAACTGTGGCCCAGCAAGGGCGTCGAATCGTCGGCGACTCTGTTTTCTTTAGGTGGCGGGAAAGCCACCGGTGGATGCTCCTCGGCGCATCGATGGTCGGGCCTTCTCCAGCGGGAGACAAGCGGTTGACGATGCAGACGAGAGCGTCCGATGATCAATGAAAGTTCTTAGGCAAACGGGAGCACGGCGGCTCCGGTCGGCGACGGCGGTCATTGACAGTGGTGGACAACAGTCCGGGTGCTTCTCTTTGAGATTCCGCGGCAGTCCCCATCTTGGGTCGGCAGTCTGTCGTAGGTCTCTCTACCAGGGAGCTTTGGCAAAGATCAGCTGTGCACGATGGTACCTCGTAGCTCGGGAAGAGGGCGCCTTACCAGGGCCTCTCTGGGTCAGTCCTTGGAGGCACAGCAGCTTTCAGATTGTGAAGGAGAGCAACAGCAATTCTTCTCGTCCAGCAGGGCTTCAAGGTCAAGCGTCAGTTACTCCAGTTACTCGTCATAGTGGACTTCAGCTTCTGAACACGATTCCTAGCAGTGAGAGGTCCCCAGATATACTGTTGATCTCCCTTTCATTCCGCTGGGTCACACTCAAGCATCCAATCACGACTAAGGGCATTCATGCAGGCAGGCAGCCAATCAGGCACACAAGGTATTCAGGCCATTCACTTCTCTCCAGACACTCACAACAAGTTATGTGTATTAGGACAAGTACCGAGCCATTCAACACTCCAAGCTGCATTCATACCGGTTTCGGGCAGGGTTGTCTCAGTCATTGTGTCAACCACCAGATACTAGACACCCACAACACAGAATGCATATTCGTCACACACTCTATTCACCCAGGTCCCACCCACAGGAGGTGCCCACAACATACATCACCGGGAAGGCTCCAGCTAGTCTGGCTGGGCCTTCACAACAACACCATATATGGCATTTACACCCAACAGTCAGTCAGGGGGAAGGGACAGAGTCAGGGATTCCCAGGACTTTGGGAAAACAAGGTAATGGGTAATAGAAAGCAAGAGGCCACAGGGGCCATCTTGTTTTCCATCAGGAATCAACTGATCCCAATGGCAGGGCCGGGGTATC
Source organism: Ambystoma mexicanum (assembly GCF_040938575.1). Taxonomy (NCBI): domain Eukaryota; kingdom Metazoa; phylum Chordata; class Amphibia; order Caudata; family Ambystomatidae; genus Ambystoma; species Ambystoma mexicanum. The sequence continues at coordinate 541,870,938 of NC_090937.1, forward strand.
CCAAAATGGAGGATACTCCGCGCACCTCTCAACGTCAGCATGGAGCTGCCACCAGCCCAAATCCTGCTCTGTGGGCCACCCGCAGGTGCCCAAAAACATACACTAGGGGCACAGGGTTGTACCCCCACCCATGGGTGCCATAAGGGTATCCCACGGGTCCATTCACCAAACCAAAAGAGAGAGCTGCACCGCCAGGAGTCCCACATGAACTCCTGCACGGAAAACATGACAGAACACACGATAAAAAGCAGTAAAGGGCAAGGATACAGAGGCCCTGTCCCTCCGATGCATTTCCAGCATCACACCACCTTGTACGCACAGATAATAAGGGGTGTAATAACGGTAGCATTTCAGTCCATGCAGTGCACAGGAAACTTGTTACTGCTGTAAGGAGGAGTGTTAGCAAACATTGAAATTGACAACATGCCATAATTGCAATACTTTTTCCTATGGGTATTATTATATTCATTAGTACGCCGCCATGGGTGCGACATGCTACAGTGGTTGTGGCCAGGGCCTAGAGTCTTGGATGCATGGCTGTCATCCGAAGGCCTTACTTCCAAGACTGGTGGCCCTGGCCACAACCACCGCAGCACGTCACACCCATGGATACACCCTTAGTATTGCGTATCGATTGGTAAGTTGTGGGGAGTGTGTGCAGTCTTGGGTGCAGGCCATGCACCCCACAACAAAGTTGTAAGTAATGGACGTGCAAGCCACTGCACACCTATCCCATGTAATATCTATGGACATACAACTAGGAGTGAAGGCTCTGGCCAGAAGCAGTGAAGGATACCACACATATTAAAAAAAACACTACCACACATCACTGAGGTGGTTGTGGGGAGACCCTGCACTCTTGGGTGCATGACCAAAGGCCATTCACCCAATAACAAAGTTAGAACCTCTTCATGATGTATTTTCTATGGCCACCTTGTACGCACAGAAAATGAGGGGTCCAATAAGGGCAGTATTTCAGTCTGTGCAGTGCACAGGCAACTTGTAACTGTTGTAACGTGGTGTAAGGGAACATTGAAATTGCCAACATGCCGTAATTGCATTACTTTTTCCTATGGGTATTGTATTCATTAGTACGCCGCCATGGGTGTCAAATGCTATGGGTGTTGTGGCCACGGACTAGAGTCTTGGATGCATGGCTGTTGGCTGAGGCCGAAGGGCTTACTTCCAAAACTCTGGGTCCTGGCCACACACACTGCAGCATGTCACACCCATGGATACACCTATAGTAATGCGTATCGATTGCCTGCTTGTGGGGAGTGTGTGCAGTCTTGAGTGCATGGCCAAAGGCCATGCACCCAACAACAAAGCTATAACCTCTTCACTTATAAGCCTACATGGGTTTCATCTAGTGCGGTGGTTTTGGCCAAGATGTGTACTTTGGCTGTATGGTTGCAGGCTGTATGTCATTCACCCAAGCATGCACGCAAAAGGAAACTTGTAAGCACTGCAGTTATAAGCCACTTCACAACCATATATTGAAATGTATGAATATATACCTAAGATTTTAGGCCCTGCCCACAAACAGTGAAGCATTTCAGAGCTACAGAGACACCCCTAGCATTCAACATCAGTCCGGTGGCTGTGGGGAGGGTCTGCAGTCATGAGTGCATGCACCAAACAGAACAGTTGTATGTAGTGTAATTACAAGGCACAATGGGTGTGATATGGTGTGGTAGTGCATCACTCAGGCGGCTGTGAGGAGGGGCTGCAATCATGGGTATATGGCCAAAGGCCATGCTCCCAAAACCAACTTTGTATATAGTGAAGTGAGAAGGCACTATGGTTCCGATATGCTGTGGTGTTTCTGGCCAGGACCCAGAGTCTTGACTGCATGCCCAAAGGCCATGCACCCAACACTGAAGTCATAAGCATTGGAGTTATAAGTGAATATGGGAGTGGTGTAATGCGCTAGTTGTGTGCACGCCCTAATGTCTTGGCTGCATGGCTGCAGACGATGGTCCCAACAGTAAATTTATAAGTAGCTAATTTACAAGGACCATGGTTTCGATATGCAGCAATGGTTGTGGCTAGAAAGTATACTCTTTGTACTTTGGTCGAAAGGCGTAGGTCGTAGATTAGACACTGAAGATGCATGGGCCAGCCTCCAGCCACTGCAGCACATTACTACCATAGATTAGACGTGTAGATTTGCATGTGTAGAAAATGACTGCCAATATACTTACTCCTTACTTTGTTCAGAATCCACATATATTTTTGAAATGCTTTTCGTACTTCGCGGAAGTATCCCTTTTTTAATTTCTGTGATAAAAGAAAAAGGTATGTTAGTCTTTGCATTTTATGAAAACTTATTACATTGCATAATAGACATTATACCTTTTTTTACCCTCATATTTAGTTTACAAACCAGTGTACTGTGCATTGTGCTCAGTTTCTGTGTTTGCTTTTCTAATCCTTGGGTCTGGGAAAAAAAAAAATCCTTGTTGGATTAAAAAAAAACTTCTTTTGCTATGGTACTAACTTCTTCCTTGTTTCCTTTGAGTGTTTCCTTCATCTTTGTGATTAATGTTATGTTTGTTGCATTCCTGCCCATTTTTAACAACAGTTACATACCTGTAGGCGTATTGTAACTGTGAATTTGTTCCTACAGATTTGGGATATTCATTTATTTGTGTCGTTGTTATATACTGTTTCCTTCATCTTTCTGATTAATGTTATGTTTGTTGCCATCCTTCTGATTTTTAACAACAGTTAGATACCTGTAGGCGTATTCTAACTGTGCATTTGTTCCTACAAATCTGTGATATCCATTTATTGGTGTCATTGTTATATCCTCTTGGGCAGTTAGATACCTATTGGCATATTCTACCAGTTTGTAGTCTTTCACATATTTTTGGCAATCTTGAAGTACAAATTATTTATTAAATTTTGGCTTTAAGAAGATTAAATACGCATTTGTAAGATTAGCTGGCAATCTTTGCTTTAGAGTAATGGTGCTATCATTACATTCGAACCATCCATATTTCTTTTTAATGCATGCAGTGTAGTGACCTGCATTGGTTGTAGTTCCTGCATGGTAGATTATACCTATTGTTGTAAAGGTTTTCTTTGCAAGTGACACTTGACCGTGTGTGAATCCAGTCAGTTTGCAGTTGTTTTTGGTACCATCTGCATTATAACGTAGAAGCATAAGTTTTATATAGGCACTATGTGATTGTATCAGCAAGGTGGAGCGATTGTCTGAATTGCAAATAGTGCATAATCTGCATTTGCATTCTGTACAAGTTGCTGAAATGGAATGCTTTCACAATTTGGTATGGAAACATACACAAATCGCTCATTTGGGATTTCTTCCTGTATCACATTGCTACAGAGAGTGCATGTATGTGTCCACATGTACGAAATCTGGAAGATTTAATTTACAGGTATGCTTTTGTTTTCCAATACTAATAGTAAGTACATTAGAAATGCTTGTGGATCTTCTTGTGAGTTCAGAGTGATTCTCACCATTCCAGCACAGTCGTCCGATTCTTGCCGTATTCCATGAACACTGTATGTGATGACAGGATTGCTTGTTGCATTTCTATGAAGCACTAACATTTGCAAACACATTTGGTCTGTACTGTGCAAGTAAATATTGCTAACAATTGGTGGCAATTGAAATAGAATATTCATTGCTACATTTGCATAGCAACTTACCCCACTTTCATTTGCAAATTTGAATGGCCAAGCTAGTTCTGTATCTGAGTGCTTTTTTCGGGATTTCTGTTCCTTCTTTGCCGACACCCTGGTTTACATTCTCTAATAGGTTCTTCTTTGTTTGTGGTAATTGCTGAAACTTTAGCTTCTTTTCTTTTCTTTGAGGAATTTGCTGTTGGATTCTGTTGCATTTCTGTTTCATTTAGTTTTCTTTTCCACATTTTACTTTATCTGGAACATTTTTTGTTTCAGATGAGGGGTGTACAGTGAACGCAGTCTATTGTATTCTAGAATGCAAGGAATATCAGCTTGCACTTTACTTGCATCAAAGTTCATTGGCAATAGACCGTCAAATGTACTTAAGCGTGATAATGCTACGTAGCTCATGCCTTCTTTAAAGACTGTGTTTTCTATATCTATCAATGCTTTGTCTAGGGTAAGACCTTGGGATTTATGAATGTTAACTGCATATGCAAGAGTTAGAGAAAATTGCTCTCTATGTACATACATGTCTTTGAAGAGAAGGAATCGAGCAATTGAGCGCCCTATCCTTTTCACTTCTGAAATTTTATCAAAGCGAATATTGACAAACTGAATGTTGCTGTCACGTGGATATGATTGAAAGCCAACAACTGTACCCAGTGCTCCATTAACTAGCCCTTGCTCGACGTCAAGGTTACGTTTAAGCATTACTGTACAATTTAAGCATAATTTTTATATTTTTTCCAACCCAGCTGTGTTGGAGATTGAATTTTATAAACTATTTAGTCTTGTTGTGGCTTGCTCCCACATGGGTACTGTCATGCCATGTAAGTCTAGTTTGTCTGTGGCGTTAATTTCCATTATTGGTTGCATTTCTTTATTTAACATTGTTTCATTGAATTTGAAACAGTTTGCAAGATTCGGCATTCAGGTCATACAATTGACTTTTTTGTGCCCTATTTGTTCCATAACATCAGTTGCACATGCATTATCGCCTTAAAGTGCATGAATGTGCCGGTTTTTCAATACAACTTGTGCTTCTTGCGATAGTACACCAACTCTAATACTTTTTAAGATGTTGGCATAAGTGAGATCTGCAGATTGCCGCATGTTGTCAGTTAATTCTCTGTATTGGAAATGTTGTCAAAGGTTGACATTACCTATGCTACCAACAGTTCTCCGGCAGAGTTTGTGGCCTAAGGTTTTAAAAATAGGTCCACCTTTCACTGGTGTCAATTGTAGAAGATCTCCAAAAACTACAATGTGTTTCCCTGCCAAGACTTCTTCGTTGTTACTTTTAAGTACTTCTTGTAATATGAGGTGCATCAAAGCCAACATTAGGTTGGAGACCATGCTCACTTTATCTATTAGTAGCATTTCCATTTGTTTGAATACTGTGCGTAATTCCATTGCAGCTTCTGTAGAAAGTTTGTAATAGTCTAATTTTGATGCTCTACTGGAAGCAGTAGTAATCGGTGTAAAGTGACACCGCCTATGTTGTAGGCAGCTAAACCTATGGGGGCCGTTACAACAGCTGACAGTTTGTTGTTTGTCAATTGTTGAAGGAACTTGCTGCTGATTTTGATTAAGAATGTTTTCCCTGATCCAGCTTCACCACTCACGTACAGCAGTATAGGTTTGTAAATTTGCAAGGTACATTCTTTATTTTCGTGTTGTACACCATGTACACTTTGTTTTGTTACGTCTTCAAAAATAGTGTGCTGATCTTTGTTAAGTTTTGCTTGTTGTACATTTAAGTCTTCTGTACCTTTTTGATACTGATACATATTGTTTTCTACTTCTGCCATAGCTACTTCAGCCTCATTTGCTATTAGTGGTTGTCCTAGTGGTTCTTGACTTCCTGTTACAGAAGGTTGACTACTGTCGGAAGAGTCCTTATCTAGTTGGGCCTGAAGTTCTTCTTCCTGTTGCTGCTCATTGTGTAACATTGTTTTGTACTGCGTAAAGTTCACATCGGTGATAGCGCTTTCATTTGCTTTGATAGCATCTTCATAGCAGTCATTGTTTTCTGGTATGTCTTCCTCTTTTCTCCATGGTTTGAAAAGTTGTAACAGCGACATGTAATGTAGTTCTTTCTGTTGAGGAGTTTTTAATGACAATTTTACATGATTAATTAAGCTTCGTTTGGTAAGTTTCACTAAGCTCCCTTCACAATCGGTCACTGTATATCTACGTTTGCTTTCATCGGGTTTCACATTATTTTTGTATGCAAAGTTTTGAGCTATGTGGTATAGACACATGCTTTCCAAATTGCTACTCCTGTTAGGATAGTATGTGTCCAGTATATTGTTTTTTAGAATGTCTTGGCTGTTGGGATCATTTCTGGCAATTGTTTCTATGTCCTCATATGATTTCAGCACTCTTTTTCTAGATTTTGCAGGACCAAGACCGGTTAAACGATCTGTTGCTTCATAGGTGCCACATTCTCTATGCTAGAGCATTTTTATGCCTAGGCTGTACAATTTCTGTGATAATGTTTTGTCTGATGCCAGGTCATCCCAGAGGTCTTGAAGCTCTGTTTTTTTTCTGCTTTTGTTAAGTAGGCTGTAACATATCATGCAACGGCAGTTGAATTGTCTGCAATGTACTGCACATCTATGTTTGCATTCCATAAGAGGGCAATGATTGCATTGTAATCATTGATATATTTTGATTCTTCCCTTCTTTTTATGTAATACGTGTTCTTTGGTGATTTACCTTTAACACTATGTCGAACTGAAGACATGAAGTTGTTTACTTCACCTGTTTCTGTAACTGGCCTAGGGAAACCAAAGCGGCATTTGGTGTAGTATTTACTTTTGTTTTTGTATTTGCAGCGACAATATTTGCCACATTTGTGTCTTTGAAATTGTAAAATCTGCCCATGCAGCTCACTATGTGTCTGTTGTGAAGGGATTTCACAAGTGACATATTTTTGGATAAAATGCAAAATAGTGTTATCACTGTCGTGACCAAATTTCGGTGTACCTTTGATCCATAACAGCATGTGAATATGTGGTGCTCCTCTCGCTTGATATTCTTTTCTCCAAAAGAAGTGTTGCACTTCTCCAAGGGGAGGAACATTTTTATTGCAAATAAAGTGTGCATGTCAATGAAACGATGATGGAAATATCTTGACACGATAACTGGATCTAGAGAGCAAAGTTCTCCAGGTGTTAATATATCTATGTTGTTTTTGTTGCTGTCTGCTATGCGTTGGAACTCATGTTAATCTTCCCATGCATATTCTGCACAACTTAGCGTAACAAACCAAGTCGGTGGTCCAAGGTTTTTGATCATACAACACACGTCTCCGTGCCGTCGGAGCCAGTATTCCTTTGTACCACGCATTTTTGCAAACAAATTTGTTATACTTGCTTGTAAAACCTCATCTTTTTCCTGTACTTTTTGTATTAACTGTGTAGCTGACATTTTTTGAAAGTGGGTTCCAGATTTCAAAATGTGTGCAACTCCGTAACATAGTGTTGCTAATTCACTTTCATAGAGTAGGTGGAATATGTATTCCACATTTTGTCTAAATCTGGGATCTTGCGAATACATTCGTAAAGAGTGGTATTCTGATGCTCCAATCTGAGTGCGTCTATCATCATATCTCCCACCTTTTCCAGTAGGAAATAGCAGTGGAAAAGCACGTGCCTCTATACTTTTTTCCCATATACTCATTGGTGACCATTTGGTTTGTCGCATTTGGTAAGTTTCTAGTGCATCATCTATGCTTTCATTGGAATGCAATGGATGAATTGTGTAATGGTCCAAAAGAGTGGATACTGTAGCAGGATCCAGAAGTTTGAATTGTCCAGTTTCTGATGGCTCTTCAATTATTTCAGTTGTTTCCCTTAAGCTTTCATCAATATTTATTTCCTTGTAGTACTCGTTATTGTCTTTTAGATATTGCAATGCTTGTCTAACTTTATGTAAGTCCACCAGTTGTTGCCAAATTGTGTTGTCCTTTGTTGGTACACCATTTACTAACAGTATTAAAGAATGCTCTTTTGAAAGTTGCACTCCTAGAGTGTGTACATTTTCCGTTAGATCTAATGGCAAATAAACTACTTTCCACAAATGCCTTTCACCAATTCAGAGGAAGGTTATTTAGCTGTTTTTGGATGAAGGCATATAATTGCTTGAAATGGGTGAACTGTTTGAATTATTATGCTTGCATACAAATGGAGTTGTTGCAGGATTTTTGGTAGTGGGAACAATTCCAAATTATTTGTAATAGCCCGTGAAGGAGTGTGGTTGTTGTCTAATTTTGTAGAACATTAACTGCAACATATTAGGCGTTCAGTTAGTTCATATTTGTTTTCGGCTAAAAGGAAAAGAGCTAATTCAAACCATTTAGAGTCTTCATTGTCTTCTATTGTGTATGCTATGTCTACATTTGTTATGTTCCTTTTGTAAAAGGTCCTGCGGCAACACACACAAACCTGGTTTGGTACTTCAGCCGATGACCTTTTAAATGTTACTATTTATTTTCTGTATATTTGTTATAGAAGATTGCTATGTGCAGAATTGTTGCTACTATGTTCAAAAACTATTGCATTTTGTAAGTGGCTTTCACTTCCAAAATACTTTCTCTGAATACGGTCAATGCAGAACAGTGTTATTTAAATTGCCTAATTCTGAAGCTGGAGTTTTTGCATAGTATATTTTATACACTAGATTTCTTACACTTGAATGATGTATTGATATCCTTTTGATATCATGGAATGTGCTTTTGCAAATAGGCCCAGAAATGCAGGCTAATGAATGTCTTGTAGTCCTGTGTATTTGCGCACTGGACACATATCCATATTTTACAGCACTTTCATTTTACTTTTGTCTTTACCTTTTACATACTGATTGAGGAACTGACGTAAAGATTTGAAAGCTTTGTTTGGAATGGCAAACATTGATGTGCATGGCCATTTGTATACTGGACGTGTAGTTCTGCTGAATCGAGAGGTAATTCTGAGTTTACAGAGGATACTTTTGTAAGCAGTGTTTCTTGTTCGATGATGGTAGTATTGATTTTTTCATACCCTTGTCCACTGCTATGGATGGCAATTGTGTTTGTTTGATTTTGTTTTTATGCTTCTTCAATACAATATGGTTCTGTGGTTGTTGTGTGACTCCATTCACCACCACAAACATTAAAACAATTATTTTTGTTCACATTCCGTTTATTGCTGAGTTTCTTTTGTAGTTTGGTATTTAGTTTTGTTAGTGCTTTCATCCTATTTAACACTAATATAAACAACTTCCTTTTCAGAAGGATTGCACTGTCCAAGAGAGCTTGTAGGATTAACTTTCTACGGTAGGTTTTAAGGGGTGAGGATGATTTCGGTCCTCTTCTTAGTAGATTCTGAAAGACTCTGTGACGAAACATTTTTGATAAAATACTTTTTTTGCTATGAGTTCTTGTTACACTATCAGGATTAGCAGGGGCATTGTTAGCTGTACAGGTAGCCGATTTTTTGCCAACATTTTTGTGTTTTGTGACACATTTTGATGGAGGACGTAAAGTTTTGGTAGTTGAAGCTTCTTTTGTTTTGCTAACTGACTGCATTAGCTGGTTTCTTCCAACATTCTCTACAAACTCGACAACAGATGGATGATTAGATTGGGCACTTTTATTTTTATTTGCTCTACTTCTGCGTTCCTTTCTACGGAGTTGCTTTTTGGTAGGCATTCTTTGGTGTCTGTTGAAAAATAGAAGGCATACTTTGGTCTGTTGTATATAGTATGTGTGATGTGTGCATGCGTGCATGTGTCTGATGGGAAAGCTCTTTGTTATGGTGTGTGAATGTGTATTGATTTTTACAAGGTGTACTATAAATAGGAGAGAGGTTTGTAAGCGACAGGGCACAGTAGTAGATGGGAAAAAAATGTCTACTTGCAATTTAAAAGCACAATGCCGAAAAATTGGGAGACCCTCAGAGGGAGATGTCACCACAGCAATCGGGAGCACTTACTTTTGTCATACGATTGCATTGTGAGTAGCATTACTGTAGGCCGTACACAGTATACAACTCTGACATTTTCAAATACAAAATTGAGTTTCGCCCTAAATAGGCATCCTTGCAATGTTTGTATAGGTTATGCGGAAGACAGTAAGAAGTTGTGCGATTTGTCAATGATAAATCGGACATCTTGCACTTAAAAAGGGGAGCGTTGGTATGTATTGCCTATGCATATTTAGCAGCATTAGTTTGTTTTACATTAAATCATAAAGGTTGCACATGTTCTCCGATTGAAATATAAATACCTGTACTCTATACTCATGCATGTGCGCATGCATGGAGCTGTACATAGAAATTTGCAACACTTGCACAGTAGCTTCTGAAGTAGGTTCTTTGCAATGATATGCGACTTCCATTCAGAATTATCGACAGTAATTTTGAAGTGCGCAATGTTGATGACAGAGTTACATTTAGCGATTTTCAATGTGATTGGTGGATAGTTGTGTGACTGCTTAGTTGGGTCCAATGAGGGACTCGATTTGCTACCGCTGTGGAAAGGGTGAAAGGACTGGGTAAGAGTTGCGTGCCGCACGTAGGCAATGCTTGTCTGCGGTTAGGGCGTGTCACATATGGGTTTCTACAGCAAATCCTGCATGGAAAGGGGACTGTAGGCATCAGCCAATCAGATGTTCACATTATTCTTTTGTGTCCAAAGACAGTGCGTACACTGAATATGGCAGAGGTGGAGAGGGTCACGGTTTTGGTGCTTGGACACATTTTTGTCCATGGCTTATACCATTATGCAGAGAGTAGGCATGTGGCACACCATTTCGATGTGAGAGGAGTGGAGGTGGTGTGGAACGCTGAGACTGATGCAAATATTGTGGCAATTCTGCAAGTTTGCAGACACATACGTATGATGACCTCTCCTCATGTGGTAATTTTGCACTACGGTGCTTGCCATTTGGGCTACGTGACTGCATGTACTTTGTTGGCAGATTTGGGACAGTTGGTTGACGCACTCATGAACATCTTTCCAACTGCGAAAGTAATTTGTTCTGATTCACTCCCTAGAGTACAATGGGACAACAATTCTTTTTTCTGTCCAGATCAAAGTATTGGGAGGTATATCATTAATAGCGGCATGTGTGCGCTTATGTTACGCGCTGGTATGTTTTTCTGCAGCCACGAAAATGAAAATGCACAAATAATTCTTCTACTAACTCTCACAAGAATGTGTAGCTAGTTGTGTAAATGTACCCTTCCTCACTTGGTTTATGTTTTTGTTTTTAAGGCCTCATGTTGAGGTTTTAGGCCTACAACTTTTTAGATGTTTGTCAAAATCTTGATCAAAATGTTTTTTCTATGGATATGTAACCCTCTCTCTCTGTGACCTGGCCACTAGTATTTGCTACATCTAGTCCATGCTGCATCCTATTCCTACTCTTTTTGCGTTTCTGAATAGGGGTAGCTTTTGACTCTCTCTGTCTTCCATTTATTGGGACTCAAAGAAGGACAAAAAAGGAAAGGGTCACTCACATGGACAGGAGAAATGATATCATATGTTTCCAGGAACTCAAACATGCCATAAGCAATGCACCAGTACTAGCAACCCCTGGGTGCACAAAATAATTGTATTTGTTTTCACAATCCAATGGACAAGCAATGCTTCCTGTGTGGGTGCAGCAAACATCTCTTTGACACAAACCCTTAGCATATTATAGTGGCATATTGGGTTCAGTGATGCAGGATCAATTTCCATGTAAACAGGCACTGACAGCTGGAGCTTTTGACATTGAAAAATCCTCAATAATCACTATGGGGTGCTGAGTAACATTATATATAGAGCATGCAGTGTTTGCAATATGTGAGCAATCTAAATGTAATCTAACCACACAAAGGGCCTCTGCATATGAACACATTTTGTCAAGCCCTTCCATTCACATTGTGAGATGCCGCACAGTAAACCCTGACAGGTATATTGCAACACCGGTTAAGAAAGTTGAGGAAGTGCATGATTGAATTACCTATGAAGGACCTGAAGATGATTTAGTACAAGCAAGGGAGTATGCACTTGGGGTAGGGGAGGTCCTTTTTGTTGATGGGTCATCGACAATTGACCAGGAGTCGGGCCAGAGACACAAATTTGCAGAAGTGGTGTGTAATGTAGATGGGGAATGCAAATATTGCAAGCACATTATTTGGCACAGGCAGCAGAACTGATTGCATTAATTGAAGTACACTGCTGGCTGCACCCTTGATGCCTTTTTCAGCTCCTCTGACCTCATCTCCATGTCCACCCCTAAATCCCTCATTTGGACAGATCACTCTGCCATGCCTTCATCTCTCCTCACACTGCCGGCCACCCCCAATGCCCCCTCTATTCCTATATCTCAGTTCAAGTGCTGGAACAAGGTCATGGTACTACTCTACTGGGCTGAAGCACTGTTACGCACCCTCAACTCACTCCCAATCCCAGATAGACCCTTACACATAGATTTATTTTTACTCCTGGCTAAATGACTCACTCCTTCCCATAACCCCCTCCAAGTCTGTTCCTTCCCTCATAGGACCCTCCATCACATTTTCCAATGCAAATCAGTATATGCCCACCATCACCGGAATTACAAATCAGAGACGCTTATTATAATAAAAAGGACCCTGAGCTGCTGTAGAAGCAGCAACAAGCTCCACAGGATCATCACAGAACTCCTGAACCCGTCCTGCACTGCAGCCCCGACTGTCTCCTAACAAATGTTTTGCAACTCCCTCTCTGAACATTTCCACAAAAAAAGCCCTTGACAGAACAGCTACCCTCAATGCCAAACTCTACAACCTGTCCGCCCGCCTAACACACGCTCTACAAGAATCGACCCTCCTCTCCCGGAGAACCCTTTGTTTTGCTCTTTCAACCCTATCTTTAGTGAGGAGTTCTTCAAAATATTATCCGACAGCAAACCATACTGCTCCCTTCTCGACCCTTGTCTCACCTCTCCCCTCTCGACCCTTGTCTCACCTGTCCCCTCAAAGAAATCTTTACCTCCTATTGTTCAGGAAAACTGGCTAGGTCCATCCTTAATGACTGCCTCACCTCCAGCGACTGCCCAGAACCCTTCAAAACTGCACATGTCAAGCATCCCTTGGCTCTCTCCTACCAATCAACTACAGGCTCATTTCCAACAACCTATTCTTGATAAAGCTCATCTACCGCACTGCGTACTCACAGCTCAATGGTTTTGTGGAATCAAACAATGTCCTAGATCCCACACAATCAGGTTTCCATCCACTCCACAGAGCACAAACCACATTTATCTATATCTGGGATGACCTCAAAGTCACAGCAGACTGAGAAGGATGTGCAACACTTGTTCTTCTTGACCTATCGGCAGCATTTGACACTATTAACTTCATGCTCCTCCTTGACAGATTGCACTCCCTAGTCAATGGAATGAGTCAATCCAGGTGAGCGCTGAATCTCATATTCAAAGGAATACTAGATTCAGCACTCATCTGGATTGACTCATTCCTCACTAATAGACAGCAAATCACCAATCTTGCCCCTTTCCTCTCCACTGCATTCCCAGCGAACACTAGAGTACCACAGGGCGCCTGCCTCTTACCCCTTCTCTTCAACCCCTACATGACCCCACTGCTCAGGATCATCTGCTCACTCAACCTCACCTGCTATAACTATGTGGATGAAATGCAAATCATATTGAGAATTTGTAAATCACCCTCTGACCCTTGCCTGACCTAGGAGTATGTCTCAAAGACATTGGACCTCATTACGAGCAGGGCGGTAGCCGTGCCTGTATGGCAGGCACATCTACCTCCATGATCGCTACCGGCCCCGCCACCTGTGATTGGGCAATAATCGGCTCATTACGAGTTGAATGGGCCGGTAATTGCCCATTCGCAGGTGGTGGTATTGACGGGCTCCTGATCCCCATTCTGCAGAATGGGGGTGGGGAGCATGGTTGCACCGGCACCGTTGATAACGGTGCCAGTGCAATCATGAGTTCCGCTCTCGGGTGCCACATAACCCACGAGCAGAACTCTAAATGCAGCGGGACGGTATGAACGGTGCCGGTGCCTTACCGGCAGCATTCATACCATCACTGCCAGGGTTGTAATGAGGCCCATAGAGCGATAGATGATGACTAACCAACTCCTTCTGAACCCAGGGAAAATGGATATCACGGTATGCAGAAAAACTGTGCTGTTACCCTTACCGACTCCCTGGTCACCGTCACTGGTCATCTCCTCCCGCCCGACCACCACCACTATCAAACACCTCAGATGCACCATGAACTCAGACCTAACTCTGTCCTACCACATCAACAATGCATGAAAATCCTGTCATTTTCACCTCAGGTTTCTGATGCACATCTTCTCTTTCCTCACTTACCCCAATAGGCTGGCTGCAATTATGTCCATTGTCATGTCCAGACTTGATTATGCGAACTTCCTCTACCTGGGTGCACCTTCCTACTAAATAAACAATGTCAAAGAGTCCAAAACCTGGCTGCCAGACTGATTCTCACACTGGGATGAAGGGACCACATCTCACATGCTCCCCTCACTCTACACTGACTGCTAATTGGACCTCAGTCCACCTTCAAATGCTGTTCACTGAGCAGTGCACAAAGCAGGCCCCAAATATCTACAAGAAAAGATTTCACCTTACCACCCAACCCACACACTAAGGTCAAGCACAGCCCTCTTCCTAGTGGTCCCGACCTCCAATTCAACCAAGATTGGTGGGTCTGCTACTCAACCCTGGCACTAACTTTGTGGAACTCACTGCTACCCGGATTAGACATGCCAAAGTTTACATGTCTTTCCAGAAGACACAACCTGGTTTTTCCCCTAGAAATACAAAAGAGATCTCCAGGACCACTCACATTACCACCACATCTAAGAAATGGAGGGTAATCCCTTCAATACGGGCCCTTCAATAGACTCTCAGGCCAGGAGATAGCTACATTCCGACTATCTAGAGCCATTACCCTAGACTTGACACCTTAATCACAGTAGCACTTATGTACCTATGCCGTGATGGAGTAAAATCATTGCCTTCCTACATCAGGTACACACTACGCTCTGAGGCCAAGAGATATCTATCTCCATTTAGCTGGAATAATAGACTCATAACACAAGCAATAATATCCCTTATGTACCTATGCCATGACTGAGCTTGATCATTGCCCCCTGCAGAAATGCACTACGCTATCAGTCCAAGAGATGCCTAACCTAGCTAATCTTACTCATCTGGAAATCTTTGAGCAGAACTACATACTGAGGGACGACTAGCACTTATTTCTTTGCTAATCCTACCTATCTGGGAATGTATTTAGCAGAAACACTGACTGAGTGCCTCTCTAGCACGTATGACTAAATGATATAATTTGGGCCAGATCTGGTTGTCATCATATAATGGACTTGACCAATCTCTGATCATTTGAGGCTTAATCTGACCTGCCTGGGTATTGATCCCAGAACTCCCGTCAAATGGGGCAGAGTAGCACTGGTATCATATGCTTACTGGGCTAGCTCTTTGCTCTGGGTGTTATGCACTATGCACTATCAGATAAGCGCTTGAGCACTCTAGCACAGCCAGAAATGGCAAGGGACTTTGATGCAGTGTAATTTCACAAATGCAAACCATAATGC
Source organism: Ambystoma mexicanum (assembly GCF_040938575.1). Taxonomy (NCBI): domain Eukaryota; kingdom Metazoa; phylum Chordata; class Amphibia; order Caudata; family Ambystomatidae; genus Ambystoma; species Ambystoma mexicanum. The sequence goes on from NC_090937.1 coordinate 541,886,234, forward strand.
AGGACAAAAATGACCAACAGCCCACTGTAAGCAATTTCTCAGGACCTGAAAACTTGGAACCAATAGCACTTATGCTCTAACTCTTTTCCAACCTTCAAGGAAATATATCCTAGAAGCCAGGCAATGAAACTGATGAGGCGAGTACCAGCAAAGAACATCGATGTGGTGTACGCAACTGTGTTAGACACAATACAAACAACAAGGCCTGGACAGATTCTGGACCTTCGTTCTTTACTCAGAACCAACCAGCACATTTAGGGTGCACTCGTACATCTCTGCTCCACATTTCATTGTTATGAGGATGATACTCAGGGGTCCTCTTCAACTCCATGCTCTCATTCTCTTCTCACATCTTTGAAGTCTATAAAAAGTCAAACTACCAGCTGTACCACCTCAGAGGTACTCTTCTTTTCCTTATTTTCCTGCAGAAGCTCACTGTCTCCAGAGCTCTGGTCCTCTCTAGGCTAGAATACTGTAACAGCCTCTTTCTAAATCTGCCTGCCTCTTCTCTCTGTCCACTACAACTCATCCAGAACAGGACTGCAACACTTGTCCTCGGCCTAAAGCCCAGGGATTGTATCTCTCCAGCGCTTAAATTTCTTCATTGGCTCCCAGTGGCAGCAAGGATCAAGTTCAAGACCCTCTGCATTGACCACAAAGCTTTCTGGTGGCTAGGACCACAATACATCCAACTCTCTTTACAACTCTCTAACTATCTTCCTACTCGAGCGCTCCACTCCTCCACCTCAAACATTTTGAGGGTCAGTCACTTCTCCAAGCAAAGAGTCGGGGGCAGATCTCATTCTTCGGCTGGGGCCTCCCTTGGGAACAGCCTCCCTGCCTCTGTGAAACTTGAGCAGAACCATATCTGGTTATGGAAGCTCCTCAAGACCTTCCTCTGTGCTTCCACCTTCTCACTTCCTCTCCCCTGCTGATCTCCTGGCTGATACACACCCTGGTCACCTGACCACCCTCTGAATTTGGGTCCAGGTCCCTGCCTGTCCAGTTGCAAACCACACTGCCTCTTGGCATCCCTGCACTTGTGGTCTGTATCTGTAACCCTATAGTGCCCTCTCTTGCACGTATTAGTCACCCGTTGGCTTTACATTTAAGAACCTGCAATTGCCACCCATTGGCTGCACTCTCTGCTGTTTTACTTGTTTCGCACTTCTCCATCCCCACACCCTTCACTTTTAACATTCCCGTACCCCTGCACTTGCACGATCTGAAGGACACAAGGCCTAGTAAGATTGTAATATCCCCCACTTGTCTTGTCACACCTTGAAACACTTGTGTATAGGCGCATTATAAATCCCATATCATATCACATCAAATCATTAGTACAGAACGTGGATGACTACAGACAATGATGCTGGACCAGGCTCACAAGCACCAGACATCATTTCTAGGATGTAGCGCTAGGAACTGTAGAATGTAACTTGATGAAACGGTACACAATAAGCAATTGCAGGCCAAAAACCACACAGGGAGGACCTTAACCTAATAGCCCAAACCTCAAAGGGAGATACTATTCCCTCGACATGCAGAGAAAGCTCATCAGGAACAGGGTCCCCCTAGAATCATCACAGACATTCAAACGCACTAATGTGCTAATTCACTCCTCTGCCACCAAAAAACAATAGAATGCAGCTATATCCCCTCAATTATTTAAACCTAGCTCCATACATACTTATTCACCTCCATGATCACCTCAACAGTCATTAGAATGCAGCTTTTCCCCACGAAAATCAGCCTAACTGTACACATAATCCCATTCACAAATTCCACCACCACCAGAATGCAGCTACCCAAGTCCAATTGGCTTAACTCCACACATTCTACTGATCTCACACAACCACTGCATCATTCTCAGCTGAGTTACCCATTGACGCAGTCCTTAATCCTTTTACAATGAAACTGACATTACCTCCAAACATGCAAATCCACCCTGTGTTCCATGTCCATCTCTTGAAACCTGTTCAAACTGACACTAGGATCAAAACACCACCAGCCCCCATAATCCTGGATGGCGAACTAGAATTTGAAGTCAAGAACATCCTAGACTCCAAGTTAGTGAAAGCCAAGCTATACTACCTCATATACTGGAAAGGGTACGGGCCCCAATACAGAACATTGGAACCCAGTAACCATGTTCATGCTCCACGACTGGTAAAGCGTTTCTACTGCAATAATTCAACCAAACCCGGACCGGAGCAGGATCCGTCTTTGAGAGGGGCCTTGAGGGGGAGTACTGTCACAACCAACCGCCCAGGAACCCGCAAGCGCAGCCAATCTAGCATAGTTGTAGGGTCATTGTCACTCCTCAAAGAAGAATCCCTAACCAGTGACCACAAAGTACGGGAAAAGGCCTCTTGGGCCATGGCCTGGCACTTCTGGCACCATATTCATATGAAATAAGGAACTTCCTGACAGCCCAATATGGTGGGGCATTGAGCCTAGGCTTACTCTGGGCATCAGCCCAGTGTTTCGGAGGGGCTGGCCTGATCGAGCGTGGCTGCCTATATAAGCTATGTCCCTGCTGGAAACCATGCTTCGCGTTGCTCTGCAGTTAGCAGCATTATGTTCACTGATGACCTGAAAAGCAAAGAAGAAGTATTAGCATCTCTCGCGCCTCACATGCAACATCTGAAGAGGAAAACTCACCTGGAACTCCTGCCCGTTCGTCGCGGCTCCTGCCAGGCATCTCTGAGACTCCAGAAACCATCCGTCATCTCGTAGCTCACAGCGACGTGTTTCCGAACTTCGGCAGCATTCCACCAGCCGGCACCTGGCAAAAGAAGAAACCAGGCTTTCATACACTTTTATCACGCAGACCGGAGACAGACCACACAAGGAGCCCTGCAAGGGAAAACAAGAAAAAAGTTTAGATAGAGCATCTACGTGGATAAGAAACACTTTAATCACAATCAATCATGTGCACTCATTCAAACAAGGACAGCTATATCCAAAAGGAAGACAGTGCACTCAAGAAAGACATTAATCAATCAATCTAGTGCACGCATTCCATCAAGAACAAACACCCGAAAGGGAAGACAGTGCACCTAATCAAACCAAGGAACAAGGAAGAAGAGTAGGAAACCCAGAACAACGAAACAAGGACAAGAGAGTTGTTGCCACAGCAGGCCTGGGTGGAACTCATCGCATATGAACCAGTGCAGCAACTTGGTTCACACAGAATAGCGCCCCTGCATAGAAGAAAGCAGGATGGAGAGCTTGTCCACCATAAACCAAAGGTGAGGAGAGACTGGGGATCGTTTGGAAACCTAGAACACGAAGGGAGAGTGGGGAGGGATTGAGGAGGGTTGGCGGCCTCATTTGCATGCTTCCCTCTTGTAGGAGCCATCTCGAGAACGGCCGGCAGACAGCACCAGCTGAGTTACCCAGAAGTAGACAATCTGACACCCAGATTGCCCCATGGTGCCTGACGCCTCTGCAGAGACAAGATGAGTGTTACAGTGCACCCAAGCACTATTATTACACTATTCTCTTCACTGACCTGGGCTGTGGTCCCCGAAATCATTCAACGCACAGTACTTTGGAATCATACCAATGGTAAAAGGTTGAATAGAAATGCCATATAACATAACGTAACATAACATAACATTAGAAGCATCCCAAGGATGCTTGGTGACCATCTATTCAGATTCCGCACATGTGACCCCCACTGTACACTAAGGGTTGCCCAGATGGAAAGGGAGGGTATTTCGGAGGTTGGATCGGCACGCCTGTAACGGAAGCGGCACTGTTAGAGAGATTGATTTATGCTTTGCCCCACCCAAAACTAGTAGCAATGATTAAATGCATTGCTCACACCCATAAAAAGACCCCATTTCTCTTGACTTTGATGTAGTAGACAAGGACGCCAATGAAGCAGCATACCACAGGAATCCAGATATTACTGCATATCCTGAAGTGGCAAACCAACAGTTGCAATTAGCTATCACATGCACAGCATTACCACTTACAATAATAATAAAGTTAAAGGGAAAGGCGCTCCAGGCAAAGGAGAAGGAGCTTTGGGTTAAAAGGGGGTGCTCACAGTCACTGTCTGATTTGATATGGAGACAAAACATTACAGGTAAAGTAGTAAAGTTGATCAGAGTTGCTCTTAGTTGCCTTTGAGCAGCTGCATTACGCAGGGCATGTTTCAAAACATCACATTGCTGTAGATATTCAAGAGGACTGGTATGTCCCCAATCTACAGGAGTATGTGAACATGTTTGTGGCAAGTTGCATGATGTGTCATCTTTACAGTACAGGCCCGACTCTCAGGACATTGAGCGGCACATTTCCCCGACCAACTAGGACTCCCGGGAACTCCACATCAACTACGTAGACATGTTAAACAGGTGCAGTAATTACTATTACTTTATTATTGTAGTGTGTCCATTCTCCCATTGGATTGAGGCTGTTCTATGCGCACAAACCGATGCAAAATCAGTAGAAAACTTCCTGGTACGCGTGGCATTTCCATGATGGGGGTATATGAGGTTCTAAAATCTAATAATGGAACTCATTTTTTTAACAAATTGCTTATAGAGATTGCATCTCTATTTGGGATACGGCACACACTGTGCTCGACATATCACCCAAAACCAATGGGATTGAAAGTGAACAGAATATTGAACAGTAAACTGGATAAAATATGCACGATCTTAGAGAGGAACTGGTAGCACTGTCTCTCTTTGGCTTTGTTTAGCCTGAGAATGTGGTGTGTGGGTGTGCTCATTTTATACTGGCCAGCCTCCATTGACTCCACCTGTGGGGATTGTGTGCACCTGTGGCAGTTGGCTTGTTTCCTGATTGCTGTTTGCAGGTGGTCCGCGATGCCTGTATGGCCGTCATCGCGCAGCCCGTGATTACCGGCTTCGCAATGCCGGTATTTGCATGTCCACGTGGGTTGGGATTTCCTCCTATTACCGGCATGCCGGTATTTGCTCCCTGAAGGGGTGCGTGTACCCACCCATGCCGCTTTTAGAGGCACCATTCTTTAGGGTACCGCTAATAGCGGGTTGCTTGGTCATAATGCACCAGAGCGGTAAGCGATTCTGGTAATCCTTTACCGGCATCGTTTTTCGCTTACCGGCAACCTCGTAATGAGGCCCTTTGTGTAGTAAACATCTGCCTCTGTGAAAAGGTTTCCTTTCTCACACACCTGTGCATTGTCAATTAGCCCATTGCTTGATCTTTCTTTTTATATAGGACATTTTAATGAAGGGGTCATAGACAGAAGAGAGTCAGCCACATGTCACAGGTCTCTGGTGAGAGCTTTTTCATGTGCGCTTATTTGGCACAAGAAATGTTTTGAGTTTTATACATTTTCAAATGTATTGTGCACATCATCAATAGCGGTCAACATGAGTGTGCATAGGTGTATTTAAAGCTTTAAAATACAATAGAAAACTCAAATGGAATATGTCAAGCTCACATCAATTAATATTCTGATGCATGTATACTTGTCTTTATGGTGGAGAATATTAACCAAGAATGCTTTTGCATAACATACATCTATAAACGTTGCTTTTAACTTTGACCATTGTCAAATTGTGTACTTATGAGATTTCTGAAATTCCAGTAACACAAAACTGGACTTTGTTTAAGATCATGAAAGTCAAACAGTTGCAAATGATTGTACTTTGCTCTGTTGTAGGATCTGGGAAACAATGTGTCAAATGCATAAATTGCAGATGGTCTCAAATCCCAGCTTCACTGCTTAAACAACTGGACAACGCATACGATCTTGTGATGCAGACATTGTCAAAATTGTCGTTCTCTAAACATTTCAAAAGTTTAGCTACTAAGGGTAAACTCTTAAAAAAAGGTCTTCTGATATATTGCACAGCACTAAGTAATTTATTTCTTCACTGACTGATATTAATATCGCTTGGACACCATGTCTCTGTTAAAAAATCAGTCAATTGGAGCATACACACAGCTTTCTTGTAGCTTCTAATGTATATCCACTATCTCTCCTATGCAATGGTGTTTGTACCTTTCTCATTGCTTCTATTCTGTATCCATGCTTGAGCACTTTTAAATTCTGTGAGGGTGCTAATATGTGGCCACTGTCTATTCTAAAATGTGCCTACCTTATTCACATAGCTACTGATATGTGTCCTGCACCTGAGACTACAAGCACCAAGTGGCTGGTCATTTTTAACGTGTCCTGCACCCTTGTTATGGACTGCTAATTCTGCCATTGAAATTCCACTTGTTTATTATTCTGATTTGAACACGTCTGAAGGGGTTAAGGGGGCTGGAGGGAAGTGAGCATGCTTATTTCATTTGCTGTGGGGCAGACTATGAAGCTATGGGTTGTGAGTGTTTTTGTTTTTTATTCGGGGGGGCGGGGGCAACCAGATATTCAGGATGCCTTCATTTCTTAGGTTTGAGGGGACAGATCTGAGGCTACTGTGTCAGTGCCCCAACATTAATTAAGATGCCCCTGCTGGGGTATCTGAGACATAAAAGAGGGGCATTCCCCCGGCAAAGGGGTCTGGGCTGTATCCCATGGCCAGAAGCCTCTTAAGGTGATTCTGTGTTGTCCAATGCAATCTCAAAGGTCATATAGTAAGTTACTAGAGGACATTGATTTGTAATGCCTTTAGACTGCCTGTTTGTGGTACCGGTGTGCGGTATAAATCAACATAACATACAATTTGAAAAGCAATTCGAACATCAAAATACATTTGCAATAGGAAAATAATGGACATTGTTTTTTGGTTTTTAATAAATTTTTCTTTATGTCACTTATGTGAACTCAGTATTTTATGATACCTAGCATGTATGGCTACATTTAAATGCATACGTCATTCAGAAGTTGTTGGGGTCTGTTTATGAATTATAACACAAACTTAGATGTGAATGTTGTTAGGAAAGATTCTCTTTACTACATTCAGAAACTCTTCTGTCTCATCAAACTCATCCACTATATTAGAGCTAGGCTCTAACATATTATCATTCTCATCAACATTTTCCACATTTGCTGCAGGTGTGGGGGTTTCAGACCCACTCCTCAGACTTTGGTATTCTAACAACGTTTCTATCAATTCAACCTTTTTGTCTTTTACAGTGAGATTCCTAGCTTTACACATATCTCTCAATTGATCAACAGTTAAAGTCACTAGGGTCTCCTGTCTGTAGCTTTCCATATCAGTCATGATAAAACAATTGCTTTACTAGTGTTGCTTTGCCTTGGGAGGATTATTTGAACACATGTAAAAGTAGCACTCTAATTGTAACAAGTATACTTTATCCTCACCGCTGTACACCCGTGTTAGGCAGAATCACAAGCAGTACCCTTTGGGAACACTACATACAATTAGGACTACAAGTGTAAGCACAATTTCACCTTTGGTACAAGCCTGTACTACACAGTAAAGTGGTAGCGATGGCTGAGCAGACAGACTTATCTCAAGAGTTTAAATGAGCAGTAGAAAAAGTTACACAAAGGACCAACTAATACAGTGATTCAAGTAAATCTCAGGGTTCCTTGGTAAAAGAATATACATTTATTTACTCAGTCAGTTAGAAAACATTACTGTAGCTTAAGCAGCTCAATATGACACACTAATACACAACAAAAATCCAACAGGTAAGTAAACAAACAAGTTTAGCCCACAAATGAAGTAGGGGCAAAATGGCACATCAGATACTTAATAAAGGAGTGAAAAGACAAGGTTATAAGAGTCGACAGCCCAAATACATTCATAGGCAGGGCAAAGGGTTTCAGTTAAATACAACCAGCAATTCTTCTCAACAGGCTTGGGCCAAAGTCAATGGTTCAGGGTCTTTTGTATAGGATAGCACAGTTCTGGTATATAACAGTTAAGTCTTTGCCATGGATTTTTAAAGGATTTGGCTAGGCGAAACGTTTGACAAATGTTTAGGGAAGGACCGCGTTTGCACAGTACCTTGTCAATGAAGAAAGCTGTAGCTGAAGCAGTTGTTTCTGGAAGTTCGAGCAAATCTCGCTGTTCCTGAGCTTCAGTCGTGGGAACAAGAAGGAGGACTTTGGGAGGTTCCTGCACTGCCCAGGGAAGAGGCCAAAAGCTGAAGCAAGACATTGGTTTAAGGTGTGAGTGCTTTAAAGTCCACAAGCTGGTTTCCTTCCCTCTGGCTATCCAGTTTTCAACAGCACTCTGATGAAAATTCGACCAGAATAGGACAGTGTCCAGGTGGCTTGCAAGTTGGTTGTTCCCAGCAAATTCAAGGGAAGCAGTTAACCTTGAAGGGCTTCTCTGTCGTCGGAGTTTCAGGCAATCCGGACCTGCTGCAGGGCTTCAACAGATGTCCAGGAGTTGCAGCAGTCCTCTTCCTTCCTCTCCTCTTCGGTTCTTTCGTTCCAGTGGTCGACTCTGCTTTCCAAGTCCCAGAGACCTGCTTTTAAACAGTTTTCCCCCATTCATTCCAGCCTGGCTGTCACTCACACAGCAGGGTGTCTGTCCTTGCCGGACAGCCAGCCAGCCAATCACGCCAGAGTGCATTCAGGTCTCCTAGGAGACTAAGCACAGGGTGTTTCAGGCGCCTCCCTCACATCCTGCCCACCCTAGACGCCCTGGCGCCAGAGGAGGGCTTCAGCACTGAAGCCCGCTAAAGGCCAACAAACAAAGGGACCAAACATGGTTTGGCGCGCAGAGACAAACACAAGAAGGACCTTTCCTAAAAGAAATGGCAAAAAAAGATGACCGGAGTCTGTTTTTACGGATAGGTCTTGGGCTGACCCGAATTTTAGCTACCGTTGTTAATGGTCGGTAAAAATCACGGTAGTTGATCTGAACTACTGCCACCGGCCATTAAAAATAGGAAAGGGTAACATTTTACTGTTACATGAGTGTTTTGCCTCAGGGGAAGCTAGGCAACCCCTAGCACTCTTTAGGAAGATAGTGTGTGCTGGGTCAGTAAATTTAAAAAGACTAGTAAAGCCAATTTAACTTTACATACTCTGGGAGACAGTAGTCAGTCCCAGAGAAGGTATTTAAACCTTGGGGAGTCTAAAAGACATCCCGGTGCCACTGCACTGAAGGTGCTGTGTGACACACAGAGAAATATGGTGCCACTGGAGTTGTTTTAAAACTCCATAACCAAAGAACACAAAAGTAAAACCTGCACAAAATACATGGAAGAGTGGGAAAAAAAGGCTCACACTTTTCCCAGGTAAAAAATCAAATCCTGGAAATCCAGCAAAGTTGCTGGGGGTCTCAAAAGGTAAGGAAAATTAGCACATTTGGAGAATTCTCCCTCACAATTATAACACAATCTTAGATGTGAATGTTGTTAGGAAAGATTCTCTTTACTGCACCTTTACTTCCATCTTTATGGAACCCTCACATTTTTGCTTATATTTTGCAATCTGACCTGCACTATTTGCAGTACAGTAAAGCCTCAAGCTTCACTGTACTGGCATTTGCTTACATGTTATGGGGAAACTGGTATGTCCTTAAGGCTATCAGTAGTGGGAAAGAGTGTTTCCCTTAGTCGTGTTAATATGTTGCAAATTGTGGTTACTTTTGTATAACTTGTGGTAACTTTTATCATTTCAAAAAGCAGCTTACACTGCAGTGCATTTTTGTGTTGCCCTAGACTAACACTGAAAGTATTGTTTGGTTACTCTGAATGTTATTAAAAGATGGGCTGGTGGCAGCAGTGACTTTTCCCCACTTTTTGGGGAATTTAGTTTTAGCTTTACTGCGTTTACCGCGTTTGGCTACTGACTGTGACTACTGGTCAAACATGGCCGTGCCACGAGGTTTTTCACCCATTCTTTTTGCATCATGTTGTTTAGCCTTCTTCCTGGCCTCAGAGTCCAGAAAGATCCTTATAAGGACTTCCAGTGCCCGGGAAAGCAGCAGCTTTTGGCGGGCTACAGGAGGGCTTTGTGTGTTTGACAGGCAGGATGTGGGCTGGGTCGTCTGACCCTAATCCACATACTGGTTTCTGTGTGTCTGAGTGGTATGCATGAGTGTTCTCGCCAGTGGTCTTGATTGGACCACTGTGGGGTGTGTGTGGGCTAGTTCTGCTATTGACTAGTGGGAGTTTTGACTCCTATCTGGCTTTTAGGATAAGAAGAAGACCCCTGCATGCATTTCTCAGAGATCCTGGAAGAACCTGAAGGAGCCAAGTATCCTGAAGACCCACAAGAAACCTGAACCCTGACTGAAGGAGGCCAGGCAACCAACTTCTGCTACAGCTCTGGTGGAGCCTTGTCTGTCTCGTGATCTTCAGAAGACTTGCAAAGGAGCTACAACCCCAGGAGTGGAGGGACTATGCATTCCCGATGTCTACTCGGTGCCCAGCACAAAAACCACCTTCGGAAGTGCCCGGGAATCGTCCTGTGGCTGACCAGCTTTGAGTTTGGTCTACCGGGTTAACTTTGTCGCTGTTCCGAGTTTCCGCCTGAAACTTGGCACACCCTCAGTTGTCACTGCATCGACACCCTCTGCGAAATTTAGCACCAAGGGGACCCGAGAAAGACCGGAAAGTCTGACTGCGTGCACTGTCTGAAACCTGCTTTTCCGACACGAGTCCAGTCCTGAGAGGGGTGCTGCATTGTTGGTTTTTGCATTTCTTCACCAAGAGTCCTTGCACCACCAAAAGATCCTAACCAGAGAATCACTCGAACCTGCAACCCCTGAAAATCAAGGACCATGGACTTTGGCGGGAAAAGCTAGCCAGGGCACCCTTCCTTTGTTCCACAAAGACTTGGGAAGATTTGGAGTAAGGGGGGTAAGTTACAGAACTTTTAACATACCCCTATACTCCCATTATAGGTCAATGAGCTTATAATTATCCTGTTTCTTATACTATTGGCTTTGCCATTACTTGCCTTGGCAAGGCATCTGACTGTTGGGGGTAATTTCGGGCACTAGTCTACATTGAACCCTGACTCTAAGAATCCATCACATGACCCCAGAGACCCTACATGCATTTTTTCCTGCATCCTAAATTCTGTGGAACTGTATCCTGAACAATAGGTCACACGGCCCTAAGCAATTTAGGGTTGGACAATATTAGCTAGGGATCATCTCTGTGGACCTTTTTGTGCATGATACTTACCTATCCATTCCTTTGCAGGAATATTTTGATTTGTATTGTGCATTTGAACCTATGAATGTATATATGTATTTAGTTTGATGGTATTGGTTGATAAGTGTACCTGCTTGTATTCATTTTCTTATAGTGTGTTTTGGCCATAATGAAATACCTGTATTTTTATACATACTGTTTAAGTGTAATTTGTGCCTCCCATTGTGTGACCTCATTGTGGACCTTTTACACTCTCACCCCTCTGAAGAACTTAGCCTAGGCCGCCTGTCACTGCTACCTGAACTGATTGGCTACAGCTTCCCAGACTTGTCCCTGTCACAATATAGGTTGGCCGTCTAAACATCTGTCCACCAGGCCAGAGTATACAAAATCAGTCCTAACAAATGTCAATGGTCAAATTGTTCCAGTTCGACCAGGGAAACTCACACATCATAACTATTGGTCAGTTAGTTTCGTACAAACAAGAGCATTACACAGTACATATTAACCAAAGTTAGAGAGACCACATGATCTGAAATAGGCCATTGTGAATATGTAGTTGCTTGTGCAGTAGTACAAAAAGCCTGTCACTGTATGTATTTTTTCATCAGCATCAGTCAAATTCGTAGAGAACTTACTCTTTTCCATTTTCACAAGTTACAAAGAAATGCCTCATTACTGTTTCTTTGGCGTTGGCAGTTCATGTTATCACACACCTTGTGACAATCCATTATGTTTCAGTTTCAAGAGTAAATGTATCCTAAAAGCCGCACATTAACAAATGAACACATATATATGTAATAAGGGTTCCCCTATTGGACTTGAGTCATTAACCTTCAATCCCAATGAAAACAAATAAGGCAATTGTGCCCGGCAGATAGTGAAGGCACATCAGGAGCAGCTGTGTCATGAAATTCTTTATGCAGCACCAATTTCTATTTGCTGAGGTCAAGGAAATATTTCCAAGTGATAATTGGTTTTCTGCACAGTTATAACTGCCTAAGCATTTTGTACGCCAGAAGGTTTCAACAGCTTCAAGAAAATAGAGTTTAGATTTCTCTATTACTGGACACGCTTGTTTGTTTTTCAGGCCACATCATTAGATGCACACTTGAAGGTAAGCAGAAAGTTAGCTTTCTTTGCTTGCCCTTTTTGAAGCTATGAAGAATGTCAAATCAATAAAGGATGATCCGATTATTTGCAACATTTTAGTACTGTTTTCTCAATTTTATTTAGTGACCAGAGGGATTGACTGAACCCTTTGCTCAATGAACTTGTCTGTCCCTTACAGGGCACTATAATTTACAAAAGGTGTGATCACACCTCTGCTGAGAACGAGCATGACTCAAAAAGACTGTTCTACGGAATTTCTTCCACTCAGAAGCGTAAACAACCATTTTGCGTATCAGTCTGCGTATCATACCTTTGCGTATCAGTCTGGTCCCACCCACACGAGCAGTCCAGCACCGAAATGTTAGGCAAATTTCCTCTGAACAAGAGTACCATCAGCATCCCCAGGCATGTGTTTCGGCCTTGTTGGGTCCCATCAGTGAGGTGAAACTGAGTAACCAAGGGTAATCCAGATGTGGACCCCTTGCCTATTGTGCTTGTGAGAGGCTCAGCTTTAACTCACTGAAGAGGCCAAACAAAGGCCTAAACATGTGTTTCGGGTTGGTGATGGTACTTTTGTTCAGAGGACAATTGCCTAGCCTTTTGGTGTTGGACTGCCCTTGTGGGTGCGACCAGACTGATACGCAAATGGATATGTCTCCTTTGTAAAGAGTACATTGAGCGAAAACATGGTTCTAGACCCTCCTGAGTGTAAGAAATGCAATAGAACAGGGTATTTGACTCATGCCTGTTCTCAGTAGAGGGATCCCACCCTCCTCTCCACTTTATACACAGCTTTTTCAACCGAAGGCAAAATATTTTCAATGTTTCAGATAATTACATATCTGTTTCTTCCTTATTAGGGATCAGCAGTGCAGTGCAGTTTAGTCCTACATCTTTTGTGTTGGAGCACTGTGGCATGTGTACCAAACACCAACAAATGTTTAGTGGGTTTAGAAAGTCTTGAAGAAAAACCTGAACCTGAAATGTGAAAGTAGAGAAAGCGATTTGAGCCAAGTCATACATGCCATAGCACCACCAAGTAGTCATCAGTGGATGTCCCAAAGTTCAGAGCCACAAGAGCAACTCATTGTGGGTAAACAAACTAGCCCCAATAAAAGCGTGTTGCTCGAGAAATGTGTGATAGTTTTATAATTCAATGATTATTTTTTATAGAATCCTTCTTCAACACAGATGGTACGCAAATGCATTTCTGAATTTTGCCTATGAAGCACATTTAGATGTGTTTCAGATCAAAATATGTATTAAAATGCATACGAGGTACACAGTGGCAGAAAGCTTGATTTAGTGGTGGGAATGAGTGACAGAGAGGCCTGGTTGAATATATGGCCAGTCCAGTCTATATCTAGTCTTACAGATGGGTAGCTCCCAACTACAGGGAAACATTCTGCTTAGGGCATCTGAGTGACATCTGTTAGACAATGAGATTGAAGCTAGAATTGTGTATTTATTGTTATTGTTATTTTATTGTTTAAAGCGCAGATATAGCTCGAGAGCAATGAAGCGCTGTACAGAGTGAGGGCTGCCAGCATTTGGACTGGCTTCTTTTAACGTTAGTGCAGTATTATGAGTTGGGGCCCATGTGTTAGTATGTGTGTCCATTGGCATTAGTCCTTGGTCAGGTGTTTTTGAAAAAGCCATGTTTTGAGAGATTTGAGGCATAGGAGAATTGTAGGGGTATTCCAAACAGATGGCGGGCTTCAGTTCCAGAGAGTACCTGCATGACAATAGAAGGATTGTTTGTGAGTTCACTCTTTCAAGATGAGATGTAATTCAAGACGGTTGGTTGATTTGCTGCGCAAGGAGCGTATGCCATTACATATGTGGAGTTTAGCCACCAGATACACTGATCTGCTGCTCGTGACTGCTTTGTAGATGATATATGCAGTCTTGCACAGTATCCTGGCCTGGAGAGGAAGCCAATGTATTTTGCGTAGGATGGGGTGCACTTGTAATAAGATGTGCTGCAGTATGGTGGACTGCTTTTAGGGGAGACAAGTGAGCAGCTGTGAGCCCCACCAGGAGTGAATTTCCCCCATTGATGTGTGAGGCCACAAGGGCCTTCACTATGGTCCAGAAGTCCTGCGGGAGGATGAAGGGTTTTGATTTTATGAAGGGTTGAGATTCAGAGCCAGGATGTTTGGGCCTTCTTGGGTATGTGTTTCCGGAAGAAAAGGCTGTTGTCAATGGTGAAGCCTAAGGATGTTGCTGAGTATGAGAGTTGTCGATCAAATATTTCTAGGTGCATATCATTGAGCCATTGTTGGAAGATAGTATGATGTCACTCAGAACCTAGAAGTGGAACGTACCCCTTTAGGTGACAGATACCTTTCTCCACCTTACAATTGACAAGCTGCCCAGCAATCTTTTTATTTTGTGTATGCTGCATTCTACTTTCTATGTAACAGCACAGCAAGGGGAGGGGAGAGGAGGTGGAGGGGGACTATACACATCATACAAAAATGGCCCTTACCACCTAAACAAAATAAAAATAAATCCTGGCCTCCTTCCACATTTCTTGGGTACTCTCTCCATGGCAGCCACAAGTAAAAATAATACAGGGAATCATTCTACCTTCTGCTGCCTCAATCATGTGTTATCTTGCTCCTCTCCATCCCAAAACATAAACATTATATTTGGCATCCCTCATTTTGTAGGATGCACTCACCCACTGACATGAAATAGATGGAGTACCTGGCATCCTGCCATTCACCCTCACCTTATCTACCTCCACCAACAATCTTCTTCTAAGTCCAGCTCTCTGCTATAGCGGGAGCTACATGTCTGACAGTTTGTCAGAGCTTCACATTGTTCTACCACCCGGCTTTCCAGTGATCCAAGGATTCCTAGAGAAAAGAATAGAATAATATTTATCCATCTCGTGTGATGTCTAGATAGGCGATTATGAAATTCCCATTTCCGTATGGCAGTGATGAATTTGATAATCAACTGCATCACAGGTAGAGGATATGGCCTTTGGCATCCATAGGCTCATTTTTACATCAAACCCTTCCAGCATCATGTACTATACAGTTTTCATCCATTCGATATTTTTAAATGTTTGGTGTTTGGTAATACTTCAACTTACATTCATGATACGTAGAACACTAGTGAGGGAGGGCAAAGTCATATGAATTGGAAGGGATTTTATGACATAAGAAATTTGAAAGTGTGAGGAATTGGGAGAAGGGAACTAATATAGTATCCATGAGTTTGAGGTTTTCACAGAACTGAATACACAGCGTATTCACAATTTGAAGCAGCAATATTTTAACATTGTGCATCCAGAATAATAAATGCAATGGGGGAGATTTTATTTTGGTGGTCAATCAGATTACACACTTAGGGATCTTCTGAATTCAGGAATACCTTTGTGAAAGGAAAGGTTTTGAGCTTTTTCCCCGAATTTCAGATGATCTGCATCTAGTCCTAATTCCAGTGTGAGAAAGACACATGAACCTACACTGGTTAGACTTCCCCTGCCCACGCGTTCCAGTCTGTAGGTGGCTGGCATTCATTTGATGCTTAGAAGTACTAGATTATGTGCATCCTTTATGCTGCTTTTTAATGTAATATTCTGTGATGTTTCTAGGGCTGGATTTCCAATCAGCTCTTAATGTGATGCAAAGAAGGCTACCATCAATGCAGGATCGGATGGAAGATAGTGAAGGACGTTAAGGTCACCTGAGGCATGGTCCAACTTTCTCAGGTCAGAGAAATGATGAGCTACTCTGTTAAGAATGGAGAGCAATCTCGTTTGGGGGAAGGCATTAAACAAGGTGATTTCCATAATCCAGTTTTGACATGGATTACTTGGACTTTTGTGGATTGGTGGGGCAGGAATGGTCTTTTGAAATAAGTTCATGTTAAAGTGACAACTACTCCCTGGTGATGAGATGTACTGGGTAATTTTGGAGTACTAATCAGAGAAAACTTCAGGTTCCTCCTTTTAATACTGGTTCAGGAAGAAGAATGAGGTTTGCTAGACCACATAATGGGCATAGCTGATGTGGCATTGGAATGACAGAGGAGGATTTCTGTTTAGTGGGTTCAGATGGAGTTGAATTTCTGACATCTGGGTTGGATGCCGTAGAGGTATATGGAGGCATCAGAGAAACCGCATGGATGGTCAGCATCTTGGTGTACATTTAGTTGAGTTTTAATGTTGTGGGATTTATAAGCCATTTCTAAATAGACTAATAAATAATGTTTATGTGTTTATTTGTTTATTTCTTACGCGCACCAGGCAGAGAAACTGCATTTGGGCGCAGATGTTAACTACAAGTCGAATTCTAGCTGTGATAGACTACATATGCCCTTGATACTTAGAGTTATTTAAATAGAAAGGTGTTCAGTTCTTTCCTGAACCTTTCCAATGTAGTGCATGATTGTATACCAATAGGTAGCTGGTTCCACAACTTTGGTCCAAACACAGAGAACCTCCTGTCCCCCTTTGAGGTGTGATTCGTCCGGGGGTCGTCCACCAAGAGTTTGTCTCCTGACCGAAGGTCTCTAGTTGGATGATAATGGTGGATTCTAGTATTCAGATATCTAGGTGCGAGTTTGTGAAAGCATTTGTACATAAGACACGCCACTTTAAATTAAATAAGGTCCTCCACCATAAACCAATGGAGTACTCTCCGAGATGTGGATAAATGTTCCCTTTTTCCAAGATGGGCTGTTAGCCTGACTGACACATTCTGGGCCCTCTTTAGTCTTGCCATCTGTTTCACAGGAATCCATGTCATCAGACTATTGCAATAGTCGAGATGGGAGTTTACCAAAGCTCCTACAACCATGGGCTGATCTTGAGGTGCTAAAAAAGGGAGTACATTCCTAAGCATACACAGGGAGTAGTACACTGCTTTTACTTTAGCCCCTATCTGGGCTTCGCTGGCCAGCTTTTCTTGCCAGATACACCCAAAGTTGTTCACTCTCTTTGAAAACAGAATGTCTACACCCAGGATCTGTGGTGTTATATTTGTTTCTTCCTTTCTGTTTTTTTTCTCTGATCTAAATGATGTTACTTCTGTTTTGGTTGCGTTAAGCTGTAGCTGGTTGCATGCCATCCATTTTTTTATGTCTTGCATGCACTGGTCGATCCCTACAAATGCCTCAGACAAATTATCTGTCTCCATGTAGATCTGCATGTCGTCAGCATATGAATGGAATTGTAGACCGTGTTTCCTCAGAATATCAAACAGCGGTCGGATATACAGATTAAAGATCAGAGGTGAAAGCCTTGGGGGACTCCACATCTCAGTTGTATTAGCTCTGAAAGAAAGGCTCCCAATATCACCTGCTGGGTTCTATCCTGTAAAATGGAGTCAAACCAGTCCAACACTACTTTGGCAGCTCTTCCTATTTTTCCAATCCGTTGAAGGATGATCTTATGATTTATTGTGTCGAATGCCGCCGACAGGTCGAGCATCAGTAATATTTTATCGCTTCCACTGTCTGCAGCTTCCAACAACTCATCCTGGACTGCCAATAAGGCAGTCTCCGTCCCATGATTTGGGCGGAACCCCGATTGATATTCATCTAAGATGTCTTTACTGCCTACAAACTGCTGGAATTGGTTGCAGACAATGTTTTCCAAGATTTTAGTGGGCCAGCATAAATTGGCCACTGGGGGTAGTTTTTCAACACCATAGGATCTATGTTGGGCTTTTTCAATAGAGGTTTTACCAACGCTCCCTTAAGGGAGCATTGGTAATAAGGTAAGCTTTAAAAAACAAGTTGGGGAGAGTTAAGATTCCTGCGATGCACCATAGTGGAGGGCCTTAGTTGGATGTGAATGTACCCCATCTCATGTTGTCTAATCTATCCATAAGTAAAAATGAAATCCATTATAATTCTGAACTCTCAATGCTACACACCATTGGAGTCTGATTAGTAGAATGGAATGGTCAACAGATTCAAAGGTTGCAGTTAAATCAAGGAGCATGACTGGTAAAAGACTATTTTGCAGAAGGCTCAACAGATTATATCCTGTGGTTTCATACTTCTTACAGGATGTAAGCCATATGTGTTTTGTGGAGTAACATACAGTGTTCACTGTTTTCATGAAACTGTTTTGTTAACATTCTTTCAATCAGTTTTGCCTCATTGGAGTGTGATCCACTGTTCAAACACTGGTTGTGTCCCACCTGGATGGGGTTAATGCACTCCTCGAAGGCCTCCCGCCATCCTTCCTTGTGCCCCTGAGAAGTGTCTTACACGTGGATGCACACCTTATCAAGGGTCTGCGCAGTTACAACCACAACAGCCCGACCCTCATCGACCTTTACTGGCTCCCACTGCATGCACAAATTACCTTCAAGTCTTGCTGCATCACTTAAAAGGCAGTTTCCCTCAAGTCACCCAGCTACATTACAGAGAAACTTTGCATTTCCAGTGGACAGCAAACCACCAAAAACCAGGGCACATGCAGACTTGAAATCTGCTGCTGCAAAAAGGAAGGAACCAGAAAACAAGCTGCCTCTGCCTACGCCCCAAGACTATGAAACCTCCTCCCTGTCGGCATCAGACTCACCCCATCCTCCTACAATTCAGAAATAAATTCAAGACCCACCTCTTCAAGGTCTGTCCTCCTCAACACCTATGCCATCACATTGCCCCTCTTGTCCCCCCACCTTGTACAGCTATACCCTTCCTCTGTCCCCCTCTGTATCCCTTCCCCCGCTGTATATTTAAGCTGTTGTTACCACTGAAAAGCGTTCTGTTATGCATCAGTAATGTTGTACACCTCTGTAATGCGCTCCGTTATGTATCTGTATTGGTGAATTCCTCTGTAAAGTGCTCCAATGCAACTGATAGCTAGGTCAATGCTTAACCAACACAATAATAATAATAATAATAATAATAATAATAATAATAATAATAATAATAATAATAATAATAATGAGATCATGATAGTTGGTTAGATTGGAAAGCTCTGCATGTGATTCTTTAGCAGAGGTATGATGACTGCGTTTTTTAGGAGAGGTGGAAATGCCCCCTTTGATATAGATACTGGGGGTAATTCATAGAATTTAGTGCACAAGTGCCGCACGCGGCTGGTGCACAGAGTGTGCCTGCGGCAGTCTGCGCCAGCCGCATGCGCCAAAACCCATTTTAGCGCACAGCGTAATCATGGATACTTACATCCATACCCAGCCGTGACGCAGAGTGGCGCAGGGAACCTGCAGCAGCTCCAGTTACGCCCCCAACCCCGCCCTGTGTGCCAAAAAACATCGCACAAATCCAATACATGGCGCAAAGGCCAGTGGACCAGCATACAGCCCCCCAACCATGAAAATGTGTGGAAAACTCCCTGCGCACCCCTCGGAATACGCATACCCCGCTCGTGCCAGCGAAATCACGTGGAAAACTCCATGTGCACCCCTCCAAATACTCATATACATCTTGCGCTAGTGAAATCGCGTGTAAATCTCCCTGCACACCTCTCGGAATACACGTACCCCTCTTGCGCCAACTCCCAGCGCAGCCCTCCAAATACGTGTACCCCGACTCATGTCCCCTCCACCCCCATCCCCCATCCATGCCCCGCAGGCAGCCCATCACCCCAGTCCAGGGCCCGCAGGCAGGCCACATGGCACCATGCACTTGGAAGCCCCGATACATGTCCCCCACCGCACCCCCAGTGACGGGCACCTGCCCCCGACTCATGTTCCCCCACCCCCATTGACCCGACTCATGTTCCCCCACCCCCATTGACGGGCACCTGCCAGCAGGCCACGACGCATGTCCCCCCACCCCCACTGACGGGCACATGCCAGCAGGCCAAGACACATGGTCCTAACAAAACAGACCCATGGCCCTAATGCCAACCCAAATCCTCCCTGCCCCCCCCAGTACAAGTACGCAACCATCCACTGCACCCACTCCCAAATTACCCAGGCCATGAGAGTCTTAAAAGAACCACCATAAATGCACAACAGAGCCACACAGTGGCAACACATGACTGAGGCAATGTTCATTGAGACATGCACAAAACCAATGATGGTACACAACAGCAATCATGAAGTAAAAAGAAATGTATTAAAAAACATAATGAAATGACATAATGAAAATCAAACTTGCAAATTAAGAAATAATTAAAACAATTTAAAAAAAAAAGTAAAATCCAATGAAAAAAAAAATATCCACAACATGAAGAAAGAAAAGTGGTCAATCACCAATGTCAATATGTATTAAATAATCCAAAAAAAAGAAAGCCATTGATCCATGGGAATTGTAAAAAATGAAAGTATGTACAAGTCTTGAACTATATACAATGCAAGTCCAAAGGGTCCATGATCCCAAAACAAAAGGAAACCTACACACAAGTCCTATGAATAAAAAACTATATACATAAAGAGGAGCAAAGTCCATGAACTCCAAAAAAAAAAGATAAAACAAAGGAAACCTAAGCCTAAAGAACTATGCACAAAGACGCCGGGCAAGCACTACGGCTCACTTTTTGATGTTCCGGGCCAGGGCATCATCGAACTCCACCTCGATGTTCCGGAGGCGGGCCTCTTCCCTGGCCTCGAGGTCTTGCAGGGATGCAGCCATGGCCTCCTCCAACTCCCTGCGAGTTGACTCGAGGCACTCAGCCCAACTCAATGCCCTGCGCATGGAGTTCTCCGCCCTGACCATAGGGAGCCATGCCTCCTCCAGCCGTTGCCGCTCCACATCTATCTGCTGGCCCAACCGCTGCCACACGGAAGACACTCCCAGTCCTGGGTCCTCCTGCCCTCCGGCTCATGCCTACCCCTGTGATGTTGATGGCCCGAGCCATCATCGATCCCACCCTGAGCCTGCTGCTGACGTGCATGTGACCTGCCTGTCGATGCCTGCACGTCCTCCTCTTGCTGGGGTCCAGTTGGTGGGGTGGCAACCCCTGCTGGACCTCCCACTCCCGACTGTGGCAGGGAAGTGTCCTCCACCAGCCTGGCCGCTGGCTCAGAGGATGACTGGTGCATAGGGGGTTCAGTTGAGGAGGGGGTCGCTAGAAGATCCAGCACATGGAGGAACCCAGCGCCGGTGACTTGTCCTAGTAGGCTGACACAGTCAATGAGGTATTCGAAATGACTTGCATTTTCCTCACAAGAACTCTACACATCATCCTGAATACCACGTTGGCGCAACGCCACCCCAGCTAGGACAGGCTCAATCCGTCCACGGATTGCCACTTCCGCAGGGAAAGGAAGGCCAGTTGTTGTTTGCGCATCCCCTCCCTGAAAACGGTTCTGGACGAAGGCATCCCTGCTGGTGCCAGATGATGCAGTCACAGGATCAGGGACAGGATTACACACAGGCACCTCCGTGGCGGCCCGTGCTGCCTCTTGTCCCTGCCCCTGGACGGCACAACTAGCACCAATGCAATCCCCCCTCCAGGCCCTGTGCGTGGGCCTTCCACAGCCTCCTCCTCAACCAAAACCCCCACCAACCTGGATGACTCAGTGCCATCTTCCTCCATAGGCCCCTGTGGGGGCTCAGTTGCCCTTACTGCTACCGAGGAGCGCACCTCCAACCTCCGCCTCTTGGACCTTCCCTCAACAGCTGCGCCATGGACGCGGCACCAGACTCCTCACTCCCGGAAGAGATGACTACGTGGGAGGAGAGCTGGGACTTGCGTCTCCGGCTGGCGGTGGGATCACTGCCGCTGTGCTCCACAGCACCATCTCCGCCCTCTTCATCAGTTGACGCTGCAGACAGGGAGAGACAGAACACAGGCATCAGGGCACTGTACAATGGTCAGATACACACATGACCGTTGCACATGAGTGTCAGTGTCAAACTTCATAGATGGCATCACACTCCCCAAAACTCATATCATTTGAACCCACACACATGCACAAATTGACAGGAATCGGGCATCAGGCAGCAGCATCCATACACACTCACAAGCATGAACATCCGAAGGTTGGCATGACGTCACAAGCAACATGGGGAGTGCCGAACACATGCACACACGCCAACAGACAGACATGCACCTGTACATCTCCACCACCTGTCACAGTGCAATCATCGGCAAATATGTCACGTCTGCCAATCGGGTTCCTACATGTCTGTGTCACATGCATCCATGGCGTATCACTGCCGCACACATGTCAAACACACACATGCACATGTATGCTGTGCACGTACATGAAGGTGGAACCAGCATCCATGTGTAACACCCCAACCATGCCATAGTACATACACAGAAATACTAACATGTGTGCATCTCCACTTGCAGTTGTGCATCATGCTTTGGAACACATACACCATTGATGTGCATCACACATGACAGGACTCACATGCAGCACGGTCATGTCCCTGCACATACACATTCATACATGGCCCTTTTCCGACATATGTCCAAGCTGCACACTCCTGGCACACCTCAACATGCACTGCGTCCAATAAGTACGCATGGGCACTTACTGCTCGACTCCGGACCGGTCTCCTTCTCGAGAGCCTGGCAGTGAAGTGCTGGGTTGATGCGTTCTAGGACCCTCATGTCGTCGGTGGTGAGATGGACCCGGCACCTCACTGCATCTGCTGCTTCCAAGAGGTGCCGGGCCTTCCTGAGGGTCCTGGACCTGAAGTCCTCCCAGCGCTTACGGACGTGTTGTAGGTCATGGGTTGCTGGCAACCACGATGTCCAGCCAGATCCTCTCCCGTCCATCCTTATCGGCGCATCTTCATCAGTAGAGAGCATCATAATGCACCAGGACTTGCTCCACCAGGATGCCAACCTCTCCTGCTGTGAAGCTGGCAGCCCTCTGCCTCTCTGGCTGGAGGTTGCCAGTGGTGTCTGATGGTGTTTCCCCTGACATGGCAAACCCTGAGGCAGGTGTGGGTGGGCAACTGGGTCCTGGTGCTGGGCTGTGGAGCAATGGAACTTAAGTTAGGAGTCTTCTGTTGCAGCAGGGGTGGTCACAGCACCTGGACCCCTGCAGATGGCTGATGTGCAGGCACCAAATAGCAGGGCACGTGGCCAGCAGGCAGGCAGGCAGCAGCAGATGGCTGGTGGGAGTTGGCTCGGGGCTCTGGGGGGCAGGAAAATGGACTTCTGGGCAGGAGCGTGGTCTTCCATGTGTTGTCGCGTGGCCAGCTTGAAATGGAGTGATTTGGCACGTGAAAAAACATTACATCAGCATATCATTCGAGGAAAGGCCCTTAGCACGTAAGCGTGTATGTGACATAAAGCGCACAATCGTTTCCTTCCGCATGTGTAAATGGTCCACACGGGTCTGCAGCATGCTGTACGTGCTTTCAGCGTGTGTTTTTCCTACTTTTGGGGTTCACACGCACGCGATTACTTCACAGCGGTTACAGTGCCTACGCATATTAATTTCAACACAGACGGTGAGTCGCGCACGCTATTGCACACTATTTTTCCCACTGCGGGTGCCCCTGTTTGGCGTACCTCATTTATTGACGTCATAGTAGCCCGCGTGTTAATCATGTATGTTTTTGTGTTCCTGGGTACCACAGCATACTGCGTGAGTTTTTTTTACATGCACGTGGGCTACAGGGGTTGCGTATACGTTTTTCTTGTATTTTTGGCGTGCCTCAGTGTTGCGTGAGGGTCATTTATCCCCAGGGTCCACAGGCAGCCTTGCAGCTGCACAGAGGTGCATCTACCATCACGTACCCTGCCCCCTTCACCACAATTGACCAGGACAATTGTTCAGTGCACCTACCATTGGCAGTAGTACATCCGTGCCATGGTTGTGTGGGATGTTTTAACCTACTTCTGCTCTGCTATGCTGCAGCACTTAGTGATGAGAGTGCCAGAAATAACAAAATGGCCGCAAAACCCTTGTGTGCGCCAAAACCTCTGAAAATTGCGCATTGCAAAGCACAAAAAGATGGCTGCCCAATCTGCCACGCATGTTGTCAGTGGTGGAACAGAGATCTCACTCCTGGAATATGTCACTGGGCTCCACAACAAGTCAAAATGGAGTACAGAAGGAAATAGCAGTGTTGCTAAATGAAACCCGTAAATCTTGCCTTAAATCCTTTTTCTTTGTTGCTGAGACTGCAGAATGCTGGCACAAAACACCCTCAAACATAAAAAATTCTTGCTGGGTGCTACAATTCACTTAGTTTAAGAAATCCTTGTGAACGTGCAAGGTCCTGAAAAGCTGAACGCATAAAGGGATTTCCACAGCAAAAGTGGCCTGTCTGTGCATTTCAAAAATCTCTGTGCAGCAATGGACTGCTGAGATGACAGCTGTCAAGAGCCTGCCTGATTAAACTTTAAACACGTATAAACTGAAATCAAATGTTTCCAATCTAAGAGGCCTGTTACTGAGAGTAACCATCATGTAATTGTTTTGATCCCATGGTTTGAAATCTTGAATCAGATTTCTAGCTGCTATTCTGAAATCACAAGTTTGTTTTGTGCTAAGGGAAAATGCAACAGAATTAACAAGTGAATCAAGCCTGGCTAAAAGCTACCAAACTGGAATATCAGGTTTCTCCACAGAAGGATGGCCTTTCCCCTCACCAGGAAATCACACCCAAGCGGTAATTGTAGGGTTTGGAAAGAACTTGGTCTACAGAGGCAAAAGGGAACAATGAACAGCTGCTGCGAAGGAAATATGGGGTGTGAGCAATCAGGGAGGAGACTGCTTCTGGACTGCAGGGAGACAGCAAGGGGAGGAGCTAAAACAACCATCTGTGGCTAAACCACAAAGAATATTTTCTTAAAAGACATAATTTGCCAGTGAAAATTGTACAAAATATAAAAATAACTGATTTGTCAATCTAAATTGTGGATGCACGGTTCAAGAGGCGGCAACATCGTGTGACAAGTTCTGGAAAGAAATGGCAAAACATTTGATTTTACACAAAATGTATTTTCGCTAGAAGTCTGAAACTTTATACACTTGCCCATGTTAAACACGCACACTTGTAGAAATTTGCTTATAAATTTGACATTGTGTTCCTGATGAAAAGGGCAACATTCTGTGAAAAGCCGAGACAAGATCCCACAGCTACGGGGTTTTGAGGGATAGCTGCTATATAAAATATGCAATTTGTATATATGATTCTTTTAGAGGTTGCACATGTGTAAATATGTATGGGGCCAAACGTAGATTTTGTGTTCAAGGGGCTAGGGGTGGATTCTCTGCCTCATAGAATCACACCATAAAGGTGACAAACTGTTTCTCTCCTGCTATCAAGGCAGAGAGGAGACTCTGATCCAATCACCTGTCAAAAGGGGCAAGCTTAGGCTAAACCAGTCAACACACCCCTTTATCATAGCATAAATAGAGACAGCTCACCACTTAAAAGGACAGACAGATTCACCCACTATCCTGTTAATGGCGGAGCACCCTGCTGCTGAACTCTACATCTCCCTTGCTCCAGACTCCAGAAACTTGGCAAAGAAGAAACCCATTGCATAGCTGAACCATTTTCAACTAGGCCTCAAATTCCAGAACCAGATCCCCACAAACCTAAGGGGAAGCATCAAAATACAGCCGGGCTATGCTGTACTGCTTGCCTGCTAAAAGAATTATCATCAGAACCAAGAATGGCAGATCCAATCCAGTTCTGTGCCGTGCTGTGACCAGAGTGCATTGCAGATCCAGTCCAGTCCTGTGCCGTGCTGTGACCAGAGCGCCTGGCTGATCGCGGATCCAATCCGATTTGCCCAGCTGTCTGTCCTAGAACCAGATCCCATTCCCTGACCAGAATCTTGACGGGCCAGAATCCTGATGGTTCTGTTTAAAAACATATCTAGTGAGTATCTATTGAAAGAACTGTATCACTAGCATATGCACCTTGCTTAGTTAATCCCTATCTTAACCCATCCAATCTTGTATTCATAACCTGTGTTGTTAGGAGCATTTTTTTAATTATCTAAACTTTCTATCCAAACCATGCGATCTTCCTCCTGTCCTAGTACTGTTAAAACTATCTTTGCACTGATCTTTTCTCATCTGAAGAAGGCGAGTCCTCGTCAGGCGGTCATTCTGATCAAGTGGCTGTGTTCCTGTGGGGTATTCATTTCGTTCATAGTCATCATCTAGTGTAAGAAATATGTTTGTCATTTTAAAAGCGCATTCCTGTTTCTAATTCTCGAAAAAACAACCGCCACTAAAACACCCATAACTTCCTCAGTTTTCGTGCTAGAAACAAAATTAATTATATCTATTATTAATAAAGCATTATTTATGTGCTGAATTGTTTTGCTCACTACTACTCCTTGTGTATTAAAGAGATTTTTCATTGTTACATCACCACATTGGTGATTATTGTGTACCCATTAAAACATAGTGTGATTAAATTGTAAATACATAAATAAATATTTTAACTTTGCAAACCAGCCTGATTACTGGTTCAGTGTGACCGGGGGGGGTTCCAGGAGAGGGGCATGATATGAATGGTATATCGTTCAGAATAAAGAACTTTTAGACAATTTTAAATAAGGATTTCAGTTGTGCATTACACGCTAGGCATTGACTTGGGTGTGTGCCGGATTGAAATCATTTACAGCTGTGAGGCCACCAAAGGTTATGGGGGGCTCAGCTGGGTGTCCTGCCAGTGTTGGGAGTTGGGAGTGCTTGTAGCTAACATCCACAGCTTTAAATTGCATCTAAAATCGCATCTCAAATCCATACGGTCCTCTCGTTATCGCGATTATCGCGCAGTGAAATGTTTACGGTGAATTTCATTTTTGGGAAATTCTGACACGTGTAAAACAGTTTTTGATGGCTTCCAACTCGAATTTTAAGATTTCAAATTGTTTCTTGGTATTAAATCATTGCTTGTGTTTGTGTGCAACTATCCAAAGCGGCTCCAATAAGAATGTATACAATTTCAGCAATTTTGACCATATTTAGTGTTTGTACCCAGGCAATTCTAAGATAACTGTAAAAGCCATTCTGACAGCTTGATAGTCAATTCTTTTTTCTCTTGTGTTTGAAAGGGGGAAAGTGGGATTGATATTCTTTGGAATTTTACCATTCCTGAATGCCTGCTCTCTCCACCTATCTCTTTACCTTGCCTATTGGAGGGTTGAGGGGTGTGCAGGGGGACCCTTTAACCACAGTGTTATCTGATCTGAACACACACACAAAAGTATTATTTCTGTGCTGAATTGTTTTGCTCACTATTACTCCTTGTGTATTAAAGAGATTATTCATTGTTACATCACCCCATTGGTGATTATTGTGTATCCATGTTTTAACGGATATTGTGTATCCGTTAAAACATGGGCCCTCATTCCGAGTTGGGCGTTAAGGGTTAAC
Source organism: Ambystoma mexicanum (assembly GCF_040938575.1). Classification (NCBI taxonomy): domain Eukaryota; kingdom Metazoa; phylum Chordata; class Amphibia; order Caudata; family Ambystomatidae; genus Ambystoma; species Ambystoma mexicanum. The sequence goes on from NC_090937.1 coordinate 541,913,653, forward strand.
GGTCACCGGTAAGGAGTTTGGTGCCGTTAAACCCTTACCGCCCAATTTCAAGGTCCCTTAGCGGGACCCGCAAAGGACGTGTGGTCTGACCACACGTCCTTTGCGGGTCCCGCTAAGGGACCAGGGTGCCAATAATGGGCCTGCTACTTGCTGGCCTGTAATTAGCACCTTCACCATTCCCATTGAGCCCTATGGAGGTTCAAGTGGGAATGGGGAATGGTCTACATAATGGGGACATACCGGGTCCTCCAAGGTCGGAATGACCCGGTAAGTCCCCAGTCTGCCAGACCGGACCCGGACCCGGTTTTGGAGACAGCCATGGCGCTTAAATTGTAAACACATAAATAAATATTTTAACTTTGCAAACCAGCCTGATTCCTGTTTCAGTGTAACCGGGGGGAAAGGGGGTTCCAGGAGAGGGGCGTGATCTGAGTGGTATATCGTTCAGAATAAATAACTTTTAGACAAAAATAAATAAGGATTTCAGTTGTGCATTACACGCTAGGCATTGACTTGGATGTGTGCCGGATTGAAATCACTTACAGCTTGGGGGCTCGTCACGAGATCCTGACTTAGACATACCACTTGTGACAGTCTAACACAGCGTGCTACACTGTAAAAACACCCTTCAATAGAAATACTCAAAGGAGTTGGGCCTGTTTTGCAAAAGTAAAAGTAACCCTGAGATAAGTCAGAAGGAAATTAATATTTCCGGAATAGCGACCTTAGTGGAAATCAATATGGCAAAAGAACACCTACTGCACAAATTGTTTGTCAGGGGTGAATGGGCAGAGCAGGATGAGAATGTCTGGCTGCAGGAAATCAAACAACAAATCACTGCCATAGAATTAGGTACATGGCAGGACCAGGGTCCATAAACAACAGGCACTTAGTGAATTGTATATGGCCCCAAAAGTAAAAGAAGAGCAATGTAAAATTGCCAAAATAGCGGCTTACCTGTACCTCCACATTGGCGTAATAAAGGAAAAATATGCCAAAAACTTAGATCTGGCAAAGAGGCAAGTGCAATCCCTACAGAAAACCCAAACTGATTTGGACTCTGCAGAGCAAAGGCTACAAAAGAGCCAAGAATCAAAGAACAAAACCAGACAGTACCTGATAAGATTAAAGGAAGATCTGGATCTCCTGCAGCAAGAGAAGGTAGAGCATGATACCAAATTACTGACACTGCAAAAAGAGTTTCAAGAAAGGTTGGATTTGCTACAACAGAGCCAACAAAAGCTGGAACAGCAAGTAAATTATAATAGAGCCTGAAAAGGGCAGATAGTTGCCCTAGAAAATCAGATTGATGAAAGGAAAGAGGAAAATAATAAATTAATAGTGAAGGATCTCCACACTCAAACAGATTTTGATGAGGAGCACCAGAAATAATGTGCCATTACAAAACAAAGGGCCAACCTGCACAGAGCAGTACACTAATTCAGGAAAGGGACACCTTAGGCCAGGAAGTCAGCCATTTAAAACCAAGGTGGAAGAAAATCACCTGGCCCTTCAGGGTGAACTGAAAATGGACTATGAAAAGCTGTTAGAGCATACCAGGAGGGTGGACGATGCTCTGGCAAAGAATAATCAGGCCAATCAGGATCAGACTCAGGAGGTGAGTCTCCTACAGCAAAAGTTGGCCCAAAACTCCCAATGCAGACAGGAAATACAGAGAGACAATGAGGCTCTCTGTGAAAAAAAAGTCCAGGCTCCATAGACAGATAGCCATGCAGGCACAACTAATAGAGACTAGTAAGGCCTTTATAGAAGAACAAAAGGGTCAGATTCTTGCATGCCAACAGGGACAAGGGGCTGAGGGAGATGAGGTCAGATGGGAGAGGGAAACCCCTGAGCATAACTTCAGGAACCCTGTTCTTGCCAGAGACTTTAATACCTTCAATTCCATGGAGTCTGCAACCCCCATGTCCACTGGCTCACATGAACCAAGGGCGACGGGGATGGTTGACTTCAACCCAATGGGATATATAGGGCTAATAGGTCAGCGGCTCCCAGAAATGGATGGGCTGGCATCTCTGTACAGGTTCCCAAGTGCTAGGGCCATCTTCTCTGATCAGGGAGACTCAAATGAGGGGAGAATCAGAGAAATGGATCCTCAGAAATATAATTTACCAAGAGATCAGACAGTGAAATTTGGTGGGGAATTCCACGAGACTAGGTCCACCAAGAACATACTAAAAAACTATTCCCAGCTAGGACAGTGGGGGGATACTCGGCTAATCCTGGGAGCAAGGAAGAGTCAGAAGACTCTTCTGGGAGCCACAGGTCCCTAGAGACTAGGCCCCCACATTCTGCCAGCCATTCCCAAGCTCGCAGAATCCGGGAGAGCCTAGAAGATCAGACAAGCAGTGCCTCTGAGTCAGAGGATGAGTGGACCAGGGTGACAAGAACTAAAAAGGCTAACAAATTTAAGAGGGCTTTACTTATGGATCCCCTGAAGCAAATAAAAGCTATTAGGAGCGTCATCACGCCCTACCACAAAAATGCCAAATATTCGGTTTGGGAGCACCTTGAATTATTTGAGCAGATGATGGAGACTTTCCATCTGAAGGACAGCCAAAGCTGTATTCAGTATGTAAAGTGGGCGTTTTCTCCTGAGAACTCCAGCTTCTTTGCCGGGCTGGAGGATCAGAAACATTCCAGATGGTCCACCTATAGGGCGGCCATCCTGAAACATTTTTCCATTCATAGGAACCCTCAAGAGGCTCGCAAGGCAGCCTACAACTTACAATGTGGGGAAGACCAGGCCCCACAAGAATTTGTTCAGGAATTTAGACCTGGCGATGGGGGGCCTAAAAACCTTCCCGCACAGAATCTGACCACCCCCAGACCCAGAAGGCTCTCGGGCCAATCCCAAATGGGGAGCAAGGGAGGTAACCCCACAAATGGGACCCCTAACTCCCGCTACAAGGGAAATAAACCCATCCTGGGCTATGTGTAGACTCCTCCAGCCCAAGGGCGGGTGGGGGATCCAACCAAACAACAGGAAACCCAGGAAACTTCCCTCCTCATTTTTCCCAGGAGGGCAGTAATCCCCCAAATGGCAGACCAAATTTCTTTCCCCGGTACCTGCCAAACTTCAACCCCCAAAACAACCCTTCTTTGTTTCCCCACTTTCCTGAGCCCAGACAGCCCAATCCAGGAGAGGGGAGGCCAAGGGTGGAGGGGTACCCAAACTTTCCTAACCCGGGGCATTATGCGAGAAGGGATAGTTACCCTTCCCAGGATCAACCCAGGGTAGACCTGAGGACACCGTACCAGCCAGAGCGGGTGTCCCGACTAGAGCGCCAGGTCCAGAACATGGCACAGGATCTGGGTCGCATGCTGAGGGCTAAACAGAACCCTCAGATGAACATGGTGGCTCAGAACTCCTCGAATCCAGGGGCTGGTGCTCCAGAATAATGATGGGCGAAGAACCCCGACAACCCACCGGTTCCCAGGGAGGAGGCACAAGGGGAAGGGGGGGTGTAAAGCCTTGGAGGAAGATCCCTTCCCCACTTGTGGGAGGCCCCTGAAAACCCAGGAACCGGAACCAAAAGCTCCTGCCCCCGAAAGTCTGCAACCCAAGGAGCAGAGGGTGGGGAGGAGAAATAAAGAGCCGAAAAAGGCCCATTTTGAGGGGGAGGTGAAAATCTTCCAGTTTGAAGGAGAGGGATCCTCAGAGGATCCTACGAAAAGGATCTTTTCCTTCAGGGATGGGGGAACTCCTCCCAAAGAAAAATGGGTCCCAAAGGATCCAAATCCAGACTTGGTAGATGTGGGGACCGAGTTAAAACCACCCATCATTAAACCGCAGTATGACCAGCACGAAAACCCACTTGTTCAAACCCATTCTGGTGACTGCCTCCAAAAATGGGGGGGCAGAATCTGAACCAGGGGAGTATAAAACTTCCCCCATATCTAGCTGTCACCTTTTTCTTACAAGTTCCCAAGATCCCAAACAAAATCCTACCCAAAGCACCTCCCTGTCAGGATCCAAAGCAAGGAAATTAACCCACCAGTTGGCCAAAAATGTGCATTATCTTTGCCCCCTTGAGGAGAAGGAGGGAAGATTTTATGCCCCGGTCCAAATACAGGGGCAATGTACAAATTTGGCACTGGTGGACACTGGATCCCAAGCTACCCTTCTGTCAAAAAGGGCCTTTGATCATCTGAATTCAGGAAGGGGGAGAAGTACCAAATTCCTCACACCTCTTCCTGAACAACTTCAGGACTTCGACGGGAAGGAAATTCCTGTCGAGGGGACTGTGGATTTAGACATTAAAATTGGGCGACACAAGGTAAAGCACCCGATCATAGTTGTGACTCCAGAGGGCACACCATGTTTACTAGGGAATGACATCCTGCGTAGATTGTCTTCTCTCATAGATTTTGTAAACAAGGACCTCTGGACCCTGACTAACCGACCAATAAAATTGAAACAGAGTGTCAACCATGTTAGTTTAAATGGCACATGCCACATGGTTGAACAAAAACCTGACCAAATTGAATTTCACTTCCAGAGTAATTAAATCCCAGACGTGACAATAAACTGGCGATGGGGAGTCCTCTCTATTTCTGAAAATCAACCTTCCTTCCAGTCCAAGGTGGCATTCCACACTGGAAGGAAACACTCTGAAATTCTATACAAATTCACAATCAGAAAATTCCATTCCTATAGTGCAAAAAGATGAGAAATCAGCTCAAAGCTTGGCTGATATTCAGAAAATTGGAGAGCAGTTGCTCATCCCTGTTCAGGTAAATGAGGGGAAGGACTCTGTTCTTACCTGAGTATGTTTGAACAACGGTAAGAGCTTCATCAGCGAGGACATAGTCCATAATTGTTGGGTCGTGCGAGATGTCACTGCTGCATTTTATTTAGGCAGTGACATTCTCAATTGCTTTGCCATTAGTTTGGACTTAATAAACTTCAAAGCTTGGTCCTGGTTAGCGGGTAATCCCATGGACTTTGATGACCCAGAGAAAGCATTTCAGTCAGCTCAAACGCTGCCATATTCAGTTGAAATTCAGATTGGAGAGGAAGTCACCATCCCAGAACGGACCCGACAATTCTCACTGGAAGTAAAAATTAAGAGGACAGAAACTGAAAAATCCTGACGCATATGTCCATCTTAATGCTAATTTCCAACAGCAAGGGTTGGGAGTAAACCCAACACCACTAGATCTCATAGAACACAACACCATTCCAATAGAGATGGATAACAGCGACCTAAAGAGTATCACTCTGGGTGCAGGCACCATTATAGGAATGGCGGATGACATTTTTCCATAGATCTAGGTAACGAACTGTTAGGACCAATCCCCAAGGACTGTTTTGACAGTGATAGCGGCGATGACACAAAACCAGACAGGATCTTCACCCGGCATGGGGGGAATTTCCTGGTGTACTCTTCCTGCCCTTATGGTAAGGAAAATGTGATTTGTGATTTCAGGCGGGATGAGGTGATCTTTCAAGTTCACAAGGACTGCCTTACCCACCATCTGCACTTTGACCAGGGACTTCTCCACCCAGCTGGAGGAGGCCGCTCAGCTAGCCAAACCGGAAGTCTTTCCAGGCTTCAGGCAGATGGTTGAAGGGAGAGTCAACCTGGACTCTGGAGCAAAAGCAAAAATTTACACAAGTTTTCTAAGATTTTCAAGATCTCTTTGCGGTGGACACATATGACTGTGGTCGCACCAACATCTACACAACAACAATTTCCATGGACCGAGGCTTGACTCCAGTGTTTGTGAAGCAATATCGCTTGCCTCTCGCATCAATGGAGTCCCTCACTGAAATAATTAAGAACCATGAGTCCCGTGGGATAATTCATCTAGTCCACAGCACCTTCAATAATCTGGTGCTGGGGATTTTGAAACCTAACAAGTGGAGACTCTGTGCCGACCTAAGGGAGCTCAACAATGGGTCCATACTTCCCGATGGCCTCTTCCTTACATTGACCGAGGGCTGGCCCAGACCTAGGGGTCAAAGGTATTCACTGCCATCGACCTGACCAATGGGTACTGGACTATACATGTCAGTATGGAGTACCAATACAAGCTGGTCTTTACCTTCGGGGGGCAGCTGTGCACTTGGACCCGGACTCCCTTTCGGATACATCAACTCTTGCAATAAATTTACCATCTTTCTACATACGGCCATGCCCGACTTGGGTGAAAAGGGTAACCTGGCCTATGTAGATGATGTTCTAGTCAAAAGCTCAACTGTGGAGGAACACATGGGGAATGATGCCCCAGAACCCTCCGCTGGGTACAAAATTGGTCCCCGAAGTAGTCAAGTGGCAGAGCTGATGGCTGTGCATCAAGCCATCCTCATTGTTGTCCAACACCAACTCCACGAACTGGTCATAATCACTGATTCAGATTATGTACGGAACACGTTCTTGGAGCACCTGGTTAACTGGAAAACCAGAGGCATGCTATGTGCTAATAACAAAACTTTAAAACATGGGAAATTAATACAAAATATCGATGATCTGGTCACCTCAAATGGGATGACCATCTACTGGAAAAAGATCAAGGGTCATTCTAAAGTAGAGGGAACAGGCAATAACCTAGCTGATCAGCTGGCCGAAACCGGAGCCATCCAAGGGGATCTACTTGAGATCCAGTGCCTGTTGGGGGAAATCCAGGTCACTGCTATCACTAGGTCCCAGACAAATGCTCACAATGAACTCTCAACTGCACAATGGAGTAAGGAGACCCCCGATGCTGATTTGATTACAGATCAAAAGGGGGATCCAATAATTGGTAAGTTTTATCAACACATTGAGGACCCTGAGAACTTTCCCCTGACGGATACCAATTACATTGGGAAAGAGTACCTCAGAGTGTTGATGAAATGTCCAAAATTGTTCTGAATCCAAGACGGTTTGTCGGTGAGGAAATCCATAGCTGGCCATGACCAGTGAGTGGTCCCTACCTCAATACGAAGCCTGATGCTAAGGCACACCCATGATGCGCCCACAGCCGGTCATTGGGGGTTTCATACGACATTAGAAATCTTGCAAGAGGTTGCATACTGGCCACACATGGGGTAAAAACTCGACCAATACTTGAAGGGGTGTCTTGTGTGGGCCAATTTCTGCCAACATCACTCACACATCCTGCTCCCCTCCAAAAGAAGGGGATGACACTGCCTTGTTCAGATTTACAAGTCAATTTTATCGGGCCCGTGATTCGCTCCTCTAGGGGGAACAAGTACATGTTGACGTAACATGCTTGTTCACTAAATGGGTGGAATGTCTCCCAGCTCCAAATTGCAAGGCAGAAACAGCAGCTGCCCTGATGATCAATCACATCTCCTTGCGTTTTGGACTGCTCCAAAGGATTGAGTCAGACCCAGGTAGTCACTTCACTAGCAAAGTGATGACAAAATGTGGGAGATACTTGGGGTCAAAAGGAAACTACACATTGCCTACTGGCTAGCCTCTAGTGGTGGAGTCGAGAGATATAACAAAACTATTGTGAGCATATTAAAAAAGTTTGTGGCAGATTCTGGGCCAAGTTGGGGCATTCGATTACCTCTTGTCCTGATGGCCATCAGATCTACCCCTTCTTCTGCAACAAAAATGTCTCAGTTTGAGCTGATGACTGGACGAAGGATGGTGCTACCCCAGCATCTGCTCTACAGAACCCAACAGCAGACCTTGATAAATGTCTCTACAACTCATGAGTATGTTGAGAATCTGAGAAAACACCTTCAACATGCTTTTGCCTATGCTCAGCGGAATCCAGAAAGATATGCAGACAGTATGAAGACCCACTATGACCTTAAGACAACTAAAAAAGAATACCAAGTAGGAGATCGGGTCTATTTGTACAATTTCCAAAGGAACCAAGTCAAACTGCACAAATTCCTCTCAACTTGGCGGGGTCCTTTTGAAATTGTAGACAGAATCTCACCAGTCGCCTACAAAATCTGCATCCCCCAGGACAGTTTGGCAGAAGGGGAAGACAAGTGGGTCAACATAAACCAGCTGAAGGGTTGCCATCCCAGGCATACTTTGTGGCAAATAGAGGAGCCAACCGGAAACCCAGAGGGGGACCTTCTGGCAACCTAAAAGAACCCAACTGTTGAAACCCTTAGTAAATACAGGTGGGGAATATTGTAAATGGTATTCAATGTATGCATCTGCCCCATTACATGAGTAGTAGTGGGGACATTTCCATAACCATGCTCTGTTCTGTCTCATAGCATTAGAACCAAGAATTGCTAATTACCAAGGAAGACCCAAGGAGCCCGGAGTATCGCTCCATGCGCCCATCTAGAACCAGCGAGGAGAGCATGTCTATCCAGCATTGATGGGAGAAGCAGACGATTTTCTCCACCTGGACCAAAGAAAGAAAGAACATCCTAATCTCCCGACTTCCCCTTGACGGGCGGTCAAACTCAAGTCATGATGGGGGGCTCTGCGGGATGTTTTAACCCACCTCTGCTCTGCTATGCTGCAGCACTGTGTGATGAGGGTGCCAGAAATAACAAAATGGCTGTGAAACCCTTGTGCGTGCCAAAACCTCTGAAAATCGCGTTTTGCAAAGCACAAAAAATGGCTGCCCAATCTGCCACGCATGTGGTCAGTGGTGGAACAGAGATCTCACTCCTGGAATATGTCACTGGGCTCCACAACAAGTAAAAATGGAGTACAGAAGGAAAAAGCAGTGTTGCTAAATGAAACCCCAAAATCTTGCCTTAAATCCTTTTTCTTTGTTGCTGAGACTGCAGAAAGCCGGTACAAAACACCCTGAAACACCCAAAATTCTTGCTGGGTGCTACAATTCACTTTGTTTAAGAAATCCGTGTGAGCGTGCAAGGTCCTGAAAAGCTGAAAGCATTAAGGGATTTCCACAGCAAATGTGGCCTGCCTGTGGATTTCAAAAATCTCTGTGCAGCAGTGGACTGCTGAGATGACAGCTGCCAAGAGCCTGCCTGATTAAACTTTAAACACGTATAAACTGAAATCAAATGTTTCTAATCTAAGAGGCCTGTTACTGAGAGTAACCATCTTGTAATTGTTTTGATCCCATGGTTTAAAATCTTGAATCAGAATTCTAGCTGCTATTTTGAAATCACAAGTTTGTTTTAAGCTAAGGGAAAATGCAACCGAATTAACAAGTAAATCAAGCCTGGCTCAAAGCTACCAAACTGGTTCCTCCACAAAAGGATGGCCTTTCCCCCCACCAAATAATCACACCCAAGTGGTAATTATAGGGTTCGGAAAGAACTTGGTCCACAGAGGCAAAAGGGAACAATGAACAGCTGCTGCTAAGGACATGTGGGGTGTGAGGACCGTCGTAAATGGCCTCTGCCAAGAGCTTACAGGGAGGAGACTGCTTCTGGACTTCAGGGAGATAGCAAGGGGTGGAACTAAAACAACCATCTGTGGTTGAACCTTCACAAAGAACATGTTCTTAAAAGACTTATAATTTGTCAGTGCAAATTGTACAAAATATAAAAACAACAGATTTGTGAATCTAAATTGTGGCTGCACATTTCAAGAGACGGCAAAATTGTGCGACATCTTCTGGGGAGAAAGGGCAAAAAAAATGTTTTTACACAAACTGTATTTTCGCTAGAAGTCTGAATCTTAATACACTTATGCCCCCCTTGTGACTGTCTTTTTTTAATATAATGGTTTTGTAGCTTGTAGAAATTTGCTTATAAATTGGACATTGTGTTCCTGATGAAAAGGGCAAAATTCTGCGAAAAGCCGAGACAAGATCCCACAGCTACGGGGTTTTGAGGGATAGCTTCTATAAAACATATGTAATTTGTATATTTGATTCTTATAGATATTGCACATGTGTAAATATATATGGTGCCAAAAGTAGATTTTGTGTTCAAGGGGCTAGGGGTGGATTCTCTTCCTCATAAAATCACACCATAAAGGTGACACACTGTTTCTCTCCTCCTATCAAGGCAGAGAGGAGACTCTGACCCAATCACCTGTCAAAAGGGGCAATCTTAGGCTAAACCAGTCCACACGTCCCTTTATCATAGCATAAATAGAGACAGCTCACCACTTAAAAGGACAGACAGATTCACCCATTATCCTGATACTTGTGGAGCACCCTGCTGCTGAACTCTACATCTTCCTTGCTCCAGACTCCAGAAACTTGGCAAACTAGAAACTCATTGCATGGCTGAACCATTTTCAACTAGGCCTCAAATTCCAGAACCAGAACCCCACAAACCTAAGGGAAAACATCAAAATACAGCTGGGCTGCGCTGTGCTGCTTGCCTGCTAAAAGAATTATCATCAGAACCAAGAAGGGCCGATCCAATCCAGTTCTGTGCCCTGCTGTGACCAGAGTGCATTGCAGATCCAGTCCAGTCCTGTGCCATGCTGTGACCAGAGCACCTTGCTGATTGCAGATCTAATCTGATGTGCGCAGCGGTCTAGTTTAGTTTAGCTTAGTTTATTATTTGTATAGCGCCGCCTGGCCCTGCGGCATCCAGGCACTTAGCAAGGTTACAGAGTTGCAAAAATAGTACAAACAGGTATTACATGTAGAAAGGACAATATACAATCAATTACTCATGGTATAGGCATTGTAAACTATTTACAGACATTGTGACTTATTTACATGTTTTGTAGTTGTGCAGATTATGAAGGTGTAAAATGGCATTAGCAACGGTTGTTGAGAGCATGTTTGTTGCGTAGCAGATCAAAAATAAATACAGGCGGTTACACAACGTTGAGGATATACATTTGTATGGTTGAGAGGTTGCTCAAAGTTGGCATTTTAGACTTCTTTGGCAAGTAGCCATGTTTTGGCTCTATGTCTGAAGCGGTGAAAGGAAGGTTCGGATCTGAGATCAGCTGGGAGGGAGTTCCAGAGTTTTGTGGCGAACACAGTGAAGCTTGTGCCTCCTGCGTTTTGGAGCTTAAATCTAAGGATATTTAAACATTGTGTTTGGGCTGATCTGGTTGGGCGAGATGGGATGTGAAGCGTGAAATTGTCAGAGCGGCATCTAGGTGCCTGATTGGCTAGGCATTTGTGTGTGAGCAAGAGTGTTTTGTATTCGATTCTCTGAGGGATGGATAGCCATTGAGTGGATCGCCTGTCGTCAGAGATGTGCTTGTGTTTGGGTATGTTCAGTGCTGATCTTAGGGCGTTATTTTGGATAGCTTGGAGCTTGTTGATGTTCTTTTGGCTGGTGCCCAAATAGAGCGCGCTACAATAGTCGACTTTAGAGAGTACTAATGCTCTGGCAAGCGTAGTACAGTTAGAGGTCGAGAGGTAGGGTCTGCTGGCATTGATGAGCTTACATGTGTAGGCGGTGGCGGAAGATATGGCATTAATTTGTCTAGTCAATGTAAGGGAGGAGTCAAGGTAAATCCCCACAGTTTTAAGACTGTTAGAGACAGGGATATTGTTACCGTCAGTGGTGAATGTCTGGTAAAGTTTGTCGAGGTTGTTGAGTCTGAATTGGGAGCCTAGTAGAAGAAGCTCCGTCTTGTCGTCATTGAGGCATACTCCGTGTTTGGCCATCCATTCTTGGACAATGGAGTAAATGTTGTTGAGTACATTGTTGTCAGTGGAATAGTCGCCTGTTAGTGGGATGAGTATTTGAGTGTCATCTGCGTAGTTGGTGTAGATGACACCCAAGCGGTCCAGTATGTGGAAGAGAGGTTTCGTAAACACATTGTATAATGTGGGGAAAACACAGGAGCCCTGGGGGATGCCACACGTAACAGGGGCCAGTTCAGCGGCAGCTGTGGGAGCAAAGACCCTCATGGATCTGTTATTCAGGAAGGACTGGAACTGGTTATTTAGGAAGAACCAGATCCCATTCCCTGACCAGAATCTTGACGGGCCAGAATTCTGACGGTTCGGTTTAAAAACATATCTAGGAGTATCTATAGAAAGAACTGTATCACTATCATATGTACCGTGCTTAGTTAATCACTATCTTAACCCATCCAATCTTGTATTCAGAACCTGTGTTGTTAGGAGCATTTTTGAATTGTCTGAACTCTATCCAAACCATCATATCTTCCTCCTGTCCTAATACTGTTAAAACTATCTTTGCACTGATCTTTTCTCATAGGAAGAAGGTGAGTCCTCTGCAGGCAGTCATTCTGATCAAGTGGCTGTGTTCCTGTGGGGTATTTGTTTGGTTCATAGTCATACTCTAGTATAAGAAATCCGTTTGTCATTTTAAAAGCGCATTCCTGTTTCCCATTCTCGCGCCTATCTCGAAAAAACAACCGCCACTAAAACGTCCATAACTTCCTCAGTTTTCATGCTAGAAACAAAATCAATTATATATATCATTATTAATAAAGTATTATTTCTGTGCTGAATTGTTTTGCTCACTACTACTCCTTGTGTATTAAAGAGATTATTCTTTGTTACATCACCCCATTGGTGATTATTGTGTACCCATTAAAATATAGTGTGATTAAATTGTAAATACATACATAAATATTTTAACTTTGCAAACCAGCCTGATTCCTGGTACAGTGTGACCGGGGGGGAGGTTCCAGGAGAGGGGCGAGATATAAGTGGTATATCGTTCAGAATAAAGAACTTTTAGACAAAAATAAATAAGGATTTCAGTTGTGCATTACACGCTAGGCATTGACTTGGGTGTGTGCCGGATTGAAATCACTTACAGCTGTGAGGCCACCAATGGTTATGGGGGGCTCAGCTGGGTGTCCTGCCAGTGTTGGGAGTGGTCGGGCACATGGCCGAGGTGACCAGGGAGTACGTGGAGTCCAGGGGGGCCAGGGTGGCTGTAGGGCCACATGGGTGCAATCTAGGGCACCGAGCACTTTGTAAATGTCCTGACCAACGGCATGCCTTTCTGAGGGTGTTATGGGCATATATATGTGCCTGAGGACTGAGGGTCACGCAGTCATGATTGCCAACACCTGGTGTAGGCAGCGTGACTGCGTGGGCTGTGAGACCCCCCCACTATGGCAGTGGTCTGCTGAAATGACCCAGTGGCCAAGAAATGCAGTACATTGAGCACCCTTTCCAAGGGGCTCAGTGCTTGGGAGCACAAGGTGGGTGATGTGAGGTCATCCTCCCACTCAGTGACCAGGTCTAGGATGTTTTGAGGTGAAAAATGAATTAAAATGAAAAAGAAATACATTTTAAAAAAACAAAAAAATCTGGTCATCAGGTATCCCGGAAAGGCTGGTCCTGGGCAAATAGATGCTGGGCCTGGCTATTCTCCTCCTCCTGCGGTGTCCCACAATCAGTGCTGCGGGAAATGAGACATTCATTGTAGCTGTATATGCGTGTTTGTAGTTTGTGCGCACTTTTGTACTGCACGGGGACGCTTCCGTCTGCCTTCATGTGGCGGACGTGTTTCCGCCTGTGCGTGTCATTTGCCGTGCACAGGTTTCTCCTGGTCGATTCAATGAATACGTGTTGTTCGCGTGCGTGTGGGCATTCCGTGTATTACTCAGAAGTTCCTCCCCAGCTACGCCCTCATTTTCACACGTTGTTCCCCATTCCGCATGTTACGCCCCCTTTTTGGTGTGTTCGCTACACGTTGTGCACTTTACCTGTGCGCGTCGCGCATGGCGTTTGGGATGTTGCAGTGACATGTGCGCCCGTGTGCGCCAACCGCGGATTTGGCACACATCCTGGGGAAAATACGCGCAGGGCCTTCCATGAATCGCACGCGTGCAGTGCGCTGGCTTTTTCACGCTTGTGCCAGCTTGCGCCAGCCTGCACCACTAATTTCGGCGCACATTCATTCCATGAATCGGCCACACTGTGTTTAGCATTGCCAATGATGCACTTGCAGCATTAATCACCTGGGCAGAACGTGGCTCATGTTCATCTTTTGATTATTTGATTTAACTGACATATTTTCAAGCATCTCTGGGCTTACTAGTAGAAAAGATGAGAAGGAGAGTTTAGGAGGTAGGCCAATTCCTTTGGTTAAATGTCAGGGTCACCCCTTTGATCGCTGCCAATGTGGGTGTAATGCGGTTTGCTATATTGTCCAGTAATGTTTGTAATGGTCATAACAAGTAGATGGAGTATAACATATCAGTCTCTCTACCAATTGAGAACAAATCTTACTGTTTGTTGATGCATCAAATTTCTGGTGCGTAACATGTTTCCTTTTGATTAACAGTGAATCACTACCTGCTGGTGTGGATGCTATATTCGTTTTTTTCTCAAAGAGAGTGGTCGATTTTCATAAGGTGTGTTCCAGTCTCTACCAAATGCCATTCATTAGAGCCAGCTGTACATTGAAGCAGACTGTAAAGTTGTGTTGGAGGTTGGTCCACATGAGACCACGATCATTATTAACATGGCTAGCATCATTTGACTTGAAGGAAAAATTCTGCTGAAAGACTCCGGTGAACACTTATATTCAGGTCTAAAGGAAACAGGGCTGTTTCGGGGCACCGATTAATTCTTATTCTGTTTGTTGGCAAGTGGATGGAGACCTGTATGAGATAATGGTCTTACCAGAAGAAAAGTGTTGTCTTGGTGTCTGAAAAGATGCAAGCAAAGATGTTTGAACGAGTTCATGAAGTCATTGATCAGTTGCTTATAACCTAAGCCTTCTATTGCTTTTCACAGGTCGTCTGCTGGATTGTTATCTAGAATGTTTTACAAAGTGTTGAGGTCCCCATCGTCAGAATTTAAGTGGAGGCGTTCACTTCTTCAGCCATGTGTTCTCCCAACGCTGGCAAACAATAAACTATGACAACAACAACGCAGGTGCTGGGCACAATTTTCGTGAAAAATATTGATAGAATATGCATACGCCTCGGTTTATTATGCAACCTTTGTTCACCTTATGGTAGGTACATGCAATCCCACCTCTGCTTTTGGGTGACAAGCCCGTACAAGAAGAAAACCTAATGCTGTGTCAGTAATGAACCGCATGCCTGTGAGCTCAGGCAGAACATGTTCCTTGGTTTCATGTTGCCTTTCATGTTGGCTACATTTGCAATAGCTGAACTGGCATGGCTGTATCTGAGAGGGAAGATACACGAGTCCACACTGATGATCTCAGGTACACGGTGACTCAGGTGGGAGAATCAATTGCCACCGTGAATGGTAGTTTCAGTTTGGGGGCTGTACTTAGGCTGTTTGAAGGAAGGGAATTATGTTTGGTATTGCTCCTGGTACGGTATAGGTGTGGGGCACCCAGATTCTCTGTTCTAAAAGTTAAATTCAGGCTTCGGGTGTGGGGGTGGACATGTGTATAATGTACCTGTTCAAGCAGTTCTTTTATTTGGCTCTTTGTTACCCTCATATTGGTTGGCTGGGAAGTGTTTCTTAATAGTATTCAATGGGACAGATAAGTATATTGAACATTGTGGTGACTTTTTGGAGTACCTTTTCTTTTTTGGTCTTTATCATAACCCAACCTTTTCTATATGCGTTTATGGTGAGGGATCACTTATTCTCTGTGGGTTCCTCTTTAATGTGTTTAAGTCCACCAATAATCATGCCTATTACATTTATATAGAACTTTATTCTTGTTAGATATAATCCCATGCAGTCTGAGGCAGGCCGGCCGTCCCTATGGGAAGAGTTGAGCCTTCCTCACCTGGAAAACCTGAGGTTTGAAAATCCTCAACACTGTTGAAACAGAGTGGAGCATAACGTCTGCAGTTACAGGGAGTCATAGGCAACCCGCCCATCATCTTGTTCAGGAGTTGTTGCTACACTCACACGGGAGCCATACATTCAAAGAACCACAACATGTTGAGTCCACATCAAAGTGTGCAGCCTGCAGCTCCCAGGTTCTTTCAGGCAGACAAGCCATCCCTTGTGACAGGGGTTGTTGCTGCCCTCACCTGGAAGAGTGAAGTTTGAGAAACCCTAACCCTGGTGAAGCGCAGTCAGGCACACATTCCCAGCCCAGGCACACAGGCTATCAAGCACAAAGACCAAGCTGCTCCAGGCAGACATGCCATCTCCTCTGGGAGGAGTATTTACTGCCTCCACCTGGAGGCCTGGAGCATACCGTCTGTAGTTCCAGGGAGTCATAGTCAGGCTGGTCATTGCCTTTTGCAGGATGTGGTGCTGCACTCACATGGCAGCCTGGAGTTCAAAGAATCACAACATTCTGAATCCACATCAAAGTGTACAGCCCGTAGCTCCCCCCGACTCCCTCCCCTAACACCAGTGCCAGGCAGCCAGCCCATTCTCTTTGGCAGGAATTGTTTCTCCCCTCAACTGGAAGATCGGAGTTTGAAAAGCCCTAGCACTGGGGAAGCCATGCTGAAGCATAGTCAATCATGCATAACCAGCCCAGACAGGCCATCAAGGACAATGGCAAGGCTGTCCCATGCAGACAGGCCACCGGGAGGAGATTTTACTGCATGCAACTGGAAGCCTGGAGTTTGTAAAAAGCAAACATCAGAGAAGCCAAGGTTATATACATGGTCAATTCCACATTCTGGAGTCCAAAGAAGTACCAGGCAGGCAAGTCATCTTGTCGAAGGAGTTGTGTCTGTGCTCATCTCTAAGCCGAGAGGGGGCTAAGAAAACATGCAACAATATTGCATCTATTAAGGGTGAGTGTGATTGCGCATTTTGCTCACTGCTGAATGCTGAATGTGTTGGTTAATGACCGTTAAAGCATAGCAAGGATCTGTGCAGCTACTGGCTAATTGACAAAGCTGGATGTGATAATGTACTAGTAACAGCAGCTAAAGGGGTCAATGCACTTTTCGTGAGCCAGCCGAGCATTACCCTTTCTCTCTTGGAGCTGCTGCGCTGTGACAAAATGGTATAAACATAATATTTACCCATTGGCCGGACTGTGTTCATTATTGTCTCTTTAATCTAATGATGTTTTATTGAAGATGAAAGCATGTTCCAAACATTCACCCCCATAACAGAAGAAAAATAAATCTGTGGTGCTCATTTCTCCTATAAAAGAAGCCAATGTTTTAATTGGACGTATTACTGAACGACCATGATCCAAAATGTCGAGATGACACTGTAGGTGGTGATTGCATAACTGTCAATTGCGTTATGCTTGACAATAAGGCAAAACAGATGTGTAAATAAACTCAATTGAATTTTGTAGTTAAATCCAAGAGCCATACATGTTCATGTCATACTTCATCTACCTCTGTTCCTCTTGTTTCCTCTTCATCCTATGGATGTAATAGTAAAAATGCAGTTTCTAATGAGTTATGGAATTTGAAGGGCTTTTTTCCCTGTTGGCATCCATGCCCCATTGTGTGAAACTCCAAGCTATGAAGATCTAACTGTAACCCTTCCAAATAACCAAGCATCCTCTCCTTTGCCATCTGTAGCAGAAGGTATAATCCTGGATAATATATGCTCTCCCTTAGCTTAGCTCCATGAACATGCAGATGGTGCTGAACCTGCCACCAGGTGGCTGGCTTCACTGAATGTATCTCATCAGAAAGTACTCAAATACGCCTAACATGCTAACATACACCAGCCAATTTACATTATGTAAGGTTTTACTAGTAAAACACATGCTCAAATGCTCCTATTGGAGACCCTTTAATCAATGCCCCTATTAGAAACCCAACCCCAATGATCAAGCCATTAGGCAAGCATATTTGCTGGTCACAGATGTATTTGCAAATCATTCCTAACATGGCAGGATCGCTAGATAATTAACCTGGCAAGAAAACTTTAAATTGTAACTCTGAAGTCACATTTGTCCCAATATTATCTGCTATCAATAATAATGAGATACCATGCAAGCATATTAATGACAACCTCAAAGAAACTAAGTGCCCGATTTATAGAATAAGCTCAAAGACCCTGCAAAATACTCTGTGCGTACAATAACTTTTCTGAGCAAATGTGCGCAAAAGTCCCTTTGTGCGTACCGCATATTTATGGAATCGAAAGTGCAAAGTAGCCCGACCCGCAAAGAAAACCAAGCTGCATGAGCGACACCCACAACACGTCCCCAACGCAAACCAAAACCATTGCTAAAGACCAACCTATGCGCAAACCTTTGTGTAGACCTCTGGCCTACAACCAGTACCCGTGCAAAATGGCACAATCTCTCCCATAAGTCAGGGCTGCACCCCGGCGAAACTGCGAGCAAACCCCGTAAATAACGGCTTCACCCCTGCAAAACTGTGAACAGTCCTCCGTAAGAGATAGCTGCACCCCTGCTAAAATATGTGAAGCAGTCTGTAAATCAAGGCTGCATGCCTGTGAAACTGTGTGAGGTCCCCATAAGTAATGGCTGCACCCCTACAAAACTGTACACGGTCTCCTTAAAAGTCAAGGGTGCACCCCTGCAAAACGGTGGTGTCAGCACTTGAGAGGGATGCCTGGGGTAGTGTCAGAGGTGAGGGGGGCTGGTGGGTGGTGTGAGGTCTGCCTGGGGTATTGTCGGAGGTGAGGGGGACTGGTGGGTGTTTCCAGGGCTTGAGGGGGCTGCCCGGGGTGGTGTCGTAGATGAGTGTGGATGGTAGATGGTGTCTGGACATGAGAGGGGCCAAGCCTGATTTGCATATGGTCTTTCCCCTTCTGTAATGGCTTGGCAGGTACGCACCATCTTCTGGAGGGTTGCCCAGAGCAATGCCAGTGGTTAAGATTCATTCTAAACCTTCCAGCCATCACCTCTTTGTTTTTGCTTTCTGCTGATACATCATTAATAAGTTATCATTGACAGTGTACACAAAGTCATGCATTGTGTATCTCTATTCTATACTGCATATTGTATTACTAATGTTTGACACACAGAGCCACTACCTGAAGATGACAGATGTAATTTATGATTTTGTGCATTGAAAACATGACATCATGCATTTATTGTACTATGTTAGGTGCATTAACGAAAAAATAAGACCCGAGAGCATTAGTGATTAAGCCCCCAACTCACAGCTACTCATTGCCTGAGTTTAGCATATTAGCTCTTTGCACATATTTTCAATTTTCCACTTTTGTGTAGACTCCATTCAGAGACGTCTTTATGGGACGGCAAAAGGGGCACTTGCCCAAGGCCCCACCTTGGAGGGGGGCCCCAAAGGGGCCACCTGATCTCAAGAAGTAAGACTACATTGTTAACCAGTTTTAAATAGCACACATCAGGATATTTTATGGGGTGCTGCTGAGTCCTTAAACCCATTGACTTTCTTTTTTGACAAGTACATTCTGCCTTGAACAATTCATCAAGTATTGCTTTCTGTGTTCACTGTGGTATACATAGTTTGTGTGTTCCTTACAGCACAACTATGTAGCATTCTTTCCTTCCTGTGGGAATTATGTTGATCATGTGCAATAGGCAACATTGAAATGCATATTGATAAATTGAGTGTGACAATGGTTCAGAAGTTAGCTCAGTGTGAGAAGCACCCATTACAGAGATATGTGTTCATATGCAAAATAAGAATATCATATTCCAGCAAAGCTGGCTGAGCCTTTCCTATGTCAGAAGTTTATAAAACTGCATGCATAAGTACTTGGTTTTGCAGAACAACATCTGCTGGTATCAGCAATGTACCTGTACCAGATAGGAAATGCTATAAAAACTAACATGTCACCCGTATGGTGAAGGTCTAGAAATTGGTTTGTTCAGATGAGGTGTTGTAAAACCTAGGTAATCGCCTCCAACAATGGCATAAAATGTTAGTCCAAGAGGTGAATAAGTATCCAAATTCAAGACTATGGGACGAAAGCGTTCATGCTTGTTTCCTTGCTTTGACAGCAGACGATACAGTGATCCTCATCAAATCATCTAATATATCTTACATTACTTTGCTGTCTTCTTTACAGTTTGCCTTCTTGCATGCCTCTGGCATCGTTTAGCCCATTACTTGATCTTTCTTCTTATGTAGACCATTTGAGTGGAAGGGGTGGTAGACAGAAGAGAGCAGACCAGATGTTGCGGGCCTTAGGCAAGCATATTTCAAGGTCTGCTTGTTTGACACAAAAAACGGTTAGCTTTTTGGTAAAAGTCAAAGGTTTTTATGCACGTTTATAAATGAAAATGTCACAAGCCATTGTTTTAGAAGTATTTAAAGCTTTAAAATACAAAAGACAAACCCAGATTACATTTGTTAAATCACATCGATTGGTATACTGGTACTTATATACTTCCCTTGATGATGAAGAGAAGGAAGCTAGAACCATTCCCATTTTGCATAAAACCCTTCTATAATATTTTGTTAAAAATGGTCATGTTTGGTCATGTGATTTGTGTACATTCCAAGTCCATTTTTATAAAATGAGATTGTTTTAGTTAATGGTGAGAACTGGAAAAGAAAGTGTTCAAATGCAGAAATTGCAGTGTTGGCACAAATCCCAGCTTCACCCCTTCAGCCCTTAACCATTGTGTGATCCTGGGCATCTCATTTAATCTTATATTTCCAGTCCCTAAACCTTTCAAAATTGTCAGCCCTTCAGAGTGATTTCCTTCTCAAAGGTTTGATCTTCATAAAATACTTATTCATGGTTTCATTGGCTATAGGGTTGCTTCTACTTTAATAGTGAGCATGTTAATATCGCACACCACAGGAATGTGTTCCTTTGATATATAATGGCAACACTATTTGAAAACCATATCCCACTTCTAATCACAATCTGTCTGGATAAAGACACCTTTCTGGTAGCTTCTAATCTGCATCCACTATCATCCACTATCATGCTACGGAATGTGTAGCGTTCTCCTTCCTTCCAATTGGTCTCCTCTGTCCATGCATGAGCACTTTTGCATTCTGTGAGGGAGCTAATGTGAGTTCTCTATTATGGGTGACATGTACATTTTACATATGGTCCTGCATTAATGCTGCATACCTTCCTGGATGTTATTGATAACAATTATCCTGTATGCACTAGAGCAGTAACCTATTCGTAGAGTGCTTATGTTGGTCTTCAAATGCTACTTGTTTATCATTCTGATCAGAGCAAGAATGACGAAGGTAAGGGGACTTAAAGGGAGTAAACGTGCTTATTATGCTGTGAGACAGAATATCAACCTATAGGTTGTGAGTGCAACGGGTGGGGGTGGAGGGTGCGGTCATTATTCTTGATCCCTTAATTCGTTTGGTTTGGTGGAGGGGGGCCCCAAAGATGTCCGTACCCAGGGCCCCAAAAGTGCTTAAGATGGCCCTGACTCCATTGGGTTAGTTGATCATTTCTTTTTCCAGTAATAGGTGACTAGTTTTTGCCTTGTAGGCATTTATATGGGATTTTCTCAGATGGGGATTTAAATATGTTGATTCTTCGATCGAGAAACCTACGCTACTCAGTTTAAAGTCATGTTGACACTAACATACATTACCTCCATGTCCACTCTTCCTCGTCCCAGTACTTACCTCATGAGGCCCCTGCCTCCGACACAGGACCTTCTATTTCTTTAAATCCCTATAACTCCTCCCCCACATCCACGACACTCAGTTTAATTGTTCCTGCATCCGGCAGGTGCGGGGCACTGGGGAGCACCGATTGCTGGCCCCCTGGGGGGGCTGTGTGGCGGGGCCCTCGGCACCCTCAGGTGCGGCCCTGCTCCTGGGCCCCCTGCGGGTTTGGGGTCACAGTTGAGCCGGATTGCCTCGTTCGGTTCTTTGCTGTGCTCCAGACTGCAGCGTGAGCATTGTGTCCGGGGTCCTGCACGGCCCGGGGGAAGATAAGGAGAGGGGAGGACTGGGCTTGATCTTTTTCGGCTCCTGTTTTGGCCACCTTGATTCGACAGGCTGTTTCCTTGTGCTGTGTGTACACATCTTTATTGGAAATGATGGCAAGCACTTGGCAGTATGGGCTAGCCTTCCCTTTTGTTGTGAGGCCTCTCTGCTTCTTGTCGTCGGGTGACAGTGGCAGAGAGTCTTGAAAGTGCGGGGGCTCTGTTCTGTCGCAGGCATGTCACATACCACCCGCTCCTCAGACACAAACAGCCCAGGATGCACCGGATGTTAACTGCATTCTCTGGGGGAAGGTAAGGAGAGGGGAGGACTGTGCTTGACATAATTCCCCTCTCCTGCTTGTATGGCCATCTTGACTCCTTCGACAGGCTGTTTCCTCGTGCTTTGTGTATATATCTTTATTGAAAATGATGGCAAGCACTTGGCAGTATGGGCTAAGCCTTCCCTTTTGTTGTGAGGCCTCTCTGCTTCTTGTCGTGGGGTGACTGTGGTAGAGAGTATTTGAAAGTGCGGGGGCTCTGTTCTGTCGCAGGCCTGTCACATACCACCCGCTCCTCAGACACACACAGCCCAGGATGCACCGGATGTTAGCTGCATTCTCTGGGGGATGGTAAGGAGAGGGGAGGACTGTGCTTCGTGTTTTCCCCTCTCTTGCTTGTATGGCCATCTTGACTCCTTCGACAGGACGTTTCCTCATGCTTTGTGTACACATCTTTATTGGAAATGATGGCAAGCACTTGGCAGAATGGGCTAAGCCTTGCCTTTTGTTGTGAGGCCCCTCTGCTTCTTGTCGTGGGGTGACTGTGGCAGAGAGTATTTGAAAGTGTGGGGGCTCTGTTCTGTCACAGGCATGTCACATACCACCCGCTCCTCAGAAACACACAGCCCAGGATGTACCAGATGTTGGCTGCATTCTTTGCGTGCAGCCTGTGAAAATGGCGCAGATTTGGACACGTCTGCAAGCGGCCGTAAGGGTACTGGCCTGGCATAGTCTACACTTTGGGTTGGAGTCTCAGTGGTGCTAACTTGGCCCTTCATCCTTCCTAGACCGACGCATTGGAACTATTTAGAGGATGGGGCTACCAGCTACTGGATACAGGGCTCAAGCCACCTCTCAGTCATGTGGCGAGTTAGTGGTGTGTTTTGGTCTGTGCTAGCTATGGACACAGACTCCTTGTCCTGTCCTCTTCCTCTGAACTGCGCAAGGGGAGGTCAAAGGAGATGATTTTCTTTTCCCTTGTCCGGCATGGAATTATAGAAAATGCACCATATAAGTAACGGCCATGCAGGGGTTTCCCATCGTCTCTTCTTTTAGGGCCTAGGTCCTCCGGTGCCAACGTGTTTCTTTCACGCCTCCTCTCAGACTTGTGGGAAGTGATATGGCACATGGTGGCTCATGTCTGTGCTTAGAGGGGTTCTCAGAACCCCTGGTGCTGGTGGAGGGGGATGTCACTTCAGTGGGTTTTTCCAGTATAGGCATACCCCAGGAAGGGGGTTGCCGTTGATGTCTGCTATCCGGGATGGATTGCTTTGCCCCGCTTTGTGACAGTACTCTGCCCTTTTGACACCCGCCTGGTGGCTCCTCTATTGGGGGGCCATGGTCTGCTGGACTTCTGGGCTGTCCTGTATTTTCCTTTTGATAGGTCGGATCTTTTTGTGGGCTGACAAGCATGCTGTTATATTGTGGTGCAGGCCTGCATCAACGTCATGTGATTTTCCTCTAGTGCAAGTGCAGTGACTGGCGGTTTTCCCTGGCTCCTCGTCTCTATCTTCTCTGAGGTGTATGGGACCTGTGGGGTTTGGCTTCCTGGGTAATGGGCTCCTTCCGGAGGGGGCTATCAGTTTCCGTTCCTGTCTCCTCCTGTCCAGGTTTGCATGGTTATGACTTTGGTACCCAGCCCACGGTCCAATTAGTTGGCCATGGGATCCGTTCTCTCTGAATGGTTTTTGTGGGTTACCGTCTTGCCCGTTCTTCTCCCTGTTCAGGGTCAAGTTTTCTACTTGCGGGTGTTCCTGGTCCCTATGCCTTCTAGGATGTGTCACCTGCTTACGGGTCTCAAGGCCCTGCACTGCTTGTCCGGACGGAACGCTTCAAAGTGGGGGATTTGCGGAACGTACTCTGGATGTTGTGCAGGGGGGGCGCTTGCTGGATGTTCTGGGCTGGGTTGTCAGAAGGCAGTATGTCTCAGCTTGCCTGTTGCAGAAGTTATGGGGCATGTGGCGTCTTGCGTGTTTTCCAGTTCCTTGAGCCCATCTTCAGTTACGTCCCCTGGTGTCTTATACGCTCTCCCACTGGCTTCCGACGTCTCGGCTTTCGTTGTTTTGTTTTCAGTGTCCCCAGCGCTTCGAATCTCCCTGCTATGGTGGCGGGGGGTTTCAGGTCTACATGCTGAGGTGTGCATAGACCTTCCTCCTTTGGCCTCTCTTACTACCGATGCCAGCAGAATGGGCTGGGGGGTTCTACATTGGGGATTCTCTCAGCTCAAGGGTTGTGAGATCTGGGGAGGGACGTCGATAATCCAATTGGCAAGAGTTGTGCCATTATCCAAGCTCTGGTGTACTTTGAGGAGCTGCTGGACGGTCGGCGGTTTTGGTCCGATCGGACAATACGATGGCCTTGGCATATGTCAACTGCAAAAGGCATTCTGGCCGCTCCTTGAATGTTCTGGCAGCGCTGATAGGCACCTGGGAGGAATCTCATATGGTGTCTCTGGTGGGCTCACGTCTCAGAGGGGTGGACAATGTTCAAGCGGATCTTCTCAGATGCCGGTTTCACTCCTCTGCGGAACTGGTCCTGTCGGCCCAGGTCTTTGCGGTGACCTGTGTCAGCCGGTTATAGACCTGTTTGCATCCCCGGCCTAGCAGAAGTTCCCCTCTTCTGCTCTCGGTTTTAGGCC
Source organism: Ambystoma mexicanum (assembly GCF_040938575.1). NCBI lineage: Eukaryota > Metazoa > Chordata > Amphibia > Caudata > Ambystomatidae > Ambystoma > Ambystoma mexicanum. The sequence goes on from NC_090937.1 coordinate 541,938,152, forward strand.
AAGGTGATTGGGGGATGGACGCTCTCTCTGTACAGTGGCCTTGGGGTTTTCCTTTATACCTTTCCACCTATTTCCCTTCTGCCCCATGTGGTTTGGCACATCAGAGTGTCCAAGGTGACTGTGTTGTTTTTAGCTCTGTTCTGGTCCCACCGGAGTTGGCTCCCCTCTCTGTTGGAGCTTCGGTTCTAGGAACCTTGGCTGGTTCTGAGGTGGCCGTGTCCCCTTCAAGGGGATCTGCGGTTGGAAGTCCACCGGATGCAATGGGCAGTGTGGCTATTGCTCAGTCTAGGTTGATATCTCAGAGGTTCTCAGATCCTGTACATGAGTTCATAATGGATGCTCTTAGACCCTCCACTCTGAAGGTGTTCGGCAGGCATTGGGGCCATTTCCAAGACTGGTATGGGCGCACTGGGATCCCTCCCCTGCGTTCTGGCCTCTCTGCTATCCTTCAATTCCTCCAGGAGGGGTTTTGAAAGGGGCCTGGCAGTTTTTTTCCAGGATTCGCTCTCATTGGGCCTCCATGAAATTCATTTTGGGGGACTCTGATGGTCACTTGGATGGGGAGGTGTTGGTGGGGAAGTTGCTCCAGGGTTTTTCTTCTTCCCGTCCTTGTGCTGATAAAGGGCTTGCCCCTTGGGATCTTCCTCCTGTATTATGGTTCCTTCAAGGGCCTCCTTTTGAGTCCATTTCCGAGATTGATATCAAACATCTTACACTGAAATCTGCTTTTCTTATTGCCCTCGCTTCTGCCCGTAGGCTTGGGGAGATTGGGGCTCTCTTATGTCACCCTCCTTTCCTGAGGGTGCTGCCAGACTCGGTGGTGCTGAGATGTGGTCCGAAGTTCCTCCCTTAAGTTGTATCTCGGTTTTCACACCTCTCAGGATCTGGTTCTCCCTGACTTCTTTCATGATCTGAGAATGCCTGAGGAGGTGGCTTGGCTTAACATTATGTCCAGCGGGATGTGTTTGAGCATTTGGCTACGTTTGTTTTTTCCACCAATCTGATAGTCTTCTGATTGCTTGTGGTCCGGCTGGGGCTGGGCATAACGCATCTGTGGTTTCCATTTTCCGGTGGTTCCGGGTTGTGATATCTCAGTGGTTCTCAGATCCTGTAGTTGAGTTCATAATGGATGCTCTTATTCCCTCTACTCTGAAGGTGTTCGGCAGGCATTGGGGCCATTTCCGAGACTGGTATGGGTGGTCTGGGATCCATCCCCTGCGTTCTGGCCTCTCTGCTATACTTCGATTCCTCCAAGAGGGGTTTTGACAGGGGCCTGGCAGTTCTTTTCCAGGATTCGCTCTCAGTGGGCCTCCATGAAATTCCTTTTGGGGGACTCTGATGGTCACTTGGATGGAGAGGTGTTGGTGGGGATGTTGCTCCAGGGTTTTTCTTCTTCCCATCCTTGTGCTGATAAAGGGCTTGCCCCTTGGGATCTCCCTCTTGTATTATGGTTCCTTCAAGGGCCTCCTTTTGAGCCCATTTACGAGATTGATATCAAACATCTTACACTGAAATCTGCTTTTCTTATTGCCCTCGCTTCTGCCTATAGGCTTGGGGAGATTGGGGCTCTCTTATGTCACCCTCCTATTCTGAGGGTGCTGCCAGACTTGGTGGTGCTGAGGTATGGTCTGAAGTTCCTCCCTTAAATTGTATTTCGGTTTTCACACCTCTCAGGATCTGGCTCTCCCTGACTTCTTTCATGATCCGAGAATGCCTGAGGAGGTGGCTTGGCTTAACATTATGTCCGGCGGGACGTTTTTGAGTATTTGGCTAAGTTTGCTTTTTTCCACCAATCTGATAGTCTTCTGATTGCTTATGGTCCTGCTGGGGCTGGGTATAACGCATCTGTGGTTTTCATTTTCTGGTGGTTCCGGGTGTGCTCTGCAGGGGCTATGTGGCTTCTGGCCTGCCTGTGCCTGCGCACGATCAGGGGCGGTCTGCCAGGGGTTTGGCAGCTTCCTGGGCCGATGCAAGGAGGGTTTTCTCTGCAAGAGATTTGTATGACTGCCACCTTGGCTAGTCTAGGCATTTTCATCAACCGCTATGGGTTGAGTTTGTCCCACTCGGGGGTTGGTTCCTTCGTGGTTAGAGTTTTGTCTGTGGGGATGTGAATTAAGAGTTATTGTAGGTGTGTGTTTTGCTGCACTGTTTTTGGCTCTGTGTCTCATTGGAACTTTTCCCTGTTGCTGCTTTGGTATACCTCATGAGGTAAGTACTGGGATGAGGAAGAGTGGACGTGAAGGTAATGCTCTGATTACTTATCGATAATCTTCATTACTCATAGTCCTACTCTTCCTCGTCACAGTACTGACGACCCTCCTCACACTCCCTGCGGGGAAGGTCCCATGCTCCGGCTTGGTAATATGAAACCGAGTGACGTGGATGTGGAGGAGGAGTTATAGGGATTTAAAGAAATAGAAGAAGGTCCTGTGCCAGAGGCAGGGGCCTCATCAGGTAAGAACTGTGACGAGGAAGAGTAGGACTAGGAGTAATGGAGATTACCACTAAGTAATATAAGCATTCCAATGGCTGTTGTACAGACGTTATTTTTTAGGCAGCCCAAGGGACATCCCTAACTTGTCCATCACGTTTGCTTTCACGTTTTTTACACATGATGTCATTACGTCCATTGGGACGTTGTGAACAGCAGTATCCTCAACCTCAGATTGAGAGTCCAGACTCCTCCATACTTGGCAACGGACAGACCCTAGTTCGCACACAATCTGTTAGTAAGTACTGATTTGATTTGATTTTAGCACTTGTAACACGCATACCCAGTTGAGAGAGAAGGGTCCAAGTTGAAGGTTCATCTAGGCACAGACAGTAGTTAGAAATTGGTTGTTTATATCAATAGGCTAGCACTTGAAGCTTGTAATAATTGAAAAAGATAGATTTACAAAAAGAGATGAGTTTTTAATTTCTTCCTAAACATGGATAAGTACTCAATCTGTTGAAGGTCCTTAGGTAGAGAATTCCAAGAGCGAGGACCAAAAGAGGAGAAACATCTATCCCACCATGTTGTTATTTTGACAAAAGAAACTGCCAATACATTTTGACCTGCTGATCGGAGTGATCGAGTGGGCTGATGAAACTGGATGTTTACAACTAGATATGTAAGGGCCAGGCCATGGATACATGTAAAGACCAGGCATACATCCATAAACAAAATGTGTTGTTGAACCAGAAGCCAATGAAGTACTGATAAATATGAGCACTTCCAACATGCAGACACCTCATTTTTGTATGCCCATCATATATTTCTGAAGGACACCATTCCATCCCATCACTTTTTTTGATATGTAGAACACATGTTCACGGACGAAGCTCTTCGTGCACCTAAGTGATTTATTCATCCGCTCCACATGGGACCATAAGGTGGGTAAGATTAAATCTCCCCTTATTTTCTGATGCTTATACTGTATTCAGCGAGACTGCCACTGTCACAGGGACACCATCTAACACTATCAGTGATCAAATTGCGCCTTTGCTTGCTTCATTCACCCAGTAGGTATGCTATTAGACCTCTCCTCATATTCTCAAAATAGATTTGTGCTATGTACATATACTTCATTCATTGTTCTATGTGAACATGTGACTTTATGTCTCATAGACTAAACAGGAACGAGGCATCCTGAATTGCTGACTACTACAGTGATACTAACTACTCAGTCTTAAACTTCAATTTGCACACAATTGTGTATGCTCAATGCACCAGAGGTAGGCATTCTTTCTCTTACTACAGGCTTACCATCTGTCATCATTAGATATGTTTGACTGATATATTTTCGTTTTAGTTAGATCCTTTTAATTCTGCCCTCCAATCTGAATTTTTCATTTGTACATGAGACTCATTTTCATAGCATTGTTCGGGCAGACCTCTTTATGAAATATGAACTGTGGATACTTTTCAATTCATTGGGGGTCATTATGAGGTTGGAGGTAGCCATGGCGCTATTAGCGCCATGGCTATCCCCTTACCGCATACTGGGTCTGGGTTCCCTGAATGGGGAATTACCGGGCCATTCCAACCTTGGAGGACCCGGTATTTCCCCATTCAGGGAACCCATCCCCATTCCCATTCGAGCCCCCATAGGGCTCAATGTGAATGGGGACCATGCTAACTAAGGGCCCATTAATAACGGGCGCATTGTTAGCATGCTGGTCCTTTAGCGGCTCCCACTAAGGGTGTCTGGTAAAACCAGCCGTCCTTAGCGGGACCCGCTAAAGGACCTTGTAATGTGGCGGTAAGGGGTTAACAGCACCAGCACTTTTACCGGTGCTATTAACCCCTTTACCGCCAACCTTGTAATAACCCCCATTGACTTGACTTATGCAGGAATGTAATCTACTGAAGCGCAAGGGGCCCATTTTGATATGTATAATCTATGATGTAGTATATGTATTGAATCTGTAATTTGTTTTGTAGATGAAATTTGAGACCAAAGACTTAACATTTAACTGATTTCTAATAGTTTTTGCTCCTGATGAAGGGAAAAGTACTCCTGAAATGCGTTGAGCTCTCTTTTATACATTTTGTAAATCTATGATGCTGGTTTAAAACACACTGGGCCTCATTACGACCCAGGCGCTAAACCATGGTACTAATTGCGCCATGGTTGATGCCGGAATCCGCCATGGTGAATGGCGGAATTACTGCCCCATTCCAAGGTTGGCGGGGCGGTAATTCCCCATTCACCATTGGCCTTTCCCCATTCCCATTTTTGCCCCGTAGGGCTCAATGGGAATGGGGAAGGCAGTAATTACGGTACCACAAATTGCGGTACCGTAATTACCTTCAAGTTCCCTTTGCGGGTCCCTTCCTTAACGGCTGGTAAAAACAGCCATTATGGTAGGGACCCGCAAAGGGACCTCGTAATTGGGCGGTAAGGGATTACCGGCACCAATGCCTTTACCGGTACCGGTAATCCCTTACCGCCCGGGTCGTAATGAGGCCCACTGTATAAAAGATACTGGGCATCATTACAAGTTTGCCAGTCTGGTAAAAACGGTGCCAGTAGGCTACCGGCACCGTTTTTACCCACCTGGCAAACTACAAGGTCTGTGCGCAGGTGCCATTCCGCCTGCCATGTCTGACCTGGCGGGCGGAACGGCACCCGCTCGCAGACCATGTCAGATGCACGGCACCATTCACGAATGGTGCCGGTGCATCCAACCTCCCCATTGCCATTCAGTACAAGAGGACTCAAATGGGAATGGGGAGTAATTTTTTCCGGCGCCCGGGAATGGGCAATTACTGGGTCCGCCGGGGCTGTAATGCCCCAGTAATTGCCCATTCTTGGGCCCAGGAAAAAAAATTACTCCAGCGTCAGCCGTGCTGGTTTTACCAGCACGGCTTCCGTCAGAGACATTATGAGGCCCACTGTGTATAACAAATGTTTGATTCAATTCGATATCTATGAATTGATTGAATGAACTTTTTTTCATTGAAAATATTCCACCCTATTAATGATTGAATACAATATATACTAACCATACATTTTAACTCTTTGTATTCCCAGTATGGAGGGTGTGCAGGGGACGGTAGTGTCCATCAATCGAGAACACTTTTTGTTTCATAAGTACTTTGTTGACTTGTGGTGTCAGAACCACTTTTTCTCCACTGCACCTTTGAATGTATTAGCAATGTTTTTGAGCTCTCATTAACTATTCTGAAATAAGGTTTGCGCTACCTCTATCTATGTTGTTCATGGGTGATGGGAAGCCAGTCAAAGAGTGTGTGACTCAGTGAGACAGGAAATGTGTTCCGCACACAGAAACACTAATCATGGAACACATCTGCATTCCAGCGGCTGAGGTAGTGCATGACATGGGAGCAGGCAGTGGGTGACTGCAGATGTGAGTGGGTGGCTCAGCATGACATGGGCGTGACACAGCAATGAAATGTCAAATGCACAAATGATCTGTCCTCGCCACCCATCCAGAGTGAGCCCTTTTCTCACCCTAGCACACACAATGCCAAATGCACACTACATTGAATAGAGTGTGGACGCATACACATCCCCAAGCATGCACCAAGAGGACACCAGAACAACAGTGGACCCAAAAGGAAAACAGTGCAAAAGAATCACCACAACCAGTCTCAAATGTTCAGAAGCAATACGGATGACACCAGATACTACACACAATGAAAACATGTGGAACGCGTGGAAGAACAACACATACAGGTGGTAATCCATTCCCTATGAAAGTCAACAAAAACCATCATAAGTCATCCACACATCTTCACAATCATACCTGTATGTACACCATCACACACACAACAGAAGGCTCCACGCCAACCACACCAACACACTGACACAAAACACACATTGACTCTGCAAATTAAATAGAATATGAAAATCATCCAGTGCACCCTCAGGCTGTCTGATGATCATGCCCCCACATATTAGACACATTTGCCCCCCTCCACCAGCATACATTACAGCATCAACATGACAAACACAGTCAGGCCATAATACACATGTCTGACAATGAACAGATACTCTGGGAGAACATTAAAAATTAAAATATGTAGACAGACACAAGACTGCATGAAGCGTGGAATGAAGTCATGGAAAATCTGTATTGAAATATAACTATATACATGAAAAACAGGGAAAAGATGTCTTTAAAGACTGGGGAATGAAACAAAAGAAAGTAAAGTCACAAATCAAACCTAATGCTAAATAAATGAAGTGATTGAAAACCTGTATAGAAATGAACTATATACATGAAAAAAGGGAAGGAATGTCTTTCAAGTCCGGGGAATAAAAAAAAGAAAAAGTCACACATGAAACGCAATCCTAAATAGCTATTTACAAAGGTAGCGGGCTAGTCCTCTACAATTATTGACAACCTTTTGACCAGAGCTGAGTCACAGGCAACATTCTCCTCTGTCAGGCGGGCCTCCATTGTTGCATGGAGGGTGTGCAGGGTAGCCAGCATGGGTTTTTCTGTCTACTCTACTGACCTACAAGTCACCTCCAGGGTGGTAGCCCACCTCTGCACCTGCCGCAGAGCCACCCCAGCCCTTGCCACCATCACTGGGTAGGCACAGCGACCACCTAATCTGTCATTGAAGGGACTCCCACGTTGGGCAGGGACGTTAGCTCCATCACAGGGAGAGTAGGTGCTGGGACTGCTACACAGTGGGCTGTGGTGGATTTTGCCCAGAAGGCACCCTGGTGGATGACTTGTGCACAGAGGAGGAAGCGGAGGAGGAGGTTACAACAAGGAACAGCCCATGGATCCCACCCGAGAAGAATGCTGTTGCCAGCAAGGCCATGAGACAGCACAGCTCATTGTGATGATGCACAAGTACACTAAGAGTATCCTGTACATCATCACATATCACTGCGGTCTGCCTCATGAGACCATGCAGAAAGGAAAGCAAATTATCTGGATGGACACATCGGCTGGCATAGGGATGCTGATCTCGGTAGAGGAATCCCAGAAGGTGGACAATGCTGCATCCGATGTCCCACGGACAGGATTCTCTGTGCAGCACCTCCCCTGGGACAGGGATGCAGCATGCACACCCTCCTTGAAAACCCCACCTGACTCGATGCACTGGGCTGCAATGGCCAACTCCGGGAACTCCACCTCCATCATGCTAGATGACTCCAGGGTGTATTCCCCCGTGGATGGCTCCTGTGTGGCATCACTGTGTCCCACCACTGCTGAGGAGTACCCTGCCTCCTTCACCTCCTTGGACTTACCCCCAGCATCCATGCCTGATGGTCCAGGCACTCCCTCAGACACATCGCTCCCCGAAGAGAAGTGTTCACAGGGGAGTAGTTGGGGTCTGCACCTTTGTCTGGTGGCTCAGTCCCTGCATTCATGCGCCACAGCACTGTGCCTGCCCTCTTCTCCAGCTGCAGCAACTGAGGGAAAGGGACATAAAACATTGACATCAGTCTTCTGTGTCAAAGCAAGTGTGGCATTCACAAAATTAACAGTAACATGAATTTGCCATGGTTAACCAACAGCATCCACACAAACACACACGCAAATGCAATTTCCATAAAAACAGTCACACCACTCCAGGGTCAATGATGAGCACAATCACGGCACATTCACATGTAAACACAGCACATAGAAGGTGGCCCACAGACACATACCAAGAAACATGACATGGTACAATGGCATTGTCAAGGTAACCCAACTGCAACCTGCTGCATTGCCACAGGAGCCATTGCAAAGGGGAACGGGGGGCAGAGAGTCAACTGGTAGGTTGTCCAAACCCAGAATGCATGGAAGCACAGACGGACCGGGGTAATGCTGGGAACACATTGGTGGCAAGACACCCAGTGCAATGGTGGATCTCAGTAGACACTCATGATTGTACTATGCACAGCATGGCCATTAAAAAACCTGCTTGGGCATCTGTTCACACAATTACATCAACCAACATGCCTCCCTGACAGCATGACCTGTAATCATACAACGCATACATGCACAAATTGCAAAGGCTCATGCAAGTATGCTGTACCCCCAAGCACATACACATGGCATGATCACACGTCAACTCCGACTTCACATGCTGTGGCATGACAGATCACATCAATGTCCTTCAAAGATCAATGCTCCAACATGATAATCACCAACATTCATACACACGTGTCATCTACAGGCATGTTGGGTGGATGGCTACACTTTGTAATTGTCCACACAACAATATGTCCATCATGCTTGCCCCTCACGTGGGGACAGCATTGTAATCTGGCAAACTTACTGTCCAAGCACGTCCAACCATCAAGCATGTGCATGGTTGGCGCAACGGCCCAACTACAAACACTGTAGATACGAGTTCATGTCCAAACAACAGTTGTCTGACATCACACATGGGAGCTGCATGGCATTGTGGATCACTGAAACACACATGCTGCATACATAATGCAGGTCGATGCACAATACACACACACTATAGAGCAGTGCACCCCATGGCTACTCACCAGCAGCACCCAGATGCCACCTCAAACTCGCAGATCCGGGTATAGAGCTCTGGGTCGAACCTCGCCAGGACCCACATATTGTTGTTGGAAAGGCTGCACCTACCCGCACAATGCACCTCTGCAGTGGCACCAGCCTCCAAGGCTTGCAATTCCTTGGTGTGGGTGCTGGACTTGAGTTCCTCCCATCACTCGTGGATGCTATTGGGGTAACAGACTGCCACACCCTTCACATTGATGGCAGCCATAATTTCCACCCAGATTTGTTTGCGTTCTTCAGTCCCCCATTGCCTTGCTGGGTTGAAGAGGGCATCAAAGCTCTCCAGGACTAGATCCACCAGAATGCCAACTTCTCTGGAGGTGAAGTTGGCAGCCTTCTGCCTCAATGACATGGGGGTGCTGCTTGGAGAAGATGAAGATGAGCCATACATGGAAAACCACAGAGGCAGGTGTGGGTCAGCAAACTGGTCCTGGAAATGGGCTGTGGAGCAGTAGTGATGGAATGGAGATGTGGGAGTCCGACACAGCAGATGAGGTTGTCACAGGGCCAGGCACAGGTGCACAGGCAACGGCAGGTCAACAGACACTACCAAGCAATGCAGGTGGGCAGCAGGCACTCAGTCTGGGAAGGCAGCAGCAGATGGCAAGGTGGGAGGTAACACACGGCAGGATGAGGCAGTAGAAATGGCCTTTAGCGTGTACGTTTCATGGCAATGTCAGTGATATTTACTGGTTGCATTTGTGGAGCTAAGTACGCTAAGTACGCTGTTTCCTTCAGCTAATGCGTACCACATTTTTCATTTTGCGGTTTACCTCTGCACATACAAGCAAGTATTATTGTCAATGGTGTGTCGCAAATGCAATTTATTGTTTTGGGATGCCTCTGCATATCGCATACCACGTATATTTCCTTTTGGGTAAATTGGAGCCTTGCTGGACAATGCATATACGTTGAACATCACATAAACTGTCGCCTTCCTCATATTGCCCAGATCAATATATTGGTGCGCATTCCATTCATCCATTACATCTGCAATATGAGAGGAAAGGCCCCAAAAGGGAAAGGGACAGGGAGTAGACGGGGCCGTGGTGAGGACGCATCTGCCCCAGCCCCAGGAGGTTGTGGTGTGCCTCAGCCCACAGGTGACCTGGCACCTGGATGTGGACATGGATGTGGTCGGAGGCAGGCAGGTGAAGCAGCACCACCTAGGACCACTAGGTCCAAGAAGGGATGCCCTGCGGAGCAGGAAGAGGCTCCACCCCAAGGCATGGCATAGTGGAAGGGTCCACAGAGGAAGAGGTGCTTCTCTGATGTGGAGCTCCAGGCCCTCGTTGATCATTGACTATGTTAGTGATCACCATCATGAGATGTACCAGCATGAGGGGAGCCACGTACACATGCACACCAAGTGGTGAATTGTCAGCATGTGACTGGACTCATCAATGCCTTAAGTGGGGAGAATAACACTGCTGAACAAGTCCAGAAGCGGATGAATGATCTCACACGAAGGACCAAGCATAAGCTCAATGTCAACATGGCCTCTGCACTGGCCAATGGAGGGGAGCAGATGACTGCATTTGAGGAGGCCACGAGTCAATTCACCAACATTGAACAGGTGCACAATGTTGGAGGTGCGGAGACCTATGAGGACACATCTGGTGAGTGATATTTGTGTGCATCATATGTGTGGACAATCATGGTTCACCTACCCATATATGTGTTGCAGTACAGCTGGCTGCAATTGCAAGCCATCTTTGGACAATGTCTGTTTGCTACTGTGTAGACTTCAGTCACATGTCCTGTATTCTGGGAGGTTGCTGTGTGGTTCACCTGTGTGGCACATGTCAGTGCGACAGTGCACATCACTGTCTACTGGCCTTCAGAGTTGTGCCAGTACTTGCATGTAGGGTTTCAATTTCCGAATGGTGTGCAAATTGCAAGACCCCATCACGTGCACCCCTGACAGGCACACATCACCCACAGTGCCAACCTCTGGTTCACACCAAAAAATTGAACAGCCACATGTATCGATCTTTGTAACTTTCTGGTGGCCCGCTTCTTTGCATTGTGCATCAAATACATGCGATTTATATCGAACACACACATCATTTGCTGCTGAGTTGCATGTTTGTACTGTCACCTGCTCTTTGTAGTTAAGCGAGTTCCCAAAACAGGGAACTCCCATCACCTGCATACTATCTTAGGCTAGATACCAAGTTATTTTGTCACTATAGCCTCATATATATGTACAAAAATTACTGTTAGATTTTAAAAAGAGATAGATAGTAGTGTTTAGGGAATAACTGTTTTTTAATATTTAGAGTAAACATGATTATTAATCCAATCAACATTACTGGTTTGTACAAAATATATATTTTTAATATCCAATTTTCAATATAAGTGGGGGGGGGGGGATTGTGTCCCAACGTGTTTTGAGATTATCTCTCTTCATCAGGGGAATTTTTCATTAAAATATTCTAGAAATGATCCAGAAAGAAAATGCTGTAAATGTGTTTCCATTTGCCTACTGATGGATAATACAAAACCATACTATTTGCATCATGTACATTAGGCAATCTTCTACCAAATACCTCTTAATTTCTGGATTCTTCCGAAACAATCAATTATGTAGACATTCTACTCTTTCTTTTGAACAGAGGTCCTTCCTAATATAAATACAATAACAAAGATGGAAGGTATGAGAAACACTTATAAATATGTTAAAATATCTGTGCAATAGCGAGATTCCTATCAGTCTCTGTCTCACCTGCCTCATCTGTTCACAAATTGGTTGCCCCTTATGAATTCCTCTTGAAATATGGTTCTTCAGTTCTAGGAATGAATAGACCTAAGTCAATTAGACACTTTGTCATGTGATGTTCATCCAAGTTATATATCTCCTAAGCATGAATATATTCAATACATATTGTCATGTAATATTCATAAGATTCCATAGATCTTCTAACCATAAATGTACCTAATATAGATGAGAACATGAAATTTATAAGCACCCTGTCCACTCACATCATTAGGAGGTCAATTTGTGGAAGTATAGTGATTGGAAGATGATGTTCCCTCATTTGTCCAAGGAAAATTTCCAAATGTTTCTAATAATAGATATATTCAATATTAGTTGGAAGTGTCTATGGTTGAATTCATAGATGGCTACCATCCCCTGTTTAGTTACTGTTTCTTGGTCAAAAGGAATCCAAAGTCTCTCTGCCACCGTATTCCAAAGAAATGACTTGTGCTCCTTCAAATTGATCGCTATTTATGATAGCGTACTTTGTCGTTGTGACAACATCGTGTTTGTGACGGCCATGACGTCACGTTTGTAAATAAATAATATTTTGTTTGAGGTATTTCTCTAAAGTGCAGGGCATGGACTCCCTAATTACTATCCAAATTCCGGGTATTTTAAATAGAAAAATTCTACTTACTGGTCAAGACCATGATATGATGTAAAATATGGAGTGATCGAAGTTTTAGTTGTGTCACTGGCCCTCATTACAACCCAGGCGTTAAGGGGTTAACGGCGCCGTAAAAGGTGGCGGCGCCGTTAAACCCTTAATGCCTGATTACGAGATCCCTTTGCGGGTGGCACTTTAACACCTGCTTTTAGCAGGCGTTAAAAAACCAACCCGCAAAGGGACCTAGGAGCTAATTACGGCACCATAATTTACGGTGCCGTAATTAGCGCCTTCCCCAGTCCCATTGAGCCCTATGGGGCAAAAATAGGAATGGGGAAGGGCCATGGCGGCATGGGGAATTACCGCCCCGCCAACATCGGAATAGGGCGGTAATTCCCCATTCCGCCATGGCGGAGTCGGTAGGTTACCGGCATGGACCATGGTGCTATTAGCACCATGGTCCAACGCCTGGTTCGGAATGAGGGCCACTGTCTGTTCTATTATGTTGGTACCATACCAAACAGTGTTCTGGGCATAATATCTCCAATTACTGTTCATTACTGTTCATCATCCAAAGTGCACACATACTTACTGGACGCAACTATGTAATCATAATCAGGATGGTGTGATAAATACACAATGTTCTATATTTCTAGTGGGGTCGCTGTCCGATCACCTGTGTTGGTACCCTGCAGAAGCTGGTTCAAATAGCTTGAATAAAAATAGGAGGGATGCCCATGTAGACCTTCCTTATACAACTCCATAGAGTGTACAATATTATGGTCCTGCAATATAGTCAGATGATCATAGTGGTCCTAATATGCCATCAAGTTGCAAAATCATATAATACATTATTCTTAATTGTACTCAGGTGACTTGTTCTATCTCCTGGGAGTGTACATTCTAGTATCAAAGTATGTCATTTTTTTAATACTTCTGTATGACATCTCCTCAAAGTGGTTCTTACTTATCCTACTCTGTAGAGTGCACAGTATTGTGGCCCTTTATTGTCTAGTACAATGAACCAGATAATCATAATATGTATTAATTGTTATGAAATTGCACCAATGGTTAAGGGTACCTAATCTGAACTGGAAATTGATATAGGTTAGATTCTACAGGTTCCCCCTATTCATAGGAAAGGTCGCAAATAAAAGTCCTCATTCATCCCCAATGGGTCTATTGCATCCAAATGATGTATTGAAAATAGCTCTCTCTGTGCCACTGTTTTGCTAATGTCTCCTACCCTAGGCAGAGGATGTACAATCTCTAGAACTACACATTTCATTTGGGCTACTGCGTGTCTGTTGGCATGTAAGTGCCTATACACTGGTGATTTGTTATTTGCCATCATGATGTTAGATTTCCATCCATTTTTCTTTTACTTTGCAGATAGTTTGACCTACATTATATTTGAAGCACAGGCATATTATAGCATAGATTGCATTCTTGCTATCACATCTTGCAAAGTCTTGGAGTGTTCTTTTTCTGCCTGTGATTGGATGTCTGAAGTGGTCTTCCTTGAGAATGCTCGAACAGTGTTGGCAGTTAAGGCACAGAAAAGTGCCCGATTTAGGTTTGTGCAGTTGTCTCTGTGCCAGTTTCTTCACCTTTTCTGCTCTAATCAGTGTATCTCTAATGTTCCTTCTTCTTTTGAAGGCCATCCTGGGGGGAGGGGGGGAGGGCTGGGAAGAGATATGTAGTGTAGGGTTCAGTTTGACCAAGTCTCAATTCTTTTTTATGATCTTTGCCACTTCATAACATTGAGCAAAATAATTCAGTCTTTTAATTAGCCTGTTAGTTTTCTTTTTTGGACCTGATTTCCATAGATCTTTCCTCGGATGTGTTTCAGCTCTGGCTACTGCAGTTTTCAAAATTTCTGATAGGTATCGTCATTCCCGGAATCTCTCTGCCATTAGGTCATACACTCTTTGGAGTGTCTCTGTACTGGACACTATCCGTTTTAGTCTGAGAAACTGACTATATGGTAAGCTTTCCTTTAGATGTGATGGATGAAAGCTGTTGTAGTGTAAGGTATTACTCACATCTGTTGGTTTACTGTAAATGCTTTTTGTCAATGTCTCTTCTCTGTAAGTAATCCACAGATCCAGGAAATGTAGACTTGGTTCCCCTACATCCATAGTACATTTTATTTGTTCATGGTATTGGTCGATATATTGGGAAAAGTTGGTGAGCTCCAAACGTGTTCCTTTCCAAATGGAGAAAACATCATTGATGTAGCTATGTAGCTTCTCCTGAATATTATTTTGGTGCACCTGGGTTCTTTTACCGCGGCCATGTAGTTATGGTTAAGTTGGTGTTTCCATAGGAAGAGCACTTTTTGGGCGGCTTATAGCTTCGCTCCACCTGGACGAATCCTCACCAAACTTTGCAAAAAAAAGTACATGGCCCACTCTGAATGTTTTTGCAAAGTTTGGTGAGGATTCATCCAGGGGGGGAAAAGTTATAGGGGGGGTCCCAAAACTTTTTTTTTCCCATAGACTGAATGGGAAAAAACTTTGCGCACGGCTACAGCCCGAACCGCTGGACGGATTTACACCAAATTTGGGCTGGAGTGGCGGCCTGGTCCCGAAAGCGTGCTTTTGCAAATGGTGTAAATCCATCCAGTAGTTTTTTTAGAAATGACCAAAATGTAAGGCAAAAAAATTAGTGATAACTGTGTTCGCTTCGCGGACGGACTTCCCTGTTCGCTCCGCAGACAGCACCCCGATTGGCCCAAGCAGCTTGCGTCATGTCCGCGGACATGCGACGTGTTCGCTGATTGGGCGGCGTGGTGTGTGATGCGCGTCAGATTTTCTGTCACGCCCGCCATCTTGGATTTGCGGACGTCCGCGGACAGCGCAATGAAAGTTTGTTCAAAATGTGTATTTAGTAGAGTGTGTTGGTGTGTAGAAGTCTTTGGGGAGGATGGGGGAGTATGAGATAGGTTCAAAGTTGCATTTTATTTATGTGTTAGACGCTTTTGTTGTGTTCGATTTGTCTGCGGACAACACGGCTGTTCTGGAATGTTCGTAAATAAACAGAATGGATTCGGTGTCAACTTGAAAGTGTTCTAAGAACATTCGTGGGGTCTTGGAATGTTTGCAGGGGGTGTCCTGGAGACATTGTCAGTATTGTTTGTTGGCAAGGTGAAAATGTTTTAAGAACAATCGTGGTGTCCAGAAATGTTCGTACATAAAGAAAATGGGGGTGTCCTGAGGACGCTCTGGCAAGTTGAATGTGTCCTAGGACCTTCCCCCTGTCCGCGGACATAAAAATGGTTGCAATGCTTGCATCTATGGGTGTGATATGCTGCGGTGGTTGTGGCCAGGGGTATAGAATGTTGGGTGCATGGCCATTTGGCCATGCACCCAAGAGTGTATGCCCTGGCCACAACCACTGCAGCATATCACACCCATAGTGGCTTTTAACTTTGGGTCAAAAACTAATTTATAAGGAACAATGTTATAAGCTTGTATGGGTGTGATATGCTGCGATGGTTGTATTTATCTTGTTGTATGTACTATTTGGTTTAGTAACGGGAGTCCATGTTTTTCTTGTTCATTTCTGTAATAAAAGAAAATAGCATGTTAGTATTAGTATTTTATAATGACTTATTACATTGTACAATCAACATTTTCTTCTTTTTATTGACCCTCATATTTAGTAGATTACAAACCAGAGTACTGTGCAATGTGCAAAGTTTCTGTGTTTGTTGCTAAAATCATTGGGTCTGTGGGAGAAAAAAAATCCATGTTGGATTAAAAAAAAAAAACTTTTTCTGTTATGCTACAGTTTATTTATTTGTTTGTTTTCTGGGTTTACTTGTTCTTTCTGCCTAATGCTTTATGCATTGGATTGTTCCAGTTTTTGTGAGCAGTAAGATATTAGGTATTTGTTTGGATATTGTAAAATTTTGGCCCAGTTAGATACCAGTAGGCGTATTCTAACTGTTTATGTTTTGATATAATTTCGTGGTATTGATTTATCTGTTTGCATATTTGTAAATTTTGGGACAGTTAGATACCAATTGGCGTATTCTAACTGTCTATTTTTTGCTCTATTTGAGTGGTATTAATTTATCTGATTAGTTGTTGTAGAATCTTTGGGCAGTTAGATAGGTTTTGAAATATTGTGACAGTTTATATTTGTTTACTACAAGTGTACTTAAGGTTTGAGTACAGTTCAGTTATCAAATTTTGGTTTTAAGAACATTAAATACGCATTTGTAAGATTAGCTGGTAATCTCTGCTTTAGAGTAACGGTACTATCATTACATTCAAACCATCCACATACCTATCCAAACAATCCACATTTTTTTTTATATATGCAGTGTAGTGCCCTGAGTTGGTTGTGGCTCCTGCGTGGTAGATTATACCTATTGTTGTGAAGGTTTTCCTACCAAGTGAAATTTGACCATGTGTGAATCCAGTCAGCTTGCAGTTGTTTTTCGTACCATCTGCATTGTAACGTAGAAGCATTAGTATTACGTATTTACTATGTGTTTGTATTAGTAACGTGGAGCGATTATCCGAATTGCAGGTAGAACATAATCTACCGTGGTTTGCATTTTGTACAAGTTGTTGAAATGGAACGGATTCACAATTAGGTATTGATATATAGACAAAGCGCTCATTGGGGATTTGTTCTTGTGTCACATTGTTGCAGAGAGTGCATGCATGTTTCCACATGTATGAAATCTGGAAGATTTCATTTATAGGTATGTTTTTGTTTTCCAGTACTAATAGTAAGTACATTAGAAATTCTTTTGGATCTTCCTGTGAGTTTATAGTGAATTTCACCATTCCAGCACAGTAGTCCAATTGTCGTCTTATTCCAAAAACACTATACATGTTGTCAGGATTGTTTGCTGCATTTCTGTGAAGTACTAACATTTGCAAACACAATGGGTCTGTACTGTGTAAGTAAATGTTGTGAACATTTGGTGGTAATTGAAATAGAATATTCATTGCTACATTTGCATAGCAACTTACACCACCTATATTTGAGAATTGAAATGTTCCAGGTAGTTCTGTATCTAACTGCTTTTTTTGGAGTTTGTCTTCCTTCTTTAAAGAAGTACCTGGTTTACTTTCCCTAATTGATTCTTTTTTGCTTGTGGTACTTGATGAAGTTTTAGTTTCTTTTAGTCTCTTTGGAGCATTTGCAGTGAAATCCTGTTGCATTTCAGTTTGATTTAGTTTTCTTTTAGAAAATTTTCCTTTTTGTGGAACAGGATATGTTTGTAGATGGGGGGTGTATAGTGAACGAAGTCTATTGTATTCTAAAATGCAAGGAATATCAGCGTTTACTTTACTTGCATCAAAGTTTATTAGAAATAGACTGTCAATTGTAGGTAGGTGTGACAGGGCTACATAGCTCATGCCTTCTTTAAAGACTGTGTTACCAATGTCTATCATTGCTTTGTCTAGAGTAAGACCTTGTGATTTATGAATGGTGACTGCGTATGCAAGAGTTAGAGAAAATTGTTCTCTGCGTACATACATGTCTTTGAAGAGAAGGAATCGAGCTGTTGAGCATCCTATTCTTTTTACTTCTGAAAGTTTGTCAAAGAGAATAGTGACAAACTGAATTTTGTTGTCACGTGGGTATGTTTGAAAGCCAACAACTGTACCCAGTGCTCCATTAACTAGTCCTTGGTCCACGTCAAGGTTACGTTTAAGCATTACTCTGCAATTTAAGGATAATTTTAATATCTTTTCCAAACCTGCTGTGTTTGAGATTGATTTTTCTAAACTATTTAGTCTTGCTGTGGCTTGGTCACACATGGGTAGTGTCATTCCATGTACATCTAGTTTGTCTGTGGCGCTAATTTCCATAATTGGTTGCATTTCTTTGCTTAACATTATTTCATTGAATTTGAAACAACTTGCAAGAGTTGGCATTAAGGCCATACAATTGACATTTTTGTGGGCTAATTGTTCCATAACATCTGTAGCACATGCATTATCACCATAAAGTGCATGAATGTGCCGGGTTTTCAATATTGCTTCTGCTTCTCTAGAAAGTATACCAACTCTGATACTTTTTAAGATGTTGGCATAAGTGAGATCTGCAGATTGGCGCATGTTTTCTGTTAATTCTCTGTATTGGAAATGTTGCCAAATGTTGACATTTCAAATGCTGCCAACAGTTTTACGGTAGAGTTTGTGTCCTAATGTTTTAAAAACAGGCTCACCTTTTACAGGTGTCAATTGAAGAAGATCTCCGAAAACAATGATGTGTTTTCCTGCAAATAGCTCTTCATAGTTTGTTTTGAGTACTTCTTGTAATCTGAGGTGAATCAAAGCCAACATTAGGTTGGACACCATGCTCACTTCATCTATTAGTAGCATTTTCATTTGTTTCAATACTCTGCATACTTCCATTGCAGCTTCTGCAGAATGTTTGTAATAATCTAACTTGTTTTGGTGTTCTACTGGCAGGAGTAGAAATCGGTGTAAAGTGACACCACCTATGTTGTAGGCAGCTAAACCTGTGGGGGCAGTGACAACAGCTGACAGTTTGTTGTTTGTCAATTGTTGAAGGAACTTACTGATGATTTTGATTAGGAATGTTTTGCCAGAACCAGCTTCACCACTGACATACAATAGTATAGGTTTGTAATTTTGGCAGGTGCATTATTTGTTTTCATGTAGCACACCATGTGCAATTTCTTTTGTTATTTCTTGAAAAATGCTTCGTTGCTCTTTGTTTAGTTTTGATTGTAGTGTAGTTAAGTCTTCTTTATCTTCATAGTGACACATGGTGTTTTCTACTTCTATCATAGCTAATTCTGCCTCATTTGTTATTAGTGGTTCTCCCAGCGGTTTTTGGCTTCCTGTGACAGAAGGTTGACTACTGTCAGAAGTGTCCTTATCTAGTTGGGCCTGGAGTTCCTCTTTATGTTGCTGTTCATTGTGCAACATTGTTTTGTACTGTGCAGAGTTTACATCAGTTATACTGCTTTCATTGGCTTTGAAAACGTCTTCATATGAGTCATAGGTATCTAGTATTTCTTCTTCGTTTTTCTCCATGGTGTGAAGAGTTATAGCAGGGACATGTAATATATTTCTTTATGTAGAGGAGTCTTTAATGACAATTTGATATGATTAATTAAATTTGGTTTGGTGAGTTTTACTAAGCTGCCATCACAGTTTGTCACTTTGTATTTACGGTTTTGCTCATCAGGTTTTATATTATTTTTGTATGTGTAGTTTTGGGCTATGTGGTATAGACACATGGTTTCCAAAGTGGTACTCCTGTTTGGGTAGTATGTGTCCTATAAATTGTTTTTTAAAATGTCTTGGCTGTTGGGATCATGTTTGGCTATTGTTTCTATATCTTCGTATGATTTTAGAACTCTTTTTCTAGATTTAGCTGGACCAAGACTTAGCCATACTATATTTGCAGATTTACCATACAATGCAGTACCAGTTAATCGATCAGCTGCTTCATAGGATCCACATTCTCTATGGGACAGCATTTTTATGCCCAAGCTGTATAATTTCTGAGACACTGTTTTATCTGATGACAGGTCATTCCAGAGGTCTTGGAGCTCTGTCTTTTCTGATTTGGTTAAGTATGCTGTGACATATCGTGCAACTGCAGTAGAATTGTCTGCAATGTACTTCACATCTATGTTTGCATTCCACAAGTGGGCAATGATTGCATTGTAATCATTGATATATTTTTCTTCTCCTTTTCTTTTTATGCAATATGTATTTTTAGGTGACTTACTTTTAACACTATGTCTAACTGAAGACATGAGGTTGTTCACTTGACCTGTATTTGTAACTGGTCTAGGGAAACCAAATCGGCATTTGGTGTAATATTTCCCTTTGTTTTTGTATTTGCGACGACAATATTTGCCACATTTGTGTCTTTGGAATTGTAAGATTTTTGCATGAAGATCACTATTTGTGGATTCTGACAGAATTTCACAAGTGACATATTTTTTCAATAAACTGTAAAACAGTGGCATCACTGTCTTGACCAAATTTAGGAGCATCTTTAATCCATAAAAGCATGTGGACATGTGGTGCTCCTCTGGCTTGGTATTCTTTTCTCCAAAAGAAGTGTTGCACTTCTCCAAGGGGAGGAACAGTTTTATTACAAATAAAATGTAGCATAGCAATGAAGCAATGGTGAAAATATCTAGAAACATTAACAGGATCGTGAGAACAAAGTTCTCCAGGTGTTAATATATCTATGTTTGTTTTGTTTTCGTTTGATATGCGTAGGAAAGCATGTAAATCTTCCCATGCATATTCTGCGCAACTTAATGTAACAAACGAAGTGGGTGGGCCAAGGTTTCTGATCATACAACGTACATCTCCATGGCGTCGAAACCAGTACTCTTTAGTACCTCGCATATTTGCTAATAGATTTGTAAGATTTGTCTGTAAAACCTCATCATTTTTTTGAACTTTTTGTAATAATTGTGTGGCTGTCATATTTTGAAAGTGTGATCCTGATTTTAATATGTGTGCAACTCAGTAACATAAAGTTGCTAGTTCACTTTCAAAGAGTAGGTGGAATATGTATTCCACATTTTGTCGAAATCTGGGATCTTCAGAATACATTCGTAATGAACGATATTCTGATGCTGATATTTGAACAGGTCTATCATCGTAGCTTCCTCCTTTGCCAGTAGGAAAGAGTAGAGGAAAAGCATGTGCTTCTGTACTTTTTTCCCATATGCAGATTGGTGATCCTTTTGTTTGACGGATTTGGTACGTTTCCAGTGTATCCTCTATGGTGTCATTAGAGTGCAATGGGTGAATTGTATAATGGTCTAAAGTGTTTGCTATTGTAGCAGGATCTAAGAGCTCAAATTGACCAGTTTCTTGTGTCTCTTGAATTATTTCAGTTGAATCTTTCAAGTTTTCTTCGATATTAATTTCTTTGTAATAATCATTATTCTCTTTGAGATATTGCAGGGCTTCTCTAACGTTATGTAAATCTACCAGTTGTTGCCAAATTTTTTTGTCTTTTGTAGGTACTCCATTTACCAAGATAATTAAAGATTGTTGCATTGGACGTTGCATTCCTAGAGTGTGCACATTTTATTTTAGATCTAATGGTAAATACACTACTTTTCCACGAATACCTTTCACTGATTCAGAGGGAGGTAATTTTACAGTTTTTGGTTGAAGGCAAATTATTGCTTGAAATGGATGAACTGTTTGAATTATGATGCTCTCATATAAATTAAGTTGTTGAAGGAGTTTTGGTAGTGGATGTAATTCCAATTTATTTGAGATAGCACGTGAAGGAGTTTGGTTGTTGTCAAGTTTAGTAGTGCAGTAACTGCAAAGTATTATGGGGTCAGTTATTTCGTATTTGTTTTCTGCTATAAGGTAGAGAGCTAATTCAAACCATTTAGAATCTTCATTGTCTTCTATTTTGTATGAAAGGTCTATAGTTTTTGTGTTACTTTTATAACACGTTCTGCAGCAACATACACACACGTGGTTTGGTACTTCAGGTGAAGTGCTTTGAAATGTTAGTATTTCTTTTTTGTATGTGTGTAGTGAAAGGTTGCCATGTGCAGATTTGTTACGAAGTGGTTGACAGCTATTTCATCTTGTAAGTGGGTTTCATTTCCAAAATATTTTTTCTGTATATACTCGATTTCTTCTAGTAGGTCTTTTGGTGTACCATGTAGAAGAATGTTATTTAAATTGGCTAGTGCTAAAGCAGGACTTTTTGCATAATACAGTTTATAAACTAGATTTCTTATACTTGCATGATGTGTTGATATCCTTTTGATAGCTCCTGATATGCAGGCCAACAAATGTCCTTGCAGTCCTGTGTGCTTGCGTACTGGACAAGCATCCATACTTTGCAGTATTTTAATTTTGATTTTGTCTTTGCTTTTCACATATTGATTGAGAAATAGGCGTAAAGATTGGAACATTTTTTTGGGAATGTTACACATTGACGTGCATGGCCATGTGTAAATTAGATGTTCTGATTCAGTCGAATGGAGGGGTAAATCTAAGTTTTCAGGGCATATTTTTGTAAGGAGTACTTCTTGTTGCATTATGGTATTATTAACGTTTTCATAACCTCGACCACTGCTATGTATGGCAATTGTATTTGTTTGCTTTTGTTTGTACGCTTCTTCATTAAAGTATGGTTCTGTGCTTGTAGTGTGACTCCATTCACCTCCACAGATATTTAAGAAGTTATTTCTGTTCACATTTCGTTTATTGAGAAGTCTTTTTTGAAGTTTAGTTATTAGTTTTGTTAGTGGTTTAATTTTGTTTAACACAACAATAAATAAGTTTCTTTTGAGAAGAATTGCACTGTCTATCAACACTTCTAAGATTACTTTCCTACGATAGGTTTGAAGTGTTGAATCTGGTTTCTCTCCTGTTATTATCAGATTTTGAAGGACTTTGTGACAGAACATTTTGGCTAATATACTTTTCTTGGTATGCTTACTTTGTACTATATGAAGATTTATAGAAGACGTTTTATTTGTAGTGATAGTTGATTTTCTGTTAATAGTTTTTTGGGTTGTTTTACTTTGTGATAGAGGAGGCAAAGTTTTTGCACTAGAAACTTCTTCTGTTTCACAACATGACTGTATTAGCTGTTGTGTTTCAACGTTTTTTTA
This sequence comes from Ambystoma mexicanum, assembly GCF_040938575.1. Classification (NCBI taxonomy): domain Eukaryota; kingdom Metazoa; phylum Chordata; class Amphibia; order Caudata; family Ambystomatidae; genus Ambystoma; species Ambystoma mexicanum. Next base: position 541,961,141 of record NC_090937.1, read on the forward strand.
CAAATTCTGCTATAGATGGGTGTTTATGTTGGAGACTTTTCTGTAGAGTCTGTTGAAAAAAATACAGAAGGTATGGGTTGGGGTTTTCTGCAATGCATGTGTGTTGTGTGCATGATTGTTTGAGTAAGATGATAAAGATGTATGTAATGGTGTGTGATTGTTAATTGGGAAGTTGAACTACCAGGGATGGGTATTCTTCAATTAATGTGTTACTAAACTGGGGTTCAGATGACAGAAAATAGTAAGCCGGTGGTGTGGAGAAGAATAAATAATATAGGTAAAGCTATACAATTAAAACAGTAGTTTGTTCTACATCTACATTCTAGCGGCTGAGTTGGGTAATTTGTGTGCCGAAAAATAGGAATTTGAGGGCCATTCTGACAGGAGATCACTGTTTAAGACGGGGGGGATTTTTGGTCAGAATGGTGCAGAATCTCTATTTTTAGGCACAGAAATACCATGAATGCACCGTACAGTGCGTGTGAGTTATAAATCAAATATTATGGTAACAATCTACTTACTTTTTTTTCAAAAATGAGTAGTTTGCTCCTTAGTTGTTCTTTGTTAATCAAAATCGGCTGCTTCTACTCAGGAGAATGGGCTTCACTGCAATTGTAAAAGAAAGAAATTAGTAATTTGGTTGCTATATAGCACTGTTTTCATTTTAGACATAGATTTTTTTAAATTGAAATGCTCAGCGCCTTCCTGAAAACCTTCAAAACTATATTATGACTAAGAGTAGGAAAGAAAATATCTTTACTTTGGTTTGTGGAATTCATAATCTACCAACGTATACCACTATTCTTGTAACTAAGCTTTTCCACGTAATAGTGAGTCATTGTCATAGCCTGCTTTTGCACATAACAGTGAGTGAATGTCATAGTCTGCTTGTCCTATATAAATGTATGTAAGTACATATATAAACGAAAAAAATTAAAACCAATTATGTGTTTGTACAAATATTATTGTTTGCGATTTGATCATAGAGTGTGTATGTTATTTTGTGTGATTATATGTCGTGTATATATTTTATTTAAAAAATGTTAGTTTAATAGTATTTGCATGTGTGTGTGTGTGTATGAAGAAATTAAACGATATAAAGGTTTGTAAGTGATAGGTCATTTTAGGACAATGAAACAATGATCGTCCTTCATTTTTCAGATTATAGAAGGTAAAAGTCGGTTAGAAAATGTGTTCATGTACTGTGTAGAAAATATGCATACCTGTACTTTCTGTTCATGTATATGGATATGGACCAAGCTGCAAGTAGAAATATTGGAGATTTGTATAGTATTTCTCGTAGATCGTGGTTGTCAATGGTATGAGACTTGTACTCCGAGAGATACACCGTACATTTGTAGTGCTGCTCTATGATGACGCAGTTACATGTAGATTTATTGGATTTGATTGGTGGATGGTCATGTGATTGCTTAGCTACATCCAATGAGGGAATGGCACAGAGAGTGAAATCGAAAGGGTAGAAGGGCTGTACATGTTACGATACTTTCGTGGACATGGCGGTAGTTCTAGGACACCGTGTATTACATCCGGGAAATTTGGGGAGGGGAGGTATGGAAATGAGATTGGATGAAGCAAGGGATTGGTCAGTAAAGTTTAGTGAGTGTGTTGTGCTAGGAGAAGTTTTCTCAGATATTGTTTTTGGAGAGAGAAGAGCAGATAGCTTTGGCTGAGTGTTTCAAAACTCAGATTGTATGGATTTTGGGAGACTCGTGGATTCATTGGTTGAAGGTGCATGCAGAAAGCTGTGGAGTATCTATAGATCTTGGATTCCCTCATGTGGAAGTGCACTGGCATGGAGTGCGTGGAATGAAGTGGTTGGACTTGCTACCTCTCTGTGCAACTTTGAAGATAGAGGAACATCCAGACATAATTGTAATTCATTGTGGAGGGAATAGTTTAGGACATGTGTCTGGAATTTCTTTGCAATTTGCAATGATAGAAGGACTTCAGAAGATAATGGACATGTTTCCAAACTCTAAAATAATTTTTTCACGGATTGCGCAGAGACAAGTGTGGCTTCGTTATTTCTCATGTGGTCCACAAATGGAGAAAGCAAGGCGTAATGTTAATAAGGCTGTTTGTGCCTTTCTAAGAGATTTTGGCATGTCCTCTTTTAACAATGAAAATATTTAGTTTCGTAGTACATACATTTTTCGCAAAGATGGAGTCCATCTTACTTATGCTGGCAATCAGATTTTTCTGAGAAATGTACAAAATGCATTGCGACCTTTTTTAGAAATACAGCATTCGTTTTGAAGTACGTTTTACGTAGTTAAAATGTTTTACATTCAAACACCTCCCAAAGGCTCTTTTCAGAGCCACCACTTCCTGTTAGAGAAAAATGCATTGGTTTCAATAGGGTAGCAATGCAATTGTTTTTCTGTTCGCGGACCGTCCGCGGACTTTCACAAAATGGAAATGGCTATGCTTTATGTATCGTCACTTCTATTTTTTAACTGTGAAAGGCGGCTCTGAAAGGAGCCTTATTTTTTTTTTTGATTTTTGTTATTTTGTATTTTTTTTGTTCTTTTTTATACACGACACACTAGGAGAGGAGGGAAAGGAGGGTAAAGGGAGGGGGACACCAACCACAGGGATAAGAAAGGGCGAGCTGAGAGAGGAAGATGTAGAGTGGGTTTTATTTGGGTAGTGAGCAGGTCTTCTGGTGCTCTGAGACGATTGTCTCAAAAGCACTCCGAAGTCGTTCCCCCATGCAGAGTACTGTGTTACAGTACATACATACAACTGTGACCCTCGAAAGGTAAGGGTCATCAGAATTCTGTATGGCCTGTGAGGCAGCTTGAGGAAGACGCTGTCCCACAGAGGTGTTCCTTGTGGTGACAGGATCAGGAACGGGGGATGAAGTAGAGGCAATCAACCTACTAAGCTTCTCGCAAGGTACAACCTTGCGAATGGCCCCAGTGTGGAATGATCGCAGGTGTCGCTTCATGGTAGTGGTCCCAAAGCTATACGAACCATGCTTCCCGCGACTGAGTACCATTTTGCACTCATTACAGGTGACACGGTTCGCATGAGACTGAGGACCGTTTCCATGATTGGTAAACAACCACCACACCCAAGATTCACGCCGAGGGCGGGTAGTAGGGATTTCCTCTACCTCATTCTCGTCATCCTCTTCTTCCTCCTCTGTATCCTCACTCCTGTTCCCCTATTCAGGCCCTTGGGGAAATGGTGGTGGTGGAGGGGGTGGGGGTGGTGCTGAGGCAGATGTAGCACCATGTGGTAATAGTCGAGCCATGGATGTCATAGGCTTGGAGATGGAAATCTCAAAATCTGCAAAGTATGCAGCAAAATGCCGTGTGCTCTGTTGAATAGTCAGAAACACAATGAGAATGCGCTCTAGGGCGTGGTCTTATATCGGGGTGCTTGTGCGCGGGTCGCGGACATGCGCGCCGTCCGCAAGACAGATCGAATATCAAAAAAGGTTCAAAAAGTCACAAAAACTATGTGGGAGGTTAAGATTAGTATGTGGGATTTGTGGTATGGTGATTTTTTCATGAGAAATATTGTGGATTACTTGGAAATGTACTTTTAAACTGGTCGGGGACATGAACAGTGTCCGCATTTAGAGCATGAGATGAGCGTGGGCGCGGTCACATGATTGTTTTGTGAGCATGTTCGCTAAGGTAGCGGTCATCTGCAGGACACCCAATGTACGGACATTGTTTTGCGCATGCGTGTTGATGTTCTGCGGACAGTGTTCGGGTCCTGAACTAATTAAAAGTGTGTCACATGTAAAACGAACAGTTACGGACAGCCGTTTGTTCTTAGCACAGTTTAATTTATTTGCTAACAATACGGACAGACATAGCGTTTCAAGCACACCTCCATTTTCGTTCATTTACGAACAATTCAGGACACCACCAGTGTTCTTAGAACAGTTTCTATTTGCTATCAAACACTACAAATAGGCATAGTGTTCTTAAGGACACCTCCATTTTCGTTAATTTACAACCATTTCAGGACACTACGAGTGTTCTTAGAACATTTTCAACTTGCATGAGAACATTACGGACAGATGTAGTGTCTTCAGGACAGTCACATTTTCGTTTCTTTATGAACATTTCCGAACAACCGCGGTGTCCGTGGACACCTAAATTGGTTTTATCACAAGGAACTGAAAGTAATTACAACACAATATAAGAAAAGTAACTTTATTTCATATAAATATACAATTATGACTGGGAAGGTGGGGCAGAAACGGAAACATAAACAGGAGAATTGGGGATTTCTAGATAACTGGGATCAGGTGAAGAATGGAAGGAAAGCTCATCGAAACGCTTTGGTCCATAGACAGGGTTTGGGGTTAACTGCGTGGGATAGGGTGAGGGGGGACAAGTGCAGGTTGGACAATGGTGTGCTGTTGGGGGTTTCACATAATTTTCCACAAAGTTTTTCAAATCCATAAAATTTTGCATAAGGTCGTCCATTTTTTGATTAATCTGCTGTAGAGTGATATCCTCTGATTGTTGTTGTGAGATGCTTGGAATTTTTGTATGGTCTGTAATAAAGAAAATGTATATGTTAAATGTATACAGAATAATATTTATTAATTGGTTAATATAGTAAAGGTGGACTATTTTCTAACATTTCCTCTTGTGTGAAATGCTCCTCTAGCCAGTGATGTCATCAATGACATTTGTGATGTCATCTTTGATGTCCTGGGTGTTAGTTTTAGCAGTGCACGGTGGCGGCGTGAGTTATGGTTACTTATCTTACCATAACTGCCGAATTTCAGGGGTTTTTTGGTTTTACTTTGAACCATAACATCCCTTTAACAACATTTTCTCACTGAATTTCATAGGTTTTTAGTAGCGCAACTTAACCATAACGTCCCTTAAACAAAGTTTTTTTACTGAATTTCATAGGTTTTTAGTAGCACAACTTAACCATAACGTCCCTTTAACAACGTTTTTTTACTGAATATAATATATAGGTCTTCTCAAAATGGAACATGAATATGTTTGCATAAATGGGAGCCACAGATGAGCCCATTGAGTTCCCAGAGATTTGTAAATAGAATGTTCCTTCATATCAGAAGTAGTTGTTATATAAAATTACATGTATGAGTTCTATTCCAAAGACTTTGTGAATGTGTACCTCTACATATTGTAGCAGCAGCCATTCCATCACCTCAATGCCTTCCCCATAAGGGATGGAGGTGTAGAGATGCTCACGTCCAATGAGAAAAATATGAATACTGTGTCAATTGCAATTCTCCCAACAGTCCCAAGAAGTGAGCTGTATCCTTAAGGTATGTGGTTATTTGTTGTAAAAGTGGTTATAATGTTGTATCCAGATAGATGGCCATGGGGTCGAAGAGACTCTCCGTCTCTGCTACAATTGGTCTGAATGGTGAGTTCACTGGGGCTTTATAAATCTTCGGAAGGGTATAGAATACCAGGATGATGGCATGTTTTTGAACAAGACAATCTGCTGTTTTTGTGTTTATGCTAGCCATGTTGTTAGCTTAAAGTATAGTTTCTACTATGAGTTTTTTAAATTAGGTTTATGGGATCTTGTTCCAATACTAAATAGGTCCTTTGATCCTGTAATAATCTCATACAACCCTGATGGTACAGCTGCGTGTCCATTATAACCTGCATTCCTCCTTTTTCTGCTGGCTTCTTAGCAATTGTGGTATCTTCTGCTAGCTCCTTAAGGATACCTAGTTGATGTGTTCTCAAGTTTCCTCTTGTATGTGGGCTATAATTGATCTTCTTTCAATCTTTTGCAGTCTTCATTTTAAACATGTCAATCACAGGGTGTTAACCTGTGGATGAAATAAGCTTTTTTATTTTGGAAGTCAAAGGCTCTCGATCTTTTCTGTGTGTCTGGTACTGTCTCAAAGAATACTTTGAGTTACATTTTCCTCACAAGTTTGAACAAACGTATTTCTTCTTCAAAATTGGAACTGTTGTTTACTGGAGTGAAAGAAAGACCCAGATTCAAAGCGTCCATCTGTGTTTTGTTAAATTGTTTGGATGAAATATTCATTACTATTGCTTTATCTATGTGTTCCTTGTCCTGGCTTTTCTTCTGCCATCTTCTGGTTTTCACATGCCAAAAAAGGAATTTATTCTCTGCTGGAGAGTGCCGTACTTCCACTTACCCATCCCTCTAGTGTCTCACCTGTGCCGGTCACAATGGTATTTGTTGTGATTGCAATGTTCTCACTATCCCCACTGGTTACATCACTGCAGTCTGTATTGCCAGTCAGTGTTGTAAGTCTCTGTGGTTTTGGTTGTCTGTTCTGTTAGATCCTGGCCTGTTGTTGTTGTAAAACTCTTGCCAAGTATAGACTATGTCACAGGCATAGTCAAAACTATCCCTTCGACATTTTTCTCTGCTCTATATCTTTGCAGTAGCAATCCAATTTTTGATCAGTTTCTTCTAATATTTTGGTAATATCTTCTCAAGACTGTAATGTCACAGTTGTTCCTTAATTTCATCTATTTCTTGATGGATACTGGTGAGTGTTTTTGACAATTCTTCAATGTTGAGTAATATCAATTCTAATGAGTACTTTTCGAGGATTTGCTCCCATTTTTTTTTTTTTACAAATTCCAGGTTTTCAATACAGAGAGTTGGTCGTAGATATACCCTTAATCCCTGAGGGATTCTTTGCACTTTATTGTATTGGGGTGTTATGCTCTGCAAGGTTGTTAAGTGACTGCTGGTGGTCAAACCTGGACATCCTAAGAGTGCAGGACAGCTGCCCCAAGTAAAGACACTATCCAGAGAGCGCAGGTAAGGAGTGCAAACGAGGGGCGAGGGGAGAACACGGACAATGCCATTACACATCATTATATTGAATATCTGATCACTGAAACCTGAACTGCCTCTAGCACTAGCATGGTGACGATAGCAGTTGCCACAGATCTGTTGTGGCCTCCCGTCTCACCCTCGCCCCTACATTTTCTACCCTGAACCCTCCCGCTTTCACCAAGGAGGAAATTCCTATCTGTAAAATGGTTGCTAGCGGACCAACTTCGCCCAGACGATGTCACAGGTGAGGACAAACCCAGATCCCACAGCCCCCCAACGATAATAGGGGAGATCTATAATCTGATGAGGGTAATTCATGAATTCCTGGGATCAGCCATGGAGGAAAAGGCAATGGTTAACCAGGAACACCATTGCCAGGGGCACATTTTGACGAGAGTACTATTAAATGCAGGTGATGGTCCCCCAGAAGAAAGCCCGGCCACAAGTGCAGAACAGGAAGGGGGTAACCACAAATAAAGTCCCTCTGGGGTTATGTGACCTAATTTCAACTCCTATGGTTGTCACCACACTCTTTGCTATTTTACCTACAAAACTTGATCCTAAACCATGGCCTCAGATGAGCTACCCTGGGGCTTAGAGGACAAACCCCAGGCAAAGAACAACTGTCCCACCCCTATTGTATCTTCAACACCTGTGGCACCGGCTAATTTTAACATGGAACTGCCGAATGCAGCCAGCTCAGCAAAAGGAAGACCCAACTTCCCGCCGACAGGGCCACAGAAATGGGGAACTGCTGTCCCAATGATAACCTCCCCAGAATCATCAGGAATTAATGCCTGCAATCTACTTGATGTGGGAGGTCAATGCATTAAAAATAGTAATTTGCTGGAAAGTAAACCCCTTACCATACGTCCACTTGTAACACCTCCCACCCCCACCCCGACCCTTGACTGGGATTATACATTATGTGGCTGTTACTGTTCCCCAGTCTTTTCAGAACTGGTGGCCCTCAAACAACTTGTATTGTTCATCCTAGAAAAGGCCGGGGACATTAGAAGAGGTAACCCAGGGGTCCACAGGTTAAGCGACCAGCTCAATACTAAGGGGCTCCAACCAGGGACAAGGAAATCCTGTATGACCCCTCCAATTGACAAAATCCAGCACGCCCTAAGCGCCCCCATGGCACCCACGTGTGTGCTATTGACGAAAGGGCCTGGCGGTCAATCCGGAGCTGGCATTAGCCCGATCCCTACCGATGACCAGATAGATCCGTCCAAAATCTCTTTGCGGGGTGACCCTGGCGTTCCTGCACAGGAGGGCATGAATGTTGTGCGAGGGGGTAAGCTATGGGGGGGCATGTGATTTGGTTAATAGAAAGATCACTGGCCCACCATTCTGCATGGTACCAAATTCAGAGGCCCTATATCTACAAACCCCCCAGCACCAAGACCCGGAGTATAGAAGTCCATGGAGGCCACAAAGATCACGGGTAGTCTACATGCACAGGGTCCCCAAATGCTCTGTCATCAAGCCTGAAACAAGAGCCACTATCATAAACAAGCGTATCCACTGGTAGCGGACAGTGGACGGGTGCCGGTCACTGATAAGGGAGGACATTCTCAGGTGCAAAAGACTACCGAACATTGCTGGAAGCCCGTATGACAATATCCACATAGAACTAAATGACTCTAACTTGGCTAATGGCTTGTTGGAAATTGATATCCGGTGGGGCACAATGCCCAGCAACTCTATTGCCATTAGCACCCTCCCCTCCTGCAAAGGCTCCTATCCTATGGGAATTTTGCCGGTTCCAGGTGTTAAAATCATGGCAAAAATGGCTGTGAACACAAAATATTGCAGCAAAAAGGCCGTGGTTTTGCCACCACAATCCATGTAAATGGGAGCGGGGGACACGCCTGCAACCCCTGCTCCCCTTAAATGGTGTAATGGGGTACACCTTTAACGGGTCAAACCAATAGAATTTTTGCTGCCATTTTTTGTTCTGGCGACATTTTTGCCGTGATTTTATCACTGCATACCATTTTGCCCATAGTGGGACCTGGTCCGAAGTCACCCATAATTACCGGAGCCGATCTAGTTGAATTTGGGCCAAGATCTGAGGGGTTATGGACTGGAAGTGGGAACTCCCAGTAGTTAATGTTTGTTTTGAGACTGTTTATGATGTATAATTTGTGTTTTGCAACTTTTAAGGCACCCAGCCGAAATAAAGTTAATGATGTTCATGATATTGGGCCAATGTTGTTGCAAGGAGTTTTGGGGATTTTCCCCTTATTTATTTATTCACATTTATAGAGCGCGCAGCAGCCCATAAGCATTGTGGCGCTGTTACAGACAAAAATCTTAGTTAAATAGTACAGTGGATATTTACAATGGGAAAACAATATTGCTAGTGCAGATGAGGGAAAGGGGAATGTGAGACAGGGGGTGGAGGTGTTTTCAGTTGAAGAGTGTGGTTTTTAGCATTTTCCGGAAGGCTGTGAGGGAGGTCTCAGATCTGAGAGCAGTGGGTAGGGCATTCCAGAGTTTGGGGGCTATGTATGGGAATCAAATCCCACCTTATTTGGCCCGGTTAATGTGAGGGATGTGTATTTAGTTACAGTAGCAGGTTCTTGTGCGGTGTGAGGAGGTAGTTCTTGCAATAGTCTCTGATAGGTACGTCAGGACTGAGAAGGTTAAGCACTTGTGCGTGAGAGTGAGGATTTTGAAAATGATGCAATCTGTTACGGGAAGCCAGTGTGCTACCTGCCTCGCTTTTGTGATATGGGGCCTCATTACACAGTAGGCGTTAGGGATTTAACGTTACCGGTAATGGAATACCGGTAACGTTAAATGTCCATGCAGATTACGACCCGGCTCACTGCCATTAGCGGCACCGCTAAGTACGGTGCCACTAATAGTGGTCAGTCCGCGTGCGCGCGACCCTCCATCCCGTAAATAACGACATGCCGCCAATAGCGCATCATCAGAAGGCAAGTGTACATGCCAATAGCGGCATGGTAAATCCCCCAAAACCCCTTACCGGCATGGCGCTAATACTGCCATCGCGAACCACCCGTTAAAAGAACTGTACAGTGTTACCACCTGCCACAGGTGGCCAAAATCAGCACAGGTGGAGGCAATGGAGACTGTGGCTGCTCAAAAGAAGCACACCACACCCCTTCCCACACCACTTCCCACACCAAGATGGTTCCAATACTGGCAGCATTACATGGCCTGGAGGACCTGATTGTAGCGCAGCTGCAACAACAACAGGCAGCACAGAGGAGACACAGGATGAGGAGGAGGAGGGCAAGACAGGCACAGCAAGCACCACCACGGCACCTAATCATACCACAGAGGCACCCACCAATTCCCAGGATCAGAGCCAGTCCATTTAACCTAACACCTGAGCAGATACACACCCTGTAAAGTCTGGACCGGGATACCATCACCAGCATCATGGACATGATACACGACGACATTGTGAGCCTCATAGACATCAGAACTGCCATCCCCCCTCTACTGAAGGTGGTGACTGTGCTCCACTTCCTGGCCACAGGCACCTACCAGCATACAGTGGGGCAGATGCATGGCATCTCCCAACCAGTATTCTCACGCACACTGAACCAGGTACTCGATGCCCTCCTGAAGCATGCACCCAAACACATATTCATGCCACAGACTGGCCAGGAGATTTCAAACACCAAAGATGGCTTCTATTCACTGGCAGGCATCCCAAGTTGCATCGGGGCCATCGACTGTACACATGTGGAATTGGTCGTCCCACATCACAATGAAGTAGTGTACCGAAACAGGAAGCAATTCCACTCCATCAATGTCCAAATGGTATGTGACGCCAACAAGATAATCACACATTGCTGTGCCCGATTTCCCGGATCTACCCATGATTCCATGGTCCTGCGGAACTCAACTATCCCCCGCTACATGGAGCGAGAAACGGGACAACGTTCGTGGCTACTTGGTGAGTAGCAGGCCAAGCACATGGCAGTGTGATTGGGGGGGAGAGATAGATACTCCAACTGGGTGTGCTTGGGGGGGGAGATAGATACTCCAACTGGGTGTGCTTGGCGGGGGAGAGATAGAGACTCCAACTGGGTGTGCTTGGGGGGAGAGATAGATACTCCAACTGGGTGTAGCCTGTAGTCCGTCGTCCAAATGCACATACAGATGTACGCCAATGTCCATCTGGGAGGGCCGCAACGTACTTGAGATGAACGGACATGCAAGTATATGCTACACAACACAGATGACAATCCAAGTCTAGAAACATCAATCAATCCACATCCACATTGCACAACATTCCACGCCACAAAATACACAAATGTCATCCATGCCGTCAACATAGTCACGCAAAATTCGTCCAGCACGACATCAATAATGCATTGTGCCCTTCAATGCATGCTAAGGGATACCCCCCAGCCATAGCAATGCACCACGAACCCATAGCACCACTGAAGTGATGCCTCTCAGCATGGCAACATCAATGTTGGAAGGGCAGTACACCACTAGTGTGGTACCAAATTTGCCTGGGCACAGGGACACCTAAGACCTGGCCTCACCCAGGACATGTCAATTACTGTTGGAGGCATCAATGGGGCATGTCTATTTGCAGGGTTGAGCTCACCTTTGCACATTGCAGTTACACAGACCATTTGCATGTATGCTGTTAAGTGTGTACTTGAATCTCAATGCCAAGTCAATGTTTGTGATATCAACCGGCTACACTTGTGGCGAAAAGTAACAGGACCCCATTACTTCCCCTATATAGGTGATGCCAGCTATCCCCTGAAGAGGTGGCTCCTCACATCTGTTCGGAACCCACAGAACAGGCACTAAGAGGAATACAATCGTGCACATACCTGTACCCGCATCATGATCAAGCAGACTTTTGGACTTTTGAAGTCACGGTTTAGGTGCATTAGCAGGTCTGGTGGCGCTCTCCTGTATGGCCATGAGAAGGTGGCCAAGATCACCATGGCATGTGTCATGCTGCTCAATAAGTGTAGCAGACGGAATGTGCCACTGCCCCCTGACATTGAAATAGAAGCACCTGATGAGGATGATGATGGTGATGAGGATGGAGGTGAAGGGGATGCAGGTCATGCAAGAGGGGATGGCCAGGAGGGAAGTGCTGTGAGACAGCATCTGGTCAACCAAATCTTCTGAGCAACATGTTCTCGACTGTCACCTGGATATGGCTAGTGATGCACTGGTGTCTGTTTGTTAGCTCACAATGGACCCTGGCGTCAATAAATTACACATACACAATGAGAAAGTCCAGGCCTGTGTTTTGCTCAAACACCAGTGTATTTATGAGCTTAAACAGGAAAATGTGCATGTCCCCGAACATCCCACCACCCTACCCCCACCCCCCACAACTGTCCCATCACACCCTTCCCCCCACCCCACAACAGTCCCATCACACCCTTCACCCCACCCCCCACAACTGTCCCATCACACCCTTCCCCCACCCCCCACAACAGTCCCATCACACCCTTCCCCCCACCCCCCACAACAGTCCCTCATGTGTCTTCCACAATGTTTGCGTCCAGGCATGCCCACGGAAGCATGGACATTCACTCCCTATTGGTCATTGCCAAAACCAGCATGTGGAGGCTGCCTAGAGGTGCGCCTGGTGGTGCGTGCAGAGTGTCGGAGTGGGCTTGTCTGCTGCGAACTGTCGGACGAAGAAGTGGCAGACTGTCCTGGTGCTGGTGCTGGTGGGAATTGCCGGTCCATTGCGTCCGCAATACGTGTGAGCACCTCCCGAACTCGGATGAGCTCCCCACAAAGCCTGTCTGTGCATGCCACCATCCCCTCCCTGGACTGCCTGGATGTCTCCCCAATCTCCGCCCTGAGACCGGCAGCCTCCTCCACATGCTGACCAACCAGCACAGTGAGACCCTGTTGCCGCTGGCTGATGCTGGCCAGGTCAAGGGCAGTGTCGGGCTGTGGTGGTGTGGCTGCTGTGCATTGTGATGCTGGCAGGTGTACAGATGGAGGCACCGGGGGGCTACTGAAGGCTCCCATGGTCTTGTCACCAGTGACGTTGGAGCCAGGTGTGTGCTGGGGTGATGGCTCTGGGGTTCCAGGGGGGCTTGGGGTGTGCATGCCCAGGTCGAATTCTGTTGGGTCCTCCACATTAGATAATGGTGCAGTGGCTGCCGCCTCTCCTGCCGAACTAGCTGCAGCTGAGGGTGGTCCCTCGGTGGCTGTGATTGCTGGTGGTGAGTGAACCTCTGGAGGTGGGGCAGTTGGGTTTGGTGTGACCTTGGCAGTGGCGCTCGACCGATGTTTGAGACTCTGCAAATGGAGGCTTGTGCCTTTTCCCCTTGATGTCGTGGGGGTGTCCTCGGTCGACTGTGGCCTTTTTTTCTTCTGCGCAGGGGGTGCCTGGGATGCATCCTCACTGTCTGTATTTGACCCTGTCGGGGACAAGAAGGGGGATGGCATTGCTTACAGTTCAATGTACTTAATGCAGGATACATCATCAATGCAGTTGTGGGCATTTGGACTTCATTGTGAAGGATGCAGGTGATGTGTCAGTTCAGTGGCTCATCCATGCAGTGTTGTGTGTGGCACTTGACTCTGTTGATGTCTATGTCTATGTGTTTATAACGTGCCGACAGCCCGCGGGCATCAGGGCGCGGAGAACACCTAAGAAGAAAGTGGCATGTTGAAAAACAGTAAGAACTGAAATCAGTTCAGGAAGGACGGGTGATCATATGTATACCAGTGGGAGACCCTGAAAAGTCCGGAGGCTATTGAAAAAGGTGGGTTTTCAGTAATTTCCTGAAATTGCCATAGTTTCCTTCTAATCTTAGATTCCCTGGGAGGTTGTTCCAAAAGTTGGCTGCTTTAAATGGAAAGGCTCTGCCCCACCCTGCTGCTCGTTTCACCCTGGGGATAACCAAGAGGCCTGTGTCGGCTGATCTCAGGTTTCTCCTAGGTATGTAGAGTGCACATTTCTCTTTGAAATATCTTGGCACCGTGCCATATAGGCATCTGTGGACAATCGTCATGGCCTTAAAGTAGACTCTTTCTTCAATTCTGAGCCAGTGATGATCTTTCCTTGCAGCTGATATGTGATTTCCAAATTTAATTTTCTTAACAATGCGAACGGCCTCATTTTGCATGACCTGGCAACGATGCAGTTCTTTCTTGGTGGCCCCTACCAATAGCGCGTTGCCGTAGTCGAGACGGGATAGTATGATCGCTCTTGCGATGTTTGCAGCGTTTGCTTCACTTATGTAAGGTCTAATGGCTCTCAACAAGCGCAAGTAATATGTGTGGTTTTTGTGTAGATAGTGTACTTGTGCTTCGGCCCCCACTGAGGCTTCTACCAACATCCCAAGTTTTTTGACTTGGGGTAAGACTGGGATTTTGGCTTCTTTTATTCTGAAATCCCTATATTGATCTCCTAGTTTGGATCTCGCATGCTGAGCTCCAAAGATCATGATCTCAGTCTTGCTATTGTTGAGGCACATCCAATGCTTTGGCATTCAGATGTCAATGATTTTATAGACTTCTTCTACTTTCGCACTATCTAGAATATAATCTCCCGTCATTTCAAAAACCAGTGCATGTGTGTGTGTTTGGGTCTGGTACTGACATGGGCAGGGTGGGATGCATGTGTGGATGTTTGGCCATCCATGAGGTGATTCTGGGCTGACATTTGTGGGGACCAGTAGATTCACATTGCATGCTTTCATCAGTACACTTACCTCCATCCGAAGTGTTTGCCACGCCATGCTCCATCCTCCCGACATTCAACTCCGATGAGGATGGCGCATGTCTCCTTCCATTCCTTTAGTTTAATTGGCGACCCAGATCCACCTGCAGTGGCAATGTTATGATTTTCTGCCAGGATTATTCTGACCCAGAGTCTCAGGTCATCCCATCTTTTCCGGCACTCACGTACATTGCGGGTGCTGGTGCCCACAGCACTTACTTTCAGTGCCACCACGGCCCAGATAGCCTTTTTTTTAAGGAGTGTCTCCCGCCGCATGTCGTTTGTGAAGACCACTGCAGCATTGTCAGATAAGGTCTGGGTCAGCATAAGTAGCTCCTCAGTCGAAAACTTTTCTTTCCGCTAGCGGTCAGTTGTTTTTTTAAGGGTGTTCCAGGAAATCTCCAACAGCAAAGTACTACAAGCAGGTCCAGGGGGCAGAGGAAGGCAATGGATTGTGTTTTTAAAGATGGCCGCCGTGCTCTTTCCCGTTCCTGTGCGATGATGCTGTTTCCGGTTCCGCTATTTAACGGTCACCGCTATTAGCGGTGACCGCTATTTGCATGCTGCGTCAAGGCGGAGTTGCTATCTGCACTGTCGTCGAAGCCGGTAAGAGACTTTTGAGGAGTTTAGCGGCATGGCAGTAGGGGCATTACCGGCATGGCGCAATGCTCGTGTGTGCGTACTCGTAATGGTACGCTATTAGCGCCCTCCTGCGAGGGCGGACACGTTAAGGGCGCCATGCTGGTAATTTGCGATTTTTAGTGCGCAACGTGTAATGAGGCCCATGGTCTCTTTTGGGAATGCTCAGCGCTGCTCTTAGAGCATTATTTTGTGTGATTTGAAGTCTTTTTATATTTTTTTGCTGAGGTGCCGGCAAGGAGGGCATTGCAATAGTCTAGTTTTTAGTCCCAATGGTTGCTCTAGCTATTGACAGACAGTTAGGTTTGGACAGGTAGGGCTTTACTGGTTTATAAGTTTTGTGGTGTGAGCAGAGGCAGAGGCGATCGCTCTGACCTGCCTGGTCATGGATAAGATGGAATCTATGTAAACCGCTAAAGTCTTTACTGAGGAGGATATGGGGATGATGGTGTTATCTATGCTAAAGTTACAGTATTGGTTGCCCAGTCTGGCTAAGGTGGCTTTTGGGTCTGATAATGATGATCTCTGTCTTGTCTCTGTTAAAACAGAGGCAATTACCAGCCACCCATGCTTGGATGGTGGTATACACTTGATGCAGGTCTTCAACGTCTTGGTCATAGGAGCCTGAGAGTGGTAGGAGTACTTGTGTATCGTCAGCATAATTTGTGTATACTATGCCAAGTGCGTACAGTTTGTCGAAGAGCGGTTTCATGAACAGGTTGTAGAGCGTGGAGGCTGTGCAGAAGCCCTGGGGGACTCCACAGTGGATGGTGGTGGGGGATGCTCTCACCTGGTTTGAGAAGACCATCATAGATCTACTTTCCAGAAATTATGTAATCCAGGAGGAGGCTGCTTTTGAGAATTTAGAGGCTTGGGAGGGATGTGATGTGAGGATCCTGTGATCCACAAGATCGAAGGCAGCTGAGAGATCCGGGAGTAAGAGGAGTGCTGGCTTGCCTTTGTCCATGATTTGTGTTATTTGATTTTTAAGATCTACCAAGGTGATTTCGGTGCAGTGGCCCTTACGGAAACCAGATTGTCTTTTCCCAAGGATAGAGTTAGATTTAAGAAAGTGTTGAATCTGGTTGTGGGCCGCTTTATCCAAGATTTTTAGGTGGAACAGGATGGTGGTTATGGGCCGATAGTTATTGGGCCAGTCAGGGTCTAGAGTAGGTTGTTTTTAAGAGGGGGTGTACCCATGCTTCTTTGAGGCTTGCCGGAACGGTGCCTGTTTTGAATGATGCATTGATGAAGGCCGTTATGAGAGGGGCAAGAGAGTCGGCACATTCTTTGATGATGTTAGGTGGACAAATGTCACCTTTGCACATGGAGGGTTGAGGTGTTGAAGGAGGTTGATGACTTCTGGTTCTGTGATATCCCGGACGGAGAATAGCAATTTGTTGGAGTTCATGTTGATGGGGGCGGACTGTGGAGGCAGGTTATGGTGCGGTAGGGCTTTGTAGGACTCCTGGATTTTATTTTGGAGTAAATACATTTTACTGAGCACTGCAGTTCGTATACTTGAACACCAGGCTGCTTCTTTAGTGATTTCATCTGGGCTAGTGGGCAGGGAGATGAGTTCATTAAAATTGGCGAAAATGTCTTTGGATTGGGAGTTGGATTTGGCGATCTGTGTGTTGAAGGAGTTTGATTTAGCTTTAGTGATGGCTTCCTTGTACTGGTCGGAAATCTGTTGGTAGCTTTCCTTGGCCTGGTCACTTGGGTTGGCTTGCCAATTGTTTAGTGCCTCCTATTTTCTCAATCGTAGAACCTGCAATTTCTCAGTGAACCAGGAGTTAGAGTGCATGGATTTTTTCTCTTTTTTGCATTCGATCGGGGCTATGGCGTCAATAGCTTTAGTGAGGGTGTCCGTGTAAATGGCCGCCAAGATGTTTTGGTCATTAGAGAAGGGGGTGAGAGTTCAGGGACTTCCAGGACGGGACAAAGGTTTTCCTTATTGAGTTTTTTGGAGCTTCTTACCTGTGCACGAGGCGCATAAATGAGAGCGTTAGTGGCTGAGACTGTAGGGATAGTGAATTGAATACAGTTGTGCTCAGTCCACGGATATGCAACATTGGATGTGATGGTGGAAGAGCAGTTGTGATCGGCAACCCAATCCAGGGTGTGGCCTTTGGCGTGGGTTGGGCTAGTGACTTTCTGCGTGAAATCTTGGTCATTGAGTTCTTTGGCTAGGGCGGAGGCGACTTTATCTTTCGGATTGTTGAGACCTAAGTTCAAGTCACCAAGAAGAATGGTTTTAGTGGAGTTTTTGATATTGTCCCTAAGTAGGTGTATGAGGTGTCCTTGGAAGTCTGATGGTAGGTTAGGGGGCCGATATATGATCTGTATGTTAATTGTACAGTTGGGGGACATGGATAATTTAGCAGATAAGATGTCAGCATTGCCATCCCAGGGGCAACTATTTCATCTTAGAGATAGAGCCTCTTTAGAGATTAGATCTACTCCTCCTCCTAAATTGTCTATCCTGCCTGAGGATGGAATATCCAGGTGGTTGGGCTAGTGCAATGGACGGGCCAGATGCCTTGTGCAGCCACATTTCCGTTATGGCCAGTAGGTCAAGGTCCTGGCTAGTTAGAAGATGGTTGATTTCAAGGGTGTGAGCGGGGAGAGAGCGAGCGTTTGGGAATGCACATTTGAGGGGGGTGGTGTGCTTTTCCTCGCAGGGTGTGTGGGGGCAGGGCTTTGGTGTGAATGGTCATGCATGTGAAGGTAGTGAGGGAGGGTTTGGTGGCTGCAGTGGTAGACAGAAAAGGGGGTTCCATTGAGGAGATGCTGGTGTGGTGAGAGGTGTGTGTGGGAGATGAGCGAGTGCCCAGCCGAAGGTTCCTGATAGCTGTGAGAGTTTGGAGGCTAGGGAGTTGTAGAGGTGAGGTGCAAGCCCTGAGCCTCGTAACTCTAGCGGCTAGGTAGGCTGGATGAGACCCGGGGGATGAAGCAGTCACTGTCAAGACAGGGGGGCACCTGAAGGGGGCCATGTGTGAATCAGTGGCATGTGGTGAGTAGAACTTGGTAGTGGAGCTGCAATACAGAGGCAGTGCCCAGGAGGGGTGGGTTGGGTTAGCGATCATTAGCAGAGGAGGGGCTTTGTGGAGGAGGGCAGTCACTGTGGCTACAGTGAGGAGACAATTAGATGTAGTGAAGCTTGTGCTCGGGTGTGTAGAGCGGTGGGATGCCAGTATATGTGAGTGAAGGTGCCTGTGAGCTTTGAGCAGCATGGTCATGGGTGATCAGTAAGTAGACAGATGCCCTTGCACTGTGCAGATGTGATAGCAGTGGCAGGCACAGTAGCTCTCTCTAATTTCAAAATTAGTATGTCTAGGATTTCATCCGGAGGAGTCGCTCGATCTATGTCAGAGATTAGCCCTAACATTCTAGCGTCCTTATCCTCGCTAAATGCAATTGCTGATTTAGTGGTGAGTGCACTCATTTTTTAAATAAGACATACTCTGTAGGTGGGTACTAGTGTTCGGGATGCCTTGTCAGAATGCATATCCTAGCTGCCTGCCATGGCACGTTGTGGTGTGACCAGCCTGCCGGGGCATTTGTGCCCACAGACCACTGCCCTGTGTAGCAGGCATTCTGTAGATGCAACTCAAATTGTATACTGCATGGGGCAACACTAGATGAAGCATTGTATAAAGCATATAAAGGTGGGTCATCACGCCAATGTGGCCAGTCTGGTACTCTCCAATTGAAATGTTTGTAAACAGCCATTGCGAAATGTTATAGGCATGAATAATGTCAATGAGTGTACCTGTGTGCATTGCGTGTCATGTATGGGCATAGTTGAATTTCAAAATGTGCATCACAGTTCATATTAGAGTCACCAATCTGATATGAAAGGCCTGTATGTTTTCATCAGTTGATGCATCACAGACACATGCCTACTTCCACGCATCATTGGCCTTTCTGTGTACTTGTGACGTGCATACTTGTCCAGACATTTGTAATATGTGTCAAATGTAATGACATGCAGTTAAATCGCCCACTCAGATGTGGCATGAGGGCTCTGTTGCTCCTTGTGGCATGGGATATGTAGATGAGGAGGTGCTGGTTCTGGTTCTCAGTCCAAGCATGCCAGGTCATGAATATTGGCACATCATAGAGCTGGTGCAAGGGACTACCAAGTTGTGTCGTCACCTATGGCAAGGATGAATATAGTGAACAGCAAACACACACACAATGTGCAGTGCCAGTTCGCATTGGGTGAGATTACAGTGCTTGTTACATGACAGTGTAATACAAAGAGACAGTCAGTGACTGTCAGTCACTCACTTATGGCAGTCACCACCTGACACTTCATACGACAATGTCATGCGAATGGCACTGTCATCACACACAATGTGATTTTCCAATGCATATCCATGCATTGTGCTAAGGATACAGCAAGGAGATCACAGGCATGTGAATCCACACACAGGGTCCTGGTACAACTGGTGTCATCATCGATGTGACACCAGGCGGTAACAGTCATATGTGTAGTCACATTTTGGCAAAGCACATGGAGGCCTTCACTGAGAGGGTTGTGGGTTGGCCAGCACACATCATTGCTACACACATTCCACATCATTGATTGTACATGGACTACGCTCTACACAATGACAAAATGGACTGTGCTGTCCTGATCATGGTGCAGAGTCACATTTAGGTATAATATGGCAGTGGTTGGCATGTTGGGGGGGATGGTTAGGATGCCGATGGTGAGTGAATGCATTTTGGACATGTGTCGATGCATTCACTGGAGCACTTTGGCAAGAACATCACTGTTTGGCATCTCAGGCATGCATCATATGTGAAAACTGTGAGAAATGGATAAGCAGTCTACTTGTGTGATGTGCCATAATATGGTTATCAAGTGCACATTTGCAATCATGTAATGTCCATCCTATTTCGATATTGGTAGTATCTGTGGATTTGGGCGGCTAACTGAGGCCATGTGCTGGCCTTCAGCATTAAATTGTCCCATGAGCAGTGCTTGTTCCTGGGTTGTGTGTTGAAATGCTTGTTGCATGGCCCATCAGTCATTCTGTACACCACTTTTGTATGTCTAAGTGTCCACAAATGGCAGGGACAGGACTGGGGGTGTGGGGATGTTGCATGTCATCAAATGCCACACATCCGTGGATTACAGCTAACAGTGTGCATATCACGATATCAGATGTATGGTTGTCCAGCCAGTTTTTGTCTGTCTGCACTTTGATCTACATTTACATGTTTGCAAAAAAACACATGACTCAAACTGTCATTCTCTGTCCAAGTGCAAGTGATGATCAAGTGGATACATAGGAGGAGGCGGAAGAAGAGAAGCTGGTACGCCAGTCCACCGGTGGAGGCCATGGTGTCCTTCGCCAAGAAAATCCAGAGGTGCTACAGGTGATTATCAGTCGTGCTCCTGCCTCTTCTGACTCTGGTGATTCGGATGCAGAACCAGAAGTGGGTGACTAGCAAAGGGAGAAGGCGAGTGCCCCAATGGCAAGATGGGGCCTTTGAGTCTGCGTCGGTGCATCAGGCTTCACATGGCCAGTCAGTGGTGTGCCCCACGTCAGCAGTGGTTACGGCTGTAAGACACCCCTCCTATGATTTGGTGTAAGGTTCTAGGGCTGATGTCCAATGGAGGATTCAGACCTGCAGTCAATGACAGGGGCCCCACAGCAATGTGCCTGGCCCCTTAATTCACACCGTCATGGGCCCTGCACAAGTGATGGACGTGTGCATGCTGAAGAGACAGTGTGGGAGCAGCAAATGTTGCGTTCCGCCATCCGGCATGGTGATAAGTTGAGTCGTGTTGCAGAGGGCTTGGTTTGCGTGGCCGAGAACATGTCCACACCAGTGCCTTGGGATGCACAATGACTGCAAGTGATGGCTCCTCAAGCCGCTCCCACAGACTGGACATGGAGGCCAACATCAAGGCCAATGGGCTGATGTGAAGTGTCTGCAGGAGTCCCTACATGCAAATGCTAGGGGTCATAGAGAGGCCATGAGGCGTGAGATGTTGGCATGTCATAGATCCAATCGCAATAAGAAGGAGAGCTTGAGGGCTTCACTGCATGATGAATTCTCAGCCACAAGGACACAGCTCCATGAGGAGATAAATGCCTTGAGGCAGGCACTGTCCCTGCAACTTGATGAGTCACAGGTGAGTTCACACACAGATGCTGTGGCCATTTGGGATGAAATGCATTGTGACCTCCCCACCTTTAGGGTGCTGGTGCATGCATGCATATCACAGCTGGCCAATGAAGACCAGGCCTTGCCATTGTGTTGACTGGATCCACCGCAACCACCACAACTACCTGCAGATCCACCGCAGGATGACGGGACCAGCACACCCATGCTTCCTCAAGCATCTCTGCCCTGATATCCATGAGCCCATGGAGGGATTTTTAAAATTATATTTTGATGATTTTTGGGATTTTTGTGGTCCACTCATGTGGATATGGACACACACCCCCTCCCTGCCCACTCCAGGGTGGACATTTTCTTACCCCAAGGCCAGCATGGAAATTTATTTTTCTACGTAACCAGTGTGTTCTGATGTTTGGGTTTTTTGGCCCCTTGATAGGGATGGACACATTCATCTTATGTTTTCATATCCCAGTCCAGGATGGAGGCATGTGTTGTTTTTCATACACCTGTCCGAGATGGACTATTTCAATTTATTTTATCCTGACATTCAGAAATGTGTTGTTGCCTTCTCAAGAGAATAATGAGCGCAGTAGTGGAGATACAACCATGCACAGTGGTGTGAACTGCCCTGGTTGACTTGAGCACAACAGGCTGACGTGGAGGTTGCATGATTTGCCACTATGGCTGGTGACATAAAATGTCCCACGTTGTTGCAGTGATCCTGATGCATCTGGTGACTGCACTCCAAGAGCGGTCCACCCTGCACCCTTTCACCTCCCTAGTCCCCATGCCATCTGCCAAGCACTGGCCCTCAATTCACAAATGTGGAGGTACAGCTTGTGGTGGAGTTGATGAGGGAATCACATCAGGGCAGCTTTGTCAGCAGGTAAGGATCAGCACTGTCTCTCATGTTATATTTGTATTAGTGGTCACCACAGCCTTTGCATGCATTCTCACACATTTGATTTCTGGGGGTGTAATCAGTGAGTCATATTGAATGTCAGTGAAGATGTGTGTTTGTCCTCATGCATGTGTGTGCATGCACCTTTCCACATCAATGCGTGGGCATTGTTTCTGAGGTTGCACTTCCACAATTGACAGCCAAATAATGTGAATGTGAAGAACTTATCACACTATTAGCAGTGCTTGCCACATTCTTGATCTACATCCTTATTTATGCATTATCTGTGCATCTGGACTCAGTGCTTTTGGTTGTTCACCAGTTGTCTCTCTGACCGTTAGGATGTCTTATTACTGCCACCCTTCTCCTCGCCCCACTCCATGTGTCCTACGGGGCCTGCAGGTGTCCTTGCTGTCTACACTACTAATTGACCTGTGCCAGAGCCCACTCCACAAATCCGCTCACATGACCTGCCCTGCTAAATTCCACATCTTACACAGACATCCATTGTCAGGTCTACACATCCTCGCTGCTCCCCTTCATGGCCTTGCCTCTGGTAACACAGATCTGGCCATTTATCACCATTGATTCCACAGGACAACTTTGACCCACTTGGTGCATCTAGAGTTGTACTGGTTTATGCATGTGTACACCTGACAGACTTTACCTGTGTTCCCCAATAAAGTCACTTGTTTTTCATTGTTGTTTTCGGTATGTTCTCTCCACCTGAATGTATTACATGACCTTGTTTTTTAATTATTTTTATGACTGCACAGTGTGTGTGTACATTGTGGGCAGATGGGTGTGGTACATTGGCCACTCCACACAGTTTCTGTTAATCTGTTTTACCTGTAGGTGTTCCCAGTGCACCCTATGATCCGGGCACAATTACGGGGACAGTCTTGTCCAGGGTGTCTGGTCTGTTGGAGGATGAGACAACAGCTGGGCATTTTTGCGTGTCCATTTACTGTGGTGTCCAACAGGAGGGTGGGGGGTGATGGTTTTTGCAGGGTATGCAGATGTGTTTGAATTTACTTATTTGCGTGGAATTTGCAGACATGGGTGCCACTCTGGTTTAGATGCCATTGTGTGTTGAGCATGTTGTTTTTGTGATGAAGAGCTGGGGATTGCCCTTTCACAGATGGCCTCTGTTTCCCAGTCTGCCCTTCCCTCTCATCCACTAGTGTCGTTCCTCCTCCCCAACTTTTGCTATTTTTCAAGGGAGAAAAGTGTGAATGGTATGGGTTGGCTCTCTTAACTTCAGTTTCTCCAATAAAGCAACAAAGATGTAGCAACACATGAGCTTAATTTCAAATATGCTTTTATTGGCTTTTTCATTTTAGGGCACTCGGTCTAGGTGCAGTTGTCAGACCACATGGTCCACCCATTACAGGTCACATAACAATACCTTTCTTACTGCTTCCATCAACAGTTAACCACTGGTTCCATCTGACAGTGATGCTTATTTGATTTCTCAGGGTCACATGCTCCAAAAACTCTCCCGCGGCTGTTGTAGGCACCATGCACTTTATTATCTTTGTAGAGCTCTGGCTCGTGACAACACAATTCTGGTTCTTGTCAACACAAGGCTCTTTCACCTTCTCCAGATACTGTCCTGTGCCTGCTATAGCCGGCATGCACTTTATTATGCTTGCTTGTATTTCTCTGGTTCTTGCCAACACAACTCTGGTTCTTGCTAACCGAACTCTTGCTTTTGCCAACACAAGTCTCTTTCTGTTTGCCATGCCTGGGCCCCTCTGGACTTTGACTCACTATTACATTTCCATCTACGTACCTCTTTAGTACTTGCTTGACTAGGTCTTTACTTGTTTCACACACTTTACTCCTTGACTCTTGCTTCATGCAGTACTTTGCTTTCTCTCAATTCATGAGTATTCAGATGACTTTGTGAGGCATTAATAAGTGTTTTCATTCTTTTTCCTCTGTGTGATATTCACAATTGATTTCCATACTTTTTCACTGTAGGCCTCATTCTGACCCTGCCGGTCCAGAAATAACAGTGCCAGCTCTCCTGTGTCCCCACTCCCATAGAGTCCCATAGGACTGTGTGGGAATGGGGATTTTTAAATGTATTGATGCCTGAATTCCCGTCCGCCGGACTTGAAATAGCCCCATGGCAACGGGAAGTCAGGCACCAGCAAATTATTACGTGTCCGGTGGCAACTCGCCGGTAGCACCAGCAGCATTACAGCCAGACCCGTAATGAGGCCCTCTGTGCCATATTCACAATTGATTTGAATACTTTTTCACTATGTGCGGTATTCACAATTGCTTTCCATCGGTTTCACTTAATTCGCTATTTCAATAATACGTGTTCTGGCATTCAATTTTAGTTTTATTCACCTTGCCTTTCACTCGGCAGCTACAAAGAACTTTGCTAAACGTTATGAGAGTGCCCCGGTCAGAGTGTACACTGGCTCTACACTCACCGTTGACACACAGCAGCATTATTCTTCCTGGTGTCAAATCGCTATGGGCTTCTCCAGGCTTTTGGTGCTTTCTGGCTTCTCTTGACTCCACCTTCCTCTTGTGGTCTGCACTGCACATACAGCATGCTTTCCTGGCTTCTCTTGGCAGCAGCCGCGGTCACCGGGAGCTCCACTACTTCTACCCACCAGACCTGCTTCAGCCAAATGGCAAGATCTCCAGACCCTTTCACAGCCTTCCACGGCTATGATGACCCGTTCTCCTGCAGGGCACTGCTCCAGCCTCATGGGTCTCCAGCTCAGTTTCCTCCAGCCCGTTCGTCCTTCCTCAGAATAGCAGGCATTTTTATATCCATCAAGTGTGTTAAGTGACCTCAGGTGTGGGTCATTGAGTTATCTTGCCTGACTCTGGGGGACTCAATTTTACAGACATGCCTGGTTGTTCCCCTGGTATGTCTTCATAGTCCTCTTCTCGTCTCAGTACCAGAGTGGTGTTTGTAATTATTTGATTTAATAGAAACGTTTAATCTCTGTTTGGTCTCTGATATATTTGGGAGTTCATGAAATGAGGATGTGTCCTTCTAGATGCTCTCCTCCGCATTCCAGAACTAAATAGGTGTTTCTGGGGAACAGATTGAAAGGAAGAGAAGGGAAGGGGTTGACAATATCCCACAAAGTTTTAGGGATAGAGGGTTCATTATGAAAATGGAAAGGGGGGGATACTGTGTCTCACCTAAGCACTCTCCCCTCAATCCCCAGGTTCCCTCCACCAAGTTGATCCTTCCTTGCATATCCGTCCCCAGGGTCGCGATTCAAAAGTGATGGCCTTTCTCTGGCCACCTGAGAGGAGGATTCTGAGGAAAAAGAAGTGCAGATGCCCTCAGGTACCCCACAAACTGTTCCCCTTCGAATAGGGCCTCCCGCACCGAGACTTTACGCTAATGGATGCAGAACGAATATTTTTTTTTGTGTCAATTGGCACTGAGGACCAGTCCCACACAGAGGTTGAGGGTATGATTGGTTCTTCCTGCCAAATTTTAAAGGGGGACAAGTGTGAATAGTATAGTTTGGCTTCCTGCAACAGAGATGGAAAATTTGGGAAATCTGTCCCAATAATTGTTTCTTCTGTTAGGCTCGGAATAACAGTTGATGGAAAGATGGTGGTTGTTCCTTGCACATGTATGGGTATGGCGACTTTGGGAAAAGTGTCTTGGTCTCCATGGACACAAGTAATTTGTAATAGTAACATCTCAGGCGGAACTAAATCCGAAAGCACTGCCATCTGTCTCCTACCAGAATCTACCAGGGCTTGCACTGGGATCCTACTCACAAGGATGGATTTGTGAGTGGATCTATTTAAAGTCCCACAAAATACATTTCTCTGGGTCTCGATATTATCATAGTGACTGGGATCTTCCAATTCTTCTCCCACCATAAAGACAATTTCTTTGGGCTCTTCCTTCTTATTTTGGGGGCAATTGCTCACTAAATGTCCTGGTTCTTTACAGGAAAAACAGATGGGGGCCACTGATTTTAAGGGTCTGCTATTTTCCCTCCTTACCTCATCTTTGGTCTTAGAATTGGGCTTTCTTTCTATTCTTTCTCTTTCCCCACTAGTAAGATCCCTAGGTTAGTGGGGAATATTAGGTCTTTCTCTTTGTGGAAAGGTGGGACCGGTAGGTCTTTTATGTTCTTTTCTTTCTTCTACTCGAAGTAACGATTGAAAGTATTGATTAGTATCAGCAACATTTTGAGCTGTTTCAATAGCTAAGGAGAGGGTGGGTTAGTCCATTGTAAGACAGCCCGTTGAAGTGAAGGAGGCAAAGAGTTGATAAATTGCTCTATGCTTAAGCCTTCCAACATTTCAGGTAAGATTTCTTACCCAACCATAAGGAGATTGTGTTTTTCACTCTCTTCAAACTCCACTGGTGTTTCTTTGGGGTTTATTTATTGTTTCTTATCTTTTGATGACAGAAATTACTGTTTGTGGCCACTCTTTTTAAGACACCTTCTTTCAATTCAGCCACAATGGCTGTTCCGGGGAGGCTCAGTAATAGGTAGGAGGCTTATAATTCTCCTTCTAATAAAGGTCATAGATAGCATAGTTTTAACTCATCCCCCCATCGGAACTGGCTTGCTATCATTTCAAAGTTTAAAACAAAAGTTCCCTAAATTGTCCCCTTCTTTGTAGGGCTGAAGAATGCCCTGGGGAATGTTGGGTTCTTCTTGAGTGGCAATCAGCTGCTCCAACCCTGTTTGAAACTGGTCCTCTGCTGGTATTTGATGCACAGCTAGCTGAGCTAACACCTTTTCTAAGGATGGTGTGGTGTCTATAGGTGAAATGGTATCACTGGAACTTCCCTTAGGATCAGACATAGAAAAAATAAATGTGGAGTCCCCTTCAGTTTCAAGGCTGGTTGAACTCGTGCCCCATTTTTCTTCTTTCTTTTGAACTTATTCTGAAGTAAGAGGTGCAGTAGTAAGGGAACACCCCTTTATGGGGCTAAAAGCACCTAGCGCTACAGATCTGATACATGCTTGGGATTCTCTGATGCTTAGGAAGGTTATGTCTCAGTGTTTTTCACTCTCTTCAAACTCCACTGGTGTTTCTTTGGGGTTTATTTATTGTTTCTTATCTTTTGATGACAGAAATTACTGTTTGTGGCCACTCTTTTTAAGACACCTTCTTTCAATTCAGCCACAATGGCTGTTCCGGGGAGGCTCAGTAATAGGTAGGAGGCTTATAATTCTCCTTCTAATAAAGGTCATAGATAGCATAGTTTTAACTCATCCCCCCATCGGAACTGGCTTGCTATCATTTCAAAGTTTAAAACAAAAGTTCCCTAAATTGTCCCCTTCTTTGTAGGGCTGAAGAATGCCCTGGGGAATGTTGGGTTTTTCTTGAGTGGCAATCAGCTGCTCCAACCCTGTTTGAAACTGGTCCTCTGCTGGTATTTGATGCACAGCTAGCTGAGCTAACACCTTTTCTAAGGATGGTGTGGTGTCTATAGGTGAAATGGTATCACTGGAACTTCCCTTAGGATCTGACATAGAAAAAATAAATGTGGAGTCCCCTTCAGTTTCAAGGCTGGTTGAACTCGTGCCCCATTTTTCTTCTTTCTTTTGAACTTATTCTGAAGAAAGAGGTGCAGTAGTAAGGGAACACCCCTTTATGGGGCTAAAAGCACCTAGCGCTACCGATCTGATACATGCTTGGGATTCTCTGATGCTTAGGAAGGTTATGTCTCAATGTTTTAAATGATAGATTGTCAAGGGAGGAGTGTCAAGAAGAATCTGCTACCCTATCTTAAGCCTGCACCCAAACAATTGTTTAATTCCCAGAGGGGCGCTGTGCTACAAGAAAAATTAAGGTTTCCCCAATTTGGGTCAATTGAGAGTATCTGACTCCTGACACCATTTGTGAAGGCATTATGAAGCAAGACACAGACAACAGATTCAAATTTGTACTAAAAGTAGACTTATTTAACTCAAAAGGCCTGGTGGAGTAAGGCCTAACTTGCCCTATGGTAAGGTGGGATTTTCCTGCCTAAATAAAACTAAGGATAGTCTGTGTCAGGATTTCCAGCTTAAGTCTATGTCTGTGTCCAAAACCTATAATTGCCCTCTTAACTAACTGTATACAAGTTGCAGGGATGTCAGACTCAAAAGAATAGTGTTCAAAAGAAAGTTCAGAGCTTCTTCCAGCTCTTGGCTCAGGATTAGCTTACCCTTCCCGGAGTTCAAAAATAGTTCTCAAAAGATTGAGGTTCCCTTCCCCGTTTAGTTCAAACCTTATTGCTTTAAAAATAACAGAGTTCCTGGGCACACCTCCCAAGTCTGGGTCTCCTTCCTCCAATAGTTCACATTTTCAGCCTTCAAAATAACACTGTTTCTTGGTACACATCCAAGTCGTGGTTTCCTTCCCCAAGAGTCAAAACTTTCAGCTTTCAGCTTTCAAATTTGACCCTATCCCCTGGGAATCTTCCCAGATCGGGACATATTTTCTCAGAAATTCAAAGCTCCCAGTACTAATTGTTTCTCATTAAGCACAAATCCATCCAGCAGTTTGGGCTGTACACTTTTGCAAAACACTCGACATTTTCCCTTTGAAAATTAAGGAAACATTGAAAAACACACCCCTTTTGCCCCTTCATATCTTTTGAACCATAACACAGATTTGCCCACAATTGTCCAGTTTCCGGGGTGCCGCAGGCCACGGATTACATTTCTAAACTTCTACTGTGATTTGTCCTATGGCTCAAAATGTTTTAGTAACAGAATGTTCACATTTCCTACGGATGATAAATGTCACCTTAACTATGAAAGTGTGTGTTTGAGAGTGAGAGAGAGAGAGAGAGAAAGAGAGTGCCGGATTAACCATTAAGCCAAGTAGGCACCAACCTATGGATCCCAGTTCTTTTTACAGGCCCCGCTGCCCCTCACCCGCCAGTGTGTAAGGGTCCGATTTTGTATTCATTTGTATTTGTGCCACTGTCCCACTGGACATCTGTCCAGCAGACGTTAACCTGCGCTGCTTTAGCATTTTTTTGGGAAAAACATAAATCAGTCTATGAATGACTGTCTCTCACCTGGTCCATGGATTCGGACTTCCACAGCATTTTCATTTTGTTTTCAGTTTGACAGTTTCTTTTTTGTTTTATTTGCATGCCTAATGCCCATGACATGCGTGCCAGCCAGGGCCTAGGCCAAAGCGCAGCCTCAGTCTAACACCCTAGCTGGTGAGCATGGGCAGGGCTGGGCAGCATCAGGCAGGCAAATACATTTTTGACTGTCACACGGCTCAAGACGTCCCATTTTAATTACCTCTGAAGGACGCTTGGTTGAACTGGCCTGCTGGGATTGATGACTGCTGCTCTGCTCACAAGTCTGGCATATTTATCCCCTCTTCCCCCAAGTTAGGCCTTACTCCATCCAGCTTTTTAATTTGATAAAACCTTGGTGAACCAAACTTGAAACTGGTGTCTGTGTCTACTTCATGATGCCTTCTCAAACATTTAATATGTACATGTTTACTTTCACATCAGCCACTGACTCAGCGCGTCCACAGTGTGAGTTATGCACTCAGAATGCCAAAACTCTACAAAATAGTTCCTATGGTACTTTCCAAAATCAATGGCACAATGAGAGGACTATATTAATCAAACAACTAAAATGACTAACACATTTTCACTGGAATATGTCTCGGGAAAGTACACAATTGCAATGGTAGCACCAAATAACACCTAAACACATACACAATCATTTTTTTTTTAAACTATCTGTCACAACTCTGGCTATTCCACGTGCGGCTATAAACGCTGCATTGTAGCCACGGATACATGTACATTTTTTTATATACTCAAAAAAATACATTTCCAACCTTTCAAAGTTCAAATGACACAGGTGTTGAGAAAAAGGCATCTAACATCCACGGAATAAAATGATTATTGCACAGAAATATATGGCTTAATACCTGAGGCTATAGCTCTGTGTACAATAACAACCAAGCAATTGACGTGGTACATTAACAAAGCTACCTACACTTGGTGCAATGATGAATTCCTGCACGTATTCCAATAAACAATGAAACCAGCTATTTCTATTTCTTCATATCCGTGGCTATTGGGAAAATGGCAAACGAAAATAAAATGCATTCCAGCTCTCCCAGACACTCACCAAGTGCCCCCCCACATCTATACCAGCTCCCCACACTCCCCTGATGGCGTCTTCATCTCAACTGCTCTCTCCCCCTATAACACTCATCATTTCTGTGATGCAGTTTCAGTTTAAATGTCAGATAGCCGCGAGTATACCCCAGGTTATAGATGACGTGATGCTCTATACCTGCACATATGCCAACAAGCAATAAAACTACGTGTTTCTGTTTTGTAAAAAAATAGATGCTTTCCTGCTGTCACTGGCCCTCACCAAGTGCTCCCAACATCTATGGCATTTCCCCATTCTCCCCTGATGGTCTCCTCACCTCCCCTGCCCTCTCCCATTCCCCCTACAATACTTGTTTCTGTGATGCAGTTTCAGTTGAAGGGTCCATTAGCCATGGGTATACCCGATGTTATAGCCAATGCACTTCTCTATCCCCAGGCGTATGCGAGGATTGTGAGTCAACGCTGCATGCTCAAGTTGTTTGAAACTTGGTCCAAATCTGTTCAGCAGTTTTGGGTCTGCGGTCCGACAAAAATCTACCTTTTTTGTCTATGGGAAAATGAATGGGGAGTAGGACAAAACTGTGTTTTTTGTTTTCTTAATAACTTTTTTTATTTTTCAAAGAATCTTTGTAAAACTTTCCTGTTTGTGACCCTCCATGTACCATGTACCACCTCAAAAGGCCTGTATCACAGAGCATGTGGTGACATGAACGGTCCAAATCGACCCATGTCCCATTAGCCCGCCTAGACCATGTGACTTCATCACAGCTCCCACAGACATGAGAAGGCACTGCCTAGTCCTTGCTCCGCTTTTCCGCAATATCAGAATTAAGGTTAGGAAAAGTCTGCATATATTGTGGCAATAAGCCACGAGTCTGCAGGCCAATACCGCCCCAGGTAATGCCCCCGGGGCTGTAGTTAACGAAGCCCCGGGGTATTGGCCCGCAGTCGAGGGGCTTATTGCCATTAGTACCCCAGCCCGTTAGACCGGGGTACTAATTGCTTTTTTTTCTGTTCCTTTTGAACAGAAAAAAAAAATGGCCGCCGGGAAAGGGAAAACGTAGTCCGTTTTCCCTTTCCATGGTGGCCATCGGGAGCGGGCGCGCTGGGAACACTCTGTTCCCAGCTCGTCCGCTCCCGAAAAAAGAAGGTAAGTGGGGTGGGGAAGAAAAAAAAAAACACTCCGCGGTCTCTGGCGGGGGACGATTGAAGCCTCCAGCCATGTGGAGGATTGGAGCGGGCATGCCCCTGCTCCGAGTTTCCACACGGCTGGAGGTTTCCATCGTCCCCCGCCGGAGACTGCGGGATAGAAGGTAAGTGGGGTGGGGTGGGAGGAGGGAGGGAAAAGGGGAAACAAAAAAAAATGTCTTACCTGAGTCCCCAGCAGGGGACGAGAAAATCCTCCAGCCAGGAGGAGGCTCGGAGTGGGGATTGCCCCGTTTCGAGCCTCCTCATTGGCTGAAGGGGCTGCCACGCTCCTCGTCCGGAACAGAGTGGCCGGCACACACAGCGTAAAAGGGAATACCGTGTGGTATGGCTCACAAATGAGCCAATTATCACGCTGTATTTCCGATGAGCCGAGCGTGCCGGGTACTAATCTTGATTATGGCCTACTTTAACTGATTATGTAACAAATGGGCCCAATTTGATTGCCAGTTATATAGGGACTGAGTTGCGGATTGCAGCCATTAAACCAACTTGTATTGGAGGGTGAATCAATCAATAATTGCCCACATTCTGAGCAAGCTGATGGCTGCTCCACAATGCTTTGCTGCTCCTGCAGACACAGTCCTCACATGCCCCCAAAATAGTCAAAACAAAGAAAAAAGTTCCACTTAACTGATGTGTCCTCTTACCCTCCATCTGCTCTGCCACTATCATCTGCAGGCTGCCAGGAACATGGAACTACCTTTCCCACTTGCCTTGTGGTTTTCTTGCTCATTCTTCTCTTGTGGTGAAAGGGCATGTGCTCCCTGCTGCAGGCCTTTTTTGCCACAATAAAGTAACCGTGACCAACTCAACATTATGTCATGGTGCTCATGGCGACAATGGTGGTGACTGCAGGCTGAACCCGCTGTTAATGGCTGTAAGTCCTCAATGAATATAGGCTAATGCGTCATTCCTGGCTGGGTCAGCAGTCCTTTTCACCTTAGTTTGGCATTGCTGTAATATCAGCGTACAAGACTGCTGTGTCTCCACCATTCATTGCAGATAATTGGGGGTTTATCACAAACGGTGGCTGTACCATCATTTTAAGAATAGTTCCTTTAATGACTTTGACATGAACCTTTCTTTATGAAAGTCTTCAGACTACATCGGGTCTACTAGCCTGATGTTGTTCTGGAACTCCTGTTGGTTCTGGTGCTACTACTGTCTTACTTATGCCGGGTCTAATGTAGTCTGGGAAGCGGAAAGAATATGTGATAATAAGGTGTGGGATGCAAAACAACATTTTATGTTAACGTGTCATCAGATTCTAAAATAAGACTAATGCGTTTTACTAGGAGATTATATCATGTCGCCTTTCAAACACTAAAATAACCTTTTTTTTACCGACAATTAAGGTCTGCTCCCACCTCTGCTGTGTGTCGTAATGGAGCACAGCTTGTCTCCAGGTAAGATTTAATTTGATGAACCATCCGAAATGTTGAGAAAACTTTTAGCGGAATGAGTCGCAGATGGTAGAAATCCATAGATAATTCAATGTCTGTTTATCTCTCAAATTGAATGATGTTCTGATAATCAATGCCCTGTGAGAATTGAGAAGGCATATGCACACATTTGCAGATACATTAGTATTTGCTGTCAGTGTTCAAAGATTTCTAGTGAAGTGAAGTGTGATTAGCAGCATATGTTTCTTCTTTCCTAATTGGAAAGGAGTCACTCAGAGGAAAACATTTACATTTTGTAAAATTCAGAGTGACTGAAAATATGTGCAGGTTATGTGTTATGTGGTTAATATTTATTCATAGTTGGGAGGCGACTTCATACCTATTCTCAGAACTTCTACATTAGTTTAACCTTTTTGAATGAATTCCTAGATGTAATACTGCATCTAAAATGTCAGGTAATATGTTTAGAAAAGTATTTTATGTAGTTGGGCATAGATGAAAGGTGAATTTAGAAACAAACTAGCATTGGTAAAATCAATTGCGCTAAAATCCTAATGTGACATAGGTAGAAAACAACCGGCAGCAACAAGCAGTCACATTTATCATCGTATATAGTCTTCAGTGCACGTGAGTGGCACATATTTACTCTTCATGCATAATGTGTCCATGCATAACGTGGCACATAGGGGAAATGACACAAAAAGGAGTGCAGTCAGCAACAAGACCAATAGCATGATGCTCTCTGTCCTGTCAGAGACTGCTAAATACATCAGAAGGAATGTCTCCCCGACACACTCATCAAGACCCTGTCATGTTTGCAACATCAAGCACTCTATTCATGCCCCACTGTATGCAGCTCGCAGATGGTGAAGCAGATCTGTAATTCTACCTCCTGCAGTAACCAGTTGGATGTCAAATGCATGGCATTTTCACTGCCTGCGATGACCATCCTGTCAGTAATGATGCTCAACAGAGTTTTAGGAAAATTGAAGGTTACAGCCACCATCATGTAAGCAGGGATGCAAACATAGTGCATCTCAAAATAATATGTTGACACATATTGGTTCCCTTTAGCACTAGCCGGTGGCTGAAATATTGCTACAAAGAGGATAGGGAAGGCGATACGTTTTGAAAAGCAGAGTATTTTATTGTCATTGCAACTTGTAGTGCTATTGGTATCAATTGGTTCATTTACAGAGTGTGATTGTTTTGGTCGTAGTGCTCACTATTCTTTCATCAGCTAGCAAGGGTCAGTGTGGGCATCAGAAACAAAATAACATTTCAAATGCCTGTAATTCATCCATTCTGAGTGACCATCACAGTCCCTCATCAGATTCAAAATAGCCTAAGACCCGTATTCTAGACACTTATCATTGTCCTAGTCTCTCAAACTTGTCTTAGTACTAATATGCCATCCAGTCTCTTATCCTGATCAGACTCTCGCACCCTAGTACTAA
The DNA here is from genome assembly GCF_040938575.1 of Ambystoma mexicanum. Lineage (NCBI taxonomy): Eukaryota > Metazoa > Chordata > Amphibia > Caudata > Ambystomatidae > Ambystoma > Ambystoma mexicanum. Next base: position 541,995,534 of record NC_090937.1, read on the forward strand.
TCTATTGTACTAATTTCTCATCCTAGTCATTGTATGTAAATATGTGTGTTTCCTGCTCTTCTATGAGCATGTTTCAGCACAGGCAGGATTAAACAAAATCACATAGCAGAACAAAGTATTATATGGAGTCTAAGTCATAGTCAGTCACAGTCTCTGATCCTCAATCTGGTCCCTAGTCCTAGTTCTGGTTACTCATCCTGGTATCTTGTCCTAGACCGACACTCTTGGTTTTCCCTAGTACATCATCCAAAACATAACCACATATTATACTTCATAGTCGTGTTGCCTTATCCTAGTCTCTCATCCTAGTCTCTTATGTTAGTTCTTGTCTCTTACCCTAGTGCTAATCACCCATCGTCGTCTTACTCGTAGTCTTGTAATCATTGTCTTTCCTCCTTGTCTCTAGTTCTTGTCCTAGGCCTTTCTTCTGGTGCTAGTCTCTTGCCCTGTCACTTCATTGATACTGCCTCAACCATCATCATAGTTTCTAATTCTAGCCCCACATGATAGTCTTTAACGTGTACCTCTTGTCTTCCTCTTCCGTCTGTAGGCTCTCATCCCTACAATCTGAGCCCTAATACTTGTTGCTAGTATCTCATCATTGACATATAATCTAGCCCTAGTCACATTTCCTACTAATAGTCTCTTGTCTGAGTCTAGCTGTTAGGGACAATTCTCATAAATGTGCTAATTCCCTTCACCTTAGAGACTCCCAGCAACTATGCTGGATTTTGAGGACTTGATTTTTTTTTACCTGGAAAGAGTGTGAGCCTTTTTTCCTACTCTTTGATGTGTGTTTTACACTTGTGTGCTTTGAATATGGAGTTTTAGATAACTCCATAGCATCATCTTTTCATGTGTTACACAGCACCTTCAGTGCAGTGACACAGGGATGTCTTTTAGACAAAGGTTTACATAACTTCTCTGCGATGAACTACTGTTTCCCAGAGAATGTAAGGTGAAATTGACTTTACTAGTCTTTCCAAATTCCTAGACCCAACACACACCATCTTACAATGAAGTGTTGGAGCGGTTACATAATATTCCCTGTGTCTAAATACTCATGTAGCAGTCAAATGCTACCCTTTCCTATTGAAAAGGCTGGTGGCAGTGGTTTTACAACAAACTACCATGATTTTCCCCGACCACGAACACCAGCAGCTAAAAATCACGAGAGCCATGTTTTTCAAGATGGCGCCTTAAGCCACTTTGTTAAAATAGGTCCCGGTCTTCTTTTTTTGCCGTTTCTTTTTGGAAAGGTCCTTCTAGTGTTTGTCTCTGCACGCCAAACCAGGTTTGGTCCCTTTGTTCATGTGCCTTTGCCGGCCTTCAGGACTGATGACCACCTCTGGCATCTGAGTGTCTGGGGTGGGCAGGAAGTGAGGGAGGTGCCGAAAAGTGCCTGTGCTTAATCTTCTAGGAGACCCAAATGCACTCTCGCGTGATTGTCTGGCTGACTGGCGGGAAAGGACAGCCACCCTGCTGGGTGAGTGACAGGTAGGCTGGAATTAATTGGAGAAAACTGTTTAAAAGGCAGGTCTCTTGGACTGGAAACACTAACACTAGCATCCTATTCTATCCTTGTCCTTATTTTAGTCTCTCATACTGGACTGGAAATTCCTAACACTAGCATCCTATTCTATCCTTGTCCTCATTTTAGTCATTCATCCTGTTTGTGGTCTCCCATCCTAGTTCTAGTCCTAGCCTATCATCCTAGTTACACCTGCAAGTGTCTTATCTTACTCCATCAAAACAGTCTTTTGTCTTCATCCTAGTATCCCATTCTGGTCAGGTATCTCTAATCACTCATATGTAGTCTCTCATCCTAGCCACTTACTCTGGTCAGAATCTCTAATCCTTGCGCTTGTCCTAATTTTCCTAGTCTCTCATGTACGTCCTTTATCCTAGCCTCTCAACCTAGTCCCTCCTCCTAAACCTAGCCCCATGCCCTAATCCAAGACTCTCACCCAACAATTAATCCCTCATTGTAGTCTATCCTCTTTATCCTAGTCACTCACACTTGTGAAAGTCCCTCTACCTTCTCCTGGTATCCAATCACAATTAGTGACTTTAATTCTAGTGCTTTAGCCTAGTACCTGTTTTAAATCCTAATCTTTCATCACAGTTCTAGTCCTCTTCCTTGTCCTAGTTTCACATCATAGTCCCTTTTACTAGCCCCTAATCCTAGTCCCTCAACATTTTCCCTCATTGCAATCTACTGTCAGTATCTCTCAAACTAGTCTTCTATCCTTGTCCAGGTCCCTCATCCTAGTCCCTTGTCATAGTGGATCATCCTAGTCCCTCCAATTTGTGTTAGTCGCTCATGCTAGAGCCTCATCCTAATCTCTTGTTGTAATCAATTCTACCAGTCTGTTACCCTTCTCTGAGGCTCTTGTCTTAGTCTTTCATCCTAATATCTCACCTCATAAACTATGTTGCTAGTCCCTTGACCTAATCCCTTGTCCTAGACATAGTCCATCATTCTAGTCTGGGCCTGTCTCCTAACCACAGTTCCTCATCCTCACTTCCTCCTAGTCTCTCATCCTAATCCCTTGTCCTTGTCCTCATTCTTCTAATTATGCTTGTCCTATGTCTTCATCCTACACCAAGTTTATTATCATAAATTATTGACATACACACTCATTCTAGTCCCTTGTCCTAATTCAAGTTCCTCACGACAGTCCCTTGTCATAGTCATTCATGTTGGTCCTCATCCTATTCATTGTCTCTCAACCCTAATCTTGCATCCGAGGGCTAGTCTCTCATCCTATTTTTGCAACTATAGTGTTGCTCATTTCTTTTCCCTAGTCTGAATCCCTTTTTTTTACCCTAGTCTTGTTCCGTATTTCCTCATGAACATTATTGTCCTAAGGCACTCCTCTTAGTCCTTTATCCTCAACTTCAGCCTAGTCCTAAACCAAATGTATCATCATGATCTCTTGTTCCTAGTCTCTTGCCCTAGTCCCTCATTAAGAATTTCTCATTTCTAGTACCTAATACTAGCACCTTTTTTCAACCTACTACCGCAACCTAGTCCTACACTCTCATTCTAGTATTAGCCACTAATCCTGGTCATAGTCATTCATTTTCGTCATAGCCTTTTTCGTAATCCTCATCGCAATCTCAGTGTCTGTGCTGTTTTAACACTCTCTCTTGTCTTTATCTTTTCATCTATCATGTCATCGTTTCTACCACCATATAACCCTCTTCCTCTCTCTCTCTTCCTTCTCTCTTTATTCTTCTCTCTGTCTCTTTCTCTGCCTTCTTTCCCCCTCCCTCTCTATGTTTAGTGTTCATATGTTGTACACATTATAAAAGCAAAATCTAAAGTTATACTATACATTGCATGCATGTGTAATATTTATGTTTTTTTTTTTAAATTGTTAAGAAGTGAATTTGTGTTAGTTGTATTTTTATATTGATGTGTACATGTATATATACATTGTGTACTACATTTTAATGTTATAAATGAAAATGATGTTACTTAAATATTATAAGTAATTATATTAAAAATCTACATGTCACGCACATATATAATTTTATTTTGGTCATGTGAATTGTATACTTTAATGGAATATATTATATGTTGAAAAAAGCAAGGATGTACAAACCAAAATTGAATATATTTTACAGTTATATATTAATAACATATGTATTGCATGTTAATATATGTACATTTGTATGTTCTAATAGATCATTGTAGTTATGTATTAATGTGTAGTAAAACAGATACTTTTTAAAATTATTTTGAAATATATTTGTTTGGTGCTGTGATTTATAATTGTTTTAAAAGTAGAATTGTATTTTACTTTGGAAATTTATTTATTGTAATGCATGTATTATTATTATTATTATTATTATTATTATTATTATTATTATTATTATTATTAGAATAGCGCTATCTTATTGTAATGCATTAATTCTGATTAAAAAGCAAAAACCCACATGTCTGAATAAGCAATAAAATGTTGTTAAATAAAAAAAAAATATTTGTGTTTATTAACCATTTAACTGCCATGGGTTTTACCCCCCCACCCCCCAGTGCCAAGGCCTTTTTTTGGTGATTTCAGTATGTCGCCATTCAATGCCTTGTAACCTTTTTGTTCCATGAGATATCTCGGCCAAATGTGGCCCCTTTTTTTCCCACATGTAGGCGGTCATAACGCCACCCAGGAATCCTAGGTTGCTGTAGGGGGGTGAGAGAATTTAAACAAAAAGTGAGAAAATGTTTTTCTTTTTTTTCCAAAAAGTGCCAATAAAATGATGTACAAAGAAGCCTGTGGGTTTTTCCTTGTAAGAGCTAGGATCAAATTGTTTGCTGTACTGAATTCCCCAATTTCCTGGCTTCCGAGAACAGGTTGAGTGGAAATGAATAAAAAATATCTTTATGTGGATCAACCGTTTTGTGAGAGGTAGGCAATTTTGGACATTTTTGCCAATTTGGACACGTGTGGACGGAATTGAAGAAAAGGATAGGGAAGCTGAATCAGAGGACAGCAAGGCATACATTTCTGAAAAGTAGATACCATTTCAAGTTTAGGAAGGGATGATTTGTATAGGTCAGGCAACAACTATGTAGGGAAAAATTCCATAGTTTGGGGAAAAAGCCAGAAAATGACTGAAAAAAAAGGTATATGGTGGACATGGTTGTCCTGGTACGGCAATGGCTTCTATGAATTTTGAGAAAAACAATGCTCCACTACATTCCCCCGACTCTTGCAGTTAGGAAATCACACATTATTTGTAATGTTTCACAAAACAAGCATACCACCAGCCAAAAAATTAACCATGGTACACAGGAGTTTTATGCTTACGGCCTGAACAGAGGTACTTAGCATATGTAAATCAGGAAAACCAATGTGGTGAGGAACGGCAATCAAGCATAAATTTTCTGAAAGAGCACAGGCAGACCTTTTCAAGAGTAGGTGACTTGTGCAGGTTACAAAAGTGTATGGTGCCTAAAGCAGCGACAAGATGTAGGGCACATTTGGGAAATGAAAGGGTTGTATGACAAAGGGCAGCAGCAAATGGGTCGAAACATTCTGGAAACTACGCAAATACAACAAATGTCAGAGGCCCAGAATGTATTACCCAGAACCCCCGGCCAAGTCCAAAATGTGGCGAAAAAAAATGTCTGCTTTTATCACTCGGATCACCCACCGAAACACACCACCAACAACACATGGCCTACCTTCCCGCGTTCCCACAGTTGTCCTGATGAAAATGGTACCACACATGTGTAGTCATTTTACCAAGCCACCAAGGAAAACAGGGAACCCCATGCATTTCTGAAAAGAGGAGACTCGTGGGAATCCACAGAGGTCTGGCATGCGCAAATCGGCCCAGAATGTATTACCCAGAACCCCTGGCAAATTCTGAATTTGGTGGGGGGGAAACATAATTTTCACTTTGTCAGAGGTTCTGGATATTAAATTATGGTCCCCTTCACGCAAATCAGACCTCAGTGGTTTCCCAAGGGTGTCCTCTTTTCATAAATGCATGGGGTAACTCCAGTGTTGCCTTCCTGGTATCCACTATGAATCCCAGAAACTCTATCCGCTACTGCGGATTGAGCTCCGATTGCTCCCGATTGATCAAAAAGCTGATGGATGAAATTAGATTGCATACCGAAATCACTTGACTTTGCAATACCGACTTGCTTTGAACTAGGACTAAAATATCATCCAGATAAATGATAATCTTTATACCTCTGCTCATGACAGCCTCTGCAACCGGCCTCATCACTTTCGTGAACGCCCAAGGCGCTGATGCCAGACCAAAGGCAGGCATGCGAAATGCCAACTTTGACTTTTCCACAAAAACCTGAGGTAGTTCCTGAACTCCTGCACGACTGGAATAGTCAGGTACGCATCCTTCAGATCTAACCTTGCCAGCCAATCTTCTCTGCACAACGGATCCCTCAGAAGATGGATACCTTCCATCTTGAAGTGCCTGAAAACTAACCATCCATTCAGTTCCTTTAGATTGATAACTGACCCCGACTGCCCTTTCCTGTTAACCAGGAACATATTGCTGTAGAAACCCGGGGTTCCTCTGGGACACTCTTCTATCGCCCCTTTCTTTGCCAGCACTTGTAGCTCTTTTTTGAGGAAGGAGTCCTCCTCTGCTGACATCCTCAGACTCACTGGAACTTGACTCTGACACGGAATAGCCACAAACTCTAATCTTAAACCTACCACTGTTTGCAATACCCAGACATTGCCTGATATCGCGCACCAAGCATTCAAATGCAAAGCCGCCCCCCCCCCCATGCTGGGGTAACCTTCGTTCAGCACACTTACCGGCTAGTGCACCCTGTTGTCGAAAATGTCCTCGAACTCTCCTGTCACAGAATCCTCTCCCTCTGGATGGGAAGAAGGAGTCTTGCTGACTATTTTCTCAATACGCTGCACTAGGTTCTTGAGGTCTCCTTGTAAAACCTCGACCGGCTGCTCGACCTCTCTGGTGCCCAGTCCCGGCAAAAACCTGTCCGGGGAAAATTTTGAGAATTGACGATTGCACCTTTTCCAAAGCAGTATACGTTCCAACAAATCCAGACATTTGTTTGGCAAACGCCTCACCAAACAGCATACCCTTGGCAGCCTCTCCTGCGAGGTCCCCTAACTTGCTGTCAATTTTCAAGAGCAAACTGCGACATCTCTCTCCTGAAAGTGCGCAGCTAGCGTTTCCCAAGAAACATACAGCCATCTGTGCCCAATTGGCCAGCGTCTGAGGATCCACTGGCTCGCCGGTGTCTCTAGCCCTTTCCGCTAAATCCATTATTTTAGCAATGGGTCCCGCTATGTCCAAAACCTTATCTTGAGAGGCCTTCCACGCTCTGTCCACGCCCCTCCGGATGTCTTTCGTGGCTTTGGTAATGAAAGTGACCATCTTAACATCTAACTCCGTGGTCTCCATTACTTTCCCCGGCAAATCCAGTCTAGGACACTCAGCCCGCATCCTAGACCTCACTTCCCTCTCCAGAGGTTTACGAATTCTCTGTGCCATGTAATAGGCGACTCTGGGGGAAGTCACCCACTCTGAAGATTTCGGGTGCTTGATGCCATCTGGGTCAAACATATCGTCCAGGTCATCTATCAGGTCTTTACTTTCTTCGTCCACTTTCTCCTCCTCCACGAGGTCCCCCTCAACCTCATCTTCCTCCTGTGAATACTCCTCACCTTCTTCAGCATCCCCTGTATTTACCACCCCTGGGGTAGGGGGTCCGATGTTCGGCACTGTAGCCCTTCCCAGAAACACTGCCTTTAGCTTATCGAAAGGCCGACAACCTCTAGGGGTTTGGTCTGGGCTCCTGACATATGACCCGGGGGGTAGAAGAGTGGGGGCTCTTCTGGGTCTTATCCACCCCCTTCTGCGCTGGCCCCAGTTTCCTATGGGGGCCGTGTGAAGTGCCCTCCCCAGGGCTGAGCTCTCTCGGTCTTTTCCATGCAGCTTTATCTGCCAGTAGGTACTCCAGTGCTTCCAGCTGCTCTTCAATGGGCCTAACCCCTGGGGACACTGCCACTGACAGTGAGTCCCCTAATACTCTTTTAAAACTTAGGGACAGGTCTCTGTCTCCCTCCTACTCCTCCTCACTGTAATCAGGAGTGGTGCTGCCTTCCTCCATACTCATAGGGAGGTTACTCTGAGGTCCCCCTGAACACCTTGTTAGCTTTTACTCAAATGTTTTTTTTTTTTTATGGAGGTCAAGTTTCTGAAATTGCCAATGCCCCGCAGAGGGCACGATTGAGAGGCTCCGAGCGCTGAAAAAAGAACTTTTGGAGGACAGTGGACAAACAGAAAAGCTCTACGAGCGCGCAAACATTCACTGAGGCTTTTCGGAATGCTAGCTAAACACTGCGCATGCGTGCCGCGTCACAATCCCACGTGACCGCAAGAAATCATGGGTCCTTTCCTCCAGCCTGAATACGGCTGTGGAGACAAACTTCACACTGTATGAAAGGGAACAGCTCTGGTTGCCCGACGCGAGCGAGATGACTCGCAGCCCCGGAGCTCACCCTTATTACCTACAGCACAATCCGCTCACGACTCGTGCTCCCGCCGGCCCGCGCCTTCCCACGATGAAAGGCTTACCAGACCACAGTAATTTGAAAAAACTCTAACCAACGTAATAACACGTGCAACTATGTACACTAATCCTCACATCACATACATGCCATCCTCGCACTGCTTTCCACTCTATAACCCAAAACAAAGTCTCTCTACATGGAGCACAGGGGAAATGTGACTTATCTGTAGAAGAAGCAGCAAAGAAAGAGGACAAGATGAAGGCAGGAAGTGAGGCATGGACTGAGATGACACGGGATTGGTGTCTAAGACTTTGTAGGAAACTACCAGGACTCTGGGGACTTTGGGTAGTGGTAGTCCCAGGTCAAAGTAGTTTCTGATCTGTTTTTTGATGTTTTATTTTCATTTTCCGAGCTATTTAAAAAAAAAATGTACAGAGTGTGTTTTGAAAGGTGGCAGCTAATTGAAGTGGCAATAAAGAGTTAAGCATAATGCTCGCCTCCGGTCTTGTCACAGAAGATGTTTATTAGTTGGTGTAACAGCACTTTCAATTATTAAAGCAGTGCTAGAACTAGTTATAGGATATTTAGGTTGTATTTGTATTAGAATAGGATACATTTGTACTGTAGAAATACATTCAAATTTGGAGTCCTTTTCGATTAATTTGTTGACTCTAGGGGCCTCATTACAAAGTAGGCGGTAAACCATGGTGCTATTAGCGCCATGGTTCATGCCGGTAATTTACCGGTACCGCCTTGGAGGAAAGGGGAATTACCGCCCTATTCCAAGGTTGGGAAGTTGGTAATTCCTCCTTCCTCCATTGCCCTTCCCCATTCCCATTTTTGCCCCATAGGGCATAATGGGAATGGGGGAGGCGCTAATTATGGTACCGCAAATTACGGTACTGTAATAAGCACCCCGGTTCCTTAGGCGTTAATGTACCAACCCGCAAAGGGACCTCGTAGTAAGGCGGTAAGGGGTAACGGGTACCGGTAAAATACCGGTACCGGTAAACCCTTACCTCCTACCGTGAAATGAGGCCCTAGGTCTTTTGCATGGTGAATATATTTCATGTGGTGTGGTACAGGTAGCCTCAGTGGTAACATTGGGAGTATTACTAATGTTAGTTGTTTGGTTTAAATGTTTAAATGAATTGTGGATTCAAATGTTAAGACTACAACTGATTCACTACATGTTGTTGTTTCTGTTGTAAATTGTGCTACTAAAAATATATCTTCGACTACTACTTCTGTGATATTACCAATAGTTAGTTTAGTTGTAATGTTGTTAATGGGGATACTTATTTAAACACCGTGTTGGCTAGTTATATGTGAGTGTTTATGTTCCTTTTTTTGTGCTCCATTTTGAGGAATGTGTGTGGTGTTTTTTCTTTACCACATTATGTACATGCTTATGCTTATGATTATGATGTTCTTATTCTGTTTTCTCAACTTGTCATTTTCTCTTTATGTTGATGTTTCACCTAGGCAAAAGAAGACATGTTATTATAATTGTAAAATGTGTGTATTCAAATGACAATGGCAAAATTAGTACATTCATTAGTTAGTGTAAAATATGTAATATGTAAAATTACGTTAAAATCAGTAAGTGAAATATTACAAGATTATGAGGTTGGGTACCTGAGTATGGCGTTTGTCCTTTTCTATCAGTTTATAACTGATCTTTGAACAGTAGGTCATATGGACTAAATATGAATAAAAAGGCCTTTATTCTAGGAATGTACATACAAAAGTATAATATGTTTTGTTCATGGTATGATGTCATACATACTGTTTTACATATACACTTGTTGAAGCTGAAACTAGTAATTTTATGAATTTAACAATAGATGAAAGGAAAGCATACATACAAGTGTAATATTTTGTTTGTACGCTGATGATGTTAAATGTACTGTATAGCATGTAAATGTGTGTAACTTGTTACTAGAAATGTTACTATTTGTACAAGTTTAAAGGAATGTAGACACTATACAAAGGTGACATTATTTATGAATGCTGATGATTTTATATGTACTGTTTGGTTTATATAACTGTTAAAGTTGTAAAGTGTATCATATGTATGCACTGCTACCAATAAAACATTTTACAAGCTGTATATTGTGTATTTTGCAATTTCTGCAGTTAAGTGTACACACTTGTACATTATAATTGTAAGAACACTTGTTCAATATGAGATGTAGTATTGTCTAGCGTACACAATTATATGTACATTATGTGTACATAAAAAAGATTCTGATGTGGACAATATATTTTACTAGCTGTATATTAAATATTATGCCATTCTTCCTGTTTGACGTAGACACGTGTATATTATAATTGTAAGGACAATTATTACATGTAAAATGTTATACCGTTTACTGTATGCACCTGTACATTATAATTGTAAGGACAGTTGATGCTTCTGCCTACATTCATATTAACATTTTTGATCTAGTGACATTAATAGTAAGCTAGTACTTACACTCATATATGTGTTATGTAGCATTACAAACATGCTAATTGTACTGTTTATTGTACACAATTGTATATTCTAATTGTTAGGACACTTGTTAAATATAAAATGCTGTGTTGTTTACTGTACACGCCTTTATGTTATAGTTGTAAAGACATTTGATACTACAGCTCACATTTTTATTAACATTTTCTATATAGTGCTTTGATAGTACGCTAGTGCCTACATTTGTATTGATATTTTCTATACATTCCTATTAACAGTATGTTAGTGACTGCATTTTTATTACTTTTTATCAACAATTACAAACATACTATTTTTAGTGTTTATTTTACACCTTTATTCATTATAATTGTAAGGACACTTGTTAAATATAAAATGTCATACTATTTACTGTACACACCTGTATGTTATAATTTTAAGGACATTAGATGCTACTGCTTACATTTGTATTAACATTTTCTATGTGCTACTATTTATAGTACGCTAGTGCCTACATTTATATTCACATTTTCTAATTCATGCTGTTAATAGTACGCTAGTGGCTACATTCATATGAATTTAGTTTAATTTAGTTTAGTTTAGTTTAATTATTTGTATTGCACACCTGGCCCGGAGGCATATGGGCGCATATCTTATATATCCAAGGTTACAGAGAACATAAAGGTGCAAAGTTACTGACAGCGTACATGGCAGTTGAGGCATAAGCCTAGATGAATACATTAGATATTTACAGGTATACTGGAGGAAAATTGCATACAGAACAGTTTGATATTAACAATGTTGCAAACAGGTACAGGAGTAAATTACAGGTGTGTTCAAACTGAGCAAATTCACAATAGGATACAGAAGGTATGCAGACAATTTCCAAGTGAAGCATGTTTGGGGTAAAGGTGCAATTGCAGTTGAATGGGTGGGATCGAGACCTGCACACAGTGAAGGGTGTTAGATGCATGTGTGAGCACAGTTCTGTGCAGAAAGCCAAAATGTGGCGTTACTCTTAAACGAATGATAAACTGGTTCAGCTCTAAGTGGGTTAAGAAGTGTGTTCCATAATTTGGCAGCAAGGACTGGAAAGCTAGACCCACCTGCTTTTTGCAGCTTAAATCTAGGTGTGGATAAGGTGTGGGCTTGGGCGGATCTCAGAGGGCGGGAATAGGAGTGGGGGATTAATCGGTTAGCTAAGTAGGCAGGGGCCAAATTAGATTGGCACTTATGGGTGAGAGAAAGGGTTTTAAGCGATATTCTGTGAGCAACAGAGAGCCATTGTAAGCTGTGCCTGGTGTCAGAGATGTGGAGTTTCCTAGGGATGTTTAGAGCAGCCCTGCTTGCAATTATTTGCATTACCTGAAGTTTGTTAATGTTCCTTTGGCTAGTTCCTAGATGAAGGGCATTGCAGTAGTCGAGTTTGGCCATAATGAGAGTTCTGGGCAAGATGTGGCAGTTGGTAGCAGTGAGGAAGGGTCTGCATGCAGTGATACATTTGCATGTATATGCTGAAGCCGAGACTACAGTGTTGGGTTGTCTTGTAAGAGATAAGGTAGAATCTGGATAGATACCTAAGGTTTTTGTATCATTGGATACCTTGATTGTATTACTGTCGATGACAAATTACTTGAAGGCGGGATCCAATATATTGAGTCTACAGTGGGAACCTAAGATAAGTAGCTTGTTTTTATCATTGTTTAAACACAGCCCATGATGCGCCATCCAAGCCTGGATGACTAGGTATACATCATTGAGGGCTTTTGAGTCGGTCGCAAAGTCACCAGTGATAGGAATTAGTATCTGAGTGTCATCGGCATAAGTTGTGTTGTGACACCTTGACAGTAAAGGTTATCAAAGAGTGGCTTCGTGAAGACATTATATAGTGTGGGTAAGACACAGGACCCTTGAGGGACCCCACACAGGACAGGTGAAGGTTCGGTGGCAGCTGATGGGGAAAAGACCTGCATAGTTGTCTGCCAGAAAGGATCTGATCCAGGAGGTAGCTTCATCTGAGAAATGGGCTCCAGTTTTGAGGTGGCGGCAAAGGATTTGGTGGTTGACCATGTCAAATGCTGCCATTAGATCCAGCAGAAGTAGAAGGGCCATCATACCATTGTCATTTAGGGCTTTGATTTGTGATTTTAAATCAATGAGGGCAGTTTCTGTTCGTGTCTCGGTTGGAATCCAGATTGTTGGAGGCCAAGTAGCTTATTGGATTCTAGATAGTCCCGAATTTGTAAATAGGTAGCAGTAAAAAGGGTACCGTGGTAATAGGTCTGTAGTTGGATGGGTTGCTAGGATCTAAGGTAGGTTTTTTATTAGTGGGATGACCAATGCGTCCTTGAGGTTGTCAGGGACTGAGCCATATTTGAAAGAGGCATTAATAAAGGTGGTGATGAAGGGGGCCAAAGCATGGACAACATCCTTGATGACCGGGGTGGGGCAGGAATCACCTTGGCAATTCGAAGGTTTACGTTTTTTGATAATGTTTTCCACTTCAAGGATGGAGAGAGCTGAGAAACAGAAGGGTTTGAAGTAATGAGTAGGTGGTGGAATTGTAATAGGGGGGAGATAGATAGCGAATCCGAGAGAAGGCTACATTTTTTGGCATTGATTTTACTTTGGAGCATAGAGATTTTATGAAGGAGCGCTGTTTGGATATTAATACACCAAGCGGTGTCAGAGCTGCAGTTGTCAAGAGGGACTATGGGAGATTGAAGTTCTTTTAGAATCTTATAGAGCTCTTTGGTGTTGAATTCAGCCTGAAGGATGGGCTTCTTGTAAGTGTCTTTTTTGCAAGGAATATTGCTTCTTTGTAGTTGGAGGAGGCTAAAATCAGGGAGCTTTTATTGGCGTCCATAGGAAGACTTTTCCAACGTGCCTCAGCGTTTCTTTTTGCTTTGCGTAAATCTCTTAGGTGTGGTGTGAACCACGAATTAAGATGAGCACGGGTTTAGGTTTCCGCTGTTTCGATGGGGCTATGATGTTTAGTACTTTTAGGATAGTTTGGTTGTAGGTATCTACTAGAGCTGTGGGATCTGAGCAGGATACCAAAGCTTTGTTGATGAGAGGAAGGATAAGAGGAAGTAGTTTCTCTTTTGTAATGTCTTTCTTTTTTCTGGTACTGATGAATGGGGCGATATTTTGTTTGGGACTTTGGTGGCCAAATTTAACTGGAAAAGGTAGTCTTGTGATGATCTGACCATATGCAAGGTGTGATAGACACCGTATTGATGCTACAATTCAATTCAGAGAGTCAATCAAGAGTTCTACCTTTGATATGCGTGGGTACATGGACATGATGGGTACATTCTAAATCAGTTAAGGTACTGGCAAGATCAAGGGCTTTAGAGTCAGTATGGTTTTGGAATCCTAGATTAAGGTCCCCATTAGTATAATTTGGGATTTGGGTTTGGTGTTAGCTGTGAAGAGAGATGTTATATCATCGGTAAAGGTAGAAATAGGTTCTGGAGGTCGGTAAATGAGATGCATTATGGCAGTTTGATTAGGTGATATCGGCAGTTTAACTGATAGTAATTCAGCCTACGGGATCTGCTGGTTAGGAATAGGCCTGAGTTCAAGGAATCTTTTGAAGATGAAGGCAACACCACCACCTTTGAAATGGTTAGAGTTCCTATCACATCTGATGATGACATAATTATCTGGGATGGCCATAGTCAAGGAAGGTCCAGCTGTAGCATGTAGCCATGTTTCAGTAATGGCTAGGAAGTCAAGGTCGTGGGTGACAATGAAGTCGGCAATGTCAAGTGCATGGGCTAGGAGGGATCTAGCATTGACAAGGGCCCCTTTGATCATGATGTCTTTTGCAGTATTGGGACTGTCATGGAGGAGAATTGGGGCGTCTTTAAGGTTAGGCATTGTGATATCTATAGGATCAAATATTGCTGTGGAATTACCCTGGGCGGTGTGAGGTTTGGTATTAGTAGGGTGGTGTGGGTGTTGAGTTTTGTGGCCGAATCCTGAACCTAATCTGAGGTTCCTCAGGTGGAGAGCGTATGGATGATTGGGCGTGGGCTGGGTAGCAAAGTGTTCCAACCATAAGGCTGGTGAATTCAGATATGGTTTAGGGCATGGCATGGTGCAAAGATGGATAGTGTTATGTGGGTACAAAGTAGTGAAAGGTGTGAGTATCGTGTAAAAGTTGTTGAAGGGGGGCTTAAGTGTAGAGGTTGTAGTGAGTGGCAGGAACAAGATACAGGGTGTCAGAGGATCCAATACATAGTGAGATGCGAGCCGAAAGGCGCTAAGCTAGGTCAGTGTACAATGTTTAGGCAGGGTAGTGTAAGTTAGATGCAACAAACTATGGACTAGGCAAAGTAGGCTAAGTGCACAATAGGCTAAAAATGCAGTAGGTCAATAGGCATAGCAGCATATGCTAGATGTGAAAATCTGTGGACTAGGCAAAATAGGCTCAGTTCAGTTATGTTAAAAATGCAGTAGGTCAATAGATGTGCAAACTGTGGACTATGCAGAATAGGCTAAAAGCACAATAGGCTAAAAATGCAGTAGGTCAATAGGCATAGCAGCATATGTTAGATGTGACAAACTGTGGACTATGCAAAATAGGCGAAAAGCACAATAGGCTCAAAATGCAGTAAGTCAATAGGCATAGCAGCATATGCTAGATGCGACAATCTGTAGACTAGGCAAAACAGGCTGAATGCAATTGGGTTAAAATGCAGTAGGTAAGTAGGCATAGCGGCATAGGCTAGATGCAACAATCAGTGGACAAGCAGAATGTTCTAAATGCACAGTAGGTTAGGAATGCAGTAGATAAATAGACAAGCCGGCGTATACAAGATGCTGTGGACTAGGCCAAATAGGCTAGAAATACATTGACTAGCAGTTTGGGTAAGTAGACTAAAATGCCCAATGAGCTACAGAGCATTAATTAATCAGGATGATGGCATGGTTTAAATGCGCTGATCAATAGCCTAAGTGCAATAGGTCAGCAGTGCAGTGCCCATACAATAAGGCACAGTGGGCTAGATGCACTGTTGCGTATGGAATGACGTTGTACATATGGCATTCCATAGTTAAGCCGTGTACCTTAGTGGCTACAATAATTCACAGTTAGGTCAAGGCTTGGAGTTTGTGGTTCTGCGAGGATGGTCATGTAGAGCTACGTTATTATTGGGACTGGATGGTAGATGTGTAACAGGGAGTGCAGAACGAGTTCCGGGCGAGCACAGTTTCAATAGTTTGTGAAGTATGAGATTGTGAACCTTTGGGAAAGGTGGCTGGTCGGGCCATGTAGGATAAGGTGATATTATGGGTAAAGTACTTAGAGATAGAACATAGCCACGGTCCACGGCTCGACCGGCCTAGACAGGCACAGAAGGACTGTGCCTTGAGTGTGTGCCTTTAGGGGAGGGCCGGCTTGCGCCTTCCGGCATGGCCTCTCGCAGGAAGTATTGGCGGCGGGCCACTGGGCCTCCGAGTGGTTGCTAGGTAACCCAACAAGCACTTATGGCAGTGGCTATTTTAAAATAGATCTTGTGGTCTGCAAAGGTGGATTCAGCTGAATTTGCACAAAATCAAGACAACTTGTGGTTTGTGCGGCAGCGTGGCAGTGGCTGCCTGAGCCCTCCTAGGACTGGTTCAGAGAACGTCATTGCAGCAGCATGTTGCTTACTTTGGTTCTTCACGCGGAACATCTGGGATGAGGTTTCAAAGATGGGGCTGATGTTGGTTGGGCTCTTGCCCACCCGAAAGCTTGGGGATAGTGACAGTTTGGACCTGGCATTACAGACATACCTGCATTGTGCGTAAATACTTGTTGAAACTATGCAGCATATGAAGTGTGTTCATCCTCAAACTGTTTAATGTATGCACCTATACATTATAATTATAAGGACATTAGATGCTACTGCTTATATTTGTATTAAGATTTTCTACCTGCTACTATTTATAGTGTGTTAGTGCCTACATAATTCCTATTTAGTACTATTACAAGTTCACTCTAGTGACCATATTCAAATTCATGTGTATCTAGAATTAGAAATATAACTGAATTGTGCACACACCTGTTGAAACTATGCAGCATATGAAGTGTATTCACTTTTCAAACTGTTTAATGAAAAAACATGTGCATTATAAAGACATTAGATGCTACTGTTTGCATTTATATTAACTCTTTCTTTATAGTACTATTCATAGTAAGCTAGTGCCTACATTCATACTGACATTTTCTATATAGTACAACTGACAGTAGGCTAGTGGCTACATGCGTATGACTTTTTATCAAGTATTACAAACAAAGCTGATTTTGTGTAAACACTTGTTGACGCTATGCAGCATATGAAGTGAAAATTGACTTGTTGAAAAATGTTTAGCATGCTACTGTTTAAAGTTGTATTTGTACTTCATATGCATTGTACGATTACACTATAAAATGAGTAACTAAAAGGGTAATTTTTTAAAATGTTTATTTACAATGTTCATATTTAACCAATAGTTGCATTTACAAGCAAAGGAAATTTCTATAAACATGTATCTACTAACCTGGCTCCATTGAAGACTAAAACGGAGTGGTTGTTTATTATTAAAAATGTATATATGTTTGTAAAGGGTACGTGCTTTGCATATGCAGTGGTCACTGTCTTCAATTGAAGTGTTTAATATTGTTAATAGGTGTGCTTGAATACATTGTGCATTTGGGTGTGTCCTAAAGCATAAAGAACATATGCGCTTTTTGTAACGTAACTTCAGTGGAGTGGTTATGTTGATTGCTTGATGTACATTACACATGGGCAGTTGGTAATTTCTTTCACATGTCATTTGTAAACCAAGAAGTGGGTTTATTTGAAAAAAAAAGTTCATGATGCCATTTTTCAAGTGTTTATATAAAAGTCTTGTGCATGTATTATGTGTACTTTTGAATATTAAATTGTGAAATTATTTTAAGAAAATATTCTTATACATCTACAATGTAAGTGTATGTAGCACTATACATGCATGCCTTTTTATAGTGTTGTAGCGTTATTCCAGTCATTGCACATGCATACCTATTTGTTGTGATGCAGCGTGATTCTAGTCATGTGAGTATAAGTATAAGTGTAGCGTTATTACAGTATACATGCACACAGTATTTGTGTATGAAGTATGCCTATTGTACATTAGACATGTATGCACATATGTTGTTTTGTGTGTAATGCAAATTATTGTGGTTTACGTTTTGTATGCTCTGCTATATTTTGTATGCAAGTATCTGTTTTTACTCATGCGCTTCTATATGTATTCTTTGATAGTTTACAGTTTGCATACTTCACTTATCTGGAATTACACATGCATTTGTTCAGGTATTTTTCATGTGTGCAGGGTTATTAAAACAATTATTCTTTCAAATGTAGGAAAAAACATTGTTCACTGCTGGTGATTCCTCGCTGTATTGGCTTGAGCATTATGGCTGCCGAGTGCTAACTGTTTCACCATTTGGTGATATGAAGGTGGAATGGCATGTCTATCAAGATGGCAAATGACAGGAAATTCTTTAGAAACTGTTTGTTTATTATGTTAGTGTTGGGAAACCGCCAGATTTCATTTGAATCCACACTGGTGAGAATGAGCATAGCTACCGAAGTGTAACAGACATTTCTTCAACATCGAAACTGATCCTACCAGGATTATTTCCTAAACGTAAAATGTGATGATTATTTTCAAGGACATACAATCTGGATGTGGGGAAGTGTGAATCATCAAAAAATCAATAAAGCTTGCATAACTTTAATAGGTGTATATATACATTTTCAGTTGAGCATGGCCTTCCTTTTATTTTTCACTGCAGCATTAAGTGTTAGATTGACAGTATTTTTATGGTGGATGGTGTACATTTGACTATTGAGGGGCATATGTTTTTAGGCAATCTTGTTGAAGGCCTACATTACATTTTATAATAATGTGTTTCTTTAATTTATTTTCATTTTCTATATAGCAAATAGTTATTTGTAAATACATTGTTCGTTATTTACTTGCCTAAATTATGTGTTTACTTGCTTAAGTGAGTATGGTCATGATAATGTTGGCTGGACATTGTTGCTGAAAATCAGTATTTCCTTGTTTGAGTGTATGTTGTAATGTGTATGCTGTGGGGTTGAGGGTATGTTTGTTATCTGTACTCAGTGGGGGTTAGTGCATATGATGGTGTGCTCATAATAATTGCTGCATATTGTTGTTGGATTAAGTTACTCCTTGTTTCACTGTATATTGGAACATGCACAACCATAGATGTATTTACAACAAGGCTGACTAGGTTGAAAGATTCCCTGAGGAGCAGCATTTTATTGCAGTTTATTTTCAATTTACTGGTTGTCATTTTTTAAATATAAAGCCAATTGTGTTTCTCTGAGTCTGACTGATCCACAACATTGGAAGTCATTTATTGTTAATGTTATTTTGCATTTATATAGCGCCTTATATACCATTGGTATGGTCTGAAGGCGCTGGTAGGTTGAACGCCCTTGGGAACCGAAGTTCGGGTCAGTGGAGAGGTTAGAGAGAGTCCAAAGGTGCGTGTGCGCACCAGGTATATGTGCAGCTGGTGCGGGATTCATGTGGTAGCTGCTTCTTAGCGGTAGGTGTGGTGGTTGAGAGATCAGGAGTATGTGTTCGGTCTGGCCGGAGTTATCCAGACCGAGTGTGGCAGTGTTAGGCCTGGCTGGGGGTGTGAAACCAGCCATGTTTACTTAGAGTGATGGGGGGTGAGCGGCAGATGTTGATATGAGAACAGTTATACCCAATGGTGTCATAGTATCTCTGTGTTCTAGTTGAATGGTGGTGTAAGGAGAGAGTAAGCCTGGGTGTGATATGAAGTATGCTCTTTCAAAAGTTCCTTGCATTCCAAAGCACAATATGCACGTCACGTAATTCTGAGCGGTCAGGTATGTTCTTTGTGTTTTGTTTCTCATCCGCTCTATGCACTATTCATCCACTCAACGTACTCATCCGTACAGCATACTCATCCGTTTAGCATACTCATGTGCTCTATATATCCATCCAGTCCATACACTCATTTGTATTCCACTCTGACAGCTAAACCTTTTGATGACCAAACTTGTATAAATGCTTGTTATTTGCAAATGTATTACTGTTATGGTGATTTTTTTATTTTTTTTTTTATTTAAAAAGGAAACATGTACCAAATCCAGGTATTTAGCTATTCAGTCATACAATTTGCATGACTTATATGACAGATATAAAGCTATTTGGTCATTCTTATCTTCCCAAAATGCTTGTTATAATGCAACAAAACAAAACAAATCCTCATTGGATTTATTGGTTCCACTTCACATTGTCTTTGGAGTTCTTTCTAATCAATACACATGTATTAAGCAATCACTTTTATATTCAAATTCATGACTTGCCTTTGTTAAACTGTTGAAAAAACAAGGGTTTCCCTTCAGAAAACAAAAGGTTAAAAATGATGCATCATTTTACAATATTAAACGCTTGCTTGTGGTTAAGTCAAGCACAGAGTTCCCACAGGTCTCACTAAAATGGGGTTCAGAAGAAAACACTCATTTCATTCCCTGGCCCCACATTTCTAGGTCTGTGGCCACCCAAAAGGTGCAAGCATGAAATAGATCATATGTTAGTTAAAATGGCAAAGAGTACGTCTGAATGTTCAAGTGCTTCAAAAAATCTGGGAAAGGATACCCCAAGCCATAGAAGGGTACGAACAAAAACTGTGTGCCAAAGGCACACACTGTTTCACAGCTGTAAAGGAGTCCTATAAAGGTTTTCATTCAGCCATCTTTACAGAAGTTACTCAATGCTAAGCAGGCCAATGGCATCACTGCAGGGTTTATCATGTATCTTTGATGACATTCTGCTGCATGCTCAGTACTACCATGTGAACCAACTCAAAGTATATCACGTGATGCATAACTGTGATGCTTATAGGTAATCATCACATTAATTATATTTTTAATATAATGTAGGACTTTTACTATGAAACAGTACATCAAACAACAGCAGGAAATCTATATCTATAACCACACATCTCAAAATATTCCTATGCATTGTACAGACCAACCAAATCTATAGAGTTAACACACATGTTTAACATGTTAACAAACATGTTAAATTAACTTAACCCGAGAAGTGCCACTGCCAATCACATCGGCCCTGCTTGAATTTGACAGTGATCTGGACGATTCTATCCATGCTCCGCCTCTCAAACGGAGGAGAATTCTGTCCTCTACCCTCCCCTAAACTAACCCCTCTCATGTGGCTTTACTAGAAATCCCTCCATCATTCATTATATTGTATGTGTGCTGGTGGTGCTTTCAAATGTCAATGATAATGAGCTCACCCCTTGTGGGCTGTTTCATTCCATCGGCAGCCTTTTTCTCTCTACAGTAAAATGTTTGGCATTTTTTCAGTCAAATTGCGCCCCTTACTGCTTCATTGTTTACTTCACTTAAATACTTCCACCATTTAACTGCATTTAATTTGTGTTTACATTAAAAAAAAATGAAAGAAAAATGTTCTTTCCTTGCATTTGGGCAAGTTAATTTTTCGTCCACCCCTGCTTCATTCCCAGTCTTTGCTGCCTTCATTGTCAATCATTCTGCACCCCCTCCCTGTCCTGCCCCTTTTGAAGTCCAAGCCTCGCCTACATGTCCCTGTTCTGCATGTGCCAACAGCTCTGCTGCTGCCTGTTCTGCACATGCTGACAACTCTGCTGCTGCCACCTCCCTGAGAGAGACTGCAATGTACACACGATCATGGTGCCCCAGGCGAGTCTGTTTGCACGACCTGTGCATACACAGCCCTTTGTCCCCAAGCCCTTGCCTAATGCTCGATCCCCTATCTCTAGCACCCATGTGCAGCCACCACCTGGTGAATCAATTGCTGGGAATGCAGAAGGTCTGCACACGAAGATTAAATTCATATTTAGTTTATGGACCACTATGTCCTTCACTAAAATAGACCAGACTACAAATAATAGAGCTGAGACTCTGGGTTTCAGCACAGAAGAAGCCAATTGAATTTTATCACTCATTAAATTGACTGGGGAGGAGCTATTAACATCAGAGAAACCAGAAGCGCTCATAAAACAATTGAAGTGGAAAATACGTCGTGAGGTCAACCTTAAACTACATGCGTCGACGTTGGCACAGTACTATGAAGCACAGAGGATCCCGAGGGGTTTAAGGGTAAACCTTGAACCAACATTGTGTAAGGAAAAGCCCACCTTCGTTAAGAGATGGTGTCAGATCCTTAATAAGTGTTTGTTGGATCTCATACTACTCACGATTGAAGAGTTAGCAAGAGTCTTAAAACTCTGGATGAGGACATCGTGAACCTTAAGGCATCATTGAACAAATGCTACTCAGTGGATTAACTTCAAGAAGTACTCGATTATACTAACCAAAAAATACAAAGACACAAGCAGGAGTTACAAACTAAGACGATCCGGAAATTTAGGCGTGACACACTTGATTATAAACTAGACATTGTCTATACATGGCAGGATTACTACGGACACCGTCAGAATAATCCCTATCAAGGTCAAGCAACAAAGCCAGGAGCGTCTCATACTGGCACCATGTCTTCGGATGCCTCAAGCACGGAATTGGACCCTACTGCAGAACCTGAGACCACACAACCAACAGGTTCCAGTGACATTGCAACAACAGATGCAGAGGTACGTTCTTTAAAAAAAGACCTATCAGACGCAGACAAAAAAAGAAATCCACTGAGAAAGAAGACACAGAAGAACACCTAGTAGTCAACATATCCTCTTATAGACTTTCCCGCCTGGAGATGCAGGTGCTCAGGAAAGGGCTTTCCTTTGTTCCAGAGAACAACAGTACGCTTCTCAAGGAGAAGCTTGACTTTTTCAAACTACTTAGGAAAATGAAGTTGAAACTATTCTTTGCAGGCCTGGAAGAAGAGGGTCAGGAGTGGGAGGAACAACCAGAGTTCCTAGATATTAGCCCAAAGAGCATGTTTAACCCTCCAGTACAGAACCATGTTCTTTCTACTTTTGAAAAGGCAATACTCCAAGATTTGAAAAAACTACAGTTTAAAAGCAAGGGTTTTGGTAACTTCTCAGTACGAGAGCGTCAAACATTAAAAAATCTGTTGGACAACAACACAATCATTTTCAAACCGGCAGACAAAGTGGGTGCCCTTGTCCTAATGGATAAACAGGATTATTTGGAAGAAATAGAGCGCCAGCTGTCAGATAAGGTGACATATCAAGAAATATTGTTTAATCCAACAACACGTGTGATGACCCTGATAGAGGAGACGCTGGATGAAGCTGAGAGGAGGGAAGTTATTTCTGAGAAAACACAGAGGTTTTTGGAGAACAAATATCCCATAATACCTGTTCTATATATACTCCCAAAAATCCACAAAAGAATCCAAAAAAAACAGGACGCCCAATAATTGCTGCAACAGGGAGCCTTCTTGAACCACTGGCACAGTATTTGGATAGGATTCTTCAACCCTTGATTCAGAACACATCTACATACCTGAGAGACACTATGGCCTTTTTGAAAAAACTCCAAGAAGTACAATTTGTAGAAGGACGGGACATATTGTTCACAATGGATGTGACGTCACTTTATACAACTATAGCTCATGAATCGGGACTAGAGGCAGTGGACTGGCTACTGCTGAGATTAGAGAACTGTCAAGGTAACCAAGTGTTCGTAGTGACCCTACTCAAGATGGTCTTAATGAACAACTTTTTCAAGTTTGGCGAAAGATTCTTTTTGCAGATTTTGGGAACAAGCATGCTACGCAAACATATACATGTATTTTCTTGAACATGAACATGTGATCTCCTCACCAAGATGGTCAAGACATTTGACCCTCTATACTCGCTATATTGACAACATATTTGGTATCTGGAGTGGACCAGAAGACAAACTGCAAGACTTCTTCAATATGATGAATCAGATGCACCCGAGAATCCAATTCACCACTGTAACAAGCCAGTCGAATATCCATTTTCTGGATGGTGTTTATGTGAAAGCACAGAAATTGGAAACTCGCATCTTCACAAAAGCCACAGACAGGAACAGTTTGCTTCTTGCCACAAGTTTTCATCCACAGAGAACGTTGGACAATGTCCCTCTTAGCCAATGTCTATGCTATAGGCGAAATATCTCAGAACCCTCAGAGTACACACAACAATTTGCAATGTCACAGATGAAATTCAGGGAACGGGGTTATGATGGTTCCCTTATTGAAGGTGTGAAAGATAAAGTCAGCAGAGTCCAACGAGACACCTTGCTTACACCAAAACCCCAGAAGGCCAGTGAGACACTTGTTTATGTCACAACGCACTCGACTCAAAGTCGAAGAATCAAGAGAATAATACAGAAACACTGGTCCATGTTACAAATGGACCCGAAGCTACAACAGCTTTTCCCACAAACACCCATGTTTGCTTACAAAAATAATAAGGCACTACGCAGTAGCCTTATTAAAGCAGAACTACAGACCCCGAGAACCGAGACTGGCACTTTTAGGGGTACGACCCCATGTCTGAAATTGCCAGCACTGTGCAAATGTGATTAAGGGTAACAGCATCAGACACCCCCACTTGGGTAAACCGATTTGGCTTAAACATTCGTGCACGTGTGATGCAATGAATGTTATTCATGGGTTGAAATGTCCCTGTGGTCTCTACTATGTGGGTATGACCACTAGTAAAGCTAAGACATGCTGGACGGAGCATAAATCAAATATCCGTACTAAAAGCCAGAAATCACCAGTAGCGACACACTTTGCAGAAGCCCGTCACACAGTGGCACAACTGAAATGCATCATACTAGAACAAGTAAAATTGGGCTCGAGGGGTGGAGAAATTGTAAGGGAACTCCAACTGAGAGAAATCTTGTGGATTGAACTACTGGATTGTCTCAGTCCAAGGGGTATGAACCTGGAGTTTGATTTGATGTGGTTTGTATGAAGCTTCAACGTTTTGGTTGAAGGTGCTTTACGTGAAATGGTTCTTGGTTTAACAGGCCTTAGAGTGTAAGTGGAATAGACTTCTGCAAGGACCCTGACTGTAAGTGGAATTGACCTTGATATGCTAAGGTCATCTGTGGAGCTAAGTGAGGAGCTGATAACAACCATAATAATGTGAACGCCTTGGATTTCGTCAGTGGGGGTTTCCATTGGCGGCAGAACCAATAGGCAAAGCCTGATAACTCCATGTTCATGACCTACATCCTCATGTTATCATATGAAGTATGACTCCTGTTTTCACCAGATGAAGTGAGACCATGTATTGAGGCACCTGGACCTGGTGTATTGTTGAAAAAAAGAAAAAAAGAATTCTGAATTGTACAGTGACTATGTTGTTTCAAAGGTGACATAAATAAATGGAATTTTCAGGTACCGATTAGTCCCAATGCGAAATGAGCGTTGTCGCTAACGCATTAACTTGGTGGCCATTGGGGCCCCTGCAGACTTTGATCTGCATTCCACCTATGTCCACCGCTAGGAAGTCTTTATTGTCCAGTGACTATGTTGTTTTAAAGGTGGCATAAATAAATTGAACTTTCAGCTACTGGTTGGTCTCAATGCGAACAAAATTAGCACTGTCGCTAACGCATTAACTTGGTGGCCATGGGGACCCCAGCAGACTTCGATCTGCCCTCCCCCCATGTCCACCCCCAGGAAGTCTTTATTGTGATCTTAGTGGACTTAGTTTTTCCGCTCCACATGTCATTAACCGGTTTGAAATTGGTGCCTCAGTTCTCTTCTTACATGCACGTGATGCTGATGCATTGACATTAACTGTGTCTGTATATATATGCCTCAGGATCTCCTTGACATATGCGTAATTCCGAAAGATTGGCATCTCGATGCCACAAACAGGACATACTCCCTAAACTGTGATAGTAGAGCCTTCGCCCACACCAAGATGACGGCCATCGGCACTTACGCGCATTCGCAAAGTTGCCATGGCTACTAACATAAACATGGGGAAGACAGCAATGCGCTTCTGCGTCGGATGGCGGTTCCCCTTAAATTGCGAGGTAAGCTCTTGCTGCTTTCTCTCCCCGTGAGGAGACCCTTGCTTCTAGCGCTCGTCACCATTTATGATTGAAAGTGTAACATAACGCTAGAGGTTGAAATACGCTGTTAAACACCTCCTCGAATATGGCCGAACGCCAGTGTGAGTAGCTTTGTAATCCCGCTGTTATGTTGAAACAGGTCATGCTGTTCGTGCCTGATACATACCTGCTTGGCAGAAAGTGTGAGTAATTTAATCGGTTTTGAGATAAATGCCGTACATGACATTTCATGTGTCTGATACATGGCTTACATAGTAACAGATAATCGCACAACGATAGTGCTTGCCACATAGGCTGAATGCAGCTACATCATTTGACGGTTGAGTTTCCTTGAATAGAGCCACATTTGCTAGTTAAGTGCATTCTGGCCTTAGGAGCGCCCTGATGTGTTTCAACATGTAGGGGATACCTGGGGCTGGAAGGGTGACTTACCTGGACAGCAGATTGAATTGCAGGCCACAAGGGTCGTATGTTAATCTACAATTGGTCTGTTTTTCAAATGTAAAGCTTTAACTCAATCCCCCTTATAAACTTTCCTCCCTATAGGGCACCTGGGATTCTACCGTTTGACCTGAATCTGTACCCGGACTCAGTGACTTACTGCAGTCCAGCGAGTTTGACCTGACAACTTGAAAACTTTTGCCGATGGGCCACAAAGTTGGTGGCCTTATTAAAGTTAAAGTGACTTAGCCATATTTAAACCCCCAGTGACTGTATTTTCTGTTACTCCTTAGGAACATGAATTTTGGCAAATCCCAATGAATTGGAACCAATAGCAACCATAGCCCTGAAGATGGATTATCTAGTAATCCGAAACGCGTTGGCAACTGAATAGACCAAATGGTGCTGTTTGGTACTGTTTAAATGGACTTGGATGATCCATGAGAAATGTTCTAGTGTGAATGTTGTAAACACTAGCCATTGAATATTGTGATGATTTTGTTTGTTTAAGCAACTTTTGAAAGTGGTGTACAGTAATTTTTGTAATAAGTGTAAAGGGTCATTCCGACTCATTGCTCTATATTCCACGTTACACTTTTCTGTATTAAAAATACTTTCATTACACATTGGTACTTCTCTTTAAAGGTATACAAAGTTAAGTTACTGGCCAAGTGCCAATTTTCCTTCTGTATTATTGAAAAAATATTCACTCTCGTCTTGAGAGTTAGGCTTTTGTATCTTTGTCTGATTCTGCTAAAAACAACTAAGGTACAGTCTATACTCCCGTATTTATCCCACCATTGGGATTACCGGGAGGATAGGCTTTTTAAGTGGTATCTGGGAGATTCTCCCACGTTGAGTGCATATGGGGCTATCGTGTGGCAACACACGGTTCTGTTCTTCTACCTAGCTCTGCCGGTCTCAGACAATGGATCCTCTAATGTGTCAGGGCCGGAAAGTGGAATAACCAAGCCGGAGGCTCGTCTGGGTTTTTTGTATTTGTATTATGCATGGACACCCTGCAGGGAGCAAGGCTTTGCAAGCAGGAAATGGGCCATGGAATTTGAGTAAGGCAATTCACACGAGGTGAGTGAATTCTCATACATGCTGCCCTCCATTCACACAGAAACCCATATACACGTTTGCATTTACACACCAATCTCGCCACACAGATACCCGTTTATGGACCTCCACACACAGCTCTTATTTGTCACAGTGTTAAGGCAAGGTCAGATTTACCCCCAAGAACACCATGACTGGCTTCACCTGTTAACTTATTTGCACTTTGGGTGGAGAGACACCATGTTGGATGTCTTTCCCTGTGAAATCCCAAGCTCTGCAAAACTCAACAGCCTTTCTCTCGCCCACTTCATCAGCCCTCCAATTTCATGTGCACATTCTCCTGTGTCAGTGGTACATTCTCCACTACACTGCTGCTCCTTCATCCTCTGTCCCTGTGAAATCACAAGCGCTGCAAAACAACTCTTTGAGTGTTTCCCCTTAAACACAGTACAGTGGAATGAGAGCACACTGCCATTCTATGGGGTGGGGGCTGCAGGGAGATACATTGAAACTAGGTTGAGTGTTCTCAAATAAATGCACATAACACTCTGTGTATTTCAGCCAATCTGATTGTCCAAAAAGTTCTACAATTCTTGGAAATTATCAATCAGAGTGACTGAAACAACAGTTGCCAAGTGCAATCAAAGCAAAAAGTGATGTATTCCATGTTGGCGATGGAGATAGTTGGTAAAGCAGGTGAGGAGGGAGGAGATGTGTTCTGACCTGGTATCACGGGCTGCCTAAACCTAATGGCCATTACACATATGGCATCCCAGCTGTGAAGTACAAGTGCTGATAACAAAAATAGTCTTGCCACCCTGAAGGAAAACACAGTTAAATTCTTTGACACATGTAGACTTCCTGCCGAAAACAACCTTACGGCTCCATTAAAATGAAGGCACCCCTGCTTAGAGGCCTGGGCACTGTTGCCTTAGAGCTATATTAATAAATAGAAGGTTAAATCAGCTCAGCAGGGATTCCGAACATGGCCTTCTATTGTTAAACATATTTCTGCTGCAGCATGCATATTACCCCACCAAGTAATCACTCCAGAACTTGGGCCTGGTCCCGCCGCCCCAAATCAGATCTGTAGAAGGAGCATACACTGACAGTGCAACGTTTCTCACTAGGCTCATAGGACCCGGGCTGTGTTAGTAACACGTGTCACTTGCCTGCCTTCTGACTGGCTCGTGCCTAGCCAGACTCAGCAACGGGAGAGCTATCCTAAATACACAAATGTATTAAAAGGGTATCTCTCGTATAACCTACCTTCCTTGCTTCCTTGCCCCCTTTGCCATCTGCCCCATCTCACTCCGTGTAACCAGCCTTTCACCCCACCAGTGTGCAGGGGCTTCTTGAAAACACATGTAATTCCTGGGGGGTGGAGGGCATTCCCATGCATCCAAGCCACTCGCATTTGTCCTGTCTCTCTATCTGCAGTGAACAAGGCTTCCTGCTTTAACAGTTTAAAGCCATAGGAGTGGAGCACCCTGGGCAGGAGCCACTTCCAGCACCTTGTTGGCCTCAAGACGTCCCCCTGGACCAGGAGCCGAAGTAAAGACAGGTAGGAGAGAGCCCCTACGATCCGATCCAGTGTGATGAGTGCAGTGCGCCTTAAATTGTGGGGTGGAAGGTGGTAGCAGAGGCCTGCAGCCAGTGGGGGTATATGCTAGGTAGACTGATGCATGCATCCGGAGCATTGGGGGTTTGGGGGTCACTGTGCTTTTGGATGTCATTCCCCAATCCATCTTCACTCAGTTCTGTCCTTCAGCAGTTTGTGCATGTGTTTCACCCTTGTCTCTAAGCCACTGACCTTCATCCTGTCTCTTCCCCTGAAGTGAACAAGGCTTTTCCTTATCACAGTCCAAAGCTGGAGGAGTGGAGCACCATGGGCATGAGCAACCTCAAAAACGTCCTTGTCAGCCTCGAGAAGACACCTCTCGACCAGGAGTAAAAGTGCAGCCAGGTAAGAGAGAGCTCTTACAGGAGTGCCATGAAGTGTTGGTTGGAAGGTATAAGAGAGTGTAGTGGGCCAAGGTGGCAGCAGAAGCCTGAGTGGGCTGGGGGCATGCACCAGGTATGCTTGCGCATGTATTCGGAGGATTGGGGTTGATGTGGCACTGTGCTTTTGGATGTCATTCCCCGACCCACCTTCACCAAGGTGTGTCCTTGAGCACATAACCTGTGTTGTGTGCTTGAACCCTACTGTTTTTTGGGTGGGTTGTGTCATGAAGACATTTCAAGTGACCCTGGTGTAGGGGGAATGTGTGAGGTGATGCTAGAATTTGAGCCCACTCACAGGACTTCAACGTTAGCAGTAATAATGTTTTGAATGGTGGCACCCACCTATGTTTTTATTTGGGGGAGCGGGAGCCCACAAGGTTTGTTTGGGTTTTTTATTTTACATGACAGTGGCCTACGTGGAGTGTTTTACTTCCAAGAACTGGGCCTTGTCTGGGTCAGTTTGGAATCCAGCATTGAGGGTGTGTTTCCTGATATTTTTAGGAGGCGCTGAGTGACCCAAACGCATGGGTGCAGTGCTATGGGCATTCTTTGTGAAGGTTGTAAGAATGACTGGACCGACAGCCTTGCAGGTTTGAAACCTGAAGTCGAGGGTTTGGTTCTTCATGTTTTTAAAGTTGAGTGTCACAACCGTATTTATGGGCTCAGCCTCTTGGTTGCCTGAGAGGTAGCAAACTGTCGTCCCATGTTCGGGCACACCACCCCTTTTGGGATGGCAAACTGCAAACAAAGGGAAGCATTGCTTCTGAAATGGCCTGCTCGACTTCTCCCAGCATTGGGTGCTGTCAACCACTCAGTATTTCTGTCACTATATGGTTGGGGTTCACAGACTGTCCTCCATTTGCCTCAGTCCTATTGGACAGTGCCCAACTTTTCCAGGTAAGGAACATCAGTACACTGCAACAGGCAGTCACATTTGTAGTTCCTCAAAACTCCATCCATTTATTTAACATCTTTAACATAGGGCATTAAGGAAATCAATAAGCTGATGACCAGCAGTTGTACCTAAAAGACAACAGCGTCAAAGTCATATCATGACTAAAACACTGATTTGTGCTTGTTCAAAGTAGGCTATCAAGCACATACCTACATCCCAACTTCAGCAAAACTGAGTTTGTGTTCCTTGGAAACTAAGCCACACAAAATAAAACTGATCAGGACAATCTGATATGAATGTCTTTGGGTTCACGCTGTGTAACAGTCTTACATGCCACATCTCTAGGAAGAAGAGTAGATGTAAGATGGGGCAAAAGTTGAGTAGGTCTTCTGAGTTTAGTATGGGGTTCTTCATCTGGGAGCAGGTTCTCTTCCATGTTCAGTGCATTTGACAAAGTGCATTGTGTGAAGAATGTGTTGATATGTTGATATGTTGCAGTCTGGCATATCTGTGGTGTGTTTGGAGTGGTCAATGTGTTCCCCTATCTTGTCTTTGAAGACGCTGTTGCTTGTATTGTACTTGCTGGTAGATTGTGGTGTTGCAGGGTCTGGCAATGGGTCCATGACATGTTTCACATCTTGGAAGGTCTCTCTGCTCTTGTGGAAGCTTCCATAATGGTTAAGTCATGGTTTGCTTTTGCTGTGGTGATGACTGTCATATGAGCTGACTGGAGGATTTTCAGGTCTAAGGGGTCTTCTACTTTGTGGAACTTTATCTGAAATTGTTCTTTTCTGCAGATGCCATGTTTTTTGCTGAGTATCTGTGTACCTAGGTGTGGAGTGCATGGCATCCTAAGGGTTATGATACATGGAGGGTACCAGAGATTTCTGTTTTGTTGCAATGCCAAGGAGGGGGAAAGTGATCAAGTCCTGAAATACCTTAAGATGGTTCTCTCTTTTGAAACTGTATCAAAGCTACTCCTCTCACTGCACACACACCCCCTCTCGTTACTGGTTTGGTCTGAAAGTGTGAGGTGGTTAGACTGTGAATATCTTGTAGGGGAAAAGTTGTTTTGATGTCTCAGGTGTCTGGGTGTGTGCGGTCAATCAGTATATACACTTTTCATACAAGTACGGTCTCGCAAGTGTAATCAGGTACTGGAAGGCATTACATTACCAAGTAATAGGTAGCCTAAGCTATATGTAGTGAAAGTAATTGGAGATTTGAAGGTGGGTCAGTTGGTTGGGGAGAAGTGATGGTTTGGCAATAGTGAGGATTCCTGCTGGTGTGTCTTTGTAATAGATTGCAATTCTAATCAAAAATGCCACCATTCAGGTGGCTCCTACAGTGAAAACTCTGGGTATGATGGTCAACCCAGACCAGCTACCTACAAAAGAACACAGCGTATTACCTGAGATTAATGAAAGCTATTAAGCCGTTTCTTAATGAAGGTAATATGGCCACGATAGCGAGAGCCATTATTCTATCACGGCTTGATTATGGTAACGCCCTGTTGCTGGGGGCCTCTTCTAAGGACTTATCTAGCTGCCAAGTGATCCAGAATAATGCGGTCAGGCTTGTCAAGAACTTAAAGAAGAAAGATCACACCACAGCAGATAGACTATCATTACACTGGCTCAGGGTTGAAGAGCGTATCAAGTTTAAGGCCCTCTGCTTGGTGCACAAGTGCTTCTACGGCTCAGCGCCGGTATATTTGAAAAAGAGCCTAGTGCCCTACATACCGAGGAGAAGTCTACGCTCGGAGGGTAAATGTCTGCTGTCAGTCCCCAACTTTAAGTTGAAATCTGGCTTGGGCAGATCTTTCGTGGTGATGGCCCCCAAATTATGGAACAGCCTGCCAGAAGTGCTGAGATCAGAGGCAAACCACCTTACCTTCAGGAAGCACCTGAAGACATACCTCTTCAGATGAAGAGCCTGGGGAAAGCAATGTTTCGGAGTCCTTAATAGACCGCAGTGTTTGTCACTTTATGTCTGTCTTGTTGTTGCTGTATTGTAAGTGCTAGCGCCCTGATGCCCACGGGCTACCGGCGCTATATAAAATAAAATACATACATACATACATACATACTGTTAGCCTGCTGAGACATGGACATCAGACAAATTAAATGAGTGCTAGTGGGTGGTGGAGGGATTGTGCCTCTTTTATATGCCTGACTTGTTTTCTTTATGTTTTGGGAATTATTTCGCCCAGAACAGTGGCTGCGGATATCTATGCACTCTATCAGACCAATCTGCAGGCGAGTGTTGAAGTTCACTGAAATCCGCTCCCAAGTAAGTCCGTGACTAGATAGGTATAACTATGCTGCGGGCTCCATGTGGTGATTTGTGAAGCAGCATGGTATACTTACTAGGAATCCCAGTTTATTACCTGCACTCTTCTTGCTCTATGAACATTAATACTTTTCTCAGGTTTGTCTCTTCCATGTGAAATGATAATTTATACAGGGGCTCCCCACTAGGTTAGGCTCATGCAGTTTGCGTCTAACCAATCGGCCATCGAAGTGCCTGATGGGGCAGTGAGTTCTCTCCCCTTGTGCTCCCCAGGAAGCTGGTTGACGTCAAAATCTCTGCAGCTGTATTTCTCTTGCTGGTGGACATGGACACAATCTTCTCTACATCCAACACCACAGACCAGGGCTCGTCACTAGATTAGGCCTATGCAGTTTGAGTCTATCCAACCCGCCCATCGGAGCACCTGATAGGCAGTGAATTCTCCCACTTGTGCTCTCCTGGGCGGCAGGTTGAAGGCAAAATCTCTGCATCCGTCTTTTTCTTCCAGGTGGACCTGGGCATCGTCTTCTCTGCATCCAACACAGTAGACCAGGGATCGCCACTAGATTAGGATTACAGAGTTTGCATTTATCCAACCCACCCATCGGAGCACCTGACAGGCAGTGAGTTCTCCCCACTTGCTCTCCGCTGGGAAGCTTGTTGATGGCAAATTCTCTGAAGCCGTATTTCTCTTTCAGGTGGACACGGGCATCATCTTCTCTACACCCAACAACAAAGACCAGGATTTGTCACTAGATTGGGCCCATGTAATTTGAGTCTATCCAACCTGCCCATCGGAGCACCTGACAGGCAGTGAGTTTTCCTGCCTTGTGCTCCCCTGGGCAGCTGGTGGATGGCAAAATCTATGCATCTGTCTTTTCTTGCAGGTGGACCCAGGCATCGTCTTCTCTACACCCATTACATTAGACCAGGAATTGCCACTAGATTAGGATGATGCAGTTTGCATGTATCCAACTCGCCCATCAGTGCATCTGACGGACAGTGAGTTATCCCCTCTTGTGCTCTGCTGAATAGCTGGTTGAGAGCAAAATCTCTGAATCTGTCTATTTCTTGCAGAAGGACCCGGGCATCGTCTTCTCTACATCCAACACAGTAGACCAGGGATTGCCACTAGATTAGGATTATGCAGTTTGCGTTTATCCAACTCGCCCATCAGAGCACCTGATGGGCAGTGAGTTCTCCCCTCTTGCTCTCCGCTGTGCAGCTGGTTGATGGCAACACATCTGCAGCTGTATTTCTCTTGCAGGTGGACACGGCATTGTCTTCTCTACATTGAACCCCAAAGACCATGGCTCATCACTAGATTAGGCCCATGCAGTTTGAGTGTAGCCAACCTGCTCATCGGAGCACCTGACAGGGATTGAGTTCTCCCCTCTTGCGCTCCCGTGGGCAGCTGATTGACAGCAAAATCTCTGCAGCCATCTTCCTATTGCAGGTGGACTCAGGCGTCATTTCCTTGACAGCCAACACCACAGATCAGGGCTCGCCACAAGATTAGGCCCATGCAGTTTGCCTCTATCCAACCAACCCATCGGAGCACCTAATGGGGCCGTACATTTCCCCCTTGCGCTCCCCTGGCCAGCTAGTTAAAAGTAAAATATTTGCTGCTGTTTTTCCCTTGCAGGTGGATCACACACACCAGGGCTCATCACTAGACTAGGCCTCAGCAGTATTTTAATTAATGCATTTCTAAATATGTCACTAAACTACTGGTTGCTCACAGTAATCTTAATTTGATTTTTTAAAATGGTTTGTAGTTGGAAGTTGAGGGAGGTGGTAGGACATCGATGAGGTGGTATGGCATGTGTGGGGGGTTTGAGGGAGGTGGGAGGGAATGGATGTAAGTGCGTGATGGGTTTATGAGGGCTAATTAGTCTGTTTCCCTGTTGTTTTACCATACACAGTTACTTAAAGTGAGCATACCCCTCTAGAGACTAGAACAACATATGCAGTCAGCCACTGGTCTTCCAATGTGCTGTGGTTAAGGTTTGCAAAAGGATTTTGCCCTACCTCCACTCCCATTTGGAGAGTGTGATGAAAAGGTGGGGTGGTCTTCTGTAGAGAGTGTGTTTTTTTGTTTGATACAAGCTAGGCTTCTTGAGTATGGTGTGGACAACATGTTCGCAGTCATCAAGCAGTCAATAGAGCCCTATGAATTTGTGTGCAACACTTTGTGCATCTTAGAAGGTTGTTTACATGTAACGTAAAAATGATGCCCCTGTTCAAGGATGAATGTATGCCTTGTCCAAATTGACCCACGTTCCATTGGTAATGTGGCATGTCAGAAGAGGATAGTATTGTATCAATCAAATGAAAAGGTGGAAACTCCTAACTCCCAAAACTATCGGTTTTCCATGCCTTGCACAAAACTAACTAAGGTGCTTTGCCAGTCGTCTGTCAGTCAAAAAGGAAGATCTATCCTCCATCCAAACAAATCTATTCTCTCCCTACCACTATCACTGAGTTTGCATTCAGGGCAGGAAGCTTTTCTTGTGTCACCAGGATGGCTCCAGGCGGCTGTGCTTCTCTTCCTCTCGCTCTGTGTCCACTCAATAATGCAAATGGTTATGAGGTCTCTGTGTCATTGATGGATTTAACAGTCCACCAACTTTCGGTCAGGCCACCACCTAACGTTTGGTATCTTCATTCAAGATCCTTTCTCTCTGAATGAAATATAAGGCAACAGACCATTACTGAACAATGGGGTATGAACAAGATTTTGGGACATGGTGCATGTGGGAGTTGAAGATGCTGTGCAAAAAAATGAGAGACCTAGCTGGATTTGAGGAATCGTCATGGCAAAGGAAGACTCTTTTAAAGGACCCATGGCTTCAATATTGCTTCACAAACTGTAATACATTGTGAGTAATCTGTATAATATGGTGCCCATGTAAGAAAATATATATAGGTATAACAAAACGAAAGGTTAAGATACGCAGAGGCAACCATAAGAGCTGTATAAAAAATAACATACCGCCCCAATTGTTATCCACTTTATGACAAACAATCATAAAAGTGAAGAATTTAAATGGTCCATGTTACGAAAAATGTACGTGACTTCAACAAACATTTAGATAAAAAGAGATTAACTAAAGATGAAATGCGTTTAATTTTTCTCACAAATGGTCACGTGATGAGGCTAAACAAATGCATGGATTGGCGTAATATCAGTATGTAAATTACGCACACACTTGATTTTACTCATTTACTTCCTCTGCTTAGCCACACCGAATTAACTATTGGTAAGCTTTGGATTTAATGAAATTCATAGCCAAGACATGTAATCAACGATTGCACAGCTACGCTTACATTTCAATGTATACCATTATAAACAAGTACCAACACTACTTTACAATATGGCTGCCAGATTCTTCTGCCTCTGGCACACTATTGAGAAAGAAGCTGAACTACTTATACAAACAGCGAGAGACACTACGCAATGCTAACTTGAGATTCAGTCCCGCTAAGCAACAAACGTATGAGTGGAGGGGATATAACAACAGAGGTAAGTACTGAATGCTTAACAGCCCGAATACAACTAGACAGTTGCATTGAGAGTCGCTTGAAGTGACACTTGACTACAGCGTGCATATATTACCCATTTTGATGTGATTATCCCCGCAGAAGTTAAGCACTTCCTGTATCTATGAGATCTCGATAATATAATGACAAAATGAATGGTGTGCCGTGAATAGACGAGATTACCTGAAGCCACTAATAGACATACAGGACAAAAGTATTCATGATTGCCTAAAATGTACCATTGAAGTATGTTATCATTTAATTAAGAATCACAATGATACTAAGATTGCACCGTCCAAACAAAAAACAGCATGTTTTGCTAGACTACTAGTTTTGCCAAAATGACAGGATAGTTACCCACTGTTTTCATTTTCTGAATTGCAGTTAGCTGCTTAACTTTACTATGCGACTCAAGAGGAACTACAATATAATTTTCCTGAAACCACTCTTGTTATCAAATGATTCTGTCCACAAGACACTCGAGTGAAATACATTAAGTACATGAATAGACTATCTGAATTAAGGTTTGAGGATGTAAATGCCTACATTAGAGTTGTAAAAGCTAGTGAACACCCATCACATTATTTTTATATCGTTTAAGAAGAGAGACAAAGTAGAAATGGATCTTCTTCACTACCTAATTTGAGTCGCAAAGAGTCGGATTGGTAATTCTTGATTAGAGAGAAGACTTAATATTAGATTGAGACTAATTACCTTTATTTTAATACAATGAACAACTAATTAAAAGTGTTCATCTGTATCTCTAAACACAGGGAATCACAGAATGATAAGAGAGTGATTTACAGCCCCCTGTTTGCTGTATATACAGAACATCTAACATCAGAACATTCCCCTAAAGAATGTCCATAACTAATTGAAAACAAGTTTGAAGGAAAGAAACATGTTGGGATATAAGCGACCTTGATCAAGAAAACAAGGCCAATCATTTAAGAAGAAATTGAATGATTGATTCATTTTATTATTTTCCATCACTAGAATTGCCATGTATCGTAATGTATTAATATTGTGAGTGAATGAATTGTCAATAGATTGACTGTTTTGTAATATGGTATATGTCGGTATGTCCTACTAGGCTAATGAATCTGTGAAAAGACCTTGAGGATTTATAGTTAGTACAAAAGTAATGTTTTAATTGCTGTTTACTATTTTTCTACATAAATAATTGTTACATTGATTCTTAATAATACATTTTCTATCTTGTTTTGTAACTACATAATGAGTAAAGAGTATTGAATCTTTTATCTTCCCCACATTACAAAAATATGTTTTCCTGTATATTATAGTATACACATTTGATCTTTATATAAACTCTTTTGAGTTCATTTAACCAGTATTGACCGTATGGTGTATGGTAGCCCGGTATCCCCTAATACTAAATAGTCACATTCACACGCCAGCTTTCTTCAAGGTTTGATTGCTGTGCATCTCGGTCTCTCTCAGCTTTCGCTGCACATCTGACTCGAAACTCCCAGGCTTCTCTCTCCAATGGGACTCCTTCTTCTGTTTTGATAACCTTTTGGTGGGTCTTCCCCAGTGGAGCCTCATAGTCCTTTGTCTCTGTTTCCTGGGTGTTTTCAATTACTCGGGCACTTTACCTCCTGTCAGTATTACAAGAATATGTCTCCTTATGATGAAACACTGGTTTTATACCACTGTAACAAACAACAGCGTGTTCTTCTTGTATTCTTTGGAGTGCAGCTGTTAATGGTGGGTTATGGGGGGGTCTCTCACAGTGAGGTCCTGCTTACCTCTACCCTGGAGAAAGGCTATTTTAAGGGATGTTCCAAAGACCACACAATTTCAGGCAATGGTGTATATATGCCTTCTAGTTTCAACCTCCAGTTTTTTCGAGTAGACCAAATCCCTTGTGTTTTCCCATATGTTTTAATTAGGAGACCAATGTTAAATGCCTAGTCATGCATTTTGCTGGCTCTCCCATTTTCATGAAATAGCCACTGGCAAATACAAGAGGCTAATGTGAATGTTCAAAGACCAATGCATTCTCCCAGCCTGAAGGCTGCTTCCCTGCCCCACCATCTTACTCCCGCGCTCCAAATCCGGTGTAATGTCGCCTTGGCCAATCGTTGAGGCCCTCATTACACTTCGTCTATAACTTGGGCTCAGGGCAGTTGCACACAATCCGGCCATCCGGATCTGGTGTTATTTCCATATTACAGTGACATCTCTGTAATGTATGTCTAGTCTGTGGTTTTTAAACAAAAAAAAAACACACTTAAAACACTTTTGGATGAGTGATTATGAGGTCAAAGATCAAATGGCCAAGCAACTCAACATAGCTGTGCCCTTAATAGAAATGTGTGTACAAATGCTTTGAGCTGTCACCACACATGTCTGCATTGATTGCACAGTTTCAAAACAATTGCCAAAAACCCACTAAGAATGATTGTTCTAAGGTGAAAGGTCAACAATAATTGCCACTTGACTTAGATATCGCATTCCTGGGATTTATAAATCTGCTCAAGAGTTGTGAACATTTGACCATAAATCATGTTTAGAATCTCTATTCTGAAATCAAGGGTCAAATTAAGTGGCCACTCTGACTATCTAGAACATTTATGAGATAGCAGATACCATAACCTTTACAGTGATACCACACTCATCGAAATCAATGGTTGCTGTGAAATTACAAAAAACGGTTTGCAAATGCTAATTTTAAGGTCAAAGGTCAAATGTCCTATCCCCA
Organism: Ambystoma mexicanum; assembly: GCF_040938575.1. Taxonomy (NCBI): domain Eukaryota; kingdom Metazoa; phylum Chordata; class Amphibia; order Caudata; family Ambystomatidae; genus Ambystoma; species Ambystoma mexicanum. The sequence goes on from NC_090937.1 coordinate 542,034,052, forward strand.
ACATGCATTTCATGACCATGGCAATGACACCTCTCGTGTGTAAATGTTATACATGGTAGAAGAACAAAAACAAAAAAATAATTTAGGTGAATGATTTCGAGGTCAAAGGTCAAATCCCAAATCATCTCAATCAACCTGTATCTTTTATTTATTTATTTATTCATGTATTTAGAGTTCTTATAAAGCGCCTTTTGCCCATGGGCCTCAAGGCACTACAAAGAAACATTACTTACAAGTAAAACAAACATATATATCAGGGACAAACAGTACAGACCCAACATGGTAAAAAGAAATAAAACAATGTACAATGGGTTTGAGATGACACCACATTTGTCTGTATCGAACCCACAGTTACAAAGCAATTGAGAATGATTGTACTAAAGGTCAAAGGTCAACTAAAATGTCCACTTGAGTAATGTATCCAATACATATGATAATACATGGCAATACATTAGTGTTGGATTCACATTGTCCTAAAACTGTTCAAGAGTTGTCATAATATAACAATAAAATCCTATTTAGAATCATTTTTCTGAGGTAGAAGGTGAAAAGAAAAGGCTAACTATCTGTACCATTGACAAGTAGCACATTCAATGACCATTACAGTGATACCCCACACATCTAAATCTAATTAATGGTTGCTGAGAAATTACAAAAACACTTTTCAAATGGTCATTCTAAGATCAATGGTAAAATGTCATACCCCCTACACCCTACTTGAAGCCTAGAAGACAAAGTACCAAACATGACCATTCCAATAACACCTCTTTTATATAAATGTGCTAAATTGTAGCGGAGCAACAACAAAAGGTCAAAGGTGAAATGACAAAACCCCAGGCCTTATTTGATCCATACATTAAAAAGCACAAATCAGGACTCTCGAGGAGACACCTCACTTGTCAAAATCAGTACCATGGTTGTACAACAATGAACAAAAACACACTTTGCACTTGATTATTGTGAGGTCAAAGGTCAGATGTGATAACCTTTGAACCTATTAGAGTAATGGATTACAGAGAGAATGTCATTAACTTTCAAAAGACACCACAATCTGAACAAACAGATTTAGGGTTACAAACATATGGTGCAAAAAGAAATTCAAAAGGTCAAAGGTCAGATACAATCACCATGTGACCCATTGGCTCACATACAGAGATAACATGTCTGAAAATTCTCTCATGACTAAACATACATAGCAGAAGAAACCATTTAATAGACTTTATTGAATTCCAAGTCGGCAATAGAGATTCTTACAGGAAAAATAGCAAAGGAATAAACAATGTCAGCCATTTTGAAATGTATGTTAAATGTTAAAGGTATTTATACCACACACCGTCACCAACAAATTGGTCCGCAGACGCTCAGGCGTATCTGTAAACAAGGAGGCAGGTTGGTTAGGTTAGTCGAGTGAAGAGGGAGTAGGAAAGTGAGAGAAGTGGTGTGCTGTTGGCGGCTCCAGTTCAGTTTTCACTGTGCGCTGAGTTTTGGTGCGAGTATCAGACCGATGCTAGACCTCCTGTGCTATTGGTGCAGTTTATTTGTTGTTTGTTGGTTGTTGTTGGGGTGTGGTGAAGTTCATGCAGTTTGCTGGGCGAGAGATGGTTGTGTGGATTTTCGTGGGAGTTAGGTAAGCAGAGATTTGTGCTTGGGTTAGAAGGTTATATATCCTCGGCAGTTGCAGGTCTTGTTATATTTACCTAGCATTCCTGTAAGAAATCTTAATTGCCACTTTCCTTTCTTGTCCATCTGATTGTTGTGGGTGATGGGGTGGCGCGCTCCCCGCTATTTTGTATTTGAACTAAGTGATAAGGACGGGTGTGTCTAGACCCCTCTCTGGTATTGGTGCTGTGGATTTCCAGTTCCCTACTCCCTCGCTATTAATTTCTGTCGATGTCTGTTGGAGCTCGTGTGTAATTTGGCCACGGTGCTATTGATACTCGTCCTTGTTTGTTTGTTTTTTTGTTTTATTTGTATGGCGCTCCAAACCCAGAGGTAGAAGGGCGCTTAAGAATTTGGTTACAGCGTTGAGAAGTATCTTTGTGTTGCATACTTCGTACAAGTTTATAATATATACATATATATACAGTGATCAATAAACAGAGCATATGCAGTACGTACAATATACAATTTTCAGTATAAATACAGTGTCTAAGCCAGTTACCGCACGGGTCTGGTGTTAATGGCGTTATTCTTTGTTTAGCAGCCAGCTGATGACCTGCTTCCTAAAGATCTGGAAGGATTCGACAGTTTTGATGTTAAGCGGTAGGGAGTTCCAGAGTTGGGGGGCAAGCACTGTGAAGCTTACCCCTCCAGCTCTTTTTAGGTGGAACCTGGGCACTAATAAGCAAAGAGAGTTGGAGGATCTGGTGGATCTGGTGGCAGGTTTCAGGGTGAATTTATTAGGTAGATATGGTGGTGCTAGGTGATTGAGGGATTTGTACGTGAGGCAGATGGTTTTTATATCAATTATTTGGCGTATGGATAGCCATTTGCAGGCTTTCCTAGTAGCAGAGATATGCTCTTGTCTAGGAATGTTGAGGGCTGCGTGCAAGGCGTTATTTTGTATTACCTGCAGCTTGTTGAGTACGGATTGATTAGCACCTAGGTACAGGCGGTTACAGTAATCCAGTTTGGATTGTATTAGGGCCCTGGCAAGGGTGAGGCAGCTGTTGGGTGATAGGAAAGGTCTGCTGGCCCTAATGAGCTTGCCGGTATAGGCAGTGGCGGAGGCGGTCATATTGGTGTGTATGCTAAGGTTGGTGTTGGCATCTAGGTAGAAACCAAGGGTTTTTACGCTTTTGGCTATGGGGATGGCATGGCCATCGATGGTGATGTTGTTATAGGTAGGGTCAAGTTTAGTTAGAGTGTTGGGGGAGCCGATGATTAGGAGCTCTGTCTTCTCATTATTCAGGCAGAGACCATGGGAGGCCATCCATGCCTGAATGACGAATATTTTGTTGATCCAGGCGGAGTCTTCTTGGTAATTACCAGAGATGGTGAGGAGTATCTGGGTGTCATCTGCGTAGTTTGTGTAGGTGACACCCAGACGGTCCAGTTGGTCAAATAGAGGCTTTGTAAATATGTTGTACAAAGTGGGGGATACACAGGATCCTTGTGGGATGCCGCATGTGAATGGAATGGGGTCTTCTGCAGCTGTAGTGGAAAAGACTCGCATGGTTCTGTTTGCCAGGAAGGATTGTATCCATGTGATGGCAGAGGAGGAGAAGTGGGCTCACGGTGGCAAGGTGATTACAGAGGACTTCATGGCTGACCAGGTCAAAGGCCGCTGAGCAGGCAAATAGGAGTAGGATTGAGGCATTGCCTTTGTCTTTAATTTCATCAATCTGGCTTTTGAGATCAACAAGGGCGGTTTCAGTTCCGTGTTGAGGTCTGAAGCCAGATTGACGTATTCCTAGCAGTTGGTTGGATTCCAGGTATTCCTGAATTTGTCCAGGATTTTCAGTAGGAAGGGGACTGTGGTGATGGGCCTGTAGTTGGTGGGTATGGCCGGGTCGAGGGATTGTTTTTTCAGGAGTGGGAGAACCCATGATTGTTTTAAGTTGCTGGGGATAGAGTTATTGGTGAAGGATAGGTTGATGAGTTTGGTAATGAAGGGGGGGAGCTCTTTGGCTGCATCTTTTATGATCTGTGCCGGGCAGCTGTCTCCTTTACAGTTAGAGGGTTTCAGGGAGGTGATGATTTTTTGAACTTCCGGGATGGTGACTTTTTTGAACGCAAAGCCTGCGCTAGTGTTGTTGGGTGTGGGAAGGCTAAGGTTGGTGACCTTATTGTTGAAGAGTTGTTGCCGTTTGTCTTCGATTTTGGTTTGGAGTCCTAAAATTTTATTGTTTAGGGCGTTCTGGATGTTGGTGCACCAGGATTTGTCTTTCAGGCAGGTTTCTGGAGGTGAGATAGGGTTTTCTAGTTCCTTCAGAATTTTAAATAATTCTTTAGTGGAGGATCCTGCCTGAGTGATCCTGGTGTTGTATGCATCTTTTTTGGTCCGGATTATCTCGCTTTTGTAAAGTGAGGATAAGTTAGTGAGGTTGGATTTGTTTTCTGTGGTGGGGTTAGTCTTCCAGGTGTGATGAACCTTAGCTTTCTCTTTCCTGAGTAGTTTGAGCTCAAGGGTGTACCACGAGTTCAGATGAGCTTTGGGTTTAACTTTGCGTATTTTCAAGGGGGCAACGGTGTCCATTGCTCTGGCCATGGAATCATTGAAGGTGTCGATCAGCAGGTTTAAGTCAGCGTTGGCTGGGAGAGCATTGAGGGTAGGTAAGACCAGTGGTAGTAGGGCTTCAGCAGTAATGTTGCGTTTATTCCTGGTGGGACATGCTGGTACCATGGGGTGCTTATTGGGCAGTTCCTGATTGGTGTTGACCTCAAGGGGGATCATGTGGTGATCGGTCCATGCCAGAGGTTGGGGGTCTTTGCAGGTTGTATTGCAATTGTGAGTTGCTACCCAATCAAGGGTTCTGCCTTTTTGGTGGGTAGGGAGTACAATGAGTTAAGTAAGACCATGATCGGTTAGGACATTGGCTAGGGATGCAGCATGTGCATCGTTCGGGTCTTGGTAGCCTTGTCTTCCTTCCTGTCTGGCTGTGTATTTAGTCTTTAATTTCGACCTGTCATAGCTATCTATTAATTGGTGAGTTTGGTGTGTCGTAAACAAGAAGGCAAAACAATGTATGTAGGACTAACCAGAACCACTGAGAATATTCATTTTCCCTTTGCATCATATTGCCACTAAGTAAAACCTGATTTCTCTAATGGTGGTTCTAAATTATTGGGATTTCCCTTTTACTTTGTTTATAATATTTGTGGGTTGGAAAAAAGTTTTCATATGACACTAATGGGATGCACATACTAGTTGCCCCAAAAAAATAAAAAATAAAATAAAAAAAATGGGCATTCTGATTTTTGTCTGAGCAGCACACATAATAGGCATGAAATTTGGCCATCTACCTACTAAAAACAAAAATATTTTCTGAAAGTGCTACTTCTGTGGTCAGTGATATATATATTCTTTACAGTGATATATGTCCACCACGTTGAATTATGTCATGTGACACAAAGGTGTTCTTTTTGGCTCATTTTATAGAGAACCATAAACTGAAACAGAAAATGTAAGGTTACCCTACTGTATTATCAATTTCTAGCGAGCTATAGCAGTCTGAGAATAAACAGCTAAAACTCAGAGAAAATAGTATGGCATTGAGTGTTTTCAATGGGCACTAATAGGGTTAAAGGAAACTGGCAAGACTAATATCCTAAATTACACCCACAACGGTAATATTGTGCTGGAAAGTCTGATACATTGCTGAATTTTACTCTTGGAGTGCTGGGTATTTTGCACAATTGCACAAGCAGCAATGATGTAATCAATATCACTGAATTTGTTATAAAAGATGCCTGCATTGTACAGCTACGAGGTATGTTGTTGCTTCTCATACATGAATTTTCAGGGTCACCCTTATCCATTACTCCACCATGAGAATGCACAGCCAAAGATTCCAAGAACCTTTTCCAACTGTCTTTACTCTACTGAGCTGTTTATGCCCAGGTAGAGTTTACACATTTCACTTGTGGTTTGCCATATTTTAATGCCCTTCCAGTCCAAGGGATAGGAGGTACATCACCTGCAGCATGTAACTTGCTGTATTTCCATTTTGCCCACTGCTAACACCAGAGTTGTAACCATGAGAAGGGGGTTGAGTTCTTTTTATTCAACATTTTTATAAGGCATGCCTGTACCACTTGCATATATTCCATATGTAAACTTTACCATTTGACAAGACTGGATGTAGAAATGTAGTTATGTTGCATTGATATTACAGACCATTTTAGGTGCTTTTCATAGAGTGACAACAGGCAATTCGTAAGTAAAAACAGATATTAGCAATGAAACCAAAATTCCTCATTCCAAACTTCTCTCACTTGGCAGACAGCTGATGTTCTTATCACTTCCTCTAAAAGATTGTTTTCGGGTAGACAATTAGCCATAACAATTACCGCTAATGCACTTAATTGTAGAACACACTGCCTTATCCAAATCTTGGGCAGCAGAGATCTTAAAACACTCTGTCAACTAACATAACATAGAAGATCACAGGCTTGAATTAACAGAGAGGAAGCAACAACTTACTGATCCCTGCAACCTTAAAAACAATGTTATAATGTCATGGAGCACACATGGTGGACACGATTGTGGTGAAGGGGAGCAGTTTGGTCAACACAGACAGTTTTTGTGGAAATGGTGGAGTCTGGCAGATGTGTAGTAAAGTTGTGGGGCGCATGCACTGTTTGGGCTAAGGGCAGAGGAAAGCCTAAATATGCCACTATGTACAAAGCAATAGGGGTAACTGTGTATGATGGGTGTGCTTATAGATTCTGTGTGTATGGTAGTCACAGTTGCTGAGAGTATAGTTTCCGTATATGTTTAACTTAGTTCATATTTTCTATTCTGGAAAACTTGGCTATCAGTGTGCATGTGTCATATATAAATATATTTTCAAAATAGAATTCAGTGCAACATGCACATCTAACATTCAGTCACCTGCAAACAATTTAGTAAATCAAAGCAGCCAATAATTAGATATTTTGCCTGATTTTTTTTTCCAAGTGGAAAACACCCTAAAACCGGTTCAAAATGTGGACAAAGTGAGAAAAAAAAAACTATAAACCCATTTATGTAGAAATCTGTGAGATTTGTGATGGCATCTTTCATGTCAGGGTGTTAGTCCCTGCAGTGCACACCGGTGGCGCGAGTTATGGTTGCGTAGCTTACCATAACTGGCAAATTTCTCAGTTTCTTCAGTTTTACCTGTAACCAGAACGTCCCTGTAACAAAGTTTTTCCATTGAATTTCATAGGTTTTTGCTAGTACAACTTAACCATAACGTCCCTTTAACAATGTTTTTGTTAGTGAATTTCATAGGATTTTAGTAGGGCACCGTAACCAGAATGTTGCTTTAGCACAGTGTTTTCTGTAAAGAAGATAGTTGTTTGGTACTGCAACGGAACCATAATGTCCCATTAGCAAATTGTGGGGTGTATGTATCCATTTGTGCTACCCTTTCCTTGTCCGAATAGTGTTGGTGTATCTTAGCAATTACAGATGTACATGGTAAATGTTGGTGAGTGTTTCAGTAGTTTCTCTTTTTGTGTTAACATTGCATGGTGAATCTGCGCCGCACAGTACTGTCCGAGATGACTACAGATGGGCAATATGGACATTTCCTAGGGAGACTGCATCTGGTTGGCGTTTGTGCAAGCACACTGCAAGTATCCGTAGGACTCCATTAGTGTCTGTATGTCTGCATCTTCTGATGCACTTTTACCCATGCATAGGTCATCCACTGTGTGCTGGTAAAACTGCCCCTGTCGCCAGCCCTACGGATTCATACAGTAGGCTACCGCATTTCACGTACTCATGCCGATTACGTGAGTGGCTCTGCAAACCTACCAATGCATGGCTAAAGCATGCCTGACTGTATGACGCCTACTGGTAAACAAGGAACGGCAAGCTGCAGTGTAACGTGGGTGTGGTAAATGTCACATTAATTTGATTGATGTATTTCTTGCCTTTCCATGACCCGTGAAACAGACACATCGTATCTGCACTGAGCAGTGTGACAGAAAGTGTCAGGAGGTCGCCTGCGGGTCGTACAGTTGAAGAAGACATTTAACTGCAGGTGGGACAGTTTGTAGTCAGTCTGCAAAATGGCAAAGTTGGTGCATCTTGCTCACGCACATACAAGTGCATGCAAAGGCAAGTAAGCAAACAGTGCAATATGCAGAGTGCAAACAACGTTATTGGTGCTTAGAAAAGTACTGTAACTGCATGGGTCACACAGAATAAATGCCTTCCTCCTCCATGCAATGAAGCTATGTTTCGTGTTGTTGTAAACATTCTTGTATTCCAGAATGTATGCATCTACGTGAATGCTACCCCTAAGAGTAATGGCGTAGCATGAAGTGTTTGTACTGCATGTATCGACAGCTAAAATAAAAGCACAAGGAACCAATGGGCAGTGATGCAACAATTACGTAGGATAAATGCATGTACAACATTTGCCAAATCTGCTCCGGGCAACAAAAGGAGCACTCCTGTAGGGCAGCAGAACTCTAAAATGTCCTTGCAGACCATATGGCATGCTACAGACCCTTACCCGGAAAAGGGCATTGTATTGTGGATGTACTGCAACGTGCTACTCTACAGAGAGAAGGTACTTGGAAGTGGGTGGAAAGGGTCCTTCCGGGAGCATGACAATGACTGAAGCCTATGTAGGTGAGGGCCACCCAATGATTCCATCTCTGGGCACGTCCCCTATGGTATCCATGCAGGTGCTGCCCCGTCTGTACCGGTCCTTTACTTCTGTTCCTTCTGTGCATTGTGTCAGAAGACCATAAGAAATGGAAATGGACTGGGAAAGGGAAAAAGGGAAATAAAGAAAGCACCTTTTCCAGATGAAAAATGGAATTGCCAATGAACGGATGCAGGGCGGGAGGCGTAGCACTGTGCAAAACACGGTTCAATGGGTTGGAAAGGGGGTTGCTGTAGAAAGAGGTTTCTTTAGGTGTTGCAGAGCATTTTGAACACTGTCAGCGCACAACACTTACTACAAAAATGTTTCACTACTTTCAAGAAGGCCACCTAGGTAATTTGGATGGGGTGTGCAAAACTCGGGATGGCATGCATAGTAAGATGAACGTCGTAGCTGGGGAAAAGTGTTTGTGCTGTGACACGTCATAATCCCATGTGTGAAGTGCGCCATTTTCAAATGTCATACAAAGACACAAATACACTTCTTAGCAATGTACCACACTTTCTCCATTTGCAAACCAAATAGAAAATGACACAGCCACATCGATGTCTGCATAATACTATAGAAAGTTATTCAAGAGATCGGAAACAAACGCATGACCTGGTCAAGTGCCTCCTTTATCACAAAGGGCACTGAAACTCGTGTAACATGCTGTGTAATTTTCCCTCCACAAACAGAAACAATAATATCGGCATGATTGCATGTCACCAAAGTGCCACATAGACACACCAAAATTGGTCACTTCATTGTAGGCACTCCATAGCACTACACATCCACATGATAGATTCCAAAATGAGCAGCCACTGCACAGTATTTTTCATTCACTTTCAGTTACTGTATTTCGAAGTGCCCTAAAACCTGCAAACTGTGGCTCGTTAAACACACAGCCATAACCGCACCCTCTGCACGTCTGTTGACAAATACACGGTGTACCACACTCTGTGTGTACACACCACACCCAGAAAACATATTGACCAATCCCATAGGCTCAACAGGCCTATTTCTATGGGCATCTTCTGCAAAAGGGGCGTATCTAACATGTGCCACCCTGCAAATAACACAATATTTGTGGACCTTTTATGCTAGGCACGAGCAGTAGTAGGGGAATAACTTTCAACCAGGGTAGGGGATGTTGTTAGTTGTGGCGGCCTTTTTTTTCATTTCAGCCTGTAGATTTTGAAAGAAAATGTCATTGCCACTGGTCAACAAAGACATGCAATTTCCTTTGAAAAAGTGTATATTGCAAGAACGAATGTCATTCTCACAGGAGAACATCCCAGCAGCACTCAAGAATTCACACATGCTTCTGTTGATGTGACCCCTTCCAACCTCTGGCTGCCGACAGGAATCATTGGAATAGTTCCAAACTATTCTAGGTGGTATACATGAGAAAACACCATGGCAGCAAGAATAAATGTGCTGCACTGCTTTCATCATCTTCTTCAGTTGACGGTACACACAGGAACAAGGCATGAAACCCAAAAAGAAAGTCCAAAGTGCACAAACACAACATGTACAGGTCCAGAAGTGGCCATGCGTTGACATTCTACAAGCACTCTGCCGAAACAGCACGCTTCTACACTGCGCCACAGAGCCTCCAATCCCTCCAAACCAAAATTGCCAAAAAAGCCTTCTTGGATGGCATACACAACCAGAACTTCCACAAAGGCATCACCCACAAGGATAACTGTGCATCCTGCGATGTTTGCTAGCCGCACTACACAAAGTAATGGAACAAATAATTGCCACCCTTCCCTATGACATACACCATGACCACCTGATTGGCCAAAGGCATATTCCCATTGCCATTGCCCACCATGGTGAGAAGGGAAAAATGTGGCACATGCCTTTCCCCAATGACCGTGAGGGCCGCGCCCGGGTGAAGCAGGAGGACTCCTTCTCCCTATTGGTGCTCTTTCCTGTGATGTACACCCTGAGCACCTGATTGGCCAAAGGCCATAATCCCATTTCCATTGGCCAGCATGGTGAGGAGCGCAGAATGAGGCATGTGCTTTTCTCCAAGTACCGCAAGGGCCGCACCCCAGTAAAGCAGGAGGAGTCCTTCTTCCTATAAGCACACTTTCCTGTAATGCACACCCTCAGCACCACCTGATAGGACAATCGCTACAGTCCCATTTCATTTGGCCAGCATGGTGAGAATTGACGAATGATGCACGTGTGGCTCCCACGTATGTCGAGGGCCGAGCCCGAGTGAAGCAGGAGTCCCTCTTCATATTGCCACACACACTAAGCATCTGATTGGACAATCCCCACAGTTCCATTTCTGTGGCCGCCACCCGCAAAATCCCTGTGTGTGGCTTTTGTGAAGCGTGTGGGTGTGGGGTAATAACTTGCAACCAGGGTAGGGGGAGTTTGTGGCAAGGGGCGGCTCTTAAAAGAGCCTTTTTGTTTTTTGTTTTTTTAGATGCTTCTACAGAAACAACTTTTTTTGGTTTTTATTTGCTTTTGTGTTTTCTTGTGCTCACATTAGTACAGTACACTCTTCACTTCATCCTGTAGACGGGCAAATAAAACTGCATTGCCAATGGGTGACAACAAAATGCCATTATCTTCAAAAAACTTTCCACAACTAATGAGGTAATTGTTGCAGAAGAACATTCCATGAGTGCACAAAAAAGTATACATGCTTCTGTTGATGAGACACCTTCCTGCGTCTGGCTCGGAACAACAGCCATGAGCAGTGGCCCATACTCTTCATGATAAGATGTCTTCAGAGATAGAGCAGCTGGAATCAAGTGGATGCACAGGTAAGGACAACAGTAAGTGTTACGCTGCAGAAAGTAGACTAACGTGAAGCTAAGGCACGTGGATGCGTTGGCCTTATATAGGCTGGCTCTTTCCCCTCCCTTTAGCCCTGCCTAGTGGCTCCACCTTGCCCCTCCCAGGGACTCTTGCACGTGCCTTCCAATGATGTACTATGGCCACGCCCGGCTCTGATGCACGTGCCTTAGGCACAGAGTGTGCAAGGCACACTTTTTCGTGAGCCTGGCACCAGAGGTGCCAGGACTGGGTCCATTTCGACCCTGTGGGTGTGGAAGGACTGGACCCTTATCCAGTATCCATGACAGCCATGGCCCAGTAAAGCACACGCAATACATCTTCCCTTTGCATAGTCATTTTTTGCAGCACTCCTCCATTGGGTGCTGTCAAATTTTCAAACACGCATGCAGCAATCGCATACAAAACATCTCTATTGCACACTGTCATTTCTGTACACCACTCCATATTTACCGTTAACACTCGCAGTACACGTTCTGTTTGATTGCAAAGCCACTCCACCAGAAACTTCTGCTAAAAAATGCACAATTGCAGCATCCACAAAGATCCTAAGACACACCCAGCACACCTTTGGCCAAGCACACAACAGTGCAACTCCTTTTACACCCACCACAACACTATACATCCAAGTAAGCGACCATGTGAGCACCTAACATTATGCACAGACGTAATTAGCAGCACTTCTATCCAACTATCGCTCACCATAACACAACCATTCACAAAAATGTATCACACTTAGCAGAATCCACAAACATACCACAGCCTACACCACCCCTATGCACTGCCATTCACAAAGTATTGTGTCACTGGCAACATATGCACAACAGCTTCACAACATTGGGCCTACTTAAATAAATCTGCACACAGCAGAGTAACCAACCACGTATAACCTGCACTTCAACCATAACTTCGTCCATAATCACATTACGTACACATTGCACCCTGTGGCCACACTACACAACTTCTCACTGCACCATCTCCTGCCACACACCAAATACGGTAGCATGTTGCAACTATCACCACAACCATGGAAAGCAAATTACACATTTTGCAACTCACTTGTGGTGCTGTAGCACGTCGACAATGTGCTCCACACCTATTCTACAATGATCACCACTCTGTACCTGATGCACTGTCAAACCTGCCTTGCTCCATTGGGTGTGCTCCTTTCACACATTCCCCACACCGTAATGCAACCATGCATGTCAGCATGTCACCAACTACCACTATACAGATACACACCACTGGCACCAGCACTGCTTACCAACCTCCACACCGTAATGGATATGCACAGCGTAACATGCAACAGCTACCATAATATATAAACATTACACTGTCTCTGGCACCCCTACACCCTTTCATTCACTTACTATTGTCTTACCCGCTTCCACTCAGAAAGTATTGTGTCATTGCCAACTTAACCACAGATTTTTACAACATTGCCCATACTGCAAGCATTGTGCACACAGCACACTATTCAAGCCCATATAAGCTGCCCTTCAACCATACCCTCCACCATACTGACAGTATGCATACACTGCACCCAGTGCCCACACAGCGTGTCTTTTCACTGCAGCATCTCCAACCAGAGTGCACTGCCATGGAGCTATGCAGCAACAAATTGCAACAGTTACCATAATGTACAAACAAAACACTCTCTCCTGCAACCCTGTGCACTTTCAATCACATACTATAGGTGTACCCACTTCCATTCACAAAGTATTGTGCCACTGCCAACCTACCCACATTCTGTTTGCAACACTGGCCTATGACGGCTGAAATGTTCTCCGCAACCATTCCCTACATGTCACCACCCTCTAACTGATGCACAGTCAAACATGTATTATTGCCATGGGTGTCCTCAAGGCATAGGCTCTTGAGTGCATGGCCTATGGCCTTCGGCCATGCACCTAATAGTCTAGGCCTTGAACACACCCACAGCTGATGAACTACTCAAATAAATACAACACAAAGTACATTTACAGAACTGGAATAAGAAAACACAGTTAACTTAAAAAACATACACCAACAACTTTCTAACACTAACCTCCATACAAACACATACACAAAAGAAATAGCAAAGTTTCAAAGCATGCCAGCGGAAACTCCAGACAAAGTTTGTGGGCCTCATTACGACCCTGCCAGTCCGGAAAGAACGGTGGTGGTAAAACTGCTGCCACCGTTCTTTCCGGAATGGCTGATTAAGAGCCCTGCAGGCAGGAGGTGTCACTCCCACCAGGTCTGACCTTACGGGTTTAACACCACCCGCCTGCAGGCAGACATGGAAACACCGGATCTGTCATAGACGGAACCAGTGTTTCCATTGTCCCCATCCCCATGGAGTCCTATGGGACTCCGTGGGAATGGGGACGTACACAATTCCGCTTGCGGAATTCCCGCTTCACCGGGGTCGTACTACCCCGGTGATTCCGGGAATCACTGAGGCAGAATGGTAATACGGGTCCGGCGGTAACCAGCCGATTTTTCCGGCACAGTTACCGCCAGACGCGGAATCAGGTCCTGTGTTTGTTGTTGCAGACCTTTTTATAAAAAAAGTACAAAAATAGCAGATATAGCCTATATAATAGAAGACAGTGAGGAATCACAATTGTTCGAATGAGCTTTACATTTAACAGTCGAACATACATACAATATAACTGATCCCTTAATAGTTTGCACATACTGCCATACTAACCTTGATAATAACCAAATGCCATCACAAGTTAACAATAATAACTTGGAACTATTTCCAACAACCCTCCAACAATGTAATATATATGAGAGTATCACAATTCAAACATTACACCCAGTTCCAAACTTTAATATATATCCAATCCAAAACTGCCAAATTGACTCCATCAGATTAACTCAAAGGGATTTGTGGCAAAGTAGTATACTTACCATTAGACCTTAATGAATATGTAGAAACACTAAGAGTAGGACGACCAGTACAACAATCTTTGATTATAATAGTTAAATGGTGTGCCAACAAAAGACAAACACATTTGGCTACAACTAATTGACTTATACAAAGTTAAAGATGCTATAGAATATCTTAAACAAAACAATGTATTCTACAAAGATGAATATGCACCACAAAACGGCCACATTGAACATTTTCATCCTATCACTAGGGGCAACACCATGGAAAATGCATTGTTTATTTATTTATTTGGTAATAATATACAGATAGCAGTTAAGCTTTGTACATACAACATTGGGCAGATAAGATACACAGAAAAAAAGATACAACAGGATGTAAAAATAGTTACAGATTATTACATACAATTATATACATAATACACATACAAAAATCTATTTGCATTTTCATCTGTCTATAACATTTAAAACACCACATCTATCTTAGGATACTTTGGGGGTAATTTAAAATCTATGCTAAAATATAGTTATGAACTTATAGTCTTAAAATCTGTAAAATGTATGTGTATTTCCAACACAATTTGATCATAAAATATATAATATTTAGATCATTGCCCTGCATAAAGGGTGACCATAATGAAGACAAATCAGTGCAATAAGTTAGGTTGTTATACATCTTCATGTACTTAACCCTGAGTGGATACATGCCTTCACATAGGACCAAAATATGTTTCAAACTTTCAATAACATCCTCACCACACAGGCAACATTTACGATTGACCAGGGGATACCCATTTGTACACCCTTAACCTTTATTGCCTCACAGATGTTGAATTTTAACAGGAGGTGTTGATGTAGCACTCTACTACTAGGGTATGTCACAATGTATGACAGTCTGTGGGTCCGATATATTACATAGCTGATAAACGGACCGCTACTACAGTTTGAAGCCAGTCGCACAATTTGGTTCTAATAAGTAAAGTTACTCAGCTTCTGTATTAGCATACATTTAATGACAACAACTGATGTAGTACTGGTAAGAATATCCATGTCAGTCCCCATCTGTCAAAAACCTTTACTATATTAACAATAGTACCCAGATTCTTGAAATTCTCCAATCTGATAAATCGGATGTAATTTACCATGATGTAATTTACCATTCTTGTTCCATTCTTTGACAGAAATACTAAAATAGAGCAACCAACAAAAACAATATACAACTCCTGTGTTTCTCTATTTTAGTATTTTTGTCAAAGAAGCACTAATGCAGATTGGGGCATCCATACATTTGGTAGACTGAGGGACAGCTTCTCTCTTACCCTATCCCTATTAGATAGGAGTTGCACCATATGCTGCCTAGGGATAGGCATCCCTGTGTAGGGACAGGGTGTTCTTCCACAAGGGTTAGATAGTAACACAGTGTTGGTTTCCCCCTCCTGCATTCATTTTCAACCATTACTTCAAGATATGAGCCTGTATTATTATTTCTCCTAAGAATCATTTGTATTGTGATACAGCTCTGTAATCTCCCATGGACGACAAACTGATATCATAAGGCCCCCTTTCGGGTGGCCAAGGGGCCCTTAGTGGCTGACTTCTGAATAGTATTGTGTCCATCTAACTCAATGGTTTCTGTTAACCATGTTTCTTGTAATGCCAGAATTGCAAATAAATCCACTACTGACCACAATTCTTCCGCTTCAAACAGATATGCAAAACCCATTTTGTTCCAAGAGGATAGTACATTTCTGTCACTGTCGCGAGGAACACCAGCTAGATTTAAAAGCCAGTATCCCTCACAGGGATAAGGATCACAGGCATTAATCCTTCCGCTGCTCAAGTCAGAATTCGTTCCCATAGAGGGTAGTGTTTGCACATTATTGGTGACAGGCCTCAGGGGTATACAGGCCCTGCTCCGAGAGGGTCTATTTCCACATTAGGTCTTACAATATCTTCAGATGATGGAGGGGAAACATTGGCCATCTTTGACTGCATATACTAGTGCTAGTGGCTAGTGTGGGGTGCTTATCAGGTGATAGATAGAGTATTTTACATTTGTAACCCAGCCTGTAGAGCTCAGTTTCATAATGCAGTATATAGGTAAGTGTAGCATCAGAATTGAACCATATATCTGATATGCTCGAGGTTATATGTTCAATCTGATCAATGATTTTAATGTTGTCAAATAAAATCACTCTGAGTGTGGCAACTGCAAGGAATATACTTACAGGGTAATTCAGAGAATTTCGCACAAAAGTGGCGCACGCGACTGGCGCACAGTGTCCTCGTGCGATACACTGCACCAGCCGCGAGCGATAAAATCCATTTCATCGCACAGCATATTCATGGATTTTAGCCCCCAAAACCAGCCGTGGCGCAGAGTGGCGCAGAGACCCTGCAGCAGTGCCAGTTACGCCCCCACGAACGCCCTCGCGCAAGGAAAATCCATCAAAATCCCCAATTCATCGCAAATGTCTGCGCTAACCCTGGACCAGTTTACAGGGCTGACAAACAGCAAACGCCAAGCGGGGTCCGTGTATTATTGGGCTGCATGGGAAGTTTCACACGCGATTGGCCCTGTGCGAGCGGGGTACGTGTATAACTGGGGAGCGTGGGAAGTTTCACACGCGATTTCAGCAGGGTACGTGTATTACTGGGGTGTGCGGGAAGTGTCACACGCGATTTCAGCAGGGTATGTGTATTACTGTGGTGCGCGGGAAGTTTTACACGCGATTGGCCCTGTGCAAGAGGGGTACGTGTATTACTGGGGTGCGCGGGAAGTTTCACACGCGATTGGCCCTGTGCGAGCGGGGTACGTGTATTACTGGGGTGCGCGGGAAGTTTCACACGCGATTGGCCCTGTGCGAGCGGGGCATGTGTATTACTGGGGTGCGCAGGAAGTCTCACACGTGATTGGCCCTGTGTGAGCGGGGTACGTGTATTACTGGGGTGCGTGGGAAGTTTCACACGCGATTTCAGCTGGTTACGTGTATTACTGGGGTGCGCGGGAAGTTTCACACGCGAATTCAGCAGGGTACGTGTATTTCAGGGGAGCGCGGGAAGTTCCACACGCAATTGTCCTGGGTACGTGTATTCCAGGGGTGCGCGGGAAGTATCACACGCAAATTCAGCAGGGTACGTGTATGTCAGGGGTGCGTGGGAAGTTTCACACGCGATTCCATCAGGGCACGTGTATTTCAGGGGTGCACGTGAAGTTTCACATGCAAATTCAGCAGGGTATGTGTCTTTCAGGGGTGCGCGGGAAGTTCCACACGCGATTGTCCTGTGTACGTGTGTTCCAGGGGTGCGCAGGAAGTCTCACACGCAAATTCAGCAGGGTACGTGTATTTCAGGGGTGCGCGGGGAGTACTACACGTGATTTGGCCATGTGGGTCCTCCCACGTGTTCCCTCTATACCCTCCATGGCCCCTGCAGGCAGCCCACACCACAGGGGACTACCCTGCACCCCTGCTCATGTCCCGCAGGCAGCCCGTCCACCATGGGCATGCCCCCCAGCCAAGCCACATGTCACCTTGCACTACTGATCAACAATGCATGTCTCCCAGCACCCCCACCCCCCAGCACTGTGGGGCACCTGCCAGCAGGCCCCCACTCATGTCCCCCTGCACCCACACCCCCCAGCATTCAGGGGCACCCTCCACCAGGCCCCCACACATGTCTCCCTGCACCCCCACCCCCCAGCATCCAGGGGCACCCTCCACCAGGCCCCCACTCATGTCCAACTCATGTCCCCCTGCACCCCCACCCCCCAGCACTGTGGGGCACCCTCCACCAGGCCCCAACTCATGTCCAACTCATGTCTCCCAACACCCCCACCCCCCAGCAGTGCAGGACACCCTCCACCATGCCCCCACACATGTCTCCCTGCACCCCCACCCCCAGCATCCAGGGGCACCCTCCACCAGGCCCCCACTCATGTCCAACTCATGTCCCCCTGCACCCCCACCCCCTAGCACTGTGGGGCACCCTCCACCAGGCCCCCACTCAAGTCCAACTCATGTCTCCCAGCACTCCCACCCCCCAGCAGTGCAGGGAACCCTCCACCATGCCCCCACACATGTCTCCCAGCACCCCCACCCCCCAGCATCCAGGGGCACACTCCACCAGGCCCCCACACATGTCTCCAAGCACCCCCACACCCCAGCAGTGCAGGGCACCCTCCACCAGGCCCCCACTCATATCCCCCTGCACCCCCACCCCCCAGCAGTCAGGGGCACCCTCCACCAGGCCCCAACTCATGTCTCCCAGCACCCCCACCCCCCAGCAGTGCAGAGCACCCTCCACCATGCCCCCACACATGTCTCCCAGCACCCCCACCCCCCAGCATCCAGGGGCACCCTCCACCAGGCCCCGACTCATGTGCCCCAGCCAACACGTCATCACAATCTAGATCCCTGGCCCTTATGGGCTGCCTCCACATGCCAAACACCCACCCAAGTATTGCATCCACCCACTTAGAAATGGCAATTACATGATACAACCCCAATGGCAAGTATGTAAATGAACATATGTCCCTCACATACACACAATGGGTGTCAGTGAATGTCAAAACCCATATCATGATATGCATGAAAGCAATGAGATGATACTACACATTGAAGTTTGATGAAGAAAATGTATTAAAAGCAACATAAATGGAATCAAAAATAAACAAACGACAATGGGAATTAAAAACCAAAAGCAGCATGTCCGTAAAATAAAGTAAAACCACAAATCATAATCCAAAGGAAAGGTGTCCAAAGTCACAGTTCAAAAAAGTAAATCCAATGGAAAATCCAAACCGAAAACCATTGCTCCATGGGTAAATTCCAAATAAAAAAATAAAATCCAACACTCAACTATATACAGATAAACAATCCAGGGTCCATGATCACAACAGAAGAAATGAAAACTATCTAATAATACTACCTAATAAAAAAACTATATACAAAAATGTGGTCCATTGTCCAAAAGGTCCAAAAAAAATTAAAAAGCAAAGGAAACCTAACACTAACTACATAACTATTTACAAGGGCAGCGGGCTAGTCCGACGGCTCACTGGTTGTTGTCATGGTCCAGGGCATCATTGAACTCCTGTTCAATGGCTTGGAGGCGGGCATGTTCCCTGGCCCCGAGGTCTCACAGGGATAATGCAGTGTCCAGCTCCAACTCCGTGCGAATACCCTCGAGGCACTCAGCCCGCATCAGCGCCCTCTGCATGGAGTTCTCCGCCCTGACCATTGTGAGCCGTTCCACCTCTGCCCGCTGCTGCTTCGCACCTATCTGCTGGCCCAACCGCTCCCACACGGAAGACACTCCCATTCCAGGGTTCTTCAGTCCTCCGGCAGATGCCTGCACCCCTGATGTTGATGGCACCAAGCCATGATGCCTCCCACGTCGAGCCTGCCGCTGCCTCCAACGCAACTGCCTGTGCCAGCATGACGGCATCCAGGCTGATGGAATCCACCGATGCCGTTGTGCACGTGCACTGCCCGATAATGCCATCACATCCTCCATCTGCTGGGGTTCAGTTGCTGGTGTGTCCACCCCTGCTGGAACTCCGACTCCCGACTGTGGCAGGGATGGGATCCCCACCGAGTTGGCTGCATTGGTTGGGGCAGGTCCACAGGGGGCCCTGGTGGCATCTGGGCCGGAAGACGGCATGGAGAACGACTGGCGCATAGCCTCCACAGAGGAGGAGAGGGTCGCCAGAGTGCCCGACACATGTACGAAACCCCCGACCATGGCCGCTCCCAACTGGTCCACGTTGGCACGGTGCTCTTCGTGATGACGTGCGTGCTCCCCCTGGGAAGCACGCACCTCATCACAAATGACACCAGTGCGCAACACAACACCAATCAGGACCTTCTCCATACGGCCAGGGGTCCCCTCGTCCGCAGGTGGAGGGGAGTCAGATGACATGGACATCCCCCCTACCTGCGGACAGGCCTGGGATGGGGCATCCCTGCTGGTGCATGGTGGTGCAGTCACAGTGTCAGGGACAGTGACATGCACAGGCACCTCCAAGGCGACCTGTGCTGCCTCCTGCCCCTGGCCCTGGACTGCACCACTTGCACCAGCAGGGATGCCCCCACCAGGCCCCATGTGCGGCTCAATATCGACCTCCTCCTTCTCTGTGGAAACCACCAACCTGGATGGCTCCACCCCGTCTTCCGCCGTTACAAGCCCCTGTGGGGGCTCACCCACCCCTTCCGCTGCAGCCGTGGGGGCATCCCCGCCGCTTTGCTCCACAGCGCCATCTCCGCCCTCTTCTTCACTTTGCGCTGTGTAGAGGGAGACATAGAACACAAGCATCAGGGTACTGTACAATGGTCCCCTAGACAGGAAGCAATAGCAGATGAGTGGCACTGTCAAAGATCCCTTCCATCATGTCCCTCCACAACACATGGGTCATGCAGGCAAAACACATGCAGTAACAGGCAAGGGGCATGCTATGGACATTAGCAAACATGTCCAAGGGACTCTTGAAACATACAATGTTGTTTTTGAACTCACATGCATCATGGGTCATGCCTATCACATGCACACACTTCACCGTACTTTCATCCATCTGGACTCGTACACCCCAGACACAGTGGATGCAAGGATAACTAGGCTGCATCAGTGATTCTGAACATTGTCACAGACATGTGTCATGCATCCATGGCATTCACAAGTCACAGACACGCAGGTCAGACACACAGACATGGACACCATACATGCACATGGCATCAGCACCCATCCCTCACCCCCACCCATGTCCAGGAACAGAGACTGGCATGCTCTCATGTGTCCATTCCGCATAGGGCTCCCCATGTTGCATTTAAACACATACACCAACCGTATGCTTCACACATTACTCTTCTCAAATGCATGACCATGATGTCCCTGCACACACACACGCGTACATGGCCTATGTCACACATACAGGCAAGTATCAGACAACCAGCACACTGCAACATGCCCTGTCTCACACAGCAATGCTTGGCCACTTACCGCTCGACTCCAGACGGGTCTGCCTCTCAAGGACCTGGACGTGGAGCGCAGGGGATATGCGTTCCAGGACCCTCATCTGATCTTCCGACAAGTGGCCCCGGCACCCCTTAGCATCCGCTGCCTTCAAGAGGCGCCGGGCCTTGTTGAGGGTCCTGGACCTGAAGTCCTCCCAGCACTTCTTGACATGATGGAATAGTCGGACTGCCACCCCCTCCGCGTTGATGACAGTCACGATGTCCGTCCAGATCCGAGTCCGTCCTTCCTTGTTGGCGCGCAAACTTCCGAAGAGGGCATCATACTGCCCCAGGACTTGCTCCACCAGGACACCAACTTTGGTGGCAGTGAAGCTGGTGCCCTTCTGCCTCTCTGGCCGGGGGTTACCAGTGGTGCCAGATGTTGCAGTGCCCGACATGACAACCCCAGAGGCAGGAGTGGGTGGGCAACTGGGTTCTGGGGCTGGTCTGTGGAGTGATGGAATCCCAGTCGGGAGTCTTCGTTTCCAGCAGGGGTGGTCACAGCAACAGCACCCCTGGCTGATGTGCAGGCAGCAAATGGCAGGGCACGTGGGCAGTAGGCAATCAGGCAGCAGCAGATGGCAGGTGGGAGCGTGCTCGGGGCTCTGGGGGGCAGTAATTCGGCCTTCTGGGCAGGAGCGTGGTCTTCCGTGTGCTTACGCGTGGCCAGCTTGATACGGAGTGATTTGGCACGTGAAAATCCAGCACGTCTGTGTGTAATTGGAGGATAGGGCCTTAGCGCGTACATGCGGAAGTGACGCTGGACGTGTGGGTATGTTTAAAAGGTACGTGTAGAACGCCATTTCCTTGTACGTGCTTTTCGTGGAGAGCGAGTGGGTGAAATCTGTACTTCTTGTCGGTTCACACGCGATTTACTTCATGGCGTTCCAAATTCGTACTCCCTGTTACCTCTGACAGCTTTTTCTCTTTTTGTCTTTTTCCTGGGCCTGTTTCCTCAAACAGCGTTCACTTCTTCTGCTGTCCTGTCCTCAGACAGTGTACAATTCTTCTTTTGGCGGGGGTGTTGCCAACGCGCACACGCACGTATTTTTCACGCGATTTTTCCTGGCAGACGGTGAGTCGCGCACGTATTTAACATCTGTGCTTGCCCCGTGTGTTGCGTACTCCCTCAGAGGTCAGTCTAGGCTGCGTGTGACAGGCATATACATTCATTTTTGTGTTTCTGGGTGCCACAGCGTAGTGCAGGTTTATTTTTCCACGCACGTGGTCTAGGAGGGGTTGCGTGCACATTATCTCTGTTTTTTGGGGTGCCTGTGCGTCGCGTGACCCGTCATCTTCCATCAGGGGTCACATACAGCCTTGCTAGAGCACTAGGGTACGAATTCCATCTAGTACCCTACCTCTTTGACCCCCAATTGCCCAGGACAATAGTTTACTGCAACTCCCATACGCACAACAACATCAGTGTCATGGTTGGGAGGCGAGCACGCGGTAAGGGTGGCAAAGGTGGCCGAGCCTCAAGAGGTGGCCATGGTGGATACGATAGGGGACGTGGCTGGGACTTGCAGGGTGCCCCTAGCCCCCCATGTGTGGGTGACCAGTCAGGGACACCCATGCCCCACCCCCCTGGTTGAGGGTAACGTGGCTGACACCATCCCTGCTCAGCCCTTGTTGGACCAGCCCATTGTGGCACCAGACCTGGCACAGGGTGACTGCATGGCTGACTTCCAGGTCAGCAGGTCTAGGCCACGTGTGGCGGTGCACGTTGGTGTCACCAGGCCAAGTGGATCAGGGGCAGCTATGTCATCTGCTGCCCCGAGTAGGCAGGGTGGGGAGGCTGCAGGGGCAGCTGTGGCTCCATCCACCCCAGCTCTGAGTCTCCCAGCCAGGACAGTGTCGGTCCCAGTCCATCCTGCTGACGTTCCCCCTGACTACATCACACTTCAGCTAATGCCTGCACCAAGTCCCATGGTGAGTGTTCATTCCCACACTCCTAGTCCACAGTCCACCGAGGCTCCGGCCCCTAGTGTCCAGAGCGGCGTAGGACACTCAGGATCCCCACCACCTTCCAAGCGGAAGAGGAAGAGTGCTCGTCCAGTACAGGCTGATGCCCCAGACACAGCTACACAGTCCGGCCCACCAAGGAAGCCCAGCTTCAATCAGGCAGAACTTGATGCACTTGTGGAGTATGTGTCCGCACATGACAGCGAAATGGTGATTACTGCAGGATGCAAGACCACACCTCACAACGTCAGGCACACTGGCAGACCATCGCGGACATCATAAGTGCCCTTGGATTCATGAGGCGCACAGCTAATGATTGCTACAAGCGCTGGAATGACCCGAAGCGCAGGGCAAAGAAAAAGCTGGCCTCAAGTCATGCCGCAACTCTAGTGACTGGAGGTGGGTCTCCAGAAGAGGACATTGAACGCACTCCACATGAGAATGTTGCTGGGACCTACGTCACGGAGGAACAGATCCAAGGTGTGGGAGACATGCCAGATTACGAGGCATTGTCCGGTGAGTACACATGCATGTGTGTGTCATCCATGTGCATGGTGTGTGTGTGAGGGCTTCTGATTGAGTGCCAGGTGAGGGTGTGTGTGCCTGAGTGGTTTGGGTCACCCATGTGCTTCATCCAATACATTCTGCACACCAGGATTTGGGTATTGCAGTATCCCTTCTGGCAACAGTAGACATTCAGCCCAACCTCACGCCAGTTGCCCTTGAAGTGTCATCTTGCCACAACATAATTGCGTATTATTCTGTGTTCATTCAGGCTGATTGTTTGCATTCCACCACTTTCACCAGGCTTTTCTCAGTGCTATTGTCACATGTGTGACCTGGCTATGGTACATGCCATCTGTGTGATGGCATGTGTCATGTATGTGTATTGGACATGCCAATCACAGGCCAATGTGTGATGGCACTGCTAGCCAGCATGCAGCAAATGTGTTGGTCTTCCATCTTGGTGTCATCAATGTGTGCCATTTGACTCCCCTTCATACGCAGTGACGGTGCATGCATGGGAGGGTTATAGTCATGTGGGACATGTGTCAATGAAGTACTGTTTCTGTTGCTTCTCAGCCCTAATTGTGTGCCATGGTGCTAATGCCTGTTCCCATTTCTTTTCTTTAATGTCTTTGCAGGGGATGACGCACTTGATACTGCTGGGGTTGTGGAGATGGTGCAGACCCAGGAGGGGTCTCAGGCCCGACCGGGCACCAGTGAGGGACGTGGTGTGGTGGTGGGTGAGAACCCACACTTGCTGCAGACCATTATCTCAAGGGGTGTCTCTGGGTGCACCTCCCCCGAGCTCTATTCAGGTGTCAATTCGGATGATGAGACCTATGTGCGGTCGCAGGTAAGTGTTTCTGGGAGGGATTCTGTACTGTCCAACCCACCTGCACCAGGGGTAGAACCCTCAATGGGGATGTCAGTGTTGGTAGTTCAGCCTTTGGTGGTTACGGATGCAGGGTCACACTCCGCAACATCTGATCCTGTTCCTGGGCCAGCAGATCAGAGGGGGAATGCAGTCCTGCAGCCTCAGGCAGTGCCGGCACAGCAAGCCGCAGTTCGCCTTGCCCCAGACAGGTGTGGTACCCGCCGATGTGGTAGCCTTATGCCACCTGGCAATACCGCATGGGAGCAATCCATATACAGTATGGCAAACCAACAGGCCGCATCATCTGAGATGATGGCTCAGGCCATGGATAGGGTGGCCACTTCCATTGTCCCCCAAGAAAGGCTGATGGAACAACTACAGCAGGCAACAGACTCCATTTGCCAGTCACACAGGGAGGACATGTTGGCATCCAACAGGGACAGACGGGCGGCACTGGAGACTCTACGGGAAGTCATTTCTATTGAGTCCCAGGGCCACAGGGAAGCCCTGAGGGTGGAACTCCGTCAGCTCAGGGTGACTCTTGTTGAGCTTGAGGCTTCAACTGTCACGAGGACAGAACAGCAGCTGGAGTGGCTCAAATGTACACTCTCAGCTGAGATGCAGGCAACTAGGGAGGAGGTCCGGGCATCCCGTGAGTTGTTGCATGGGGACCTCCGCACGATTATCCTCCAGAACCAGACCTTCCACACCCGCATGCTTGCTGCCATAGATGACCAGACTAGGGCTTTGCGTGGGCTGCCTCCCATAGTGCCACCACCTCCTGATGCAGCTGCAGAGGGTGAGGAGAGCGACAGCAGCAAATCTCTCACAATAGGGTAGCCTTGCAGGCCATGAGCCCATGGAGATGTTTTTTTTCCCGCAAGATCCACACAGGTGGGTTTTGGTGTGAACCCTGTCCTCGGCCCTCGTGGGTGGCCTCCCCCACCCCCGCTGGCCCATTCATGGCCATTTTTGATTTTTGATTTTTGATTTTTGATTTTTTTGACAGTGTGTTGCCTTGTGTGGCTCCCGTGGGCATATGCTGTATTGTGGCTGGGCACATGCAGGCTTGTCCTGAATTTGGGTTAGATGCTTGGGTTTGTGTGACACACACCCCTCCTGCTTCCCCTTTCCATGGGCTTGCAAAGGGTGTGCCCAAGTCACATTGACTTACACATTGACGTTGGACTCCCATTTGATGTGTGGGCAGTCTGTAGTCAATACTGTGTATACATTCCTAGTGCATATTGTTGTTGTATTGTACACTGCATGGTGTATTGATGTGTGCCTCTGCATCCATCTCATCCTCCTAATTTGCAGGTCCATTTCTCATGTCTTCACAAGGCGGTCTACTTTGGAAATGGAGTCCATGTTGTAAGCAGTGCACCTACACTTTTGCGTGGCGCTAACACTGTACAGTTGGAAGTGTTCGAAGTGCTGGCATTATCAGGTAGTGAGACTACCAATTTTTTAAATCTGTACTGTCATGTTTATGGTAGGTTGGAGGTTGTGTAGGTAATTAGTATTATTGGTAACTATTTGGTAATGTGTGTTGTTGGTCCTGCATTACTGTGAGCATTTCATGTGTGGCCAGTTTCCATTAGGGACACTGTAGTTTGTGACACTTGTGTCATGTTGTGGGAATTAATTTGTTTGCTCTCACATAGCATGACATGCCATGGTGTGTTGTGTGGCGGTGCCGGGGAGGGGTTGGGTGACATGGCACTGTTCTCATGTTGTATTTAGCAAGTGGGTATTCATTTTTGCTGCATAGAAGTGTGTCTTTTGATGACACTGCATTAGTGGTGTTTGTGTAGTTAGGGATGCACACATTGTGACACTTCCAGGTGAACAATCTCAGGCTGCTATGGTTCTGACAGTTGATTGTCCCTTAATTCATCAGAATTGTCAGATTGAGTCATCATTGATTGTCAGATGGTATGTGCCAGGGCTGTGTGCACTCCACAGGGGTGTGATTTCTATGTGAAGTAATTAGCCACCAGCTGCGTAAGGGCTGCCTCACCCTGTGCCCTTTCCCCTCGCATGCGCAGCGGGCGTGCATGTGGTTGGGGATGTGGGGCACCACCATGTCCAGAGCCAGGCCCCGGCGTGTTGCAACATTGTGCAGGACACATGCTGCCACTATGATCCTGCACACTACTGGGGGAGCGTATAACAGCTGCCCGCCAGAACGGTCAAGGGAGCGAAAGCGTGACTTGAGCACTTCGAATGTGAGCTCCACTATGCCCCGGGTAGCAATATGGGCTGTGTTGTATCTTACCTCGGGAGGCGTGATGGGGTTCCGAATTGGCCTCATCATGTGGGTGCTCAGAGGTTAGGCACTATCCCCTGGGGAGGTGGTGATGGGGATCATTAGTGGGGTAGTGACATTACTCTGTATCTGTCATGCATGCGTGTGCTGTGGCATTTATACTCACCAAGCAGTCATGCATCGCCATGCCGCCCAGCTTCCATGTCCCGGTTTAGGGTTCACATCCTGTAAATGAAGCTGTCGTGGGTGGACCCTGGATAGATGGCATATACTGAGGAGATGGTTCCCTTGGCATCACATACTACCTGGACGTTGATGGAATGCCAGTGCTTGCGGTTTCGATAGATGTGCTCAGATGCCGTGGGGGGACGTAGAGCCACATGGGTGCAATCAATGGCACCTAGCACTTTGGGGAATTGTGCCACCCTGTAGAAATCTTGGCTGACAGCCTGCCTTTCTGCAGGTGTTCTGGGCAGGTATATGTGCCTGCGGACTGATGGGCGTGCAGTTATGATGGCCAACACCTGGTGTAGGCACCGTGACTGTGTGGCCTGTGACACCCCCCCACTATGGCACTTGTCCGCTGAAATGAATAGCCAAGAAGTGCAGTACATTGAGGACCTTCTCCAGGGGGCGCAGTGCTTGGGAGCACAGGGTGGGTGATGTGAGGTCATCCTCCCACTCACTGACCAGGTCGAGTACTATGTGAGGTGGAACCTGTACCTCCCATACACCTGGTCATCAGGCATACCAAAAAGGCTGGTTCTGGGTGTGAAGATTCTGGCCCTGAATATCCTCCTCCTCCTCCTGCGGTATCCGACGGCCACTGATGCTAGGAACGGTATATTCATCCTGGCGTCTGAGCTTGATTGTTGTTTGCGCACACTTGTATGCTGCGCAGGGACGCGCGCCTGCTTCATGCTGGCATACGAGTTTCCGGATTGGACCTTTTTTTTTGGCGCGCTGTAGGCGACCGTGTAAATCCACCCCAGGAATATATGTAACACGCTCTCCCAGGCCCAGTCGCGAGTGAATATTCCCGCCCACCCCAGGAATACACGTAACACGCTCTCCCAGGCCCAGTCGCGTGTGGAAGTTCACGCGAACCCGTATTACACGTACCCTGCTGCTATCGCGTGTGGATGTTCACGCGAACCCCGTAATACACGTACCCTGCTGATATCGCTTGTGGAAGTTCACGCGAACCCCGTAATACACGTACCCTGCTGATATCGCGTGTGGAAGTTCACGCGAACCCCGTAATACACGTACCCTGCTGATATCGCGTGTGGAAGTTCACGCGGACCCATAATACACGTACCCTGATGAAATCGTGTGTAAGACTACCCACGCACCCCTGAAATACACGTACCCAGGCAAATCGCACTGCTGGGGGGGTGGGGGTGCAGGGAGACATGAGTGTGGGCCTGGTGGAGGGTGCCCCTGGATGCTGGGGGGTGGGGGTACAGGGAGACATGAGTGGGGGCCTGGTGGAGGGTGCCGCTGACTGCTGGGGGGTGGGGGTGCAGGGGGACATGAGTTGGACATGAGTGGGGCCTGGTGGAGGGTGCCCCTGGATGCTGGGGGGTGGGGGTGCTGGGAGACATGAGTGAGGGCCTGGTGAAGGGTGCCCCTGACTGCTGGGGGGTGGGGATGCAGGGGGACATGAGTTGGACATGAGTGGGGCCTGGTGGAGGGTGCCCCTGGATGCTAGGGGGTGGGGGTGCAGGGAGACATGAGTGGGGGCCTGGTGGAGGGTGCCCCTGGATGCAGGGGGTGGGGATGCTGGGAGACATGAGTGGGGGCCTGGTGGAGGGTGCCCCTGACTGCTGGGGGGTGGGGGTGCAGTGGGACATGAGTTGGACATGAGTGGGGCCTGGTGGAGGGTGCCCCTGACTGCTGGGGGTGGGGGTGCAGGGGGACATGAGTTGGACATGAGTGGGGGCCTGGTGGAGGGTGCCCCTGACTGCTGGGGGGTGGGGGTGCAGGGGGACATGAGTTGGACATGAGTGGGGCCTGGTGGAGGGTACCCCTGGATGCTGGGGGGTGGGGGTGCAGGGAGACATGAGTGAGGGCCTGGTGAAGGGTGCCCCTGACTGCTGGGGGGTGGGTATGCAGGGGGACATGAGTTGGACATGAGTGGGGCCTGGTGGAGGGTGCCCCTGTATGCTGGGGGGTGGGGGTGCAGGGAGACATGAGTGGGGCCTGGTGGAGGGTGCCCCTGGATGCGGGGGGTGGGGGTGCTGGGAGACATGAGTGGGGGCCTGTTGGAGGGTGCCCCTGACTGCTGGGGGGTGGGGATGCAGGGGGACATGAGTTGGACATGAGTGGGGCCTGGTGGAGGGTGCCCCTGACTGCTGGGGGGTGGGGGTGCAGGGGGACATGAGTTGGACATGAGTGGGGGCCTGGTGGAGGGTGCCCCTGACTGCTGGGGGTCGGGGGTGCAGGGGGACATGAGTTGGACATGAGTGGGGCCTGGTGGAGGGTGCCCCTGGATGCTGGGGGTGGGGGTGCAGGGAGACATGAGTGGGGGCCTGGTGGAGGGTGCCCCTGGATGCGGGGGGTGGGGGTGCTGGGAGACATGAGTGGTGGCCTGGTGGAGGGTGCCCCTGGATGCTGGGGGGTGGGGGCGCAGGGGGACATGAGTTGGACATGAGTGGGGGCCTGGTGGAGGGTGCCCCTCACTGCTGGGGGGTGGGGGTGCAGGGGGACATGAGTTGGACAAGAGTGGGGCCTAGTGGAGGGTGCCCCTGGATGCTGGGAGGTGATGGTGCAGGGAGTCATGAGTGGGGACCTGGTGGAGGGTGCCCCTGGATGCGGGGGGTGGGGGTGCTGGGAGACATGAGTGGGGGCCTGTTGGAGGGTGCCCCTGACTGCTGGGGGGTGAGGGTGCTGGGATACATGAGTGGTGGCCTGGTGGAGGGTGCCCCTGGATGCTGGGGGGTGGGGGTGCAGGGGGACATGAGTTGGACATGAGTGGGGGCCTGGTGGAGGGTGCCCCTCACTGCTGGGGGGTGGGGGTGCAGGGGGACATGAGTTGGAATGAGTGGGGACTGGTGGAGGGTGCCCCTGGATGCTGGGGGGTGGGGGTACAGGGAGACATGAGTGGGGGCCTGGTGGAGGGTGCCCCTGACTGCTGGGGGGTGGGGGTGCAGGGGGACATGAGTTGGACATGAGTGGGGCCTGGTGGAGGGTGCCCCTGGATGCTGGGGCGGTGGGCGTGCTGGGAGACATGAGTGAGGGCCTGGTGAAGGGTGCCCCTGACTGCTGGGGGGTGGGTATACAGGGGGACATGAGTTGGACATGAGTGGGGCCTGGTGGAGGGTGCCCTTGGATGCTGGGGGGTGGGGGTGCAGGGAGACATGAGTGGGGGCCTGGTGGAGGGTGCCCCTGGATGCGGGGGGTGGGGGTGCTGGGAGACATGAGTGGGGGCCTGTTGGAGGGTGCCCCTGACTGCTGGGGGGTGGGGGTGCAGGGGGACATGAGTTGGACATGAGTGGGGGCCTGGTGGAGGGTGCCCCTGACTGCTGGGGGGTGGGGGTGCAGGGGGACATGAGTTGGACATGAGTGGGGCCTGGTGGAGGGTGCCCCTGGATGCTGGGGGGTGAGGGTGCAGGGAGACATAAGTGGGGGCCTGGTGGAGGGTGCCCCTAGATGCGGGGGGTGGGGGTGCTGGGAGACATGAGTTGGACATGAGTGGGGGCCTGGTGGAGGGTGCCCCTCACTGCTGGGGCGTGGGGGTGCAGGGGGACATGAGTTGGACATGAGTGGGGCCTGGTGGAGGGTGCCCCTGGATTCTGGGGGGTAATGGTGCAGGGAGACATGAGTGGGGGCCTGGTGGAGGGTGCCCCTGGATGCTGGGGGGTGGGGGGGTGGGACGACATGAGTGGGGCCTGGTGGAGGGTGCCCCTGGATGCTGGGGGGTGGGGGTGCAGGGAGACATGAGTGGGGGCCTGGTGGAGGGTGCCCCTGACTGCTGGGGGGTGGGGGTGCAGGGGGACATGAGTTGGACATGAGTGCGGGCCTGGTGGAGGGTGCCCCTGACTGCTGGGGGTGGGGGTGCAGGGGGACATGAGTTGGACATGAGTGGGGCCTGGTGGAGGGTGCCCCTCGATGCTGGGGGGTGGGGGTGCAGGGAGACATGAGTGGGGGCCTGGTGGAGGGTGCCCCTGGATGCTGGGGGGTGGGGGTACTGGGAGACATGAGTGGTGGCCTGGTGGAGGGTGCCCCTGGATGCTGGGGGGTGGGGGTGCAGGGAGACATGAGTTGGACATGAGTGGGGGCCTGGTGGAGGGTGCCCCTGACTGCTGGGGGGTGGGGGTGCAGGGGGACATGAGTTGGACATGAGTGGGGCCTGGTGGAGGGTGCCCCTGACTGCTGGGGTGTGGGGGTGCAGGGGGACATGAGTTGGACATGAGTGGGGGCCTGGTGGAGGGTGCCCCTGACTGCTGGGGGGTGGGGGTGCAGGGGGACATGAGTTGGACATGAGTGGGGCCTGGTGGAGGGTGCCCCTGGATGCTGGGGGGTGGGGGTGCAGGGAGACATGAGTGGGGGCCTGGTGGAGGGTGCCCCTGGATGCGGGGGGTGGGGGTGCTGGGAGACATGAGTTGGACATGAGTGGGGGCCTGGTGGAGGGTGCCCCTCACTGCTGGGGGGTGGGGGTGCAGGGGGACATGAGTTGGATATGAGTGGGGCCTGGTGGAGGGTGCCCCTGGATGCTGGGGGGTGATGGTGCAGGGAGACATGAGTGGGGGCCTGGTGGAGGGTGCCCCTGGATGCTGGGGGGTGGGGGGGTGACAGACATGAGTGGGGCCTGGTGGAGGGTGCCCCTGGATGCGGGGGGTGGGGGTGCTGGGAGACATGAGTTGGACATGAGTGGGGCCTGGTGGAGGGTGCCCCTGACTGCTGGGGGGTGGGGGTGCAGGGGGACATGAGTTGGACATGAGTGGGGGCCTGGTGGAGGGTGCCCCTGACTGCTGGGGGGTGGGGGTGCAGGGGGACATGAGTTGGACATGAGTGGGGCCTGGTGGAGGGTACCCCTGGATGCTGGGGGGTGGGGGTGCAGGGAGACATGAGTGACGGCCTGGTGAAGGGTGCCACTGACTGCTGGGGGGTGGGTATGTAGGGGGACATGAGTTGGACATGAGTGGGGACTGGTGGAGGGTGCCCTTGGATGCTGGGGGGTGGGGGTGCAGGGAGACATGAGTGGGGGCCTGGTGGAGGGTGCCCCTGGATGCGGGGGTGGGGGTGCTGGGAGACATGAGTGGGGGCCTGTTGGAGGGTGCCCCTGACTGCTGGGGGGTGGGGGTGCAGGGGAACATGAGTTGGACATGAGTGGGGCCTGGTGGAGGGTGCGCCTGACTGCTGGGGGGTGGGGGTGCAGGGGGACATGAGTTGGACATGAGTGGGGGCCTGGTGGAGGGTGCCCCTGACTGCTGGGGGGTGGGGGTGCAGGGGGACATGAGTTGGACATGAGTGGGGCCTGGTGGGAGGTGCCCCTGGATGCTGGGGGGTGGGGGTGCTGGGAGACATGAGTGGGGGCCTGGTGGAGGGTGCCCCTGGATGGGGGGGTGGGGGTGCTGGGAGACATGAGTTGGACATGAGTGGGGGCCTGGTGGAGGGTGCCCCTCACTGCTGGGGGGTGGGGGTGCAGGGGGACATGAGTTGGACATGAGTGGGGCCTGGTGGAGGGTGCCCCTTGATGCTGGGGGGTGATGGTGCAGGGAGACATGAGTGGGGGCCTGGTGGAGGGTGCCCCTGGATGCTGGGGGGTGGGGGGGTGGGAGACATGAGTGGGGCCTGGTGGAGGGTGCCCCTGGATGCTGGGGGGTGGGGGTGCAGGGAGACATGAATGGGGGCCTGGTGGAGGGTGCCCCTGACTGCTGGGGGGTGGGGGTGCAGGGGGACATGAGTTGGACATGAGTGCGGGCCTGGTGGAGGGTGCCCCTGACTGCTGGGGGGTGGGGGTGCAGGGGGACATGAGTTGGACATGAGTGGGGCCTGGTGGAGGGTGCCCCTCGATGCTGGGGGGTGGGGGTGCAGGGAGACATGAGTGGGGGCCTGATGGAGGGTGCCCCTGGATGCTGGGGGGTGGGGGTGCTGGGAGACCTGAGTGGTGGCCTGGTGGAGGGTGCCCCTGGATGCTGGGGGGTGGGGGTGCAGGGAGACATGAGATGGACATGAGTGGGTGCCTGGTGGAGGGTGCCCCTGACTGCTGGGGGGTGGGGGTGCAGGAGGACATGAGTTGGACATGAGTGGGGCCTGGTGGAGGGTGCCCCTGACTGCTGGGGGGTGGGGGTGCAGGGGGACATGAGTTGAACATGAGTGGGGGCCTGGTGGAGGGTGCCCCTGACTGCTGGGGGGTGGGGGTGCAGGGGGACATGAGTTGGACATGAGTGGGGCCTGGTGGAGGGTGCCCCTGGATGCTGGGGGGTGGGGGTGCAGGGAGACATGAGTGGGGGCCTGGTGGAGGGTGCCCCTGGATGCGGGGGGTGGGGGTGCTGGGAGACATGAGTTGGACATGAGTGGGCGCCTGGTGGAGGGTGCCCCTCATTGCTGGGGGGTGGGGGTGCAGGGGGACATGAGTTGGACATGAGTGGGGCCTGGTGGAGGGTGCCCCTGGATGCTGGGGGGTTGGGGTGCAGGGAGACATGAGTGGGGGCCTGGTGGAGGGTGCCCCTGGATGCTGGGGGGTGGGGGGCTGGGAGACATGAGTGGGGCCTGGTGGAGGGTGCCCCTGGATGCTGGGGGGTTGGGGTGCAGGGAGACATGAGTGGGGGCCTGGTAGAGGGTGCCCCTGACTGCTGGGGGGTGGGGGTGCAGGGGGACATGAGTTGGACATGAGTGCGGGCCTGGTGGAGGGTGCCCCTGACTCCTGGGGGGTGGGGGTGCAGGGGGACATGAGTTGGACATGAGTGGGGCCTGGTGGAGGGTGCCCCTCGATGCTGGGGGGGTGGGGGTGCAGGGAGTCATGAGTGGGGGCCTGGTGGAGGGTGCCCCTGGATGCTGGGGGGTGGGGGTGCTGGGAGACATGAGTGGTGGCCTGGTGGAGGGTGCCCCTGGATGCTGGGGGTGGGGGTGCAGGGAGACATGAGTTGGACATGAGTGGGGGCCTGGTGGAGGGTGCCCCTGGATGCTGGGGGGTGGGGGTGCAGGGGACATGAGTTGGACATGAGTGGGGGCCTGGTGGAGGGTGCTCCTCACTGCTGGGGGGTGGGGGTGCAGGGGGACATGAGTTGGAGATGAGTGGGGCCTGGTGGAGGGTGCCCCTGGATGCTGGGGGGTGATGGTGCAGGGAGACATGAGTGGGGGCCTGGTGGAGGGTGCCCCTGGATGCTGGGGGGTGGGGGGGTGGGAGACATGAGTGGGGCCTGGTGGAGGGTGCCCCTGGATGCTGGGGGGTGGGGGTGCAGGGGGGACATGAGTTGGACGTGAGTGCGGGCCTGGTGGAGGGTGCCCCTGACTGCTGTGGGGTGGGGGTGCAGGGGGACATGAGTTGGACATGAGTGGGGCCTAGTGGAGGGTGCCCCTCGATGCTGGGGGGGTGGGGGTGCAGGGAGACATGAGTGGGGGCCTGGTGGAGGGTGCCCCTGGATGCTGGGGGGTGGGGGTGCTGGGAAACTTGAGTGGTGGCCTGGTGGAGGGTGCCCCTGGATGCTGGGGGGTGGGGGTGCAGGGAGACATGAGTTGGACATGTGTGGGGGCCTGGTGGAGGGTGCCCCTGACTGCTGGGGGGTGGGGGTGCAGGGGCACATGAGTTGGACATGAGTGGGGCCTGGTGGAGGGTGCCCCTGGATGCTGGGGGGTGGGGGTGCAGGGAGACATGAGTGTGGGCCTGGTGGAGGGTGCCCCTGACGGGTGGGGGTGCTGGGAGACATGAGTGGGGGCCTGGTGGAGGGTGCCCCTGGATGCTGGGGGGTGGGGGTGCTGGGAGACATGAGTGCGGGCCTGGTGGAGGGTGCCCCTGACTGCGGGGGGGTGGGGGTGCAGGGGGACATGAGTTGGACATGAGTGGGGCCTGGTGGAGGGTGCCCCTGGATGCTGGGGGTGCTGGGAGACATGAGTGGGGGCCTGGTGGAGGGTGCCCTTGACTGCTGGGGGGTGGGTGGGGGTGGGAGACATGAGTGGGGGCCTGGTGGAGGGTGCCCCTGACTGCTGGGGGGTGAGGGTGCAGGGAGACATGAGTTGGACATGAGTGGGGCCTGGTGGAGGGTGCCCCTGGATGCTGGGGGGTGGGGGTGCTGGGAGACATGAGTGGGGGCCTGGTGGAGGGTGCCCCTGGATGCTGGGGGTGCTGGGAGACATGAGTGGGGGCCTGGTGGAGGGTGCCCTTGACTGCTGGGGGGTGGGTGGGGCTGGGAGACATGAGTGGGGGCCTGGTGGAGGGTGCCCTTGACTGCTGGGGGGTGGGTGGGGGTGGGAGACATGAGTGGGGGCCTGGTGCAGGGTGCCCCTGGATGCTGGGGGGTGGGGGTGCAGGGAGACATGAGTGGGGGCCTGGTGGAGGGTGCCCCTGGATGCTGAGGGGTGGGGGTGCTGGGAGACATGTGTGGGAGCATGGTGGAGGGTGCCCTGCACTGCTGGGGGTTGGGGGTGCTGGGAGACATGAGTGGGGGCCTGGTGGACGGTGCCCCTGACTGCTGGGGTGTGGGGGTGCAGGGGGACATGAGTTGGACATGAGTGGGTCCTGGTGGAGGGTGCCCCTGACTGCTGGGGGTGGGGGTGCTGGGAGACATGAGTGGGGGCCTGGTGGAGGGTGCCCCTGGATGCTGGGGGGTGGGGGTGCTGGGAGACATGCGTTGGTGGGCAGTAGTGCAAGGTGACATGTGGGTTGGCTGGGGTTCATGGCCAAGGTGGATGGGCTGCCTGCGGGACATGTGCAGGGGTGCAGGGTTGTCCCCTGTGGTGTGGGCCGCCTGCAGGGGCCGTGGAGGGTGTAGAGGGAACAGCTGGGAGGACCCACACGGCCAATTCACGTGTAGGACTCCCCGGCACCCCCGAAATACACGTAGGCTGCTGGATTCGCGTGTGGAATTTCCCGCGCACCTGGGGTACACGTACCCTGCTGGAATCGCGTGTGGAACTTCACGCGCACACCGAAATACACGTACCCTGCAAATTCGCGTGTGAAACTTCCCGCGCACCTTGGAATACACGTACCCTGCTGAAATCGCGTGTGAAACTTCACGCGCACCCCGAAATACACGTACCATGGACAATCGCGTGTGGAACTTCCCGCGCACCCCGAAATACACGTACCCAGGCCAATCGCATGTGGAACTTCCACGCACCCCGAAATACACGCACACGCTATTTTTCACACAGCGGGTGTCCATGTTTGTCGGTACCCCTTTGCACCTCATTTGTCCTAGCGGGCCACAGTATGGATCATTCATCATAGCTGTATATAGGTGCTTTTTGTAAGCGCACATTTTGGCGCACATTTATTTCAGGCGCGGGGACGCTATCGCCTGCTTTCTTGTGGCAGACTTGTTTGGCCCTGTGCGCGTCTTTGACCATGCGCTGGCTTTCACTATTCGATTCCATGAATACGAGTTATAGGCGCACTTTTTCAGCACACATCCAATATTTTTCTCGCGCAGGTCTTCCATGAATCGATGTGCGCTGGTTTCCCTGCGATTTTCGCACTTGCACTGCGATTCGCACATTTTGGCACCTTTGCGCCGGAATTTTAGGCGCACATTAATTCCATGAATCGGCCTGTTAATATTCTAGAATGGTTTAAAGGAGGGTTTGGTCTTTACTAAAGACCGGTTGTAGTTATAAAGCTTTGACTGAAAGGTCTGGTGAACATCTAGAAATAGCTACGGCCAAAACATCAGAACTCAAGGACCTCGACAGAGCAGTCATGGCCCAGTGATCAAGTAGAGTTGGTTGGACCACCTTATCCTGAGGATTAGAATTACTATTAATTGTAATGTGAGAGGGAATGGTCAAGAGAAGAGAGATACAATTAAGAATGCAGACAAGACAAGCAGGCGACTCGAACACAGATCGGTCTGCTGGAGCTTTAGTGGATATGATACCAGACGCCACAAATGGCGGCTGAGCTATGTCTCTCACTGGCACTGTATTTGTGTACTCGAATTGGAGTCGTCCTGGGGTAGCATGAGACAATCGTTATGAACCAAAGCTACGCATATGTTGGATCAAGACTTTGTTCTCCTTGCATAGCTAAATGCTTGGGATACTGATTTAGCTTCTTTTTACCTTTAACTTGTTTCGTTGAAAATGGAGATCTAGTCGAGCAGCTAGTTGTGTAAGGGATTTCAATCAGGCACACACCCAAGTCTCGCCTAGCATGTAGTGTGCAAATGAAACCCTTATTTTA
This sequence comes from Ambystoma mexicanum, assembly GCF_040938575.1. Lineage (NCBI taxonomy): Eukaryota > Metazoa > Chordata > Amphibia > Caudata > Ambystomatidae > Ambystoma > Ambystoma mexicanum. The sequence goes on from NC_090937.1 coordinate 542,071,037, forward strand.
TTTTAGTCTATAAGTTCAATATTCTGAATGATATACTACTCATATCACACCCTTCTCAAAATACCCGCCAGGTCACACTGAACAAGGAATCAGGCTATTTTGTAAAGGTAAAGATGTATTTATTTATTTAATATTCAATCACACATAGGTTTATTATAGATGTATATGGGGCAGCAATCACCCAAAGGGTGACAATACTATTCTGAAATAGACAAAGCAATTGAATTGACTAATAAGGAGGCAAAATGGAAAACACAGGGAAAAAGAACAGCTTTGTTTTGCACACAGATAGCGTTTAGTTTAATATTCCCCCTGCAAAGTTTTGTTTTAATACAAAGGCGCAATCCTACACCAATGTGAGTAATCAGCAGGTTTTCAGGAATGAAATACAATGTCTAGAGTGCTAGGCAATCTTCCCTCCCTAAACAAGTGAGATGTCAGGTATCAGTGAGAATTGAAATTTCATTTCTATCTTTAACACTGAAGGAGTTATACAGGTTTTCGTGACAGGCATTTTTGCAAAATAGGCGCGAAAATGAAATCAGAAATGTGCTTTTGAAAATGACAGATGGGTTTGATTACACTATATTATGACTATGAAAAAGCGAATACCACATATGGATCTTATAGTCACGTGATCAGTGTAACCTGTCCCGTTGTAGATACTCTACTTCTTCCTGGGATTTACTTTAGTTATTCGGAATCACTAAGGAGTTATGGTTTTGGAACACAGGTGAGACAATCAGCGCAAGAAAGATTCTAACAATACTGGAGTTCTGAAATAAAGATGGGATGGGTTGAGATAGGGATAATACAATGCAGATGTACTATGGGTCACTGTTCTTCCTGTTAATACTTACAGAAGAAGTTATTAAATTGGATCGTCAACTCTGGTCAATGAATATGATCTGGTCTACCGGCATCAGGGCACCTCTAGTGGGAGTGGATCAGCAAGGCGGTTCTGGTCTATTTGGACTGAACCTAAGCCTGGATTTGGAAGGGCCCCTTCTGGTAACTGGACAAGGTAGAAAGCAGGATGCAAGTTTTCAGCAGGCCAGCGTTAATGGTAGCAAGCCAAGCTGAACCAGAATTAAATCCCTTCAAGTTTGCGATGTTTGCAATTGGGTCAGGCTAGGAATAATTTTGCAAAGCTAGAGTCTGCATTCTGCAAAGAAATCTGGATCTTTCAAAGAAGTCTGGAGTCAGCTACAAGTTGAAGAGTTCTGGAATAAGGTGCTGCACAGACATCTGGATGGGTTATGGAAGCAGTGTGTTCTGGAAGCAGTGTCTGGAATCAGTCTATGTTGAAATATGTCTATTTTTAGTGCCCCTCCTATTTTTATCCATTACAAGTTTATGGCATGGGCAGAACTTAAAACAATCCCCCATGTCTGTGAGTGGCTACAGGCATGTGCTTTGTTTTGGTTGGCAGCCTAAACAGAGAGTCCTGAGTCTGCCGGGCCTAGAGACCCAAGCTACTCCTCACTGATGACGCCCAACAAGGCTGAAACATGTCTGGGGATGTTTGTGGTCTTGTGCAGAAGGGATGTGACCTAGCAGTTCGGCCTGGACTGCCCCTTTTGGGGTAGGACCAAGCCTGATATGCATAAGGTTTTTCCACTTCTGTAATGGCTTGGCAGGCTGAAAAATGATGGTCTGGAGGGTTGCCCAGAGCTTTGCCCGTGGTTATGATTAATTCAAAACCCTCCAGCCATCACCTTTCTGTTTTGCCAAAGCCTAAACAGAGCTGTCATCTTATGACAGGATTTAGGAACTCCCTCCTGGATTTATTACCCAAAACATACGTGTGCACAAATGTACATTTCTACCATTATGTACCTCATAAAATTGGACACATATACCTTATATTCGATTGTCTAAAATTACATTCACTTTCCATCTTTGTGAGAGCTGTATTGGTCATACTATGGATTTTTATAAATTTTACCCATACCACTTTGGATTAATCATTTCTAATTTGACACATCTCTGGGCGCTTATCAGTGGATCGTATACATACAATTGTAAGTTTGCAACATTAATAGTTTTGCCACAATCAGACATTTTTCATAACTTTGGTTCCATAAATGGTATGAGTTTCCTAAATGTCTTCAAATCACAAGGCTGAAATTAGTTTAATGTCTCCCAAGTTTCAGATTTATCCCTCTTTAGGTTGTTCTGTTAAAGTGTTTTAAACTTTAATCAAAAATAAGGATTTCACACCAAAGCCCTCCTGTGTAACCTCCCCTTTCTAGCCAGCAGCTGCCCAGTCCTTTGAGGTTCACTGAGAAACCTCCTCCACATCCTGCCCATCCTTGCAGAGGTCAACACTTATCCTGTCCTTTGTTTTTTGGTCAGCCAGCAGACGAATATCTAATGCAGCCCCATTGTGTGGCTTGTTGGCTTTATTCGGGAACCATTATCAGTCATTAGCCTTCCTATTCTCAAGGAAGTGTCAAACAGAGATGTCAGTTTTCCAAGGCCAGGCTGTCAGATCAGAATACATAGTGGTTTGGCCCCAGACTGGGCTCTTTGACATTAAGGTCTTTTAATTTCAAATATAAAATTTAAGCACAGTTTATAAAGGATTTAAACATTTTAAAAGAATTAAACCTTCACAAACATGCTTGAAACAGTGGATTTTGCAATTTCTTCCAGAAAAAAAGAAACACCTTTAAATGGGTTTGACAGCTAGTTTCCTTAAGCAGCTGTCAGGCAGGGGTACCTGGATGTATCTGACTGCCTGGAGAATACATCGTTTCAGCACACTTTTCTTTCCATAATTCTCTGGGGAAATGATTTAATTTTTAAGGGCATTTAGGATTAGGCCCTCCTGTGGCCTAATTTCAGGTGACAGGTGACAGATGACAGATGACAGATGCAATCAGTGGTTCCTGCTTTTACACCACTTTGCCTGTGTGTGTGTGGCAAGGAGTGCAGCTCTTTTGGTGGTTTATGAACTCTGTGCAATTTTGCAGATTTAGTGCACACAGGGGTTATTGCCTCCATTCTTGGCAATTTCCTTTCCCCATTGAAAAAGGGGTGCAGTGTGGCACAGTGGCGTGGATAAAAATCCTCCACAGTTGTATTGAGACTATGGTATGATGAATGGACAAATGCAGGCATGGGGGTAGTGGGATATTATCCAGACAGCACAGTATTACTACATTCATCTTCGACAGATTTCTGACTTCTGTTTATACTTTTATAAAGGAGAACATATTGCAGGTCAATTTTATTTTCCATGTTCTCACATTTGTCAATTAGAATACTAAGCAAGTTATGGAAAGCTAAAAACATGTCATTCGATGACATACTGACAGAACTGTCATTAGAGTCTTGTTGCTGTGGTGGAAGTACCATAGCACCACTAGACAATTTTGAAAGAGCACAAGATTCAGTAATTAAGCAATCATCTGCATTTACATCTTCATTAGCCTTCAGATTATTGGCTACAGATATAATGGGGTGGATGTAATACAAGGTCTGTGGATCGATGTTCACTGAATCTCCTGAATTTGAAATGTTCTTCAGATCACCTATTTATTCAACCTCAACATTGGTATATTCAAGATCATGGTTGTACTCAGGGATATTGAGTAGTTCATTAGAAGCTGAGCTATGTATCAAAGCCGAGATCAACAGTGGTGGTGATGTGGCAGGTAGTGAAATATTCAAAGGTGTGCCAGTCGAGAGGTATACTAACATATTATCAGGGATGGCTAGATTTGTTTGTTTCACCACAGTCGTGTTAGTTACATGACAGCATGAGGTTGGAAGAGTTAATGATACCTCAGGCTTTGTCTTCACATATTGGGGCAATAGCTCACTCCCCTCAGACACTCTATCGACCATTACTGGGGTGAAGAAGTCATGTCATTTAAAAACTGATTCAATCAGTTCAGACCCTAAACAGCCAATAGATTAATTTAATTCTGCAGCTAGTTCCTGTGTTGCAGTTTCTTCTGCGATGCTTGCCATTGGAGAACTTTTGGAAAGTAATCAGTTTGCTTGTTAGTTTGAAGGGCAGCTATGGCAGCAGATGTCGCTCGAGTTATTATTTTTGAGGGACATACTCTACAAACCCTCTTTGAGAGTTTCAAGGTGGGTGTGGCCTCGGCCATAATTCCGGCTAACAGCTTAGGCTTGGTAACGGAGGGGCAATCAGAGCTTGCAACGACCTTAGACATTACTAGATACTGTTGTAACAGAACAAAAACAATGCTCAACAGCACACCATTCTTTTCATTCTCCACCCAGGACTCCACTCCTTTTCGTAATTCTACACACGTTAGTATAACAGTATCAACTGAAAATAATAACATTAATACCGACAGAAGTGACAGAAAGCAAAAATCACTACAAAGACTAACTGTGTTCATGTTGTTGCGTATCGTAAGGCTATCAGTGGAATATAGGCATCAACACACACACACACATATTCAGCCCCAGTGCAATACACACTTGATATTAGCAGCAAACCTCGAGAGTTAGACCGGACTGAACTAAGCTAAGTAGGGCAGGGTGGGACAGAGAGTAAGGGTGAGGGCGCAGCTGTGCAGCTGCCAGTTTAACAGCGTAACAGCATACTTCCAGCACGCTTTCTCATGCATGCGTGCCCCTGCTTATGTACATCTTCCGATTCATGGGGGCAGGGCTAATGGTCTTTTAAGCTGAAATGATAATAACAGTGTGTATGAATGAGAATGAGAGAGGCCTAGAGGCAGTTAATAATACTGATATAAGCAGGGGAGTGAACAGATCAGCTACAGACCTTGTTGCAACAAGAAATTGATTTAGTCCAAAATAAGTCCATACTGATACAGCGTAGCACGTAACTGATAACAGTAACCTTCTAGCGCACTTCCTCATGCACGCATACAGAATGCGCGCATGCCCCAGTTTATGCACACTTTCCGAGTCAGGGGGAGGAGCTAATGGTCTTTTAAGCTTGTAGCAACAAGAAATGGATTTAGTTCAAAATAAGTCCACAGTGATCCAGCATAGCACATAACAGCACACTTCCTCGTGCATTAGAAACATCAAATGCATCAAGTCAAAGGGTCTCCAGGGAGCATATGGGAAAACAGTTTAGAAGCACATTATTTTCCATTACTTTTTCTTACAGGAAAAGGAGGAAGACATGATGAAAGACCTTCTTAATTAAAACAATCAGGTGTAGTAGACATAAAACAACATTTCAGCTGCTGTAACAGACTCCAAATGTCTAGCTGCTTACAACATAAGAGGTGTAATTTTACGCCGGCTACTCCTCCTCCCAGTAGAACACCAACAAAAATAGGAATATTACACATTGTAAGCAGAAGCTGCAACTGAAGTACACAGAATCCTATGACAAATAAAAATCCTCCTAATAGATGAAGCAAGCATGGCTTCCAACCTAATACCTGCCTCTATTCATTGAAGAATGCAGCAAGTCCTAAAAACTGGATATGAAGAACTCTTTGGAGGAAAACATGTTATTGTTTTGGAGACATCCTACAGTTAACACCAGTCAAAGGCCAACCAATAGTCAAAATAAATATGAACCAAAGAATGACCCAATACACTCAACAGCGTTGGCAATGCCAATCTGTGGCATGATGTTTGCTACAGAGTACTGGCACAAAACATGCATCAATCTGCATATCTAACATATGCTTGCATTTTATAAATCATTAGAGGCTGCTGCCTCTCTACAACATGGGGTTGGTACCTTGTATTTGCCCTTGATTTTGACACTGCATCTCTGTGTTGCTGCCACCGTGCAACATGGAGTAGGCACCATGTATTTGCCCCCTCTGATTTGTCTTTGCATTTGTGCACATGTGCCTCCCTGCAACATGGGGTAGACACCATGTTACTGCCCATGGATTTGACTCTGCATCTGATGCCCAATGCCTCCCTGCAAAATGGGGTAGTCACCATTTATTTGCCCTTGGATTTGACTCTGCATCTGAGTGCTGCTGCCTCCCTGCAACCTGGGGTATGCACCACATACTTGCCCGGATTTGACATTGCATCGGCTGGTTATTGCCGCCTGGCAACATGGGTCAGGCACAATAGAGGTGACCACCATATACTTTTTGCCTGCACTTAATGTATGATATATTACCTTTTGCATGTCCCATGATGTAACTCACCTCGTACACTCCCTTTTTGTTAACCTGAAGAACTTACAGTAACTGTAACCGTATTCTTAAGTATATGCACCTAGATACCTCAGGGTTTTTGCCCTATATAAGTATTAAATAAATAAATAAACTGGTGTGCTTACTGAAGATGCAACATTATCCTTAAAAAGTAGAATAACACTTGAGCTGTATGGACAAATCACAGATGCCCCTGATGTAGTGGAACAATTAACAAAACAAAATGCATGTGCCTAATGCCAATGCTTGCAACCTGTAACCAATTCAACACACCACAAAGGAAATACAACCCATTGGGCCACATTACGACCCATGGTGAATGGCGGAATTACCGCCCCATTCCAAGGTTGGCGGGGCAGTAATTCCCCATTCACCATTGTCCCTTCCCCATTCCCATTCTTGCCCCCATAGGGCTCAATGGGAATGGGGAAGGCAGTAATTATGGCATTGCAAATTGCCTTACCGTAATTACCTCCAAGGTCCCTTTGCAGTTCCCTTCCTCAACGGCTGGTAAAACCAGCCGTTAAGGTAGGGACCCGCAAAGGGACCTCGTAAATGGGCGGTAAGGGATTACCGGCACCAGTGCCCTTACCGGTACCGGTAATCACTTACCGCCCGGGTCGTAATGAGGCCCATTGTCCATATCAGCTGCACAGACAAACTAGAAGTGGATGGCATGCCACTCCCATTGCGTCAACAAGTAATAGCATGACTAAATAGCTTAGAAAATTGTTTCTCAAAGACAGCTGGATTGGAAAAACTGCTAACTCTGTGCATAGACTGCAGAGTGATACCTAAATATAACTTTGACGTAGAGCAAGGCGTATTCAATTGAGCAATTGAAACATTTGTTGACTTCCAAGCATATCCAAATGAAAACAATATCCAGTTCAACAACATCTGTTTTGACCAACTTGGACAAACTTAGAAAATCCTCCACACAACAGTTGATTTCCTTCTTTCAAAGACATTTGTGTACACAGAGAACAATTCTTTCTGTCTCTTGCATATGCTCTCATTATTCACAAGTCACAAGGTATAACACTTGACCATGCAGATTGGTAGCACAGACTTTAAAGAAGGTATGCGTTATGTAGAACGTTCACTTCTTTGTGCACTCACTGGTCTATTCTTATTTAAATTTGATGCAAACAAATTAAACACTGACATTCCTTGCATTATAGAATACAACAGGCTGTGTACAATGTGCATTCTACATATGTATCTGTACACTGTCCCTCAACAAATAATCTTTTAAAAAGACAACTAGTGCAAACAAAACCATAGTAGAATTCCCCACAATCCCAGAATAAAAACAAAAATGCAGGACCTTCAAATCAAAGAGAGACAAAACTATTTGATCTGTTTAAATTCAGCAAGACAATTGGAGCAAAATGCTATGGGGAATGAATCAATCAATCTTTTCCAATTGCCACCCATTGTGCACAATATTTACTTAAACGGTGCAAGCAAGTTGTGTTCAATAAATGCTCATTTTACACAGAAAGGCTCCTAACAACCCTGACACTATCTACAGTGTCTCAGGAATAAGACAGGAATTAGACTTCTGTGCAGGAATGGTTAAACTCACCATTAACGCACAGGAAGATCCTCAGGAATTCCTATTGTACTTACTGCAAGTACTAGAAACAAAACACATCCCAATAAGTGAAAGCTTACACATTGCATACACGTAGAAACATACATGCACTCTCTGCAACCATGCTTCACAGGAGCACATAGTTAATGATACATTTGTGTATGTATCTATACCAAATTGTAATTCAATTACATTTCAACGGCTTCTCCAAAATGCAAATCGTGGCATGTTATGCTAATTTTACAATTCTGACAATCAATCCAACATGCTCATAAATTCACATGCCCAATATCTAATATTAAGGCTTTTAAGGTACAACACAGATGGCACTAACAATAACTGTAAACTCACTAACTTTACCCACACCAAGGTATCTCTTGGCAAGAAAGCCTTCACAACAGTTGGCATAATATTCCATAACCACTTAAGGCCACTATACTGCATATGAGAAAAAAAGAAGTGGTTGGTTTGTATGTAACAACATGTCCTTTACTCAGAAACATAGGTCACCAGCAAATCTAGCAAATGCCTCTTTAATATTACTAGAACCCAAATGTTCTCATTAAATTACACTTAAAATTCACACTTAACACAATATGCATTTATAATACTCCAATGGGTGTTCGACTTCTTTAAACAGAAACAAACACACAATACACTTAAAACTTGTCATCACATGTAAAGTTAGTTGATACAGCAAAATGACCACAAGACTACTTTTACAAAACTATACAGTTAGAATATTCCAATGGGTATCTAACTACATCAAACACAAACAAAACCATAAACTGAAGATGCCTTAATTGAATTACACTTACAACACAGTATCAACTTCAATTAATTAGCACAACCATACTACCATAGTACTATTTTCTACACATATAAATTTCTTTGCCTTTCATAAATGTAACAATCTGAAAAGATTTTTTTTTTAAAGTTGAAAACAATGTAAATTTCAGTAACAGTAAATGTAGAAAATGTTTGTTTCAAACCACCTTGGTTTTTTCCCAATGATCCAATGATTCCACAATGTTAATACAACCACATTGTATCACACACAATTTTACAAAACATAGTACATACAATGTTCTACTTATGAGTGTCAGAAAAGGTAATATATGTATAAAACATTAACAAATCATATACTGCATGCTATATTCGATGACTGACTATATGTTCTCTTCTTTGCAGACATAGAAGCAACTAGTATACCCTTTTTACTATGCCCCACTTAGTGCACTATTTTATCCATGGCCAGCACCCACGTTGTTGGTCCTTTGGAACACAAAGTAAAATATTACTATATCCATCCCCAAACTGCAGAATGTTAGTTTCACAATGATCACATCCATTACATCATTACTTTGGCCATGCCCCCAACAATCTGGACACTGGCCACGGCCACAACAATATGGTACTACTATGTCACAAACCATCTAGCTACTTCTACAGCCACATAAATATGTATTATGATTCGAACTGGACATACATATGAGTCACACGAGTTTCAATACATAACTATAAAATCCAAAGTAATCACTGTTGTAAGATATCACATAACACCAAAATGTTGAAAAGAAGTCCACTGACACATGTTTTCATCCGTGCCCGCAAAAAACGACAGCAGATTCAGTGACAACCCAACAGCCATTTTTAACTCAAAGCAACACTTACATTTGTCCATTTCTTCTCTCCCCCAGCCTCCCCAGACACTCTTTCATACTCAAAGTAGCCCAAAATGTACATTATACAGATACTGTCCACAGAAAATGTGTATCGCAGTGTCCGCAGACGAGAGGCGTGGATCACAGATCCAGTACGGCAACCATTTAAAAACTTGTGATTACCTTTCACTTTTGATCAACCTCTCAGTGGCTGCGTATGAAGTACAAAAACGTTACGCAGCCCCTGATTGGCCCAGAGTTGTCCATGGACACTGAACCAGGAAGTGAGTCAGCGGACCAGACAGAGATATCACTCATTTTTGTACCTACATTTTTTGCATTTAAAAAAAATCTACTCAGTGTGTCGGTCTAGAAAAATTGACACCTCTCACGATTGACGGCAAACGTTTTTTGGTGCCAAACCGTCTCATGTACATAACGATAGAAATACAGATTTCCGAGTTTGCCCAATGAGCGGTCATTTTGATGTAACAAGGATCGCCATTTTGTTTTCTAACAATTGCTCATTGCTTTCTGTTCAAACTGCTTCGCAGCACATTTTTTGCTTACTCTGCTCGACTGTTAACATTGTTGTCTTAACGTGAAAGGACAAGGCCGCAAGGCCGCGAGGCTAATAAGGAGTTTGTTGAAACACAACGTAGGCAGCTCCGGAGAGGAATACCCAGCTCCCTCCCGAATATAGCCTTGAAGGAGAGCCACAGGGCATTTAATCATTTCACAGCTGCCAGCCAGTCTCGTTATATGGTAGAAAATGTTAGAATAAAGCAGCTAAAGGCTTGAATTATGCTCTTCTTACGGCCCCCCCTATCCCGAGCCCTGTAGAGCGTGTCGGCTCCCAGGACACGAATAGCACCTCAAAGATAGCAAGGTCTGGAATGTGACTCTTCCCCTGTATGTAGCTTGCTTACAAGAACAGAAGCACTGTGTTGTGTTCAACAAAGAAAAGATGTCTCTAGACTTGCAAGGTTGCATTTTGTTGCTAGAATAGATATTTGAAGGTGTCATATTCGTCGAAATTGTCCATCATCAAACCGAGTTCAAAGCAACCCAATAAAGGGCGGTGTTAAACATGTCACAGCTGATTGTATGATATGCATTTTGTATATATGTAGCTGATGTACGTAATTCGCTCTCTTGCGTCCCTCAAGGTCTAGAGATACATGTTGCGGGCGTGAGACCGAGTTGGCCAACTGAGACTATTTGCTTTGCAATAAACCCTAGCTTTGGGAATACAACCTCGTGTCTGGCGTATCTATCGTGTGTGGTGATTTGTCTTGTTTCCATAACGCGAGGGACCCCTTTCAAGTGGATTAAAACAACATCTGCAAAAGCATACTTTCGAATTCAGGGCACCGTTCCTCATTCACATTTCGTGCAAATCCATCCAGTGATTTGGCCTGTAGAAGCATTTTTCTCTTTCATGCCTATCTGGATTTCAAATGTTTTGGTATCCCTCTAAAACGTTTCCCCGCCTTCATGAAATCACACAAGACTTTGCAAAATATTTTTTTTTGCAAAATGTCATGCAAATTCATCGAACGGTGCCAAAGATATAAGCCACTCAAAATCTACTCTTCTTATAGGTTGAGCAACTTTACCATAACTGCAATGTCGCTACTTTAGACTGCTCTCCTTAAATAAGGAATATGCACTACATCTGAGGCACTACCTTAAATAATTATATAAATTATGCTGTGGCCAACAATCAAAGTAAGGCACTGCGTAACTGCAGCTTCAATCATCCTGTTAGAGCAGGGATATTCATTGTAAGTACTGTGTGCCTCTTTTGGCATTTCAGACCATTTGATGTGTATGCTCCTGACTCCAGCCCAGGGACGTCATTTCACCAAAATGCCAGGGGTAGCGGAAGTGACATCACACGACCCTTGACCCCTGATGACATCACAGGAAGTGATGTAATTTGACCACACCCCGAGGTGATATCGCGGGAGCGATGGAACACGAACCTTTCACCCATTGCCAAAACAGGAAGTGACATGACAGCATTGTACACTACGAAAAATATGGCTACGATATCACTATAATGTGATGTACATTTCATGCAAGAATGGATCGCCATATGTAGCGTTAAGGTCAGTGTGTATAGGCCAATATTACCAAATTACTGTGAATGCAAGCAGACGTCCATGCCCAAATGATAATGATGTGTTATTGTATAGCACTTACGATTAAGCGCTTTATATAGAAAAAATATACACCCAATATCACCCAACCTGTCTTGGTACTCATTTATCGACCTCAGAAGGATTAAAGGCTGAGTTGAGGCATTTAAGAACAGACTAAATCAGTGACTCACACCCTGAAGTGTGCCTGAAATAAACCTTTAATGAGTTTAGCAATTATTGTACAGAATTCCCGAAAGACACATTGTTTGGTTTCCTATTCTTTCTTATTTAGGGTCAGTGCTGAAAGTGTTAGACTTGTGGCACCCCTGTTCTTATTTTTCTTTTTTTTTTTTTTAAAGGGCCTCAACATGAGAGCCAGCCACCTTGCGTTACAAAAAACGAAAAAAAAAGAAAAAAAAAAATTTTAATTTCTTTTTTTTAACAGAGGTCGCAAGGGAGACCACAGAGGTCGCAAGGCAGACCTCAGAGGTCGCAGTTGCGACCTCTGGCGACCCCCAAATGACGTCCCTGCTCCAGCCTATGCTTTGTCTCTGCTGCCAAGCCTGCCACATCTGTGGTGCAGCTGATAATGGACTTGACTCAAGAGTTCAAGGCTATTCAGCTGAGCCTTTGAATTCGTTGTTATTTACTTGTCAACATTGACTTTAGGATCAAGACAGGTCATAAACACGTGTTGTTCTAGACATGGCATAGTAAGTGGGAAATGCTTACAGGGAGAAGAAAAGGACAGTGCTCGTGAGGGAGTAAGATAAATATGCAATAGAAAATGCCCACTATAAGACAAACAAGGCCTCCAATGCCCCAATAATGACACCCATCTCCAGTCAGTACTCAATGTGCATGGTATAGTCACCAAATGTCCATGTGCTGTTATCATATGCCAGTTGCAACCTCAAATGCATTGGTGTGCCATACAATGCCTCATATGCCTTGTCAAGTCACCATATGTAATGTGCAGTCACACAGGTCCTGTTGCTGCCATCTTATGTGAACTGCAGCCATATGCACGGTATAATGCTGACTTTTATGTTGCATCCTCACTTATCTAGTTGATGCCATTACACGCCAAGCGCAGCCACAAATGTCCCAGTGATATCTATGTCTTTTAGTGCAACACATGTATGGTACAGTATCCAAAGTTACTGGCCCAATTTGCTTTAAAAATGCAAATTATCACGTTCCTAAAAACATGTTTTTTAAGTTCTCCAAATGCAGTGACTTTTTTTTATAAATGATGTGAAGTAGTTAGTAACTGTTACTGCTAAGTTATGCAACGTTATGTTATTGGGATTTGTACTGTGCACGTCTGTTATTCACATGTTCTCCAGTCACTCTGGTGAATATGAAAGAGAGGGGGTGCTGGTTCAAAGCGCTTTAAATGCCATGTGTTGGCACAGTAAATGTACCATATGAATTTCTCTTTACCGCCTTTCATGGATTAGAAATGTCACCTCTCCGATGAGCTTTAAAATGCACCAGGTGTCACTAGTTTCAATGACATCTTTTTCTGTTACAGCCACACAAACTCATATGACGTAATATTTTATTTTCATCATACTTCACCGATATTACTAGCTCATTGTGCTTTTGGGATCAAATATTCATTTTCCCAGCACTAGGAAACCCCACTGCTATTAAAAGAAATGTATTCATTGTTGAGGGGCTACAAGAGTTTGAACATCGATCAATAAAGACCAGGCCATAAACCAACCCGAAGGTTTAGGTCCAATAGGAAATGTGTGTGAAATCCCCTGGCGCAGAGCAGTTGCAATGTAGCCAATCCGATTCATTCTTCTAAAAGATTTTAGAATGCACTGTGGTGAAAGGATTATTTCTTAGTACTTTAAAACATGGGATATTTCAACTTGCATGACAAATGTACAACTTTTTGTGTACATTACTGTGTGCATTGCTATTGATGGTAGAAGCTAAATACACGTGATTATTTATTGATCTATTCACATGCGTTTTTCTATTTGAAGGAATGATTTATAAAATGAGGGCAATGATTTTCAAAGCGTTTTTTATGGGCGCATTCCGATTGAAAAACAAGTTTGTACATCAGACCCAATGAGTGTCCCAGCATTTGCCACCTGCAGTAGGTACGGACATTTTCCTCTTGGATGTATTGGCATTTGCTTTACACGTGCACGCTAGAATTTGAGGTCGGAAATGACGCATCTCACTGCCTGTATGAAATGTAAGAAAGAGAACCGGCCTTTTATACTCTCCGATTGGAGATCTCTCATTGGAGATATAGGAATGGCGAACAAGTGATGGAGGATGTCGCAATACTGCCTGCTGATGAGTCAAGATAGAAGGAAATGAAGTGAGAGCGCTGGGCACGAGAGTGTGAACAGAAATAATCTATTCTCATTGGAGGATATCCAATCCAGTGCAGCTTCACAGCAGGTAATAAGAAGCCGGCATTGATTTTTCATTTAAGCCAATGCTGTGTTGTGCCTTCTTTTGGAGGCCTTCCTGTGAATGGCGAGCTCTAGGGGGAACCAGCTGCAACACTTCTCCTGCAAAATTGCTTCTTCTCTCTAAGCCTGAGCGGAATGGCAACTAAGGAGAATGGCCGATAAACGGCAGAACAGAAAGAGTTCCCTTTCATGTGCGACCCACACACAACCCTCCCTTTCTAGAAGACTGCTCTTTGGGCACAGGGAGGGTGCTTGTTAGCAAGCTAAAGAGATTTCTTAGTCGGAGGTTCAGTCTAAATGTCATCATCCAGTGAAATGAACGCTCAATGTTACCGTCTCCTCATAATTGCATTGAAGGAAGTGCATTTTTTTTTGTTATCTGCAAAGAGTCTGCTGTTTTTTTTGTCTTAAGCGCTTTTACTTCTATGTGAATAGATTAGGTCATATCGGAATTAGACTAGAACATTCTTATATATTTAGTTTGCTCTTCAAACAGCCATTGGGCATGAGAGAAATACCAACCCTCTTTGTCTCCCAAAATAAGGCTGATGTTAAGCCCCGTAAAGGCAATAGTGCAGTATGCAAATTGCCTGTTAAGCGTATCGTTTAACATATTGATTGAAAAGCAAACAGGCAGAGATTGTGCAATTTTAACACATTTTACATTGACGTATATCAACCCAGTGCTGTCCCTTCACAGAAGGCAAGGAACTGGTGCCTCCTCGTGTGGAAGCACTGCTTCGGTGCTGCAAACTGAAGACTGCAGAAGTCGCCCTCCCTCAAAATCTGGTTGATGTGGTAGTACGGCCCTTGGCCAAGTGCAGATGGAACGAGAAAGGAGACACACTGGGTCGTGCTAGGCCTGCATGCAGATGGGATCTGGTTAGAACTGGTTTCAGGACCACGTGCCTTGTCAGGGATGTTGATGCTGCTAGCAGTGCTATCGCTTTCCAGAGACTCAACATCCCAGGCGATTGTAAGCAACTGTCTCCTGCCGTTCCGTTTGGGCTGCGGGAGTATACGGCTTTCCTCATTACAGTTCCTTCTCCTTTTCCTGTCCCCTCCTCTCCCAGCTGCCGGTGGCTGTTGCAGGCCACCTCTGCTGCTACCCTTCCCATGTCCAGGACTACTCTGCTACCTCACAAGGTGGTGACACTGATCAAGAGGGTAGCAGCATGTCCCAGTGACGTGCCCTCTTTTCATCCCGAGAGGCGAGCTAACACCAAAGCTCGGATTCCTTCAGTCACAGGTCTCTTTTTATGGTTGATGTGGTTTTCGTGCGTGTTGTATTTTTAAATGAGGCGGAGGCATAATGGAACATCTAAATGTGTTGCGTTTGTAAACGCAGCACCCACGCACGGAATCTAGGCTGGACACATAATGGTTATTACTATGCACTGTAGGAACTCTTACCATGTCATTTTGTAGTGCATTGTCATCATTGAGGACATTATTTCCTTACGAACATTGGTCAGTAAAATCAAAAATCATTAAAATGTGATATTTTTATCACATTTTAGATTATGGCGATTTTTCCTTGATAACATTTTATTTTCATTAAAAAAAGAATTTCTTTCAGCACCTCAGTTTACCTTAGTAGTATAATGATGTTTTGCTTTTGCTTTGGAACGTGGTGGGATCTCAGACTTGGGTCCCCCCAGGCCCCAACAAAGCAAGTTATTGGACTCAGACAGGGAAGAAATCACACTTAGACCAATAGTTATAAAGCAAGAAAATGGCTTGTTATGGGCCCTTTATTCACACCTTATATATACACACAATAGATATAATCAATTATATAGAATCACTGTTTGAATGGTTGCAGAAGACACCTTCATCTCAGCCACCACAACACTGCTTAGTCCCAGAGCAGGTAGGCAGAGAGATCACTCGTGCTAACGGGGTCTGGTACAGAGCATCCTCCCTCTCAGCGAGACTGCATCACCCGGGGGTCCAGTTCTATCTGTCGTCCTAAGAGGAATACCTCTTCTCTTTATGGGGGGAGTCCCCGCCCCTCTAGGGTACCAGACTGCCCTGAGCCAAAGAGTAGACAATAAGCTTGAGGAGCCAACAGTGGAAAATTCCAGTTAGAAGCAGAAATACCTAGATTCTCTTCCCTGCCTTCTTTCCCAGTACCCCTTTTCACTGCACCTGCAGAATGCTCCAACTTCCTTTCTGGCTCATCCTTCGGCGGACAATACAACAACAATTCCCCTCAGTTAGTCCATCTGACATCATTATTTATGTGAACTTGCCTCTGCTGCAGAAATGCACGCTTACTTACTGAGCCCACAAAAACGTAGGCTTTAATTGCAGTGATGAAGGTGAATATCCAAAATGGCAGCGCACCAGCACCATGTTGTTTTAGCTTGTTTTTCACAGGAGCACTACACTCCACCCCTTGGACAATAAACTACCATAGCCCAATGGGCGAAAATATGGTTCCCAAAACCTCTGAAACATCCTCCACAAAATCAGAATACATGAAATACAACAACAACAACAAATCAAAATAACTAAAACCCAAACAAAAACAGAACACAATGCCTCGGGAATCCATGCAAACAACTGATCCCACCAATCCCCGTACTGATCTTGAGTGACCCGGGCAACAAGATCTTTCAACTCCCTAATATGTTTTTCAATGGAACGGGAATGGTCCTCCAAATCAAAATAACACATCCCTTCTATGGCATCACACACTAAATTATGCTTGAAAAACAAATAATCAATAGCTGCTCTATTTTGCAAAATAGCTTTTCTAAAATGTCTTTTATCTAGCAATAGCTTTATCAGAGCCTGCAATGTCTTGTTAAGCCCTTTAACTACCAAGCAGGCTATTTTAATCATGGTTTTATATCCCCCATCTGCCAGACCCCAAATCCCTATCAATGAAATGGCTAACACCAATACTTCACTTTCAGACAACAAATGCATATCAGAATTACAATCAGGTGATTGGGTGGAATAATGTATAGATCACGTAGACCACCGGATAGCAGGCTGCAAAGGGAACATCATTAAGCCAAGATACGTTAGAGCACAGGGACCACCTGAAATACTAGCAGGAATATATGAATATATATAGTTCCCACAGGAGAATAACCAGCCAGTGGGAAGTTTCACATGGTTCAGGTGACTGGCAGTTAAACAGTAAAATTACACAACATGTTATTGGATACATCAATCCAAACACATGTTGGTCACGCACATAAGTGCTGCTCAAAACCAGTTCTTCCCTCATCTTTGTTTAAATCCAGTTGTTGACATTTACCGATATAGTTTGGATCACAAGTCATGGGTGTTAGTCTTAGCAGTGCACAGTGGTGGCGCGAGTTATGGTTGTTTAGCTTACCATAACTGGCGAATTTCAGGTTTTTTTTGGTTTTACTTGGAACCATAACGTCTCTTTAACAAAGTTTTTTCACTGAATTTCATAGGTTTTTAGTAGCGCAACATAACCATAACGTCCCTTGAACAAAGTTTTTTCACTGAATTTCATAGATGTTTAGTAGTGCAACTTAACAGTAATAACTCTGACGTTATGTACATGTATTATGGAACATACTGAACCCCCTCTACTGAATTTGATGTCCTCAAACTCGTTTAATGTCCGCGGACATGTTCGGACAACAGCACCACTACCCAAAAAGTCTGGGGCGGTATGTTTAATTGTTGTATCATAACATATGAACATTTTACAAATTCACAAACCAGCACATATACACATTATATGTAGTAATAAATAAGAAGTATAACCCGTATATATAACACACTAACAATTCATTTAAATACAATATTTTCTAAAATGGAATATACCAAAAGAAGAAAGATAGGCTTCCAACATGATTACCTTACATAACTCCACAACTAAGAGCAACAGCCGACCTACAGACCACTCAGAACACACCTTACCTGAAATAGTAAGTGTGCTGCATTTTACTCATATATTTGTAAACTTTCTGTATAAAATACAAAAAAAAATGATATTTTGTTTTTTTTTCCTCACAGAAATGTCTAGTACTCTGGAGTGGCTAGAGGAGCATTTCCCACGTGAGGAAATGTCAGAAGATAGTGAATCTAATGGTAGCCACTTTACTATATAAACCAATTAATTAATATTATTTTATATACATTTAACATATATATTTTTTTGTACAGACCATACGATAATTGAAAATACTAAAGACAAAGCAGCATTGGATAAGACTCTTCAGCACATAGAAGAAAAAATGGACCTACTCTTGGCAAATTTTAATAATTTAATAAACTTTGTGGAGGATCACTTCAAACAAACAACTACATACCATTGTCCCACATGTACCTGTACCCCCTCACCATATCCCAGTCAATTATCCCCAAACCCTCTCCATAAACCAAAACGGTTTGATGAGACTTCCATCCCTTCTTCACCTCATATAAATCCTATTGAAACCCCTAATTCTTCTGTTTTTGTTTCAGTTTCTGCCTCACCTTCTCTGTCATAAATTTAACATACATGTAAAATAAAGTAAAATGATTATATTGTGTCCTAATTTATTTATTTATTTATTTTTTTTAAAGCAGTTCAGGTGTCAGCGCGGGTGTCCGGAATGTCCATAAAGAAATGAAAATGGGGGTGTCCTAAGAACATTATACTTTTCTGTACTGTTCACTAGCAAGTTGAAACTGTTCTAAGAACACACGCGGTGTCCTGAAATGTTTGTCAATGGACAAAATGTGGGTGTCCTGACGATGCTGTCCGTATTGTTCGCTGGCAAGATGAAAGTGTTCTTAGAACATATTATATGTCCTGGGATGTTCGTAAATAAACAAAATGGGGGTGTCCTGAGGACGCTATGCCTGTCCGTATTGTTTGCAGGCAAGTTGAAACTGTTCTAAGAACAAAGGCTGTGCCCTAAAATGCTCGTAAAGAAACAAAATGGGAGTGTCCTGAGGACGCTCTTCCTGTCCGTATTGTTCGCATGCAAGTTGAAATTGTTCTAAGAACACACGCAGTGTCCTGAAATGTTCGTCAATGGACGAAATGTGGGTGTCCTGAGGACGCTGTCCGTATTGTTCGCTGACAAGATGAAAGTGTTCTTAGAAAATATTATGTGTCCTGGGATGTTCGTAAATAAACAAAATCGGGGTCCTGAGGATGCTTTGCCTGTCCGTATTGTTCGCATGCATGTTGAAACTGTTCTAAGAACACAGGCTGTGTCCTAAAATGTTCGTAAAGAAACAAAATGGGAGTGTCCTGAGGACGCTATGCCTGTCCATTTTGTTCACAGGCAAGATGAAACTGTTCTAAGAACACACGCGGTGTCCTGAAATGTTCGTCAATGGCTCGCCATATTGTTCGCTGGCAAGATGAAAGTGTTCTTGGAACATATTATGTGTCCTGGGATGTTCGTAAATAAACGGAATGGGGGTGTCCTGAGGATGCTATGCCTGTCCGTACTGTTCGTAGGCAGGTTGAAACTGTTCTAAGAACACATCAAGTGTCCCGGAATGTTCATAAACAAACAAAATGGGGTAACTACCCCAAAATTTTACAATATCCGAACAGATAAATCAATACCACTTCATTATATTTTCTTAAAACCAAAATGTATTAACTAAACTGTACTTAAACATTAACTAAACTTCTATTAGAAAACTATAAACTGTTACAATATGCCAACAGCTATATAACTGCCCCAAGATTCTACAACAACTAAACAGATAAATGAATACCACTAAATTATATCAAAAAATAAACAGTTAGAATACGCCAACTGTGTCTAACTAACCCAAGATTTTCAATAACCAAACAGATAAATCAATATCACTACCTTATAACAAAAAATTACAGTTAGAATACGCCAAATGGTATCTAACTACCCCAAAATTTTACAATATCCAAACAGATAAATCAATACCACTACATTATAACTAAAAATAGACTGTTAGAATATGTCAACAGGTATCTAACTGCTCCAAAAATCTGCAACAAGCTAATATATAGAGCATTAGACAGAAACAACAAGTGAACACTGAAAACAAACAAACTAATAGAATGTAGCATAACAAAAAAAGTGTTTTTTTTATCCAACATGGATTTTTTTTTCTCCCACAGACCCAATGATTTTAGCAACAAACACAGAAACTGAGCAAATTGCACAGTACACTGGTTTGTAATCTACTAAATATGAGGGTCAACAAAAAAATGAAGATTATTCAATGTTATAAGTTGTTACAAAATACCAATACTAACATGATCTTTTCTTTTATCACAGAAATAAACAAGAAATACATGTACTCCAGTTACTAAACCAAACAGTAAGTATTTTATATTAAGTACAACCATCACAGCAAATCACACCCATATTGACTTATAACTTTGCTGCCTATAAATTTGATCTTGTCCATGACCCAAGACTATAGACCCTGCCCACAACCACCACAGCATATCACACCCATAGTGGCTTATAACTTCGTTGCTTATAAATTTGTTCTTGGATCCCTAAATTATAAGCCACTATGGATGTGGTATGCTGTGGTGGTTGTGGCCATGGCATAGAGTCGAGGGAGCATGTCCATATGGCCATGCTCCCGAGACTCTATGCCCTGGCCACAACCACTGCAGCATATCACACCCATAGAGTCAAACATTTTAACTATGCCATATGGACACTTTTACTGTCCGCGGACATCATGAGTGTCCTTAGAACAGTTTCAACTTGCCTACGAATAGTACGGTCAGACATAGCGTCCTCAGGACATCCTCATTTTGTTTAAGTACGAACATCCCAGGACACATAATGTGTTCTAAGAACACTTTGAACGTGCTTGCGAACATGTGTTTTTAGAACAATTTGAACTTGCATGCGAACAGAACGGATAGGCATACCGTCCTCAGGAGACCCCCATTTTATTTATTGACGAACATCCCAGGACACATGATGTGTTCTTAGAACATATTCAACTTGCCTGCAAACAAAACAAACAGGCTTACCGTCCTCAGAACACACCCATTTTGTTTATTTTCGAACATTTCAGGACACTGCCAGTATTCTTAGAACACTTTCATCTTGCTTGCGAACAATACAGACAGGCGTAGTGTCCTCAGAAAACCCCCATTTTGTTTATTTAGAACATTTTCCGTGGACAAAGCGAACACAAGAGGAGGGTCTACCACCTAAATAATTAAAACATTTAACCCATCTCTTACTCCCCCACCCTCGCCAAACACTTTCACACCACAACACACTCTACTAAATAGTATTTATCAACCCAGTTTCACCGTGCTGTCCGCGGACGTCCGGGAATCCAAGGTGGCAGGCTTTCCTGAAAATCTGACGCGCTTCACTCTCTTCACCGTCCAATCAACGAACACGTTGCATGTCCGCGGACATGACGCAAGCCGTTTGGCCAATCAGGACACTGTCTGCAGATTCGGAGTGACCCATATACTTTTTTTGCAAAGTTTGGTGAGGATTCGTCCAGGGAGAGTGAAGTTATAAGCCACCCAAAAAGGGCTCTTCCTATGGAAACAGCAACTTGACCATAACTACACAGCCACTACCGTGGCTGTATAATAAACTTTATTGTGATTAGTTCAATTAAGAACTTTACACAAATAGACAATTAACAATGAACAAATACCTTAAGAACTTTCCACATAAAATGAAAAGTTCAAAAAATTAATTGTCGTATCACATTTTCACATTTTAGACATTTCACAGTTCTCATATATCAAGTGAATCAAATGTATAGATATATCACACCTGTCATCTGTCATCTTTATCACAATTAATTGAACAAGCAGTCTCTACACATGAAAATATTAAAACTGATCATTTAAAATGACAAAAGAATTGACAATAATAAGCATGATAGTGGTAATTGTATCACACCATGAATAGGAGTACTCACCAATTTCTACCCAATTACTCAACAGGATATAACTTAAATCTCTAAAACTACAGACTCCAATTTAAACTACTACTGCCTTTCATTCATTAATTCAAACCACAGCCACATAATAGGTCCTAATACACAGCTACACAATTTCACAATTTACACAGTTTCCCAATTTTCCCAGGACTTCTCATATCAGCTTCTTAGACAACCCACATTAGGCTCCAATTAATATCAGGCATATATAACTGGTTTGCATAATGCCCTTATAGCTATATATAATTAAAGGTCACATAGTTGGGTCTATATGAAGCTGATTGACACTTGTTTCCATACTCGCCACAGAGCAATTTGTAAAGATTGTGATTCCGGATTCAGACAAGTGTCCCAGAATGCTTCACTGAGTATAAATTCATAATTATGCACAAATGGGCCATAGTTATTCATATAAATATCACCCATTTTAATACACTGGGTGAGAACATGTCGGGCTGTTTCCCTTTGCGATTTTAAAGTGCAAATACGACAATATCGTTCCTCGGTTCCCAAACCCAGGTGAGTGCCCATTATTGTACATAATGGGAGTTGATTTGTATATAGTTTCAGTATAAATGTCCTTAATGCCAGATCCGCACTAAGCAGTAGATACACTTGCACCTTACAGTATCAATGTACCACATGGGAAACTTCCTCATAATCCTTCAATTTGGCTAGATGGGTATAATTATTACACCAGTCCCACCTGTCAAATATTTTTCTAAAGGCTTTCCTCTGGTGGATATGCCGTTTAGATTATTTGGCTATAGTCGATTCGTAGGTCCAACCAATCTCTTTGACAAGATCTTCATTCAACTCATGATAGTTCCGACCCAGAAAAACCCTTTCACAAGCCATATTGAGACCCACTGTTTCCCATAACACACAGGATGGTTTGGAGCATGCTTTAAGATAGAAACACCCTCTTGCCCATCTCGCCATCCCTCCTAATGATATTAGACCAAGCTCTAATCTCAAATATTCCATGGAGCAAGAAAGCCCCATACACAGTAATGAGTGCCAGAACAATCCCTCTAGCACATCCAACCATGAACAATCTTGCATTGCCAGAGCATCCAAACCGTAAAGCATTGCAGGAACAAAACATTGCTTATATAACAGTAGAATGCTGACCAAAGAAAACCCGGCATGTTCTCCTGCATATTTACGCGCCTGTAAGATTAATTGCTTAGCTCTACGTTTATTTTTTTTCTAATGGTGACATAATCACCCCTTTAGCAAAAATCCAGGCCCAAATATGGATATGTTTCAATGTAATCAATGACACCAAATGGTGTGTCCATACGGGCCCGGCTTACCTTGTTTCTGGTGGCCAACATCAGGTTTGTCTTCTCCAAGTTGATGGTCAAACCCAGTTCCTTGGCATAAGCATTCAGCTCACCAAGCAATATCTTCATACCTTTGTACGTGTGATCGAAAAGGACTAAATAGTCCACATACAACATTCCTGCAATAGATAAGTTATCAATCCTAGCTGGGCAGTTCGCCACTCCCAACATACGGTGCAGCAGATCAGCTGTATACAGATATATATGGTGGGAGCAGCTGCACATCCCTGTTTCACCCCTTTGTTAATAAGTATAGGATTGGTGACATTCCCTCCTTGATCCAGGCAAACTCTTGCATAAATATTACTGTACAACAACCAGAGCACATGCACTATCCATTCAGGACAATTTAATGCTTGCAATTTGCTCCATAAAATATGCCGGTCAACCTAGTCAAAAGCGCTCTTGAAATCTACAAAAGCGATATAAAAGGTCACATCTCTGTGACTCCGGGTAGTCTGTATCAGATAATCTAACACTCAAATATTATGAGTTGTTCCAGTGGCTGGACGGAAGCCTGTCTGGGCCGGGTGGAGAATATTGTTTTTAACCACCCATTTTTGCAGTTCTTTAATGTCAGGAATAAGGGTTGGCACAGGCGTGGAGTGCTAAAATACGCCTGTTGAGACATTATGTGCTGGAAGGACAAGGAAACTTCAGTTCCCAGCATCCTTTGTGTTATTTTGTAGTTTGGCCTGTGCGAGCCTTGCCAGCTGTACTGCATCAAGAATCAAGAAAGCTTAAAGGCAGGCAACGGCGGTGGGCACGTGTGGCTTATCGTTGATTTGGAGCAGGAGGCAGGCTGCCACGTTCGGCAACATGAGGAAGGTGTCTGCATGCGATGAAACGAGATGCAGAGGAGAAACGCTTGATCGCACGCGTTCACAGTGTGGTAGGAGCAGGAGGGGCGCTGAGTAGCTGGCAGAGACAACGCTTGCTGTTCTTCATCTGGGAAGTCCCACGGGGCTCCCTAGACTCAAGATAAGTACTCGTGGGGGCAATATATTTCTGAACTGCTTGGAATGATTTATCGCTGTTTCAATATTTGTCTGGGAAGTCCAGCGGGCTCCCCAGACCTGAGATAAGTAACGCCCTAATCTCTTTGAATTCAATTGGTGTGAAAAACTAAAGTGTGTTTGTTACTTGTATAATACAAGAACTTCGCCAATCTTGTGTGGGTTAATGCAGGAAGTACTGCATATGGACAATGACATTTCACTAGTGCCAGGAACTAAAGGAAATGCATTTATGTTGTATGTTGCTAACGCTGCCCGAAGGGCCATGTGTATTGTCTAATCATTTCGGGAAGCTTCCCCTTATGTGTGGTCATATTGCTTGCTTATGTGTTGTAAGAGAATGATATTTCAAAGCAGGATACAGTACACGTATTAAGGTGTGCTATTTGGGAAGCAGGTACATGTTAATAGTGCAGGTGATATTTCTGTTCATTCTATGTGAGTTAGAGTACGGTTTTTTCCTGGTGTTTCCCCAGTCCCATCCACCTTAGGAGTTTCCTTACCCTCTTTCCGGTGTTCCTAATTTCCCCTCCCTATCCACAACCTCTCCCTAACCCCTCTTCCCCCCATTGGCTGCCACGTGGCGACCTGTTTCCTAGCTCAGGTGCCTGTGCCAACCACGGTGGGAGGGTCGAGTTCATTCGGCTTCCGTGGTTCGGGGGAGAGTGTCAATCTCTCTTCCTTCTAGTTAGTGTTATTGTGACATAATAAACCACGCCCAAATTGGGATACTCACAACCACCTAAGCCAAATGGACCGACACCTCCACCTTTAGCGGATGTGCTATAGGTTTTCCAGGATATTCAGTTGGAATTAGCACATGCTAGGCAGGAAGCTACCACCTTGAAGGCTCAGGTACAAGGGTTGGTAGCATAAGGTACCCCTTTGGAGGGGCCCAGTACCCCCAGTACTGAGGGCACTTCCACTACGGGCAATCCTACGGTCATTGTCCAACCACCGAGTAGTGTACCATTGGCCTCACCAGAACGTTTTTCAGGGGATCCTAGAAAATACATGACCTTTCTTACCCAATGTAGACATTTTTTGTGCAAACCTGCGGCGTTTGAGGCCATCCAAGCCAGAACCGATTTTGTAATATCCTATTTGACGGGGGATGCAGCAGCCTGGGCGATGCCCTCAGTACAGAAAGATGACCCCTTGTTATATAACTGGGATAATTTTCTAGGAGAATTTGGTAGACTGTTTGATAGACAGGAGGTTTCATTGGCCCAAGACAAGGAGTTGTTAGGGTTAAGACAGGGATCACGAGATTTGGTTACATATGTGACACAGTTCAATAGATTAGTGATTGAAACTGAATGGCCAGAAGCAAAACAGACGGTACTGTTTTATCAAGGGCTACGGGAGGAAATAAAAGATGCCATTGCGCAGGTAGAACCGCAACCCAGTACTTGTACAGCGATGATAGACCTATCCCTTAGGTTAGATCATAGAATGAATGAGAGAAGGGGAGACAAGAAGAAACCAGAAGCAGTCCTATTTGTGAGATTGGACAGGAGTAGAGGAGGAAGGAGTGCGATGTGGAACCAATGCAGATTGGTAGTATCAGAGGTCCTTTATCTGAGACAGAAAAAGAACAGTGGAAACTTAAGAAATTGTGATTGTACTGTGGGCAGGCAGGTCATTTTATTCGTACCTGTCCTAATACTCCGCAAAAGAATCTTGGAGGGGAACAAGGCAAAAAGGAAGCGGGAAAAGAGTTGGGCCGACCTTAGGGGGAACTCAGGTGACAGGCCCGAAGGAAGCAAGGTTCCCCAAATTAGTGGCAAATACAGTTGGGAGCACGACATCTCATTTGTATATTCTGGTAACGTTATGTTGGGCGATGTCTAAGCAAGTGGTGTTTGCTATGGTGGATTCAGGGGCCACAGGTAATTTTGTGGACATTACATTGGCCCATCAGTTAGGACTACCTGTACAAGATAAACCAAGAGTGGAAGGGGTCCAATCAGTGGACGGTTCTCCGTTAGTATCTGGTCCTATCATACAACAAACGCATAAGTTACAGATGACATTTGCATCAGGTCACAGAGAAGACATTGCTTTTGATTTAATAGCTGCTCCACAGTTTGGTTTAATTTTAGGAATGCCCTGGTTAGTGCAACATAATCCCAGGATTGACTGGGAAAAGCAGACTGTAGAGTTCACGGAGCAGATGTGTCAGGGACACATGATATCTGAGATGGAACTTTCGGGATGGTTGGTTGATCAAGAAGGAAAGGATCAAGTGGTAGGAGCAGTGGAATCAGGGTTCCCTTGCAATACCGAGAGTTCGCAAAAGTATTTGACAAAGTTGGGGCAGAGCAACTACCACCCCATAGACCATATGATTGTGTCATTGAATTGGAGGAAGGGGCGAAGTTGCCTTGTAGCCGAATCTACACCCTGACAGAAACGGAAAATGAACATTTAAGAGTGTATCTGGATGAGATGCTAGAGAAGGGGTTCATTAGACATTCCACGTCCCCTATCTCCTCTCCCTTGTTTTTTGTCCCTAAGAAAGAGGGGACATTACAAACTTGTATTGATTACCGCGCATTGAATAAGGTGACCATTAAGAATAGGTTTCCCTTACCTCTAATTTCAGTATTATTGGATCATGTGCGGGCGGCAAAAATATCATGAAATTGGACTTAAGGGGGGCATACCACTTGATCAGAGTGCGGGAGGGGGATGAGTGGAAGACGGCATTCCGGACAAAGTTTGGTTTATTTGAATACTTGGTCATGCCATTTGGATTATGCGATGCTCCTGCGGCATTTCAATTCTTTATGCAAGAAGTTTTGAGAGATTTTATTAATGTGTTTGTCATAGTTTATATTGACGACATTTTGATTTATTCAGTTTCACCAGAACAACATGTTCAGCATGTGAGGGCAGTGCTTCAGAGGTTGGAGGAGTATCAGCTCTGTGTAAAATTGGAGAAATGCGCTTATCACACTAGGCAGGTGGAGTTTCTAGGGATTATTCTCACTCCAGAGGGTGTAGTGATGGATGCAAAGAAAGTACAAGCTGTAACAGATTGGCCAGCTCCTCAATGTATCAAGGACGTTCAATCATTTCTAGGATTTGCCCATTTCTATCGGCGTTTTATTAGTAATTTTTCAGACATTGTAACGCCAATTACACGATTGCTTAAGAAGGCAACACCATTTGTTTGGGGTCCTGAAGCAGAAAAGGCTTTTCAGACTTTAAAGGTAACTTTTACCACTACACCAGTGTTTAGACATCCAGACACAAGTCAAGCCTTCAAGGTGGAGACTGATGCTAGTAACTTGGCGGTGGGGGCTATTTTGTCACAGAAAGATATGGAGGGAGTGTGGCATCCAGTGGCATTTTATTCTAGAAAGTTATCAGGTTGTGAACAGAATTATTCTATCACAGATAAGGAGTTGTTAGCTATTCGATCAGCTTTTCTAGAATGGAAACATTACCTATTGGGGGCTAAGCTTCAGGTAGTAGTGGTGACTGATCACAAGAATCTGCAATACTTTAAGACTGCTCACAAACTTATTCCCAGACAACTTCGCTGGTCCCAGTATTTCAATGAATTTGATTTCGTAGTAACCTTCAGGCCAGGAAAGAATAATGGCAAAGCAGATGCACTGTCTAGGCAGCACAATTTGGAGAATGTGGAGAGTGAAGTAAGAGCAATTATTCCCTCAGAGAAAGTCATTGGAGCAATTACCACCAACTTAATTGGGGAGGTCAAGAGAGCATTACCACCTTGGCAACTCCAGAAGTGGCAGGACAGTCATCCAGAAAGAAAGGTGCGGCAGGGGTTGCTGTACCATCAAGACCGATTATTTCTACCTACTAAAGAAGTACAGACAAAAGCATTATATTGGTGTCATAATTCTCCATCAGAGGGACATGCTGGTCAAAGGAAAATGCAAACTATGCTAGAAAAGTATTTTTGGTGGCCTACATTGAGACAGGATGTGAGCAACTATCTACTAAAATGTGAGAATTGTATGAGAAACAAAGCAGATCATGTAAAGAAAACATGGTTACTTCAACCATTACCCACTCCTGAGAAGGTATTGACCCATATATCAATGGATTTCATTACCGACCTTCCACCTGATAAGCAGTTTGACACTATTTGGCTAGCGGTGGATTTCTTGTCCGAACAAGCGCATTTCATTCCATGTGAAGGAATACCTGGAGCAGGCAGGTTAGCGGAGTTGTTTCTTCAACATGTGGTTAGACTACATGGTATGCCAAAAAAGTATTGTCTCGGACAGAGGACCTCAACTCACTTCATGGTTTTGGCGAGCTTTCTGACACATTTTGGGAATCAACTGTGCTCTCTCTACGAGTTATCATCCCCAAACTGATGGTCAGACAGAACGGGTCAACCAAACACTCGAACAATATTTGAGAGGCTATTTAGGTGATGGCCGAGAGTCTTGGATACAGGCACTCCGGTTGGCTGAATTTACATATAACAATACACTGCACACGTCATTGGGTATGTCTCCTAACGAATACTTAAGTGGAGAATCTACCTGTGTTGCAAGATCGAAAACAGTTGCTTCTCAAGATCCGACAGAAGGCGCACACTAATTTGGAACAGGCTAAGAAAGCCTATAAAAGACATGCTGATAAACACCAACAGGAGAGTCTGCGTTATAAAGCAGGAGACAGGGTTTGGTTATCAACCAGAAACCTCTCCATAGTTGGATCTCATAAATGTATGTTAGATTTATTGGACCTTATGAAATCATTGCATGTGTGTCACCAACAGCTATGAAACTGAGTTTGCCTAAAATTCTACAAATACACCCGGTATTCCATGTTTCTTTGCTTAAACCCGCAGCTCCAGGGACAACTACGAAGAAACCCCCAGCCATAGTGAAAGATGGGAACATGGAATACGAAGTAAAACGCATTGTGGATTCTAGAAGAAGATATCGACAACTATGGTATTTGATCCACTGGGAAGGTTACGGCCCTGAGGATTGTTCTTGAGAACCAGCTAGAGAGGTTCATGCTCCCAGGTTGGTGAAACAATTTCATTTACACAACCCCGGTAAACCAGGTCCTGGGAGGAGCCCTGGAAGAGGAGGTAATGTCAGGAATCATGGTTGGCACAGGCGTGGAGTGCTAAAATACGCCTATTGAGACATTATGTGCTGGAAGGACAAGGAAACTTCAGTTCCCAGCATCCTTTGTGTTATTTTGTAGTTTGGCCCGTGCATGCCTTGCCAGCTGTACTGCATCAAGAATCAAGGCAGCTTAAAGGCAGGCAACGGCAGTGGGCAGGTGTGGCTTATCGTTGATTTGGAGCAGGAGGCAGGCTGCCACGTTCGGCAACAAGAGGAAGGCGTCCGTGTGCGATGAAATGAGATGCAGGGGAGAAACGCTTGATCGCACGCGTTCACGATGTGGTAGGAGCAGGAGGGGCGCTGAGTAGCTGGCAGAGACAACGCTTGCTGTTCTTCGTCTGGGAAGTCCCACCGGGCTCCCCAGACTCAAGATAAGTACTCGTGGGGGCAATATATTTCTGAACTGCTTGGAATGATTTACCGCTGTTTCAATATTTGTCTGGGAAGTCCAGCGGGCTCCCCAGACCTGAGATAAGTAACGCCCTAATCTCTTTGAATTCAATTTGTGTGAAAAACTAAAGTGTGTTTGTTACTCCTATAATTCAAGAACTTCGCCAATCTTGTGTGGGTTAATGCAGGAAGTACTGCATATGGACAACAACATTTCACTAGTGCCAGGAACTAAAGGAAATGCATTTATGTTGTATGTTGCTAACGCTGCCCGAAGGGCCATGTGTATTGTCTAATCATTTCGGGAAGCTTTGCCTTATGTGTGGTCATCTTGCTTGCTTATGTTTTGTAAGAGAATGATATTTCAAAGCAGGATACAGTACACGTATTAAGGTGTGCTATTCAGGAAGCAGGTACATGTTAATAGTGCAGGTGATATTTCTGTTCATTCTATGTGAGTTAGAGTAGGGTTTTTTCCTGGTGTTTCCCCAGTCCCATCCACCTTAGGAGTTTCCTTGCCCTATTTCCGGTGTTCCTAATTTCCCCTCCCTATCCACAACCTCTCCCTAACCCCTCTTCCCCCCATTGGCTCCCACGTGGTGACCTGTTTCCTAACTCAGGTGCCTGTGCCAACCACGGTGGGAGGGTCGAGTTCATTCAGCTTCCGTGGTTCGGGGGAGAGTGTCGATCTCTCTTCCTTCTAGTTAGTGTGATTGTGACATTTAAGAACCAGTGACGTGAATATCTTGCCTGTGCAGTCTAACATCGATAATAGTCGATAATTTTGTGTTTTAGTTTGATCTCCCTTTTTATAAACAGGGAGCAGAACAGACTGCTGCCATGAATACGGAATTGTCCTGGTTCTGCAAACTCTGCTAAACAAAATTAATATAATTTTTACCCAGTGTTCCGGGTCATCTTTGAGCACCACATTGGCCAATCCATTTGGGCCCGGCGCTCTAGATCCCTTCAACTTTAAAATGGCTTCCACCAATATCTTATGGCTTAGTGTTAGCAATCATGGTCCCTTTGGGTCTGGGTAAATTAGAGGAGTCTCTGTATTAAAAAACATATCTGCCTCATGATCCACCCATACCTCTCCGGGAATAGGATTAAGTATATTAACACTCCTATCCCCCTTGGCTAGGGCCAATGACCTCCAAACCTCACTACTGTCCCTACATATTATTATTTTGATAAACTGTTGCCAGGCCGTTCGTCTCAAAGTCATACGCTGGTGCCTTAGCCAAGACCTATACGTGGCCTTATTTTTTGTTTACTTTTCAGTTGAATTTCATGACCCATTTCTCTGACGTAGCCCTGGGCAGTAATAGCATGGATGCCTCATCGCATTTTACGTTTAGCATCACGGATTTTAACATCAAAAGGTTTCTTATATCTAATACTTCCAAAAGCCAGTGCAGGGATTAAGGTGTTTTCAATTGCATACAACTATTTACGGATCCACTGCTCAATGGCATTAGGGTCCATTTCTCTAAAAAGCAAACAGTCCACCAAAACGCTATGGAACTGTATCGTGTTTATCTTGTGGATCTTTTTCCGACTCCAACTAATTCTATTACCAGCATGGTTAGTCCCCACGCCCCCACACATTACAATTTTCTCGTGTGGATCGATGTTAGCCAAATCAAATGCCATAGACAAGTGATCACTATATTCATTGGATGTGATCTTCAAGGGCAGGACCATCTCCAAAATACCATGATTTCCGGCCATATAATCTAATGTGGCCTTATTAATACCCGCTTTCCAAGTAGTATTACCCAGCTGATCTCCAGTAGTGTGACCATTGAGTAAGGTCAGTCCACAGTCATCCAAGAAGTTCAGCCACATATTTCCTCTTTCTGTGGCTTGATTCTGGACCATTATGCTACTTTCAACAACATTAGCATATGGTCCCGCCCTTCCCAGGACTATACATCTGGCATTCCAATCCCCACAGATGAGGATCAGTGTATTTGTTATTAGTGGACACCAATTTGATAATGTGCTATCTAACAGCTCCAAGAGCCCTTCCGTAGCCTCCCCAAAGGGGGAATCAAATATGTTCAATATTAGGAGTCTCTTGACCTGTGATCCTCAGAAGAGATGACCATTTCTACAGCCAATAGATTGCCACCCGGTGTGCCCAGCACAATAGCCTTGGGTGCGAAATTATGTTTGATACCAATCATCAGGCCACCCGCCGGTCGACCCTGGTCTCCCTTTAAGGCAGGTGTTTGGAAAATAGTGTATCCATCCAACAGAAAGTCAAAAGTACCCACGTTCCTTGCAGTGCAAAGAAATTGCATGCTGTTAGGAAGTCTCTTGACCCCCCCTGGTTGAATCTAATGGGAGAAGCCCCTGGTATTCCAACTCAAAAGCATTAGATTTCACTTTGCGGAGCAGTTCAGGGCAAACATCTGCTGTAGCCATTTCCAACCGATGGCATCATCCAAGTCCGCAGACTTACTCGTGCTAATTATCTGTTCAGGTTGTGTGACAACCTGAGCACATTTGCATCCCTGGACTTTATCAACTCCCAACTTCACCATCTCAGGGTTATCCAGCTTATAAGCCAGATGGATAAAGGACTGATAACTTGCCCATATCAATGCTGCAGTCTCAGGCAAGTGACAATGTATCCTGGACATCCCAGAGGATTGGTTCCTCAATGGTTCAACAAACTCAAAGTCCCCTGAGTTGAGCATTGTCAAAGAGGGGACCTTTTTCTAAACAGGTCCAACAAGACAGGGTGATTTAAATAGCCCTTTTTTTTAGCTGGTTTGGTTGCAGTGATAGTACATTTTTTTTATATCCAACGGTGCAAGAACCTGAACTGCTGGTGATGTGTGGGATGATGGGGCCTGCTGAGTCAGTGGGGTGATCAACACTTTGTCCTTCACCTGCACCAGCATAACTGTGTCTGCTGTCAAAGCTTCCACAGTGGGGTTCTGCTCATCTCCTACTCCCTCCCCCACCAACCAGCTTGTCAATGTCCCCACCGTTTGAGCAGACCTTCACTTTCTGCGGGCCGCTCTCTTGCGTTGCTTTTTAGATAGCAGATTTTTCTCATTACGCAAGGTAGAATTTAATGGTTGACTATCAACTGCGATAACACTTTCTTCCGCAAGATCTGTGTTATTTTTCGTTTTATGATTGCTTTGTTGCAATCTTTTGACCATTTGTTGCTGTTTCCTCGAGGGGTAGGAGGGAGTGGGATTTACTGTCTCTGCATTCGCAGGAGCTGAAATAGGGACTGCCATACTTTTCCCATTCTGCCCCATTGCAGGCGCAGTCGGTATAATTTCTCCCCTTACTGCGGAGTGAGTATTCCTCTGCTCTGCTACTCCCTGTTTTACCTTGTCCTTATGTAAACAAGGACACGGTCCCCCATCCTTTCGACTGATCAGAAGTTTATTAAGCGTATGTATTACTTCCCCCTGTTTTTTTACGTCCTCTTGCATTGACCCACACAACTTAAGCAGTATTTTAACTGCAAATTGTAGAATGTTAGTGTTTGGAGATACAGTGGAGCTATTATGGACACTAGAATTATCATTCTCAGAGTCAAAATTGGTCCCAGTTTCATATATTAGATTAGGACTGACAAATAACGTTTGAGAATCCTAGGGCACGGAACCCGCCTGCAGGGGGGCCAGATCCTTCTGGGAGGCCATCCCTTCCACACCCTCCTGTACATCAGAGGGTGCATGTGTAATTTGTTGATCGATTATTTCCGGCGGGAGCATGTCTGGTACTTCAGGTACTTTAAGTCCCTGCTCCAGATGCACTACCACTTTTTTACTCTGCTCAACCTCGGCCACGACCACCTCCGGATGTAAATCCCTAACTTCACTCACCGATGCGCGCTGCAGTGTACTACTCTGCAGCGCATAGCATAGTTGGAGTAGTGAGTCATTATCCAAATCAAGGGCCGAGGTGCTACCATCGACCTGCAACTCTGTGTCAATTGCTAATACAACAGGTGTCACCGTTGGAAGTTTTGGAGGAAAGTATGCATCTAATGGGCCTCTTTGATCCCTGTGGGCCTCTTTGTCCAATACGGACCCATCGGTACTTGAAATATTGGCTCCTTTATAACTGCGGGTATGTGGACCATACGGTTTTTTGCCCCTTGCCGCAGTCACCTTAGCTCTAGTATGAGCTTTACCTGGCATATTTGCTATTCGATCTTATTGTAGATTACAGGGGACAGAATAACAACTGTCAAACAATCCTATAAAATCTTACACACTCATCCACTTCTCACGTAACACTTCCTTTAAGGTACCTAGATTTCTATACACACAATGCTTAATAATGGTGGAGCAAGTAATGCAAAGGCTGCCAACTACGTATTGTGACACTTTACATGTGTTGTAAAAAACAATTCCGTATACACTCAATAGATTAATTCAATTATAAAAGCAGTAGTAAACGTAGCTTTTTAAAACTTATTTAAAATCTCAGTCTGTTCATGTCAAACATCAATAAAAATTGGAGCATAAATATTCCGGTCAGTCTCTAAAATTATTTATGTTGAATAATAACTTTGGTGTGCAAAAAGGAGGCGTTAGTTCATTCACTATACCAAAACATTAGATTGTTCACTGTAACAAATGTCATATAGCCACTTTAGAGCCTATATACTACTCTAAGCCCCGTACCGTAGTTCCACCGTGTGGTTTAATGAGAATATTACTTTCAGTGCCAGCCTTGAAATTAAGAGCCTAGAATCAATCTAGCAGCTCACCGTGACAAGTCGTAGAAACGCTGCTTGTTCCCCATTGCAAGTGAAATGTCATCAATGTAATGCACAATTTGCAAAGCCAGTTTGCACAGAATTTTATCCAAATGTTCTGCCACCAGCCGGTGAAAGATTGTCAGGCTATACATATATCCCATTGGCAGGTGTTGGAACATACACTGCCTCCCATTGCAAACTGCTCCTGACATTCATCAGCAATTGATACGGTGAAGAAAGCATTAGACAAATCTAACACTGCAAACCAAGTTCCCTCGAACATTTGTACATTTTCAATCAAAGATACTGTGTCAGGCACTGCTGGTATTAGCGGAGGAGTGTATTTATTCAACTTGCGTTAATCTACAGTCATCTGGTAGCTTCCGTCCGGCTTCTTAACAGGCCAGATCGGATTGTTACAAGCCGTGTTTACGTGGCGCAACACACCGGCTTCTACATACCTTTTAATGGTTTCCAAAATTTCCTGCTGCCCCCCAGGTATTGGATATTGCTTCATGAATAGTCTTTTTGTAGCTATTAGAACCTAAACTGGGGCATTTTCAATCATCCTAAAGTCAAGGGGGTAAAAGTAAACGCACTCACCCCAAACTGATAAAGTTGACCTCCCAATCCAAAAATTAACCCCTCTAAAATGTCAAATCCAATAATGTATTCAGGGATGGGATCAACTAACACTTGATAGATTTCTCTTTTTAAACTTCCAATTGTTATATCTATTTTAGTCTGGACAGCAGGGGTCTCTTTTCCACCTAATCCTGTGATTGTAAAATGTTGTACCTTGAAGGATATCCAGGTATCAATGAGGCTTCCTCCCAGTATCGATTAAGGCGCGGACCTCCTGTATGTTTCCTGGAGGCCAGAATAATTTCACCTTTACAGGAGGCCATCTGTACCTTAATTTGAGCAGTCGTTACTGGAGTTTGACCACTATTCTATTCGTACTTGGATTGCGTGTTTTTAGACTCCATTTCCATTATCCCACTCAACATTTTCCTCAAGTCTGCAAAAGTCGGCTGGCCTTGCAGGGACATCACAAGGGACTCATCATCTCCCTCCTCAGGAGGTGGTACAGAAAGACCCTTCCCCCTCCTAGACTTGTTTACCTCCTGCCATTTCAATTGTTTGTAATGCTCTTGTCCATCTAATCCTCACTTTTTATACAATTGATACATTTCCCACATCTCAATTCCATCAATGTCTTCCCACGGCACTCCATCTCTTAGCAGTGCTAAAAACAGATCCTTTATGGATATGCGAGAATCACCTTTCACTTCGCACCTCTATTTCCCGTTCTCGGGTTGTTCCTCTGCTTTTTCCAATTCTCCTAGGACTGCCAATTGCCTAATCGCATCCACCACCTCATCGGTGATTCTGTCAGTCATTCCCACCAATAGGGTCATAATGACATTCTTATATGCGGGTGGAGCCGTTTGAATAATAGTATTCCTGGTGGAAAAAGATAATGCTATAATTCCCATGTGTTGAATGGCCTCTTACCATGCATATTCCCTCACTCTTTGTATGGCCTCTCTCAATGTCTACCACTTCCTCTCCTCGCTCGGCCAATCCGAAGTGAGTGGATACCTACGATTACACCCTTGGGCCGTTAGTTGTTGCAAAGACGATTTGAACCTCTCCCCCATCGTCTGCCCGAGGGGGACCAACACATAACATTTCCTGCACCTTGGTTTCCTGCGTCAAGGGCAAAAACCTGCTGGAGTCCTTCACATCTTCAAGGAGACCCGCCGCCCCTCCTTCAAATAACCTGACCATCCAGGTTAACAAGGGTTCATCAGACTTTTGTTTCAATCAGCTAATGATTTCCCCAATCTCTTGCTGAGAATAATCCTCATGCACTGTTATATCCGCCATCCCTTCTCCAGGATTATTTGGAATAGGACCCATTCAGCCGTGGCCTTCACCAAAATAGTCTGCATGAGTTTTGCTTCTTCCGCTAACCACCGTTGAACAATCTCTTTTTCTTTTTCTTTAATCCTCATACAAAGGTATACTATGATTCTTTGAATATCTGGCCACCCCTTCACTTCTATTCCTGGTATTTTGTCTAGGGCCTTCTTTACTTCTTTGGGTAACCCCCTTTTTATGATAAAGTAGAATAGGGGGGTAGATTGGTGCCACGCCGCTCCCACTCTGCATTGCGCAGCATCTTCCTGCTCCTCGATTGTGCATTGCATTATAGAGTGTAGGTCGGGGGTGTCAAAGAAGGTTCTCCGCAGTGCATCACACACTTGAAGTCGTACTTTATTAAATGATGCCCCATCATGTCTATTGTTACTTAATGTTACTCCCGGAAACCTGCTTTTACCCAAACTTTGTCTGCCTGATTACCCACTGCGGACATTAAGAGACATTTATTGTCTCCTATAGCGAGGAGTACTCCTACAATATTTTTCTCAAAAGCATAAATCCATTTTCCTGCTCCCATTGTCAGTGGGGGGAGGGACTTGAGGAGATTGTTTTTATCCATTTGAGCCCACAGGACACAATGAGGTCGCCCACCTCCCTTATGGATGAGGGGCATTTGCAGTTTTGATTTTACTTTTCTACCCTTCGTTCTAAGTCCTTTCTTTTTAGCTAGTGCCATTCTTCCCAATCTGTTCGTTAACCTCCCTTCTCAGGCATCTTCCACAGTAGGGATGACCCACTGGACCGGCTGTACCCCTCCTACCGTCCCTTCTTCCGATTCCTCAAAATCACTCCATGACTCTTCGTCCCTCACTGAGGCCACAATATCGTATCCCACACTATCCGTTTCCCCCTTCTGCTCTACTCATACAGTGCATATGGGTGTGCTGTCAATTTTGAGGAGTATTTCTCATGATATCCATTTGTCTTCCTGCATTGGCGGGGCGGCCATGGCAGTTGGGGGTCCACATGTAATTCTCGCATTTGAACACATACAGCTCGTAATCGTGCCACTTCTGTATGGGTGGACTCTAATGCCACCTCTAGATCCTGTGCACCTACTCCTGCAAGGGTGGCAGTGGTAGTTTCTGGGACATAAAGAGGGGGTAGAGCTGTGCTCAGTGTGACTGGTGTATTCCCCCCAAGAACATTTGAATACTTTTCTGCTGGTAGGGGATAGATTTGTTTGGGATCTGTTTCCCCAGTTTCTTTGTCTTTCCCTACTCCACTCCCCATTGTTGGACTTTCTGACCCTCTTTCCTTCTTATGTGTAGTCAGAGTTTCTTCCAACATCCGCCACATATCTAATATTTCACTTCTATTCTCCAACTCTTTCCCCTTGTATTTAGCTGTTAGGAACGTGGACAGGTGTTCTAGCATTCCTTTTTCCAAGGATCCACCCTCTGGCCAAGCATGTGATAATCCCTCCCCTTTCGTCTCTGTTACCCTCTGCCCATGGTATGTTTTAATACACGGAGAACTGCTTACAAATATGTGACAATGGCGTTTCTGACCCCATTGTTTGCCGTCCCTCTTCCTTTTAGTTTGTTCTCTTTCTTCAAGGCTCGTGCAGGGAGAAAGGTACCCTTCTCTCCACTCACCTTTCCTTCCCCAAATTTATTTAGTGTTCCCCTCCATCACATTGCTCTATGTTCCCCACAATAACCCCTGCATTTTTGTTCTTTGCAATTTTTACTGACATTGCCTGTGTTCTTCCAGGAGCCTCAGTTCGCTGTCTATCCACAAACTCTGGGCCTCTCCTTGGGGCCACATCCGGCTCAGGCGAGCAGCGGGGTATTCACAAAGCCAGAACCCAAAAGAACCTTCTTCCGCATACATGTTTATTTTTGGGGACTTGTCAGCCGTAGGTGGGGGTGGCATAGCCCGAGAAGCCCTGGATCTCGCCGCAAGTACGGGGGACTCAAGGATATCACATCTATCGGGGACACCAAATGAAGGCACCCACAAAGTATGTGTCCCAATGATGTGCAAAATAAGGTAGGCTCCCCCTCAGAGGAATGAGACCAGAAGATGAGTTGCAAAGATAACAACGTTTATATAATCATAAAAACTGCCAGCAAAGAACTCTGCTGCCCGAGAGCACTCTGCCAAAACATTACATGGGCAGCACATGAAAAGGACACACAGCATCACTGATGACGAAATGCATAAGGTACACATTCTTGCATCGGATTGGAGAGTGCCAAAGAGAACAGTTGATACTATATGGGATAAAAGATGCTAATTGGCCGCCGTCTTGCAGTGACTCTTGGAATACGTGGGTCAGCTTTGCTCATCTCCATGGTGTGAAGGTCAGGGCGAGGGAGCAACATATCTATCTAACTAAACTAAAAAACACAAAATGATAAGGCAGCAATAATGGCACACATAAAATCTCGCATGCTAGGGGTACTTAGGTCAGATGAGCTAATATATTGGCATTCCAACCACTACACTTTGGATTTCCTTTGATTCTGCAATCCCCGCACCCAGGTGCCCACCACAAAGGTTTGATCTACCATTTGTCCTTCTTGGGCCCAAGTGATATAGATGGACGTGTGTTGCTTTTGAGAGAATATACTGCTACACAGGATTAGGGCTGTGTTGGGGGTTCTGGAGTGGTCAGGGCATGGAAGGGTCATGTGGGTATCAGCATGAAAGGAACTAGGGGGTCGTATCTAGAGGGCTCTGACCTGTCTGGGTGGGGGTTGAGAGGGCACGGCAGTTAAGTGGAGATGAATGGGCACTCTGGCTTATGACTTGTCACTGTCTCACGCTCCCCGCAGAGCACATTCTTTCGGAAATGATACTACGGGATTACAACAATGCATGGCTGGGCTTCCATGAGAACAGGGTTTGCGCAGAGCTGGCAGGGGGAGGCGATGGTGTGGGCTGGCTGTGCGAGGCACTGGGAGAGCTGGATTTCTACAGAGAGAGAGAGATTTTCGGCCTAGCAAAAGATGGCATTGGGCCTAGTTAAAAATTGTGTCTTACTACAATGCTAGAGTTATATTTTATGTGTTGTTTGCTGTGGGTTTGCGTATTACATAAGCATGTGAGGAGGTGGCTACATCTCCCCCCTTTGCTATTACGTATGTTATTCACCTGGAATGATGCAAAGGGGGAGAGAGTAAGGATAATTTCCTTCCCAACATTTTGAATAGATGTAGTAGGGCTATGTAATAAAATGATCTATGTTCTGTAGATTTGAATGTTAGTTTTACATTGTTAATTAAGACTGGGTTTTGAAAGTCTTACTGAACTTATTTTACAATGCAATATTGTAGAAATTGCAAATTTGTTCCTTTGGAATGACTTTTTCTAGGTGTAGTTTTGTGCTATCTCATACAAACACAAGTTTTCCAAATCTGTACTTCTGTTTGGATAGTATGGGCCTCATTACACGGATGGCGGTGAACCAGGGTGCTATTAGCGCCATGGTTCATGCCAGTAAAATACCGGCACCGCCTTGGTGGAAAGGGGCGGCAATTCCCCCTTCCACCATTGCCCTTCCCCATTCCCATTTTTGCCCCATAGGGCTCTATGGGAATGGGGAAGGCGCTAATTACGGTACCGCAAATTGCGGTACCGTAATTAGCTCCACTGGTCCCTTTGCGGGTTGGTTTTTAACACCTGCAAAAAGTAGGCATTAAATTCCCCAACCCGCAAATGGACCTCGTAGTAAGGCGGTAAGGATTTACCGGTACCGGTAAAATACCGGTACCGGTAAACCCTTACCACCATTCGTGTAATGAGGCCGTATGTGTGAGTACGATCATGTTTTAATATGTATTGGCTGTTAGGATTTTCTGTAGCAATATAGACAATTGCTTGGTAGGATTTTAGTTCTCTCTTTCGCAATGAAGCCGAACCAAGATTGAGCCAGATAATGTTTACAGATTTCGCCTACAAGGCATTATCTGTTAAAACAATCGATAGCTTTATTTCACCCTCATTCACTATTTGACAGCATTTTGATAACAAAGATGTAGAATTTTTGTGAAATTCTTTTAGCAGATGATATGTCATCCCAGACGTCTTTTAGCAAAGTTTTCGCAGCTTTGATGAACTATCTTGCAAATGCAGTTGATTTGTCTGCATTGTATTGCATTTCTCTATAATCATTCCACAAGCGTGAAATGATAGGTTTGTAATCATCGACATACTTGAATGTTTCATCTCTTTTAATGTTAGATTTATTTTTGAGGGAGATATGCATTTTACACTGTATCTAAGAGAAGACATGATACTATTTATGTGACCTTTAGTACAAACTAGTCTAGGGAATACAAAAAATGTGGTAATGTATTTCCCTTTGTTTCTGTATCGACATTGACCATATTTTCCACACTTAGGCATTGGAAGATTTGTGTCAGTAGGTAATTATTTATGTTTTGTGTAGCAATGACACAAGTAATGTACTGGTCAATAGATTGTCATGGCCAAATCAGGGAACATGTTATATTCAGAAATGCATTTGACTATGTGGTGTTCTTCCAGGTTGGTATTCCATTCTCCTAAAGAAGTGTTGTACTTCTCCTAAGGGAGGGCATTTTTAATTGAAGATTAAGTGTAACTTGTCAATACAAAAATGCTCAAAGTATCTTGAAACATTTACAGAATCTAGAGAATAAAGTTTGACTGTGCTTTTTATGTCTCTGCCTTTTTATTGTGGTTTGCACTGTATGGGAAATCATGTATTTCATCCCAAGCATATTTTGTACAACTGAGTGTAACAAACCATGTGGGAGGATCTTGGTTCCTTAACATGCAGCGTGACGTCAGAACCAGTATTATTTTATGTCACACATGTTTCCCAAAAGAGTTGTAATACTTGACTCCAACAATTCATCTTTGTCTTTTATCTTTTGAAGTAGTTCACTAACTGACATGTTTGTAAAGTTTGTTCCACGTTTCTGTCTGTGCAACTCCATAGCATTGACTTGCTAGTTCATGTTCAAACAAAAGCTGGAAAATATATTCAATATTTTGATGTTATCTTGGATGTCCAGAATACATTCAGACAGAACAAGATTTTGATGCATTCATTGGTCTTTCATCAAGTCTACCCCTTTTCCTGTTGGGAATAGTAGTGGACAATAGTGTTTCTAAACTTGTGTCCATATACTCATTGGAGACCATTTGGTTTGAAACATTTGGTATGTTTCTAATGCATCTTCCATGATGTCTACGGAATGTAGTCGGTAGAATGTGTATTGGTCAAGAACGTTTCCCATATTGTCAGGAACAACACATCCAACTTGGCCAGTTTGTGGTCCAGAAAATGTTGGAAGACTATTAATTAGAACAAGTAAAGATGTATGTACTGGTCATCCTACTCCTAGTGTTTCAATATTTGCTTTGATGTCTAATGGTAAATATACTACCTTACAACAAATGTCTTTAAGTAATTTGTATGGAGGCAATTTGGCAGTCTTAGGTTGTAGTCAAATTATAGCTTGGAATAAGTGTACTGTTTGAATTAGTATACTCTCATAGATTTAGTTATGGAGAGCATTTGGAAGTGGAAATATTTCTGAGTTATTTTTGATAGCTCGAAATGCCATTGGGTTATCATGGAGCTAATTATTGTACTATGTTTAAAAGTATTAAGGGGTGTGTTATGTTGTATTTATTGTTTGCTATTAGATAAAAGGCCAATTGGAATCAATTGTTTAGGTCATATCAACAGTTGTTTTACATTGATTGTGGAAAGTATTATTATTATTATTATTATTATTATTATTATTATTATTATTATTATTATTATTATTACCATTATTATTATTGATATTGCAATTATTGTTATTGTTATTATTGTTATTATTATTCGTGTATTTATTGAGCACCAACCTAGTTTCGAGAAGCAGCAGAACACTTTGCAGAGATATACATTATTGCAAATACACAACAGAGTGCTTTACAGAGGTATACATCAGTACATATTCATAACAGAGCGCTTTGTCAGAGTTAAAAACAGAACAGATATGCAGTTGGGTCTAGGCTACCGAGGGGCACAGAGGAACAGTGCAGCTGTACAGGGTGGCAGGTAGGATGAGCCGATCCCATGTCCCATACCGGCACAGTAAACCATACACAGGTATGGATACTGACAGCCGTTTCCCATATCATCTACCACACCTGAGTCTCCTTTCACCAGAGAGAGACATGACGGTTGGACTAAAGCCCTATAAAAAAATCAAGAGGTCAGTTTGAGATTGGAAGCATTAGGAATGGGTGCTGAGGACTGGAGACCAAATACATGAGCTGTTTTTAAACAGTCTGGTGGAGGAACCGGGAGGAACTTGAAGGGGAGCACAGCCCTGGAGGAGCCTAAGAGCTATAGGAGAGACCACATAGGCCAAACTGAGAAGCCAAAAGAATTGGGGCCGCTAGTAAGGAGTGAGGGAGTGGTAGAGAAATATGGTAAAGGTGACCTGAGGAAAGGTATTGACCAGCGGGTTGAAGGAGGTGCAAGACATAATTTTGGGTCGGAGAAGATCATTAAGGAGAGATGGTTCCCAAAGGGGTGTAAATGTTATGGGCAGTAGCAGCCAGGGGAAATTGATGAGGAGAAGTTGATGGAGTTGCAAGAGAGAGCTGTAGGTTAGAAACGGCCACTGAAACGATGGGTGTTGATGAGTGGGAGAAGAAGATGGGGGAAATAGGAAAGACCAGGTGATCAATGATTGTACACAATGGTCTAAAGGGGTGAAGAAACTTGGAGAGGGAGTGGATATTTAAATATTTGGAACTGGGAAAAGGAAGATGCCCGAAAGAGTGACGAAGGCAAGGGAGTAAAGAGAATAAAGGAATACAGCAAGGTGAAGTGGTTCCAAACAGAGAAGAAACTGTTCCAGTTAGGAGACTGCCGTTGAGATTTTGTAATTCTAGAGTAGGACTTTTAGCACTCTGTAATTTATGCACACGGATGGGTGTACATTTTAGAATGGTGTGTTGCTAACATTTTGATATGATGAAAGTTTTTTTACAAGATGCTCCTCGAATGTTTTACAACATGCTCCTCAAATGTCCTTGTAGTCTGATGTGGTGCAATTCTGCTTTTGTCTTTCAGTTCAACATATTGATTTAAAAATGATCATGAACATTTGAACAACTGTTGGCACACAATGCATATTGAGCTGCGCAACCGGACTAGACTGGACAAACTTCTGGAAAGGAGGAAGGTTTGGTTGAACTTTTGTTTGGGAAGATTTTTCAATTAAAGTTTTTTTTGTCATGATAGTACCACCTATTATTTCATAGCCTCTTCAATGGGTGCCGATTGCAATTGAATGCGTTTGTTGCTGTCTGTATTCTTCTTCATTGGAATATGGGTATGTGCTACTGGTGAGACACCAGTGACCTGCACATAAGTTGCAAGAATTAAGTATGTTGATATTGTGCACTTTTTAAAGTTTTGTTTGCAGTTTTTTAATTAATTTTGTTCATGGTTTCATTCAGCTTAAATCATATTGAAATAGTTGTCTTTTTAGTTTGAATGCACTGTCAATTAGTTCTTCGAGTTCTACTTTTTTTTGGTAATTTAAAAGGGAATATCATGACATTTTAGATATGTTTGAGATTGCTGAGGCCTACATTTTTTGCAGAATACACGTTTTCTTATGTTTTCTTGGGACTTCATTGACATTGGAGGATATGTATTTCATGTCTGTTTTCTTTGTTCAGGTTTCATTTTCTGTTGAAATTGTTTTAGTTGGTAGGTGCTTACTTTTCTTTTTTGATTTGAGAATAGCAG
This sequence comes from Ambystoma mexicanum, assembly GCF_040938575.1. Taxonomy (NCBI): domain Eukaryota; kingdom Metazoa; phylum Chordata; class Amphibia; order Caudata; family Ambystomatidae; genus Ambystoma; species Ambystoma mexicanum. The sequence goes on from NC_090937.1 coordinate 542,115,307, forward strand.
TTTTGTTAGCGATTACCATTGTTGTAGTTACAGCATATTGCAAGTGATTTCAATCCGGCACACACCCAAGCCAACACCTAGCATGTAATGCACAACTGAACTAATAATTTATTTTTGTCTAAAAGATATTTTATTCTGAACGATGTACTGCTCATATCACACCCCTCTCCTGGAGACGGCCCCCCCACCCCGGTCACACTGAACCAGGAATCAGGCTGGTTTGCAAAGTTAAAATATTTATTTATGCATTTACAGTTCAATCACACTATCTTTTAATGGGTACACAATGATCACCAATAGGGTGATGTAACACTAAATAATCCATTTAATACACAAGGAGTAATAGTTAGCAAAACAATTCATAACAGAAATAATACTTTTGTGTGTGCGTGCAGATCAGATAGCACTGTGGTTAAAGGTTCCCCATGCAGACCCCTCAACCCCCCAATAGGCAATGTAAAGAGTTAGGAGGAGAGAGCAGGTATTCAGGAATGGCAGAATTCAAACAAAATAACAATTCCACTTTCCCCAGCAAACACAAGAGAAAACAGAATTCACCGTCAAGCTGTCTGAATGGCTTTTAAAGTTATTTTGAGAATGGATTCGGCAAAAACACTAATATGGTCAAAATTGCTGAACTTGTTATAAATACTTATGGGAGCTGCTTTGGATGGTTGCACAGAAACACAAGCAATGATTCAATACCAAGAAACTATTTGAAATCCTAAGATTCAGGTCGGGAGCAATCAAAAGCTGTTTTACACGTGTCAGAATTTCCCAAAAATGGAATTTGCGGCAAACCTTTCACTGCACAATGATCGCGATAACGGGAGAACCATAAGGATTTGGGATGCGGTTTCAGATGTGATTTAAAGCTGTGGATGTTAGCTACAAACAGAAGTTAAAACTGTTTCTAGCACAAAAACCGAGGAAGGTATGGACGTTTTAGTGGAGGTCATTTTTTTGAGATAGGCGCAAGAATGGAAAGCGGGAATGCGCTTTTAAAATGACAAATGGGATTTCTAACACTAGAGGATGACTATGAACAAAACAAATCCCCAAAAGAACACAGCCACTTGATCATAATGACTGCCTGCCCAGGACTCTCCTTCTTCACATAAGAAAAGATCAGCACAAAGATAGTTTTAGCAATACTAGTACAGGAGGAAGATAGGAGGGATTGGATAGAGAGTTCAGACAATTCAAAAATATTTCTAACAATTCAGGTTCTGAAGACAAGATAGGATGGGTTTAAGATACGGATTAACTAAGCAGGGTACATAGCCTAGTGACACAGTAGATACTCACTATATATGTTTTAAATGGAACCGTCAGGATTCTGGTCCGTCAAGATTCTGGTCAGGGAAGGAAATCTGCTTCTGGGACAGACAGCTGGGCACATCGGATTTAAATTGTAATCAGCAAGGCACTCTAGTCACAGCACGGCACAGGACTGGATCGGATCTGCAAGGCACTCTGGTCACAGCACGGCACAGGACTGGATTGGATCTGACCTTTTTGGTTCTGAGGATAATTCTTTTCAGCAAGCAAGCAGTAACAGCACAGCCAGGCTGTAGTATGATGCTTCCCCTTAAGTTTATGGGGTTGGTTCTGGTTCTGGAAAATGAGGCCTAGCTGAAAATGGTTCAGCTATGCAATGGGTTATGCTTTAGCAAGTTTCTGGAGTCTGGAGCAATGAAGATGGGAAGTTCTGCAGCAGAGTGCTCCACCAGCATTCGGATAGTGGGTGAATCTGTCTATCTTTATCTGCCCTCTGCTGTGTCTATTTATGCTATGATAAAGGGTGTGTGTGCATGTTCTGGTTTAGCCTAAGCTTGCCCTTTTGACAGGTGATTGGTCAGAGTCTCCTCTCTGCCTTGATAGGAGGAGTAAAATAGTGTGTCACCTTTATGGTGTGGGTTTATGAGGCTTAGAGTCCACCCCTAGCCTCTTGAACACAAAATCTACTTTTGACACAATACATATTTACACATGTGCAACCTCGATAACAACCAAATACACACATTACATATTGTGTACAGCAGCTACTCCTCCAAACCCTATGGAAGTGGGATCTTATGTCTGCTTTTCACTGAATTTTTCCCCTTTTCATCCAGAACACAATGTCCAATTTATCAGCAAATGTCTACAAGTGTGCACATATAACATGGGCATAAGTGTCTAAAATGTCATACTTCTAGCAGAAATACATTTGGCGTAAAATCACATTTTCTGCTGTTTCCTTCCAAATTATGTCACACGATCTTGCCGCCTCTTGAAATGTGCAGCCAAAATTTAGATTCACAATTCTGTTAATTTTGTGTTTTTGACAATTTTAAGTGGCAAGTTATATGTATTTAAACAAAATGTTCTTTGTGAATGTTCAGCCACAGATGGCTGTTTGGGTCCGCCTCTTTTTCTCTCCCTTGAGTCCAGAAGCATCTCCTTCCTGTTGGCTCTTGGCAGAGTCCATTTACAATAATCCTCACACCTCATATTTCCTGCTTTGCAGATGTTCATTGTTTCCTTCCCCACTGCAGACCAGGTACTTACCCAACACTATAATTATCGCTTTGGTGTGATTTCCCGGTGGAGGGAGCTAGAAGGGGAGGCCTTGCCTCTGTGAGGAAAGCTGTTATTCCAGTTTGGTAGCTTTAGCCAGCTTATTTTAACTGTTAATTCTGTTGAATTTTCCTTTAGCATACAACAAACTTGTGGGATCAAATCACAGATAAATACTTATTCAAGATTTTAAACCATGGAATCAAAACAATTACAAGATGGGTTACTTCTGAATAACAGGCCTCTTAAATTGCAAACATTTGATTTAGTTTCCACATGTTTAAAGTTTAATCCTGCAGGCCCCTGACAGCTGTCATTCAGGCGGCATAGGGTACTGCACCCAGATTTTGATAGATCCACAGACAGGCCACTTTTGCTGTGGAATTCCCTTGATACTTTCAGTTTTTCAGGACATTGTATGTTCACAATGATTTCTTGCACTAAGTGAATTGTAGCACCCAGTAAGAATGTTGGATGTTTGAGGGTGTTTTGTACCGACATTCTGCAGTTTCTGCAACAAAGAAAAAAGGATTTAAAGCAAAATGTTTGGGGTTACCTTTAGTAAATCACTGCTTTTCCTTCTGTACTTCATATTCACATGTTGTGGAGCCCAGTGACATGTTTCAGGAGTGAGATATCTGTTCCACCACCGACAACATGCATGGCAGATTGGGCAGCCATCTTTTTGTGCTTTGCACAGCAAGATTTTCAGAGGTTTTGGTACGCACAAGGGTTTTGCAGCCATTTTGATGTTTCTGGCACCATCAGAACACAGTGAAGCCGCATGGCAGGGCAAAAGTGGGTCAAGGCATCCCACAGAGTCCCCCTCACGACTTGAGTTTGACCGCCCTTCAAGGGGAAGTCAGGAGATTGGGATGTTCTTTCTTTCTTTGGTCCAGGTGGAGAAAGTCGTCTGCTTCTCCCATCAGTGCTGGATCGACATTTCTCCTTGCCGGTTCTGGATAGGAGTATGGAGCGATACACCGGGCAACTTGGGTCTTTCCTCCCGGTCCCCGAGTGGTCCTCCTTGGTACTTAGAATCCTTGGATTCAGTGCTATGAGACAGAACAGAGCATTGTTATGGACATTTCCCCATTACTATTCATGTGGTGGGGCAGATGCATACATTTGACATATAATTTACAATATTCCCTGTATGTATTTACTGATGATTTTAACAGGTGGAATGGTTTTAACAGGTGGATTCTTCTAGGTGGCCGGATTGTCCCCCTTTGGGTTTCCGGTTGGCTCCTCGATTTGCCACAGAGTATGCCTTTGATGGCAACTCTTCAGCTGGTGGATGTGGACCCACTTGTCTTCCCCTTCTGCCAAACTGCCCTTGGGGATACGGATTTTGTAGGCGACTGGTGAGATTCTGTCTACAATTTCAAAAGGACACCACCAACTAGGGAGGAATTTGCACTGTTTGGCTTGGTTCCTTTGGAAATTGTACAAGTAGACCCGGTCTCCTAGTTGGTATTCTTTTTTAGTTGTCTTAAGGTCATAGTGGGTCTTCATACTGTCTGCAGATCTTTCTAGATTCCACTGAGCATAGGCATAAGCATGTTGAAGGCGTTTTCTAAGATTCTCAACATACTCATGAGTTGTGGAGGCATTTATCAAGGTCTGCTCTTGGGTTTTGTAGAGCAGATGCTGGGGTAGCACCATGCTTCGCCCAGTCAACAGTTTGAACGGGGACATTTTTGTTGCATCAGGACAAGAGGTAATCGAATGTCCCAACTTGGCTCAGAATCTGCCACAAACTTTTTTAATATGCTCACAATGGTCTTGTTGTATCTTTCAACTCCACCACTAGAGGCTGCCGATAGGCAATGTGTAGTTTCCTTTTGAGTATCTCCCACATCTTTGTCACCACTTTGCTAGTGAAGTGGCTACCTCCATCTGACTCAATCCTTTGGGGTAGTCCAAAACACGAGAAGGTGTGATTGATCATCAGGGCAACTGCTGTTTCTGCCTTGCAATTTGGAGCCGGGAGACATTCCACCCATTTGTGAAGAAGCATGTTACAGTCAACATGTACTTGTTCCCCCTAGAGGAGTGAAGCATGGGCCCCATATAATCGACTTGTAAATCTGACTAAGGCAGTGTCATCCTCCTCTTTTGGAGGGGAGCACGGTGTGTGAGTGATGTTGGCTGAAATTGGGCAAGACTAGCATCAGGCTTCGGAATGAGGTGGGGACCACCCACTGGTCATGGCCAGCTATGGATCTCCTCACCAAAAAACCGTCCTGGATTCGGAACATTTTTGGACATTTCATCAACACTCTGAGATCCTCTTTCCCAATGTAATCGGTATCCTTCAGGGGAAAGTTCTCAGGGTCCTCAATGTGTTGATAAAACTTACCAATTATTGAATCCCCTTTTTGAGCCATAATCAAATCAGCATCTGGGGTCTCCTTACTCCAATGTGCAGTTGAGAGTTCATTGTGAGCATTTGTCTGGGACCTAGTGATAGCAGTGACCTGGATTTCCCCCAACAAGGATTCGATCTCAAGTAGATCCCCTGGATGGCTCTGGTTTTGGACAGCTGATCAGCTAAATCATTTCCAGTTTTGTCTTGTCCCTCTTCTTTATAATGACCCTTGATCTTTTTCAAGTAGATGGTCATCCTTTCCGAGGTGTCCAGATCGTCAATATTTCATATTAATTTCCCATGTTTCAATGGTTTGTTATTAGCACATAGCATGCCTCTGATTTTCCAATTAACCAGGTGCTCCACGAACCCGTTCCATACATAATCTGAATCAGTGATTATGACCAGTTTGTGGAGTTGGTGTTGGACAGCAGCGAGGATGGCTTGATGCACAGCCATCAACTCTGCCATTTGACTACTTCGGGGACCGAATTTGTACCCAGAGGAGGGTTCTGGGGCATCATTCACCCATGCATTCCCTATGCCGGCTACAAATTCCTTTTCCCCGTTGTTGTCAACATGGTAAAAGCACCCATCAACATAGACAGTGGGCATTCCCTTACACTCGTCTTCTTCAAAGACTTTGTGTGGGGAATTAATGTAGGCTTCCATGTTGTCCTTGATTTTAAGACTTACGTCCCCATGACAGTTTTCTCTGGCACAATCATGCAAGTCAGTCAGACCTTGCGCGAGGGGACTCTTCTTGTTTTGGCCATATCTGACTTCCACAGGAAAGCCTTGCATTGACAGAATCCAGGAAGTAATTTGGGAATTACTCACATTTCCGGCCCAGATTCTGTCACTTTGGAGATATTGCAAAGGTTGGTTTGGAGTCTCCACTATGATGTGTTCCCCCTGGATAAACGGGCGGTAATTCCTCAATGCCCCCACCTTTGCCAGGAGTCCCTTTTCACAATCGTTGAATTTTTCCTCCACAGAGGATAAAGTCTTACTCGCATAGGAGATTACTTTATTGACCTTGTCATGCTTTTGATATAATACTGCAGTCAAGCATGCATTTGAGAACCCTGTCTCCAAGAAGAACTCCTTGTTTTTGACAGGGTAAGCTAGGCAAGGCACTTGTGAGAGGCTTCTTTTGAGTTGTCTTACTGCCTCGGCTTGTTCTGGACCCCACTCCCACTTGACCCTCCCCCTTCAAAAGATGGATCAGGGATCTTGTGATCTCTGCATAGTCCTCAATGAACTTTCTGCTGTAATTAGTTAGTCCAAGGAGGCTCCTTAGATCCCGCAGAATTGTGGGGTCTTTTATTTCTGGAGTGCTTCCACTTTCTTTTCCTGGGGACAGAGACCCTGAGGAGTTATCTCAAGCCCCAAGAAATTGACACGGGTTCTGCACCACTGTGCCTTTTGAAAGGAGAGATTTGCTCTGGCAGCCCTCAACTGTGTCAGGACATAACCGATCTCCGCTATGTGTTCCTCCACAGTTGAGCTTATGACTAGAACATCATCTACATAGGCCAGGTTACCCCTCTCACCCAGTTCGGGCATGGCCATGTGTAGAAAGATATTAAATTCTTTGCAGGAGTTGATGTATCTGAAGGGAGTACGGGTCCAAGAGTACTGCTGCCCCCCGAAGGTAAAGGCCAGCTTGTATTGGTCCTCCCTACTGACAGGTACAGTCCAGTACCGATTGTCAGGTCAATTGCAGTGAATACCTTTGACCCCTGGATCTGTGCCAGCCCTTGGTCAATGTAGGGAAGAGGCCATCGGGAAGTATGGACCCGTTAGTTGAGCTCCCTTAGGTCAGTACAGAGTCTCCACTGGCCGTTTGGTTTCAAAATCCCCAGCACCGGAGTATTGAAGGTGCTGTTGATTGGACTTATTATCCCACGGGACTCAAGGTTCTTAATTATTTCAGTAAAGGACTCCATTGATTCGAGAGGCAAGCGATAGTGCTTCACAAACACTGGAGTCATGCCAGGGTCCATGGGAATTGTTGTTGTGTAGATGCCGGTGCGACCACAGTCATATGAGTCCACCGCAAAGAGATCTTGAAAATCTAAGAAAACTTTTTTCAATTTGTGCTTTTGCTCCAGAATCTCACAGGCATCAGCTAGGTTGACTCTCTCTTCAACCATCTGCCTGAAGCCTGGAAAGACCTCTGGTTTGGCTATCTCAGCGGCCTCATCCAACTGGGTGGAGAAGTCCCTGGTCAAAGTGCTGATTTGGACTGTTGGCTTCATGTGGGGAAGGCAGTCCTCGTGGACTTGAAAGATCACCTCATCCCTCCTGAAGTCACAGGTCACATCTTCCTTACCATAAGGGCAGGAAGAGTACACCAGGAAATTCTCCCCATGCCGGGAGAAGATCCTGTCTGGTGTTGTGTCATCGTCGCTATCACTGTCAAAACAGTGCTTGGGGATTGGTCCTAACAGTACATTACCTAAATCTATGGAAAAATGTCGGTCATCAACCGCCATTCCAGTAATGGTATCTGTGCCCAGAGTGATACTCTTTAGGTCGCTGTTATCCCCCTCTATTGGAATGGTGTTGTGTTCCATGTTGACTAGTTTACCCCCAAGCCTTGCTGTTGGAAATTAGCATTAAGATGGACATAGGCATCAGGATTTTATAGTTTCTGGCCTCTTTTAATTTTTACTTCAAGTGAGAATTGTCGAGTTCGTTCGGGATGGTGACTTCCTCTCCAATCTGAATTTCAACTGCATACGGCAGCAGTTCAGCTGACTGAAATCCTTTCTCTGCTTCATCAAAGTCCATGGGATTACCCGCTAATCTGGACCAAGCTTTGAAGTTTGTTAGGTCCAAAGTAATGACAAAGCCATAGAGAATGTCACTGCCTAAATAAAATGCAGCAGGGGCATCTCGCACGACCCAACAATTATGGATTATGCTCTTGTTTCCTGTGGAAATTTCAGCATACACCTGCTAGGCAGGAGATTTTTGTAATTAGGTGTTTCCGGGCCCATTACCCATTTGTCTAACAGTTTAAATGTGGGAATGGCTGAATCTTTTGGGAGTTTGCGGAACATGGCCTCGCTGTTGAAGCTCTTATCGTTGTTCACACATACTCGGGCGAGAACAGAGTCCTTCCCCTCATTCAACTGAACAGGGATGAACAACTGTTCTCCAATTTTCTGAATATCAGCCAAGCTTTGAGCTGATCTCTCTTCCTTTTGGACTATAGGAATGGGATTTTCTGATTGTGAATTTGTATAGAATTTCATAGTATTTCCTTCCAGTGTGGAATGCCACCTTAGACTGGAAGGACGGTTGATTTTCAGAAATGGAGAGGACCCCCCATCACCAGTTTGTTGTCCTACTGCAATTACTGTCACATCTAGAATTTGATTATTCTGGAAGTGGAACTCAATTTGGTAAGGTTTTTGTTCAACCATGTGGCATGTGCCTTTTAAACTAACATGGTTTACACTCTGTTTCAATTTTATTGGTCGGTTAATCTTGGTCCAGAGGACCTTGTTTACACAATCTATGAGGGGAGACAATCTACGCAGGATGTCATTCCCTAGTAAACAAGGTGTGCCCTCTGGAGTCACAACTATGACCGGGTGCTTCACCTTGTGTCACCCAATTTTAATGTCTAAATCTGCAGTCCACTTGACTGTAATTTCCTTCCCGTTGAAGTTCTGAAGTTGTCCAGGAAGAGGGATGAGAGGAATTTGGTATTTCTCCCCCCTTCCCAAATTCAGGTGATCAAAGGCCCCTTTTGACAGAAGGGTAGCTTGGGATCCTGTGTCCACCTGTGCCAAAATTGTACATTGCCCCTGTATTTGGACTGGGGCATGAAACCTTCCCCCCTTTTCCTCAAGGGGGCAAAGATAATGCACATTTTTGGCCAACTGGTGGGTTAGTTTCTTTGCTTTGGATACTAACAGAGATATGATTTGGGCAGGATTCTGTTTGGGATCTTGGGAACCTGTAAAAAAAAGGTGACAGCTAGATATGGGGGAAGTTTTGGGCTCCCCTGGATCTGATTCTGGGCTGCTCCTCCCCCTTTTTGGAGGCAGTCACCAGAATGGGTTTGAACAAGGGGATTTTCGTGCTGGTCATTCTGGGGTTTGATGATGGGTGGTTCTAACTCGGTCCCCACATCTACCCAGTCTGGATCTGGATCTTTTGGGACCCATTTTTCTTTGGGAGGAATTCCCCCATCCCTGAAGGAGAAGATCCTTTTCCCAGAATCCTCTGAGGACCCCTCTCCTTCAATCTGGAAGATTTGCACCTCGTCTTCAAAATGGGCCTTTTTAGGCTCTTTATTTCTCCTACCCACCCTCTGTTCCTTGGGTTGTAGACTTTCGGGGGCAGGAGATTTTGGGTCTGGTTCATGAGTTTCCAGAGGTTTTTCACAAGTGGGGAAGGAAGGTTCCTCCAAGGCTTTACACCCCCTTCCCCTTGTGCCTCCTCTTTGGGAACCGGTGGTTTTGTCAGGGTTCTTCCCCCGTCATTGTTCTGGAGCACCAGACCCTGGATTTGAGGAATTCTGAGCCGCTGTGCTCATCTGAGGGTTGTGTTGAGCCCTCAGCATGCGAACCAGATCCTGTTCCATGTTCTGGACCTGGCACTCTAGTTGGGACACCCGCTCTGGCTGGTACGGGGTCCTCAGGTCTACCTTGGGTTGATCCCAGCAAGGGTAACTAACCCTTCTCACAAAATACCCCTGGTTAGGAAAGTTTGGGTACCCCTCCACCCTTGTCCTTCCCTCTCCTGGATTGGGTTGTCTGGGCTCAGGAAAGTTGGGAAAGAAGGATAGGTTGTTTTGGGGGTTGAAGTTTGGTGGGTACCTGGGAAAGAAGTTTGGTCCGGTATTTGGGGGTTTACTGCCCTCCTGGGAAAATTGAGGAGGGAAGTTTTCTGGGTTTCCTGGGTTTTCTGCTGTCTGGTTGGAACACCCCTTGGGCTGGAGGAGTCCACATATAGCCCAGGATGGGTCTAATTCCCTTGTAGCATGGGATGATGTAGTCACGGGTGTTAGGGGTCCCATTTGTGGGGTTACCTCCCTGGCTCCCTGTTTGGGATTGACCCGAGGGCCTTCTGGGTTTGGGGTTGATCAGATTCTGAAGGGGAAGGTTTTTAGGCCCCCCCATCTCCAGATCTAAAATGGGGGCAACCTTCACCTCTGTCACCTTAACAGTAGCAGGGGTGTTGGTTGGTTTGGGGCTCTTCCTCAGATTTTTACTTTCCAATGGCTTCTGTACTTCATAGATGCACATTGCTTGTTCAATGACCCAGTCTAGTGATCTTTTCTCACGAACGTCCCTCACTAGCTGGGTCCTAATATACTTAGGGAGAGCATGAAAGAAGGTGTTCACAAATTCCTTACTATCAGTGCGCACCCTTCTAGTGGTCTGCGCAAAGGTGCGTTTCAATTCCTGAACAAATTATTGTGGGGCCTGGTCTTCCCCACATTGTAAGTTGTAGGCTGCCTTTAAAGCCTCTTGAGGGTTCCTATGAATGGAAAAATGTTTCAGGATGGCCGCCTTATAGGTGCACCATCTGGAATGGTTCTGATCCTCCAGCCCGCAAAGAAGCTGAAGTACTCAGGAGAAAATACTGAATACAGCAAGGTGCTCCCAAACCGAATATTTGGCATTTTTGTCGTAGGGCATGACAACGCTCCTAATAGCTTTTATTTGTTTCAAGGGATCCTTGAGTAAAGCCCTCTTAACTTTGTTAGCCTTTTTAGTTTTTGACACCCTGGTCCACTCATCCAGAATGAGGGGGCCTAGTTCCTTTGGTCCTGTAGCGCTCAGAAGAGTCTTCTGACTCTTCCTTCCTTCCCGGATTGGTTGAGTACCCCCCCCCCCCACTGTCCTAGCTGGGAAGAGGTTTTTAGTATGCTCTTAGTGGGCCTAATCTCATAGAATTCCCCACCAAATTTCACTGCCTGATCTCTTGATGAGTTATATTTCTGAGGATACATTTCTCGGATTCTTCCCTCACGGGTATTTCATTGATCAGAGAAGATGGCCCTAGTACTTGGGAACCTGTACATAGATGCCCGCCCATCCATTTCTGGGAGGCACTGACCTATTAGCCCCATATTCCCCATTGGGTTGAAGTCTACCATCCCCATGGCCCTTGGTTCATGTGAGCCAGTGGACATGGTGGTGGCCGAGTCCAAGGAATTGAATAGATTAAAATCTCTGGTGCCAGGGTTCCTGAGGTTATGCTCAGGGGTTTCCCTCTCCCATTTGACCTCATCTCTCTCAGCCCCTACTCCCTGATGTCATGCAAGAATCTGATCCTTTTGTTCTTCTATTAAGGCTTTACTGGTCTCTATTAGTTGTTCCTCCATGGCTATCTGTCTATGGAGCCCGTCATTTTTCTCACAGAGAGCCTCATTGTCTTTCTGTGATTCCTGCCTGCTTTGGGAGTATTGGGCCAATATTTGCTGCAGGAGACTCGCCTCCTGAGTTCTGTCCTTACCGGCCTAGTCATTCTTTGCAAGAGCATCTTCCACCTTCCTGGTGTGCTCTAACAGCTTTTCATAGTCCATTTTAAGTTTTTTTTAGTTCACCCAATCCCTGAATGGCCAGGTGATTTTCTTCCACCTTGGTTTTTATATGGTTGACTTCCTGGCCTAAGGCGCCCTTTTCCTGAATTAGAGTACCCCCTCTGTGCATCCAGGTCGTCCCTCTGTTTTTTTAATGCACCAGCTTTCTGGCGATCATCATCAAACTCTCTTTGGGATTCTAGGTCTTTAAGAATTAATGTATTATTTTCTTATTTTAATTGGTCTACTGGTCTTGTAAGATGACCATCTGTTCTGCGCAAACTCTATTAAAAGTTCATTGTTACGCCTGTTTTTGTTGGCTCTGTTTTAAAGAGTCCAACCTTTCTTGACACTCTTTTTGCAGTGTCAGTAATTTGGTGTCTTTCTCTACACTCTCTTGCTGCAGGAGATCCAGATCTTCCTTTACTTTTGTCAGGTACTGTCTGGTTTCTCTCTCTGAATCTTGGCACTTTTGTAGCCTTTGCTCTGCAGAGTCCAGATCAGTTTGGGTTTTCTCTAGGGATTTTACTTGCCTTTTTACCAGATCTAGGTTTTCAACATATTTTTCCTGCACTATTTCAATATGGAGCTATAGGTACGCCGCTATTTTGGCAATTTTACATTGCTCTTCTTTTACTCTTGGGGCCATATACAATTCACTAAGTGCCTGGTGTAATGGACCCTGGTCCTGCCATGTATTTAATTCTGTGGCAGTGGCTTGTTGTTTGATTTCCTGCAGCCAAACATTCGCATCCTGCTCAATCCACTCACCCCTGACAAACAATGTGCGCAGTGGGTGTTCTTTTACCATATTAATTTCCACTGGGGTCGCCATTCCGGAAATATTAATTTTCTTCTGACTTATCTCAGGGTTACTTTTACATTTGCAAACAGGCCAAACTCTGTTGAGTGTTTCTATTGAAGGGTGTTTTTACAATGTAGCACAGTATGGTAGTCCAACAAGGTGTATGTACCCCATCAGTTAGCACACTCTGTTAGACTGTCACAAGTGGTATGTCTAATTCAGGATCCAACGACGAGTCCCGAGGCTGTAAGTGATTTCAATCCGGCACACACCCAAGTCAACACCTGGCGTGTAATGCACAACTGAAATCCTGATTTATTTTTGTCTAAAAGTTCTTTTATTCTGAATGATGTACCACTCATATCACGCCCCTCTCCTGGAACCCCCCCCGGCCACACTGAACCAGGAATCAGGCTAGTTTGCAAAGTTAAAATATTTATTTATGTATTTACAGTTCAATCACACTATGTTTTAATGGGTACACAGCGGGGGCGATGTAACACTAAATAAATCCATTTAATACACATGGAGTAATAGTGAGCAAAACAATTCAGCACAGAAATAATATTTTTTGTGTGTGTGCAGATCAGATAGCACTGTGGTTAAAGGTTCCCCATGCACATCCCTCAAACCCCAATAGGCAATGTAAAGAGATAGGAGGAGAGAGCAGGTATCCAGGAATGGCAGAATCCAAAGAAAATAACAATCCCAATTTCCCGCAGCAAACACAAGAGAAAACAGAATTGACTGTCAAGCTGTCTGATGGCTTTTAATGTTATCTTGAGAATGGATTGGGCAAAAACACTAATATGGTCAAAATTGCTGTACTTGTTATACATTCGTATGGGAGCCTCTTTGGATGGTTGCACACAAACACAAGCAATGATTCAATACCAAGAAACAATTTGAAATCCTAAAATTCAGGTCGGGAGCAATCAAAAGCTGTTTTACAAGTGTCAGAATATCCCAAAAGCGGAATTTGTGGCAAACTTTTCACTGTGCAATAATCGCAATATCAGGAGAACCGTAAGGATTTGGGATGCAGTTTTAGATGCGATTTAAAGCTGTGGATGTTAGCTACAAGCAGAAGTTGAAATTTCTAGCACAAAAACTGAGGAAGTTATGGACATTTTAGTGGAGGTCGTTTTTTCGAGAAAGCGGAAATGCACTTTTAAATGACAAATGGGATTTCTAACACTAGAGGATGACTATGAACAAAATGATTCCACACAAGAACACAGCCACTTTATCAGAATGACTGCCTGCCCGGGACTCGCCTTCTTCAGATGAGAAAAAATCAGCACAAAGATAGTTTTAGGTATACTAGTACAGGAGGAAGATAGGAGGGATTGGATAGGGAGTTCAGATAATTCAAAAATATTTCTAACAATGCAGGTTCTGAAGACAATATAGGATGGGTTTAAGATAGGGATTAACTAGGCAGGGTGCATAGGCTAGTGAAACAGTTCTATCTATAGATACTCACTAGATATGTTTTTAAACTGAACCATCAGGATTCCGGTCCATCAAGATTCTGGTCAGGGAAGAAAATCTGGTTCTGGGACAGACAGCTGGGCACATCGGATTTGATCTACAATCAGAAAGGCACTCTGGTCACAGCACAGCACAGGACTGGATCGGATCTGCAAGGCACTCTGGTCACAGCATGGCACAGGACTGGATTGGATCTGCCCTTTTTGGTTCTGATGATAATTCTTTTCAGCAGGTAAGCAGTAACAGCACAGCCCGGCTATAGTATGATGCTTCCCCTTAGGTTTATGGGGTTGGTTCTGGTTCTGGAAATTGAGGCCTAACTGAAAATGGTTCCGCTATGCAATGGGTTCTGCTTTGCCAAGTTTCTGGAGTCTGGAGCAACGAAGATGGAAAGTTCTGCAGCAGGGTGCTCTGCCAGCATTTGGATAGTCGGTGAATCTGTCTGTCTTTATCTGCCCTCTGCTGTCTCTATTTATGCTATGATAAAGGGTGTGTGTGTGCTGGTTTAGCCTAAGCTTGCCCCTTTCACAGGTGATTGGTCAGAGTCTCCTCTCTGCCTTGATAGGAGGAGAAAAACAGTGTGGCACCTTTATGGTGTGGGTTTATGAGGCTTAGAGTCCACCCCTAGCCTCTTGAACACACAATCTACTTTTGACACAATTCATATTTACACATGTGCAACCTCTATAACAACCACATATACAGATTACATATTTTGTACAGCAGCTACTCCTCCAAACCCCGTAGCTGTGCGATCTTGTGTCTGCTTTTCACAGAATTTTGCCCTTTTCATCTGGAACACAATGTCCAATTTATCCGCAAATTTCTACAAGTGTGCGCGTTTAACATGGGCATAAATGTCTAACGTTTCATACTTCTAGCAGAAATACATTTCATGTAAAATCACATTTTCTGCCGTTTCCTTCCAAATTATGTCACACAATCATGCCCCCTCTTGAAATGTGCAGCCAAAATGTTTATTTCCAATTCTGTTACTTTTGGGTTTTTGACAATTTTAAGTGGCAAGTTATATGTATTTGTGAATGTTCAGCCTCATATGGCTGTTAGGGTCTGCATCTTTTTCTCTCCCTTCAGTCCAGAAGCATCTCCTCCCTGTTGACTCTTGGCAGAGTCCATTTACAACAGTCCTCACACCTCGTATTTCCTGCTTTACAGCTGTTCATTGTTTCCTTCCCCACTGCAGACCAGGTTCTTCCCCAACACTATAATGATCGCTTTGGTGTGATTTCCTGGTGGAGGGAGCTGGAAGGGGAGGACTTGCCTCTGTGAGGAAAGCTGTTATTCCGGTTTGGTAGCTTTAACCAGCTTATTTTAACTGTTAATTCTGTTGAATTTTCCTTTAGCATACAACAAACCTGTGGGATCAAATCACAGCTAAATACTTATTCAAAATTTTAAACCATGTAATCAAAACAATTACAAGATGAGTTATTTCTGAATAACAGGCCTTTTAAATTGCAAACATATGATTTTAGTTTGTACATGTTTAAAGTTTAATCCTGCAGGCCCCTGACAGCTGTCATTCAGGCAGCCCAGGGTACTTCACCCAGATTTTGACAGATCTACCGACAGGCCACTTTTGCTGTGGGCATCCCTTGATACTTTCAGTTGTTTAGGACATTGCATGTTAACAATGATTTCTTGCACTAAGTGAATTGTAGCACCCAGTAAGTATGTTGGATGTTTGAGGGTGTTTTGTACCGACATTCTGCAGTTTCAGCAACAAAGAAAAAAGGATTCAAAGCAAGATTTTGGGGTTTCTTTTAGCAAAGCACTGCTTTTCCTTCTGTACTCCATCTTCACATGTTGTGGAGCCCAGTGACATGTTTCAGTAGTGAGATATTTGTTCCACCACTGACAACATGCATGGCAGATTGGGAAGCCAACTTTTTGTGCTTTGCACAGTGCGATTTCTAGAGGTTTTGATGCACACAAGGTTTTTGCAGCCATTTTGATGTTTCTGGCACCATCAGAACACAGTGATTCCGCATGGCAGGGCAAAAGTGGATCAAGGCATCCCAAAATATTTACTTGTTTACTTGCTTGAACGTTTTCCATAAATAGTTTTAGTAGAGGATGAGTGAATGCATTTCCCCTGTTTTGACCTGCTAAGTGTTTTCGTTGTTTTCTGCAGAGTTGAGTTTTAGCTGGCATGTTTGTATCATTGGATAAAAGAATTATCTTATTGATTATTTTCTCTTTTTCTCTTATTGAGTATTGGCATTTTTAGAAGGGATTCATATTCGGTATTGGGATGAGGATGAAGGATGTGAGAGTAAAGATATGGATTCTGGAATGAGGGTGAGGGATATGGAGGTAATTGTATGCATGGCTATTTTGAATGATTGTGATTGTGTAATGGGATAAATAAGAGGAATGTGGGGGTAGCAAAATAGATGAGTATTGGGAACTGAAATGAGGAATGATGTTGGGTTAGATGGTTAAAGATATGCATTATGATTGTAAACTGGTATGAGGAAGAAGGATGCATAGGTAAAGAGAATGATCTTGATTGAGGTTTTGTACATTTCCTGTTGGTGTATTGAGATGAGCAATAGGGGTGTAGAAATGAGAACATGTATTACTAACAAGTACTGCAATGAGGAGGAACATTATGAGTTAATGGTATAGATTACTACTTTGTGGTTCATGTTGTTATTGGTAGTTGGTATTTTGGAAAAGATTAGTGGTGGGTTATGGGACAAGTACGAGTGCTGTGGGGTAATGATATTTATTAATATTTGCTACTGGAATGAGGAAAATGTAGAAGGAGAGAAGCAGAGGTAATGTTATGCATTACTATTAGTGGACTTGGATGAGGAGGTGTGGTTTAAGGATAATTATATGAATTAATATTGATACTGGGATAAGGAGGAGGCTTTTGAGTAATGGTATGGATTACTGTTTGGTACACGTGTGAGGAAGAAGTATATATGTTTTATCAAATCCACTACATTTTTGTACCCAGGTAAGTGAGAGGGATGAAGTGGTAATGGTAATGACTGTGAGTGTGTATTGGTATGACAAAGAGAAAAGTGGGTGTAACACAAAGTAGGTGTGTTAAGTATTGGGGCAAGGAAGATAGGTGTTAGGTAATGAGCTGGCATGCAATTGGGAACTGTTAGGAGAAAGTGGGATGTAAATGTAATGGGAGATAGAGGCCAACAGATTTTTAGAGACCTAGGTTGCACACTCCTGGTGTACTGTGACAAGGAGGATGGGTGTGGGGGTAATGCAAAAGATTATGATTGCACTAATGGAGTGAGGAGGGGCAATAAATACATTATGAATGGATTGTTTTAAGAGGTCAAAAAAATATCAAAGGCTTTGCACACTATAATTATGTTAGGAAAACTGTAATCGTAGCCTAGCTTGATCTCCAACAATACTTTCTAGTCCCTTGAGTGACTAGCCCTAGGTCGCGCTGGTGGGTCACTTATCTTGGGTGAGGGGATAGAATTAGGACTTGCCCTATCACTATTGAATCACAATCACTGCTAACATTGTTTTTCTAAAAGGCACACTTTTCAAAATATAAACAGTGTGTCACAAGCCTTGCAGGGGACATTTTATCTCTGTATTCTCTTTCCTTGCTTGGAAATCAAAAAATACAAACAAATACAAAAACCTTATATCTAAGACAACTCTCATTGGTTAGTGAACCACGCTTTACACTTTGTCAACTCAACATTACCATAGTTAATTTGCTCTGATCATTTTATCATATTTTGGCAAGAGTATTGTTATCGTATTCTTATCGATCGTCTTGCAGGAAATGTATGACCAACCCGATAGTCCTTACCGGTTTCAGTACTATCAAAATTCACCACTTTCTTCAGGGCCACAGCACCATCTACCGTGCTGCCAAACCGAACATCAGACAGAGAGGTTTTAATGACTGATCACCACACCTGTAGGTAAGAGAGAACGGGGGACCAGAATGGAAGATAGAATGCACAAACATTACTTAATGCCTTATGCTCTCTGTTTTAATAAAGTGTCCCTCTTCGTTCTTCAACATGGAAAGTTCCTTTCCCCTGTTGCCTATGTTGCCAGAAACTATTAAAATCCTCACTTTGGAAACAGGTGACTGCTTGTCTGCTATTCAGGTGCAGTTTCTTTTGCATCCCTATTCACCTAGGACAATGCAGCATTGTTTAGCCATTAGGTTATCTACATGTTGGAAGGGTGTTAAAAACAATTCATTCTGTTTCTTAATTCTATTATAGTTCAGTGTCAGGAGTGTCCACGTGTTGTATATTTTCATACAACACACATGTATGCCATATCTCAATTTTGCACTCCCTCAAGAAGAGCTATTTATTATTTTTATTATTAAGAGACTTTAATTCCTAACATCCAGACCGCTCTTGGATAAATAGCTTACCTCATTTTATTTGAACCTGCATTCCAAAACCGTGTTCCTTCTAAGTGAGTGGATGCATCTGCTTTAATAACTTATCAGCACCGGCACTTCCGCATTCGTCACAGCGTGCATGGACGCATGCGTGGAATGCGGAAGACAACATCGATTTGTAAGTGAATATGCAAAACACCATCTTGGAGTGTTTGCCTATGTCTGTAGTCTTCAATCACTGCATGCTTTTTTTATTTTGTATTATTTTGTGCTGTTATTGCTGTTATCACTACTAGGGTTTAAGTACTATAAATGATGGCATATGGCTGTTCAGGCATCTATACATTTTTGCCGCAGCTTAGTGCCCATCCGAAAAACATGAATAATAATTCATTGTATCATCCATTTTAAAATGATGGATGTATGCAGGCATTCTTTCTTATCAATTAACTATCAGCTATTCATCCATAGTCCGTATATGTGAGTCAAGTGACAGGGAACTGAGGAGTATAGGCAGTTACCTCTCCCGCATGCTTCTGGTATATCAAGTTCCATGCAATGATCTTGTTTTTCAACTCTTAATACTAGCTGACAGCGATAGCTCATGTTGTTATGAGTATTGCTGTTGAGAAGACTGTTATAGTTATCAATGATACAGATTCAGGGTGTTATTCTGTGTGCACTGTTTACGTCGGGCAAAGAATGGTTTTACCTCATCGTGGGCCATAGTGGAATTACATTGTGACCACAATATTCTCCCATCATGTTGATAGATCCAAATGAAATAGTAGTTCCGAGGGACACAATCTTAGAAAAGATTGAAGGAAAAGAGAGACCAGCAAAACTATAACAGCAGTTTTCAGTTTCTCGCCAACTGTCAAAAATATCAAAAAAGAAGGATTAAGACTCAGGCATATCCTCAATGTAGGAGTTTCCCATCTGGAGGTGCCAAGATTTGTGATGAGAAGAAGACGCAATCTGCGGGACTCTCTAATTCATACATATAAAGAACCAAAAGAACACTCTATGGAACCAGTCAGCACCAGTGGGTCACCCACTGTGTGGTCAGTGTAGTGCATGTCACAACACAGAAAGATTGACTACAATTGACATCGGGTGGGGATACCCATGGAATCAAAACACTTTCAAAACTGCAACAGGATTAACATAAAATATTTGATTACGTGCCCCTGTACTCTCTGATATGTAGGCATGACTTCAAGCCCCATAAAGATCAGACTGGCTGAACACCAATCCTGCATCTGGACTAAGAAACTGTCAGCCCCAATCGTCAAACACTTCATTCAAAAATACCATGGACCTACAAACTTCACATGGACAATTATAGAAAACGTTTTTATACCAAGAAGGGGTGGTAATCTACATAATGTACTGTTCAGGAGAGAACAATTTTGGATTTTCCATCTAAAGAAGGACAAATTCAGTGATGATTTTAATAGTTTTTGGCAACATATGGAAAAGGGGTAAGGAGCTTTCCTTGTTGAAGAATGGAGACAGACACTGTATTAAGTATAGGTATTAAGTATTTTCTAGAACTGTTTTTAAATTTTTCAAGTTTTGTACTCTCTGATCCAAGTACTGTACACTACCATGATTTAAATCCTAAAACCTCCTTGTATGTAAACTAAGACGATTGCTATATCTATAACTCACCATTTGAATATTAGCACATAACCTACTTTCTAAACTGAACAAGAATGTTGTTACACATTGCTAGGTCTCATAATTCTATTTTTTTAAAATTTGAATTCATCTCCTACTGTTAACAATGTAAATCATCTAAACTCGAACTATTTTCAAATTCACAATTTCAAAATGTCGCACTGTCATTGTCTAACCGATTGAAAGACTATGCAACTTGTGTACTGCTAAATTGGAAAAGTTGAGCAATCAACTAAAACGATTTTCTTTTTTATAAAATAAAACTACCAGCTAAAAAAGAAAAAAAGTAAGTAATGTTTGTGTGTTCTCTCGTCCAATCATGTCCCCCGGTCTCTCTCACCGAGAGGTGCGGTGAGCAGCCATTAAAAGTCATTCAACTATCTCTGATGTTCAGTTTGGCAGCACTATAGCTGTTAGTGTGGCCCTGAAGAAAGTGGTGACTTGTGATACCAATGAATCCGGTAGGCCTAGATAGACCTTTTTCCAAGCAAAGGATCATTGGGTTGGTCATAAGGTCCCGGCAAGACGATAACATTATTCTTGTAAAATATGATAAAATGATCAGAGCCCATTACCTATGGTAATGATGAGTTGGCAAAGTGATAAAGCATGGTTCACTAACCAATGAGAGTTGTCTTAGATATAAGGCTTTTTGTATTTGTTTGTCTTTTTCTAATTGCCAAGCAAGGAAATAGAATAAAGTGATAAAATTCACCTGCAAGGCTTGTGACACACTTTTTATATTCTGAAAAGTGTGCCTTTTAGAAAAACAATGTTAGCAGCGACTGTAATTCAATAGTAATAGGGCAAGTCCTTATTCTATCCCCTCAACTTAGATAAGCGGCCAACCAGCGGGACCTAGGGCTAGTCACTCCACGAGGGAATAGAAAATATGTTTGGAGGGCAAGCTAGTCCGTAGTTACACAACTGTTAACTTAAAAAAGAAAGTAATGGAACCACTTACCTGATGATTAGTTGTGTGATAGCATATTTGGGTTATTGTCGGGTACGATACCTTAACAGTCCCAAAAGTGTATTGTTAGGAAAACTGTAATGACATAATATTATTACATACATATACCTTCTTTTCACAAATTATTGAAGTTGATTTGTGGGGTAGATTTCTTGGGAAAACTTCTTTTTTTCTGGAATTAAAATACAGGATATTGTTAAACGTAAAATGAAAAGACATGCATAATACATGACAGTATTTATATATTTTTCATGGGTGCTGCATGCAATCATATTATGCAACTTAGAAACACGTCTATAGTTGAAGTGACATTATAAGGAAGATGGTATATCATAGTGTAGTTTGAAAATATGTTATAGTTTTGAGATAAGGAAGGACAATTCTAAAAAGGTATCATCATTTTTTGTATGATAGCTTGCTAATTGAGCTGTTTTAAATTAGGGAATTGTGCACTGTCATATCTAGCACAGTATCTAGCAGGGACAATTCAAAAACAAGTAGTTTTAAAAACAGTGCAAATGAATTGGATCGGTGCAGCCGGCAATCATCATGTTTTGCAGCTCATATTATTGTTTTTACAGTTGAAGTCACATTAAAAGCAAGGTGGTATATTATGTTGTAGTATGAAGGTCTGTCGTTGTTTTGTGACAAGGCAGGGCATATTTAAAAATGTTCATTCTTTTTGGTTATGTATGTTGTTAATGGATCTGTTTTAAATTACAGATTTGTGTCATTTCTTTATGTGCTGAAAAATGTGGATGGTTGCTGCAGGAAGTCATGCTTTGCAGCCCAGAATGTTTGTTTTATAATTGAAGTCACATTTAAGTAAGGTGGTATATTGTATTGTAGTACAACGTTTTAAAAGAGGTCCTAGAAGTTGAAAGATAACACACTTGTTGTATTTTATTTTTAGTTTCAGAATATGCTGTTTTGCTGTTCATAGTTTGGAAAAGGATAATTGCGGGCATAGTGAAAAAGTATTGCTGTCCCATATTATTTATTGTGTATTTATGTGCTATATTGTTTTATCATCCTTGATTACTTTTGAAAATCAAAACATACCTGTAGTATGACTTCAAAGATGATGGCTGTAGATCCTTGAGCTAGAAACCTATACAAAATTGAAAAGTATCTTGTGAAAGAGCAAACTCTGAATCACAGCACAAAAGTGCACTCGGATTTGAAATATACATCTGAACTGTTGAGATGAGAAGGTTAGATTGAGGGTCTGTGGATGTGATTGGTGGATGGTTCTGTGACTGCAGCCAATAAGAGTTTGTTACAGAAATAAGGGTAGAAACAGAAGAAGATTGCACATTGCCATCAAGCCACTTTGCCATGCCCCACAGGGAAACACGACTGCAGTGGCCATGGACACCCTGCAGTTGTGTGGATCTCAGGATAGTCGACCCAACAGCCATTCTGTATGTGGAGAAGGAGATGAACTAGGTAAGACAGGGCAGTAGGTAATTAATTTCTATTTTGCATTGCTGCAAGCATGCAGCTAAACAAGAAGACTGGATCATAAGAGATTCTTAGGTTAATAGGTTAGAGATTTATGCAAACTAGCTTGGTATCAAACATCATCTTGGCTATTTTAGGCATTATGGTATGGAGGTTGTGGTATGAAGTGAAATCAACAGTTACCTATGTTATGTGATGTTATGTTAGAGAATTTCTAAAGCGCACGTTCACCTGGATGTATCTTGGCGCTGGGGTAGACGGAGAGGTGCAGCAATGGGAACTAAAACAGATAAGTCTTGAGATCTTGACGGAAAGCCAGGTGGTTTTCACAGGCACGAAGATGAAAGGGAAGGCTGTTCCAGGTTATAGCTGCCCTCACAGAGAAAGCATGACCGCCTATCCGGGACAGCCTAATACGAGGACCAGCAATCAGAAGCGCCGACTGAGAGTGCAAGGGGAGGAGAAGGCATATAACAGGAACATTTTTCATGTATGTATTTGGCACCTTAATTGTAGAAGGCGCGGTGTACCAGGCACAAAGATTTAAAAAGGATACGCTTCTCAATCTGCAACCAATGTAGTTGTCTGAGCTATGGGGTCATATGGGCACGAGGAGGAGGGCAAATCATTGCCCGATCAGCCGAGTTTTGGAGCAGTTGAAGGCTTCAAGGTGACTCAGCTTCCCTAAGTAGAGAGAGTTACAATAGTCTGTGGTGCTCGGGACCAGGACAGCCACCACAGGATCATAATATTTGATAGGAATAAAGGGGAGCACCTTACGCAGAATCTGCAGTTTAAAATGCCCAGATTTACATACAGATGCCACTTGGGGTGCCATGGAAAGGGAGGAGGAAAGCAGGACACCTAAGTTCTTGACTGAGGTTGTGGGTGTAGGGCACATGCCTAGTGAGGGAGGCCAACATTCAGGGGTCCAGAAGGCATGGGGGTTAGAGGTGCCCACCACCAGCACCTCAGTTTTAGAGCCATTGAGCTTTAGCCAATTGGTCGCCATCCAGGTGCCAAGATATTCCAGGCAGCTTCGTAGCCGAGATGCAGTAACAGCCCTGGTAAGATCAAGGCGAACCAGGATCTGTGTAACATTGGCATACAAATAATATCTGAAGCCATGCGAAAGTAAGAGAAGTAGAAGGGGGCGGATATACATGTTGAAAAGGATGGGGGAGAGAGCCGATCCCTGCGGGACGCCACAGAGGAGCAGTCCTGGAAGGGAATGGAAAGGAGGCAGAGACACTGACTGGGATCTGTCGGTCAGGAAGGCTTGGAACCAGTCAAAAACCTGACCGGAGATGGCTGCGTCAGACAGCCGTGCTAAAAGGGTGGAATGATTTACTATATCAAAGGCGAAGGATAAGTCCAATAAAAGAACCGCTTCCACCCCGCCCTGATCAACCAACCGGTCAAGCTCATCCATAACAGAGTTGAGTACAGACTTGGTTCCCCTTCCAGAGCAGAAGCCAGATTGGAAGGGGTCGAAGAAGCCAGAAGATTCTAGAAACAAAGAGAGGAGAGGGGGAGACCAAGGTCTTAAGCCGTTTCATATTGAAAGGAAGCAAGGAGATAGGCCTAAAATTAGCCATTACCTTGGGATCAAGGGTGGACTTCTTTAGAAGAGGAAGCACCAATGCATGTTTAAGTTGGCTAAGAATTTTACCAGTTTGAAGTGAATTGGGAATAGCAATTGTGATGTAGGGGAGTAGCTCAGTGGCAGTGTCTTTAATCAATGTAAGAGGTATGGCGTCTGCAGGAGAGGCCGACTTCAGACCATGTATGGGTTTGAGTATCTCAGGGGCCGAAAACACCGGAAAAGACGACATGATACATTTGCAACACCCTCATATGATTATTGTTCATTGTAGAGGTAACGGTTTAGGGTAGAAACTGGAATACTTTTGCCATGGAAGCTACATATAGAAGTCTAGGGACACTTTTTGAAACAAAAAAAAACATTTATTCTTTTGCTGAAATGTGCAAAGACAAGTGTGGAAAGGTCACAAATGGTTTGTCCACAAATTGAAAAAGCCAGGGGCCAGGCAGAATGTAAATAAAGCTGTCTGTGCATTTCTTCAAGATTTTGGAATGGCATCTTTTGAAAATGACAACATTTAACACGATGCAATGAATATTTTTAGAAAGAAGGGAATACATTTTACAAGGATGGAAATGAGTATTTACTATTCAATATGCAGAATACAGTGAATATTGTTTTGTGAAAAAATGCCAGTGTGAAAACAGAAGTATGTAATGAGAAACTGTAAGTCTTCGCATTGCATGTGTACATGTTGACAGCAACTTATTACAGTAAAGGAAATGCTTGTTTAAGAGCCAACATCCAAGATTTCAAAAAGGAGCTGTGTTGATATAGCTTCTGTTCTAATGTTTTTATTGTTTTCTCCTCTGACATGTTTGAGTGTCCATGGACACAGTGGGGGAATGCACAGTGGGTTACAATATTTATTTCATTCTATTTTTTAACTGTGAAAGGTGGTTCCCAATGAAACATATTTTTTAGTTTGATCTACTATGGGAGGAAATGGAGGGCCACCAAACACCAAAGAAGCAGAGGAGGGACAGATGGAAAACAGAAGAGGCAGGGCACTGCTGACTGTACTAAGAGAGGTGGCAATCCTTTTCATACACCGTCAGAGTTGCCTCACAGGCAATGTGGATTTGCTCCCCTTCCCAGATTAGTGTTTCACAATATATACAATAAAGACAGTTGTCTTCTGAAGATAGGTGTCAAAGTTTTAAAAGTATATCATGCATAGATTGTGCCATGTCAGGAGGAACCCTCTGCCAACTGAGGTGGAACGGGTGTGGGCAGTGGTGTAAGCTGGAGATGATGCAGAGGGGGTGCTTTGACGCCCTGAATCCGAAATTTACTTTCTGAGGCTAGCTGGAGGAAAAGTGCAGTTTTGGCGGCGCATGGATGTGGTGCCAAAAATGTACTGCCCTTGGTGACTGCAGCTGAGTGTGATTCCATACTCAGTGTAGTGCATGTGGGCAGCATGAGGTTTTGGCACTTATCCAATGGTGGTAACAAACTGTTGCAGCCAAGATTCTTTCCCGCAGCTGGATGTCTCAGGGACTTCCTCCACATCATCATCATTCACCTGATCTTCCCGAAGCTCATCTGCTGCAGTGACCTTGCTCTCTCCTATCAGTAATGCAGAGGGTGGACATGGTGGTGGTGCCCCCATATGGAGAGTCATTGTCATTAAAGAAGCCATTTTTAGGTGTTCTAAGGGAGAAATGACAGCTCCCCAATTGTAGTCTCTCCAAGTGGTGATTCAGATTGACAATTACTATGAGAAATGGACGGGTCACCCCTGCAGGCACTGTCCACAGTCTTGTTTCACTTCCCTGGGTCTTTTGTGCATATAAAAATACCCTGGCCGTGGCTAGGGGGCCATGTAGAAACCTATGAGTGCAACATGTACAGTGTCCGTGGCTGAAGACCATGGCTAGTGGACTCCAAAGAAACCTACTGGTACAAAATGTATAGTTACACATCCAAAGGCCATGACCATGGTCAATGGCAGAATGGCATGGATAAGGGCCCGATGAAAACCTATTGGTGCAACAATGATGTCATCTGTGATCAGGGGTGTACTGAATAGTAGATTTAAGTATTCGGCCGAATACTGAATCGTTAGATAAGTATTTTGCCGCTGCTGAATACGGAGCCGAATAGTAGCCTTTTTAATAAATTAAGTAGACAAGAAAAACGCTTTGTAAATTGAAAATACACTTTAAAATATGAAAATCCATTCATTATTGCATTTCTCCTCTTTCTTGTCTACAAAAGATTTTTGGATAAACCACGAAAGGTACAATTTATCATAAAATAAACACACAATGCTGTTTCAATGGTTATAATTTCTGGCACAATAATGTGTAATTCACTATATATTAGCAACAATATAGTGGCGTGTCACCCCTTGATGTGCCCAAATGCATCAGATAATGGATACACAGTAGGCAGGTCTTCCTGCAAACTCTTGGAGATGCAAATACACCCCATCCACCACCCCCACCCTACCCTTTGCCCTCACAAATAAATGGATGTAGCTTGCAGGGCATCAGATGGCCAGCCTGGCATTTCGAAGACCTTCCTGTTCAACAGTGAAAACACTTAAGAGAAAGGCAACCCCATTAGCTCCTGCTGCACACCATTTTCAGCTCAGGGAAGGGTCAGGGGCAGGGTAATGCCCCTCCACCACCCCGTATGATTCCCATCACTAACAGTCCCAGCATGAAAAGCACAACTGGCT
Source organism: Ambystoma mexicanum (assembly GCF_040938575.1). Classification (NCBI taxonomy): domain Eukaryota; kingdom Metazoa; phylum Chordata; class Amphibia; order Caudata; family Ambystomatidae; genus Ambystoma; species Ambystoma mexicanum. Next base: position 542,141,885 of record NC_090937.1, read on the forward strand.
AAAAGACCAAGACTGTGTAAAGGCGCCTCTGGTGATACTGGGACAATTGGGTGTTGTGTATTTATCATAATTCATGCATTGTGCCAGACTGTGTGGGGTGCATCACAGGCCCCTTTTGCATAGTGGGTGATCTAGTGACATGCTAAGGGGGCGGGGATTGATTCAATAATCAGTCCGATCAGACAGAGGGTGACACATGGCATAGACTGAGCAAAAGGAAGGTGCATGAAGATACATAAATGGATACTTGCTCTCTACTGGACTGGACCTCTATCCTGAACTTCTCTCTCCTGGGCTGGCCCTCTATCCTGCACTGCCATGCACTGCTCTCTCTCCTGGACTTGACCTCTGTCATGTACTGCCATGCACTGCTCTCTCAACCACTGAACCTCTATCCTGTAACCATAGCAGTGAACTGTGGGCCAGCATCCCTGGATGCACTTCTATTGGTGGTTCTTATATTGTTTAAAGGCGGGGAAGGGGGTTCTTGACCCTTTATTTTGTGTGCCGGTCTTCTGGGATCCAGGGAAGCCCAGGGAAGTGCTTTAAATAAGAGTTTCTCAAGCCAGGGGAGGGCAGTGTGTGGAGGCTGCTCCCCGGGATGCACACAGCCTCAATCCCAGCGAATGTACCCCAAGAGGGTTCAGGTGATGAGGCTGCAGGGAGGACAGGCGCCGAGAGCCTGCCCACTCAGTATGGGGTCCAGTATATCCCCTTCACCAGAATTCCTCTCTCATCCTCCAGTTACCTCCTGCCCACTCACTGGGCTGCCATTGCCTCCTCCTTCCAGCTCCAGATGCTGCTGCCTGTCTCCTACTCCCACTCCGGGGCCTCTACAACAATAGCAGCTCCTCCATAGCTCCAGCAGCCGCCATCTTACTCCACTGCCAGAGTGAGATTGTGGCAAACTGGGAAGTTTGGTACAGAGAGAAGTGGCTGGTTATGCTCACCCTAGTAGCAAGGCGCCATTTAAAACTACAACTCCCAAACTGCAATGCAATGAGAGGAAGTGATGTCCAGAGAACCGGAGCTAGCAGCTTCACGGTTCTCCTTGGGATATGTAGTGTGTAGGGAATTGTACCATTCAGCTTCGAGTGAAAATTAATTAATTATTCATCTGAAGCTGAATAGCTCATTTTGAGCCGGAAGTCGGCGGAATACTAGCTCGAAGCCAAATTGTGGTTTATCCCTTTCTGTGATGTCATCATTGCAGTCATAAACTGCACAAGCACTTGCTTAAAATGCGATTGCTGAATTTCAGAGGTTGCGTTAAATCCGATCAACTTAACGCTCTTGTAACCAAGGTTTTTTTTTCTTTTCACTTAATATATATAAGTACCAGTGCACGTGAAAATATACAGGGTATTAGCACTAGTGCAAAAATTACCTTACTGCAACAAAAGTTTCTTTTTCTTTTCAATGTTGGTCCTACTGATAACATGTACAGTAGCATTGTTTGCCCTAGTGATAAAAACATAAAAACTAGAACCTGTGAAAGTTTCTGCAAACTGGACCCTGATACCAAATATTTTAAGCGCTACTCTACTTTGCAGTAATTGTATTTTGTTCACATGAATTCATATTACTGTGTTGATATAATCATGTACAGCCTAGGGCTTTTATTTTCTCCGTTTTTTTTTTTTTTTTTTGCATTCACCACCTGGTTGACAAATGAAAAACAAATACAACAACACGCTGGGGAACATGACTAAGCGAAGACGGGTTACTGGAAAGAAGAGCCGCAAACGGAGATGAAACTTGCACAGCCTTTACAGAAGAAAAACCCTTTATCTTAAAAATCACAAATGAAAAAAGGGCAACGCAGAGAATCTGCGGATGTCGGGCTTCTTCCATGTATCATTCTTCCGCCGTTGCAGGTGGGAGCAACAGCAGAATAAACGATCAAACACTTGTTTCCTAATGCATTATAGATAGGCATGCGTACCATGCCAACTTATACCGGAGTATTTACCCGCCATGAATGCAAAATACACGCAGAGCGACAGTAACGTAGCCTCGCGGTCCGCGAGCATCTGCGCAGCATGAATTATGAACACGACTTCCCTATGTCCGAATGCAATGCAGGTAATGGAGACTAGGTCCATCTGAGTAAATCTATAAATGGGAAACAGATGCCGTTCAATGCAGGGCACACAGATGTTGGCAGCGCGACACCTCTGCAGAATATGGATGCTGGCGAACATCTGTCGTGCATCGCCCTTGCCAGGTGCATCTCTTCTATGTGTGTCCTACACTAAATACACACCGAAAGCGATCAACGGGGTTCACTTGTAATCGTGTTCATCACATTTTTTAAGAGCGCTTCATGATTGCTGAAAATAGGGCAATATGCCCCAAAATGGCTTATTTCATGTGCAGTGCCAGGGTGGAGCTTCACATGGGTAGCTTATGTTGCCTTTGAGTCTGTGCCACTATATGTGTCTAGTCCGCCATGGCAACTGCCCCCACGAAGTAAACGATCCCGAGGAAATGTCAGTTGGTTGGGTACACAGTCAATACTTTTAGACATTGTAATTGTAGTGTTAGGATTGTGATGTCCTCATTCGTTTCCCCTGAGGGCAGAAGTCCTCTGTTTGTGTTCATGGTTATTTCGCGGGCTGCGACCCGCGCATGTTAAGGGGCGGGGTTACCGCCTGAAAGGAAGTTCGAGCCTGGTTGTGAAGGAATAAAGATGTGTTGCACCCCAGCTCTGTGTCGGTCCTCTTTCAGAGTGTAGAGAGTTGAACCTGACAGCAGAACGTGAGGCGGTCCACGTTCGGGCACATTACACTGGCGACGAGGATGGGATGCGAAGTCCCGCCGTTCCTGCGCTCTCCGATCCTGCCGCTCGTGGTGTGCCACCTGACACCACTGGGAGCCTCGGGATTTCGGTGCCTGGAGGCCTGCCAAGGTCGATGGAGCACAAAGGCTGCCCACCATCCGCCCTCCGGCGCGAGCGCCGCAACAAACCAGCGGGGAGCAGCTGTGACAGCTCCCCGCAAGAGCGTGTCATCCGGCGACAGAAATCGCCGACGGCAACGTCTGGGAGGCCCAGTCCACACATGCTCCAGACACCAGCGGGTAGAGCGGAGACTCCCCGTTTTGCATTTCCCGGGCGGGAGAGGAGCACTGACCTCCCACCAACGGCAACACGTGCAGACGAGCACGCAAACATCAGCGGGTGGAGCGGAGACTCCCCGTTTTGCATTTCACGGGCGGGAGAGGAGCACTGGCCTCTCCCCAACGGCAACACGTGCAGTCGAGCACGCGCAGACGAGAGGTGGAGGCGCGAACCTCTCGCTCCAACAAAACACGTCAAAGGGGTAAGAACATAGCCCCTCTCCTCTCCACCACAAGTTTGAACAAGCACACCAGTGACTTGCAACCCACTTGCAGCACCCCCAGCTGGCACCAAGAACCCGCCGCGCTAAGCAAAGGGAACCACCATTCAGGTCAGCTAAAATAACACGTGTGAACTGTTTCTCATGAGCAATTCAGAAGAAGACTCACTTACCATTCCAGTGACGCCAGTCAGCACCGGCCACAGGAAAATGACGGACAGCCTTTTAACCCAGCTGCCAGCCAATTTCGACCTCACTGACACAGGCACCCTTGGCTCAAGGTGGAAGAGGTGGCTGAGGGACTTGGAAGTGTGTCTCAAAGTGGCAGGTACTTTAGAAGATGAACAAAAGCTCAACCTTCTAAATCACGCTGCAGGGTCAAATGTGCGAGACATTCTTGAAGAAATACCTGAGAGAAACATAGACACGTACGTCAAGTTAAAAACAACGCTCACCGAATATTTCACACTGCACACAAATGTAGGCTATGAACAGCAAGTGTTCCACACCACCAAACAGCACAAAGGTGAAACCCTAGACGCATTCGTCATGAGACTAAGAGTGAAGATGAAACACTGTGATTTCAACAATTACTCCAATGAGGAGGCCCTCAGGTCGCAAATCATAGTGGGGTGTGAAAGCGCCGACTTCCGTAAACAACTGCTACAGCAGCCGCGCAACCTAGACGAAATCCTACGACTGGCGCGATCTGACGCGGCCCTCGCCGCACAAGTTGAAGGCCTGGATGACATAAAGATCACCCATGGAAAACATGAGAGCCTCAACAAACTGGAGGGGACCACAAGAAACAGTGATCCTTTCTGCTACCGATGCGGACACGAGTACCCCCACGAAGGAACATTCCCTGCAATGGGCCAGAACTGCTCCACGTGTGGTGGAGAAAACCATTACAAAGCCGTGTGCCTGATCTTCCGCAGCAAAATGAGAGGAGCAGGAAGGAACTACAAGTCCATGCCGGAACCGGAACAAAGTCAAGCAACACCCCACCATCATTGAGGAGCACGCCAGCCCCATGAAGCAGGGCGCCACAAACCCCACGATGAACCAACAGAAAGAAGGCACGACAGGAGAGAATGGAGGGAGAACAAGACCCCACTTCCCAAGGCAAGTAGAAGACCACAAAGATACATAAGGTTCCTCATCGAACAGTCACCGTCTGACAGCCTGTCAAGTGCATCATCCGATGAAAAAGCACACCAACTGGAAAAACACCAGGAAACGCCAAGAAAGAAGGGATACCTATACGCCCTAGGAAACAGCACAGCAAAAGAACATAGCCCAATACTCCGAATGCAAGTAAATCAGACAGCAGCAGAATTTCTAATTGACACAGGGGCAACCGTAAATGTGATCAGTGAAGAAGTCTATGAAAATATACCAAATGCCCCCCGCCTGCAACCAGCTCGAAAACTCATTTTTCCATATGGATCAAAAACACCGCTGGCATGCAAGGGGTTCTTCATGGCGTCGTGTCGATACAAGGAACACGAAAAGAAGATCCCCATGCACGTTCTGGAGGCAGCCACTGAGAGCGGATTCATACTGAGTTACCAAGCAGCAATAGAAATGGGACTAATCCAAATACTGTACCGCCTCATGGTACACAAATATCTAGACCCCACGGCAAGCATAGATCAAGTCTTCCCATCACTGTTCAAAGGCCTCAGAAAATAAAAGGACAGGCAGATAGAACTCCACATCGACACCAATGTCCCACCCATAGCCCAACACTACCGAGGAATACCCATCAATATTCAAAAACAAGTGGAAAATGAACTGACTAAGCTGCTGGAGGCAGACATCATTGAGCCGGCGGAAGGGCCCACCCCATGGGTCTCTCCAATTGTACCCGTGCCCAAAAAGGACTCCCAAGACATCCAAATATGTGTGGACATGAGAAGGCCAAATGAGGCCATACTAAGGGAACACCACCAAGCCCCTAGAATAATCGACATGGTACACCTGTTGAATGGGGCAACCGTGTTCTCAAAACTGGACCTCAACAAAGGGTACCACCAGTTGGAACTCTGCAAAAGCTCCCGATACATAACCACTTTCACCACCCATCTAGGGCTCTTCCGCTACAAGCGGTTAAGTTTTGGTGTGTCATCCGCGGCCGAAATCTTTCAGTCAGAAATTCATAAAGTCATCAAGCATGTGCCCAACTGCTTGAACTACAGCGACGACATCCTGGTCTTCGGGCAAAACCAAGTGCAACATGATGACACGCTAATGAGAGTGTGCATGGCTTTGGATGAGGCACAGCTCACCCTAAACAAAGACAAGTGCGAATTTCGCAAGAAAACACTCCGCTTCTTCGGTCACATATTCTCTGAGAAGGGAATGACACCCGACCCGGAGAAGGTCAGCGCACTCTGAGAAGCCAAGCCGCCTGCCACCAGATCAGACCTCAGGTCATTCTTGGGTCTTGCAAGTTACTGCACCAGATACATAAAGGACTTCGCCTCCATCAGCGAACCCCTCCGAGCGCTCACCAAGCTCAACACCGACTTCACATGGACACCACAGTGTCAAGAAGCGTTTCAAGCAATCAAAGACCGCATCTCCAACGCCCGGAACATGGCATATTTCGACCCCAAAAGAACAACAGAACTCATCGTCGACGCCATTCCAGTCGGTCTAGGCGCCATCTTGACACAACTGGATGACCGAGGAGAAAGCAGAAAACACATAGTGTCCTATGCCAGTCGAAGCCTCTCCAAAACCGAACAAGCCTACTCCCAGGCTGAGAAGGAGGGTCTGGCTGTAGTCTGGGCCTGCGAACATTTTCATTTGTTCCTATATGGGAAACCTTTTGTAGTTGTAATGGACTATCAAGCCATTGTCTTCATCTTTGGCAACCCTCAGGCAAAAATGCCACCACGAATAGCTCGATGGGCTCTCCGACTACAAGACTATCAGCTCTCCATCACCCACAGACCAGGAAAGCAGCAGAACCCCGCCGACTTCTTCTCGAGACATCCGAAAGACGAGTGTGGGCCAGAAGCATCCATAGCTGACCAGTACATACGTTATGTCATCCACAGCAACACGCCACAAGGACTAGACATGGATCACATAACCCGTGAGTGAAACACGGAACAAGGGATACAAACCATCCTCAGATGCCTAGAAATGGGGCGATGGAAGCATGCAAAACAAATTCGAGAGACCATGAACGAAGACCTCAAGCAGGACATCACCTGTTTCTTAGCTATAAAGGAAGAACTTGCAAACTCAGATGAAGGTATGCTGCTCAAAGGAACAAAGCTTGTGATACCACGCAGCCTGCACCAGAAGGTACTAGAACTCACACACGAAGGACACAGAGGGATCGTATCCACCAAAAGGATGCTGAGGCAGAAACTATGGCTCCCTCAACTAGACACTGCAGTAGAGGAACTATTACGAGACTGCCCCACCTGTGCACTCATAAAGCCACACACCTTCCCAGAACCCCTAAACATGACACCACTACCCAGTGGATCATTTTGGGCCCATGGAGGGAGGAGAATACATTCTGGTGGCCGTCGATAAATATTTAAGATACCCTGATCTACAGATAGTGCCGTCCACATCAGCCCATCACACCATACCGGCCCTGGATTGAATGTTTGCAATCTACGGAGTACCCAAGGTAGTGAAGTCCGACAATGGACCCCCCTTCACCAGACAGAACTTCCAAAGATTTGCTGAATACATGGGTTTCAGGCACAGGAAGGTGACACCCCTATGGCCCCAGGCCAATGGAACAGTCGAGCGATTGATGAGCAACATCAAACGAACCACCCAAATTGCTCGCATTACGGGAGAACCTGTTGAGAAGCTATTATACCAACTCATGCGAGACTACAGAAACACGCCACACAGCACCACTGGGAAAACACCCTCAGAAGTGATGTTCGGGCGAATGATAAGAACACGCATACCCCATGTGGCCGTTGAGGAAGATCAATATGAAAGAGACGCAGAAATGAGGGAAAAGGACAAATGCATGAAGGAGAACATGAAAAGAGTTGCGGATACCACACGGCGAGTCAAAGCAAATGATCTGGCGCCAGGAGACATGGTGATAGTCTGCCAGCCCCAACACTGGAAGAACATAGCACCATTCAACGAGAACCCTCTCATCATCGTCCACAAGAAAGAGTCACTCATCACTGCAGAAGGAGACCGCAAGTCCATAACGAGAAACTCATCTCACTTCAGGCGGGTGTCGAGAGCCCAATGCGCGAGGACGAACATCCGAGTGATGAACTCACTACCTGGGATGCTCCATATGAAGGAGACCGAGAAGACTTGGAAGGAGAAGTACTTCCTGAGGACTGGACAAACCAGTCGGCCCGAATCGAGTGTCGACCAACGAGAACGAGAAAGAAACCCCACCGCCTCAATGAGGAAATGAACTGAGTCGGACTTAATATTTAGTGACGGTAGGGTGTGATGTCCTCATTCGTTTCCCCTGAGGACAGAAGTCCTCTGTTTGTGTTCATGGTTATTTCGCGGGCTGCGACCAGCGCATGTTAAGGGGCAGGGTTAGCGCCCGAAAGGAAGTTCGAGCTTGGTTGTGAAGGAATAAAGATGTGTTGCACCCCAGCTCTGTGTCGGTCCTCTTTTAGAGTGTAGAGAGTTGAACCTGACAGCAGAACGTGAGGCGGTCCACGTTCGGGCACATTACAAGGATGTGATGAGATACGAATAGATGGTACCGAGCATGCGTGATTGTGGAGACAGGCTAGCAGAAGAAAGGACTCGGATGAAGTCAAGGTTGAACACAGGTGGATAATAGCACGCCTGTAGGTGTCTGATTGCTTGCTTGCCTGGAGAGGTTGTAAGCATACCATTCACCCAATTTTGGGGTCAAGGTCAGGCACTGCTCAAAATACCCACAGGTCATTTACATGTACTCCTACTACAAGTACTACTATCATTTCCTTCATTAATAATAGACCTACGATACTTAATGCACAAGCATCGCCATCAGGGAGTCCTAGGTGAACCTCCAAAAGACATACTCACAAATATTCTCCAGTCCCTTCACTTCTGGGTGGACAGAAGGCCCACACATGCCTCAAGCATTCCACCACCAACTCATGTCGCGCTTCGGGATGCGCATCCCACCACCAACTCATGACGCGCTTCGGGACCGAAGGGATTCCATTCACACCCAACAAGAGCATTAAACATGAATGTTTCAGGATTCCACCGTGAATCAGGTCGGCCCTAAGGAAGCACAATCTGCCCTACGGTCTTGCAGATGCCAGGACATACCATAGCAGGTGCCGGGACATAGCATAGCGTGCAAGTCACGTGTGTGTTCTTACTTGAACTGTCCACTATTGTGCACTGGAGCATGCTCACTTTTTGAACGATCATTTTACTGGTGCAAAAATCCAGTGGACCCCAGAGGAATCCTCAGCATTTGTGCAGGCATGAACATGCATGCTGCCGCGCATGCTAGAGTATTTGCTTGGCTGAATGAAAGGGGCCACTGGAATCCTACCTTACAAACCGCCCCTCCTCCCTGCCATACAAATGAAAGAAAATGCTGCATATTGTCAACAATATTAGAAAAGCCTTATGCAAGGCTTTTGGGCATTTTGCTCACATTACGACCAGCTCAGCATGAGCTCCTGCTTGTTTTTATGTATCTAGGATGTGGCATGGAATGGTAAGCTGCTTACCGTTCATTACAATCCTGGACAACTTTTTCGCTTTATAGCCCAACCTTATTCACCAACATGTTTGATGATTCAGTGGAACTCAAAGCACCCCCAGTTGCTCCAAAGGGTTGTGTGGCATTCAGGCCTGCTTAATATGCCCCACTAGTTTAATGCTGTAGAATTTGGGTCCAGCGTGCTGTGGGATGTTTTTACCCATGCATCCAAGCCCTACAATAAAACTGTGCAGTACTGGCATGGAAAACATCATGATGGCCAGAACTCCCCAGAGAGTGCACAGGGAAAACATGAAGAATAGGCTGCCACCCATTTTTGCCTATGTTGTGAGCACAGGAGGGCACTGCCTAAAACCACCATTGGGCTACACACACAGTAGCCTGAAACCATTGGGAATGGCAATGCTGATTGCCAAAAAAACAACTCAGAACTGTGGGGAATTCATTTTCTTAATCCCAAAAATGGTTGCATTACCAGTACTCACCACTATCAGAAAGCCAGCGTTTTAAAACCACCAGACTTTTGTGTAAAACTGCACAAATGAAACAAAACCAGACCAAGGAAAGACTTGCTAAGAGGTGGAAGAATGGAAAACCATATTCTGAAATGACTTGAAGGAAGTAATTATTTAATGTATAGGTACAAATTGTCAGCTTGATTTGAATGTAGAAAACTGGGAACAAAAAGTGACATTTAGCTGAAACCTGGCTTAGTGAAACTGGATTCTGCCTGACAACTACCCCTGACAGGAGAAACCTGTTCAGCCACTCTTCCCAGGCCTATCTGCATCCTGCTGCCCCTTGCCAAAAGGAGTTGTCACCTCTATGATTAGATTAGGGGTGGAGCACCTGGGACCTGGAAGGAACAGAACAATGCAACTCCCTTGACTCAGGCAAATGTTATATTGGGGGCGTGGTAAAGTGGCTTCCTTTTAGGGAAGCTGGGAGGGGCAGTGCCTCTGCTAGCAGCTGAGCTTGGGGGAAGTGGATAAACCAGTTATTCCACCCTGTGATGTGGGAAGCCACACCCTTTTTTGACCAGGGCATAATTTTAAAAAGATAGATAACTCATAGTGCGGACTTGTCAGAATTATATAAGTAATATCATTATTTTTGTGATTTTTCTGTGAACATTTTGAGAGGCGTTAGGACCCTGTGGTGTATTCTGGGGGGTTGCTAGCAGAAAATAGGATCGCACTCAAAATGTCTGCATGTTAAAAATCTGACACTTCATCAATTAATATCCATACTCCTTGCGCACATGTGTGTAATTTTGAGTAAATGTCCGATATTGCAAAACCAGTTAAAAAGCGCAAAATGTTGTCATTTTTTAATGCAAGCCCCCAGGAAGATCAGAGGCGGACAAGCATGGACCATAAGGAATATATAATGTGCACATGTAATTTCAACAAATTGTACATCTGGGAAAGATGTATTTGAATCAAATATAGATTTGTGGGCAAACTGACCAGGGGAGGATCCTCTGACCCATAAACAGACCTCATCATGATGACAATCCATTTCTTTCCCCCAATCATGGGAGAGGGGAGAATTGGGTCAATGACAAGTAGAGAGGGGCAGGCTTAGCTAGGCCCAGGCACACACCAATTTTCAAAACACATAAAAAGAGACTGCTGGGACAGGTAGAGAGATTCAATTCCATTTGCTGTGGAGCATGCTGACCGACGACTTCACATCCAGAGATCCAGACTTCAATTCCATCAATCTCCAGAACCTGTAGCAGAAATTAACTCCAAAATTTGTAGCAGAGAGGCCTGAATCCGCCAGCTGAATCCTCTTCAGCAGGCCTCAAAACCAACCAAACTATTCAACAGCCGGGCAAGCTGTTTGAATTTTGCCGAGAATTTTTGCAAGAACCTGTAGCAGTACCCAGAAAGCAGTGTTACATCCAGAATCCAGAGAGGCTAGACCAGCAGAGCAGAGCTGACCCAGATCGCTGTGAGCAGAACCGGTGCCTGATTGACCCACCGAGCAGACAGAACTGCAGCCGGACGTGTTGACCAGATCCGTGACGAGGCCTAGTTCTCAAATTTATATATAGAACCGACTTCCTATTCCTTATACTTTTACCGCACTCGCGATTCACGCACTCACGAAATTTACAGCGATTTGCGATTTTGGCTCAATTTCTCCACTTGTCAAAATAGCAGCTCCATTCTCTCTTTTGTTAAAATCCGTTTGCAACTTGGTAATAACTCATAGAGCATTGCTAAAGTGAGCCTGAACTAATACCAACACGCATCTCCCACTCACCCTGAATCTCTAAAGGGAATTAAAATCAGTTGGCACATTTCCCTATCCATTGCCATCACATTTAAAAAGAATTTTGGGCCTGTGTTTCAAACTCCTACTTGTTTCCTCTAAGCTTGCTAGGGGGGAACTGAATTTCGTATTGTATTTGATTGCATTCCTGAGAACTGTGTGCTCCTCTTTCCATCTCCTTCCATTTCTTACATTGCATGGGGGAGGGGGGTGAATTGCCAGAGAAAAAGTGATTATCTTATCTTTTGCTAAAATCATATCAAGTATTTCTGTACTGCATTTTATTCCTCATTGCTTTTCCCTTGAAATCATTAAAGTATTCTTGCTACTTTATCCATCCTATACTAACTCCTCATTGATTGTAAAGAAGTGTGCTAGTGCCAGATTACCCATTGTTGATCAACATCATATGTCTAAGTGTACTATCAGATATTAATTTATTTGAAAGTGTGATATATATATATATATATTTTAAATTCTCAAATAAACCTTTTAATTTGCAAAACAAACCTACTTCTTGGCTCAGTGGGGTCAGGGGGATTCTAAGAGGGGCGTGTTATACAAGGGTGGTCATCCAGAGTACTGAACTAGACATAAAAATACATTAATAAGGGTTTTCCTCAGCATCCCAGACTAGGCATTGACTTGGCTGTAGTGTTGATTGAATATCGCTTACAGTGCCCACTGATCACTATCACCCTCCCACTGATCACTATCACCCTCACAGATCCATTGCCAGGATGAACTAGACAGAAATAATGTGTGGCCTACATGGCTCCCTCCTAAACACAAATTGTATGCATTCAAAAATGCACTTTAATGTGATGATGTTATCACATTATAGGACAATTACATAGTGTTACAAGTGTTTACAAGAGATCATCTGTGGCCTTCCAGGGTCTATGGTGTTACACTCGTGTTGAAAGGATGCCAGGCAAAGATATCTGAACACTTCATCTGATTTGGCCACTGGGAAGAGAAAGCACCGAGTACAGCAGACGACAAGACATGATGTATGTGACAGGAAAACGTACTCCTCGCGCAACTCCAAGCCCGTCATCAAGAACCAAGGACAGAGAATGATTTCGGGAAATATACATAGACATGCCTTTGAACACAGTAGGGCAGATGCTCATGCACCACGGCTAATACAAATGCGCAGAAGATACACTTTTTTCGCTGTCGTTTGAGGAATGCCCATGTCACCTTTTTTCTGAGAGATGGTCTGTGCATGTCAGGGTGGCTGGTCAGAAGTTCAAAAGATACTCTGTCCAGCTCTTTTGCATTCACTAGTACCTCTCTCTTGATGCTACTTTAGAGGCTCCTAGAATCCACTGGCTGCTGTACTGGATGTGCTGCAAAAACAACATGGCTACCCCTATTCGAGAGATAGAAATGCAAGTTGGACAACAGTGGTTTCCACTCCTGTTCGTTTGAAAAAAATGTGCATCACAGGGTAGGGATTACCCTGACATGCAATGTGCATCCTTCTGTACCTGTTACAAAGAGGCACCAGGTGATGTCTCTAATTAATGTGCATTTTAAAGTACATTGGGCCTTAGAACGTGTTTGGTGGTAATCTGTTTATCAATCTATAAATGACAGCCACTTGGTCCCGTGGAGTTACAACAGGATTACAAGTGGTCGTAATGGTGCATGACTCCTCATTTGTGGTGTCCATAGTGGCAGAGTTATCAGTGGTGGAATTACTGCCTGATAAATCCACCAATTTTTAGAGGAGAATTGGAGTATTTATTTTCAGCAACAAGCTGAAGGTGAATCTGTCACTTCTCAAAAAATGTGCAGATTACCACACGGTAATTCCGCTGGCGGTTAGTTAATTCACCAAAAATTATAATTTGGCAGTGCCGGAAAAACAATGGTAATTTCCATTACAGGCCAAAAAAGTGTCGGTAACTGAATTACCATCACTTTTGTGCCTGCACCGCCAACCGAGTTCCATTGTTTTTTTGAATACAAGATGCACTTTAAAATTCTCAGAAACTCCCATTTATTTATGCAAATCTTCAAAGGAGGTCAAATAGGACATCTATAAGTATGCATTTGTCCATCAACATTCAAAAATCATTTGAGCATAGGGCACGTCTTTGTTGTGTGCACCTAATGAGATTGACCAGCACATTGAACATGCAGTGACTGTGGATCTAAAAGGGAGTTATTAACATTAGAAAAACTGGAAAACTGGTGTGGTCTTGAGAGTGCACCCCATAAACGGAAGCCTATTATCGGGGTTACCCTAGCAACTAGAAGCTACCTGCTATAGTGAGGAAGCGACGGGCTGCAGACTGGGACTGCTGTTTGCGAAACACTTGCTCCGAGCGCCATCCATCGTACGGCAGGCTGTACCATATAGGACTGCTCAGATGGTGCCAACCCCCACTGCACTGAGAATTACACTCATGGGGCCTCATTACAACTCAGGCGTTAAGGGTTAACGCCACCGTTAACCCTTAACGCCTGATTCTGATTTTAACGCCTGCTTTTAGCAGGCGTTAAAATCCATGGCGCTAACCTGCCATGGTGCTAATTACGCCGCCGTAATTTACGGCGGCGTAATTAGCGCCTTCCCCACTCCCATTATGCCCTATGGGGAAAAAATGGGAATGGGGAAGGGTAAATGGGGATTGGGGACTTACCGCCCCGCCAACCTCGGAATGGGGCGGTAAATCCGCCAACCACCATGGTGTAAACTGAGTTTACACCATGGTGGTAAAGTTGGTGCACTTAGCACCAAGGTTGTAATGAGGCCCATGGTAATGAAAATGGAACAATTAAATCACGTACGAAATAGTGAACCTCTAGGACTTGATTAAGTAATGTTCTTTAGTTCATGCTGGTTTAAAGAGCAGAACAGGACATGTGGATAGGAGATCTGATGCTCAGTGAAAAGGCTGATCTAACCAATGTCAGGACACAATAAGCATTATTCGATTTTTTTTTAAAGGAAATCTACAACTCTGGGAGAGACAAAGGGAATCACAGTGCACTCGTAATCGGAGGAAATATAAACCACATCTGCACTACTCCTTGGATAGCTCATCTGGCGCGCGGATCTCATGCCGTCGGAGAAAACATTTGTCGTGTCCTCAAAATCCCTCTCTCACCAGGGAAGACAGCAGCTGCGCCAGGCAGAGGGAGTTGGTGATTTGCATTTGTCTGCTGGAGATGTGAGGAACGCATCCTGCCTGTCCGCCAGCGCCTGCATTGGAACTGAAGCCTCACGAGAGGAGTGCAGCCCCCGTCTCACAACATTGTTTGCAAATTAGAACAGTATTGGCGTTGTCCTTTGTTGTTGCTTAACATGTGCTCTACGCCTGTTGTCATATGTTACGATATGTTACGAATATGTTTATATGGTAGATATGAAAAGACGTGCATGCTGTAAGGAAATTATGCATTGTTGATTGGCATTTTAGCTTTACTAATTGGGCAAACTAAATTGTTGAAAATGAACATTAGCGCTTATAGGCAACGAAAAGCGCGTGAGCACCAATCCTTAGCCAAACAGTCATCACATTCCCCACAGTGGCTGCCAGCCACTATGGGCGAAAGGAATTGCCACCCCCCCCCCCCCACGCCCTTCCCCACCTCAGGCCCCCACCTCGCCTGAATGACAGGTAGCACAATCCACATGTCCTTTATTGTTACCGGGGACCAGATGCGTTGCTATGGGGGCTAAGGGGGCTATAGCCCCAGATCTTTTGGTTGTAGCCCCGGATAGATGCTCAGGCGCTACAACCAAAATGCTGGCTAGCCTCGAGTCCTGACGACATCCCGACATTATCGCAGCCCCAGATCTTTTCCAGACCTAGCAACACCCCTGCTGGGGACTGTTCTGCCTGCTTCTCTGCAGGGGTGCATCCATCGCTTCTTTCTTTTTTAAAATGTGTTTGTTGCGGAGCCTTTGGGATCTGCAACAAACATAGCGTTTTTACACCATCAGCTTAGACACGCTATCTGACAAGAGAGGAGCCTCTCCTGTCAGTCTGCGTGTTCATGTTGTGGAGACCCAGAACATGACTGACAGGAGAGAAATCCTCTTGTGTCAGGCACCAGACATCCTCTCCTGTCGGGCACCATGTCTATGTCCGCAGAGGATGGGAGCGCCATCCAATCCTCCCTGTGACTATGCATGCGCATGTCGATGCATGCAGGCAAGGTAAGTGTAGTTTATTTATGTGTATGTATGCATGCATGCATGCATTGTATGCATGTGTGTATGCATTGCGGTGTCTGTTGTGTGTTAATGGCGTGTGAATGTGCAGGTCAAAGTGTTTCTGTGGTTAAGTGTGTTTGTGTCAGCCCTCACCCACCAGAAGGCCCCTACATTTAGGGGTGGGTCCTGCTTTGGGCATGGCATTCTTTTTGCTTTAGCCTGGATGCACACAGTACTGTGCATCCAGGATTAAGGAAACATGGTAAGTGAAGTGTTATTATGTGGATCGGTGGCCTACATTGAATATAGGCTAGTCCATCCACGTAATAACACTTATCTTTGCTTTACCAATGATGCACAGCTACTGTCCATCAAGGGTAGAGCAAATATGATTTGGCTCTGCTAGTCTACATTCAGGGCTGACCTTAGCCGTAGGCGCCAAAGAGTGCCACAACCTCTGCCACAGCAGAATGGAGACTTTAAAAAGCTACTTTATTCTGGCACAGCAGCGGGCACGGTGCCCTGTGTAAAATAAAAGGCTCACCCATGCTAGCACTCCAGTGGTGCCCTACATAGGTAAACCCCCCCCCCCCTCTGTGGGAGGAGCTTTTCACTTACTTTGAGCGCCACGGCCACGCCAGCATGGGGGGGCAGCTTTTGTACTGCAAACGACGCTGCTGCCATACCATCGCAGGGGAGCCTTTCAAGGGCTTGCACATGCTGGTGTGGGGAGTCACCCTATTTAAAAGAAAAGTGCCCAACTGTAACTACTGCACGTGGTCCAAGATGGCTGCTCTACTTTAGAGCTCCTCGGATATCAACAGTCACTATCCTGCCCAAAAAACTTCCGAATGTGCTCTTACATGCTGATTTGGATGCTGGAGCACGTCGGCATCAGCTTTCTGGAATTCCGGGCCCACTGGACAGCCCGGTAGCAGAGAACCATGCAGCCACAGCTGCAGCATGTTGTGGAAATTGACCATCAAAATGGTGGCCCCAGAGTGCCGCTACTGATATGAGGTGACTGGCATAGAAGGGGATGCCAGTCAGCAGATAGAAACAGAGACACTGACTTCAAACTGTGCTGGCATCTGTACCATCGTCGGTTGTGCGGCAATGGTTGGTCCCAGTACAATTAGTCGCAGTAAAACTGTGGATGTGTTTGGCTGCCGCAGTGCCTGACCAGACGGGAGGTGTAGGGGAGGGCGTGTTGGTGTGGCACTTGATTCTGAGGTGGAGGTAAGACAGGAAGCAGGAGGTCCAAGCTGCTTCATCCCAGGTCATTTTGTAATGCAAGGTAATGCAAATTAGAGCAGCCTGGAGACGAAGCTGCGAGTCGCATTGCCACGCTTCATTCTGTTTTGGACACTGGAGAGGGTCATGCTGCAACACAGGGCTCGCTTCAGAGGCCCCTGAGTCAATCCCAGACAGTCGGTGCACCTTCTGGAGTGACATTGGATGTTATTACCCCATATAATTGTGAGCCTTGCTAGTATCCCTCTGAGCACCCACGACCTGTGGGCAGGCTTGCTCCTTGTGGACAGTGGTGTCCATTGTCCCAATAGATAGACCTGGATTGGCCATCTTGCCAGTGCAGGCAGGTCCCTCATATGCAAGTGCCTCGCTTTCCTGCTCCTCCATAGCACATGCATGGGGATATAGTGCTGTACCTGCTGTCATTTGGAAGCACTGTATGTATACTACCACCATAACGAAGGGCAATAGGAAAAAACAAGTCTCCATGAACATGTAGGCTAAGACCCCAACAAAAGCGCCCCCTGGGGGAAGACACAATACAAACATGGACGATCTATCAGGCTCTAGCAGGCTCACAGACACCCAGTGTATGATTGCCTGTATGCAGTAGTGGTTCTCTGCTGTTAACGACAAGCTGGGTGACATCACTGGCACTATTGGTTCCATAAAGGCGCACCTGGAGAAAGTCGACCATTGATTGATCGAGGCTGAGTCTAGAGTGAGCATGGTGGAATATGATTACTCCACTTTGACGACCAAGGTCACATCTCTGAGGAAACATGTCTTGGCGGTCACCAGGAAAAACTACACGCTTCAATCTCTGTCACAGTACATTGGGGTAACCGAGAATGCTATTGAGAACCCCCGAGAAGAATTCATTGAAAACGCTCTCCTCTCACTGCTGGGTAACCTTAGTCTCGTGCCACAGTTTACGGTGAAGCGCGCACATATATCCCTGGCACAAACGCCCAAGCCGTGAGCGCCACCAATCCAGATAATAGCTTGTATATTGAATTATTGTGACAGGGATGCTATAATATGTGCCGACTGATAGAAATTAATTTTGGGGTTAAAATGCACTTACCTTTGATTTTGACAATATGGTGGTTGGAGGGTACTCACTATGGGGGGATTGATTATATCTTGGGGGTCACCACTCCATTGGAAGGGTTGCAGCTATGTTAACCCAATGTCTATGATGCTTGATATCATATGTATAGCTTGGAATGTGTGGGGACTTGGAAATCCTAAGAAAAGGCAAATATTATTTCTTTATATTGAACGACATAAGGTCAAAGTTCTATATTTACAGTAAAGCCATGACCTGGCCGTAGGGTTATGAGGGGTTCACCAAACAACAGAGTAAAAGCAGGGTTAAAACTACATACTCCACACAATCCAGGGGTGCCATGATACTTATACATAAATCCTTTCCATTTCAATGCAGAAATGTCCAGATTGATCCACTGGGAAGCTATGTGTTGGTTTATGCATCGCTGACTGGGAGGGGACTTACATTTTTCAACATGTCCGAAGATATAGACGATGCTCAGTTCTATGTTGAAATCACAGACATGCTAGCTAGTTCCCCTTTGATACCCGTGTTGTGGGGTGGGGATTTCAATACAATTGTTGATGTGCACCAAGACAGGTCTCCCTGGGCCTATAAATCCCTTACGAGGGCTGCCCATGTCATCTGAGAGGCGATGACACATCTGCATCTGATTGATGCCTGGCGAATATTCAATGCAAACAGCTAGTCATATTCCTTCTATTCTTCTGCCCATGACTCCTACTCCCGTATTGATATGTGGTTCACATCAGATGTGCTTCTTGGAGAATTCACAGACATTGCCATGCTACCAAGAAACTAATCATATAATTCCCCTGTTTGCATCAGTCTGAGGCTGAACGGGCTTCTCAATCGCATAGTAAGTTGTGGGTTAAATCACAAGCACAGACAGATGTGGCGTGCATATCCACTATGGAATAGCATGTGAAGTTATTTTTATAGAAGAATGTAATATCAATTTCATCGGTGGGTAAGCTCTGGGAGGCATTCGAGGTTTACATTCAAGGTATTTCGTTGACTACTGAGCTGGAGGTACTTAAGACAATCTTGCGAGACATTATACACAGTGAGTATGCACTTCACCTTTTGGAGCTGGGCCATTCGGGTGCTCCTCTAACGGCCACACTTGCACAAATAAAGGAAGCAGTGGACAGGTTCAGGGATAATGCTGAGAGAGAAATACGTTTCTAGATAATCCGCCAATGGCAAGGTGGTATGGAGTGGGTGACAGGCCTGGTACATTGGTGGCCCGCTCAGTACAGCAAAATAGTGGGACTAGCTGCATTCCATTTATCAAAAACACGACGGGGACTTAGTACACACATATACCAAAGTCAACAAAGTGTTTGAAACTTGCTATTCAGACTTATATGCCAATAAGGATATCCACGCTGAAGAAGATTGGCAGGTTTTTGGAGACTCTCCCCCTTACACAACTGGCACTAGATGCTGGAGCTCACCTAGGCCTTCCGATATCTCAAGAGGAAATAGCTTGAGCAATTGATGATCTCCCGACCGGGAAAGCCCCCCAACTTGGACGGCCTCACGGCCACATTTTATAAACATTATAAGCTTACCATGATGCCACACCTACATAAAGTGTGGAATGAAGCCCCTGAGTCACAGATGCTCTCAAGCACCACAAGGGAAGTGGTCATTATGGTTTTATTGAAGCCTAATAGGCCAGAGGAAGATTGTGGCTCTTACAGGCTTCTATCATTAATAAATGCAGACGTGCAAATATGTGCGAAGCTCCTGGCCAATCGGTTGTCACCATACATGATGCATATGGTACACCCCAATCAATTGGACCTTATCCGTTGGCCGAGATACAGCATAGTACCTGCACCAACTTTTCAATGTAATGAATGGCACAGATAAATCCGGAGGCACACGCTGTAACTGCTACACTAGACATGCTTAAGGCGTTTGACTCGGTCTCATGGCAATATATGTACATAGTGCTTCAAAAATGTGGTTTTTGAGCCGGCATTCTGTCATCCATTCGTCTTTTATACACCTCACCAGTGGCCTGGGTCAGTACTAATGGTGTAGTATCACCATCATTTAGGATTGATAGGGGGCACCCATCAAGGTTGCCCCCCTATCGCCTTTACTGTTTGCCATAGCCATAGAGCCCCTGGCAGATCTCATCAGATGTAAGTATATTCATAGAGGAATCAGAATGACTGGCGTTCCTGAAGTGATATCTTTATATACTGACAACATGATATTATATTTGAAAGAACCTCAGGCGCACTTCGCGCCACTTATGAAGGTGGTATGTGACTTTGGAGAGCTGTTGGGACAACACGTGAATTGTAGTAAATCTGAGCTATTCCCCTTAACAGAAGCTGCAGTTAAGCTTTGTGAACTACAGTGCTTCATGTGGCCTCTGGTCACCATTCGATGCTAAGGGGTTAACATGTCTCTGCAACTATGGAAAGTAAGTGGTACACTTGATTTCCAAGTTTAGGGCCTGGGCACAACCGCCAATGACAATCACTTGAAGGATTGCTCTTCTCAAATTGACTGTGCTCCAGAAGCTGCTCTATTTAATTAATAACGTTTTTTAAGGAAAGAGGTCGAGGTCAATGCATGTGTTTGGCATTCGGGTGTGTTGTGGTTGAAATGGACCCCATTAACCAAACCATATGATAGAGGTGGGTTTGCGGCCCCCCATTTGCAGTTATAATGGATAGTGGCGCAAGCGCAATATGCATTGTTCTGGTTCACTGAGGGCCCCGCGCCCACATGTCAAATGCAAAAGGCACTGTGCCGGAGACAAATACCTCAGACCATTAGTGTTACCTGCCCAGTTTGTAGACAATCTGGAAAGCGTGACAACAATGATGTGGGGCAAGTTATGGAAGATACTGGGGGTGTTCTATCCTTACCATAGTGACTTCCCAATGGGGAATTTCTCACAGACACTACCTCAAGTAAATGCCGCCACTGTGAGGAGTTGGACACGAGATGGGCTCAGTGTTTTGTGAAATATGTACCAAAATGAAATCTTTATAACCACAGGAGATGTCCCTGCACCCTTGCAGGGGAAAGCTTTGCAGTGGTTACGCTATCTTGGATTGCGTGGAGCGTTCAAGAGCATACAGCAAGAATTCTCAGTGGAGCATGAGAAGGATAACATGCTGGGATACATCATGCTCTGGTCTCTTATCGTGCAAGATCATGTGCCCGAATCATTAGCAAATATACACTGCAAATGGGGGAGGGACCTGCAAATAGATATAACGGAGGATATATTGAAAGAAGTGTGCATGCAAACACACTGTATCGCTTGTAACTCATTGTATAGGCGTATTGAATTGAAGGTGCTACACAGATATCACTGCACTCCATCACGGCTGCGACTGTTCTCCCTGATGGGACCTAGGGCTGTCATATGTGTCGGAGGAAAGATGCAGGGTATCTCCATATAGTATGGGAATATCCAAATCTTGCAGGGTTTTGGAATGAGGTATGTACTGTATTGTCGGATATAACTGCCTAAGATGTTACCACTACCCCCATGCAATGTCTTTTTCATGTACTGAAGCAGGATATGGGCTGTCTGCAAACATGTGTCAGCCTTTGATTACTTCTGGATCTGCAATGTGTTTTAATACAATGGACAAGCTCCAGAGTCCAAACGATGGAGAGCTGGCTGCGGGCAATAACATGGGCTAATGGCATGGACGAACAATGGGCTGTTATGGAACTAGCTCCTTCCTTCCCAGAGGATATATGGTCAGGTGATAGGACTGAGACCCAGGCCATGAATGGGATGGAACTATGTCAGTCTGATGCTTCCACCATCTGATGCTACCACCATCATGTATACATATGGAAATTGGCCACTCTATGTTTACCTGTTTTTTCCTATTCCCTTAGTTTGATGATTGCATTCTGACTTTAACTTACTGTTATGTTCTATGAGATGCTAAGTACGCTAATAAATAAATATATAAAAAGGGCCACACTCTCGTGTTAGTGCCAGATACTCAAGAACGTGATTGGGGAGCTTTTCATTTGAATAGGCGCCGCTGCCATGCCAGCACGGTACAGCCTTTGAAAGGCTCCCCCGAGCTGGTGTGTTGGCGGTGCCCTATGCAAATTAAAAGCTCCCCTTTCCAGTGCTGGAGAGGAAGCTTTTCACTTCAATAGTGGTCCACTGCCACACCAGCATGGGCAGCCTTTGAAAGGCTTCCCCGAGCTGCCGTGGTGATGTGCCCTCTTTAAGTGAAATGTTCCCTGCTCCTGTGTTGGAGAGGGGAGATTTTGTTTTTCATTGTATTTTTTAATTTTGGTTTTTGGTTTACTTCAAAGCATTGCCACACAGCAAAACAAAATTAAATACGTTTCCAACATTATCAGCCCTTCATCAGAAGTAAACAAGATAATTTTAAAAGACATCATACGTAATAAAAAACATATACCATTAAGTCAGTGTAAAAGAACAGATACAAACTATTCATCTTAGGAGCCTATAGTACCCTGCACCCATTTAGGCAGATTGAAAATGTCCTCTAATAGATTTGGTAAGGCCACTATCAATTTAAAATCATCACCGACCACCATTCCTCAGCATTCCTAGCTGGAAATGCAGTCACAAATCCACCTAGGTAGGATGTTATAAGATCTTTCAAGTGTGGGCAAAAGAGGATTAGATGTTTAAGCATTTCATTTGATTTACTACAGAAACTACAAGCTATCTTTCCATTCTCCACCTGGTTGAGCTAGTTGAGTACCTCTCTTGATTGGAACAGATTAAATCTGAAACTCATAAAGACTGTTAAATGGTGCAGGCTCAGAAAATTAATCAGATATTTAGGTACAGTGTTTAGTCATTTAATCTTGTCTTTTGCATAGGAGGGTAGACTTGATTGGGATTTCTCGGTTACTGTTGAGATCCAATCCTCAAGCCAGATCTTCTTTTTAAATGCTTCTGGGTTGGATATCAGCAGGTCTTCCGACACATTTGATTTTTCCAATATTTCTTTGCAGCATTTAGCCCAAGTTTCCGAAGCTCAGTCCCATCTCACTTCCTCCTTCTTTTTTAGAACCTTGAATTAGGGAGGTGAGTTCTGTATTAGTAGCTGGCAACACAGTAGCAGGGCTTTCCAGGTCACCACAGCATACAAAGAAACAAGCCCTAATTCATGTCTTATCAGTGCTATGGAAATACACTGTGGGAGATGGAGAATTGAATCTTCCTCCAGGATAGCCCTTACAACTTCGGCTAGATTTCCCATGACAAGCTTAACAAGGCTTCCCCTCTGTATGTCAGGATTGGAGTTACCTTTTGCCTATAGAAAAGGAATGGTACCAAGGAACAGTTTTTCAAATTTCCTATGGATCACATGGCCCTGTATCACCATGTTCCTGGTCTTTGATTTCAGCTCAAGTACTCTCTTAGCATCGCATACACTTGAGTTGATCCAAATTCCCAGGTACTTCGCATTGTCTGCTAGAGTTATTGATTTATTCTCCAGATGCCAGATGAACTTCTGTCTTTTCCTCCCCTTTAAATTTTGGAGAACCAAAATTGCAGATTTCGATATATTGATCTTTAGACCATTGGTCTAAGCGTATTGACGGAGGGCATTCAATTCATGCTGTAATCCAATCTGCATCAGGTGACGAATGATTACATCATCTGCATAAAGTAGCCAGCCTATCGGCTCACCATTTAATCTAGGTGGAAAAGAGTTGCCCCCTCAATGCCTCTACGAGATCTGAGATAAACAGGTAAAAAAGTTCTGGAGCAAGTGGGCAGCCTTGTTTTAAGCCTCTTGAAGTTGGAAACGTTTCATAGAGGAGCCCATTTTAAGTCAACTTTACCTGATTTGAGGTGGAGGTATATAGAGACATAATGGGAGAGAGAATGGGCCTCATTACGACCCAGGCGGTAAGGGGTTTACGGCAGCGTTAACAGCGCCGACCCTTACCACCTGAGTACGAGGTCCCTTGGCGCCATGGCGCTTTTAACACCTGCTTTTAGCAGGTGTTAAAATCCATGGCGCTAAGGGACCATGGAGTAAATTACGCCACCGTAATTTACGGTGGCGTAATTAACGCCTTCCCCACTCCCATTATGCCCTATGGGGCAAAAATGGGAATGGGGAAGGGTAAATGGGGATTGGGGACTTACCGCCCCGCCAAGGTCGGAATGGGGCGGTAAGTCCGCCAACCACCATGGCGTAAACGTAGTTTACGCCATGGTGGTAAAGTCACGGCCCAGGCGGTAACTTACCGCCTGGGTCGTAATGAGGCCCAATATCTTTTGGGAAATTCCATGCTTCCATTTTTGACCACAACAAGTCACGGTCAATGCTGTTAAATGCTTGTGCGAAGTCAACTAAAGCAATGTAGATTTTCGTGCCCTCCCTCAATGCTCTGATTGTTAAGTTGTTTAAAAGTAGTATGTTTAGGCTATATGCTACCTACATTAAAAACCCTGTTTGCTTTAAATCATAATAGGCCGATTCAAAAACCATAGTTTGAGTCTAGTCAAATGGAGATAGGCAAATATCTTTCCCAAGGCATACAGGAGGGCAATGAGGTGGTAATTTTTTGGGTCTGTTCAAATGCCTTTCTCAAAAATCGAGATCACCACTGCTTGCTTCCAGGAGTCCGGAGTGTCTCCTTGAGACATGATCTCTGAGAAAAGAGTCATGCAAAATTAGGTGCACTCATGCGGGGCTGTTTTGAGTATGAAGTTTGAAAATCTGTCTGGGCCAGGGCTCCCTCGAATTACTAGCCTTCTTAATTAGGTCCTTAATCTCTTCCTTTGAAAAAGTCAGAGACCATGCACTCTTAATCCAAGGAGGTCAGGCCAGAGCCATTGATGTTTCTTGCTTCTCATAGAAGGCTCCAAAGAAAGTTACCCAGTCCCAATCATTTACTGAGTCGGATTGGAGGGCCCTCTGTGATCCCCCTATATAATTTAGCAACATCCACAAGCTTATTGAGTTTCTAGTAGATAGTGTTTTTAACATTTGCGCTGCATCTTTTTGTGAAGTAATGACTTTGTGTGACAATAGTCTGTTTTTATATTTCTTCTTTCTTTTTTTTTTATCTTATCGCCTTTATCCAACTCCGTGCAGATGGTTAGTCTTCTGATATCTTTTCTCAATTTTTGCTTTTTTGTTGCCACCTCTTTCATAACCAAATTCATAAAACATACATCTTCCCATACCAGTGGGTTCCAGTAAATGTTCATAATTAATTATTAATTACGAGTTGGCAGGAGTATCCTGACCTCGTCCCTTCCCATTTTGCTGTATGGGTTTTTGTTGAAGAACTCAACAATCTTTCAACCCAAGTCTTTTTTGATTAATATTAGAAGGCCTGAGCATGGTCTACCGCTTCTGTTTTTTCACAGCGGGGTTTAGGAATAGACGAAAACCATCAGCCCCTGGGGCAGCTGAAAGCAAAGTCTCTTGAATATACAGGATATAAAATTCATCAAAACCGTCAGCAGTGTTGCTAAACAAATGGCTAAAGCCCCTCATATTACATGACCCAAATACTATCTGCTCGCTGTCGACAGGTTCCCGGAATTAATCATTTCTATTTACATTTAGTGCACCAGCTACCCACTAACTTTCACCCTCTAAATGGCTACCGGTGGCAATCAGGTGCGCCGTTATTACCCTCTTGGTCTTCTTTTGTTGATCAAAGCTAGCTCTAATCAGGCTTCTCGCCCCCGATGAGACCTCTTTAGAATGTGAACTTGTTGGCCCCCGGAGAGCACTACCCTCTTGTTCTCTTTGGAATCTCATAGTCCAGCCTCTTTCACCATTAGTGGATTCAGCTCGCTGGGGACCTAGGTTGACATATTCATTATCTCGTTGAATCATTTTACAGCTTATAGCAAAACCCAGAGGCCATAAATGCTCTGCGGACTCCTGACACAGGTTGGAGACATTTCTTAAGTTTAAATACAAACAGGCATAGTCAGATTTCTGTGGGATTGGGAATTCAACTGCAACAATATCTCCAGAGTCTAATGCCTCTAGGGCCGTAAAGTGATGTAAAAGTCTTACGATATGTGTGTGGTTCATTTGCAACCCATCATTTACAGACAGCAATCTACCCAAGTATAGCTTTTGTCTTTTGTTGCTACTGCCGATCAAAGTTGGTTGTGTGATTCCTTTAGCACTGTTTTGCTCCTTATTGGTCTGAAGGTGAAACTCCTTTTTAGGTGCATGTGAAGCACACAGGGATCTGGTAGGGGATCTTTGATTCGCTATCTCAGCGTAGGTTTTTTGTCTTGGTGCACCTTTCCCAACTTCCGTAGGGAGGTGCAGCTCCTTTAAATACGACTTGTTTATGAATGAATCATTCCTAGACATAGGATTCTCAGAAGGTAGGGGAGGCACCAGATCCCCATGTACCACTCTTGCTGCCACCAATCTGCGTCCCTCATCCAGCATTAGAAACCAATCAGTTGGAGGCTGCATTGGTGGTAAATTGACTCGTAAAGTCACTTCAATATTCATTTGTGGTGGCTGAGTTTCAACCTCCTCTACACATATCACTCAGGGTGATGGAGCTGTTGGCTCTTGATCAATATCAGTGGTGTCATACACTGAGAGATCCAAAAGACTTTGATCAAATGAAGAAGCAGACCCTCTTTGAAAACTTGTTTTTGCAGACACTCTTGCCACAATGTTCTCATCCGAAGAACAAATTTGCTTCTTTCCCCTTTTTCAATTGACCATCTTTTCTTGACATTAGGATCGCTAGTTCTACTTCCGGCTGAGTTTTTTTAGACTTCTAATAAAACCATGGGTGTCATTTGATTTAGATGTTTATTTTTACTTTTTTTGTATTTGTATTTGTTTATTATTTATATTGTGCACCGAACTCTAAAGTAACTGGGCGCTTGAGAGACTCAGCAATTAGCATGGTGACTTAGACTTAGCATGGTGAGGCAGTGAACAATGAAGGCAAATATAGAGACAGCGATTGGGACCCTGGTTACAGGTGGGTCAGACAACCGGAGACATTGTACAATAGCATATGTAAACAGTGGTCATATAAACATAACTGTAACATCTTAATATAAAGGCTTGTTGCTCAGCCAATTTTGTATTCTAGCTGTGAAGGCGAGGAAGGAAGGTTCTTGTCTCAGAGGGATGGGAATAGAGTTCCATCGTTTGGCAGCTTAGACTGGGAAACTGGCTCCTCCAGCTGTTTTTTGGTTGAACCTTGGTACCACAAGGTTGTGATAGTGAGACAATCTGGTAGTACGTGAGAGTTGGTGTTTGCAGATTTAATCGGACAGATATTTAGGGGCTGTGTTTGTTAGGCATTTGTGCGTGATGGTAAGATGATTTACGGTAAGTTCTTAGCTTTTTTCTGTCGTACCGGGGCGAGTGGTGGGCTAGTTCCACCCATCCTCTTTTTTCTTCTTCTTTAATAGATGATTTCATAAGTATCCCCTTCAACATCTTCCTCTTCAGCTGGTGTGATGAGGGAGGGTACCCCTTCATCCGCACTAATCACAGTGATACCATCAGAGTTCCCTGCTCAGAAGGAGGGATTCAAAGAAGCAGGGCTCATGTGGTTTCCTGAGGGAAAATGAGCACCTGGTTTGAGTCCCTCAGCCTCTGCTGGCTAAGCTGATAGTGAAGAGTTAGTTTCAATGATGTCTGTTATTATTGTCAAGTCCACAGTTGGCCGCTCATGTTTTTTTTTTGGGTTTTGGTAGTAATCAAGATAACATATTTTGGTTTCTTTGATGACTCCCGTAGGCATTTTTTATAGGTTTCTCTCCCCCATTTCAATATCTCTCTTGCTGCTTCTAATTGGAGTTGTTTGTTAGCTCCTACTTTGGCCATGTGGTCACACAATAATGATTGTAGGAGACATTCTGGTGCAGATTCTTTATCAAGTCGGCTCTGCAAGGAGTTAACACATGCTTCAATATGTATCAGCATGGTGGCCTGGTATTTATAGCTGTCATTGATGGCCTCGTAAAATTTCAAAAAAGGTGCAGTGAAATTGTCAAAGCCGACAGGCTACATTGGGTTTGCTGTCGATTCCATTTCTCTTTTTTTTTGCTAGCCTTGTAGCAGCTGCATAAGGGACTTGACACTGCATCTGCTCCAAGGAAGATGAGGAGTCAGAATCCAACACCAACATATCCCTAAATGGGTTAAAAGTTGAAGCAGCCCCTTTCCCAGCAATGTTAGTATACCGTCCAGACACATCTTTAGGGGTTGTCAAATCCTGTGTGTCTTTTTGTGAAAGTTCTGTGCTAAGCCGTGACCCCATCTGTTCTTTCCGCCTATTTCCAATTAATAAGGTAAGGAAGCAATGTCTTTTATCAGCCTAATGTCTGTCACGCTGGTTTCTAACTCTTTTGCAGACAGATCTGCATCCGAGCAGGAGTCCACAGCCACGATTGCTCTCCCAGTGTCACGGAAATCGGCCACACACCTTCTTTTTTGAGCCAAGTTGAGGTTTAAGGTAGCCACTGGACTGCCCATGACTAAATGTTGTGGCCCAATGGGCCAAGGTCGTTTAACTGAACCAGGAGGAGGAGATGTTATAACCCCCTCTGCAGAAGTACACTCTAATCATAGAAAGATTTCAATAGGTGCTTGTTTTCCAGCAACAACTTATCTGATGGGTCATTCTGGGAGACTCCCTCTACTGAGTTTTCCTTATCCACACCACAAGTCCAGGGACCCATTACCGGTGCTTTCTGGTGAGAAATGGGCATATTTTTCATGAGATAGATATGTGGAGGTTTAGGCAAAAGTCTTTTAGCCCCTTTAACCCCTAGCTCCAAGTGCTGAGGGGGGCCACTTGATGGGGTCGAGCATAGATTAACATCGGAAAAAGCTTGGTGGACCACTGGAAGTTGGTAATATAGGTTGCAAGGAATCTACGTCTTGGTAGGTCGCATGAATCATTGCAGTAGTTAAAATGTGCTGGCTGATAGAAGCCAGGCCTACCTTAATGGAATCTTTTGTTGCATTGTACATGGGTAGTTTACTGGAGCCAGGGAGGGGCCAGAGTCAAAGACTTGATTTGGCTCCAGAGAGCCCTGAGCGGTATTCCCAATGAGCCCATATGAAGCAGTCCCTGTGGGGACAGATGGCGAGGATGAGGGGAGCAGTGGGAAAGTAAC
Organism: Ambystoma mexicanum; assembly: GCF_040938575.1. Taxonomy (NCBI): domain Eukaryota; kingdom Metazoa; phylum Chordata; class Amphibia; order Caudata; family Ambystomatidae; genus Ambystoma; species Ambystoma mexicanum. Next base: position 542,170,859 of record NC_090937.1, read on the forward strand.
GTCACCTTTCATGTCCCCCCATTATTCGGGCCCTGTGATTTAGAATTCTCTGCAGCACCCGCCCTTTCAGTCCCATCATCCAGGGATGCAAACAGCTTCTCCGCCCCACCCCGGGATTGTTCTCACCTTTTTTCTAGAAAGCAGCAGTGGCTTCTCCTTTGCAAAGAGGCACACTTGCCTTGCTTCTCGACTCTTTTTGAATGCTTACTCTCTGTTCTCTCCTCCCCTCCCCTCCCCTCTCCCTTTTCCTATCTCCTCCCCTCCTCCCCTCACTTTCTCCTATGCACTTACTCTATCAGAATTGTCCCTGGACCTACTATGATAGCAACCTCGTCTGTCGCTCCCCTATTCCCTTACTGTTGACTCCCTCCCTCCAGCACTATCTGAAACGTTGTCAGGCCTAGTACGATAGTCACTTGGTTTGTTCCTCCCCTCCCTTTCTGCAGCCCTCTCTCTCACCTTTTGTTTTCCTCCGGCTCTATCAGAAATGTCATCAGGCCTAGTATGGTAGTCGCCTTTCTGTTTCCATTTCCTTCCCACTCTCCCCCTCCCTTATCTATGTTTTAGCACTTGCACTATCTGAAATGTCGTCAGGCCGAGTACGATAGTTAATTTCACATCTTTACTGTTCATGGCTGTAAGAATATCATTGTATTTTCCCTTGTTCCCTTTCTTGCCTTGAAGCGCTTTGAACACATTGTGTATAGGTGCTATATAAATAAACTATCATATCATATCATATCATTCTCATCCTTTGGCCTCTGGGTGCCAATCCGTTAAACATACTGGACTCCATCACAGGTGTAAGCAACAGCAGGCTGTTGGCTCGCTCCCCTCTGGCAGCCTCAGATAGCCACTCTTCTTCATTCCGCTCTGTGGGGTGTGGTGACTTTTGTATACTACTCCACATCTCAGGATAGCAATAGTAAACAGACTGGCCGCACACAATCCTGTCTCCAGCCTCAGACACCAACTATTCTCCACTCTGTTCCGCTGCGTGGAAAGTAGGGACTTGTATATAATATTTCACCTCTCAGAATAGCAATAGAAAACGAACTGGCCACACACAGTCCTGTCTCCAGCCTTGGACAGCCACTCTTCTTCACTGAAAAAGGGCACTCTCCATGACCCCCTTCAGATTTTGCAGTTCAGTCATTGTTTGAGCCAAAGTTCAGTTATCGGCATCATTAGGAGGCACATATGTGTAGCAAGTTTTGTGCAAATGATGGCACACACCACCCTCCATAGCTGTTAGGAGGTCCATGATATAGCAATTCTGCAGGGCTAAAAGACACAGAGCTCTTACTTCTTCTTTGTTTGCACTGAATGCTAAAACAGAGGATTTGACAAATAATACAACTCATAGTAGGTTATCTGATGTCATTTTGCATTAACAGAGGATTGCATGCCTGAGGGCAATAGAGAGGAGAAATAAGTTTCAGTACGGCTAAACTGTTGAAAACAATCATGAATGTTACTTAGAGCATCAGAAGATGCTGCTGACACATAGTATTCTTTTTGATCTCCTCATAAAATCTGGCAAAGTTTGTAAATTGTCCATGTCTGATGACACAAGGGATGCAGGGGACAACAAAGAGAGGCACAAATGGGGTCTCAGGCAGTGTCAGGTGGCTCTGCGGGACCACGAGGATGGGCACGTGCAAAGTGGTGATGCTGCATACACCTCTCCAGGCTGAAGGTAATTGTTTGTACAAAAAGGGCCCACATGACCCGAATAAATCGGGTTTCGCAGCTGTACCTCCAGCCAATTCAGGAATAAGCAGAGTGGTGCCACAGCTTTGATTCATGTCCACAAGCACCATGCCATCGCCCTTAAATTACAGAAAGAAATGTGTAAGTAACTGGATCTTAACAGGTTTCTCATGCTCCTTGATCAATGTCAAGAAGTTCACATATTTTCTCCAAATATTTCCACATGCCAAATTAGTTTATGCCACCCCTTCTTCAGCGAGTACCACCATCTCTCCAGCCTTGCAACTCATTACCCCTTGCTCCCATTTGCTGTTCACTATTATCAGACCCTTAAGGTTAAGCAGCATTCTTTGCGTACAACGAGCATCCTTGCAATCTTCGCCAGTTGAAGTTGAACATTCTTCATTGATCGAAAGGACAGAAGCTGCTACCGATTTCCCCTGAAACTGCCCTCAAACCCTGCACAGGGCTAGGTGCACCAGACAACATGAATCCTCATCAGGAATAAATGACTCAGTTACTCTCTTCCTTCGCACTCTCTTCATGTGCTGATAACATATATTATGAGCTGCAAAACTGTGTGCGTCATTTACAATTTCTATCAGAGGCAAAATTCATTTCAAAACTTTGTTGCGCCCATTGCACCCAAATGTCCCAATGTTTCCTCCCCCTTTACACATTTTTGTTTCCAACCCATATGACCCAATGACCCAAAAAGAAAAAAAATAACTCTATTAATTGCTGAAAACATTGTTCTTCTACAACCAATTCCTACAAAAGAAATCTAACTTTTAAGACAATTTATTAATAAGACAATGTATTAAAACAATTCTTAAGTTTTGCACGATTTCCTCCTCCCTGTCAGCTGGAACAAACCTTTATTCCTTAGATTCCACTTAACTTAATTAGTAATCGACTCCTATTCCTCAGGCGTCAGTGGTGGCGTACCGTGTCCCTCTGAACATCGTGGAGATGTATGCATGCTTTAATGCCTTCCACTCTCACAGCTGTAGGAGTGAAAAGATGACATTATTGGATCAGTGTAATCAGCGGTTGTTTCAGCGATGGACAAAAGAGCAAAGGAAGACTCTCTCCCCGGGGAGTAACAACGGATGCTGATGCTTGGTTGGTCCCAAACCACCTTCAATCTTGTTTTGCTGATGAGATGCAGTAACCTGTGAGGACACAATTCTGACACTCTTGGTTAAAGCCTTAAGATGGTCCCCAAATTCATATCCCAGAATTTCTGCTGACTTATGTGCATCAGTATCTATGCGTGCTGGTGAGAGAGGTGTAAACATTGCAGGACCTGTCACCATGCCATGGGGACTAAGGTGGTGATCTTTTCCAGGCTTATTCCACAAACAAAACAATGCCAATGGAAGGCAATGTAATCATGGCTTATGCAAATCAGAACACATTTTTGACAAATGAGTTTTCAACAAGCCATTGAGATGCTTTGGCCTGTGGGTGGTACACGAGCACAAGAAGTGAGTCCCATTATCAGACTTTAACACTTCACAAATACCTCACCGTGGAAATACCTCCTTCACCAAGAATCTGGCTGCTGATTTGGCATTATGGTGCATGCAGAGTCCAGCCTCAAGCTTTTGGAAAAATGGACACACAACCACAATTAAATAATAATAAGTGCCATACCTTTGGACCATATCAACAAAAAACCCCACGTAATTCCTTAAAAGGACCTGAAGGTCAGGGTATAACACCTCTTACCGCCCTCATAGCATTTCCTGGATTGAATTCCTTACAGAGTGTGCAATTACCAATAAACCTACCCACCTGCTCCGAGAGATTGGGCACAAACTCATCCTCCTGAGGCTCCACTGCAATTTGTCACAGAGGAGTATGTGCCGGGAAATGCAGTTGTTCCAAAGCCACAAGAAGCAACTCTATGGTCATCACTACCTTTCCCATCAGGTCCTGCCTCCACAACAAATCTGTGGCCGAGAGTGTACACCCCCTCTTTGCCCAAAGCTCTGTTTCCTTCTGTGGTGATTTTCCCTGCAGCTCAACAATTTGTAACTAGCAGACTGCAGTATACAGGACAGGCAACTGTGCCTGTTGGGACATAATTTAAATTTTTGAGATATCTGTGAGGGGCAAATAAGCTTCAGCCTTTGCCGATCGGTCTGCGGCATCATTACCAAGTGCTACAAAATTAGTTTTGCTAGTATGTGCAGCACATTTAACAACTTTCGATCAACCCCTACCTCCACAGGAAATGTTAACTCATCAATTAATTGTAAAAGCAGTGCAGCATGCTGGGCAGAGGTCCCATCTGATCTTCTAAACCCTCTTCTCTGCCATCTAGATAACCCAGAATGTATTGTTGTGGTAACATATGCAGAATTTGAGTAGATAGTGACTGCCTTCCCCTTGCTCATTTCCAGACCATAATAAGTACCACCAACTTTGCTTCTTGCACAGAGTAATGTGACAGCAATAGCGTCTCCACCTCCACCCTGTACTCACCATCCGCAAGACTTACAACTGCTGCTCCTTTATGTCTCTCACCAGTGCCCTGATCAATCATTGATGATCCATCAACAAAAAAGTATTCCTCCTGTCTCCAAAGCATCTTCTTTAACACTTGTACTTTTTCCCTCATCTCCCTCATAGATCACACAATCATGATCATCATAACCAGGCTGCACTGGGTCAGCCAAAAAAGTCTCTCGGTTTACTACATGACACCTCACTGGTTGTACGGAAGCATTTGACAAAATAACCTTGTACCCAGAAACTCGTTGAGTAGTCAAAGTTGATTTTGACTTCTCCAAAATTGAAAAAACTGCATACTCCATGTACAGTGTCACCAGGCAGCACATAGTAAAGGCTGAGGACTTTTGTATTGCAAAGGCTGTTGCCACAGGTGATTGCCCACACAGAAACTGACCCTTTATACCTGAGTTTAACAAACCACTATAATAGGCCAAGGTTTTCGGACCTAATGATATTTTCTGTGTTTGGACCACTGTCATTACCATCCCATCTACATACGAAAAAAGAAAACATTTCTTCTGGTAATCTGGAGTCGCCAAAACTGGAGCATTACTGATCGCAGTCTTGAGCTCCTGGAAACAAGTTCTCATTTCATCTGACCACTCGATCAGACTCTTCTCTTCCTGTGCTTCCTTGAGAGCTTGCAGAAGCTCATGTAACTAGAGTAGTTGAAAATCCAAGACCTACAATAGTTGCAGAGACCCAAAAACTGTTGCATCTGCTTTATCATAGTTGGTTGAAGCATGTTCTGAACTATGTTGGCTCTCTCTCAGGCATTACCCTTCTCCCTGCAGATGATAGTACTTGTCTTAAATACACTACTTCTGTTTGACAATATTGAAGTTTTTCTTTGTCCACTTTGTACCCGTTATCCGCAAGTAGGGTGAGGAGCTTGAATGATTCTCCTCTGAAGCACTACAAACAAGTACATCATCCACTTGCTGAATTACAGTGCTGGACATTTGTAAGTACCCCCAAATCAATCTGAATAAACACTTGGAGATTCACTGTACCCCTGGGGTAACATTGTGTGTTCAAATCTCCATCCACGATACATAAGTGCTGTGAGGTACTGAGAATCGGGGTGCATTTTTCAGATCAATAACTGTGAAGTGGATCGACCCATTAGGGATGTTAAAGAGAATGGCAGCAGGATTTGCAACCACCGGAAATTCTGCTTCAACAATGTTGTTTAGAGGCTGCAAACGGTGAACCATCCTCCAACTAGACCCCTTTGCCTTCTTCACAGGGTAAATGGCTGTGTTACATGGGGATAAGGAAGGTTGTATAATGTCTTGCTTTACCTATGCCATAATGGTCTCAAAAATCCCTTTTCCTGCCTCCTTAGACATGGGGTATTGCCTAACCCTTGGTAAAATTGCTCCTTGTTTTAATTTTATATGCACTGCCCCTACACTTTTCAATAACCCTACATCATGTGGATTTCTGTCCATAAGTGGTCCGGCACTTTCTCCAAATCCTTCTTCCAGTATGGCAATGTTTTTCTCACAATTATTATAGTCTGTGTTACCTCCCTTTGCTCCACCATTACCTGACAAGGCAACCCAATCACAAAAAACATTTTACCTGCATCTTCCGCATCCTTGAACAATTGCTCATTGGAAATGTCTCTTAACTATGAGATTGGATCAATACACAACACTGTGCGCCATTCGCCTCCTTCCTCATTGGGGAGTTAAAGAACAACTCTGCAATTCTTCACAACTACAGCTTTTATAAGAATGGTAATGATAGTACCTGGCATTATCTCCTGTGACTCGGCAGACCGGAACAACAATTCTAGGGCTATCTGCCATGTCTGATCTCTTATTCCAGGTACCCAACTTAACACTATCATTACCCTATACAAGAATAATGTAGATTGTACTGGCACCGTGTCCCCTGCCCCCCAATTGTGCTGTTGCTGCAATATGTGGGGAAAATTGCTGCTTCTCTTAATGGGTACAATCCTAGAGTTGAGCATACTATGACATTCTTTGATAACGTGATCAACATATTAAGCTTGCTAATGAGGTCCCATCCCAAAAGGTTCATTTGAGTATTTTTTCAGTATAACAAGGGAGCAGAGAAAGTTTGAACCTTGATACGCACATCTTCAGTGTATGGAACCGATAGAACAACCCCAGAAAATCCCTGCATGTCCATTGCTTTGCCTGACAGGGAAAATCCACCTTCTTTAATACAGGATTTCATGGCCCCTGTGTCAACCATGAAAGAGAATGTCTGTTTAGCTAACTTTACACCTATCCAGGGTTCCTCTTCTGGATCTGTAGCAACCGATAGATTGGATATGTCAGAGATACCTGTGGGTTGGCCTATTCCTGAGACATTTAAGCAGCAGGATGCAAAAAAGGGTTGTCTCTGAGTACACTTATTCCAGTCTAATGGGTAACTGTCCCATTCGATAGAGAATTCTTCTCCCAAGCATTCACGAGCCCTTCGCTCATCCGTCTCCAACTCCCTCATGGTCAGCCGCTTCTCGAAGCAACGAGCTGGGGGTAGATCTCTCTCCGCAGCAGGGGCCTCCCTCTGGAACAGCCTTCCTGCCTCCCTGAAACTTGAGGAGAACCATCTCCGGTTCCGGAAGCACCTCAAAACCTTCCTCTTCGCTTCTGCCTTCTCTCTCCCTCTCCCCTGCTAAACCTGCTTAACTCCCCACTGAAATTCTGCACTAAACCTGCATCTTGGCCACTCTCAGCGACCTCGGTCCAGGGCCCAGCCACTCTCCACTTGCACTGCCTCCCTGGCTCCCCCTGCACTGTGGGACTGTCACTGTATCCCTACAGCCCCCTTCCTAGCACTTGCTCTGCACTTACCTCGCACTTGCCACCAGCTGGCCCTTTTATTTATTATTTATTATTTTATTGCACTTTCCCCCCCACCTCCTCCCCCTGCACTTTCTCCTTTTCCCCTTACCTCTGCACTTGCCCGATCTGAATGACACCTGGCCTAGTAGGATCGTTTGTCTGTCTTCCCCTTGTTTCCCTCCCTCCCTGCCTCGTCGCGCCTTGAAACACTTGTGTATAGGCGCGTTACAAATACCATATCATATCATATCATATCAAGCGTGTACTGGTACCTGGACTGACATGATCAGGTCATTTGAGTTCAGGGTATAGGGCAATATTTGGGTATCCTGTGACACATGCCCCATCATTCCAGACATGCAACACTGCAATTGATACATTCTTCCATACCTTCCTCCCATAGGCCCATTGAACTGGGCCCCATTCCTCCAAGTCCACCGAATAACCCAAAGCCTTGCAAAAATCCTCCCCTACCCAGAGGAAATCCTCTCATCGGTTTTGGTCCAGTTACATACCCGTCGGTCCATGCATGTCCATCCCAGAGTCTATTTGTCCTTGTTGTCCCAACTGTCACTGCTGTCCCTCTATGGGGCTGGTTAACATTGCCCCCTCTAAACAAATATTCTCTAGTTTTTTCTGGACCAGCTTGGCCTCAGCCTTTTGTGCCTGGTCTTTACTCTCCTTTTCCTTTTCCTGTCGCCTCTTAAAACATTTCACAGTATGCGCCTGTATCTCCTGCCAACTCTTCACCTCCATCCCTATGACCTTTTCTAGGTCATGCTGTACTTCTTTAGGAAGTTCCTTTTTCAACATTTGATCAAAAATAGCCAAATTTGTGCCCCATGCTTCTCTTTTCTCTGCTATACAGAATATCCTGAATCGACTGAATGTAGGCAGTGTCATCCTCATTTAACTTTATTGTTTTTGCCAAAAAGGATTCTATGTCTGGCATATCAGCAAACATTATCCTCAGTGCTCCCCAAACTTGTGCCCTATAATTAATGAAAGCCGTTCCATCGTGGGTATTTGTGTCTAATTGAATTCCCGATACCCCGCTTTCATCCAGAACTCGTCTGCCCGTTCCCCCATCAAGGCCATGAAAAGGGTTTTCATGTCCCCAGTTGCCAACATGACACCGGCAAATTGTTTTTCTAGTGCATGAATCTGCTTCCCCGCCCATGCAACGAGCGAATGGAAGTGTCTTCATTAAATTATTACGGTCCATTCTACGCCCTCCCCTGACCCTTCTGGAGTAGTGGGTTTTGACTCACTTTTGTTTTACTAGGGCTTCCCCTATCAATCCTCACCCTCTACCTATGGCCATGCAGGCTTCACAATGTGTCCGAAGACCCCATGGCGTACATACTGGAGCGGGAGTCGTAGCCTCTGCTTCCTGTTCTCCTTGCTTGTTGTCTGTCTCCCAGTCATCCTCCTCTTTCTCCTCTATCCCCCCTATTACATCCCCTGATCCTTTTGTGGGGAAAATCACACCTTCAGGGCTGCCGTAGCAGGCCATCTCTCTTCCCCTTCATTCTAGCTCTGCATCTATAGCAGTGCTTTCCTTTTCCAAGTCCACACTTACTCTCTTTATGACAGATTTAACAAGCTGTAGGAAAATATGACCATGTCTCCATCTTCCTTCCTCGCTTCCTGTGTTTCCCTGTTCGTGTCTTCCTACTTTTTACTGTTATCCTGTTGTAAGAAACGAGCTGGGGCCAGATCTCAGTCTTCAGCTGGGGCCTCACTATGTAATAGCCTCCCTGCCACCCTGAAACCTGAGGAGAAACATCTCTGGTTCTGGAAGCAACTCCAAACCTTCCTCTTTGCTTCTGCCATCATCCCTCATCTTCCCTGCTGATCTGCTCTCTCTCAGCATCGGGCACCTGGCCAATCCTCTTTTCTCCGTGCCCAGGTACCTGCTCACCCTGCCACCCACATGCACTGCCTCATGGCAATACCTTGCACCAAGGTATGTATCTGTAACCAGACAGTCCCCACCATGCACTGAGCAGACACACCCCGTCTGGTGCCTTAACCCAGCACTTGACACTTGCTGGCTGCACTACCACTGTTGTTTTCTTTTTTGTTATGTACTTATTTATTTACCTGTTTTTTCTTCCTCTGTCTAGCACTTTTCATCTCTCCCTCTATCCTTGCACTTGCCCCCTTTCCTTCCCCCTTACACTTGCACGTTATCAATGTTACTGGACCTAGTGAGATCATTGTTTTTGTTCCCCTTGTTCCTCTCCCTTCCCTTGTCATGCTACAAAACACTTGTGTACGAGCGCAATACAAATAAAATACCAATCCAATATCAATTCACTACCCATGCCTCTTCGCTCTTTACTAACCTTGCTGCGTCTTCCCTATCCTGCCCTGCTGTTCTTGCCTTTACACTACTGTCTGTAATCTATCCTCTATCCTGGAACCGGGGGTGGGGGGGTGGTGATTCTCCCCTCAATTACTTTTCTCCGTGCCTGCTCCTTACAATCCTCTCTCGCTCTGGCATTCTGGTCCCAATGTTAACGCTGATTTATTCTTAAGATAGACCTTTCTTCTTTCCTCTTCCCTTCGGGCCCACCAACAACCTTTACTAAAGAAGGCGTTACCCAGGCTTCCCTCACATTTCTGTTTCTCGAAAATTGGTGCAGACAGAGGTGTTACCCCTCACCGTTTCCTAACCACCAGAGTAGTCACTGGAGAATATGGAGGTTCAAACTCTGGATTTGTATACCCTTCTGCGGGCAACAAAGGATAGCACTCATGGTCTCCAGCCCAGGCCTCCATATCGCTGACACCTATACCAGTGCCTCCTCCAGGCAAACTTTCACCGACATCCTCTTTGTCGCTCCCTTGCCAGACCAATGTACTCTACATATGGTCTCTGTGCTCTCTCCCTTCTCTTTTTCTCCCATTAATGGTGGCAAACGGTGGAAGCCCCTCCTGTCCTCCTTCCACCCCTCAAAGGTCATCATTAATGTTTACTTGAAGAGCACCGTCTTGGTCCAAGGCCCACAGGTCAACCTTCTCCTCTTCGATAGACGCTTCCCAAGCCATCAATTTCCTTTCTTCTCCTGCTCTTCCCCCTTCCCCCTCCATGGCCTCCTCATCTTCCCCTGCTGCCTCCTTCTTGGCTACCTGTCCACTCCTCCTTCCTCTTCTGACCCCTCTCGGGATGCTTTTACACCTCAGCAGGGCGTACCTCTGATTTGTACCCCTCCCCAGAAGTCTTTCAAGGGTGGTAACCTTCTCCATATTGCCACTCTTAACTCTCTCTCAGTTGTCAAACACTCCTCTGACATCTGCCGCCATCTGGAGGAACTTGACCTCAATGTCCTCGGTCTCACCGAGACATGGTTCACGGCCAGCTCTGTCACAAGCTTCAACACTCTCCTCCCCAATGGCTACAAGATCCTCTTCGCGCCCAGGTCCAACCGCTCTGGAGGGGGTTTAGCACTGATCTTCCTGGAGTGGATTCCTGCCTCTGTCATTCATACGCAGGCCTACTCGTCTTTTGAATGCCTCATCTGCAGGCTCTCTCTCTCACCTAGCCACTCCCTTACTGTGGCTACTATCTATTTGCCACCTGGTCAGATCTCCTCCTTTCTCTCTGAGAGGGCGGACCGCTCCTCTTCCCTCCTGGTCTCGACCACTCAGCTCCTCCGTCTTGGAGACTTCGACATCCACCTTGATGCCCCTTCCTCTGGACTCTTCCCCAACCTTTGTGACTCTCTCACTCTCTATTCCCCCCTCTGGCCCAACTCACTCTGCAGGGTACACGCTGGATGCTCTGATCTAGACTTTCCCCTTTCTGTCCCTCTCACCACTCCTCTCTCCTGGAGTGATCACTTTCTCCTTTCTTCCCAGCTCACACTCTTTACCCCTCAGGCCAAGCCAGCTCCAGCATTTCCACCTACCTTCTCGGTCATCCAACCCATGAAGTGCATGTCAGATGTGGCTTTCGCTGCTGCTTTCTCATCCCCTCCATTCCCCTTTGGCTGACTTACACCCTGACACAGCCCTTTCCATGCTCCACTCTGCTATATCTGAAACTCTCAATGTTCTTGCCCCAGTCATGAGGATCTGTCTGAAGCTCAAAGCTTAGTGCAACTCCTGGTAACCCAATTGTAAACACTTGTATATTGCTGCATGGTTTACTTTCAGAATGTAGCATTGTGTTCAACCCAGACCCCCCAATAATGTGTGTGCCTGACTCCAAAGCACTTAACTCATTTTTTTGGGGGGGTGGGAGGGTGTGACAGCAAGGCTTTACACTTCTGGGCTGTGAAACCTGCCAACGTTAGGAGACTGCAGGTGGTCAAATCTCTGTCACTGGCAGAAGCAGACCTCAGTGAAAGCATTGCACATAGATGAAAGTCCCACTTGCATGTAAAAAAGACATCACTTTAGTAGATGATCACCGTTTTTCTCAGCCGGCCCAGATTGTGTGTTTTCAGACACATTTGTGGCCTCTAGGTTGCTTTTTCTGGAGGCTCGAACACGTGAGTGGGTTGTCAGTTGACAGCTGTGGATGTTAATTGGCTTTACTCGTCCTACTTTGAATGTAGACCAGTCTACCTACATAATAACACTTGGCTTTGCTTTACCCTTGTTGCACAGTTACTGTATATCTTAACTGTGCATCAAGGGTAAAGCAAATATGACATATTTTGTCACTGGCCTACATCCAAATTTCTTTTACTGGCTGGGAGGTGTTATATGGTAATAATAACATGTTGGTGCAGCATGCATGGACATGTACACAGACAACATGAAAATATTGTATATACTAGCCTATGTTGTGGGCAAAGGCGTAATGAAAGTGCATTGAGAAATGGTCCTGGGCATTACTGGTAACTTGCATCTTTTTTAAATTTTCCTTGTGCTATCTCACAAAACTGTTTGCAAACAATGTCGTTATTAATCCAGTTTTTCACAGAAAATGCTGTAAAATGCACCATTTTAACTGATTATTGAAAAACGATTCTCGGTGATTAAGACACCGCCTGATCACCAATGTTTTGGTTTGGGCGCCCTTGCTGTGCTCAGTCGCTCACACATATTAGGCACATATTTAAGCCCCACCAGTTTAAGAATTCACTGTCCGCCACTGATTCCAAATGACATGAAGCTATGCATTATGATAGGGCCACACTTCCTAGAACTTTTTCTAGGGTTGGGGAAGAGAGGTTCAGCTAGTTAAGTCATCAATAGTATAAATAGGGCATGCTTTCTTTTCTCTTCAAAGATCATTCTTGTTGAAAAAATCAGTGGAAGGATGTTGAGGGAATGGGCCTTAGTTCAGGGAGAAATAGTCAATTACACAACTGAATAGAGGAAAAGGTACACATTCAAATACACTTTAGTTGAGGATGAGCTAGAAAATTAAAAGAGGATGGGTCAGCTTTTTATATCTACCACTGACTACTTTTAGTGGAGGAGAGAATCCTGGTGAACACCATGCATCACATGCGTGTATGTGAAATTACATATTATTGAAAATACAGTGATGAGAACATCTCTGCATTTTTAGGAGGTAGGCAGAAGAATGCAATCGGTCATTGTAAGTAAGTGTGCCATACTTTTGTGATGAGACAAATACTAATAGCAAATTAAACATTTTAGAATGGTAGGTAACAGGAGGTAATTCTCTCCACTGTTACTCAGTGGATTATGGTTTTGCGACAAATAAGAGAAAAAACTAGTTGTAGAGAAATTTTGGGATATACAATACAGACTTAGGTCCCAAGTGCAAGAAATGGGATAATCTAAACATACACCATAGGCTTGTTCTGCTAACACATAACACTGTACTGTCAAATTTAATTACAAAACAGCATTTAATGCTCAGTTCCAAGGCACAGAAAACATGAAAAATAAAACAATTTCAAACAGAATACTGTTAACAAACCTATAAACAATCAACAACATTAGACAAAGCAATAATATAAATAAACATCTTCAAAGGTACATAAGAATGTTAAACTAAATGTTTGAACACAATAAACAAACTAATCTATACAGGGACAAAAATCAGAAATAAGAGACATAGTAGAATATTTCATGTTACAAAAACACAAGTCAAGGACCTATTTAGTTTCTATGCTCAAAATTGCTGAATTGTTCCAAACAATTAACTAAATACTCAATTCTATGTGAAGACAGATTCATACAAATGTGGTATGCTGTCCGCATCCAATTTGACCTATCATGGGATTGTGCACTTGGTATATGTCAATCAACGTTTCTGTGTACACCTTCCTCAGGATCTATTCGAAGTACAACCCAACAAGTACATCACCCACATTGCTATACGAGGCGACGCCTCCCTTAACATTTTTCAAAATCTCTCGCAGTATAATTGATTAAAATGCTGACCCTCTATAATTCCACACTCAGTACCATCAACTGGATGTACACTCCATAATCAGCGTTCTGTTTAATCTTGAGAGGCAAGAGGAGATTATATCAGTGCAACATCTTTGTGTGACAAACCTGAAGAACATACCAGCTCTGGAGGAAAATTCATATCTTTGTTGGCAGGAGGATATCATATTCAGTGGCTGCAACTCATTGTTACATTTACTGTGGGGAGAGAAAATGAGGTGTGCCGTAAAAGGTTTCGGATTCTTCGATGGTTGAAAAATATATTCACTAGATGTACTCGGTGCTCACACATTTTGTAACTGACAAGTGAACATTCTAATTGGAGAACAAAATGACTGAATAATTTGGAAGGAGAAGAAGATTATATTCAGTATCTGGAACTCAGTGCACCATAGATTTTGTGATGTGGAAGCGACATTATATGTTGGAGAAATCAAAAGCTTAACGTTTTGTGGGTAGAAAGTATGTTCAGTGGCTGTTACTCAGTGTGACAGTGTGATAAACAATTGATAATGCAAGTTTCAGAGAAAGGGTGTACAATTCTTTAGAAGCAGACTATTACATTCAGTGACTGTAACATATTGCACCATCTTTCTATGTCAGTAAAATATACTCATTCATGCGAAATGACAGCAGTGTTTTTAGTGACACAGCACTGTGCTGTGTCCAATCTTAATAGTATAGATAATGTTTAGATGTTAACCGGTAGCATCCGTTCCATGGAGGCTCTGACACTACACTCAGCCACTCCGCCTATGGCTAACTCAAAAAGCAAAACCCCAAGGTATTGGTGTGCTCTGTTAATCAAAGTTCAGAATCTCAATATATGAATGTAGTCAACTTTATTAATTTACCTGATTCTAACAACCTCTAACATTTCATACTGATTTTTAAAACCTCATAACCCTATGACATTCACCTGGTTTTCACAACCTCTAACACTGAATACTTATTTTAAAAGTCATAACCTTGTGCCAACAGTCACACATTGATGCATGTGCCAATGTATCACCCACTTGGGGCTTTATCTAGGCAGCAACAGTCCTGTATTTTCTAATAGCATGCAAGTTACAAATTAGTTGCACATTAATTCAATAGCATTATACTGTTTGTTCAAAGTGCACCTGTGTAAACCTAAACTAAAGAGAGAAAGAGAAAATAACAAACAGTTGAATAGAAAAATAACAAATGACGACAATCAATAACATTGGTATCCATATTGTTTATGATTTGTTAAGCATAAGTTGCTGTCATAATGTAATCATGATTCAAAAGTTCACTGTGGTGTGTCTAACACTGCCACCACATGTCACCCCATGATCAGAAACACGATCTATGTGGTTTTATCCCTATAGCCAATCCCTTGTGGGTCCATTCCATATTGTGTCCCATTTATGAGGCACTGCATGCCATGTAAAGTCTTTTCCTTAATACTATCTATGTGTTAATGTTAGCACAAATGTAAGCATGCATTGCTATCCTAATTTGGTGGCGGTACAACTGCGCACATGGGGGGTATCACACTATCCTCACATATCAACCCTGGTACGAAACACCATCTATGTAATTATATCTCATGCCAATGTTAATCTGACCAATATGTTGATGTAACACTTCTGTGACACTGTATTGGTCTCCTAAATTGTGAATAGAAAGTGTTGTATTATTAGGACTAACATGCTCTTCATCCTACGCCAGATGATCATACATATCAAAGTCCTCAATTTACCTTGTTAGACTTGAGGCATACCCAAAGTGGTACCAAATTGCATCTCTAGGTGTATCCCTCTTGTAAAGTGTGCATTCAATTAGACACTCTATTAATGTATGTTCACCTACAAATAAAGATATATCAATCCATCATACATATGTACATAAAAACTCCTTCCATTCTGAACATGTGCTTTGTAAATTGTTTAT
Source organism: Ambystoma mexicanum (assembly GCF_040938575.1). Classification (NCBI taxonomy): domain Eukaryota; kingdom Metazoa; phylum Chordata; class Amphibia; order Caudata; family Ambystomatidae; genus Ambystoma; species Ambystoma mexicanum. The sequence continues at coordinate 542,186,230 of NC_090937.1, forward strand.
GACTCAATGGGCATTTTTTACCTTGCGCAAGGTCCCATTGTATTCCTTCTGTCCAGTGCTCTTATCAATATTCTTTTAATTAATTTCTCTTGATATTGTAGACCCACAAGTTCATTCTCTATGGTTGAGAAATCTATAATATAATGTCTATTATTTTTAACTGCGTGTGGTGCGTGTGTATTCTATTCCAAATCCATGTGTACATTTTCCAATTGGTGGCTGAATTGTTTCACAAATGGGGCAGCGTTCTGCATGGAGAATCGCTGCTGCCATTTTAGAAATGCCGTTTGACACGTCACGGCGTGACATGCCGACATCACATTGACACGATGTGGATGTTATACACATAACTAGCTTTCTCCTTGGATTGTTACATTACTTATGTAATTATAATACACAAACCCAGAAAATAAAGGGCTGAGCAGTCAACCCATATTGAATATTATGTTAGATTACTCTTTTGTAGCAATTTACTGTGATCTGCCAAATATTCTACAAGATTATCAGCTGTGCAATTTCAAACCAGTACCTAATTGGGAACACTGTCGACATATTCTGTAATTGCCAATAATAAAGACTAAAGGCCTCATTACGAGTCCGGTGGTAACCGTGGCGGTAAAACCGCCTGGTTACCGCCGGACTCGTCTTACCATTCCGCCTCCGTGATTCCCGGAATTACCAGGGCATTACAACCCCGGTTTTCCGGGAATCACGGAGGTGGAATGGGGATCATGGAAACGCTGGCAGCATCTCGTAATGCTGCCGGTGTTTCCTCGTCCGCCTGCAGGTGGGCGGTGTTAAACCCGCCAGGTCAGACCTGGCGGGAACATCACCTCCCGCCTGCAGGAGTCAGGATCAGGCGGTCCGGAAACAACGGTGGCAGCGGGTTTACCGCCACCGTTATTTCCGGACTGCCTGACCTGTAATGAGGCCCTAACACATTTTCACATTCCGTTACACTGATCACTAAGTGACACTGGGCCTCATTACGAGTCCGGCGGTAACCGTGGCGGTAAAACCGCCTGGTTACCGCCAAACTCATCTTACAATTCCGCCTCGTGATTCCCGGAATTACCGGGGCATAACAACCCCAGTTTTACGGGAATCATGGAGGCGGAATGGTGTTAATCCCCATTCCCATCGAGTCCTATGGGACTCGATGGGAATGGGGATCATGGAAACACCGGCAGCATCTCGTAATGCTGCCGGTGTTTCCTCGTCCGCCTGCAGGCGGGCGGTTTTAAACCCGCCAGGTCAGACCTGGCGGGAACATCACCTCCCACCTGCAGGAGTCGGGATCAGGCAGTTAGGAAGCAACGGTGGCCGCGGGTTTACCGCCACCGTTATTTCCGGACCGCCTGACCTGTAATGAGGCCCAATGTGTGGTGCGTGTGAGTCCCCTAACCTCTGCAACACCCATCTGATGGAGCCAATTCATAGTCTAGTTTATTTGAACTCTTGTCATAGCAAAATTGACATAGCATATTTTTTACTACTTAGATCCGTAGTGAAGTTTGCTATGGGGGAAAGGACTTTATCACTGGGAGGGCAGTGGCAATGAAGTGTACTTGCATCCCTGTTTTGAGTCTGAAAATCGATAATGCTTTCTTTCCAGTTTAAAATGTGAGATTACAATGTGTGTTTTTATTCTTGTATCATTGAAAATGACATGCTGAGTTCATTACATTGCAAGTGTTGTTTTGTTTATTACAAACACTGTTTTAAGCTGAGAACCTCAGCTGCTTATAAAATACATAAAAGAATTATCTCAGTGATGGTATGTTTTCTTTTGTCCTCTAATTATTCATGTTAATGCATAGCCAGATGCAAAGCTAAGGGGTATTTAAAACTACCTGCCGTAAAAATAAGGTGCACCAAAACACTAGGCCTGGCTGTGAACAGGGTCAAATCATAGTAAGCTAATGTCCCCATGTTGTGAATACATGCTCTTGCTGGTGATTTGGTACGTCAACTCTGGGCAATTACCCAGCAATCCAATATATATATATGGTACAGAAATTGTGCATATAATGCAGCACTAAGTCCTGATTTTGTTTTGGCTAAGGATCCCGGTATAAGAATAACATCAGCTAGCCCTGTGTTTTTGGCAAGCTAAGAGTAATCAAAAACATATCCTACCAGCCTCAACAAGGACAATTAATTACAGTTTATTTTTGTAGATTGACTGCACATGAATGGTATCCATTATGGTGCTAACCAACTGATTCACAAAGACAGGAATGCACATATGGTCATCAAGTGTAATATCACTGAATAATGTGTAATGATGGAATTATGTAAACACCAGATGAATAATAGAAATACTAACTTGGCATTAGGTTGTAGCTCAACATCAGTCCCTAACGCTCTATGCACTTTTTTTTTTTTATATATTCATTGTTTATTGGTTAAAGGAAAGTTTATAAAATGAACAGACTTACAGTTAGCTGAACAAATAAAAAAAAACAAATAGCCATTTACAATATCTCATTACATCAAGATCAAGGGAGAGGAAAAAAAAAGGAAAAGTAGCAATATTTTTTATCACAGCGCCCATCTTCATAAATTTAATTTCACAACATCTTCATTTAGATCAATTTCACTGTTAGCTCATTGAGAATCGCTTCCACAAATGTTAACATTTCTGAACATAAACTTGTGCTTTTACCCATTAACACCCATTCCCAACATTCAGAGTCAATATCCATATATGCCATAGCGTGAGTTTTCTTCAAGAATATTGTACATAAGTGTGATAATTAAGGGCAAACTATCACCCAGTGTATTAGAGATCCAATTGTTCCCTCTGATTTGCAAAATCAACACTAGGCTTCACTGCGAGAGATTTGTTTCCTTTCTAGTTCTACTTATTTGGTCGGCAAGATATTAAGTCTTACGCGCAGCAGTAAATCTCAGTAAGAGGACGATGCAAATCTTTCAAGATAAGATGGTAGTTTATTAAGCCCTTTCTTGTCATTTCCTTGATTTGATCTGAGAGGATCTAGATTTATCAACCTCATGGTTTCAATCCAGTCTTGTTCAATTATTTTTTTCTTAATATCCGTTGGATTAACAAGCAAGGTACTATCAAATAGATTTTTCGATTTCATTACTGCACTTATTTTACCACACCAACTTTGTAATATTGGGTCACAATTTGATTCTTGATTCCTTAAGAATTCAAACGGAGAATTTACTTCTGCAATTTTAATCTTTCTGTACAAGGTAATGATTTTCCATAAGACTATGATTTCAAGGGATTATAAATGTTATTCTTGACGAATTACCACTATCTTCAAAGATTTTGGTAGATGTAGACAAATCTGTCAAAATAAACCCTCTAAAATTGACCATATTGTCCATGGTAGGCATAGCTTTCCTTCAATGCCATATGTTAAAATGGCTGTTACTTTTACCGGTAAAATATTATAAGTGGAATCATAGAGTATTTCCCATATTTATGCATAATCTTGTTGCCTTAGGCTGCTAGGCATTTTGCTTTAAGACATAAACTATGATAATGTGCGTTTTCATCAGAGTTTTTAATGATTAGCACTCCCAGGTAGGGCATGGTACGGACAACTTCTAGCTTTTTTTCGTGCATGATTGTTGAATTTGTGGTATTGATTGTCATATCAATTGATTGAAGATATTGATGAAAACAAAGTAATCGCCTTTGGAGGCCAACTGGAGTTAGATCTAAAAAAAACAATGTCATCGGCATAGAGGATCCAAGGAATAGAATGAAGGCTCTTAATTATGCTTGGGATTTACTCATGTCTGCAATGTAGAGGCTAAAGAGGAAAGCAGCCAAAGTGCATCCTTGCTTTAATCCTCTTTGGGTTGTAATGTTCGATGATAAAGAGCCTGAATTTGATAATCTAATTTTTACCGAGGTATTTGAATACAAGGCTTGAATCACCACAATCAGATCTCTAGGACAGTTCCATTTCTCAATTTGAGCCATAATTTGTCTCGATTGACAGAGTTGAACGCCTTTTCTAAGTCTAGGAATGCCATGTATATTTTCGATTTATTGTTAAGTGTGTTGTTTTTCAGCATTCCCAGAATGAAGATATTTAACGAGGTGCCGACTCCTTTAATAAATCCAGTTTTATGTGGGTCCAGGATTTTAGCATTTTTTGCCCATATAGTAATGTCTCACAGCAGAATGGAAGCAAATAACTTCCCAAAAGAGTCTAGTAGTGTGATAGGCCGATAGTGAAGGGGATTGTTTCTATCTCCCTTTTTGTAAATCGGTATTATAATAGCTTCACACTATGATGGCGATACCTGGTTGGTTTTTCATACTTGTGTGAACATTTCTAAAAGGATTCTACTCCATGCCTCTGGATTTTGTTTAAGCAAGTAATTTGAAATTCCGTCTGGGCCTGCGGCTCTTGATGCACTCGATTTTATGATACTTGCTTTAATCTCTTGTTTATCCAAGGCGATTTGCCACTCTCTTTGGGGAGTTAGTACAGTCTCTTGAAATGAAGCTTCAGATGCGGCAAATACATTTGTGTAATGTAAACACCATCTTGCTTCGCTTATTTATGTGGGAATTGCATTGGAATGGAAGGATCCTCCATTATTTAACAGATTCCAGAGACCAGAGATGATGGGTGTTTTTCGAAGAGATTGCTTTTAACATATGTTCTGCTTTGGATTGAAGGCGCTGAGCTTTGGTGGAGATGAACCAGTTTTTGTATTTCTGTTTCCTTACCCGTAACAGCTCTCTCCAATCAGCCAATGTCCCTTTCTTAAAGGATAGTTCCGGGACTTTTTTTTTATTGTCCCTACGGGTCGGCCATGTGTTTGTAAGCATAAATCGGTAGATCGTAGGAAACTTTCCTATGGACCTTACCCGACTTTTCGCCCATTATCGCACTCGAAATCAGCCTCCATTTTGTGATAATCCTATCATTTCGCCGCATCGACCTGGCTCACCTGCCTTTGCGGCACTAAATCAAATCCCCCGCCCCCGCCCCTGACATCAGCAGACGCGTACTGCCCATTTCAAGCACGTCTCGTGTCAACAATCGCTGCGCCTCAGCTATTGACGTGTTGCCATGGAAATGGCAGGACGCCTCTTTCCCCAATAAGTATAAACAGACCGTTTCACAACATACAGCAGCAGATTTTCGATTCCATTACTCTCTCTGTGTTACTTTGAGTATTCTGTGACTCGTTTCAGTGCTCTGGTCAGCTACCTTCGCCGCTTGTAGCCCGTGTGAACACCTGTACCATCTCTGTAAATTATTTTACTATCTTTACCGCACAATGGCCACAATAATGCCGTATATGTACGAGCCCGAGTACACCGAGGAGGAACTACTGGAAAGGCAAGCACGCGAAAACGATGGGGATTCGGACGGCAGTTGGGAGGACCAGTCAACGGATGAAGAGCCTGGACCATGTCGCATGGACGGCGTCTCCACCTGGTGCACGTGCAATCGGTGCGAGCTAATGCCAACTGAGGAGGAGAACTGCTGCTGCCGTGAAAATTCCGGGTGCTTGGCCTACATTTCGGAAAGCGAGCAAAGTCTGCAGGAAGGCGAGCAAAGTCCGCAATGCATCACCGAGCTGCCAGAGTTCAGGGAAGCCTGCCTCTCACGGACAGTGTTGAGGATGATGATGGTGCTTATGCACGAACTTCGTGGCACTGTTCGTCCGCGTAATCCGAGTAACGAGTAAGTATACTCTGTTTGTGATGTCAGTGATGCCACCACTATTTCATGGTCGTCTCCCACATATAAAATTACATTTACATATCATTCGAACGCATGTAAATTGGTTCCATATAGTGCATTTTCTAGATATAATTTTTTTCTAAGAAAGATGACATGTGTTACCTGAATCGACATTGATAAGAAAGTTTGGTCAGTTTAATACAGTTTGCATCTTTTTTTTTCACAGGTGGTACAGGCTGGTGGCCTATCGTTGCTTCACTTGGTGGCTTCACGGGAGGCTCGGACACCGCGTTCGGAGAGTAATACCTGCCTGTGCGGTACTTGCCATTAGACAACATTTCCCCAGTGACAGTGGACAATACCACGGATTTTCCCTCGATGTGCTGCAACCTCAACTTTACAATGTGTAATGTTTATTATTTATGTTTAATTAAAATCTAAAATAAAGCCCAACATATATTTTAACAATGGTTGTTTTGATTTTTTAAATGAATCTAGTGTGTCTCCGTTGAATAGCCTTCCAGTGCCTTGTCTTGTCACACAACATGTCTCCGGCCAGCATCCTCCCTCACGCTGGCCGCACACCTTCAATCCACATAACCGTTGAACCCATATATGCAGCAGTCATACATATATTATTTTGTGGGTTGGCATCAAGCGTTGGCAATAAAAAGCTGTTGGATTTTATTGATACAAAACATGGTTATAGGTAAATAATAAATATGGTTGATCATAATAAATCCTCTTTTTGGGCACCGGGTACAGAGATGACCGCCATATATTCTCCTGGGAGGGTGAGGTATTTATAAACTCACCCCCCTGCCTTCCATGTAGTAGATCCTGCAGCCATCCTCTTACATTCAGTTAGATGGCCTCTCCTTGGTGAGGCCCTGCGGCAAACGGGTCTTGTCTGCACGACCACCGCCCCAATCCACCCCCCGCCCTATCAAAGGCAGTTCGCACCGGGGTACTTGCGCTGCTGGCAAGTGGAGCTGTCAGGGAGCGATAAAGGCCAAGAGGTGCCAAAGACCATGTACACTTCAAAGTGGTCTATAGAGCATGGGTTGTTGTTCCCATGTCTACCTCCAGACCCCGTGTCTCCTGCCAAGCATCCCCCTCACGATGGACGCCCCCCTGCAATCCACATAAGTGTGTATCCATTCACAAGTCTTCCTGTGTCTTGTCTGCACGACCACCGCCCCGATCCACCCCCCGCCCTATCAAAGGCAGTTCGCACCAGGGTACTTGCGCTGCTGGCAAGTGGAGCTGTCAGGGAGCGATAAAGGCCAAGAGGTGCCAAAGACCATGTACACTTCAAAGTGGTCTATAGAGCATGGGTTGTTGTTCCCATGTCTACCTCCAGACCCCGTGTCTCCTGCCAAGCATCCCCCTCACGATGGACGCCCCCCTGCAATCCACATAAGTGTGTCTCCATTCACAAGTCTTCCTGTGTCTTGTCTGCACGACCACCGCCCCGATCCACCCCCCGCCCTATCAAAGGCAGTTCGCACCAGGGTACTTGCGCTGCTGGCAAGTGGAGCTGTCAGGGAGCGATAAAGGCCAAGAGGTGCCAAAGACCATGTACACTTCAAAGTGGTCTATAGAGCATGGGTTGTTGTTCCCATGTCTACCTCCAGACCCCGTGTCTCCTGCCAAGCATCCCCCTCACGATGGACGCCCCCCTGCAATCCGCATAATGCCACGACATATACACGTCATTCATTCACAAACACACCCCTGTTTCGAATTCTTTATAACCCACTTCATATTTCTAATGAGAACTTCTTTGCGCTTTGCTAGTCAACCCGTGAAGGTGCTGGTTATCTGCTCTTCGTCTCTGTGAACTTCCGTGACCACTTTGAGCAAACTCGTCAGTTTGCAACCTGTGAACTGCTCCCTGTTCTACGACAAGAAACTACTCTGATCCCTGCATCTAACTGTTTGTTCGTCAAGGTAAGTCCATGTACCATAATCATTTTGCGTCCAATTTTTTAATTTATATCTATTTGCTAGTAGTCATCAAATTGCATCCATGTTTTCTTTTCGTTCACGACAGTACATGCAAGGAACTAGTCACATGTTCTGAGTTTAGTCAAATTACTTTTTCTATTTTTTGAAAGTTATTGAAATACTTATCCGCATGTGAATAACGTGTATAGTTCCAAGAACCAAAACGGACCTTGCATTGAACCTTTTATGTGTCATTTAATGTTTTAACACATTGGTATTCATAGAGAATTGTTGATCTTTACTTTTCAGAACTTTCCATAATGCCTGCCTGTTCCATTGGCGGTTGCCCTTCGAAGACCCATAACAAATCTGAAGATACTATAATGCATGTTTTCCCTAAGACAATAGATCAGATAAGAGAATGGGTCCGATATTGCGGATATCCAGCCTCTGAGCTAGAAAGTAGAGTCCTAGAAGTCTTTGCGGACAAGAGGGGTGATCGATACCGCATCTGCAGCAGGCACTTTAGCCCAGACATGTACTCCACATCATTGCTAATAAAGAAGAAAACACCGCGAGCGAGGCGAAAATTGCTCTCAACCGCTATTCCCACTCTATTCGTCCACATCCCTCCACTGGTGAGTCAAGTTTACGTATTTGTCTCTCGGCCTTGCGGTAGTGTGTAGCATTAGCTAACAATAATTTCCCCATTTATGTATCCACTCAATATGAAGGCGGAAGATTCTCCATCCGTGTCGTTATTGCAGTCATCAGCCACTTCAAGCGCCTATCGGGTAATCTTACTTAGCTACTCTGACACTGACTTGTTTTAGGCATGTAAATCAATAGTTTTAATTGATCGTGTAATTATTTTACCTAATGGTACACCACAGTACTCGTCTTTGTTTTCAGTTATAATTATTGTTATCCAAAATAATGCAAGTACTGTCTTTCAGGGAGATGCTGAGGAGTCCAACGCATTGACGACAACCGTAGATGTCACTCAGATGCTCGAGGTACGTTTCCGGACAGTTCCATCGATGGAGATCATCAGATCTTGCATATTTGTAGCGTGATTGTTACACACAATGTTTCTTTCGTTTTTAGCCATTGGTATGTCCTTCTGTCGTCGCCCTCCTATGTGTCTTCTTTTTTCAATATTGTGTTCATTACTAATGAAAGTCCTATGTTTCAGGGAGTCGATGGAGCATTAGTCCAAGAAGAAGGGGGAGCATGCAGTTACGGGTCGGCGCAACAGCTTGCAGAAGTGTGCACCGCAGTTACAGCGTCCCTTGATGTTCTTATGCATTTCGAGGTATGGATACTGACAGATCAATCATGCGAGATCAAATGACGTGATTACATCCGCTATACTTCCTTCTTTATTAACGCAAGTACTATGTTTCAGGGAGCTGACAGAGCTTCTTCAACAAGAACATCACCCCTAGTAGTTGATGCAGATCTCTGGGTGGTGACACTTCCAACGATGGAGCAAATCGAATCATATTTAGATATCCATTATTTATTTTAGACAACTGATCATTTGTGCAGGTCTATTTAGATGAGCCGTTGACGCCTGCAGAAAGTTTATGTTCTTTTAAACAAAATAGAAAACCATACTAATGCAATTACTGTGTTTCAGGGAGTTGCTGAAGCGTCATCTTCAATAATATCATCAATGGAAGTCTATGCGGAGCCCGAGGTATGGATCTTGACAGTTCAATCTAACTAGATCAACAATGCGTGAACTATTGTCGTTTGAATGTTCTACACAATGCGTTCATTCGTGTTTTGCTATTGAGATGTACGTATGGGTATTGGTCCCCAAGTACATTTTGTGTTTTCAATATTATTATACATACTAATGAAAGTTCTATGTTTCAGGGAGTCGATGGAGCCTCAGTGAGTGATGGATGTGCTTATCATGAAAATATAGTCGTTGCAGCGCGAGAGGAAGTGGAGACATGCACACACGAGTCGGAGCAACAGCGTCCAGATGTTGAAGTTCGAGGCAAGAAAGTTTCAAAGAAAAGAAAGCAAAAGAAGGTTAGTGTCCTGTTCACTATATTATGTTGTCTTTCACTGTCAATAGTTCAATACTGTAAGTTGTGTTTAAACTGAACATCCCTTTTCTAATCTGTCCTCTAGTTGCGAGTGGGTGTAAGAACTAGATCTACACAGACAGTGAAGCGAACGAGAGATGTTGCTTGTCAAACCTTTTGGCAGGGACTTGAGACTGGAGATGCATCGTGCCAATGGGAAGAATATGAAGTGATTGACAACGGAGCTATACCACCACCAGCCATTGATAGTGAATGTCCTCCTGGTAGTTTGGATGCAGTCGGAGATCAATTCACAGAATCCACACCCGCAAAAAATAAGAGCGCGCGAAAGTTGAAGACATTGTTTTTTTCTCCCATCTCCGGACAAGGAACAGATGTTGCAATGGAAGAGAATGAAGTGGACGACAATGAAACACCATCAATATCACTCAGCATAGCGGAAGACGATATCAGAGATTGTACCTTTCATGCGAGTGACATGTCCTCAACGTTACAGGCCGAACCAGCTGGGATGCAGAGTGACAGTATAAGGAAAGAGGCCAAATTCATTGTATTCGATAGCTGTTTGATGGATATTATTATGATGATGAAATGTGGGCATTGGGTTGGTGGGGAAGTATGTGGGGAGCCATTGATTAATGTGACTCGTGCAATTCGAGGCACTAACCTTAAAATACATGCCACCTGTACACAATATCATCCGTTCGCATGGTCTGCACAACCCATGCTGGGGCAACTGCCAGCAGGCAATCTACTTTGTGCAGCGGCCGCACTTTTTAGTGGTTCAAGTTTTAAAAAGTTACAGTATTTCTTTCAGTTTGTGGGAATCCATTTCATTGCGAAAAGTCAGTTCTACAAATACCAAACCGATTATCTATTTCCAGCCATCAGCGAAGCTTGGAGAATGGAAAAAATGTCAATGGAAAGTACATTCGCGGGCAAACGCTTCAGGCTAGCCGGTGATGGACAGTGCGACAGCCCAGGATTTTCAGCCAAGTACTGCACCTACCACTTTCAGGACATGGAAAGTAAGAAAATTGTGAGTTCGGTGGTCGTGCAGGTGTCACAAAGTACATCCTCAGTGGCCATGGAGAAAGTTGGCTTTGTAGCATCATTGCAAGAACTACAATCGCGGGGAATGGTGATCGACCTGATAGCCACGGACAGACACGTTTCAATTGCCAAGACAATGAGAGAAGAGTACAAAAATATAAATCACCAATTTGACGTTTGGCATCTTGCAAAATCAATCAATAAAAAATTGTCAGCTGCAGGTAAAAAAAAAGAATTGCAAGGTATTTCACAGTGGTCCAAGTCAATCAGCAACCATCTTTGGTGGAGCTCAAAAACATGTGAAGGGTCGTTGGAAATTCTACTGGAAAAATGGCGGTCAGTAATGTTGCACTGTAGCAACGTACATCGATGGTCGACAAATGAACATTTCCACAAATGTGAACATGGCCATTTGTCCACAGAGGAGGCACGGAAGAAGAAGTGGTTGATTCCTTCATCACCCACTCACAAAGCCATTGAAAAGATTGTATTTGATAAAACTATAACAAAAGCTTTGAGGGGACTCACGGAATTCTGCCACACAGGAGATTTGGAGGTGTTCCACAATATGTGCCTCAAGTACAGGCCCAAAAGATTGCATTTTGGCATGGAAGGCATGATAAATCGGACTCTTTTAGCGGTCTTGGCACATAACCATAATGTTGGCCGTCAACAAAGTAGGACGACCGGAACTTTAGGGACGCTTCGCTACAATAAGGCCTTCACTAAAAGAAGTAAACAATGGGTGATCAAACCAGTGTTTGAGGATATGCAATATGAGTTTATTGAGAGACTTATCGTAGATGTCCTCGATAGGCACATACATGGAGTGGTGAACGAACCTATGCAGGGGACAACTGCATTGCCACCCAACATTGCCTCTGTTCCATGTCCACCTAAAGCAGAGCTCATTGAGAAATACACATCACGGTTTAAATGATTGTAATTTGATTGTCTGTTCTCTCGAGTCTCCTCATGTTGCAGGCCCATTGCAATTAAACCAAACAGTAATATAAATCATTTTTACAAAAATTATAGAATGTTTCCGTATTACAAACACATGGCCGACCCATAGGGACAATAAAAAAAAAGGCACGCAGACAAGATGTCCCTAAAACTAACTGCAGCTAACTAGAAATGTGTGCTCGCTCAAAGTGAAGGTCAGCTGCTTTGATGTTTTGCTCGGGTGGCGGAACGGCCCACGACCCAATATAAGGTTCTATTGTGATTTGACCTTGACAGGCCGGGACCATCCTGAAAGACTAAGAAAAGATAATGAATAAAATTTCAGAAACGAAACGATGAGCCACGTTCATTAGAAGAAGTAACGTCGGCAAAGAAGGAGTGGTGTTTCGGGTCTGCCCTACACAGAGACACAATGGAAAATGCAAATATAATGTAAGTAACTTTTGATGAGTTTATACCGCAATTTCATTACTATACAGTGGCTTTAAAGACGGGTTCAGTTGTACTTGTTCGTTCTATGTGGCATATTGTTTTCTACCGCGCACTATCTTGAGGAGAAACATCTGCTTTTACTGAAGCACCTCAAAACCTTCCTCTTTGCTTCTGCTTTCTCTCTCCCTCTCCCCTGCTACAACTGGTCCACTGTCTGCGACCTCAGTCCTGGGCCCTTCCACTCTCCACCTGCACTGCCTCCCTGTCAACCCCTGCACTGGGGGACTGTCTCAGTATCCTACAGCCCCCCCTTCCCAGCACTTGTTCTGCACTTACCTTGCACTTGCCACCAGCTGGCCCTATTTATTTATTATTTTATGCTACTTACCTTGTACTCCACTCCCCCCCCCCTCCATGCCTCGCCACGCCTTTAAACACTTGTGTACACCCAGTAGCGCTGTCCTCGCTATGAAATGAATAATTTTAATAAGGATCTGATGGTGAGACTAATTTCATTTTTTATGTTTTTAGGTACATCATTCACTACTGTCTGTGTCACGAGTACCAGACACCGGCGGACGGCTTCTACAGCCGCCAGTTGCTTCTCCGCGTGAACAACGTTACCACCCTGACCATTTTATGGGACGATCGCCAAGTACAAGTATGCCCTTACGCGGTACTAACGGTTAGATGCAACATACCTACCGTTGTGGTGGCCTAGTGCCTCGTTGTTGGAACAGCCATGCGATTATCAGTGCGACCGAAGAGCTTATTTTTATCTTAAACCAACACCCTGTGTACTGCACACGAACATCGCTTCCCTCAAGACGAACTAATTTGGATCGAGAGCAAAGAAAAATGCAAATCGCTGAATATTCTCTAAACATTTGATGTCCAATAAACGTACTTTGCCAAATGTACAATCTTGCCGTTTGCTTTTAAACCACGGTTTCACATTCCGAATTGTGGCGCTGTATTGTGAGATGCTCTAAGACCCTGTGTACAGCAAAGGACCATCGCGTTCCTCAATACGAACTTTTTGGAACGTGAGCAAATAAAAATGCAAATCGCTGAATATTCTCTAAACATTTGATGTCAAATAAATGTACTTTACCACATTTACAATCTTGCGGTTTGATTTCAAAGTACAGTTTCATATTCCGAATTGTGGCGCGCTGTATTGTGAGCTGATCTGTGTTGATTTCCGGGGTCTGTGTGGAGTCGCGTAGAAGACGCCTGGGCGCGTTTGCCTACGCAGCTCAGTCACGTCACGGATAGAGGCGGGGAATATGAATGTTTTGATAAAGTCTGTTTCAGGGGCGGGGGATTTGATTTAGTGCCGCAAAGGCAGGTGAGCCAGGTCGATGGGGCGAAATGATAGGATTATCACAAAATGGAGGCTGATTTCGAGTGCGATAATGGGCGAAAAGTCGGGTAAGGTCCATAGGAAAGTTTCCTACGATCTACCGATTTATGCTTACAAACACATGGCCGACCCGTAGGGACAATAAAAAAAAAGTCCCGGAACTATCCTTTAATTTGACTAATATCTGCGCAAAGTCTTTTCTTAGCTTCATATACAGCTAAGTCAAAATGATTTGTTATTGGGGTTACATATATCTTAGTTGGTTTTTCAAAATCCTGTAATATCTAAGTATAATCGACAAGATCAGAGTCTCTATCGAGTGCTTGCTTATATCTCTGATTAATTGCAGCTATATCATTTTTAGCAATTTTGATTCTGTTTTTTACCACAGGATACCTGAACACCACTCATTTGTTCATGTTTTTTAAGCGTAAAATCGCCTTCTATGGCTATTGCAATGAGATTATGATTGCTTGATGGTTGTGGTTTCACTTAAAAGTGCTTGATTTTTCCTTTTAAGTTTCCTGTAGCAAAAAAGTAGTTGAGGCAGTGTCGATTTACATTTTAACCCCAAGTGGGGTGTCCGGGAATATCACCAGGGGTGTCGCCTTTCAAAATATGGAGATCTCAAATATAAACTTGTTTGTGCTAATCAAGCGCATTGCTTGTTAGTTTCTGTTCTTTTTGGGGGTAACCAATCTCATGTAAGAGATGGATATTAAAGTCTCCATATATCAGCATCTTCATATCTGGGTTGCTTTTAACATTTTTGTCGATTTCATTGCAAAAAGTGTGTATCAATTTGTGTGTTTCACTGGCATTATTCTCCAAAAAAATGTTGAATATCACCAGCTTATCATTCGTAGGGAGCTGACTCACTTCAAGGTGAATAATTTGGATATAAGGATTGGGGCAGTGATGTGAAATAACATGGTAACTTGAATCAGTCTTTACCATAGTTAGCAGGCCAGAGTATGATCTACCTAACAACCCTTTTCTTGCCGGATTAAGAAAGGTTTCATAACCATCACAAGTTGGAATTGTTTGTAACCATTTTTCCTGCAGACAAAGTATCTCATACTTGATTCGTTCCTCTTTGGTTTGTAAAAAAAGTGATTTAAAGCCTCTGGTATTCCAACTGGAAACCCATATCCATAATGTTGGTTCTAGAGAGGAAGTCTATTGTGATTTCTGCACATCTAATGCACTGGCTAGCCAATTCCAGGTTGGTCCTTCATAGAAGTCGCATTCTGCATAACTGGGATATTGTTCCTTACAGTAAAATGGAGTTTAAGTAGCTCTTGTTTGTCTAAGGCTGATATATTGTGGTTGTTGTTTAGTACCTCCCTTCTCACGGGTGAAGTATCCTTTCAGACTTCTAAATGATTTTTCTCACCAATATTGAGAGATATTGTTCTCAAGTTTTGCAGCAAGTTATTATGGGAGGAATGTGGGTGCTGATTGACGTGCTGATCCTTCTGTTGTACTTTATGATTGATAGTATTTGATTTCAACACAGCTTCATGTTGTGTGGTATGATGGACCTTTGAGGTAGTGTTTCCTTTTTCTCTGGCAAAGTGTATCTTTTGTGAATAATGAGCATCATTATGTGGAATTGCTCGATATTACTGCGCATCATTTCCCAATCTCAATAAGTAGGTATTCTGGTCCAGAATTGCTTTCATAATTTTCCACATTGACAGGTGGAGCACAACTTCATCCATAGAATTTTCGGAGGCAAATTCTACTATCCTTACATCATGGGTAGATATCGAGCACAATTGTGGGACATGCTGGAATAACTTCATCACTGTTAATCTATTCAGAATTGGTACCTTCTGCCCTTTGTGTATAATTTCTAAATATATTTTGAAGTTTTTCTTCTTTGACTCAAATGTATCAAACTGTTTGTCGTTTCTTACGGGTAGTTTTACTGACGCTTTAGGCCGGCTCTGTGAGTCGCGTTTTTTCCTTTTTTGTTCAAGTTTGCAAAATTCAGTCAATGTCACTTTTTCACTTGTATCAGACAATTTGCTACTTTTAAATGTGATCCATTCTTTGCAATGGGTGTTTGGGTGAGTTTGGCGGCTAGCACCTCAATATCTGCCCATTCTGATTCAGAAAGATTGTTCCAATGAGCACCTTCTTGATCTTGCTCTAATAAATCAACCAAATCACTTGAAGCTGAAGAATTATCAATAGTTTCAGTAGGTGTCATTTATAGTGGTGAATCATCTGGGAACATTGTTAGAGGTTTCTCTATTGTAGGTAGCATTACTTCATTTAGTACTATTTCTTTTCTTGTTTTTTTTTGCAAGCTGTACTTCTGTAAATTTGAGGGGCGAGCGTATATTTCTCAAAAACGCTTGAGACCCAGTTTGCTTCTGTTTTTTTTTTTTACCGATAATTGTTATTTTTATTTTTTCGTTGTTTTCATAACCTCTTTCGTCATTGCTAGTCCTTGAGCTGTTACAGAATTTCCAGGCTCTTTCTTATCGAAGATTGAGAATATGTTACCTTCAATCTGTGTGTCTTGATTAGAAACTGATAGATCAATTACCATATCAGTCAGAATGTCTTTAGAATTTGTATAGGGAAGTCATGATTGGTTAGGAAGTGACTTCGCTCTATCACATAACTGTGGGGGATGACTTTCTTTATCGACTTGAAGTAAGTGAGTATGGTTTTCCTGTGATTTTCACATAGAGCGCATCCATCCTGCTAGCCACTTAACCCCACTTTGCTCTGCTACGTCAGTGAAGGAGATTTTGAGGTAGTGGCTCGGCACGGAGGGACGGGGCTCCCGCGGCTCTCGGCGACTCCCGAGAATCAACGGTGAGTTAAACTTGCAGCGTTCTTGAAAATGTGCTTCTCGTGTTTGCAAAGAAAAAGAGAAAGCTTCCTCGAACACGAACAGAGTCGCAGAAGGCACAGCAGTATCCTGCAAATTGCTAGCCACTTAACCCCACTTAACTATGCACTTATTGTATATATACATAAAAAAATATGTCGACTATGTCATTTGTCTTATGACCAGAGGTCAAATGAACTAGACTATGGGCCTCATTAGTACCCTGGCGGCCGCGGAATGAACGGTGCCAGCAAGGGACCTGCACTGTTCATTCCTGGATGCCCTATTACGAGGTCTGCAGCGGGTCCCACTCTGGAACGCCTGGTCAGACCAGGTGTCCTTAGCGGGACCCGCTAACAGACCAGGATGCTAACAACGGGCCCATCATTAACGGGCCCGTTGTTAGCATCCTCCCCATTCCCATTGATCCCTATGGGGGCTCAAATGGGAATGTGGATGTACCGGGTCCGGGTCCTGCAAAAGGGATTTACCTGGGACCTCCAAGGTCAGAATTGCCTGGTAAGTCCCCTTTTGCGGGACCCGGACCTGGTACCCGGTATGGGGGTAGCCATGCCGCTAAAAGCGGCATGGCTACCTCCATACTCGTAATAAGGCCCTATGAATTAGCTCCATCAGATGGGTTTTGCAGTGAGTATGGGACTTGCATGCTCCATGCATTGACACCAAATAATCAGTGTAATGGAATGTGAACATGTGTTAGGCTTTATTATTGATAATTGAAGAATATATCCACAGTGTTCCCAATTGGGTACTGATTTAAAATTTCACAGCTGACAATTCGAGTAGGATATTTGGCAGATCATAGTATATTGCTACAAAAGAGTTATCAAATGTAATATTCAATGTGGGTTGACTGCTCCCCACTTTATTTTCTGTGGTTGTGTAATATAATCATATAAATAATGTAGCAATCTGAGAAGATAGTGAGTTGTGTGCATAACATCCGCATTGTATTGTTAGGTGGTGACGTCAAATCATGATGTGACGTGTCAAATAGCATTTCTAAAATGTTGATGGCTATTATCCATGCGGAACACCTCCCCATTTGTGAAATAATTCATCCACCGATTGGTCAGTGTACAAATGGATTAGGAATCGAATACACATGTACAGTGTACAGTTAAAAAGAATAGACACTACATTATAATTTTTTCACCCATAGAGAATGAACTTGTGGGTTTACAATATCAGGAGAAACTAATGGAAAAAATATCGATAAGAGCACTGGACAGAAGGAACACAATGGGACCTTGCTCAAGGTAAAAAATGCCCATAGAGCCATAAACAATTTACCAAGTACTTGTTAAGAATAGAAGGAGTTTTTCTTGACGTAAGAATGATGGAAGCAGATATGTTTAATTGTAGGTGAAGACACATGGATAGAGTGTCTAATTGAATGCAGAATTTGCAAGATTTGCAAGAGGGATAAACCTAGAGATGCAATTTTTGACCACTTTGGGTACCGATCAAGACTAACAAGGTAAATGGAGGACTTTGGGCCTCATTACACGGTAGGCGTTGGACCAAGGTGCTAATAGCACCTTGGTCCATGCCGGTAAAATACCGGCACCACCTTGGAAGAAAGGGGAATTACCGCCCTATTCCAAGGTTGGCGGGGCGATAATTCCCCCTTCCCCCATTGCCCTTCCCCATTCCCATTTTTGCCCCATAGGGCTCTATGGGAATGGGGAAGGCACTAATTATGGTGCCGCAAATTGCGGTACCGTAATTAGCACCCTGGTCCCTTTGCGGGTTGGTTTTTAACGCCTGCTAAACAGCAGGCGTTAAAGTACCAACCCGCAAAGGGACCTCGTAGTAAGGCGGTAAGGGTTTACCGGTACCGGTGCCCTTACCGGTGCCCGTAAACCCTTACCGCCGTCCGTGTAATGAGGCCTTTTGATATGTATGATCAACTGCGGTAGGGTGGTAGTACTTGTTTGTCCTAATAATACAAAGCTCTCCATTCACATTTGTAGGAGAAAAGTAAGGTTTCACAGATGCGTTTACATCAACAGATTGGTAAGATTAATGTTGGCATGGGATATAACTACATAGATGGTGTTTCGTATCACCGGTCAATGGGGGTCATTACGAGTTTGGATGTAAGTAACTGTCCTTACTGGCATGGAGAAAATACTGTGTCCATGTAGGTAAGAGCCCGCTAATAGAGGGCTATTACAACTTCCCTGGCACAAGTTTTGCGCCATGCCAGGGTCAACATTACAGGCATGCCGCTAAAGTCCCGAAAATGGCCCTTAGCAGCATCATGTAAAGCGCAGATTGCACTACCTGCATGAATCAAGCCGGCATTAGCGGTCACCATTATTAGTAGTGACCGCTATTAGCGGTGACCGCTAATAATGGTGACTGTAAATAAGCAGATCCGGAAGTAGCGTCATCGCACAGGAACTGGAAAGAGCACGGCGGCCAACTTTAAAAACACAATCCATTGCCACCGTCAGCAGCCAGGACCTGTAGTATATTGCTGTGTGCCAAATTCAATCCACAACAACAATACAATGCCCAAGGCTGTTAAAAAGGGTTCATCCTGCCAATGCAAGGAACGCTTTAATGAAGACGAGCTAACCATGCTTGCGGAGACCCTGGCAGAGAATGCCAATGTTGTGTTTGCCCAGAGCCTCAAGAGGAGGCTGTCATCAGAAAGAAGGAGACCTGGGCACTAGTGGCAGAAAAAATCAGCACGGTTGGAAACACCCCCCGCACAACTAAGGACTGCAGGAAGAGGTGGGATGACTTGCGCCTGCGAGTCCACAACATCCTCTCGGCAAACAGGAGCCAGGCCATGGCAACTGGTGGAGGAGCAAGCTCTCCGATGAAGCTGTCCTGGTGGGAGGAGATATGTTCCAGCCTGATCGGCATAGAGGCCATTGAAGGCATGGGGGACATGGAGTATGGTGACACCTCATTGGTGGAAGGAGGCGAGTGTCCTAAGAAAATACTGTAATGCACAGTCTGATGTTAGTCCACCAATATGTCTGTCTAAAGAGGCAAGCCATGGCCCAATACACACACATTCCCAGCCTAGTTGTCATACGCAGCACAGACACATGCAGATGCCTGCAGCAAGGCAATGCCATACCTTACACAAACCACACTAAGATGTTAATGGCAGAAGTCACACTGCATGCAGGCCACAACAAATATGCATGTCACATAGCATATGTCTGCCCCAAGATGAGTGACCCTGATGGATGCCTGCATTACCCACCCATGTAGCAAGCAATGTGATCATCCAAACTCCACTGCCTATTACCCTCTATTGTGTAGATGAGCAATTATACAAATGTACGCATGATGCTTCTCAAACCATCACTCATGCCATCCCTCTCTTCGATCCCCACAGGCTCAGATCATGACAGCGAGGCCCAGGACTCACCCCCACAGCCAACCACACCCCGGAAGAGGGCCAGGGATGAGGTCAACAGGACTTCCACCTCTAAAGCCCAACACAAGCCTTGGCATGCACCGCAGAGGAAACCACATCTGGATGCCACGGCACTGGTGCCACCAAGGGCTGTCGACACTGAACCCACAACTCCAGTCACACTGGCACAGGACACATTTGAAGCTGTCCTATGAACAGAAAACAGTTCTGTTGGTGATGCGGCTGCTACAGCACCCCTTGCTGAGGACGAGGCGCAGTAACAGGTGTGGGTGCCCATGGAGGATGACTCCTCTGACCTGCCTGGCACACCAAGTCCGGCACCATCCCCCCAGCTCAAATCGGTAGACTCCACCCACAGCACCACCCCAGAGCAGTCTGGGGGGGAGTACGACCAAGGGGCCATGAGTTCCATAGGGGCTCCAATTGAAATTGTGCATGAGGCACAAGCCCCCTCCACCTCCACAGGTGTACCAGCGGGGGTGCCGGAGGCAGGGCAAGCTTTGCAGCGCTGACTGCTCTGGTGCGACAATTTGTAACTGACAATGCCAAAGCAAGGCAGGAGTGGCGTGAAAACACTGCCTCTCTGGGCAAGATCATCGCCGATAGCACAAGTAGACTGTGCGAAGAGGTATCAGCCCTGCGGCAGGTCCTCAGCCACATTGCTGATGCAATGGAGGCTGAGCGTCTGGCCCCCCAAATGAAGCAGGCGGCCACCCCATCGTCCTCGAGCTCCACACAGACTAGTCCACTACGCAGGTCGGCGCGCACCCTGCGCCGCCTGGACATGCCGCCACCAGGTGCAGGGAGTGGCAGGAAGTAGACTGGCCACCCTGATGAAGTCAATAGACACTTGTTTGGACATTTGTGGGGGAGTTATGAGGGGAGAGTGTGTGGGGGATTTGTGGGGGGGTGTGAGGGTGTTGGAGGGGTAGTGCACTTTCATCTTCATTGTACATTTCAATACACCCGTTGTGTGAAAAAAATATCTTGAGTGGACATTCATCATTGTGCATGTGTCATTTATTCATATACAGTGCATAGTGTACATGTACTCCCACACTCAGTGCCCTGTGTCAAAATATCATGTCACCCTTTGCATCCATGTGTGTCAGAAATATTGTGCAATCACTGACCGATGCACAACACGTCCCTCCTGTGCATCGGAACCGCAATGATGTGCAGCCACATCTTCTTCATCCCCTTCATTATCACCAGGTGGTAACAGTTCAATGTCAGGGGCAGGGGCACGTTCCGTCAGATACACATGTTGTGCAGCATGACGCATGCCATGATGATCTTGGCCACCTTCTCATGCCTGTAGAGGAGTGCCCCACCCGACCAGCTAAGGCAGCAAAACCATGCCTTCAACAGGCCAAAGGTCTGCTCAATGACCACACGGGTACGGGTGTGGAAAAGATTGTAGTCCTCCTCGTACCTGTTCTGTGGGTTTCAAACAGGGGTGAGGAGCCACGGCTTCAAGGGATTGCCACTGACACCTGCATGGGAGGCAATAAAAGGTGTATGTCAATCGAATCATGATGGACAGCGTACTAGTCACACATGCCTGCAGCTTATTGTTGGTCACATGCACATTTTCCTGGTTGTATGCATGCCATTTTTAGTCCCTCAATGTGTCCTGTGCCATGGACTAATGGTGTGGGTTGCATCTTCAAGATGATACATGGTGTGCACTGCTGTCTTGTTGCTCATGCATTGTGTACGCATACAGCTGTGTTCATGTCAATTTTGAGATGTGTTGTGTTCTGTAGGATTTTCTGACTGGGAGCGTTGGCAGTAGGCTCTGCAATGTTAGGCATTCAGCGCTAATTTTTCCAATGGTGACATGCTGCATTCCTGTGGTTGTGGCGGCCCTGTGACAGACAGTGGATTCCCTTGGTGGTTTTGTTCAATGCATTCCCATGGATGCATGTCCTGTGTGGTGATTTGCTGGAGACAGCAACATAGTGCATATTCACTGCATGTTGCTGGATGGTGTTACGGAGGGTGAGGTCCGCTGATGAGTGGTGCACGTGTTGTGGGATGTATGGTGGTTTACTGTTTGTCATGTTGTGATAGGTGTCAACTTACTTCATTCCGGTGGGATTTGGGTGTCATGTTCTGTTTAGGATGCTTTGGGGCACAGTGTTTAGTGATGTGCACATTGTGCTGTCACATCAACATTGACACCATGGTGGTGTGTGCATCTCTCCCCCCATTTCAGGGCCATGAGCCTGTCATGCAACTTACCAAGCAGCCAGGCACGTCGTCCAGCATGTCGCTCCATGTAGCGTGGTAGCGTGTAGTTCCGCAGGACCATACAGTCATGAGTTGATCCGGGATATCAAGCACAACAATGTGTGATGATCTTGCTGGCGTCACATACCATCTGCACATTGATGGAGTTGTATTGCTTGCGGTTGCAGTACACCACCTCCATGGCATGCAGGACCACCAACTCCACATGGGTGCATTTGAGGGCACCTATGCAATTTGGCATGCCTGCCAGTGCATGGAAGCCAACTTTTGTATCAAGAATCTCCTGGGGAGTCTGTGGTAGGGATATGTAGTCCCTTGTGTGCTTGAGGAGGGCATCCATCACTTGGTTCAGAATGCGAGAAAATAAGGGTTGTGATATGCAATGCATGTGCCCCACTGTGTGCTGGTAGGTGCCTGTGGCAAGGAAGTGGAGCACCGACACTACCTTCAGTAGAGGAGGGATGGCGGTGCGTATTTCAATGAGGCTGACAATGTTGTTGTGTATCATGTCCACGATGGTGGTGATGGTGTCCCGGTCCAGTGGGTACAGGGTGTGGATCTGCTCAGGGGTTAGGTTGAATGGACTGGCTCTGATGTGAGGGATTGGGGGCTGCCTGCGTGGTACAGCTGGCTGCCCTGGTGGGGCATGCTGGACCTACCTCACCCTCCTTCTCCTCCTACGTCTATTCTGTGGTGCCTGCTGTTGCTGTTGTTGCTGGTGTAGCAATGCAAGCATGTCCTCCATCACCAGTATTGATACTACTATTGGAATAATCTTGGTGTGGGAAGGGGTGTGGTGTGTGGGTGTGCTCCTTTTGTGCTGGCCCAGACTCCATTGCCTCCAGCTGTGGCAGTTGGAAACACTGCACATAGCATTTAACGGTTGGTTCACGATGCCGGTATTACTGACATGCCGGCAATCCCTATTCTCGCCTTCATGATGCCGGTATTTGCATGTCCTTGTGATTTCCTCCAATTAGCGGCATGCCGTTATTGCCGGCATGATGGGCCGCGTGCCCGCGCCCATGCTGCTATTAGAGGCACCGTTATTATCGGTGCCTCTAGTAGTGGGGTCTTAGGTCGGAATAGCCTGAGCGGTATGCGATGCCGGTAATCCTTTACGGCATAGTTTTTCCATTACCTCCAACCTCGTAATGACCCCCAATATGTGGAGCAATGTGAGACCCACCACGACACACTGTTGAACGGCCAATATAGTAGGCTAGCATGTATTTGTGCATGTAGTCCCCAATTGCAGGTATCCACCAGCATAGATGCACAGAATGGGCATGGGAAATGGTTCAACACATGTCAGCAAATGGCCAGTGAGAACACAGAAACACATGCCATGGAATGTGGGCAAATGTATTGTTTCACATGCAATGCAGCCAAATGTATATGCATGCACATGGACACATGAAAAGCACCCATATGTGACAAGATCGTCCACATCAGAAAATTATGCCCCACCACACCCACAACAAAAACCCACCTTGGCAGGCCAACAGCAAATGTGCAAATGCATGTACTTTGTACACATTCAACAGGCTCCACCACCGCATACATGCATGAGAACCCATCAGAAAAATAGCACCCAAGCAGCCCACATGAAAAGTGGAACTATGGGACAGAACCAATGTCGCATGAGTATAATGCAAGCCCACAGTCATGCTTGCTAGATGACTTAATTGTATGGTAATTGTATATGTGTTTATTAAAGATTGATTGAATATATCTGTATGATTCCTTGACCTGATCTGTCCCAATATTCAGCTCCCTCTCAGTGGGCAGCTTATTCCATTGATTGATTCTATGGTTCTATTCCCATGAACTTCCTTTTTTCCCCTCTGGTGGGTCTGTCTTACTTTGGTTCTCCCCTGGGTTCATGGTGTTGGGGACGCCTATTTTTGATTATATGCTAGATGACTATCAACATGTCATTACATTTCCAACAGGAACACATTCCACGGATGGTGAAATGGCCAGACCCTTTACTGCAGGCACATCAACTGCCTCCACCCCTGGACAAGTCACAACACTCACCAGCAGGATCAAGCTGCAGGGTTTCTGGGCCAACACCTCCATCACCACCACATACATCTACCGTGGGCACACTGTAGAGCCCTGATAGGGGTACAATCCAGATGGCAGCAGCTGCCACTACAGCTCCCAGTGCCATGTCACAGTCATCGACTTCAGTCGCACACACTGTGACTATCCCAGCAGTGGTACACAGACCCATGGGAGCCAGAATGCCATCTGCCCCATCCTGTGGATTGCAGCCACTGGCACATCATGGCAGGGACCATGTCCCTACCATTGAAGAGGAAGAGGAGGCAAATGAGGAGTATGACCTTACATGGGTGATACTACACCATGTTTCAGCCTAGCCCAGCCACAAAGCCCACACAGCCCACCAGCACTGCCTTAGACCAACATGTGCACAATACTTGTGATGCTGGATGGCACTGAGAGGCAGCAGTCAGAAATTAATTACTGCAACAGTACTGGTGCTTCAGTATCACCATTCCCATGGAGTCTTATGGGATTCTATGGGAATGAGGGTTTACCATTCCACCACCGCTCAGGATATCACTGTGGCACTGGGATATCAGGCGGCAGAAATGGTGTCATGGGGTCTGCCATAGCCTGCCGCCTACAGGCAGGTTTTACCGCTGACCTCACAATGAGGTCCATTGTGTGGGGCTGACCTGTTGGGAAGCATGTCTTGGACATTCACTGATGAATTGTGGAATTGTGCGTTCCTGCCTGTTTATGTGTTTGGATGTGCGTATGAGTCCTGCATGTATGGGGCATTGTTAGGGCATGCAGTCGCTATGTGTGTGTGTCCCCATTGCATGTCACCTGTGCAGCAAGGTTAGTATGATGGTAGATGTACTCACCCAATATCCAGGTCTGTTGGCCTCTATGAACCTCTATGTACGCTGTCCGGAGGACCATGGTATCATGGGTTGATCTTTGGAACCGGGCTGATCGTGAGGTCGGAATTGCAGGTGACAGCTTACAGTTCCTGTAGACTTCCTCTGAGGCCTGGGGTGCCACCAGTTCTACATGTGTGTAGTCCAGGGATGCCTCCACATTTGACATGTGGATAATGGCATGGACCCTTGCCTTTGTGGCATTCACCTGTGCCAGGGTGGTGGAGAGTAAAATGTGCTGTTCCACATGGAACAAGAGTGCATCCATCACCTAACCCTGCACTCTGTAGAACGCAGGCGGAGAAATGCCATGCAGCTGGCACACTGTGTGTTGGGAAGTGCCCATGCCAAGGTAGTGCAGGACCAACACCAGATTTACCATCAGTGGTATGACTGTCCTGATGCCAATCCTGCTGCTTATGTCTTCCTGGATCAGGTTGAGGTGATCTTCAATGCTCTCCCTGTTGAGGTGGTACAACGTGAGGATGTGCATGTCAGTGAGGGTCCATGCTGTTGCCCTTACATGGGGTATGTGCATTTTGGCATATTCTCCTCACTATCCTCCTCCTCCTCTCTGCTGCCTCTTGTTCCCTCTGGTGGTCCTCCAGACCCAGCAGCTCCATGTTGGCCTGTATAAGCTGCATGTCAATTCGGACTGCTATCAGTGGCAGCATGGTGTTGTAGGGAAATGTAATTGGGGAAGGTATGGCCCTTTTTTACTCTTCCAGGGTCAATTGTGGGTGCACGTGGGTGCATTGGGTGCATCTGTGGCCCGATTTCCGTCATCTGTATGCTTCTACTGCCTGTTTTCAGATGTAGGTATCTCCGCCTTGGTCTTGCCATTATGACCCTCACTGGCATTGCCATTATTACCAGGAAATATCATCCGGTATTACTGGCAAATCCAGACTTGTGATATACCAGTGATACCATTGTGCCGGTATTAATGGCACAGGTTTCCATCCATCTGAATTATCGTTGCCAGTAATACCGGCACTGGTGATTCCTGATGAGGTAATACCACTGCCAGTAATTCCGGCAACTGTGTTTCGGCAAACTCGTACTTGGCCAGACCAGTAAAAGTGCTGGTAAACAGTATTACTAGCACGTTCACTGTACATCGTCCAACTCGTAATGAGCCCCAATGTTACAATAATAGTCACATCTGTGAAAACAGTTGCTGTTTTCTTAAAGTATAATGAACATTTTATCATGATCTGTGCCTCCAATATGTAGTATACTGTATCATTTAATCACAATGTCCACAACTGTAATCTGTTTATTTGGTATAGACCATAAAGCCCAACCCCACTTTGTTCATCTGCCTTATTAAGTACAGGGTTTTCATAATAGCTGGCAGCGACCAGCGATCTGAATTAAGTAGTCATGCCAACAATCACTAATGCACTAACGTAGTCAAAACCACAGTACACCCCACACAACTGTTTAAGATTGTGTTGCAGAACTAGTGAACCATGTCAAAGCAAATGTTATTTTCTTGAAAGCTAGCATAGATTTTTCCCTCATTTTAGGCCTCATTACGACCCAGGCGGTAAGGGGTTTACGGCAGCGTAAACAGCGCCGACCCTTACCGCCTGATTCCGAGGTCCCTTAGCGCCATGGATTTAGCGCCATGGAGGATTTAACACCTGCTTTTGGCAGGTGTTAAAATCCATGGCGCTAAGGGACCTTGTTGTTAATTACGCCACCGTAATTTACGGTGGCGTAATTAACGCCTTCCCCACTCCCATTATGCCCCATGGGGCAAGAATGGGGAAGGGTAAATGGGGATTGGGGACTTACCGCCCCGCCAACCTCGGAATGGGGCGGTAAGTCCGCCAACCACCATGGCGTAAACGTAGTTTACGCCATGGTGGTAAAGGTACGACCCAGGCGGTAACTTACCGCCTGGGTCGTAATGAGGCCCTTTATCTTCTATCTATAGTCTACTGATTTCCCAAACAGCCCACAGAACTTAAAGGAGATAACCACCGTAGTTGGGTAACATTACATAGCATAACATATATACTGTCAGGCAACATTGGGACCCATTCCAAGTGTAGCGGTCCGGAAAAGCTTACCGGCACCCTTGTTTCCGGACCACCACACTACGAGTCTGCCTGCTGGTGGCTCTGCACCTGGCAGGTCTGACCCTGCTGGGTGCAGTGTCCCTGGTAGGCCGATTTGTCATGGAAGCACCGGCACCATAAGCAACGGTGCTGGTGCTTTCGTCTGCCCACTCCCATATAGTCCTTTGGGACCCTATGGGAATGGGGACTTACAAAATCCTGTGCCTGACTTCCAGCCCTGCTGAGACTTGTACCGGGAATGCGCCAGATTCAGTGTTACGGGGTTGGCGACAAACCTCATAATGAGGCCCATTGTCTTTTTTTAAGTAAGTTTTAACAAAAAAATTCACCATATTTCCATATTCAATCATATTAATAGTTTTCAGTTATTTTCCAAAATGTAAAGCATCTAACCAGCTGCTTCAGTAAACACACTATGAGCCCCATGAGATTGATGTCAGGATAACACATTTGCAGAACTAACCAAGTATGAATTTTAAACAGTAGTGTGGTGTAGTATTACTTGATATCCTCTTCAAATTTTTGCATTTTCATAATTTTCCATAAATCTCCACCAGTTCAAAAACACATGGCCCTCACTGCAAGTCTGCCATTAACCCTCCGGTCGTACAGGCGGGTTTCCGGCAGAGTCGCCTTACCATTTTTGCCACCTGATATCTCAGTAATACTGGGATATTAGGGGCGTTGGAAAGCAGGTAAGTTCCCATCCCAGGACTCCATGGGAATGGGAACCCTGGAGCACTGGCAACATGATTGACGGCAGGTCAGGCCAGCCGGTAGTCAACAGTCCCTACTGGCACACCTTTAATTTGTCAGTCCGGAAAGTTTGCAGGTAACCGTTGTTACCAGCACTTTTGTCCAGACAGGCAAACCTGTAATGAGGGCCTATATAGTGTTGTGTCCCATCCATTTCAGAAGAAGTAGGCAAGGGGCCCATTACCAGCTGTCAGTGTTTTTTTATGCTGTGGATAAAATATTCCCAAACAGGTGTGATATAATGCACTGTACTTCAACCAACAAAAGAATACACAAGATTTATGTTCAACTACTTTAAACTGTTGCCCATCTTGCATAATGTAAGATCTCCATTTGCATTATTTGTGGACTATCCTTCTGGCTTAGAATGTAAACGTATAGCCAATTCTAATCCATTCACCTACAAGTTAGTCAGAATACGCTTGGCACATGTGCCAATGTATGGCATCCTCCACTCAGGGTGAACTCCTTATTGATGGTAATGTGGCAATTCAGGTGGTATGTGCCAGGACAACACATCATTCAAACCTCCATATATTCACAGGCTCTGCCACACATTATTCTATCACCCACAGCAATCTGCAGTGGTGGCAACTAGGCTCTACTGAATGATAGGCCACTGGCACATTACACCGGCAGACATGCTTGTACAGATTTAGAGGGCAGAGGGGGCAAAGGATTATTATGCTTGTTTGTTGTATGTCAATAAGCAGACAATCCCTTATTGCCATCCCCACCACTGGAGGGTGCTTTGGAAAATGTGTCAACGGATGACAAATTGTTTGGGTAATCTATAACTAGTAAGGCCATGCCTGTGATCAATATACTTGTGCATTGTTGTGTTTTACAGCATGCAAACCTTTCTTTTCATACTCCACCTGGCTTACATCTTGGATGTGTTGCATGTCACAGTGCCTTTGAACCCTTCACATTCTTCAAAGCTAATGTTGTCAAGACACATGATGAGGTGGGCACTGGCATGGGTTGTGATGTCCTTTGTCCTGCTAGAAACATGAAGGGCATTCCACACCTGCATAGTCCAAAAACAGCCAAAAAAGGCCTCAGCCACGTCCACTTCCTGAGCTATCTGATGGTGGTACTAACTCCTCAACCTATTGCTTTTCTATCTCTTGCACCACATGCTTATGCCCCAGTCTGTCTTCAACCTGCCCCAAAACACTGTTGCAGCCATTCTCTGCTGAGTTTTCTAAATCTCCATAGATGTTATGTTATGTTATGTTGTGCTATGTTATGTTGTTTTAGTGGACATCTCTCATTTGCATGGTCTCTGGACACACAACACATTTGCTTTCTTCGGTAATAATACCACTAGGGTTTCCAAGTTCTCCACACTCACCTTTCCAGACAATTCTTCCACCTCTGGGACAATGGCCCTCATTATGAATGTGGCGGAAAGGCAACAACGGTGCCGGTAGTGCTAGCGGCGCTGTTGTTATCTCTCCACCACATTAGGAGGTCTGTTCGTGGGTGCAGGACTGCACGCCTGTTCAGACCAGGCGTGCAGACCGGCACCCGCAAGCAGAACTCATGATTGCACCAGCACCGCTATTAACGGTGCCAGTGCAACCATGCTCCCGACCCCCATTCTGCCCTCTGGGGCAGAATGGGGATCGGGAGGCTGGCCATACAGGCACCCGTGAATGGCATGACCCGATTATTGCCCATTCGAGAGTGCCGGAAGAAATGCAACTCCGGCGGCAGCCGTGCCCTTAATAAGCGCCCTGCTACCGCCAGAGTTGTAGTTAGGGCCAATGACTCTCTGCATAGCCCCCTCTGATTAGCCGGCACATTTCACCTCCTATGGAAGTGGAAAATAGTCTGTTGCAAATGTGCCTTGTCTCCTTTTCCTGAGTGGTCCCCCAATTACTCGTATGCCTCATGTAACAACAGCTGTGGCTGTGTGCATTTGAAAAATACCTCCAAAAGCAAAACAGAGACCTTATTCTCCTCCAACACATGGCAATTAAAATCCTTGTTCTCAGAGACGGGAGCCACATTGTAATCCTTCCTCTCACCTCCATGCAAAATACCCAATCTTTCTTCTTCATTTTAATTTCTTTCTTACAACTCACATTACACAGAAACATAAGTGATTGACTGCTCTAAACAAAAAGATTCACAAGATACTCATGCAGAAGCACCCCCAGAGATGCAAAAGAATTTCTTGAACACACACAAATGTAAAGGCATTTTACTTTTTTTTGATAAAGAAGTAGCAATACAAAATGGGACCATTGATTTTTTGTTTTGGATAAATAGCAAGGTAAAAGAAGTAAATGGAAGAAATCACAAAAGACCTAAGAGGACAAACATGAAGGCAAATAGAATTGGACATAAAAGAGAAATACTTTGTTACATTTTTTTGTGTCACATGAAAGGGGGTTACAAAGGGTAAGAAATAGATGATGAGGAAGGAGAACTTGTTTCATGCTATATAAAAAAGTTACAAACTTTTTAGAGTGAAAGTCACAGTGAAAAAGAAAGAGCCTAATGACAACACAAATCGTTTATTTTCATGTTTCAATTTAATCAAAAGGGGTAGGTGCAAATACCATTAATGTTTTTCAGCACTTCTCTATTCGGCCCAAGAGATCAGTGGGGTCAAATTTAAGATGAAAAGTCATAGACAGATCAGAATAAACATGTTTTCAGTTGCTTTTTAACTGCATCTGCATAACTGAACAGCCTGTGATATTTCATCTCAATGACTCTGCAAGATCTGACAAAGGCTCCGGAACTAGAAAATCTGGGAACTGAGAGACAGAGGCTAAGCGAGGATCGAAGGAGTCGATTAGATTTGTACCAGGTGAATTTCCGACTCATGTAATGTGGTGCAATACCATACAGTTGGCCTCATTATGAGTTTGGCGTTGCAGTAATAATGTGGTGGTAATACTGTTACTGCTGCATTACAGCACCACCCAGCTATGAGTTCGGTGGAAAGATGGAAGATTCACTACCATCTATGAGCTAGAGTTAAATCCACCACCTTTCCACCACATTTCAGCTGAATTACTGGCAGTGGAATTATGACTGCTGTGTTTCCACGAAACCCCCGTATGGAGTATGATGGACTCCAATTAAATTCTGCATAACACCATCACTTGTAACCCGGTGGTTAAACCGCCAGACCAAATGGTGGTAACATTAATTCTGTTTAGTGGTATCTCAGCAGATTAAATGAATGTCTTATCCATTATTGCATTTGATTCTACCCTGGATGGGCAGACAATAAAGTGTCATCAAATCTGGGGATACATGATCTTTTTTCTTACAGTGTGTTACAATATGGACCAGCATGTTTTGAAGCATCTGCATGTGCTGGACAATGCATCTTATTGAACCTGTAGATAAACAATTGAAATAGTCCAGATTGGACCCAATTATTGTCCTTCCTAAAGTGGCACAATCAGCTACAGACAGTGAAAGCCTGAATTGTTTCAAGACCATGAGAAGGAAATGTGTGGATCTGGCCAAACTACTAGTAGTCATGCCCAGAGAATTAGCCTGGTCCAGTACTTGATCAAAGCCTTTTTGTCAAAGAGAGGTCTATGAACCTAGGAGCTATTTTGAGCCTGTTCAGGAAGAGGGTGCAGATACTGTTTTGGTCTGATTTAGGCCCAGCCAAATGAAAGGCATCCGATTTGAAACCTCCAAATCTGGATTGCAAGGAGACTGCATTATCCTGAAAATTGCCCTTCAAATGAAAAACATTGTTAGTATGGTCTGCTGATTTTTGTAACGCTTTTCCGAAATTGTAAAATTCGCTACTAGATATCCGATATGAGCGAGTAGTATATTCCTAGGTATTTATTAGTTAAAATGTTGGTATTAAATCCATTTAAGTATGAGAGATAAAGCATCCACCAGCCCTGATGGTGAGCTACCCCCAACTGTCATACTGATAGTAAACATTCCAAGTGGCATTCCAAGTGGTGACATCACACCCTAGCCACACATACTCTTTGCTAAGCCAAGCTAAACCCAGCCAGATCTCTACAATCATCTAAAGGTTTCACATAACTATTAAACAGTAGGGGAGAACTGGAGGATCCCTGTGGTACTCCACATGACAGAACTTCATTAGTCAACATAAAATCCTTAACCATTAACGTCGATATTCTGTTGGTGAAAAAGGATTTGGTCCTGGCCCCCAACCATCTGAAACTACAATAGTATTTCTAAGGCAGTTCCGAACACTTTTATGATCAAGGGTACCAAATACTGCCGATAAGTCCAGCCTCATCAACATACCAACGTTGCCCTTATCCAAAATCTTCAGGAGTGTATGCTTTACATCCATTAGTTCCATTTCCATACTCTGTCAAGGGCAAACCCAGATTTTATGTCCCCCAAGAGCTGACCTGTTTCCAGGTGTTCTTGAAACTGGAGTTTGACAGATTTCTCTAGTATTTTCAAAAGGAATGGAACATTAGATATGAGTCTATAGTTTGATGGATTTTCATAATCTAATATTTTCAAAAGTAATGGAATTTTAGATGTGTATCTATATTTGGATGGATTATCATAATCTAATGAGAATTTATTGAGGAGGTGTGTGACCCGGACTTGTTTTACGCTAGTGGGAATAACAGATGGTACCCAGACAGTTAGCTATGTTAATTAGTTATTATGTTGTTCGTGTCAGATACTGAGAAGTCTGTACAGACTAATGGAATTTGGTTTCTTGTCCCAGCTAAGGGTGGCTTTGGTAAAGCACTATGAGCTCCATTAGAGGTTGTTAGGTAAGATTTTCATATTTATGATCAATCTTGCTGACCTGTGTCAAACTCTGCACGGTTTGCTTGGTTTTGGCAATTATTTTACCTTGTTCCACCGTGATGTGGAAAATGTTTCCCCTCTTTTTATGGGTGACCTTCTTACATCCCTCCATAGTGTATGGTTGGAATTATAGTTCCCTTTTTGGCTAAGGCTGGGTTGCTCCTTTGGGCTCCCCTTTTAATTTCTCTTTCATGTACTTGGGTGAACTACTAAAGAGGGATTTTCATCCGCCTTACATTTTGTATAAGTGAGCCAGCACACCCCACTTTTTGTGGAGTGCTGGGGGATACAATGTATCCCCTTTCTCACTTACCTGGTGATATTTGTGAGTTTACATGAATGGCTGATGGCAGTGGTTTTACCTTTATGACTTTTAGGGCCTCATTACGAGTTTGGAGGTAGCCATGGTGCTATTAGCATCATGGCTGCCTCCAAACCCAAGTCCGGGTCCGTGTAGTCGGAATGGGGATTTAACAGGTCATTCCAACCTTGGAGGACCCGGTAAGTCCCCATTCTGAAAACTATTCCTCATTCCCATTTGAGCCCCCTAGGGCTCAATGGGAATGGGGAAGGAGCTAATAACGGACCAGCAAATAGCGGGCCCGTTATTAGCTCCCTGGCCCCTTAACGGGACCTGCTAAGGGCTGCTGGTAAAACCAGCCGTCCCTAGTGGGACCCGCTAAGGGACCTCAGAATGCAGCGGAAGGGGGTTAACGGCACCGGCATCCTTACCGGTGCTGTTAAGCCCCTACCGCTGTACTCATAATGAGGCCCTTAGTCTTTATTCATCGCATGCTGTTAATTTAGCCTCAGAAATGGACAGAGGGCAACCATTATTCTAAAATGGTGGGCTCCTTTATTCACCATTTCTTGTGTGCTTGCACTTTCTGAGGTCTTCTCTTGCCATTCTAGGTGGGAACGACCTCAGTGGAAGTTTTGTCTTTGGCAGGGATCCTTTGGATACACCGCCCAGGCTCCAGAGTGTCTAAGAAGACAGGAAGCGAGGGAGGAGTCCAAAACCCTGCAGCCTTTTGTCTTTACCTTTCTTGAAAGCCACCAACTCCCAGCGGAGGAGTGGCTGTCCTCGTTGGACAGCCAGACTGCCCCTTGCTGTAAAATGCAGGGAGAAAATGCAGAAGTTGTGATGTATTTCCTTCTAAATACCCCAAACCTAGAAGCTGCTGACAAGTCGACCACTGGAGCTGAAACCGAAGAGGAATATGAAGAAATGACGGTCATAACGATTTCCAGTGACCAGATAACCTGCTGTGCAACCAGAGCCAGCGGTTACCCTGCTTTCCAATCAATTTAGGAGTCCAAACAAGACAAATCTTACCAGTGGCTGGTGTGATCCACTGGTCTCAAGAAGACCTGCATTTTTAAACATCCCACAATTTGCTGCGACCTTGCTGGGCTGTGTACACCAATACCCTTTTACCTCGAGCCCTTGTGAGGTGTATGGTTTTACAAAGTCTGAATCCCTCCAAAACATTTCCTCTCACTGGCTCTGCAGGGACAAAATATAAATCCACAAAGTCCCCTCACCAGAGTGCAGGATTGAGAGAGTGATAAGAATCCGTCCAGTGATAGTCCATCTTCATCTGGCAGCTGGAAAGAGTGCCAAATCCATAGAACAGCATCCAGCCATGAAGAAACTCATTCCTGGAGTCTTCCTCGTTGATCCAAGCTGCAAATATCCTTCCAGTGTCCTGTCTTCAGTCTTCACGACAAGGAATTCATTAACTGGGTTTTTCATGCAGGTCCTGAATACGTCCTGCTGCAAACTCTTCTACTGTGCTGAGTCACTGTGTTGGCTGGGATATTACTCACTTTAAGCCTTTTGTGATTCCTGTGTAGCTTTGTGGTTTTTCATGTGATTGGGAGTCCTCTCAACTAGTTCACCCAGGCCCACTGTTTGAATCCTCCTAGGGTGTCTTGTTTGAAGTCCAGAGCATTGAAGGACTTGATAAGAAAAGGATTTTGTCTTGAAAAGTATATACATAGTTTTAAAATGTTACTTACTCGTGAAAGTAAACTCAATCGTTTGATAAATGTCCCTCTGAAATATGATCAGTTACAAATGTTCTTACTTACTTTGAATGTATTTTGCCCTTCTTAAAAGTATTGGTAAGGTTATTTTAGTCACATGTGAATTAGTTCCCCCACTGCCCAAAAGTAATGCTGTTGGCTTCACTTAACTGTTTCTTTCACAAAAATAGGTGTATATGTTTACCAACTGGGCCTTTCTTCCCCTGACCTGCTGTATAGCCTGTCTAGAATAAGTCTGCCTTGGATTTTTCTTACCTTGAATAGCTGTGTGCAATTCTTAATAAGTGTATTGTGGGTTTTACTAACCTTGGTCTGCCTTGTCCAATCCTGAAATAAGTTACAGAGTTTTTGCTTACCTAAGTCTGTGTTCCACTGATCTGAAAAGCAACTGTTATAGTTTATTACAAGAGTGGGACTTACTCACCTGGTGTAACTGAGGGGTATCCGGAATGTAGTTAGAAGTTTATACTGTTCCATGAATTTGTGTTCCTCTTTTCAAAAAAGTATACTGGTAATAGGGTTGGTTTACTATGTGATTTGGTTTGGGTGCGCTATATAACTTGCAAAATACATATTAAATAAATACTGAATGTCACTGCATGAGTCTGACAAGGTCTACTACACCTGAATTACTGACTGCATTCAAAAAGTATACGTAACCTGGTTTTACTCCCCAAAAAGAGCTGATTGCATTAGGAATGTGTTATAGGTGTACTTAACCTTGAACTGCCGACTGATGTTGTTAAATAAGGTAATACTTTGGCTCGTATCCCTTAAGTATTGAGTTGTTTTTTCTAATTGTGGCTATGTATCATGTGATAGTACTTATTAACCCAAGATTCATGATTGACTTCTTGTATTTAAATAAACCATTTCTTTTTACAATACATATGGGCCTCATTACGACCCTGGCGCTCACGTAATGAAGGGTGCCGGTACGGGACCGGCCCCTTCATTACGGGAGCGCCGATTACGAGGTTCCCTTTGCGGGACCCTGAACGGATGTCAGGTAAAACCAGACATCCTTTCCGGGTCCCGCGTAGGGAAGAGGGAGCTAATAACGGGCCATTCGTATTGTGTCCATTATTACTTCCCTCCCCATTCCCATTGAGCCCTTTGGGGGCTCAAATGGGAATGGGTAATGGTTCCTTCAAGGAGGAATTACCGGGTCTTTCAATGTTGGAATGACCTGGTAATTCCCCATTGAAGGAACCCGGTATTGGAGCCCGGTTTCGAGGCAGCCATGGTGTTAATAGCACTATGGCTACCTCCAACCTGTTAATGAGGCCCATAGTGTTTCAGTGCTTTTTTGGACCATATGTATGCTACAAATTCTTTGTACCAAGCTACAGCCCCCTCTCCCTCCTAATATAAGCCTGGCTTCTCTGTCTATGCTACCAAATACTCAGGCAGTACAGCCTCATACTAAGGGCCTCATTACATGGTAGGCGGTAATGGTTGCCGCTGGTATTTTACCGTGTCCGCCTTGGTGGATGGCGGAATTACCGCCCTACACCAAGGTGAGCGGGGGCGGTAATTCCCCATTCACCAAGGCTCTTCCCCATTCCCATTTTTGCCCCCATAGGGCATAATGGGAATGGGGAAGGTGCTAATTAGGTAACGCAAATTGCGGTACCGTAATTAGCTCTGAGGTCCCTTTGCGGCACCCTACTTTAACGGCTGGTAAAACCAGCCGTCAAAGTCGGTCCCGCAAAGGGAACTCGTAGTATGGCGGTAGGGGTTTACCGGTACCGGTGCCCTAACCACTCCCGGTAAACCCCTACCACCTACCGTGTAATGAGGCCCTAAGAGTGGAGTTTTGTACTGGCTCAGTTGAATGGGGTTACAAAGCCCGTAGTTGGACTTTAGAAAAACTGTCCTAACAGGGGTACAGCGGGGAGCACCCTTGTGACTGTGAATTAGTGAACATATTTGAATGTTGTCACTAAAAAATGTTTGCATTTGGTTGAACCATTCCTCACAGAGATTGGGGCAGATTTGGTTTTGTTTTTATAGGTGGAACTTCTTTGTTCATATAAGAACTCAAAAATAGCCTTTTTTCTGATGAATGAACCTTTTTAGCCTTGATTACCAGTGATGTATTTTCCATCCGAAGGCACTTCACATAATACAGTTAGCCTCCATCAATGTTTTTGTCTTCTTAGATCACTCCTGATGAATGTTAGTATATTGTTAAACCAGTCTTTGGCCATGTATTTGATGTTGTATTTTATTGGTGCTATTTTGTCAAAAGTTGGGATGATGGGGGAATTATAAATATCCAACAGAGTTCCTACTTCCATACATTTCTGCTGTGTTGTGAGTGCCTCTAAATTAGTGAACATGGGGTTTAATACATTAGCTCTTAATTTGCATTTGTCTCTAAAAGAGATAGGGCCTCATTACACGGATGGCGGTAAGGGTTTACCGGTACCGGTATTTTACTGGTACCGGTAAATCCTTACCGCCTTACTCCGAGGTCCCTTTGCGGGTTGGGGAATTTAACGTCTGCTTTTTGCAGGCGTTAAAAATCCAACCCGCAAAGGGACCAGGGAACTAATTACGGTAGCGCAATTTGCGGTACCGTAATTAGCGCCTTCCCCATTCCCATAGAGCCCTATGGGGCAAAAAGGGGAATGGGGAAGGGCAATGGTGGAAGGGGGAATTACCACCCTGCCAACCTTGGAATAGGGCGATAATTCCCCTTTCCACCAAAGCGGTGCCGGTATTTTACCGGCATGAACCATGGCGCTAATAGCGCCATGGTTCACCGCCATCCGTGTAATGAGGCCCATAGTCCGTTCATCATCTATCTGAGACTTGGCAGCAAAGGGTATTTTTGCAGAAAAGGGCAGAATTTAGAGGTCTGTCCATCCCTCCCAGGTGACCATCCCTTCTTTGATATTTCGATTATATACAAATACCCAGTCTGTAGAATGGATATTTGTATGCGTATGAGGGTTGCCCAGATGTGAAAACCCTAAGTTTAACAAATCTTGTTTTAGTTGTGATGCAAGGGAGTCCCTAATATCATGGAAGTCTAAATTTGCACCTGGGGAAGGGTGCTCAGTTAATCAGGTCGCTGGAAGAGCAGGCGAGAATGCATTGTTTACGACCGGCTCTTTCCATCCACCCAAGGCCCTTTCCCAGGAGGCACCATCTTTGCGTGGAGGCAACAGTGAGCATCTTGACTGAAATGACCCTTCTACATGCATGGATTGATGTAGGAAACTGCTGATTTTCAGTATTTGTTTTATTTTGTTATTTAAATGATCATGTCTTGTGCTTTTGCATGCATGCTGTAACAATCTCTTCATAAAAATCGTACGTGGTACCATACTTTACTAATCACTGCATGCAGACATTTTGCATTCTCCACATTCATTTTTTCTCTTCTTAGTTCGTATATGGTTACTCTTTTTTAAACAAAATTGTCTTTTATTTTTTATACTGTATTGTGAAAAGGTTTATATAAACCAAATTCACAAGACCACAATTGGTGGTAATAGTTTCCCAGTGAAAGCGACTAAACTATGGAACCTACTGCCAAGAGACCTAAGAGTAGACCAACCCTACCTATACTTCAGAAAAAATGCTTTCAAACATCTCATCTCCACTGATCCCTAGTCTCCTACCCTTTGGCTAACTCCATACATGGATCAGCTTATTACCACTCGCCTAATATTCTCAGTTAAACTCTGTGTCACTTTGTAACTTGTATATTTGTACATTACATATTTTTGGAACCATATAAGCCTTTATATTGTATATTTTGTATCTTTTATATTGTATATTTTGTATATTTTGTAACCATGTAAGCCTTGCATTTTCTTACTGCTGCGCCCTGTTATCTATGGGTTTGGTTCACATAAAAAGTGAATAAACAAACAAACAAACAAATTCAAATAAATAAATGAACAAAATATTAATATTCCATTACCAAAGCTCCGTTGGCATACACCAAATCAGGCCGATTTGCTTAAAACTCTTCATGTGGGAATGTTCTTTATCAAAACCCACAGTTTCAACAAAAAAAATCTGGAAAGCACATATCGACTCTTGCATACGGTGGGGCATCATCGGCCAGGACATTTGATGGATGCCCACGGAAGCCCTGATTAAGGCTCTGATGGACGGAAACCCTCATTAAGGCCCTGATGGATGGGCAGCCGCCAACAGCAGCTCCAACAGTGGATCCATCTGCAAAGCCACCAGACCGAAGCTAATCAACAGGCTTTTGAACAAGTCATATAACAACATGGAACAAGACAGAGGGTGGTGCAAGGAAAAACATCAAGAGAAACTAATCTAACTTCCTGAGGTGGTTGCCTCTGCTCGATTCCACGCTAATGTGCTATCGTCAGTGTTAAAGAAATACACTGAAGGGGGATCCCATTACATTTTTTACAAACTTTGAATGAATAGCTTGGAATGGTCAGTGCCCCAGAACCAATATGTCATTGCTTTATTAACAAGGTCCATTCTCGTGGTAAATAGACTATCCGACGCCAAGTCCCATAGGGGTCAACGGCATGTGTAGATGAACAAAAGCCATTCTTGAGCAATTGTTACTGAATGAGGTGACATACTAATAGAGATTCATGGAAACAATTCTTACCAGAGGCACATCACCACAACAATGGTACTATTGGATCAAGGACATGTCAGACACATTGCTGCAACCAGCAAAGACCATGGTTACGGCACTTAGTGGCAAGGTCATCCTCAAACCATTCCTAGAAGCACTATGCCCACATACATGTGGCAACATGACGACCCTAGCAAGAATGAAGCCCTCAGAAGAGCAGCATCCTATTAGAAAGCCAGAAGCAATCAATTACTGTCCCACCTGTTATGTATTATCTGATTAATGCATGGTTGTCGCAAGCCTTGTATGGGGAGGCAACACGACATCATCATGGAAGGTCTTTAACATACAATGGGAGGAGTAAGAACCACGGACAACATATCAAAACAACCAGGGGAGCAATACAGGAGGTACAACCTAGTCTAAAGTTGTTCTTTCAGGAGGATGCCAAGGAAGGAGAACCGGAAGCATACACCAGGGCATTTTAAGTAAATAATGAATAACAGACCTGTTGCTGAAGCTCAGCCCATTCAAATATCATCCTTGCCTGCCTTGTATGGTGATATAAACCAAAACGAAACCAGATCCAATTCGATGTTTTAGTTCTCTGAGTCAACTAGAATAATTTCTACTTTGAACATATTTATAGTGGGTCCCCTCTCTTCTGTGCAGCACAAATGCTATCAGAAGTGGGACGAGAGAACACGAAGGAAGCCCTTATTGATGCCCTAATAGATGGGCAACAGTAGCTCCAACAACTGATCCATCTGAAGAGAGAGAAATACATTTTATTCAGTATTAGCCATTAACATTAAACAACAATACATAAACCACAGAAACATCTTTACAATTTTAAAACCAGTCTCATTTTAAAATGTAAAAAAAGTGAATTTCAAAAAGGTCTACCATACCTTCCAAAACCCTCTCTCACGACCTGACATACAGGAGCGCTCTTGATGACCCCTCAGCCAATTGATTATTGCTGACAAAGGTACAATGTTTAAAAAAATTATTAAAATTGTCATCCTATGCACTGAGGATCTGATAGTACTTGCAAGAATCTTGTCAATAGTGTTTTTGCGAGCTACGGCAAAGAATCACATTGACAGTAGAGTGCATATTCGCTTCATCACACTTGCATATTCTAACCCAACCGCTCATCTTTGAGAGCACTCTTCAGCTCAGCTCAGCTTCACCTCAGCCAGGCTAGTAAGTTGGTTGAGTACAATATCCAATTTCTTTGCCAGCACATTTCCATATTTGCACCATGCATATGTTTTCTGTGCAGGACATGAGGACATATTGTTCACAACATGTAACCTGTTTGTGTTTACCAAATGTATTAACAAAGGCCTCCAGAAACTTACTTTTGGCAAGCACTGTGATGCTAAGTACCCCCGGGTCAGACTTTAGAGTATCCCGCGGGGCACTAGGGCCCAGGCCAGAAAACTCCCCTAAGCATTTGTTTTGCACTGCATCTAACCTGGGGCAATAAGTAAATCCCCATATTTCGCTGCCATATAATACTGACAACTGGACTTTAGCCACCATTGCCCTTAGCCATTGGTCCAGTCCTTCCCCCCAAATCTATAGTAACATCATGGCAGACCCCTCAAATATGTTTGCATCTGTTTTGAAACCATTTTGACATGACAGGACCAGCTGCCATTCCTATGGACCATCACGCCCAAAGAATTGTATGTGTCCTCCAATGGGATGTTAACTTTTTTTATATACCATACAAAATGTGGGTTTACTGTTCCCAAACACCATTACCTTTCTTTTGCCCTCGTTCAATTCAATTCCAGCCCATGCAGCTCACAGAACCTAGCTGTGTAGAGCAAGCTCTGTTGTAGGGCCCTCTGTGTAAGATCTATCAGGGCCATATCATCAATGTACAGTAACACCCCGTACCTAACGCCATTTATGCAAAGGGGGGTGGGTTTTTTTTACAAAGAAATTGTAAGGAACGAAGTCTGAACCTTTGTTGGTTGCAATTTCCTTAGTATAAACATCAGAACCTGAGTATGATACAGAGGCTGATGTTTCCACATATAGAAGTTGAATTTGCTGGAATAACCCCTGTATTATCCCCAGACTATTGAGTTTCCTCCAAACAATTGCCATTTTTAGTCAGTCTAATGCTCTTGCAAAATCCAAAATGTGACAAACACATGCCCATCTTTACATATTTTCAGTGTGTTCAGCAGAATACAATGATCTGCCATGTTACAGCCTTTTCCGAAGCCCATCTGCTTGACAAGAAGGATGTTTTTGGACTCTGCCCATTCTTCTTGCCTTAACAATAATGCATGTTGTGAATACTTTGCTGGAGCTATGATGGAGGGAAATAGGCTGGTAGCATTGTGGATTACTGCTGGCTCCCTTTTTTAAAAGCAGGACAATCACATTCTTTTTCCATGATGAGTGGAGTACCTTCAAACTCAGTATTGCATTAAAAACCCTTACCAGAATAGGGGTCCTCCACTTGGGGAACCAATTAATGACCTCTACTCTGATGTCATCTGACCCAGCGGCTTTCCCCTCCTTAAATCCTAGCAAGGAAATGGTGACCTCTTCTACTGTGAAGAGTAAGCTTCCATTGGCATGGATTCCTTTGCCTATCTTGATGACTCCATCCAGAGTTGCTTTAAATAAGATACTTATGAAATGGGAACTCCAGACCTCAGGCTTAATCATGCTTGTGTCCTTGTGTCCGCTGACTTACAACCATGTTGCTACTAGTCTGCAAAACTCCCTGATATATTTTCACAAACTGTTTTGTCTAATCTATTCCACTGTTTAGCCATATGGGTGTTTTTTTTTTTCTTCTTCTTTTTCAGCAGGTTTTTCTAGTCCAGTTTTAGCACATATAATTCACCAACATTCAGAGACATTGCTTTGGATTCCTTGTACAGCTTCAATTTTGCAGCTATACAGTCCCAGCTCCGTTTACCCAATACACTAGATGCACCACTCTGCTTTTGAGTAAGAGCCCCTGTAATTGTGCGGGATAACACCTCAAATGCATCGACAATGTGGTAATCCTTATAAGCAAGAATACCTGATTTTAAGTGACCAATATCATCATTATTTAGCACCCTTACAATATTTTTTCTATTTATGCTAGTTCTGCCTATTTTTGCCGGTGTCAAGCTCTCCTCTATTAATTCTAAGAAATCATCTTGCAATATTTTCCATTTGATTAAAGAGGGTTATGGTCGCTCTCCTGTTGGCTGATAACTGAGAAATTTAAAATGTTTGTAAATGCAAAGTAATTCACCAACCTAAAATCAATCACAAAAGACCACTCCCCTGATCTAAAACTGGCCTTTGTTGGGATGTCCCTGACACATCTCAAATTTAGCTCCACAAGCCATGCATGTTTCATAACATTATTCATTATGCGTCCTCTGGCATCCTATTTTAGGAGGAATATACTGCGGCCGGGAATGCTGCACCCTTCAACTAGTAAGCCCTTTTCTGGGCTAAGATCCTCCTTTGCTCCTTATTTTGCATTGGGGTGCCCCACTATCAGACAGTTGCTGTTCACATCAAGGGAAGGGCCAAAAGATGGCTAAGAGTTCCCCCTATCTTAGGCAATCTGTCTAATTTCTCCTTAGGATGTATACAAACATTAATAATCAAAGGTTTCTTGGCATGAATTTGTTTCAAGTGAAATTATATTGCACACCTTGTTGTAAGTAGCCTGTCTTTCTACACGGTACAGGATTCCTTTTCAGATCAGCGGCATGCGACCTGCACTTGGGTGACCTGCAACCATTTGCATTGTAGCAACTGACAATACAATTTTTTTTTTTTTACTGTTTTAATAGACAGCTGACTTCTAAGAGCCAGGTTTCCTGCAAATAGATCACATCATGCCCTTTTAACCATGCTTCCCAATCCAGATCAATGAGTTTATTCAGCCTGTGCCAGGTGCAGCGTCAACAGGCACATGCCAATCTACAGGCTTTCCATTAAGCCATACAACTACCTGGAACAAGACAGAAAAAAAAAACATCTGGAAGCACTAATCTACCAAATGAGATGTTGCCTCTGCTTGAGTTCATACTAAACTTCTCTCATCAGTGTTACAGAAATCAAATCACTGCAGGGGAGGATCCAGAATAATTATTTACAAAGTTTGAATGAACAGCTTGGAATGATCAGTGGCGCCAGAACCATGGATCCCCTTGAGCACCTATGGTTGGATGAGGAATCACATCAACAGAGATTCAGGGAAATACATGCAATCCCAGGTGAGACTCTGTGCCAGTTCTACTGTCTGAACAAGGATCTGGTAGAGACACGGCAACAACCCGCAACCACCACAGTACAGGCACTTATTGACAAAACCATGCTGGAGCGGGTTCTAGAAGCAGTACCCCCACCAACACACACAGAGATGGGTGTGAAAACATTGCCACTGCAGCTTGAATGAATCTATTAATA
The DNA here is from genome assembly GCF_040938575.1 of Ambystoma mexicanum. Taxonomy (NCBI): domain Eukaryota; kingdom Metazoa; phylum Chordata; class Amphibia; order Caudata; family Ambystomatidae; genus Ambystoma; species Ambystoma mexicanum. The sequence continues at coordinate 542,229,967 of NC_090937.1, forward strand.
TATGTCACACACCTGGGTAACTGGCACTTGTGGAACCAATGGAGGACTTCCCTCCATCGATTGGACGATTACAGCTTCTCTGCTCATCTGTGAGTGGTCTAGTTGTTTCCAACATGGCCGCCACCGAGAGGTACTAATTCCCATACCTCCCGATGGTTGGTGCGTTTCTACCCAGGTTGTTTTCCTCTTTGGTTGCCTTCATGCTCAGTTTTCCTCTTTCAGCAGTTTTTTCGCCCATCCCTCTTACTTTCCCATTACCTGTTCTTTGCTTTTCCCCTCTCGCCGCTTGCGGCTGCTCTCCCTCTCAGTTTTTTTTCTGCTCGCTGCCCGCTGGTTCTCTCACTCTCTCTTTCTCCCACTGCTCTCGCCAGGCTTCCGTCTTTTTGGCGGCCTCGCTTTCTCCCTCGCTGCTGTCCTTTGCCCTCTCACTCACTGCGCTGCAGTGCTTTCCACCCTCTTCCAGCTCTTTTTCTCTCACTCGACTCCTTTACCTTCTTGCTGGTTCCCACTGCATCTCCTTGTGGGTTTTTCTCCGGCCGTTGCCACGGCTGCACAAACTCTCATTTCCTCTCTGTCATTACAACTCCGGGCTTTTTCCAGTGGTGAGACCGTTCACCCTGTGGGTTTTCCCGTGGTTGTCATCCCTGGGAACAAAACTGCCTCTGGACCCACCGGCCACTACAATCTAGTCTGGACTCATCCTGGAACACTTCCGGTTACTCAAAACTTCAACTATCAGGATTATTTTTTTTATGCCTAATGAGGCTTTTTCCCCTATTCTGGATATTCCGCGAGCACGGTCACAGGCCTGCTAGTTTTGCCTCTGGTTACTGTGGCTTCCTTTCGAAGAAGCAAAGAAATAATTTCCCAATTGTGAGAACTCCCGTCCTCTGCACTCTATATGGGAGTCCTGATAATTAGATAAATTTATCTATCTCATTAGTAGTAAAACCTATTTTTAACATGTTGTTATTTTCCATTTCTATTCAGCACTCTGGTGCTCGCTAACTGTCACGGTTCGCTCTCTTCGCTCCCGTTCTCGCTCCCTTCGTTCCCGTCCCCGCCACTTGGGGGCATGTTCTGGGGTTTATTCCTTACTGGACATTTCCTTCGAACCCTATGCTACAGTGTTCTGATGAATTGGGAGCGTTAAAACCTTATTTTCCCAGTTACTTCCCTTCCGGATCCATTCCTGGTTTTTGGCAGCCAGCATGCTATTTAAATCAAATGACTATGTTTCCCAGAATGCCTTGGCTCACTGTTTCACCTCCTGCTTCCCAGAATGCCTGGCTCACTGCTTCATCTCCTCCCTGGCATCCGGCATGCTACTTAAATCAAATGACTATGCTTCCCAGAATGCCTTGGCTCACTGCTTCACCTCCTGCTTCCCAGAATGCCTGGCTCACTGCATCATCTCCTCCCTTGCAGCACAACGCTGGGAGGAGGATAGGCAACACCTGTGGCTGCAGGTGCAGCAGGCGGCACGCCTGAGGGGTGTGCTCGTTAAGCAGCTTTAAAAGCCTCAGTTTGCTTCAGTCCGGCGCTGGTCATTGTAGCAGTGTTCCTGTTGTGACTAGTCCCTGTTTCCTGTACTTAGTTTCTGTGCCTTGTACCTAGTTCCAGTTCCCTGTTCATAGATATTGAGCCAAGTATCTATTTCCAGTTCCTTGTTCCTAGTTTCTGTGCCTTGTACCTAGTTCCAGTTCCTTGTTCATAGATATTGTGCCAAGTATCTAGTTCCAGTTCCTTGTTCCTAGTTCCATGCCTTGTACCTAGTTCCTGTTCCTAGCTTTGTGCCCAGTTACTAGTTCCTGTATCTTGTTCCTCTGTCCTGGATTTCGGATTTATGCGCTTATTTGATTTATGCTTTCTGAATTTCTCTTTCTGTCTTCCTCTGTCTGCAGACAGCCTTTCTCTGTACTTTACTATTTGATGCAGCCCAGTTTGCCGGTGTTTTCTGTCCCTTTATGCTGTCCTGGTTACTGAAAAGCATGATGTATTAATATTTACTTTCGTAGAATTAGTTACTGCCTTTTCTCCTTGGATTGGGTGGGAAAGGTTTCCTTTTGTGATATCATTTTCCCTGCTCCTGATCCTACTTTATTGAGATTCCACTCCATGTTTTCCATTGCACTTCTGCATTCATTTTCCATTGATTATTAGGTGTGGGTTTGTTGTTACAAGTTCCAGAGTGTTCCCCTTTTAGTTTTCCTCACGATTTATTATCACAATTCAGACTTGCCTTTTACTAGGGTTTATGTATTTTGTTATCTTTAACCCTTTGCTTTTACAGCCTTCTGGGTCCCTGTTTGATCTACAGGGTTCGTGAAATTACTGACATTCAAGTGGTCTTTCCGGTCCTCGTGAGTACTGTTTATAATTTCCTTATTCAGTATTCTACAGATTGTCAGTTCACAGAATCTGTCCTTGCTTGCCCGCTACGTGGGTTTAGCTCTGTCAGTATCTGTAAGAGCATAGTGGGTAAAGAGTTTGCCGACTTTCCTTTCAGTCATAAGGAGGTCCTAAGTGTTTACCCCACATCCCTTTTCCTATATTGGTAATACTGTTTTACCTTATTGACGTTCCTGGGTTTTACATATATACACAAGACTTGGGTATTATATACACGTTGTTAGATTTAGAGTTGTTCACAGTGCAACTGTGTGCATTTTCCCTTTTGCCATAGTATGCCTTCTTCCTTTCTTAACAGAATGACCAGCCCTTCTTCCCGTTTGTATATGGCCAGATCAAGAAAGAAGGGTAGCAAGGCTACTAAAAAATGTGTACAGAAAGTTTTGACTACGTTTGCCTGTGATAATCAAAACACTGATCCAGACTTAAATGAACTCCTTGACACGAATGGGTATTTACGTGCAAAATATTATACCCATCGCCTGGCCCATCATACATTGCCTGATCCTAATTCTGTTTTTAATTTTGATCCAGATATGTCCGCACAAGCCTTAGCAGCGGAAAATAAAACACTGTTAGATTTACTAAATATGAGTACATCTGTTGTTGAACCCCATGATTCCGGTTGTGCTTGACCTCAGATTGAACAGTTTCATGATTCAAACATAAAGAATGAAGGGGTTCATTACATAACTTCTGTTTTCAGCCCTCAGCCAACTGCTTACTCCTCTGCACAAGTACTTACTGTAGTCCCTAATGTCAAGAGGTCTGATGTCAGTAGTTTACTTAAGGGTAACACAGACCAAGTCGGTAAGCGAGAGTATAGATCACAAGACCTGCAAGCAGTAAATGACGATGTACAATCAGTACACGTCCAGATGACTAGGGCAGGTTCCAGCCCCGATGCCACCATGCCTTCCCTTGTGACTACTGATAGGGATGTACAGTTAAGCCTGGGCATGTTAAGAGTTGAATTTGAGGAATTAAGACGAGAATACATCAGTTTACTAGAGGAGAATAAAACTTTACGATTTTTTCTGACTACACCTCAAACTTTATCCGTTGATGAAGTGAATACTGTTCAATCTCTGAGTGAGGAGGTTTTAGTAGGTCATGATACTTGTCAATATGAAAAACCTATTGGGAGTGAAAGTCCTCTTTCTTGCACAGCACTTATTCAGAGCACAGATTCTGACAATTGTTCTACCGTTTGTCAGGAAATGCTGTTAGTAGAAGATTTACAAGTCACTCCTTTGCCTAAGAATTCCTCTGTAGCAGTCAGTCATAATTCAGAGTTTGAACACATACATGCTTCTGTATTCCAAACACAATCCACAATGGTTGCGTACACAGAATCAGTCATTACTGTAGGCTTAGGTTCAGCCCTTGATCCAGCTGCTGAGACTGAAGTAAACATTCAAGCTGATGTGGAAAACGATGCTACCTCTGTGTTCACTCCTCCTTCTGCCAATTTTTGTCACAATGAACAATCAAAGACAGTACATAATTCTTGTTTTGATGGACTCATTCCACAGTATACTAAAACAAGGACCAGGCAAGCGATTCCTGAACTGTTGATTGATAATCTGCCACCTTCAGAAGTTAAGACAAAGGAATGGATACTTGACGAAATCCTGATTAACAGAGACTTTGGAAATGACTCTGTGTCATCCACTAAGGAAAGGTACGGCATGGGTCCAGCTCAGTCTTTGGTTAATGGTGTCATGGAGTCAACCGCCCTAAAGGTGCTTTCCATTCCTGAGCCACAAATATGTCTGTCGACTTCTGGGACTTCAGTCTGTCCTTCTACAACTATTGACTCTTCGACTACCCAGTCCACGGCTCTGCAGTCATCATTGTCAAACGTGTCTTCAATCAATGAACAATTGCTATGTCTGCCAGTCACTCAAGAGCCTTCACCATGTACGTGGTCAGAGCCAAAGACCTTGACAAGTTTGTCTTCAGCTAACGAGACGGCTCCAGCTTGCATGCCCTCAGCCTCTGAATTTCCTCTGGCATGCCTGTTTTCAGATACAGTGACTCATCCAGCAGTTTATCCTTCAGCCATGAAGCCTCCGGTAGCACATCCTGAGTGCCTGTCTCCGGTCCCAGAGCCTACTGCTAGTTTGGCTTCAGTTCATGAAAGACCTGTATCCTGCTCAGCCTCGCTGCCAATATCGGAGGTGAACCTGTCTGCTCTGTTTGATCATGTTGCAGATTCATCTACTTCAGAGCTACCTCCTAAATCCCAGCCATTTATTACGGATGAACATCCAATCTGCCCATCCTATGCTTCAGGAGGATCACCAGAAGGCCTGCCTTTTACACAAGCTAATTCCCCCAACTGCTTGTCTGTAGAATTAGCACCTCCCGCATATGCTACATCTGAGTCTGAGACTTCTGCCAAAAACATCAAGCTGGTTCACGACTTGGGAGAGCCTTACATGCAAGGCCGTTGGACTTGCCTGGAGTGTTACAAGAGGGTGACGGATACCATCAGCCATGGCCTAGACATCGAACAAGCAGCCAACCAGGATAACGGGCCGGACGGTTCACATTTGGGGGCCGGTTTGGATAAGCCGCTTGACAGCCCTTTTGTTGCCGGATCTCACATGAGCCTGAAGGAAGGGACGGGCACGGTTCCCCAACTGCTGCACCATTCGGGTGCTAGTAGCCAAAGGGAGGAAATGACTGCTGCAGTTCAAGATGTGCCTGTTATTGCTCCAGCTGCGAGTGTGCCTGATGTACCAAGTACTGCGTCTATCACTCCTATCGGTATGCCAAACGTCCCTGCGGTTGTATCCCACGTGCAACAAGGTGGCCATATGACTGACATCAGGAATGCCAGCCTTGTACAACCCATTGGACTTCCAGGCCCCCAAGGTGTGGAACAAATGCAATCGAACCTTGGTCACCCTCAACCACAGGTCTTGAACCAGTCACCACCTTCTTTGTCTGAACATGAACATTGTCTGAAATCCGCTGTTTTCTCACCTCCTGTGTGTTCGCTCTCAGCAGGGGGGCTACCAGAGCATCTATCATTGTCCAAAGCATGCACCATCCAGCCTCCCTCCTCAATGATGTATGAGTGTTCGCTCCCAGAGACTGAGCTTCCTGGACTTTCCAACTCTGCTTCGGGTCCTGCAAGTCCTTCATGCCTTTCTTCAACCCATGAGTCCTTTCCTCACCGAAAACCTGCCTATGACTCTTATAGACTGCAGCCTGATTCTATTCATTCCAGTCCTTCTGCTTCTGCCCGTGGATCATTGTTTTCGTCAGTGCCACCTCCAAAGACAAAGCGCTCCAGTCATGGAAGGAAGATGTTTTGTGCGAGTAACGGCCGCCTGGAGTCGGCCGTGGGAGGGGGTATAGTGTCACGGTTCGCTCTCTTCGCTCCCGTTCTCGCTCCCTTCGTTCCCGTCCCCGCCACTTGGGGGCATGTTCTGGGGTTTATTCCTTACTGGACATTTCCTTCGAACCCTATGCTACAGTGTTCTGATGAATTGGGAGCGTTAAAACCTTATTTTCCCAGTTACTTCCCTTCCGGATCCATTCCTGGTTTTTGGCAGTCAGCATGCTATTTAAATCAAATGACTATGTTTCCCAGAATGCCTTGGCTCACTGTTTCACCTCCTGCTTCCCAGAATGCCTGGCTCACTGCTTCATCTCCTCCCTGGCATCCGGCATGCTACTTAAATCAAATGACTATGCTTCCCAGAATGCCTTGGCTCACTGCTTCACCTCCTGCTTCCCAGAATGCCTGGCTCACTTCATCATCTCCTCCCTTGCAGCACAACGCTGGGAGGAGGATAGGCAACACCTGTGGCTGCAGGTGCAGCAGGCGGCACGCCTGAGGGGTGTGCTCGTTAAGCAGCTTTAAAAGCCTCAGTTTGCTTCAGTCCGGCGCTGGTCATTGTAGCAGTGTTCCTGTTGTGACTAGTCCCTGTTTCCTGTACTTAGTTTCTGTGCCTTGTACCTAGTTCCAGTTCCCTGTTCATAGATATTGAGCCAAGTATCTATTTCCAGTTCCTTGTTCCTAGTTTCTGTGCCTTGTACCTAGTTCCAGTTCCTTGTTCATAGATATTGTGCCAAGTATCTAGTTCCAGTTCCTTGTTCCTAGTTCCATGCCTTGTACCTAGTTCCTGTTCCTAGCTTTGTGCCCAGTTACTAGTTCCTGTATCTTGTTCCTCTGTCCTGGATTTCGGATTTATGCGCTTATTTGATTTATGCTTTCTGAATTTCTCTTTCTGTCTTCCTCTGTCTGCAGACAGCCTTTCTCTGTACTTTACTATTTGATGCAGCCCAGCCTGCCGGTGTTTTCTGTCCCTTTATGCTGTCCTGGTTACTGAAAAGCATGATGTATTAATATTTACTTTCGTAGAATTAGTTACTGCCTTTTCTCCTTGGATTGGGTGGGAAAGGTTTCCTTTTGTGATATCATTTTCCCTGCTCCTGATCCTACTTTATTGAGATTCCACTCCATGTTTTCCATTGCACTTCTGCATTCATTTTCCATTGATTATTAGGTGTGGGTTTGTTGTTACAAGTTCCAGAGTGTTCCCCTTTTAGTTTTCCTCACGATTTATTATCACAATTCAGACTTGCCTTTTACTAGGGTTTATGTATTTTGTTATCTTTAACCCTTTGCTTTTACAGCCTTCTGGGTCCCTGTTTGATCTACAGGGTTCGTGAAATTACTGACATTCAAGTGGTCTTTCCGGTCCTCGTGAGTACTGTTTATAATTTCCTTATTCAGTATTCTACAGATTGTCAGTTCACAGAATCTGTCCTTGCTTGCCCGCTACGTGGGTTTAGCGCTGTCAGTATCTGTAGGAGCATAGTGGGTAAAGAGTTTGCCGACTTTCCTTTCAGTCATAAGGAGGTCCTAAGTGTTTACCCCACATCCCTTTTCCTATATTGGTAATACTGTTTTACCTTATTGACGTTCCTGGGTTTTACATATATACACAAGACTTGGGTATTATATACACGTTGTTAGATTCAGAGTTGTTCACAGTGCAACTGTGTGCATTTTCCCTTTTGCCATAGTATGCCTTCTTCCTTTCTTAACACTAACTCGCATCATCTTATCTTCTCTTGTTTATATATTTTTTTGCCTAACGTAACTACCAGTTTCTACATCTTGCGTATGCGCGTTGTGATGTCACAGTGTTTACACTGTGATGTCACGCGCTTACGACGTACGTTGTTTGACGTAATGTCGTCACACACAGCACACAGTATATAAAAACAGCCACTTCCACGTATTCGCCATCATCCAAGAAGCAGTTCCAGGAGTGGATGGCGTGTGCTGGCAAGGATCATTTAACTTCATGAACTATTCCAAGTAAGTTGTCATGAAATATGCTGACAAAACTTCACTACCTCCATTAGCTTTGGGTCATTTTAATCTCACACTAAGGTTTACTCTTTCTGATTTCAGGATCACTATTGAATCCTTTTTTCTTCTATTATCCAGTGTACTACTCACTAGTGTGTGGAATCTCTCCTACATTTGGACTATTGCCATTTGGACCATTACCTCTTGCTTATTATCTGCATCTTTTGGATGTAAGTCGCTAACTTGACAGCTTTTCTTATTGACTTTTACTGACTCTTTGATTCTTCTTTTACAATTTATGAGACCCCATTTTTATTATATTTTTTTAGGACTCGACTATTTTTCAATTACCGACCAGGTTGAGATGCCTTACTCATATCTCCTTCTGTTAGTAGAACACCAGAAAGGACTCGGTTTTACTACTAATGAGATCTTAGGTAAATATTTACTTTCATTCTGATTAGACATTGTTTACTTCGCGGTACATATATGCACATATTTCTGACTGTGACGAGAAATGAGTTAGAACTTAGTTGATGACAACAATGAATATCATGTTTGCAACTGAATGTCTATGGGTTAACACAATAAGTTGGTTAAACATGTGGAATATGTGTTAAGAATGATGCTGTTTTGAACTCTACTGTCATATAGCGTGCACTTTAACTACACTAATTTGAATATCTTTTTCTTTAGATATGATTGTGAAAATTTGTGAATAACAGTTCAATCACCCCTGAAGAAGTGATTGTTTAAAGAAACGCGTTGGGCCTTCTAATAATAAATATACTCACTTTTTGACAAAGAATTTTAACAGAGTCAGTGTGTTTGAAATATGTTGACATTTGTTCATAATTGTTTGTTTATATAAATTAATTTGATGGTCAAAAAAATGTCAAGATAGCAAATCTATTGAATTTATCTAATTATCAGGACTCCTTACAGAGCCACCCATATAGAGTGCAGAGGACGGGAGTTCCCACAATTGGGAACTTATTTCTTTGTTGCATATTGTCGCAACCCATATGCCAGGGCTGTTAATTTTCTCATCCGCACCTTAAATTTATCGAGACTACCATTACTTTTTTTTCCCTAAATAACAGTCTCTAAAATAAGGAGTGCAGGTTGTCTTCTTTTCTCTTGATTCCTTTCATAGTAGACCATGCATAAATTAACAAAAAGAAGGACTACAGGATCCGAGGAGGAAAGAAGTTGCCTACACCAAGTTCCAGCATTCCAGGTGATGAGGAGGAGGGGTCCTTTGATGCAGATTCTGAACAGTCTGAGTTTGACAGATTGCAATGCCACGAAACAAAGATGGCCACAGCCAAGCAAGTCCAGGAGTTGGTGGCGCTGTGCAGGGTCTCACCCAACAAGTACAAATTCTAAAGATGGAAAACACTGTCCTCCATCAATTGATCACAGCCCGGAACAACATCCGATGGATCTTCCACCCATGGCCCGAGCATCCGAGAAGTTTGACGTATTGCCAAAGAAAGTAAAATAATTCATAGAAACCTGCATGGTTCACTTAACTTTCAGAACAGGTACCTATGCTTCAGAAAATGCCCGAATCGGGTATATGATTTCCAACATGGTGGGTAACGCCCTCGCCTGGGCAACACCGCTGGTAACAAACGCTAACGCCATCCTTCATGATTATGGGGGTTTTCTTACGCTGCTCAAACAAACCTTTGAACGGCCAGAGACTACCTTTGTGGTTTGTGAAGTACTGCTGGACGTCCGGCAAGGGAATTCGGATCTGCTCCAGTACATCACTACTTTCAAACAGCTTGCATCTGAAACCGGGTGGCCTGAGCAGGCTCAATATGCTACCTTTCAACGTGGTTTGAAGCAAGGAGTAAAGGACAGGCTTGCCAAAACTCTGCTTCCACCTTCATTTCCAGACCTATTGTCAGCAGTCCTGCAGATCGACTACCGCGTGTCCAAAAGCAGGTCGGAACAGAGGAAGGGCAGAAGCACCTCCAGCCCACAGGTTCACTATGTTCCCATCTCATTTCCAACCAACTCGTGCCAAGAAAGAGACAAACCCATGCAAATTGGTACTGTCCGAGCCCCTCTGACTGCTCATGTTGGTGGCCATTCAGCTCAGGGTTGAGATGACCTGAAGATGGAACCTCTCGCTCTAATAGATTGCGGAACAGCAGGTAATTTTGTCAATACCATTTGGGGAAAAAGATTCAGACTTCACTGGATCAAGAGAAAGGAAGATCAGAAGTTGGAGGGGGTTGATGGTAAGCCCCTCAGTTCTGGCCTAATAACTCACACCACTGAAGACCTTCACGTATTGGTCTTTCAACACTCCAGGCCATCAAGTTTGACATAATTCGAGCAGCCCATTTTCCCGTTATTTTCAGAATCTTCTGGCTTCGCAGACACAATACAACCATCGACTGGACTCACAACCTGGTGGGATTTCACTCCGCCTATTGCAAGCAAAATGATCTACATGGAGTGGGATATCAGACGGTCAAGGCTTTGTTCATCACAGAACCTGTGGGGATACATTGTCTGCCTGTCAAGCTCATGGAATTCCAGGAAGTATTTGTTGACAAAGTTCCCCAAGACCTGCCTCCTCACCGCCCCGAAGACTGCGCCATAAACCTTGTACCTGGCGCTTTGGTTCAATTTGGACAGATGTATTCACTCTCTCTCAATGAAAAGAAGGTATTACATGAATATCTGGTTGCCAATCTCATCAACGGCCAAATACAACTGTCCCGCTCCCCGGCAGGAACTTCACTCTTCTTTATCCCCATGAGGGATTCAAAAGAGTTAAGACCATGCATTGACTTTCGAGGTTCAAACAAAGTCACCATTAGGGATTGTTACCCCATGCCAGTGATCTCAGACATCCTGGAAGCTGTTTAGGGGACAGCCGTGTTTTCCAAACCGGATCTCAGGAGGGCATATCATCTTCTTCGCATCTGTGAGGGAGATGAATGGAAGACAGCATTTCAGACCCCATTCAGGCATTTCAAGTATAAGGTAATGCGATTTGGTTTAGTCAATGCCCCAGCTTTATTATAACGGTTCATAGACCGGCTCTTCTCAGGTATTTTTTTTCATTCCACCATCATTTATCTAGATTATATCCTGGTTTTCTCTGCTACCCCACAGGAACATCACCCCGACTTGAAGGAAGTACTTTCCAGGCTTCAAATGAACAAACTACTGTTTAAACCCGTGAAGTGCATGTTTGGGGTATCTACGATCCTGTATTTGGGCTTACTTTTATCCAGCCAAGGAGTCATGATGGATCCCAAGAAGGTCTCGGCCATCCTCGATTGGCCAACCCCAACATATGTAAAGGAAGTTCAAAAGCTCTTGGGTTTAGCTAACTTCTATTGCAAATTCATACCTGAGTTCTCTAACATAGTGTTAACCATAACCAGCTTACTCAAAAAGACCACCACACCTTTTCAGTGGACGGAAGCAGCAGGAGCCGGATTAAATCAACTCAAGGCACTGTTCTGTTCTGCACCCATACTGCGCCAACCCGACCAGACAAGACCATTTATAGTGGAAGCTGATACTCCCTCAGCAGCTGTCGGAGCAGCGCTACTTCAGGAGCATGAGGGAGTTGATCACCCGGTAGCTTATCTCTCAAAAACCCTTTCCAGCAACCAAATGAATTACTCCGTTATTGAGAAAGAACTGTTAGCCATGAAGTTGGCTTGTGAGGAGTGGCGCCACCTGCTCCAAGGAGGGATCCACCCATTTACCATTCGCTCTCACCACAAGAACCTAAGGGTTCTCCAACAAATGGAGTGTGTAAACTCTTGTCAGGCAAGATGGGCTCATTTTTTCAATCAATATGATTTCACGATTATTTACCTGCCCAGAGGCCTTAACACCCTGGCCGATGCAATTTCTCGCTGTCAAGCCAAGGAGAGATCATCTGACCCCACTACGGAACGCCTGTTTCCCAGGAGCAGAATTGTGCCTCAGGTCTCCTCTTTTCTCCAGCAAGTCAGGGAGGAAGCCACGGTTCAGAGTACAGTTCCGAGTCTAACCGATCCAAAAGATGATCTCAAAGAAAAGGTTGGGCTGGTATTTTTTAACGGCCACATTTTTGTTCCTGACAGGGCTTACGTCGGTCAGTCATGATCTGGTATCACGACAATCCCATGGCTGGACACCGTGGAAAGAGTTGTACCTGGACCTCATGAAGCGTTCTTTTTTCAGGTCAGCCTCACATGCATCTGCTTATTTGAAATTGCAATTAAATGGTAACCACGCCACATAAATGAATTGTATTCTAGTCCCACAGATACATTTAAAGCAACAAGGCCAGTAGATATTTTTTCTGAGGCAAAATACTGTCTTTAAAATGTATTTTTTATAGTTTAGAAACAAATGCCATCTGACTGAGGTCTTGGGACAGGTCTTCTATGCGTTGATAAAAATGAGGAATAATAAAATGTGGACATTCTGGATTTTAATTCAAGGTTAATGTTATGGCTGTTTATGCATGAAATACATGTTTGCTCATTTTAAGTTCACAGTTTAAAATGCTGCATTGTAGATATATTCTGTCCCATGTAACACAACATGTGCAATTTGAACTGTTCTTTCTTGTAATAATATTCTAACCATATGTTAGTCTGTCCATATATGCAATTATGCTGTTATTTATAGTGCATATTCTAACTTTGAAATAACTTTGCATTTTAATTTAATTTATAGAATATGGAAGCACATTTAAGATTCAGTTTTCTTTCTTTAAAGCACAGAAGCATTGCATGATTTTTCATCGAATCGCAAAAAGTGGGAATTTTGCTTTTACTTTGTTTCATCTTTTTAACTTAAGTTTCTTGATTTGCTTGAATGAAGTAGCATTCGGAAATTGTATTGTTTAATGGAGAACCTCACATTAATTCAAACAATGTTTAATGGTCCAAATGTCCATTTTCCATTGAGATTATTCACCCTCAGGTTATATAGTGCCTATCCCACTGCAGAAAGTACCCAATTTGAACAATGCCAGTAGAACCTTAAAAGACAAATAATGGCCACTTGGGAATTCATAGTGATGACCAATTTTAATCATTGACCAATCGTGACAAAAAATACAGAAATAAGTACATATATAACATTACTGCTACTTTAGCTTTAGGAAAAATAATTTGGTAATGAATGGTGATATTTGTATGCATGCTAAAATGCATCCATCATACAAACTTCGGGCAACGTGATAAAACTGCAGAACACATAGTCCTCTGTATCAGAAACTATGTTGGAACAGCAACATTACCTTATAGGGTATCAGCATTGGTTGTGAATTGCAAGATGCTTGAGAGCTGGTTGGATGTATGCAATTGAGGCCTTGGAATTCTACCAAGTTTTAGTGCATTGAGCACACATCGTATGGGATTACAACACTATGCACCAAGGTTGGTATCATATTTTCCCAGGACCCAGTTTTCTTGCACACAGAGCCGTTAGCAAGATGTTGTTGATGTCTGTTTTGGTTGAACAATGCTACTATTTGGATTTTCTAATGGGCTATGATGTTGACTTTTATGCTCATTTCACCGCTAAGATGGTGGCAGACTTGGTAGTAGTCGGGCTTTAGTTTCCACACACTGATATTTTTCACTTTGAGAACCTGCAGGCTCTGCTTGAAAGACACTAAACCTTGGTGGATGAATTGTTCTTTTTTCCCCCAAATATCTATAACTGTGTCGTTGTACTCCTCCTCAGTATAAGAAGTTTAAAGAATCATACGTTTCAGCCTGTATTTATTGGGTCACAATCTTTGTCTAGCATATTATCAGCATCATTACTCTCAGGCTTACAGGTTGTGGCTCGTCATAGAGAACAGTAACTTCTCATATCCTGCTCCTCTCCAAGGTGTGTTGCTACTCCACATCGATCATGCTCTGAAAAATGTGTGTTGCATCCCCCAAGTGAACAGTGTATGCAAGCTGCAGTACTACCCTTCTTCCCGTGGGGACTGCACGCCCTCCTTCTCTGAATGCAATGCCTGAGGATATACATATATCTCTTAGAGAGCAGGTGCTTCTTAATTTCATATTGATACCCTCAATTCAGCATGCTGAGTTATGGCCTCTCGGGTACACACAGAATTGGGTGTGGTTGATATAAAAACCTGTTCTGCATGCATGTATGTATGTAGGCATTTATATTTTTATTTATTAGTATCATGTCACTAGTATAAATGATACTTCAAAGCATGAAGAAGGAAACAGTAAATGGAAGAGAAAAATGTGTTCTATAGAGAAATTAAATGTACAATAATACATGAAGACAGCACAGCTTTGGAGTGTTATGCAATACCTTGCCATGCCATTATTTCTTATGATATGTTTAGCAGAGTTTGCAATCATAATTAATCAAACAACAGCTATCTGGCTTTAGTTTGAACCTACTGTAGACTGCATTTTCAACTAGTGTTGAAGACTTTCTTGAATAAGAAGGTGGTTATACCATCTGTTGCTTGATCTAATGTTCTGCATGGGGTTCACTTGCCACAAGCCTTACCCCATATGTTACAAATACACATGATTAGTTTTCTTTGAACTAACAAGAAATGTCATGTGCATGTATGCCAGATGGTCACTTTGATTCTCTCCCACCTAATAGTAGCATACACAAGACAATGGCATGTGTGCTGAAAACAGTTACAACCACTGAACGTTCTGTCCTGCTCCCCAAGAAATTCCAAATAATTTCCTCACAACTACTATTTTATCATTTTACAAGTCTTCACTATTATATTCTCTCTTCTGTAGCAAAACCTGTGTATTCCCAAAGCAAGCACTGATTACAAATTATAACACTATTTTTTCTTAACAGCTTCTATTTTTCACATCAAAGAAATATGGCATGCTCAGTTACAACCATTGAATATAATCTCCTACCTGCCCTTGCCCACAATTAATCTGTGTTTTTCTGTTTCTCGCTAGTCAAAGACAAGACATGTCACATGTGCCTATGTCGTACATTAAGACCACTTGGGTTTTCTCCTCCCGAATAGCTTTGGAAAAAATGGACTGTCCTATTTTGTTTATGAAACTGTGCTTCAACTAAAGCCTATTTATTTTCTGCATCCCTCTCAACTACATCCGACTTTAAGATTGTACCTCTAACCCAAGTAAAGGACATTTTAATGTTTCAACCTTGCACTCAACTAACTCCAATTTCAGATGTATAACTTATAATCAAATAATACGTATTTTAATTATCTCCCTCAAATGTTCAAGCAAATACCTGAATAGCTGCCTCTACCTTGGACTTCAAGACTGATTAAGAATGTTAAACATGCATGCCTTACACATACCATTTTAGCCCAAACTCCCCCATTTCTTGAAAATAGATCCGGTATGAACAATCTGAGTAAAATGACTAATATGCTGGTGATTACAAAAGTGGCTGGGTATCAGAGAAAACAATTCACCAGAATGCTGAGCATAGTGGGGGTTACATCACATGCCTGATCTCAACGCAGAAGTCACTTAAATGACCATTTGCCAGATGGATCCAGGGAAATCAATTTCCAAAAGTAAAGAAAACACTACAATTAATGCACAATTCATTCATGATATGCTTTATCTGATTGATAATCATACAAGCTACACAGTTATCATAATACATACATTACACATTACAAAATTAAAATATATCAATTTAAAAACATATACAACTATGATATTATTATCATATCTTTTAAAAACGTGCAATGAAATCCCAATTAAAAAGGCATTATCCAGACTGTCACCTTCCAAATATCTCATAGATCATAATTATGTCAAGTTTCCAAATGAAAAAGACCTTATCTTTTTTATTAAAAAGCCATATCTTCCGTTTTTACATTATGTAATGTTCCATGTTGTTACTAAATATGAAGAAATTGCCTTAACTTGTTTCTCTTCTTTAGTGTCCTTACATGAAGACAATGGGCCTCATTCCGAGTACGGCGCTAAGCAATGGCGCTATTAACGCCTTGGTTGATGCCGTACCCGGACCGGCAGCGCCTTGGTGGATGGCAGATTTACCGCCCCATTCCAAGGTTGGCGGGGCGGTAATTCCCCATTCACCAAGGCTCTTCCCCATTCCCAAATGAGCCCCCATAGGGCTCAATGGGAATGGGGAAGATGCAAATAACGGTGACCGTTCATTACGGTCACCGTTATTGGCTTGGAGGCCCCTTTGCGCCCTCGACTTTAACACCTGCTCAAAGCAGGCGTTAAGGGCGAGGGCGCAAAGGGAACTCGGAGTATGGCGGTAAAGGATTACCGCCACCGGTCTCGTTACCGGTGGCCGCTATCCCTTACCGCCATACTCGGAATGAGGCCCAATGCATCATGTATACTGTTTATACTATACATATATTAGAGTGGCTTTACCCAGAGCTTCACATGATTCATAACATAACAAATACTACTATGCTGACAATGTCTATTTTAGTTTTCAACAAAATATAACTGTTTTGCGGTTCCAATATGCAATCAATGCAGTCTTGATATGCTGCGGCACATCCACCACAACCATCATAGGCAACAGCAATGTTTTCCTATGCCAATACTGCCTCATAGGGCTACATTCATGACATGTAATATCTTTTAAATCTTTACACGCAAAGCATATATATAATATGCTAAATGCTTCCTCATATGTCAGCTTCTAATATAAAATGTAAAGTGCAACCTCACATACCCTATTGTGCCATTTTATTGCAAGGTGAGTTGCAGAGTCCTCAAATGGAAACTACAGCCTAACACATCAAGTGAAGACTCAATTGCCCATGTACTATCAGTTTATGCCAGGCCAAACCTGATATGTTGAATTCCTTAATCAATTTGTTATGTTCTTATAATACAAACTTAGCTGAATTACTTGTTCTGTGATCTCAATTTCTGAACAGAATACAATGAAGGTCCTTTGACGTGAAGTTATTTTACCAGTATCAAACCTGTCTACCAAATGTATAAGCCAGCAAACTTTCACTGCCTCCAATTTACCCAGTAGACCACATCTACTACCACCACTTATATAATTGTACACCAACATACTAAAATGTTTTACATTGTTATTTTACATGAGCAGACAGTGTTATTTGAGTTTAATACATTGGCTACTTGAAGTACAAAACCACAAGCAAAAGGAATATGAACATATCAAAATATGCATTGAAACCTGTTGGTTAGGACAAGTATGATGAATTGTGATGGATGCAGGAAACATGACAAGTAATTAGTGGTAACCTCTTATTTCATTTAGCTAGCCCCATCCAATTTTAAATAGAGCATAAACCTAATTTCCTAAAAATGAAAAAATGAATAGTAATACCTGCTTTGCACAGTTTACAATGACATTTCAGACATAATCTATACAACATCACACTTAGGCAAACTGCACACATGATATACGCACACACACACACACACAAACACACAAACACGCTGATTGTATGAATATGAATGCAGCTAACAACACAATCATAATTCTCAGGATGACATAGAGAAAGCAATGGACAAAGTGTTTGCTGTGGCAGTAGCTCCCACTACACAAACAGTGATAGTATTAAAAAAGGGAATGGGGACAAATACATTAGCAAGGTGAACACCAAATAGACTTATTTCAGGCCAACAGTGTTTTCATTGAACAATACATCACTCACTCTTAGACATCTAAATGGAAGAGCCAGTATTTCAGGAGTCAGAGAGGGAGTGCATGGGGTGCCAAATGAGATTGCAAAGAGTAGCAGCCGGTAACCCTATGGCCCATCAAATGACATCCATGCTGAAAATGTTCTCCTGAGTTAAGCAGTAGTGAATTCGTGCAGACTGCATCACAGAATTCAACAAACGATGCTTCACTGTGTAGACTAGGTTACTCATAAATTGCATGTGTCTTTCTGCAGACGAAGTTGATACATGCATTATAATATTTTGGGGTGGTTCTTGGGGCGTGGGGGTAAGGAAAGATGAGGAAGGCAAAAAAGGGGTTCGAGAAAAACATTTTAAGGAACATTGAGGATTGTGGAACTGAGTTGGGCTTTTTTATTTATTTAAGGGCTTTGAAGTTTAAATAATATTCGTGTAATGCCAATGTTTTTTTTTAGTTTATTCTGCTTTGTTCAGACTATGATGTTTGTAAACATGTCTGCCTCTTGTAATTTGTATTAGGATGCAGATGTGTGTTTTGCAAATGTCTGATGTAAGTTACTTGTGGTGGCTGTATCTGTTTACTATAGAATCATGTTCACAGTGAGACTAATGGGACAGGAAGTACGTGGGGATGTAGAAGATATAATTGCCCAAAGGGTTATACTGGTGGAATTTATGGTTCAGCACTACCTGGCATAGATATCTAGTCAAAAATATGCAATGAGGTATTGTAATAAGTTTAGAATGCCAGCAGTGAATATTTGATGGCATGTTAGAAGTGAGCATCTCACTTGATGCATTTTCTGTACAACGGACTGAAAGATATTTAAAAATGTTGAATATATCTATATTCTTGAAATGAGCTGAGAATGGTAGTATGCGAGGTGTTGAGTCTCTATTAAACAGTATGTAAAAAGTGTTAATAAATGTGAAGATAGTTTATGAAAATCAAAGAGGAGCAGAAGACTGGATCAACCCGAGTGAAGGTAGAGTAAGAACAGATACGTGTGCATGTTAGGACAGGTCCTGCACACATATTTGTTATGCAGCAATATGTTAAAAGGTATAGCAATGACTTGAATGGTTTGGTATGTGAGAGTGGTTGCAAATGATAACAATGTTCCCATATACAAGTATTATTTATTTAGTGTATTGTTTAATTCAGTGGGAGAAGTGACTATGTTTATGGGTATGACCCATCATTGTAACAGGCAGCTGTGAGACAAAAGAGTACATGTATGTGTTGTCTACTATGCCCCGCTGAATATTTAATTTCCTGATGATACAAATGATAATCACAGGTTTACCAGAATTCCCACTTTGATCATGCTAATCCTTTAAGCATAACCTACATTTTCTCAAATGTATTCATTAGACCTTTAACGTCACCAACAGCTACCTTCAAATACACTAATAATTCCAGTCGGTTCCCTATGGCTATCCTAAATCAGATGATTCCATATAGTTCACAAAAAACCTTCCTTCAGCTAACAACCTACACCCAACTAAACATTAGTCTTAGTGTTTAAGCAAACTGAAGAGTCACCAATGTTTTAAGAGCATTCACCAACACAAGCTGTGTATTAAGGAGCACCAGCCGATCTTCAAATATTCAGGGACCTTAGTGAGCCCAGGGTGAGCATGTGGCACTCTCGGATACTAAATCAGAGGATCTGTGAGGACAATTCTTGTCAACTTATACTTAAGTAATTGATGTCAGCCCATCTTTTGAAGCCAATGTTACTGAACGCATTGCTCCTGCCCAGGTCTGCCTGCCTTTCTATTGGGCCTATAAGTGCTTTAGTTCAGATATTTAGAACAAGGTACCTGTGAATGAAATAACAATCACATATTTTACCAGTCTTTTTTATCACTACTTCTTTTTGTACTGCCTTACCAACAGGATAATATCCATTGCTAGCCTATTAAGTGATGTCTGAGCCTTGTTTATTGTCGGTGATAGTGATTAAGTGCTCATAGACACTATTGTAGCCTAAACATTCCTGTATAGACTGCAGGTTTCACCTTGCATTTTGAGAGGTTGTGATTTCTGTTATTGGTATATCTTTAATGCTCGTACATTACATCATCTATATGAAACATTGAATCCCTAGGAAGATTAAACATAACTTTCATGATGTCAACACAAGGTCAGATTTGGGTAGACCCAATTGACTCTAATTAAAACAATCGTATGTATCCCACCTTCTATCTACTAAACAAGATATGCTTAGTAGATAAAATAAAAATGCTCAGAATATTTTTCCCATCCATACATTATAAGGATATTAAATGTTACCTTGCCTTTTTATGTCTGTTCTGTTTAAAAAAGTTAGATGCAGAGACAACTGAGTATGAAGAGATGTGCCATACACTTTGGACATTCATTATTCTGTGCAATACCAAACCACAAGCAAGTCTAGAATAGTGCACTCATAAGAAGCAGGAAACATGCCTCTGATGATTCGCAAATAATGCCTTTTGATGAGTGGCCGTCAGACACTTATAAAATGAAGCAGGATTTGACCTTGTCATATGAGTAGGGGTGAGCCATTATGTGTAAGCACTGGGAGGGGTTAGGGTTGAAGTGCAAGGATTGGCCTATTGCGAGGAATAGTTCTTGTTTAAGGGTCGGTTTTGGGCCTCTGGCAAGTTTCAGGATTATGCCTTGATTGATGAGAAGGGATGGATTTCATCTGAGTTTCAGCTCAAGGAAGGGATTAAATGAATAAGGATTGGTTTGAAGTGAAGAGTGGGGGAATATCATGAGGCAGTAATGAAACTGACATTCAAGTACAAATAAATGAATGCCAGAGGTAATCAGTTATATAAGCTCTAACCTTCAGTACTGAACATTTTTATACACAATCATTTGAGTAGTATATATGGAATGAACACGTGTTGGTAAAAGCACGTGTATTCTTAAAAATACCACACATTATATAAGCACAAGTAAGAAGAACAAACACAATGATGCGTATAATTTACACAGACTGCAACAAAGGCAGTTTCATAAAGGCATGTATAGCCTTCGTTGCTTTAAACCAGAAAAAGGATAACCGATTTAGGGGCCGATTCATGGAACCAACGTGCGCCGAAAATCTAGGCGCAAGCATGCGCAAGCATGCGCAAGCGGAAAAAAACAGGCGCACGCGCACGCGTGCGATTCATGGAAGTCCCTGCGCGTGTTCACCGCGGGATGTGCGCCAAACCCGTGCATGGCGCACAAGTCATTGCAACATCGCGAAAGGCGTGCGCGACGGTGCGCGACGCGCACAGTGAAAGCGCACAACCTCAGCGCACACAGCAGAAAGTGGGCGGGACATGGGGCGTAACGCGCGGAATGGGGAACAACACGCGAAAATAAGGGCGTAACTGGGGATGCACTGCACGGAAGCAGAGGTAACGCCCACACGCACACGAACCACACGTATTCATGGAATGGAATAGGGCAAACCCACGCACAGCCAAAGCCGCGCACAAGCTGAAACACGTCTGCCACACGAAGGCAGGCGGTAGAGTCCCAGTGCATCAAAAAAGTGGCGCCGCGGGAAGTAAAATACGCGATTGAGCGGGGTACGTGTATTCCGGGTGTGTGCGGGAAGTGACACACGCGATTGAGCGGGGTACGTGTATTCCGGGGGTGCGCGGGAAGTTACACACGCGAATGAGCGGGGTATGTGTATTACGGGGGTGCGCGGGAAGTTCCACACGCGATTTGGCCGGGTACGTGGATTCCAGGGGTGCGCGGGAAGTTCCACACGCGATTTGGGCGGGTACGTGTATTTCGGGGGTGCGCGGGAAGTTCCACACGCGATTTGGCCGGGTACGTGGATTCCAGGGGTGCGCGGGAAGTTCCACACGCGATTTGGCCGGGGACGTGGATTCCAGGGGTGCGCGGGAAGTTCCACACGCGATTTGGCCGGGTACGTGGATTTCGGGGGTGCGCGGGAAGTTCCACACGCGATTTGGCCGGGTACGTGGATTCCAGGGGTGCGCGGGAAGTTCCACACGCGATTTGGCCGGGTACGTGGATTTCAGGGGTGCGCGGGAAGTTCCACACGCGATTTGGCCGGGTACGTGGATTTCAGGGGTGCGCGGGAAGTTCCACACGCGATTTGGCCGGGTACGTGGATTTCAGGGGTGCGCGGGAAGTTCCACACGCGATTTGGCCGGGTACGTGGATTCCAGGGGTGCGCGGGAAGTTCCACACGCGATTTGGCCGGGTACGTGGATTTCAGGGGTGCGCGGGAAGTTCCACACGCGAGTTGGCCGGGTACGTGGATTTCAGGGGTGCGCGGGAAGTTCCACACGCGATTGAGCGGGGTACGTGTATTTCGGGGGTGCGCGGGAAGTGACACACGCGATTTGGCCGGGTACGTGGATTCCAGGGGTGCGCGGGAAGTTCCACACGCGATTTGGCCGGGTACGTGGATTTCAGGGGTGCGCGGGAAGTTCCACACGCGAGTTGGCCGGGTACGTGGATTTCAGGGGTGCGCGGGAAGTTCCACACGCGATTGAGCGGGGTACGTGTATTCCGGGGGTGCGCGGGGAGCAGCACACATGAATTGCACGTGTGGGTCCTCCCAGGTGTACCCTCTACACCCTCCACGGCCCCTGCAGGTGGCTCACACCACAGGGGCCTACCCAGCACATGTCCTGCAGGCACCCCATCCGCCATGGCCATGCCCACCAGCCAACCCACATATCAACTAGCACTACTGCCCACCAACGCATGTCCCCCTGCACCCCCAGCCACCAGGGGCAGCCTCCAGCAGGCCCCCACCCATGTCTCCCCCCACCCCCACCCCCCACCAGTGCAGGGGCAGCCTCAAACAGGCCCCCACTCATGTCCCCCTGCACCCCCACCCCCTAGCATCCAGGGGCACCCTCCACCAGGCCCCCACTCATGTCTCCCACCACCCCCACCCCCCAGCATCCAGGGGCACCCTCCACCAGGCCCCCACTCATGTCCCCCTGCACCCCCACCCCCTAGCATCCAGGGGCACCCTCCACCTGGCACCCACACATGTCTCCCACCACCCCCACCCCCCAGCAGTGCAGGGGCACCCTCCACCAGGCCCCCACACATGTCCCCCTGCACCCTCACCCCCCAGCATCCAGGGGCACCCTCCACCAGACCCCCACTCATGTCACCCATCACCCCCACCCACCAGCAGTGCAGGGCACCCTCCACCAGGCCCCCACTCATGTCCCCCTGCACCCCCACCCCCCAGCATCCAGGGGCACCCTCCACCAGACCCCCACTCATGTCTCCCACCACCCCCACCCCCCAGCATCCAGGGGCACCCTCCACCAGGCCCCCACTCATGTCCCCCTGCACCCCCACCCCCTAGCATCCAGGGGCACCCTCCACCTGGCACCCACACATGTCTCCCACCACCCCCACCCCCCAGCAGTGCAGGGGCACCCTCCACCAGGCCCCCACACATGTCCCCCTGCACCCTCACCCCCCAGCATCCAGGGGCACCCTCCACCAGACCCCCACTCATGTCACCCATCACCCCCACCCACCAGCAGTGCAGGGCACCCTCCACCAGGCCCCCACTCATGTCCCCCTGCACCCCCACCCCCCAGCATCCAGGGGCACCCTCCACCAGACCCCCACTCATGTCTCCCACCACCCCCACCCCCCAGCATCCAGGGGCACCCTCCACCAGGCCCCCACACATGTCCCCCTGCACCCCCACCCCCTAGCATCCAGGGGCACCCTCCACCTGGCACCCACACATGTCTCCCACCACCCCCACCCCCCAGCAGTGCAGGGGCACCCTCCACCAGGCCCCCACACATGTCCCCCTGCACCCTCACCCCCCAGCATCCAGGGGCACCCTCCACCAGACCCCCACTCATGTCACCCATCACCCCCACCCACCAGCAGTGCAGGGCACCCTCCACCAGGCCCCCACACATGTCTCCCACCACCCCCACCCCCCAGCAGTGCAGGGGCACCCTCCACCTGGCACCCACACATGTCTCCCACCACCCCCACCCACCAGCAGTGCAGGGCACCCTCCACCAGGCCCCCACACATGTCTCCCACCACCCCCACCCCCAGCAGTGCAGGGGCACCCTCCACCTGGCACCCACACATGTCTCCCACCACCCCCACCCCCAGCAGTGCAGGGGCACCCTCCACCAGGCCCCCACACATGTCCCCCTGCACCCTCAACCCCCAGCATCCAGGGGCACCCTCCACCAGACCCCCACTCATGTCACCCATCACCCCCACCCACCAGCAGTGCAGGGCACCCTCCACCAGGCCCCCACACATGTCTCCCACCACCCCCACCCCCCAGCAGTGCAGGGGCACCCTCCACCAGGCCCCCACACATGTCCCCCCGCACCCCCACCCCCCAGCATCCAGGGGAACCCTCCACCAGGCCCCCACCCATGTCTCCCACTACCCCCAACCCCCAGCCACCAGGGGCAGCCTCCAGCAGGCCCCCACCCATGTCCAACTCATGTTCCCCACCCAACATGTCATCACAGTCCAGATCCCTGGTCTCTATGGTCAGCCCCCAAATGCAAAACACCCACCCGAGTATTGCATCCACCCACTCATAATCTGCAATTACATCACAGAACACCAATTGCAAGTTCCAAAACAAACACATGTCCCTCACATACACCCAATGGGTGTCAGTGATTCTCTAAACACATAACATGAAATGCATGAAAACAATGAGACACCACACATTAAAGTGCAACAAATAAATAATGTATTAAAGGAAAGATGAATAGAAACAAAAATGAAGAAACAGAAATGTGAATGGAAAAAAATGAAAAGAAGCATGTCCGTTCAAAATAAAAAAAAAATCAAAGAATATAGAAATCCAAAGTAATGTAGTACAAAGTCAATGTCCACCAAACAAAATCCAATGTGAAAAAAAAATTATAAGCCATTGATCCATGGATAATGTTAAAAAAGAAAGTATGTACAAGTCCACAACTATGTACAATGCAAGAAGCCAGGGTCCATCATCCCAACAAAATAAAGGAAACCTAACTAACTACACTAACTAATAAAAAAAACTATATACAAAAATGTGGCCAATGTCCAAAAGGTCCAAATGAAATAAAAACAAAAATGAAACTTAACACTACCTACATAACTATGTACAAGGGCAGCGGGCTAGTTCCACGGCTCACTTCTGGATGTGCCGGGCCAGGGCATCATCGAACTCCTCCTCAATGTCCCGGAGGCGGTCCTCCTCCATGGCCCAGAGGGTCCGCAGGGCCGTCGACGTGTCCACCTCCACAGCCCTGTGGATTGCCTCGAGGCACTCGACCCGCCTCAGGGCCCTCTGCATGGAGTTCTCCGCCCTGACCATTGAGAGCCGTGCCTCTTCCGCCGCTGCCGCTCCGCATCTATGGCGTGGCCCAACCGCTGCCACACGGAAGACACTTTTTGTCCTGGGTCCTCCTGCCCTCCGGCCGATGCCTGTCCCTCCGATGTCGAAGGCCCCGAGCCTTCATGGCTCCCACCATGGTGCTGCTGCTGCTGTGCCTCTGCCCCTGCACTGCCTCCTGCTGCCTGCACATCCTCCGCCGGCTGGGGTGCAGTCGTTGACGTGGCCACCCCTGCTGGACGTCCGACTCCCGACTGCGGCAGGGATGCCTCCTCCACCAGCCTGGCCGCACCGTCAGAGGCAGCTCCACAGGGCACCCAGGTGACTGATGGGTGGGAAGATGGCACAGAGGACGACTGGCGCGTAGGGGGTCCAGCTGAGGAGGGGGTCGTGGCAAGCCCCATCAGACGGAGGAATCCGGCCTGGGTGACCTGTCCCAGCAGGCTGACGTGGTCAACGAGCCATTCGAGATGATGTGCAGTCTCTTCATGAAAAGACTGCAGGTCACCTCGCATGGCCCGTTGACGCAACGCCACTCCAGCCAGGACAGGCTCAACCCGGGCCTGGATAGCCACGTCCGCAGGCAGAGGAAGGCCAGTTGACATCAACTCATCCCCTGCCTGAAAACCGGTCTGGACATGGGCATCCCTGCTGGTGCAAGATGATGCAGGGACAGGATCAGGGACAGGATTGCACACAGGCACCTCCGCGGCGGCCTGTGCTGCCTCGTGTCCCTGGTCCTGCACTGCACCACTAGCACCAGTGGGATCCCCACCCCCAGACCCCGTCTCCGGTGCTTGCACGGCCTCCTCCTCCACCAAACCCCCCACCAACCTGGATGACTCTGTGCCATCTTCCCCCGTTGGGCCCTGTGGGGTCCCAGCTGCCCCTTCTGCTGCCGAGGAGTCCAACTGTAACCTCCGCCTCTTGGACCTCCCCCCGGCAGCTGCGGCCTGGGACGCGGCACCGGACTCCTCACTCCCCGACGAGATGACAACCTGGGAGGGGAGCCGGGCCTTGCGTCTCCGGCTGGCGGTGGGATCCCCGCCGCTGTGCTCCACAGCACCTTCTCCGCCCTCTTCATCAGTTGACGCTGCAGACAGGGAGAAAAAAAAAACAGGCATCAGGGCACTGTACAATGGACACATACACACATGACAGTTGTACATGAGTGGCATTGGCAAACCTCAGACATGTCATCACAATCCCCAACACACATGTCATTACAACTTGCACACACGAGCCATACCACAGCCATGTTGCAACTGCCAACACCATCCATACACATACAACAGCATCAGCAGCCAAAGGTGAGCCAGACATCACATGCAACACAGGAAGTGCACCACACATGTACACACCAACCACCACACTTGCATGCATGTGTACTCCTCTGCTAAGTGTCGCAGTGATCAGACGGGCATCCATGTCACATCTGCCAATCAGGCTTCCACATACCGCTGTCACATGCATCCATGTTGCATCACTGTTGCACCCTTGTCAAATACACACACATGCACATGTACACAGCGCTGATACAATCAGCTGAAAACAACATACATGCGTGACATCACGGACATGTCTACTCACATACACATTCATACAAACTTGTGTGCCCACACAACTGCATTTGGCATGCAAGCCCACACACACAGGCACCATCCATGTCTCACACATTACAGCCCTCGCATGTGTCAGCCCCACGGCCCTGTACACCCGCACCCATACTCGACCCCATACAAACAGATGTGCAACCTGCACACTACTGAACAATCACCACACGCACTGCTCACAATCAGGATGCATGTACACTCACCGCTCGACTCCAGACGGGTCTGCCTCTCAAGGACCTGGACGTGGAGCGCTGGGGATATGTGTTCCAGGACCCTCATCTGTTCTTCCGACAAGTGGCCCCGGCGCCCCTTGGCATCCGCTGCCTTCAAGAGGCGCCGGGCCTTGGTCAGGGTCCTGGACCTGAAGTCCTCCCAGCGCTTCTTGACATGTTGGAAGTCGCGGACTGCCACCCCCTCCGCGTTGATGGCAGTCACGATGTCAGTCCAGATCCGAGTCCGTCCTTCCTTGTCGGCGCGGCAACTTCCGAAGAGGGCATCATACTGCCCCAGGACTTGCTCCACCAGGACACCAACTTCGGTGGCACTGAAGCTGGTGCCCCTCTGCCTCTCTGGCCAGGGGTTGTCAGTGGTCACAGATGGAGTTTGCCCCGACATGACAACCCCAGAGGCAGGAGTGGGTGGGCAACTGGGTCCTGGGGCTGGGCTGTGGAGCGATGGAATCCCAGTCGGGAGTCTTTGGTTCCAGCAGGGGTGGTCACACCAACAGCACCCCTGGCTGATGTGCAGGCAGCAAATGGCAGGGCACGTGGGCAGCAGGCAGTCAGGCAGCAGCAGATGGCAGGTGGGAGCGTGCTCGGGGCTCTGGGGGGCAGTAGTTCGGCCTTCTGGGCAGGAGCGTGGTCTTCCGTGTGCTTACGCGTGGCCAGCTTGATACGGAGTGATTTGGCACGTGAAAATTCTGCACGTCAGCGTGTAATTCGAGGAAAGGCCCTTAGCGCGTAAGCGCGTCTGCACGCATACGCATTTTCATTGGACCAAAGGCCCTCAGCGCGTGAGCGCGTCTGTGACGTGACGTGCGAGGGAGTATCCCTCATTGCACGTGATGACAGTACACACGTGGATCCCAACCAATCGCGTGTGAAAGTTCACGGGACCCCGGAACACACGTACCCCGGCCAATCGCGTGTGGAACTACCCGCGCACCCCGAAACTCACGTACCCAGGCCAATCGCGTGTGGAACTACCCGCGCACCCCAAAACACACGTACCCAGGCCAATCGCGTGTACGCTCGCTCCCCTCCGATCACACCCGAATACGGGAAACCAACGAGTCCGCCCACACGGAGGCGTCCCGCGCCCGCGCACAGCATAAAAGTGCGCGCAAACAACAAACGCGTATATACAGCGACGATGAATGCCCCATTTGTTGCTGCAGTGATTGTGGGACACCGCAGGAGGAGGAGAATAGCCAGGGCACGCATTTTTGCACCACGGACAGGCCTTTTTGGGATGCCTGACGACCAGGTCTACGGCAGGTATAGGTTTCCACCCCATATCATCCTAGACCTGGTCAGGGAGTGGGAAGATGACCTCACATCCCCCACCCTTTGCTCCCAAGCATTGAGCCCCTTGGAGAAGCTGCTCAATGTCTTGCATTTCTTGGCCACTGGGTCGTTTCAGCGGACCACTGCCATGGTGGGGGGGGTCTCACAGGCCACGCAGTCACGCTGCCTACACCAGGTACTGGCAATCATGACAGCGCGCCCCTCAGTCCGCAGGCACATATACATGCCCAGAACACCCGCAGAAAGGCAGGCCGTTGTCCTGGATTTTTTCAGGGTGGCACACTTCCCCAAAGTACTCGGTGCCATAGATTGCACCCATGTGGCCCTACGTCCACCTAGGGCCACTGAGCACATCTACCGAAACCGCAAGCACTGGCATTCCATCAATGTACAGGTGGTATGCGATGCAAAGGGAATCATCACCTCTGTCTATGCAAACTACCCTGGCTCCACCCATGACAGTTTCATATACAGAATGTCCGCCCTGAGCCGGGCCCTGGAAGCTGGGCAGCATGGCGACACATGGCTCCTAGGTGAGTGCAAATGCCCTTGCACATGCATGCAAGTCACACACAGACAAATATACCAACCCTAATAATCTGAACAATTATCACCTCCCCAGGGGACAGTGCCTACCCTCTGAGCAACCACATGATGACGCCAATCCGGAACCCCACCACACCACCCCAGGTAAGATACAACGCTGCCCATATTGCAACCAGGGGCATAGTGGAGCGCACATTCGGAGTGCTCAAGTCACGTTTCCGCTCCCTTGACCGCTCTGGTGGGCAACTACTCTATGCACCAGCAGTTGTGTGCAGGATCATTGTGGCAGCATGTGTCCTGCACAATGTTGCAACACGGCAGGGCGTCCCGGTGGACATGGTGGTGCCCCCACATCCCCAACCACAGGCACAGGCGCTGCCCATGGGAGGGGACAGGGCACGTGGCGAGGTAGCCCGGACCCAGCTTGTGGCCACATTTTTCACCTAAACTCCAACCCCTGCGGAGTGCACACAGGCCTGGCACATACCAGGTGACAATCGATGATGACAAAGTGACAGTCAACTGTCACAACCCTACCACCCTGAGATAGTTGCCATGGAAGTGCCACATCGTCTGCATCCCTAGCTACTTAAACACAAGCTATCCTGTGCAACCAAAATGCACACATGACATGTGACATGACATGAGCCATACACAAGTATTACAAGGCACAATGAGGCAGGGGGGGGGGAACAAGGGAACACAGAGAACGGTACTACTAGGCCAGGTGTCATTGTGATTGTGCAAGTGCAGGGGTAGGGGGAAGGGAAAAGTGCAAGGGTGGGGGGGAGTCCAGTACAGGGGAAGTAGGCCAAAAAATAATACATAGGTCGCCTGGTGGCAACTGCTAAGGTAAGTGCAGACGAGTGCTGGGAAGGGAGGGCTGTAGGGATAGAGAGACAGTACTGCAGTGCAGGGGTTGCCAGGGTGGCAGTGCAAGTGGACAGTGGCTGGGCCAGGGACCGAGGTTGGTGAGAGTGGCCCAGTTGCAGCTCCTGTGCAGTTCCAGTGAACAATTCTGCAAGGGAGAGGCAGAGAGTAAGCAGAAGCAAAGAGGAAGGTCTTGAGGTGCTTCCAGAACTGGAGATGGTTCCCCTCAAGTTCAAGTCAGGAAGTCTGTTCGAGGGGGAGGGCCCTGCTGCAGAGAGAAACCTACCCCCAGCTAGTTGCTCTGAGAAGCGGATGACCTGGACATGCAAGGTGTGCATCACACACACCTGCAAAACAGGCCATGGCCATCACTGTCATGTCAGTCAAACCCTCCCAAACATCAACATGACATGGCAAGCAATACCCATACACCGACCCAGTAACGATAAGGTACACATTTCCATGTCCTAAATGTACAGTGGCATCGGACAATGATGCCTGACCCGGAATCTGATGAAATGACAGACCAACAAAATGTCCCACCAAAAATAAGTCTATTCCTAATGCATTACAACAGTCGTAGACGTAACATCACAATGAATGCCTGGCTATATGCACATGATGCATTGCAAAATGAACACTGCAGCTCATGTGTGCAATGTCCTACTCCTGCATCACACTGCTCAGCGCACAGCACAGTGAACAGCCATTGCGTGTGATGCACACCCTGAGCATCACATCTAAGTGACAGACTACATCAAAAATCAAATTAGGCATGTACTCGAACCATAATCGGTCACAGAACATGTGCTGGCGGGACACAGTGGGCACCAGAAGGCAAACAGTGTACACGTGGATATGCAAGGGTGGGAGGACATGGAGTGCATCCGAGTGCAAGTGTGTGGTTCTGCAAGGACATGCACTCCACATATGCATGTGCACTCAAGTGACCATCAGTGTTCCCTACACATCACATGTGAACATCCACCATGTGTACACCCCAGCATGTCAAACCACTACTATCCCCTCGCACCTGAAAGGAAAACACAACACATGAACAGGCATTGATCAGCAGAACACAACATGTACATAGGACAACAACATTACAATGTCAGAGTTCCCATCACACTGCAGGGCAACGCAACTATCAACAACAACCCCCCCCCCCTCGCAAATGACCATGACCCACTGAACAACTGCACCTGGCTCATGGAGCCTCCAACCCTCATTCCCACCTGGCCACAGGATCACCTTTACCCTTCGTGTCCATCTCCCACCTTGTGTGTAAAGAGATGCCTGAACCCTCAGAATCCACACTCATTTCCAAAATCACATAATCCAAGGCATGAAAAGGAACCCAAACACCCTCCAGTAGATGACTTGACATAGCAGTACGTCTCAAAGGCCAAGTACTACCACAATGATGCAACAACCAAGGTAGCACAGCAAAACAATGTCACGACAGGATGTGAGACATGTGTGGTACATGACATAGGATGATGCACCATGAATGGATGTGTACTGTCACAGATCCCCTGTACAGGCGCTGGAGTCTCATGAAACAACCACCCACACCATGTCCCGGGTGCCTGCAAGGTCAAACTCACACAGGCCCCTGAGATCCTGGTGGGGAAAGAGGTTCAGGGATATGCAGTCGGGACAGGTGTAGACACACTGGATGACTGGAATGCGTGGCAGGTGAGGGGAGTAGGAATGACACATGAAACCAGGGAATGCACGAAAATGTACAACCTGCATGAACACATGCACAATCCAAACAAACTTGGACATCATTGTCATGGCCTTCTGTAGTCCAGGCTCAGGAGTGGTACGAACCAACCACCCCCTCTAGGGTTTTGGCGCCTGCAAGTTCGGGGCTTACACAGGCATCCGCAACCCCAGTGGGGAAAGAGGGTCAGGGAACATTGCTTGGATAGGCATGGGAAGCAGGAACACTGGGTAGAGGGTACAGGTTTCGAAATTGCATAGGATCACGGGTGATTAGGGTAAAAAACATACCAAATAGGACCACACATACATCCATGCATCAGTACACTCCCCAGCAAGCCTATGCAGGGCAGTTTGTAAGAAAATACAACAAGACACTTAGCTCTGGTTTTGAGTGCTGGCCTCCTGCCTGCGCACTCTCAGGTCCGGTTACAGGAGCACTGCAATGCTGCAAAGAGAGACACAGTCAGCAACCTGTACGTGCCAATTACACAAAAACACAACACAAAACATGCCCCATAACAACATACAACTCTACAAACAGACAATCTGTGCTCCATGCTTCGTACCCATATATAACATCACCCCTGTGACGGGTCATTCACAGTTAATGCAGTAAGTCAGCCGCTGGTGGGTGCGTGGCAAATGGAACACCAATGTGTCACAATTCACACAACATGCAATGTTCCCTGGGTAAGCAGACAGACCCATATGGCAAGCCATGACTACAGAGCAAGTTGCGTACCACCATGACCAAAACAAAGTTGCCAGTGCATTTATCATGAAGTACGTGGAATAGACATGCACTGCACCCGAGTATGTCCCTTGCTGTATGTCCCTGTGAGCTGCCCCTTTCCATGTCTTGGAAGGCTACATGGTTGATACAAGTGCCTCAATGAACCTTGGTGTACCGCAGGGTATGTGCCACTGCCCCCGCATGTGTCCCAGACAACCCTACTATCAACAGCCATCAGTCCACAAACACATCTGAGCTGCATTGTGTGCTTCAACACCAATATTTGTCTAAGCTCACCCTCAGTGCTGTGACTAAGCCTGCACGTGCAACTCGCCTGGTGCAAGCTTTGCTGTCTAGTGGCCCCCCTGTGATGCTCACCTTGCCTGGAGTTCCTTGGAACATGTCAGCAGTTCTAGGATGTGGGTCTGCAATCACTGTGGCTCTGCATGTGCACACATGTGCATGTGGGCACCAACAAACGGGTCAGGAATTACGTTGTCCAATGGGCCATGTCTGCTGGCAAAGGTGCTCTGGTGCCTCATCCCCCTGCAGAAAGTGCATGAAACACATGATTAATGCATCAAAGTGATCTGTGTGTGTCTCATCATGCATCTCATTACTTGACCATGTCAGAGAGTCACATCACAAATCACACCATCAGTCCGTCTTTCACCTCCAAAATGTGGAACACTATCTACAGCATGATTTGCAACAAGCACGTGTACAGGAAAGATATGAAACATAATACACAATGCATAGCAATCAATGTCCACATTAATCATGACACGCCCCATCTAGCAAAAGCTGAACAGTGGACAATTACACCTAAATCATCCCCACTAGGGGGGTCAACACAAGTCAAAAAGCACCAGACATGCCACAGATATGACAGTCCAAAGCCCTTGTGTAAAATTCTGTTACACCGAACCATCCTTGCGAGCCCATGGATAAGGGAGGCAGGAGTGGCATATGTGAGTCAAGGAACCCAAGCAGCAAACACATACACAAGACAACCATGAAGGGCCCAGCTGGAACAGACAGTGGATGCCTTCAAAAACCACAAGGCACCGCACTGTCACATGTAAGCACAATAGACTACAAATTTTAAACTAACTCAACTATTAACTAATTACACTAACTATGGAAAACCTACATTACCTATTTAAACTAACTATCAAACAGAAACTTAACTAACTAAACTAAAAGAAAAATCAAAAATGGCCACATACGACCCGGGGGGGAGGGGAGGCACCCAGGAGGGGGGAGGTACAGGGTGCTGCTCAACATCCACATGCGATGATGCTGAGCCAAAAAAAAATACCTCCATGGGCTCAACGCCTGCACAGCACGACCTATGTGGGAGATAGATGGTCGTCCGAGTCTGGCTCATCCTGATAAGGAGGACGTGGCACAGTAGCCTGGCCACGCCTAGCCGCAGCTTGCCCCTCGTCGGCAGCAAGTCTGCCGGACAGGTGAGCCTGGTTCTGTGTGGCGATGTTACATAGGTCTGCATGCAGGACCTCACGTGATACACGTGCTTCCTCTTGCAAGGTAGCACGTGTAACACTGAGTTCCTCCTGCAAGGCCTGGCTGGACAACCGCTGCACCTCCCGGCAAGCCTGTAGCTCAGCCGAGATGGTGCGCTCAAGCTGTGCAAACCTCTCCTCTGCCTGCTGCCTCTGGGACATCATAAGGACACCCAGAGTGGATCTGAGGGAGGCATACTCCTCCCTCAGGGCATCCATGTGCGCCTCTGCGTGAGCAGCAATTGCTTGACGCAGAGACGACATTTCAGCCTGGCGTGCCCTGTCTGAGGCCGCCATGCCCAGCCTGAGTGAGCGGGCCGTGGACCGTGCCGCCTGCTGCTGGAGAAGCACCTGCCTAGCAGGGGGGAGCACAGATCGGGCCACACGCTCCATGCTGTCAGCGATGTTCTCCATTGCTGCCCCCTGCCGTTCTGAATTGGCAGTCATGTCTTGCTCCCACTCAGTATACAGCGGTTGCGCACGGCGACCGCGTTGCCGGGCTTGACCTCTGCGGGACCCAAGGACCGGGGGTCCTCGCTGTGTTGGCACCGCCTGCGGCTGCACGACTACATGCCCCCGTCTACGTGATGTCCCAGGCACATCAGTGACTGGTGTGGAGGGTGACCCTGCGTCCCGATCCACCACGGGCGGAGGAACCAAGACTGTCTGATCCCTCAGTGCAGGGGTCGCAGACAGAGGAGTGTCCACATCAGAATCACTCACCCCTGACACATGGACTTGATGGTCATCCAACTCAACATGGACGTCAGAGTCGTCATCAAGGCTGGACTCATAGGCAGCCAGAGACAGGATGGACTGCAGCACTTGGGGGTTTTCGTGGCCTACCACCCCACGACCCCCACTAGTGCCGGGTTGATGTGGTCTTACCAACCCTGTGTCTGGCATGACAACACCATCCTCTGCATCCATTGCGTCATCACCTGAAAAATAGAGAGGAAAAGGTCAGTACACATGTCAGAAGCACACAACACACACACACACACCGACAGCAAAGGCATCTGGCAGACATGTGACACACAACATATGACCTTGCATGCATGCTGGGTCTACTTAGAATAGCTTCTGTGATCAGACCTGTTGAAAGGTGGCAGTTTGCATGGAAGTGGGTCTAAGCAGTGCAGAAAATGTGTACGCCACTCACTACCTACATGTACAAGCACTCCATGGTGTGTGCCAGGAAATGTGAAGGCAGTGCAATGTCAAAATCAGACATCACGTGCATTGTGTATTCAATGTGTACCATGTCTAGAAGGCAAGCACCCCTCCACCCCAGTACCTAAGCAGGGATGCCTAGCATGGTATCAAAAGGCTGACCATACACCTGTGTATTGACAAGCAGTGTTGACTGGCATCAACAGCTTAATGTGATTTCAATTACAACACTGCAAATGATGCTGGGACAGTGGGCAGGACACATGATGGAAGATCCGGAGGCCGGCCACGTGTGAAGAAGACACAACAAGAGTTGGACAGAGTCATTGGCCATTGAACAGGCTGAGGCCTGTGAGCCACACAGATTGTCAGAGCCTAAACATGTGTGCAACGCAGGACTGAGCCACAGTTGACATGGGGAGGCTGATGATATGGCAGGCAATGTATGTAACCAAGGACTCATATTACAGTGATCATCCAGTCAAGGACACATAGGGGCATGTGTGCAATGCACATGGAGCATGAAGGGGCACTCATGTCCCTGCGGGACATCTGACCCATGCACAGTACAAGTGGGATGCCCTGCATCGAGTACTAAGGCTGTACCACACGGCATATGTCTGGCAGTTTCTAAGCTGGATGTTAGCATCTACACAGGACACATGAACATGAAACTACACATTGGTAAGAATGTAGCAGACCAGTGCAAAGGTGGAACTGGGGTGCAGAGTGGCGGAGGAGGGGCAAGGGAGCATGGCCACATGGAGTCCCGCATGCAGGCAGAGGAGACACGCATGACGGTGGCATTGCATTACTTACACATCAGAACCATGTACAGGTCACATGTAGCAGCAATCATGCACAACACATCCCACAAGTGAAACACACACGTCCTCAACAACTACGCATCAACACTCACTGGACTGGGCATCAAAGTCCAGCATCTCTCCCACACCTTCGACCAATTCTGGTGGTATGAACTCCGCAACGAGAGCCTCATGCGGAGTGAGTTCTTCCTCCTCTGGTGCAGGCCCACCGCCAGTCACCAGAGTCAAGTTGTAATTTGAGGCACGCTTGGCCTTAGTGCTGCGCTTGATGTCATTCCAGCGCTTTTTGCACTCCTGCGCCGTGCGCACCTCATGGCCGAATGAACTGACATGTTCCGCCACATGCTTCCAGTGGGTGTCACGTTGGGCAGCCGTAGTCTGACTATTGGCACCCACTAGCATGTCACGGCTGTGTCCCCGCACGTAGTCCACGAGGAAGTCCAGTTCCTGCTTACAGAAAGGCTTCTTCCTCGACGTGCAGGAGGTCGTGGCTGTGTGTGGGGTCCCAGCCTGTGCTGCAGATGCAACCTTCCTCCTCTTGGACTGTGGCGCAGACCCTGGCTGGCTAATGCCGCCCTGACCAGTATGGCCAGTGGGTTGGGTGGATTGAGCCGAGGGAGTGGCAGGTGGAGGGATGACCAAAGGCCTGACTTGTGTCAGTGGCAGCTGGGTGCCCACTAATGGACCCTGCGCAGCAACATCAGCTGTGGCAGGGTCATTGACCGCAACGGTCCTGGTTGGCAGACTCACAACCGGGGTGCTGTTGGGTGCATCTGCCCCTGCACTTGCCAACACCCGGCTGTTCGGGGCAGCAGATGACATGACTGCCCCAGGGACACGTGTCTTGGTCTGAGCAGCCCGGCCTGCCCCAATGGTTTCCCCCCTGGCCTGTTGGAGATCTACCAAGGGCTCTTCAAGTGCCAACGCAGCCTGCGCTGGCAGACCCTGAGCCTGGGTGGCGGTGTCCACAACTGCACCTGCAGCTACCGCTACCCTTGGGCCCGTGGCAGTCGATGAAATGGACTGCCGGGTCATACGGGTGCCAGTGCCAGATGCAGGAGCTGCATCCCCCTGAACCACAGAGGGTGGTGGCATGGCTGCACCAACACATGGCACAACATTGTGCTCAAGTGGCGCACCCCTGCCTCTTCCCCCTCTGTGGCTGCCCTGGACACCCTGGAGTCCCCCTACTCCCTGGTCACCACGGCCACGTCCCCGACCACGCCCGCCACGAGGAGGACGCCCAGCTGAGGCGCCCCTCACCTTTGGTAGCCTCCCTACCATGGCACAGATGTAATAGTGCTGGCACAGATGGAGTGGTGCCAATGGGAGGTGTACAGCACAATTGACCTGGGCAATTGGGGTGAAGGGGGTGGGAAGCAAGATGTTAACAGCCCCCCGGCACCTGCAAGGCTGTATGTGACCCCGGTGATGTGTTGACGGGTCACGCAACGCTCAGGCACCCCAAAACTGCAGTAAAACCGTGCACGCAACCCTGCAGCCTACGTGCGTGGATTAAACCTCCTGCAGTACGCGGTGGCACCCAGTAACACGTATAACGCGTACGCGTGGGACACGCAGGCTACGATGACATCGAAAATGGGTGCGATACACAGGGGCACCCGCAGTGGGAAAAGGAGCGTTTGCGACTCACCGTCTGACTAGCGCGATGCAGAAAAACACGCGTAGCCAATACCCCCGCCAAAAGAAGAGATACGTCCTTGAGAGCTGTGAAGTAGATGGCGCGCGAAACGACTGGAAGCAGCAACACACGTCGGTCTCCACGAAAGGCACGTACAGCGAACAGCTGGGCCCGCTCACCTTTAACCCGTGCTGAGGGAAACGCACGCGCGCGTCACGTCACATGCGGACGTGCACTTTTTCACGTTTGATTACGCGCATTACACGCGGACGTGCAGTTTTTCATGCGCGCACGCTGATGCATGGACCCTTTCCTCCTATTACACGCGGACGTGCAGTTTTTCACGCGCGCTTACGCGCATTACACGCAGCGTGCAGATTTTTCACGTGCCTATTCACTCCGTATGAAGCTGGCCACGCGAAAACACACGGAAGACCACGCTCCTGCCCAGAAGGCCAATTCACTGGCCCCCAGTGCCCCAAGCAGCCTCCCACATGCCATCTGCTGCTGCCTGCCTGCCTGCCTGCTGCCACCGTGCCCTGCCATTTGGTGCCTGCACATCAGCCATCTGCAGGGCTCCAGTTGCTGTGTCCACCCCTGCTGGTACAGAAGAGTCCCGACTCAAATGACATCGCTCCACAGCCCAGCCCCAGGACCCAGTTGGTCACCCACTCCTGCCCCTGGGGTTGCCATGTCGAGCACATCCACATCTGACACCAGTGGCAACCCCCGGCCAGAGGGGCAGAGGGGCACCAGCTTCACTGCCACCGAAGTTGGTGTCCTGGTGGAGCATGTCCTGGGGCAGTATGATGCCCTCTTCGGATCGTCCCGCGCCAACATGGAAGGACGGGAGAGGACGCGGAGGGGGTGGCAACCCGCACCATCCAGAAGGTCAAGAAGCGCTGGGAGGACTTGAGGTCCAGGACCCTCATGAAGGCCCGGCGCCTTGTGGAGGGGGGCCGGGGCCGCATGAGTTCCATCCAGTTGAGGGTCCTGGAACGCGCACACCCAGCGCTCCACAGCCAGGTCCTTGAGAGGGAGACCCGTCTGGAGTTGAGCGGTAAGTGGCCAAGCATTGCTGTGTGAGACAGGGCATGTTGCAGTGTGCTGGTTGTCTGATACTTGCCTGCATGTGTGACATAGGCCATGTACGCATGTATGTGTGCAGGGACATCATGGTAATGCATGTGCGACCTGTAATGTGTGAACCGCATGGTTGTTGCATGTGTTTGAATGTGACATGGGGAGCCCTGTGCAGATTGCACACATGACAGCATGGAAGTCTCTGTTCCTGGACATGGGTGGGGGCCTGGTGGAGGGTGCCCCTGGTGGCTGGGGGGTGGGGGTGCTGGGAGACATGAGTCGGACATGGGTGGGGGCCTGGTGGAGGCTGCCCCTGGTGGCTGGGGGGTGGGGGTGCTGGGAGACATGGGTGGGGGCCTGGTGGAGGCTGCCCCTGGTGGCTGGGGGGTGGGGGTGCTGGGAGACATGAGTCGGACATGGGTGGGGGCCTGGTGGAGGCTGCCCCTGGTGGCTGGGGGGTGGGGGTGCTGGGAGACATGGGTGGGGGCCTGGTGGAGGCTGCCCCTGGTGGCTGGAGGGGTGGGGGTGCTGGGAGACATGAGTCGGACATGGGTGGGGGCCTGGTGGAGGGTGCCCCTGGTGGCTGGGGGGGTGGGGGTGCTGGGAGACATGAGTCGGACATGGGTGGGGGCCTGGTGGAGGCTGCCCCTGGTGGCTGGGGGGTGGGGGTGCTGGGAGACATGGGTGGGGGCCTGGTGGAGGCTGCCCCTGGTGGCTGGTGGGTGGGGGTGGTGGGAGACATGGGTGGGGGCCTGGTGGAGGCTGCCCCTGCACTGCTGGGGGGTGGGGGTGCTGGGAGACATGGGTGGGGGCCTGGTGGAGGCTGCCCCTGGTGGCTGGTGGGTGGGGGTGCTGGGAGACATGGGTGGGGGCCTGGTGGAGGGTGCCCCTGGTGGCTGGGGGGTGGGGGTGCTGGGAGACATGGGTGGGGGCCTGGTGGAGGGTGCCCCTGGTGGCTGGGGGGTGGGGGTGCTGGGAGACATGGGTGGGGGCCTGGTGGAGGCTGCCCCTGGTGGCTGGGGGGGTGGGGGTGCTGGGAGACATGAGTCGGACATGGGTGGGGGCCTGGTGGAGGGTGCCCCTGGTGGCTGGGGGGGTGGGGGTGCTGGGAGACATGGGTGGGGGCCTGGTGGAGGCTGCCCCTGGTGGCTGGGGGTGCTGGGAGACATGGGTGGGGGCCTGGTGGAGGCTGCCCCTGCACTGCTGGGGGGTGGGGGTGCTGGGAGACATGGGTGGGGGCCTGGTGGAGGCTGCCCCTGGTGGCTGGTGGGTGGGGGTGCTGGGAGACATGGGTGGGGGCCTGGTGGAGGGTGCCCCTGGTGGCTGGGGGGTGGGGGTGCTGGGAGACATGGGTGGGGGCCTGGTGGAGGCTGCCCCTGGGGGGTGGGGGGTGGGGGTGCTGGGAGACATGGGTGGGGGCCTGGTGGAGGCTGCCCCTGGTGGCTGGGGGGTGGGGGTGCTGGGAGACATGAGTCGGACATGGGTGGGGGCCTGGTGGAGGCTGCCCCTGGTGGCTGGGGGGTGGGGGTGCTGGGAGACATGGGTGGGGGCCTGGTGGAGGCTGCCCCTGGTGGCTGGTGGGTGGGGGTGCTGGGAGACATGGGTGGGGGCCTGGTGGAGGGTGCCCCTGGTGGCTGGGGGGTGGGGGTGCTGGGAGACATGGGTGGGGGCCTGCTGGCAGGTGCCCCACAGTGCTGGGGGGTGGGGGTGCAAGGGGACATGTGGCTTGGCTGGGGGGCATGGCCATGGTGGATGGGCTGCCTGTGGGACATGACATGGGGTGCAGGGTAGTCCCCTGTGGTGTGGGATGCCTGCAGAGGTCGTGGAGGGGGTAGAGGGGAGACCTGGGAGGACCCACACTGCCAATTCACGTCTTGAACTTCCCGCACACCCACCACCCGCGCACCCCTGAAATCCACGTACCCAGGCCAATCGCGTGTAGACTTTCTCGCGCACCCCTGAAATCCACGTACCCAGGCCAATCGCGTGTAGACTTTCTCGCGCACCCCTGAAATCCACGTACCCAGGCCAATCGCGTGTAGACTTTCTCGCGCACCCCTGAAATCCACGTACCCAGGCCAATCGCGTGTAGTCTTTCTCGCGCACCCCTGAAATCCACGTACCCAGGCCAATCGTGTGTAGACTTTCTCGCGCACCCCTGAAATCCACGTACCCAGGCCAATCGCGTGTAGTTTTTCTCGCGCACCCCTGAAATCCACGTACCCAGGCCTATCGCGTGTAGACTTTCTCGCGCACCCCTGAAATCCACGTACCCAGGCCAATCGCGTGTAGACTTTCTCGCGCACCCCTGAAATCCACGTACCCAGGCCAATCGCGTGTAGTCTTTCTCGCGCACCCCTGAAATCCACGTACCCAGGCCAATCGTGTGTAGACTTTCTCGCGCACCCCTGAAATCCACGTACCCAGGCCAATCGCGTGTAGTCTTTCTCGCGCACCCCTGAAATCCACGTACCCAGGCCAATCGCGTGTAGACTTTCTCGCGCACCCCTGAAATCCACGTACCCAGGCCAATCGCGTGTAGACTTTCTCGCGCACCCCTGAAATACACGTACCCAGCCCAGCCACGTATGGAAACACCTGCACACCCCTGGAATACACGCTCCCAGCTCTGCGTTTGCTGCTGCCCTTTGCGCTGGGTTGGGGATTTTGATGGCTTTTCCCTGCGCGAGAGGCGTTCTTGGAGGCGTAACTGGCGCTGCTGCAGGGTCGCTGCGCAACTGTGCGCCACGGCTGGTTTTGGTGGCTGGAATCCATGAATACGCTGTGCGCGGAAATGGATTTTAGCGCACGTGGCTGGCGCAGGGATTCGCACGCGCACACTGTGCGCCAGCCGCGTGCGCCACTTGTGCGCTGAATTCTATGAATCGGCCCCTTAGTATGTGAACTAGAGCTCATCAAATAGTGCACATACTGCACATAATGCCTCAAAAACATATACTACTGGCTAACAGATGCAGCACATTCATTATCATGATGAGCGTATTATTATCACCGTAGAGCAACCTGTGATATGTGCTTTGTACCCTCCTCTAGCCTGTCTATAAACACATCCTCAACTCACGCTGTGCACCACAAAGTGACCTGGTGACAATGCACACTACTACTAATCACCAATTATCAGTCGATAAATACATACAAATGTGTTGGTTGGATGTGTTGGATGTGTGTGTGTGCGGGTGTGTCCGTGTGTGTGTGTGTGTGTGTGTGATGTCAGGCAGTAGTGATCAAGACATGGAGAGTCACACAGAATCAGCCTGACTGTGACCAACACATTATATACAGTGGAAATTGGTTACCCATCCCTTACACTTTCACAAAATTGTGATTGTACCACTACCTGACTG
The DNA here is from genome assembly GCF_040938575.1 of Ambystoma mexicanum. Classification (NCBI taxonomy): domain Eukaryota; kingdom Metazoa; phylum Chordata; class Amphibia; order Caudata; family Ambystomatidae; genus Ambystoma; species Ambystoma mexicanum. The sequence continues at coordinate 542,271,384 of NC_090937.1, forward strand.
AATGCTTAACAAATATTTGTTATTGATTTACAGAGTTCCTTGTTAACCAAAATGTCATTTATTTTCTTTCATGGTTTTAAAACAGCTTTTGTTTTTTTTTAACATATACATATATATATTCTTAAGCTCCTGCAATCCCCCGAGAAAAGAGTCAAACAACCTTTAAAGAAGTAGAACATTGCAAAGAGTAGAGGAGAATCGTGCATGAGAGTTAATCAGTACCTACCAACGGTATACAAGCACTCGTTCACACACAGAAAGATGAAAAGTAACAAAGAAATAGCACACTGACAAACATTTGATGTCAAGTGCACAAGAAGATTAATCAATGATACATGAGCCAGCCTTCTATGGCAGAATGAAACAGTCTCCTATTCTGTACTAAAGACAGAAGAAACTGAACGAAATTCTCTGCACATCCTGCACTAAGACTTTGTCCACGATAAGTGGGGGTACTCAAGACTGAGTCAACATCAAACAATGTTCATGTCCTGATGAAGTCCCAATAGTAATTTGAACGAGACCGCTAGGAAAAGGCGTATCATAGTAGTGGGTTGCTGAAACATGTGTGGAAATTAACATGACTAGAGAATGTATTTTTTCCAGAAAGTGAAAGTGAAAAAAGTAGTTTTAAAAAGATCTTATCAAAAACAGATCAATTTAGAAAAAACACTCCATGACGGCACAGATAAGTCTTTCTAAAAGGAACTGTCACATCCCTGCCGCACATGAGTGCATGAAGGGGCTGACTGGCAGTTTGGGACCCTGAACCACAGGACAAGAAGAATGGGGTAGGGGGCATTGGCTGTTATCCATCTGGAGAGTGTGGGGGCAGGTAGGAACAATGGGGGATTCGGGGGGTGAAACCCCCTGAATATTAAAAAACAAAAAACACATTTTAAAGAAGGTGTCAAGAGAAAATGACCTCTACAATGAAAGATGAATAAGTAAGTCCCTTTTCCCCAAGAAATATATTAGGGTGTTTGTAATTCAAACTATAAAACATACTCAACGCCAGAGGAAGTGTTTCTAGATATTCCACATGAGAAAGAAAATGTGGCGTTATCCATGTTTCAAATTATGTTTCTAAGTGTGACCTAAGAGAAGGAGCTGGACCCTGATTTGGTTGCATTGTTGTACTCAATAAACTATAGTCAAAAGAAGGTTGGATCAATAAAAAATGCAGCACTTGCTTGAATCCATATTAACCCAATGAAACCACTACCACAAAAAAGCCAGCATCCTTTGAATCCTGAGGCATAAGAGGTATTGCAGTTATTATAGAAATGTTGTTACAGCAAGATGTCATTGTTTTCACTAATATTACTGTGTCATAAACCAAGGTTACCAGAAAAGAACCCAGTAAAGAAACCAGGTAGGACACATTTATGTTTGTGGAGTATTTATGTTGCAGCGTCAAGCATGTCTTGCATTTAAACCTCAGCAATCCATCTTAGGGTCTTTGATTTATTCTCTGATTTATTTTCTTTTTATTGCTGGACATCTAGATAGACAATAATTATTCACCTTCACTCTCCACAAAGTTGCACTGAGAGGCAAATGGTTGGAGATCGTCAAAAAGGAACTAGATGAACTAGAGTTAGTTTCCAAGATGGGGCTGTAATGATGCAGTAAGTGGATGATCTCTGTTTTGCATCCCCCACATATGAAGCATGCAAACAAGGGACATTAAAACTCCTCAATGTTTTAGCTGAAAAATGGCATTTTAGCTGGTATAAGAACCTTGACAAATTATTGTACAGACATAATTCTGAGACTAACCAAGCCCATTACGTGTGGCAATATAAGTACTTCCTTAGTTGCATCAGGATCCCGAGAGCAATAGATGTGGGGTTATGCTGCAATTGTAAGTCCTCTCAAGCAACAACACACTTCCATACACCTGCACCTATGCAATGGTCACCAGAGGCAGAACACACATTTACAGAGGTGTTCACTTGTTAGTACCCCAGCATTACATACTTTGCTCCATACGGCCATGATAATGGGGCTATGTTTAAGCAGAGTTTACACAAAAACATGAGGCCTACGACCGTGCTATTGCTTGTTGTAGCACTAAATTGTTCCAGTTGTGGCTAGACTATTAACTTGCTTGTAGTCAGTCAGAACAACCACAGTAGTAGTACAATCATCTATGTTTTGGTACTAGGTTACCGCCTCATTGTAGCAGTAACTCATGGAGTTACGGCCGATCACACCAAATGGAAAATACTATCACCTCATTCTAAATACTATGTGGATAGGTTTTGCTTGAGGATTGAACAAAGGGCAGGTGGCATCAGGATATGCAGCATGTACTCCATGTGAGATAATTGAAAGTAAAAACATTCATGATGAGTTGTATGGCCAAGGTGTTGTGCTTACTGAATTGATAAGAGTGTGAGCCATAGCAGAAGAAAAAAGAGGAATGTGCTACATCAATTCTAGTTACATCATTCATGTTGTTCATGATTAAAACCAGCTATAGATATCAAGGTGGATTCTAACTGTAGGTGCTGGACCATCTGAAAATGCTTTGAATATAGAAACTTGTCTTATATCTGTGATTTTACCCAAAGAATTGGCAGTGATCAAATGTTCTGCCCATCAAGTCTCTAATGACAATGATGCTCATGGGAACCCCCACGCTGACAAAGCATTGTGGGATCCTGCCCTTTCTCCTACATCTCCAACAGTAAAAATGTTTCCCCAAATCCAAGTACAGCTGCCTGTGTCCACTTAATCTACACATAAAGAACATTTAAAAATACTGGATAATGCTTCAGATGATGAAAGGCATGTTGCATATTACACCTTACAATTTATAGTGCACCAGTGAGGGACTATTGTTTGCACCTCAATACCTTCTTCATTATTTTCCACATGTGCGCAAAAGAGGTGTACAAGTTTGTGATGGGGGATGGTCATTAATGTTCAAAGTGAGTGGTATGGATCAGGTTTTATTACAGTAGAACAACATTGCAAATAATTTTTGATTTTTTATAGGGACAACGTATGGAAAAGCACCAATGTACATCCAGGAGCACATCCTGCGACCTAGGGCTTCATGTATATATTGAAGTGTGATTTCATAAAGATGCAAACAGTGGTGAGTTTGGAATTATTTTGAATCATGATTGCTATGTTTTCTAACTGGTACAGGCATGTCCATGGGTCCAGTCTAATACAAAGACAGTAGTAATGCACTAAACACAGGTTACATCCCGTGCTTTGGGGTGCCAGTCAGTATTAAGAGTAACCATGGAATGCAAGAACACAATTTCAAAAATATTTTATGAGGATGGTCTAAAATGAACAGGCCTGTAGCCACTCACCTTACTGAGCATGCAGGGTACAGCAAACTGCAAAACTGTTTTAAGCCCTTATGAGATTCTTCATGACAGACTGATATGCGTACCAGGGACACCTCCAGTTCCGCTAAAAATAGCAAATGCTCAGTTTCTCGATGATGCAGTGTGGTAATATTGGCAAAACTTGGTCAAAGTTATCAGATGTTTTTATTCAGATGTACCAAAGGTGATGCCAAAGAAACTTAACATAATCTGCCATCAGTTCAAGCATGGGAATTATATCTATGTAAAAAATGGACAGCTAGATGTGGAGGACCATAAAAAGTAATTTTGACTATAAACATGGCTCTACGCTGCAGAAATGGGCTCGAGCAGACACATGCTATTTTCTGTTCACAAGCAGCACTTACACCTGGTGTGGCAATGGTGTCTCACATTCCTAGTTACTGCACTGCTCCTTTGGTTTGGTTTATCTCCAGATGAGGTGAACCTTTACACAGTGAACTAGTCACTCTGATTAAGGAAACACCCAATGCTTCATTGGAAACATTGAGATGTTGACCACAACACAAATGAGGAACCATCACTGGTGGGAAAAAGAGGGAATCATGGTCTGGCAGGGAGCATAATGCAGAATTGCATCATGAGATCACGGGAATGTGGGATAGCAAGTGGGGCATTGGAAAATACTGTTTTAGTATATATCATCAATTTTGGTGAAAAAAATGCTTACAACGAAGATTGTGATATGCAATTCTATGACTGAGCTACGCTCTATATCTGGTGATGAGTGGACAAAGCATTATTCACCACTACAACCATTTGTGCAAAAAAGGTTTCAAAATTATAATTGCAGTGTATATTTCTTTTTTCAATGCATCTACATTGTTGATCGTAGCACTCATAAAGGCAGGCTGTTTTATGATGAGATCCATCATAGAGTATCATAGAGTATATAGAATCAGTTTGGTAATACAGTACCAGCCTATTATGTTTATGTTAAATTCCATCTATGTTCAAATGCAATCCTACCTTATTTTATCACTAATACCTTTTCTGATTCTAATTTTGTCTTAATTATAAATACTTTTCTTTACTGAAAGTGATGATGTATAATTAGCATCTCATATTCTATAACAGCATTCAAAATAACTTACATTTCTTGATTATGGTGAATTGTGGAGACAATCAGGTTTTGGTATTGTATACATGTCATTATTTGTATTAATAACACTTAGGGGGGTAATTCATAGAATTTAGGGCACAAGTGGCGCACGCGGCTGGCGCATAGTGTGCGCAAGCGAATCTCTGCGCCAGCCGCGTGCGCTAAAATCCATTTCCACGCACAGCATATTCATGGATTTCAGCTACCAAAACCAGCCGTGGCACACAGTGGCGCAGCGACCCTGCAGCAGCTCCAGTTACGCCCCCAAGAACACCCCTCGCGCAGGGAAATGCCATCAAAATCCCCAATCCAGCGCAAAGGGCTGCGCTAACCCTGTACCAGCGGGGTACGTGTATTACAGGGGTGCGCGGGAAGTTGCACACGCGATTTCAGCAGGGTACGTGTATTTCAGGGGTGTGCGGGAAGTTTCACACGGGATTTCAGCAGGGTACGTGTATTACTGGGGTTCGCGGGAAGTTTCACACGCGATTGGCCCTGTGCGAGAGGGGTACGTGTATTTCAGGGGTTCGCGGGAAGTTTCACACACGATTGGCTGTGTGCGAGTGGGGTACGTGTATATCAGGGGTTCGCGGGAAGTTTCACACGCGATTGGCCCTGTGCGAGCGGGGTACATGTACATCATGGGTGCGCGGGAAGTTTCACACGCAATTTCAGCAGGGTATGTGTTTTACAGGGGTGCGCGGGAAGTTTCACACGCGATTTCAGCGGGGTACATGTATTACAGGGGTGCGCGGGAAGTATCACACGCGATTTCTGCAGGGTACATGTATTTCAGGGATGCGTGCGAAGGTTCACACATGAATTCAGCAGGGTACGTGTATTACTGGGGTTTGCGGTAAGTTTCACATGCGATTGGCCCTGTGCGAGCGGGGTACATGTATTTCAGTGGTGCACGGGAAGTTTCACACGCGATTTCAGCAGGGTACGTGTATTTCAGGGATGCGTGGGAAGGTTCACACATGATTTCAGCAGGGTACGTGTATTTCAGGGGTGCGCGGGAAGTTTCGCACGCGATTTCAGCAGGATACGTGTATTACAGAGGTTCGCTGGAAGTTTCACAGGCGATTGGCCCTGTGCGAGCGGGGTATGCGTATTTCAGGGGTGCGCGGGAAGTTTCACACGCAATTTCAGCAGGGTATGTGTTTTACAGGGGTGCGCGGGAAGTTTCACACGCGATTTCAGCGGGGTACATGTATTACAGGGGTGCGCGGGAAGTATCACACGCGATTTCAGCAGGGTACGTGTATTTCAAGGGTGCGCGGGAAGTTTCACATGCGATTTCTGCAGGGTACATGTATTTCAGGGATGCGTGCGAAGGTTCACACATGATTTCAGCAGGGTACGTGTATTACTGGGGTTTGCGGTAAGTTTCACACGCGATTGGCCCTGTGCGAGCGGGGTACATGTATTTCAGGGGTGCGCGGGAAGTTTCACACGCGATTTCAGCAGGGTACGTGTATTTCAGGGATGCGTGGGAAGGTTCACACATGATTTCAGCAGGGTACGTGTATTTCAGGGGTGTGCGGGAAGTTTCGCACGCGATTTCAGCAGGATACGTGTATTACAGAGGTTCGCTGGAAGTTTCACACGCGATTGGCCCTGTGCGAGCGTGGTATGGGTATTTCAGGGGTGCGCGGGAAGTTTCAAACGCGATTTCAGCAGGGTACGTGTATTTCAGGGGTGCGTGGGAAGTTTCACACGCAATTTCAGCAGGGTACGTGTATTACTGATGTTCACGGGAAGTTTCACACGCGATTGGCCCTGTGCGAGCGGGGTACGTATATTTCAGGGGTGCGCGGGAAGTTTCACACGCGATTTCAGCAAGGTACATGCATTTCAGGGCTGCGCGGGAAGTTTCACACACGATTTCAGCAGGGTACGTGTATTTCAGGTGTGCGCGGGAAGTTTCACATGCGATTTCAGCAGGGTACGTGTATTTCAGGGATGCGTGGGAAGTTTCACACGTGATTTCAGCAGGGTACGTGTATTTCAGGGGTGCGCGGGAAGTTTCACACGCGATTTTAGCAGGATACGTGTATTACAGGGGTTCGCTGGAAGTTTCACACGCGATTGGCCCTGTGCGAGCGGGGTATGCGTATTTCAGGGGTGCGCGGGAAGTTTGAAAAGCAATTTCAGCAGGGTATGTGTATTTCAGGGGTGCGTGGGAAGTTTCACACGCAATTTCAGCAGGGTACGTGTATTACTGATGTTCGCGGGAAGTTTCACACGCGATTGGCCCTGTGCGAGCGGGGTACGTATATTTCAGGGGTGCGCGGGAAGTTTCACACGCGATTTCAGCAAGGTACATGTATTTCAGGGCTGCGCGGGAAGTTTCACACACGATTTCAGCAGGGTACGTGTATTTCAGGTGTGCGCGGGAAGTTTCACATGCGATTTCAGCAGGGTACGTGTATTTCAGGGATGCGTGGGAAGTTTCACACGTGATTTCAGCAGGGTACGTGTATTTCAGGGGTGCGCGGGAAGTTTCACACGCGATTTTAGCAGGATACGTGTATTACAGGGTTTCGCTGGAAGTTTCACACGCGATTGGCCCTGTGCGAGCGGGGTACGTGTATTTCAGGGGTGCGCGGGAAGTTTCACATGCAATTTCAGCAGGGTACGTGTATTTCAGGGGTGCGCGGGAAGTTTCACATGCAATTTCAGCAGGGTACGTGTATTTCAGGGGTGCGTGGGAAGTTTCACACACAATTTCAGCAGGGTACATGTATAACTGATTTTCGCGGGAAGTTTCACACGCTATTGGCCCTGTGCGAGCGGGGTACGTATATTTCAGGGGTGCGCGGGAAGTTTCACACGCGATTTCAGCAAGGTACATGTATTTCAGGGCTGCGTGGGAAGTTTCACACACGATTTCAGCAGGGCACATGTATTTCAGGGGTGCGCGGGAAGTTTCACACGCGATTTCAGCAGGGTACGTGTAATACTGGGGTTGCGGGAAGTTTCAAACGCGATTGGCCCTGTGCGAGCGGGGTACGTGTATATCAGGGGTTCGCGGGAAGTTTCACACACGATTGGCCCTGTGCGAGCGGGGTACGTGTATATCATGGGTGCGCAGGAAGTTTCACATGCGATTTCAGCAGGGTACGTGTATTTCAGGGGTTCGCGGGAAGTTTCACACGCAATTGGCCGTGTGCGAGCGGGGTACGTGTATATCAGGGGTTCGCGGAAAGTTTCACACGCGATTGGCCCCGTGCGAGCGGGGTACGTGTATATCATGGGTGTGCGGGAAATTTCACACGCGATTTCAGCAGGGTATGTGTATTTCAGGGGTGCGCGGGAAGTTTCACACGCGATTTCAGCAGTGTACGTGTACTACAGGGGTGCGCGGGAAGTATCACACGCGATTTCAGCAGGGTACGTGCATTTCAGAGGTGCACGGGAAGTTTCACACGCAATTTCAGCAGGGTACGTGTATTACTGGGGTTTGCGGGAAGTTTCACACATGATTTCAGCAGGGTACGTGTATTTCAGGGGTGCGTGGGAAGTTTCACACGCAATTTCAGCAGGGTACGTGTATTTCAGGGGTGCGTGGGAAGTTTCACATGCAATTTCAGCAGGGTACGTGTATTACTAGGGTTCGTGGGAAGTTTCACACGCGATTGGCCCTGTGCGAGCAGGGTTTGTGTATTTCAGGGGTGCGCAGGAAGTTTCACATGTGATTTCAGCAGGGTACGTGTATTTCAGGGGTGCGCGGGAAGTTTCACACGCAATTTCAGCAGGGTACGTGTATTTCAGGGGTGCGTGGGAAGTTTCACACGTGATTTCAGCAGGGTACGTGTATTTCAGGGGTGCGCGGGAAGTTTCACACGCATTTTCAGCAGGGTATGTGTATTACTGGTGTTCGCAGGAAGTTTCACACGCGATTGGCCGTGTGCGAGCAGGGTACGTGTATTTCAGGGGTGCATGGGAAGTTTCACATGCGATTTCAGCAGGGTACGTGTATTTCAGGGGTGCGCGGGAAGTTTCACATGCGATTTCAGCAGGGTACGTGTATTTCAGGGGTGCGTGGGAAGTTTCACACGCAATTTCAGCAGGGTACGTGTATTACTGATGTTCGCGGGAAGTTTCACACGCGATTGGCCCTGTGCGAGCGGGGTACGTATATTTCAGGGGTGCGCGGGAAGTTTCACACGCGATTTCAGCAAGGTACATGTATTTCAGGGCTGCGCGGGAAGTTTCACACACGATTTCAGCAGGGTACCTGTATTTCAGGGGTGCGTGGGAAGTTTCACACGCGATTTCAGCAGGGTATGTGTATTTCAAGGATGCGTGGGAAGTTTCACATGTGATTTCAGCAGGGTACGTGTATTTCAGGGGTGCGCGGGAAGTTTCACACGCGATTTCAGCAGGATACGTGTATTACAGGGGTTCGCTGGAAGTTTCACACGCGATTGGCCCTGTGCGAGCGGGGTACGTGTATTTCAGGGGTGCGCGGGAAGTTTCACATGCAATTTCAGCAGGGTACGTGTATTTCAGGGGTGCGCGGGAAGTTTCACATGCGATTTCAGCAGGGTACGTGTATTTCAGGGGTGCGCGGGAAGTTTCACACGCGATTTCAGCAAGGTACATGTATTTCAGGGCTGCGCGGGAAGTTTCACACACGATTTCAGCAGGGTACGTGTATTTCAGGGGTGCGTGGGAAGTTTCACACGCAATTTCAGCAGGGTACATGTATTTCAGGGGTGCGCGGGAAGTTTCACACGCGATTTCAGCAGGATACGTGTAATACTGGGGTTTGCGGGAAGTTTCAAATGCGATTGGCCCTGTGCGAGCGGGGTACGTGTATTTCAGGGGTGCGCGGGAAGTTTCACATGCGATTTCAGCAGGGTACGTGTATTTCAGGGGTGCGCGGGAAGTTTCACATGCGATTTCAGCAGGGTACGTGTATTTCAGGGGTGCGCGGGAAGTTTCACACGCGATTTCAGCAAGGTACATGTATTTCAGGGCTGCGCGGGAAGTTTCACACACGATTTCAGCAGGGTACGTGTATTTCAGGGGTGCGTGGGAAGTTTCACACGCAATTTCAGCAGGGTACATGTATTTCAGGGGTGCGCGGGAAGTTTCACACGCGATTTCAGCAGGGTACGTGTAATACTGGGGTTTGCGGGAAGTTTCAAATGCGATTGGCCCTGTGCGAGCGGGTTACATGTATATCGGGGGTTCGCGGGAAGTTTCACACGCGATTGGCCCTGTGCGAGCGGGGTACGTGTATATCATGGGTGCGCAGGAAGTTTCACACGCGATTTCAGCAGGGTACGTGTATTTCAGGGGTTCACGGGAAGTTTCACACGCAATTGGCCGTGTGCAAGCGGGGTACGTGTATATCAGGGGTTCGCGGAAAGTTTCACACGCGATTGGCCCCGTGCGAGCGGGGTACGTGTATATCATGGGTGTGCGGGAAGTTTCACACGCGATTTCAGCAGGGTATGTGTATTTCAGGGGTGCGCGGGAAGTTTCACACGCGATTTCAGCAGTGTACGTGTACTACAGGGGTGTGCGGGAAGTATCACACGCGATTTCAGCAGGGTACGTGCATTTCAGGGGTGCACGGGAAGTTTCACACGCGATTTCAGCAGGGTACGTGTATTACTGGGGTTTGCGGGAAGTTTCACACGTGATTTCAGCAGGGTACGTGTATTTCAGGGGTGCGTGGGAAGTTTCACACGCAATTTCAGCAGGGTACGTGTATTTCAGGGGTGCGTGGGAAGTTTCACATGCAATTTCAGCAGGGTACGTGTATTACTAGGGTTCGTGGGAAGTTTCACACGCGATTGGCCCTGTGCGAGCAGGGTTTGTGTATTTCAGGGGTGCGCAGGAAGTTTCACATGTGATTTCAGCAGGGTACGTGTATTTCAGGGGTGCGCGGGAAGTTTCACACGCGATTTCAGCAGGGTACGTGTATTTCAGGGGTGCGTGGGAAGTTTCACACGCGATTTCAGCAGGGTACGTGTATTTCAGGGGTGCGCGGGAAGTTTCACACGCATTTTCAGCAGGGTATGTGTATTACTGGTGTTCGCAGGAAGTTTCACACATGCGATTGGCCGTGTGCGAGCAGGGTACGTGTATTTCAGGGGTGCATGGGAAGTTTCACATGCGATTTCAGCAGGGTACGTGTATTTCAGGGGTGCGCGGGAAGTTTCACATGCGATTTCAGCAGGGTACGTGTATTTCAAGGGTGCGTGGGAAGTTTCACACGCAATTTCAGCAGGGTACGTGTATTACTGATGTTCGCGGGAAGTTTCACACGCGATTGGCCCTGTGCGAGCGGGGTACGTATATTTCAGGGGTGCGCGGGAAGTTTCACACGCGATTTCAGCAAGGTACATGTATTTCAGGGCTGCGCGGGAAGTTTCACACACGATTTCAGCAGGGTACCTGTATTTCAGGGGTGCGTGGGAAGTTTCACACGCGATTTCAGCAGGGTATGTGTATTTCAGGGATGCGTGGGAAGTTTCACATGTGATTTCAGCAGGGTACGTGTATTTCAGGGGTGCGCGGGAAGTTTCACACGCGATTTCAGCCGGATACGTGTATTTCAGGGGTGCACAGGAAGTTTCACATGCGATTGGCCCTGTGCGAGCGGGGTACGTGTATTTCAGGGGTGCGCGGGAAGTTTCACATGCGATTTCAGCAGGGTACGTGTATTTCAGGGGTGCGCGGGAAGTTTCACATGCGATTTCAGCAGGGTACGTGTATTTCAGGGGTGCGCGGGAAGTTTCACACGCGATTTCAGCAAGGTACATGTATTTCAGGGCTGCGCGGGAAGTTTCACACACGATTTCAGCAGGGTACGTGTATTTCAGGGGTGCGTGGGAAGTTTCACACGCAATTTCAGCAGGGTACATGTATTTCAGGGGTGCGCGGGAAGTTTCACACGCGATTTCAGCAGGGTACGTGTAATACTGGGGTTTGCGGGAAGTTTCAAATGCGATTGGCCCTGTGCGAGCGGGGTACGTGTATTTCAGGGGTGCGCGGGAAGTTTCACATGCGATTTCAGCAGGGTACGTGTATTTCAGGGGTGCGCGGGAAGTTTCACATGCGATTTCAGCAGGGTACGTGTATTTCAGGGGTGCGTGGAAGTTTCACATGCAATTTCAGCAGGGTACATGTATTTCAGGGGTGCGTGGGAAGTTTCACATGCAATTTCAGCAGGGTACGTGTATTACTAGGGTTCATGGGAAGTTTCACACGCGATTGGCCCTGTGCGAACAGGGTTCGTGTATTTCAGGGGTGCACAGGAAGTTTCACATGCGATTTCAGCAGGGTACGTGTATTTCAGGGGTGCGCGGGAAATTTCACACGCGATTTCAGCAGGGTACGTGTATTTCAGGGGTGCGTGGGAAGTTTCACACGCAATTTCAGCAGGGTACGTGTATTTCAGGGGTGCGCGGGAAGTTTCACACGCAATTTCAGCAGGGTATGTGTATTACTGGTGTTCGCTGGAAGTTTCACACGCGATTGGCCGTGTGCGAGCGGGATACGTGTATATCAGGGGTTCGCGGGAAGTTTCACACGCGATTTCAGCAGGGTACATGTATTTCAGGGGTGCGCGGGAAGTTTCACACACAATTTCAGCAGGGTACGTGTATTTCAGGGGTGCGTGGGAAGTTTCACACGCGATTTCAGCCAGGTACGTGTATTTCAGGGGTGCACGGGAAGTTTCACACGCAATTTCAGCCGGGTACGTGTATTTCAGAGGTGCGCAGGAAGTTTCACACGCGATTTCAGCAGGGTACGTGTAATACTGGGGTTCGCGGGAAGTTTCACACGCGATTGGCCCTGTGCGAGTGGGGTATTTGTATTTCAGGGGTTCGCGTGAAGTTTCACACGCGATTGGCCGTGTGCGAGCGGAGTACGTGTATATCATGGGTGCGCGGGAAGTTTCACACGTGATTTCAGCAGGGTATGTGTATTACAGGGGTGCGCGGGAAGTTTCACACGCAATTTCAGCAGGGTACATGTATTACAGGGGTGCGCGGGAAGTATCACATGCGATTTCAGCAGGGTACGTGTATTTCAGGGGTGTATGGGAAGTTTCACACACGATTTCAGCAGGGTACGTGTATTACTGGGGTTTGCGTGAAGTTTCACACGCGATTTTAGCAGGATACGTATTTTTCAGGGGTGCGTGGGAAGTTTCACACGCAATCTCAGCAGGGTATTTGTATTTCAGGGGTGCGTGGGAAGTTTCACACGCAATTTCAGCAGGGTACGTGTATTACTAGGGTTCGTGGGAAGTTTCACACGCGATTGGCCCTGTGCGAGCAGGGTTCGTGTATTTCAGGGGTGCACAGGAAGTTTCACATGCGATTTCAGCAGGTTACGTTTGTTTGTTTGTTTGTTTTTATTATTTATAATGCGCGAGTGTACCCAGGGGTATCAGGGCGCAGCCTTTACAAGAATATTCGAAGCTTGGTTACAGTACAAAGAATATACATAATACAGGAATAACTACACCAGTGTTATATACAAATCAGTGGTAGGCCTACAGGCCATTATATACAGGTAGGCAAAGCACACAAGCAGGTAAGCAGGAAGGCACATGTAGTTACAATTTGTACAGGTGGTGCTGGGAAAATCATGGTCTTAGTGGGTCTCGCTTTTCAACCATGAGATTACTAGTGAGCGGATATTCTGGTAGGGCATGTCAATTCTAAGGTTTGGAGGCAAGGAATTCCACAACAAGGCAGCTTTTACCGGGAAGCTATTACCCCCTATGGTGGCCCGCTTGAAGTGGGGAACAGTTAGACAGTTTTTGTATGCGGTTCTGGTGGGTCTTGAAGAGGACTGTCGGTGGAATCTGTTGATCAGATAAGTTGGGGCGGCATTGTTCAGAGACTTGTGAGTGAGTGATGCCGTTTTTAATAGAATTTTATTTTTAGTGCTTAGCCAATTGTTCTGTAGGCTATAGTTTGTAATGTGTTCCCTTCTGGAAATGCTCAGAGCTGATCTTAGCGCATTGTTCTGAAGGGTTTGCAGTTTGCTGGTGGTAGCCTTAGTAGATCCCAGGTATAGGGCATTACAGTAGTCAAGGCGGGACAGAATAAGAGCTCTGGCGAGTGTCAGGCAGCTGGAATCCGACAGGAAGGGTTTAGCTGTGCGGAATAATTTGCAGGTGTAAGCCATGGAGGATGCAAGGGAGCTCACTTGGCTTTTAAAGGAGAAATTGGAGTCAAGATAGAATCCCAATGTTTTGACCTCCTGTCCGACTTTGATGTTGTTTCCATCAATCATGAAGGAATTGTAGGCCGGGCCGAGCTTCTTTATATTAAGTGAGGTACCTAGGATGATGAGTTCTGTTTTATCATCATTCAGGCATAGTCCATGAGTGGCCATCCATACCTGGATGATGATGTACACCCTGTTTAACAAGGCCAAATCCTTTCCATAATCTCCAGAAAGCGGAAGGAGGATCTGAGTATCATCTGCATAATTAGTGTAGGTGATACTGAGATGATCCAAATCATCGAAAAGGGGCTTGGTAAATATGTTGTATAGTATGGGGGAGACACAGGAGCCCTGAGGAACACCGCAGGTGATGGGTATGGGGTCTGCTGCAGCCGTGGGGGAGAAGACCCTCATGGTCCTGCCGTTAAGGAAGGATGTGATCCACGTGATGGCCTCCGTTGAGAAGTGAGCTGCAGTGTGGAGGTGTGAACATAGGACAGAGTGATCGACCAGATCGAAAGCTGCGGATAGCTCAAGGAGAAGGAGTAAGGCAGCTTGCCCATTGTCTCTGAGTGAATCGATCTGGGCTTTTAAGTCAATTAGAGCGGTTTCAGTCCCATGTTGGGGCCGGAACCCAGACTGTCTAGACCCTAGGAGGTTGTGTTCTTCCAGGTGCTTCTGTATTTGTACATAAGCAACCTTGTCTAGAATTTTCAGGAGAAAGTGAACGGTTGTTATGGGTTGATAGTTTGTGGGTGTGGCAGGGTCGAGGGTGGGTTTTTTCAGTAACGGGAGTACCCTGGATTGTTTTAGATTCGTAGGGATAGATCCGGTGGCAAAGGAGGCATTGATCAGTTTTGTGATAAAAGGGGAGAGGTCCCAGCAGCATCTTTGATGAGCTGAGCAGGGCACAGGTCACCCTGGCAATTGGACGGTTTCAGAGATAAGATGATTTTTTCCACTTCCAAAATATTGACTTTGGCAAACTGGAAACGGGCTAGGTCGGTGGGCATGGATTTGTCATGAATTTTTGAATTGAGAGTGTTATTCAGGGAAGCTCTTTTGCTGGCGATTTTACTTTGAAGAGTCACAATCTTGTTTGCTAGGGCGTTTTGAATGTTTGTGCACCAGCTTTTGTCTTTGGTGCAAGTATCGGGGGGTGCTGTGGGGTTTTCTATTTCTTTGAGGATAGAAAAAAGTTCTTTCATGTTGGATTTGGCTTGGGATATACGAGAGTCAAATGAAGTATTTTTGGCCAGGTAGATTTCTTTTTTGTACAGTGCAGCTAGTTTGGAGAGTTTGAGTTTGTAGGAGACTGTGGGGGATTTTTTCCAAATGGCCTCGCAACTTCTTTTTGTTGCCTTAGGTTTTTGAGGAATGGTGTGTACCATTTGTTGAGGTGCGTTTTTGGTTTACTGGATCTGAGTTTGAGTGGGGCGATGCAGTCCAGCGAGGTGGCCATGATCTTATTATATTCTTTGACCATGGACTCGGGGTCCAGGTCGTCTGGCAATGTGTTGAGAGTGGGGAGTAGATTAGGGATAAGTCTTTCTGCTGTCATGTTTTTCTTGTTTCTGGTAAGGGTAGGTGGGACCTTAATAATAGGCGGTGGTGGTGGCCTATCGGTGGAGAGCACGAATGATATCAAGTGGTGGTCAGTCCAGGCTAAAGGTGAGATATTTGTAATATTCGCTAGGCAGTTGTGATCGGCCACCCAGTCGAGTGTTCTGCCTTTCGAGTGTGTTGGTACTGTGCATCTTTGCACAAAGCCTAATTCAGTGAGAGTATTAGCTATAATGCTGGCAGGATGGTCTTCCGGGTCATTGTAACCCAAGTTGAGGTCACCTAGGTTGAGTGCTTGAGTGGAGCTTTTAAGGTTGCTGGATAGAATAGAGTTGAGGTCTTCGTCAAAGGTACCAATAGGGCCTGGTGGGCGGTAGATCAGGTAAATGTTAAGAGTTTGGGTGTTAGTGAGAGGTATTTTGACTGCTAGTATTTTGCAGGAGAGGGCATCTATAGGGGTGGCTATTCTCATGGTAAGACTGCACCTATAGATAATGGCGACACCGCCTCCTCTCGAGATGGGTCGGTCTTGTCTCAGGATAGTATAGTTATCTGGGATTGCCAGCATGAGCATAGAGCCTGCTGCTGAGTGTAACCAGGTTTCGGTGATGGCGAGGAAGTCAAGGTCTTCTGCCAGTATTAGGTCTGCGATTTCTGTAGCATGGGCTACCAATGATCTGGCGTTGATCAAAGCTCCCTTGATTTTAGGAATAACTATGTTGTTGGGAGTGGAATCTGACTTTTCTGAGGTGGTAGTATGGCGCTTGTCCTGTGAGGGTTCAGGAGTGACCAAAGTGAGGGAGTTGTGAGAGGGTGTGGAGTAAGGTTTTTGTAATAGGTTACTGATTTGTATGGCGGGGTTAGGTCAGAAAGGTTGCGTTGTACGGTTTTGTGTGTTAGTCAGTGAGCGGGCCAGGGGCTCATGTATTTTGGCTAACCTGGCTCTAAGTCCTAGGTTCCTTTCTATAGTGATGCGAGGGTGACTGGAAGGTGGCAGAACCTGAGGGTCATTTGAATCTGCATAAGGTACTTAGTTATTAAATTTAGGTAAAGCTGGCATGTTGGGTAGTTGTGGAGCCATCTTAGTAGGTGGTGGACTATTGAGGCTGATCAGAGTATAGGCCAGCAGGTAGGTGGTGAATAGACACATACTAGATATGCGTGATAGATGCCTAGCAAAAGGATGGGCGGTTAGGCAGGGATGCGTGGGTGAACACCTAGATTTGAAATGAGGCAGATTGGCAAGAATACATGGATAATCACCTAGATTCAAGTGAGGCATAGATAAATAGCTAGGTTCAGGGTGAGGCAATGTATTCAGAGTGCAGAGATATGCAGTTAACAGTTAAGCAGATTTCAGACAGGCTACTTTAAGTTAATAGCTTGAAGCCACTTTAGCATATGGAGACAGGGGCATCAATCAAATCACAACAGCAAGTCGCAAGTACATTTGCATAATGAGTGCAACGTGCAGCGTGGCTAGTGCAGAACAAGGCAATAGTGTAATGAAAGGTTCACCTGAAAGCAAAAATTACACTGGGCTAAAAATGGGTAACCGCTGATGATAGGCAAGAGTGGTATGTCTGGATTAGGCACCCAAAGTGTGGTGGCTGATGCTGGGTGAGGTTGGGTTCCATGGGCTAACTAGGTTCTAGAGGTTACCTAGAGCAGCGAAAACAGCAATACGTTGTGGCAAGGGTGCACATGAGAGGGCTGCCTACAAGCAGAATCAACCATGCAGTAGGCATGAGCACGTATGGAAAACGATCAGACTAGAACAGGTGGCAGGGCTCTGTAAGAGAGGCTGTGTGCAAGTAGAATCAGCAGTACAGTAAATTTAAATACGTGGAGCGGCTGCGAGCATGGTAAAACAACAGTAAGCAGGGTTCTGTGATAGGGCTGTATATTATGTAAGTTAAGTACAACTGGAATGGCTGCAAGCAGGTCAGACAATAGAGCAAAGGGCTTGAAGCACATGAGGAGGCTTATGCAAAAGTCATATGAACAGATTGGCAGAGCAGGAATTTAGGCGCAATGCAGGGAAAATCACACCAGTAGAGCAACAATGCAGAGGACCTGGTATGTCAGAGGGCTGGGGAGCACTCTAAGTGGGGATTGAATTGCGTAATGTCAAATAGGCATAGGTCAATGGGTGCAGGTTTAGAACATACCTTAATGCCCGTGGCGTAATTGGATACAGTGCATTAGGTTGATAACCTGTTAATAGCATCTGGACATTGTATTGTGCAGGCATTGCGTTCATGGCAGCTTTGGAAGTCTGAGAGCCGTAACAATAGCTGGGTGTTTGCGAGCCGTGTGGATTCGAGTGAGGTAGGGCTTAGGGTCAGTAAGGCAGACAGTAGTACGGTGAGATCCCTGGTAAATAGCTCGAGTTAGGATCTGCAGGGAAGGGCTGTGATGTGAGAAAGCAGCACGCTTACCCAGATCGGCAGGAGGGAGCAAGGGTCGTGGCTCTAGGCTTGACGGCTCCTGACAGGCTCACGACAGGGGATGGTGCCTTTGTTGTGTGCCTTCGTTCTGTGGGCCGGCTCCAAGCCTGCCGGCTTGCGATTGGCTCTGAAATAGGAAGTGGTGGCCAATGGGATCAGGCGAAATGATGTTGGCCAGAGGGGAGGTCATGGACATGGCGGGCGGCCATTTTGAAGAGGTGAAAACCTCGTGGTTGATAATGGTGGGAGATTGCACTCCGGGTCGTTTGGCAGCAATTCTGCTGAACGAAATCACAAATCCGCCTGGGATAAATAGCGGATGTTATTACATGTGTTCCGCCGTAGGATGGTGAAAAAAGTCGGGCTCGGACTGCAAATGTGGTGGGCAGCTATAAGTAGGCAGGTGGCCTACCTAAATTCTGGCAATGCTGTGGTGGCATCTTTCAGGGGTGTGCGGGAAGTTTCACACGTGATTTCAGCAGGGTACGTGTATTTCAGGGGTGCGTGGGAAGTTTCACATGCGATTTCAGCAGGGTACGTGTATTTCAGGGGTGCGTGGGAAGTTTCACACGCGATTTCAGCAGGGTATGTGTATTACTGGTGTTCGCGGGAAGTTTCACACGCAATTGGCCGTGTGCGAGCAGGGTACGTGTATATCAGGGGTTCGTGGGAAGTTTCACACGCGATTGGCCCTGTGCAAGCGGGGTACGTTTATTTTAGAGATGCGCGGGAAGTTTCACACGCGATTTCAGCAGGGTATGTGTATTTCAGGGGTGCGCTGGAAGGTTCACACGCGATTTCAGCAGGGTATGTGTATTACTGGGGTTTGCAGGGAGTTTCACACGCGATTGGCCCTGTGCGAGCGGGGTACGTGTATTTCAGGGGTTCACAGGAAGTTTCACACGCGATTTCAGCAGGGTACGTGTATTTCAGGGGTGCGCGGGAAGTTTCACATGCGATTTCAGCAGGGTACGTGTATTTCGGGGGTGCCGGGGAGTCCTACACGTGATTTAACAGTGTGGGTCCTCCCAGGTGTTCCCTGTACACCCTCCACGGCCCCTGCAGGCAGGCCACACCCCAGGGGACTACCCTGCACCCCATGTCATGTCCTGCAGGCAGCCCTCCCAACATGGGCATGCCCCCCAGCAAAGGCACATGTCTCCTTGCACTACTGATCACCAACTCATGTCCCCTTGCACCCCCACCCCCCAGCAGTGCGGGGCACCTGCCAGCAGGCCCCCACTCATGTCCCCTTGCATCCCCACCCCCCAGCAGTGCGGGGCACCTGCCAACAGGCCCCCACTCATGTCCCCTTGCACCCCCACCCCCCAGCAGTGCAGGGCACCTGCCAGCAGGCCCCCACTCATGTCCCACTCATGTCCCCTTGCACCCCCACCCCCTAGCAGTGCAGGGAATCTGCCAGCAGGCCCCCACTCATGTCCCCTTGCACCTCCACCACCCAGCAGTGCAGGGCACCTGCCAGCAGGCACCCACTCATGTCCCCCTTGCACCCCCACCCCCCAGCAGTGCGGGGCACCTGCCAGCAGGCCCCCACTCATATCCCCTTGCACCCCCATACCCCAGCAGTGCAGGGCACCTGCCAGCAGGCCCCGACACATGTCCCCCAGCCAACACGTCATCACAATCTAGATCCCTGGCCCTTATGGGCAGCCTCCACATGCCAAACACCCATCTAAGTATTCCATCCACCCACTTAGAAATGCCAATTACATGATACAACCCCAATGGCAAGTATCTAAATGAACACATGTCCATCACATACACACAATGGGTGCAAGTGAATGTCAAAACCCATATCATGACATGCATGAACCCAATGAGATGATACCACACATTGATGTTTGATGAAAAAAATGTATTAAAAGCAACATGAATGGAATTAAAATCAAACAAACGTCAATGGAAATTAAAAAAGAAAAGCTGCATGTCTGTAAAATAATGAAAAACAACAAATTATAATCCAAAGGAAAGGTGTCCAAAGTCACAGTTCCAAAAATGAAATCCAAGGGCAAAACAAAAGTGAAAACCATTGCTCCATGGGGAAAGCCAAAGAAAAAAGTAGAATCCAACAGTGAACTATATACAGATGAACAATCCAGGGTCCATGATCCCAACTGAAGAAATGAAACCTATCAAAAACTCCTATACTATATACAAAAATGTGGTCCATTGTCCTAAAGGTCCAAAATAAAGAAAAAAACAAAAGAAACCTAACACTATTTAACTATTTACAAGGGCAGCGGGCTAGTCTGACGGCTCACTTTTGGATGTCCCGGGCCAGGGCATCATCGAACTCCTGCTCAATGTCCCAGAGGTGGTCCTCTTCCATGGCCCCGAGGGAACTCCAGGTCCCTGCGAATGGTCTTGAGGCACTCGGCCTGTCTCAGGGCCCTACGCATGGAGTTCTCCGCCTTGACCATCATGAGCCGTGCCTCTTCCGCCCGCTGCCGCTCTGCATCTATCGCATGGCCCAACCGCTGCCACATGGAAGACACTTCCCGTCCAGGGTCCTCCTGCCCTCTGGCCAATGCCTGCCCCTCCAATGATGAAGGCCCCAAGCCATCATGTCTCCCACCTTGTTGCTGCTGCTGCTGTGCTGCTGCCTGTGCCCTGGCTCCTGCTGCCTGCACATCCTCCTCCAGCTGGGGTGCAGTTGTGGAGGTGGCCACCCCTGCTGGACGTCTGACTCCCGACTGTGGCAGCGATCTGTTGTCCACCAGCTTGGCAGCAGGGTCAGAGGCAGCTCCACAGGGCACCCAGGTGATACATGGGTGGGAAGATGGCATGGAGGACGACTGGGGCATAGGGGGTTCAGTTGAGGAGGGGGTCGGAACAAGGTCCAGGAAACAGAGGAATCCGGCCATGGTGAGCTGTCCCAGTGGGTCACCGTGGTCAACGAGCCATGCAAGAAGACGTGCAGTCTCCTCATGAAAAGACTGCAGGTCACCTCGCATGGCATGTTGACGCAACGCCACCCCACCCAGGACTAGCTCAACCTGGTGCCGGATAGCCACATCCGCAGGATGAGGAAGGCCAGTTGGTGTAAGCCAATCCCCTCCCTGAGAACGTGTCTGGACGTAGGCATCCCTGCTGGTGCAAAATGATGCAGTGACAGGATCAGGGACAGGATTGCACAAAGGCACCTCCGCGGCGGCCTGTGCTGCCTCATGTCCTTGGTCCTGCACTGCACCACTAGCACCAGTGGAATCCCCACCTCAAGACCCCGTCTCTGTCCCTTGCATGGCCTCCTCCTCCACCAAACCCCCCACCAACCTGGATGACTCCATGCCATCTTCTTTGGCCCTGTGGGGTCTCAGCTGCCCCTTCTGCTGCCAAGGAGTCCAACTCCGACCTCCGCCTCTTGGACCTGCCCTCGGCAGCTGCGGCCTGTGACGCGGCACCGGACTCCTCACTCCCCGACGAGATGACAACCTGGGAGGGGAGCCGGGCCTTGCGTCTCCGGCTGGCGGTGCGATCCCTGCCGCTGTGCTCCACAGCACCTTCTCCGCCCTCTTCATCAGTTGACACTGCAGACAGGGAGAAATAAAACACAGGCATCAGATCACTGTACAATGGACTCATACACACATGACAGTTCCACATGAGTGGCATTGTCAAACTTCAGATATGGCATCACAATCCCCAACACACATGTCATTTTGACTCACACACATGAGCTATTCCACAGTTATATTGCAACAGCCAGAACCATCCATACACGTACAACAGCATGAGCAGCCAAAGGTGGGCCAGACATAACATGAAACACAGGGAGTGCACTACACATGCACAAACGCCACTACACTTACATGCATGTGTACACCTCCGCCAACTGTTGCAGTGTTGAGATCGGCATCCAGGTCACATCTGCAAATCAATTTTCCACATATCAGGGTCACATGCATCCATGTTGCATCACTGTTGCACCCTTGTCAAATAGACACACATGCACATGTACACGGTGTACATGCATGCAGCTGGAACCAACATCCATGTGTGACACCACAACCATGCCAACTGACATACACAGTAATCCAAACATGTGTGCTCACACATCTGCATTTGACTTGCATGCTTACCCACACATACACCATCCATGTGTAAAGGACTTGCATGTGTCTGCCTCACAGCCCTTTACATACACATCCATACATGGCCCTAGAAAAACGCATGTACAACCTGCACACTACTGGCACACCACCACACGCACAGCTTCCAATCAGTATGCATGTACACTTACCGCTCGACTCCAGACGATTCTGCCTCTCAAGGACCTGGACATGGAGCGCTGGGGATATGCGTTCCAGGACCCTCATCTGATCTTCCGACAAGTGGCCCCGGTGCCCCTTAGCATCCGCTGCCTTCAAGAGGCACCGGGCCTGAAGTCCTACCAGTGCTTCTTGACATGTTGGAAGTCGCGGACTGCCACCCCCTCCGCGTTGATGGCATTCACGATGTCCATCCAGATCCTAGTCCGTCCTTCCTTGTCTGCGCGGGAACTTCCGAAGAGGGCATCACACTGCCCCAGGACTTGATCCACCAGGACACCAACTTCGGTGGCAGTGAAGCTGGTGCCCCTCTGCCTCTCTGGCTGGGGGTTGCCAGTGGTGCCAGATGGTGTAGTGCCCGACATGGCAACCCCAGAGGCAGGAGTGGGTGGGCAACTGGGTCCTGGGGCTGGGCTGTGGAGCGATGGTATCCCAGTCGGGAGTCTTCTGTTCCAGCAGGGGTGGTCACAGCACCTGCACCCTTGGCTGATGTGCAGGCAGCAAATAGCAGGGCACGTGGGCAGCAGGCAGTCAGGCAGCAGCAGATGGCAGGTGGGAGCGTGCTCGGGGCTCTGGGGGCAGTGATTCGGCCTTTTAGGTAGGAGCGTGGTCTTCCGTGTGTGAACGCGTGGCCAGCTTGATACGGAGTGATTTGGCACGTGAAAAATGTGCACGTCAGCGTGTGATTCGAGGAAAGGCCCTTAGTGCGTAAGCGCGTCAGCACTCGTACGCGCTTTCATTGGACCAAAGGCCCTTCAAGCTTAAGTGCCTCTGTGACGTGATGCGCGCGGGCGTGTGCAGCCGTTTCGTACGTGCAAAAACTCCACATCCGCGTGTGAATGCGTGTAATCCGAGGAAAGGGGCCATGCGCGTAAGTGACGTGACGCACGCGGGCGTTTCCCTCAGCACGGGTTAAAGGTGAGCGGGGGCAGCAATTCGCTGTACGTGCCTTTCGTGGAGACCGACGTGTGTTGCTGCTTCGTGTTGTTTTGCGCTCCATCACAACTTCACAGCTATCATGGACGTATCTCTTCTTTTGGCGGGGATATTGGCTACGCGTGTTTTTCTGAATCGCGCTAGTCAGACGGTGAGTCGCACACACTATTTTTCCCACTGCGGGTGCCCCTGTGTATCGCACCCATTTTCGAGGTCATAGTAGCCTGCGTGTCCCACCCGTACGTGTTATTCGTGTTACTGGGTGCCACCGCGTACTGCGGGAGGTTGATTCCACGCACGTAGGCTGCAGGGTTGCGTGCACGGTTTTACTGCAGTTTTGGGGTGCCTGAGCGTTGTGTGACCCGTCACTACATCACCAGGGTCACATACAGCCTTGCAGGTGCAGGGGGGCTGTTAACATCTTGCTTCCCAACCCCTTCACCCCAATTGCCCAGGTCAATTGTGCTGTACACCTCCCATTGGCACTACTCCATCTGTGCCAGCACTACTCCATCTGTGCCATGGTTGGGAGGCCAGCAAAGGTGAGGGGCGCCTCAGCAGGTCGTACTCCTCGTGGCAGGCGTGGTCGGGGATGTGGCCATGGTGACCAGGGAGTAGGGGGACTCGAGGGTGTCCAGGGCGGCCAGAGAGGGGGAAGAGGCAGGGGTGCGCCACTTGAGCACAATATTGTGCCATGTGTCGATGCAGTCATGCCACCACCCCCTGTGGTTCCGGGAAATGCAGCTTCTGCATCTGGCACTGGCGCCTGTGTGACCCAGCAGTCCGTTCCATCGACTGCCACGGGCCCATGGGTAGTGGTAGCTGCAGGTGCAGCTGTGGACACCGCCACCCAGGCTCAGGGTCTGCCAGCGCAGGCTGCGTTGGCACTTGAGGAGCCCTTGGAAGATTTACAACCGGCCAGGAGGGATACTGTAAGGGCATGCAGGGCTGCTCTGACCAAGACACATGTCCCTGGGGCAGTTATGTCATCTGCTGCCCCGAACAGCCGGGTGTTGGCAGGGGCAGATGCACCCAACAACACCCCGGTGGTGAGTCTGCCAACCAGGACCGTTGCGGTCAATGACCCTGCCACAGCGGAGGTTGCTGCGCAGGGTCCATTAGAGGGCACCCAGCTCCCACTGACACAAGTCAGGCCTTTGGTCGTCCCTCCACCTGTCACTCACTTGGCTCAATCCACCTAACCCACTGACCACACTGGTCAGGGCGGCATTAGCCAGCCAGGGTCTGCGCCACAGTCCAAGAGGAGGAAGGTTGCACCTGCAGCACAGGCTGGGACCCCACACACAGCCACGACCTCCTGCACATCGAGGAAGAAGCCTTTCTGCAAGCAGGAACTGGACTTCCTCGTGGACTACATGTGGGGCCACAGCCGTGACATGATAGTGGGTGCCAATAGTCAGACTACGGCTGCCCACCGTGACACCCACTGGAAGCATGTTGCGGAACTTGTCAGTTCATTCGGCCATGAGGTGCGCACGGCGCAAGAGTGCAAAAAGCGTTGGAATGACCTCAAACGCAGCGCTTTGACTGGCGGTGGGCCTGCACCAGAGGAGGAAGAGCTCACTCCGCATGAGTCACTCGTTGCAGAGTTCATACCACCTGAATCGGTCGAAGGAGTGGGAGAGATGCTGGACTTTGATGCCCAGTCCAGTGAGTGTTGATGCGTGTTTGTTGAGGACGTGTGCGTTTTACTTGTGGGATGTGTTGTGCATGATTGCCACTACATGTGACGTGTACATGGTTCTGATGTGTAAGTAATGCAATACTTCCATGATGCATGTCTGCTCTGCTGGATGGTGGACATGTGGAGCAGACAGGGACTGTCCGCATCACCACTATTGCACCCTACTCACATGCTGGTTACCAGTGTACCGCTCCGGTCCATGTTCCCGCTCACTGGCCCTTCTACATGTGGAGTGGGGTGACCTTCCTCTCAGCCCAGGCACAATGTCATAGCATGACTGACGTGCATGTATCCTCTACCTGCATGCGGGTACTCCATGTAGGCATGCTCCCTTGCCCCTCCTCCGCCACTCTGCACCCCAGTTCGACCTTTGCACTGGTCTGCTTCAATCTTGCCATTTTGTAATTTCCAGTTCAGGCGTCCTGTGTACATGCTAACGTCCAGCGTACACTCTGCCCGACATATGCTGTGTGGTACAGCCTTAGTACTTGATGCAGGGTATCTCACTTGTACTGTGCATAGGTCAGATGCCCCACAGGGACATGAGTGCCCATTCATGCTCCATGTGCATTGCATGCATGCCCCTATGTGTCCTTGACTGGATGATCACTGTAATACAAGTCCTGGGTGACATACATTGCATAGCATCTCATCAGCCTTCCCATGTCAACTGTGGCTCAGTACTGCATTGCACACATGTTTAGGGTCCGACAATCTGTGTGGGTCACAGGCCTCAGCCTATTTAATGGCCAATGACTCTGTCCGACTGTTGTAGTGTCTTCTTCACACGTGGGCGGCCTCCAGAGTTTTCATCATGTGTCCTGCTTACTGTCCTATCATCATTTGCAGTGTTGTCACTTGAATCACATTAAGCTGTTGATGCCAGTCAACACTGCCTGTCAATACACAGGTCGATGGTCAGCCTTTTTATACCATGCTAGGCATCCCTGCTTTTGTACTTGGGTGGAGGGGTGCTTTGCTTGTAGATATGCTACCCATTGAATGCACAGCACACGTGATGCCTGAATTTGACCTTGCACTGCCTTCACATTTCCTGACACACACCATGGAGTCCTTGTACATGTAGGTAGTGAGTGACATACACATTTGCTGCACTGCATAGACCCACTTCTATGCAAACTGCCACCTTTCAACAGGTCTGATCACAGAAGCAATTCAAAGTTGACCCAGCATGGATGCCAGGTTCTATTTTTTGTGTCACATGTCTGCCTGATGTGTTTGTTGTCGGTGTGTGTGTGTGTTGTGTGCTTCTGACATGTGTAGTGACCATTTTTCTCTCTATTTTTCAGGTGATGACGCAATGAAGGCAGAGGATGGTGTTGTCATGCCAGACACAGGGTTGTTACCACTACATCAACCCAGCACAAGTGGGGGTCTTGGGGTGGTAGGCCACGAAAACCCCCAAGTGCTACAGTCCATCTTGTCTCTGGCTGCCTATGAGTCCAGCCCTGATGACGACTCTGACGTCCATGTCGAGTTAGATGAGCATCAAGTCCATGTGTCAGGGGTGAGTGATTCTGATGTGGACACTCCTCTGTCCGCGACACCTGCACTGAGGGGTCAGAAAGTCTTGGTTCCTCCGCCCGTGGTGGATCAGGACGCAGGGTCACCCTCCACACCAGTCACTGATGTGCCTGGGCCATCACGTCGACGGGGGCATGTAGTCGTGCAGCCGCGGGCGGTGCCAACACAGCGAGGACACCCGGTCCTTGGGTCTCGCAGGGGTCAAGCCCAGCAATGATGTTGCCGCACGCAACCGCAGTATACTGACTGGGAGCGAGACATGACTGCCAATTCAGAACGGCAGGGGGCAGCAATGGAGAACATCGCTGAGAGCATGGAGCGTGTGGCCCGATCTGTGCTCCCCCCTGCTAGGCAGGTGCTTCTCCAGCAGCAGGCGGCACGGTCCATGGCCCGCTCGCTCAGGCTGGGCATGGCGGCCTCAGACAGGGCACGCCAGGCTGAAATGTCGTCTCTGCGTCAAGCAATTGCTGCTCACGCAGAGGCGCACATGTATGCCCTGAGGGAGGAGTATGCTTCCCTCAGATCCACTCTGGGTGTCCTTATGATGTCCCAGAGGCAGCAGGCAGAGGAGAGGTTTGCACAGCTTGAGCGTACCATCTCGGCTGAGCTACAGGCTTGCCGGGAGGTACACCGGTTGTCCAGCCAGGCCTTGCAGGAGGAACTCCGTGTTACACGTGCTAACTTGCAAGAGGAAGCACGTGTATCACGTGAGGTTCTGCATGCAGACCTATGTCACATCGCCACACAGAACCCTGCTCACCCGTCCAGCAGACTTGCTGCCGTCGAGGGGCAAGCTGCGGCTAGATGTGGCCAGGCTACTGTGCCACATCCTCCTTTCCAGGATGAGCCAGACTCAGACGACCATCTATCTCCCACATAGGTCGGGCTTTGCAGGCGTTGAGCCCATGGAGGTTTTTTTTTTGGCTCACCATCATCGCATGTGGGTGTTGAGCAGCACCCTGTACCTCCCCCCTCCTGGGTGCCTCCTCTCTCCCCCAGGTCGTATGTGGCCATTTTTGATTTTTCTTTTAGTTTAGTTAGTTAAGTTTCTGTTTGATAGTTAGTTTAATTAGGTAATGTAGGTTTTTCATAGTTAGTGTAATTA
This sequence comes from Ambystoma mexicanum, assembly GCF_040938575.1. Classification (NCBI taxonomy): domain Eukaryota; kingdom Metazoa; phylum Chordata; class Amphibia; order Caudata; family Ambystomatidae; genus Ambystoma; species Ambystoma mexicanum. Next base: position 542,298,663 of record NC_090937.1, read on the forward strand.
GTCAAAATAGTTTAAAATTGCTTGTCTATTGTGCTTTCATGTGATGGTGCGGTGCTTTGTGGCTTTTGAAAGCATCCACTGTCTGTTCCAGCTGGGCCCTTCAGGCTTGTCTTGTGTATGTGTTTGCTGCTTGGGGTCCTTGACTCACATATGCCACTCGGCCTCCCTTATCCATGGGCTCGCAAGGATGGTTCGGTGTAACAGCCTATTACACAAGGGCTTTGGACTGTCATATCTGTGGCATGTCTGGTGCTGTGTAACTTGTGTTAACACCCCTCGTAGGGATGATTGCAGTGTTCTTGAACACTGTTCTGCTTTTGGTAGATGGGGTGTTTCATGATTAATGTGTACATTCATTGCTATGCATTGTGTAGTATGTTTCTTATCTTTACTGTACACATGCTTGTTGCAATTCATGCCGTAGATAGTGTGTTCCACACTTTGGATGTGAAAGACGGACTGATGGTGTGATTTCTGATGTACGTCTCTGACATGGTCCAGTAATGAGATGCTTGAAGAGACACACACAGATGACTCTAAAGTATTAATCGTGTGTTTCATGCCCTTTCTGCAGGGGGATGAGCCTCCAGACCACCTTTGCCAGCAGACATGGCCCATTGGACTTCTGGATTCTGGACACGTTTGTTGGTGCCCACATGCACATGTGTGCGCAAGCAGAGGCACAGGGATTGCAGAAATACATCCTAGAACTGCTGACGTGTTCCAAGGAACTCCAGGCAAGGTGAGCAGCACAGGGGGTCACAACACAGCAAAGCTTCCACCAGGCCAGTTGCACATGCAGGCTTAGTAGCAGCACTGAGGGTGAGCTTGCACGAATATTGGTGTTGAAGCGCACAATACAGCTCAGATGTATTGGTGGACTGATGGCTATTCGATTGTAAGGTTGTCTGGGGCACCTGCAGGGGCAGTGGCACATACCCTCCGGTCCACCATGGGCCATTGAGGCACTTGTATCACCCATGTAGCCTTCCGAGACATGGAAAGGAGAAGCTCACAGGGACATACAGCAAGGGACAGACTGCATATTTTTTTGCGGTCATGGTGGGACACGTCTTTTTCAGAAGTCATACCTTGCTATATGCATCTGACTGCTTACCCAGGGAACATTGCATGTTGTGTGAATCGTGACACATTGGTGTTCCATTTGCCACGCACCCACCAGCGCCTGCCTTACTGCATTGACTGTGTATGGACCATCACAGTGGGAATGTTACGTATGGGTATGAAGCATCCACACCAGATTGTCTGTTTGTAGAGTAGTTTGTTGCTATGGGGCATATTTGGTGGTGTGTTTGTGTGTTATGGGCATGCACAGATTATTAACTGTGGCTCTCTTTGCAGCATTGACGTGCTCCTGTAACCAGACCTGAGAGTGCGCAGGCAGGAGGCCAGCACTCAAAACCAGACCTGAGTGTCTTGTTGTTTTTCTTTCAAACTGCTCTACATAGGCTTGCTGGGGGTGCACTGTTACATGGATGAATGTGTAATTCAATTTGGTATGTTTTTTTTCCATAATCACCCCGAGTCCTATCCAATTCTAAACCCTGTACCCTCTACCCGGTGTTCCTGGTTCCCATACCTATCCAACCAACGTTCCCTAACCCTCTTTTCCCGCTGGGGTTGCGGATGCCTGTGTAAGCCCCAAGCTTGCAGGTGCCAAAACCCTAAAGGGGGTGGTTGGTTCATGCCACTCCTGCGCCTGGACTCCGGAAGGCCCTGACAATGATGTACAAGTTTGTTATGATTGTGTATGTGTTAATGCAAGTACTCCATTTTAGTGCATTCCCTACTTTCACGTGTCATTCATACTCCACTCTCCTGCCCCTCATTCCAGTTATCCAGTATGCCACCGGCTGTCCCAACTGCATATCCCTGGCCCTCCTTCCCCACCAGGGTCTCAGAGGCCTGTGTGGGTTTGACCTTGCAGGCACCCAGGCCACGGTGAGGTTGGTTGTTTCGTGCCACTCCTGCGCCTGTACACGGGAGCTGTGACAGTACACATCCATTTGTGGTGCATCATTGTATGTTATGTACCACACATGGCTCACATCCTGTTGTGACATTGTTTTACGGTGCTACCTTGGTTGTTACATCATTGTGGTAGTACTTGGACTTTGTGAGGTACTGCTACTTCAAGTCATCTACTGGAGGATGTTCCGGTTCGTTTTTTTGCCTTGGATTTTGTGTTTTTGCAAATGAAGGTGAACTCTGAGGGTGCAGGCAACTTTTGACACACAAGGTGGGAGATGGTGATGAAGGGGAATGGTGATCGTGTGGCCAGGTGAAATTAAAGGTTGAAGGCTCCATGAGCCAGGTGCAGTTGTTCAGTGGGGTCATGGTCATTTGTGAGGAAGGGGGGATGTTTTGTTGTTGATAGTTGCCTTGCCCTGCAGTGTGATGGGAACCCTGACATTGTAATTGTGGTATCCTATGTACTTATGTTTTCTGCTGATCAATGCATGTTCATGTGTTGTATTTACCTTTCAGGTGTGAGGGGATCGTTGTGGTTTGACATGCTGGGGTGTACACATGGTGAATGTTCACATGTGATGTGTAGAGGACACTGATGGTCAATTGATTGCACATTCATATGTTGACTGCATGTCCTTGCTGACCCGCACACTCGCACTATGATGCACTACATGTACAACCACATTTCGATATCCACATGTACACTTTGTTTGCTTCTGCTGCCCACTGTGTCCCTGTAGCACATGTTCTGTGACCAATTATGGATCCTGTACATGCCTATTTTGCTTTTTGATGTGGTTTGTCGCTTAGATGTGATGCTCAGGGTGTGCATCACACACAATGGCTGTTCACTGTGCTGTGCGCTGAGCAGTGTGTTGCAGGAGTTGGACACAGCACACAGAAGCTGCAGTGTTGATTTTGCAATGCACAATTTGCATGTAGACAGGCATTCTTTGTTATGTTGCGGCTACAACTTTTGTGATGCATTTGGGAATGGCTTATTTTGGGTGGGAGGTTGTTGGTCAGTCATTTCATCTGATTCCATGTCAGGCATCATTGTCTGATGCCAATTTACATTGTTCACATGGCAATGTGTACCTTATTGGTACTGAGTTGGTGTATGGCTATTGCTTGCCATGTCACGTTGTGGTTTGGGAGGGTTTAAGTGACATAACAGTGATGGTCATGGCCTGTTTTGCAGGTGTGTGTGATTCACACCTTGCATGTCAGGGTCAGCCGCTTCTCGGAGCAACAAGCTGGGGGTAGATCTCTCTCTGCGGCAGGGGCCTCCCTCTGGAACGGCCTTCTTGTCTCCCTGTAACTTGAGGAGAACCATCTCCACTTCAGGAAGCACCTCAACACCTTCCTCTTTGCTTCTGCTTTCTCTCTCCCTCTCCCTTGCTAATTTCTTCACTGAAACTGCATTGAATCTGCAACTGGGCCACTCTCACCGACCTCGGTCCCTGGCCCAGCCACTCTCCACTTGCACTGCCTCCCTGGCAACCCCTGCACTGCGGGACTGTCTCTGTATCCCTACAGTCCCCCTTCACAGCACTTGTCTGCACTTACCTTTGCACTTGCCACCAGCTGGCCTATTTATTTTTGTATTCTACTTACCCTGTACTGCACTCCCTCCCTCCCCCTTGCACTTTTCCCTTCCACCTACCCCTTCCCCTTGCACTTTTCCCTTCCACCTACCCCTGCACTTGCGCAATCTAAATGACACCTGGCCTAGTAGGATCGTTGTCTGTCTTCCCTTGTTCCCCCCTACCTGCCTTGTTGCGCCTTGCAACACTTGTGTATAGGCGTGTTACAAATGCCATGTCATATCATATCATATATCATATGTGTGCCTTTTGGTCACACAGGATAGCTTGTGTTTAAGTAGCTAGGGATGCACACAATGTGGCACTTCCATGGCAACAATCTCAGGGTGGTAAGGTAGTGACAGTTGACTGTCTCTTTGTCATCATCAATTGTCACCTGGTATGTGCCAGGCCTGTGTGCACTCCCCAGGGGTGGGAGTGTAGGTGAAAAATGTGGCCACAAGCTGGGTCCGGGCTTCCTCGCCACGTGCCCTATCCCCTCCCATGGGCAGCGCCTGTGGTTGGAGATGTGGGGGCACCACCATGTCCACCGGTACGCCCTGCCGTGTTGCAACATTGTGCAGGACACATGCTGCCACAATGATCCTGCACACTACTGGGGGTGCATGGAGTAGCTGCCCGCCAGAGCGGTCAAGGGAGCGGAAGCGTGATTTGAGCACTCCGAATGTGCGCTCCACTATGGCCCTGGTTGCAATATGGGCCGCGTTGTATCTTACCTGGGGTGGTGTGGTGGGGTTCCGGATTGGCGTCATCATGTGGTTGCTCAGAGGGTAGGCACTGTCCCCTGGGGAGGTGATAATAGTTGAGATTATTAGGGTTTGGGTATTTTTCTGTGTGTGACTTGCATGCATGTGCACAGGCATTTGTACTCACCTAGGAGCCATGTGTCACCATGCTGCCCAGCTTCCAGGGCCGGCTCAGGGCGGACATTCTGTATTTTTTTTTTTAATTTATTTTTTATTTTCCAATGAAACGATACAACACAGTGTCATTCTCAAAGCAATTGTGTGATTATAATAACTCCCCTTTTCTCTCCCTCCCTCCCCCCTTAGACCAAAACCACGTAAGTGGGCTGCAGTTCAAACACGATGGGGTTCAATGCTGGCTGTCCGAGTTCTCTCCGGAGGGGCTGTTTTCAATGCTATAGAACAGTGACGTGGTGAGGGCCACCCATTGTAAAAGGTCGTAGGAGGTGCCTGTGCTTTGTTGTCGCTGCGCCAGTTCCCATGCTCGTGTTTCGGATGCGGACCATCTTTGTAGGTCCGCCCACCAAGTTGTGATGCTGGGGGCTACGGGGCTCTTCCAAGCCATCGCGATGCGACGTTTGGCCAAAATGTACATTAGGTCCTTAAGCCTGTTCAGTGGCCTGTTCTTCTTGCTCCTAGGGTATGAGCCCAGAATGCACGCCTTGGGTGATTGCACGTCCAGTATGATGTTTGCTTCTGCTGCTTTTTCATTGATTAGGGCCCAGAAGGCATATATGACCGGGCAACCCCAGAACATGTGAGACATTCCAGGTGAGAGTTCTCGGCATTTGGGGCAAGGCACAGCGCCCGTGCTACTGAATCTAGAGATGACGTCCGGGGTGAGGTAAGCCCTATGGATGTTGTGGAACTGAATGAGTTGAAAGCGGGCGTTCCTGGACACCTTTTTATGGTAATATGTTATGGTCTCCCATTCTTTGTCTCCGAACGAAGTGCCGAGTTCCTGTTCCCGTTTTTGCCTTGCTTTTCAGCTCTTGTTGCGAGGCACAGTTGAGCATAATCTCATAGAGCCGCAAGGTTTCGTGACCACCTTCTGCCGTGCTCAGCAGGTTCTCAATAGCCTCGTGCCCAGTATTGAGGGTCTCTATCTCGGGCCAACGTTTCATGAGGTTTCTCACCGTCGCTCCATGCAGGAGAAATTGGCCTGGTGGCATTCCCGCGGTCTCTTGCAGTTCCGCGAACTGTAGGATGCCATGATCGTCTAGCAGGTCTCCCAAGGTGGCGATGCCAAGGGGTTCCCATAGGTTCCTGATCACCTTCTGGTCTTCTGGTCTCGTCGACATAGTGGCAGCTATCGGGATCTGGGGGGAGGAGGGGTCGGCCACTTTGGCGAGCATGCAGGCTCTTCTCCAGATCCTGGTGCCTAGTGTGATTAGGTACGGATTATGCTGTTTTGTGTCTGGCTTGATCCAGAGTAAGTCCTTTAGCAGCGTCTGGGGGTCTGCGGGTCGTAATAGGCGTGTGTCCGAGGTGGGGTCATCGGCCATCCACTGGATCACATGTTTCAGCTGGCCTGCTAGATAATAGAGTTCGAAATTGGGTATTTTGAGGGCTCTACGATCTTTGCGTTATATCTAGGGCGACTCTGTGTCTTCCTTGGTGCCATAGAAATTTTCTGCAGAGTTTGTTTAACTCATTGACGTATTGCCGGGGGATGTTGTACGGGACGTTGGTGAAGAAGTACAGTAGTCTCGGCAATGCTACCATTTTGAGGAGTCCCGCTCTGCCGGCCACTGAAAGTCCCTCTATTTAATCAAGCCAACTTTGGCATTCTCGGTGTTCAGTGCATGTTCAATTCTGGGGTCACGGTGGATCTTGATGCCTAGGTATTTAAAAGAGGGGAGTTCCCATTTGAGGGTTAGTGCGGGGAGGTGTTCTACCTTGGTGTTGCTCAGGGCGGCTAGAGGGTACAGGCAAGACTTGTCGTGGTTGATTTGGATCCCTGTGCATCTTTGAAACCCTCTCAATGTCTCCAGTATGTAGGGTAGTATGTGTTCGGGGTCTTTAAGGTAGAGGAGCATGTCGTCGGCGTACATGGAAACTAGGTGGGTCACCCCATTTAATGTTATGCCCCTGTCACCGTACTCTTGCCTGAGGTATGCGGCGACTGGCTGGATGGCTAAAATGTAGAGTAAGGGGGAGAGGGGGCAACCCTGTCGGGTCCCTCTGGAGAGGTTCCATTTGTTGGAGAATGTGTGATTGGTTTGCACCCTGGCCGTGGGGTCTGTGTTGGTGAGTTTGACCCACTTTAAAAAAGCTGGGCCGAATCCCATCTTGGCCAGCGTGGCGTGGAGCCATTTCCACCGGACCGAGTCAAAGGCTTTGGAGGCGTCCAAGGACGCCACCGCGCATCTATCCGGGCCGCCCTCGGTGCTATATATGACGTGGTGCAGCTTGCGCAGGTTTTCCGTAATGGATCGACCTTGCACGTACCCGGTTTGACCTGAGTGGATCAGGTGTGGGATGACGGCCTGTAGTCTCCTTGCCATTAGTGCCGTTAGTATTTTGTAGTCCACATTTAGCATGGACAAGGGCCTGTATGAGCCGCAGTTGGTGCTTCTTTGTTGGGTTTCAGCAGGGGGATGATGGTGGCCTCTCACATGGAGTCAGGGAGGCGGCCCATCTCGTACGCCTCGTTGTATACCTGGGATAGTAGTGACGCTAGTATTCCTTCGTAGGTCTTGTAAAATTCCCCGGGAAGCCCGTCCGGCTCTGGTGTCTTCCCTGAGGGTAGTGACATGATGGTCGCCGCGACCTCATCTGGGGTGATGGGGCCATCCAGTGACTCCACCACATGTTCCTCCAACTGGGGCAACTCAATGGTGTCGAGGGCATCTTCAATGTCCGTGTCACTGGGAGGGGTGGGGACTGAGTATAGGGCCTGATAGTATTCTTTGAACACTAGGTTAATCCCAGCTTGGGTGTGGGCATTGGAGCCGTCTATGCTCTTGATTTGGCAGATAGGTGATCTGGGGGTCTCGCGCTTGTATAGCCACGCTAGCAGCTTCCCAGGTTTATCCCCCAGGGCGTGGCTTCTCGCGGTGTAACTCGCGTAGCTCAGCTTCCCCAGCGTCTCCCAATGTTTTAGGCAAGATTGTTTAAGCTCTATTATTTTGTGCATATGGGTCGGGTCAGGGGATGGCGTTGCCTCCAGGACTTTCAGCTCAGTTTCGGTACGTGCAAGCAGGGCACTAATTACGACCTTGTAAGCCTCCCATGCTGTGCGTATGTGTTGAACGCTATCTGTGTTAGTTTGCCAGTAGTCTATTGTGCCTTGCCTGATTTGCTCATTGAAAGCGTTGTCTAGCAGTGCCTCGCTTCTGAGTTTCCAGGTCGGAATAGGGGACCTGGGGGTCGTTAGTGTCTATGCGGTAATCAAGGGGGAGTGGTCTGACAGCACCCTGGCCAGGTATTGCGTGTTGTTGAACCGAGCCGTCTGCTCCTCACTCACAAATAGGTGATCAATTCTGGTGTGGACTTTATGTGGAGACGAGTAGAAGGAATAGGCTCTGGTATCAGGGTGTTGGGTTCTCCATAGGTCTTTCAGGGCGAATTGGTGTGTGAGGGAGTTTAGTATTTTGGCGGGTGGGGAGGGGCTGGTATGCTTGTTGTCCGATCTGTCCATGCGGGGATCCAGGGTGCAATTGTGTTCGCCTCCCCATATTATTATGGCTTCGCTATTCGGGCTCAGGCGGGTGTATAGTGAGCGGAAGAATACAGTGGTGTCGTGATTGGGGGCGTAGGTGCTGATCAGACAGAGGTCCCTTCCTTCTATGGTGCCTTGCATCAGGGCCATTCTGCCTTCATTGTCTGTTTTGGTTTGGGTCAGGGTGAAGGGGATGGAAGGTGCGATCCATATCAAGACACCCCTCGCATAGGAGGAGTACGTGGAGCCTATCAGGGTTCCCCTCCAGGCTTTGGCTAGCGCTGCTAGTTTAGGTGCATTAAGGTGGGTCTCTTGCAACAGAGCGACTCCTACTTTATGGCGCTTCAGAAAGAAGTGGATGCGGTGATGTTTAACATAACTGTTTAGGCCCCTTACATTCCAGGACATTATTTTGATGTCGTCAGCCATGGTCTGTAAGCGAGTGTGTTTCGGCGGGTGGGTCACAAGGCGGCCCCGTGGTATGTTCTAGCTTCCGGGGGGTCCCGGGCCGTCCCTCGATGATTCTGCTGCCAGTGGTCTTGGTCTGTTCCATGTGTAACTTCAACTGGGTTCCCTGCATGGGGCTCCCTTCCTTATGAACGTAAACTTTTAACTCAACTGCTAACAAAACGCGCCTAGCGAGGTTTCCCCCGTTCTGACTTCCCTGTTTCTGCTCCATTAGGCCTAAGGCCCTTGGTGCCCTACGGGCGGGTAAACTACCCAAACAGTTCCTGGGGGCAGGAGTGGTGCAACTTCTGGTGGTGCAACTGTGCAGAGTCTCGTGTCTGGATTGGCTCCTGATACATCATTATCGCCGCTTTAGTAGTGTGGTACAATTATTCTAGTGAGCGCTGCCTGGGGGCGGTTGGGGGGGGTTCTTCATGATTTTGGTTGTTGAGGTGTGCGCTCCTTCGGTTCAAGATCCGGGACCTGTTCCCTGTCCATCCATTCACTGGCCTTCTCAGGGGTCTCGAACAAGTAGGCTCTGTTGTTGTGCGGGATTTTCAGTCTGGCCGGGAATAGTAGCATATAACGCAGGCCTGCGTTCTTCAGTCTGGCTTTGATGTGATTGAATTGGGCCCTGCTTCTTTGGACTTGTAGGGTGTAATCTGGATAAATGGCGATCTTTGCAGAATCGCGCAGTATGGTGCCGCCCTGTCTTGAGAAGGGTAAAATGATTTCTCTGTCCCTGTAGTTAAGCACTTTGGCTATGATGGGTCTAGGTGGGTTTCCAGGGGGTGGCTGCTTGGTGAGGGATCGGTGGGCTCTCTCTATGGTGAAGCCTTGTGATAGTTTCCCTGCTCCAATTTCGTGTATGAGGAGGTTTTCGACATAATTCGTGGGGTCATTACCTTCGATACCCTCAGGCAGGCCAATAATTCTGATGTTACTTCTGCGGCTCTCCCTTCCGCCTCATCGGCCCTGTCTTCCAGGTTCTTTACCTTCTGTGTTAGGGCGTCAACTTCTTTCTGGAGTTGGGCCTTTGCGTCAGTGTTGACTCGCACCTGGGTTTCTAAAGCTTCTGTTCTGCAGGCTATGGAGCGCACGTCCTGCCTCAGTAGGTTCAGATCGATGGCTACAGCGTCAATTTTATTTTCCATGGTTTTCTGGAGCGTCATGATGGCCTCCAATAGCTGCGAGTTCGCCGGTTCAGCAGTCTCCGCGCTCGATGTCTCCCTGATGGCAGCGTCAGCATCTGGCCTGAGCGACCCAGTGGCCGTAAAGGACTCCATTGTGGTCTGTCTATGTTTGTTTCGGGCACTTTTGTTTGACATAGCCCTGGGAGTGAGCAGGACCGCAGGGTCCTTTCAAAGGCTTCTTGGCGGCGGTTGAGGCTGCACACCCCACTGCGGCGCAGCCTCTGGGGCTATCTAGGGCCAGTCGACGACCTATGCTTCCCTCTTTGGCAGGCGAGGTGTGGTTGGGTGGGGGCAGTGGGGTGCTTGAAGCAGAAAGGGCCTCTGTGGTGTATGCGCCTTGCAAGGGGAGCTCCTTAAGTTCGAGTTGGTGGGGAGGCCTTCGTTATCGGTGCTATCCAAGTACCCAGAGTGTGTAGGCGGTGTGGTGCGTCAGTTTTCTAGGTAGCGCCGGTCCCGCAAGCAGCTGGGTGTCTCTTTGCTTCCTGCGCCCAAGTTGCAGGGTGCAATCATAAACTGGTGTTGGAGAACCGGGGCATTGCCGGAGATGTTGGAGTACTGGCACAACGTGGGAGCCGTGATGGTCGTAGGCCCCACCTCACTCACTCCGATGCCTCTGTCCCCCTATGACTGGGGTCGGTGGTGGTTAAGGCCTTCTATGGCGGCCTGGCTGGGCTCTCCGGGCCTCGCGGCTCAGCGCCCAATGCCAGGCAGGGTATGAAGTCTCAGGGAGAGCTTGCGGCGGGGTTGGGGGGCCAGCACTTTGTGTGTATGGGCTGTGCCAGTGGTGTCCACGGGGCCCTCCCCTCCCCGCTCCTCACCGTGGATCTGTGGGTCACGCTGCCGGCTCTCTCGGTGCGGCTGCCCAGAGCCGATCGAAATACGTGGTAACTCCCATCGAGGCCGGCGGAGTGCAATTCGCTGTCCCAGGGTGTGTGCGTCTTCCGCGACCACAGGGGGTCTGCTCCGCTCCTCCTCGCCTCTCTTCCACGGCCACGCCACGGGCATCCGCGGCGCGCTGGGTCGGGCCACAGTCACCCCAGGGGAGCCTCGTTGTGTGATCGAGGCGGGGCCAGGATGACTCCAGGCTCTTTCTCGCCGCTTCGGCGGGCAGCGCAGGCCGCTCTCCGCTTTGGCGCTTCTTGTCCACGGCCACTGCCGAAGGCTTCCGTTCCGGCTCGACTCCCCCACGGTTCGGCCTCCGCTCGGAGGGGCTGCCTGGTCCGGATCTCCTGCTTTCAGGTCTCTGCTTCTACTGCGACTGGAGGGGGCCTCAGAGCCAGCAGTGTCGCACGGTCTCTGTATGGTGGGGAGGCTCCAGCAGAGTGACGGAGCCCTCCGCAGCCACCATTTTCTGGTCACGGCGAATCCTTTCATCGCGGGACGACGGGCTCGCGGTGGATCGGAGCGGCGCCAAACTTCTGCCTCAGGTGCCCCAGGCTTACGCCCACGGTTGGGTTGATTTTCTGTAGTTAAAGTGCCAGGAAGATTGTATTTAGCGGCGGATCACTGAACGTATTATACGGAGCAGTTTAGAGCACGTCTGTCCTACATGGCAGTTGGCCACGCCCCCCAGGGCGGACATTCTGTATATGAAACTGTCATAGGTGGAGCCAGGGTAGTTTGCATAGACAGAGGTGATGATTCCCTTTGCATCGCATACAACCTGTATGTTGATGGAATGCCAGTGCTTGCGGTTTTGGTAGATGTGCTCAGTGGCCCTAGGTGGACGTAGGGCCACATGGGTGCAATCTATGGCACCTAGCACTTTGGGGAAGTGTGCCACCCTGTAAAAGTCCTGGACGGCAGCCTGCCTTTCTGCGGTTGTTCTGGGCATGTATATGTGCCTGCGGACTGAGGGGCGCGCTGCCATGATTGCCAAGACATGGTGTAGGCAGCGTGACTGCGTGGCCTGTGAGACCACCCCCCCACTATGGCAGTGGTCCGCTGAAATGACCCAGTGGCCAAAAAATGCAGGACATTGAGCATCTTCTCCAAGGGGCTCAATGCTTGGGAGCAAAGGGTGGGTGATGTAAGGTCATCTTCCCACTACCTGAACAGGTCTAGGATGATGTGGGGTGGAAACCTATACCTGCCGTAGACCTGGTCATCAGGCATCCCAAAAAGGCTTGTCCGTGGTGAGAAAATGCGTGCCCTGGCTATTCTCCTCCTCCTGCGGTGTCCCACGATCAGTGCTGCGACAAGCGGGCATTCATCGAAGCTGTATATGCGTGTTTGTTGTTTGCGCGCACTTTTGTACTGTGCACGGGGACGCTTCCGCCTGCCTTCAGGTGGCAGACGTGTTGACGCCTGTGCGCGTCTTTTGCGTGCGCGGTTTTCCCGTATTCGAATCCATGAATACGGGTTGTTTGCGTGCGTGTGGGCGTTCCGTGTAGTTCCCTGCAGTACTTCCCCAGTTACGCCTTCTTTTTCACGCGTTGTTCCCCATTCCGCGAGTTACGCCCACTGTTCCACCCACTTTTGTTGTGTGCGCCACGCTATGTGCGCTTTTGCTGTGCGGGTAGCGCACGCCATTTGATGACGTGTGTGCCCGTGTGCGACATGCATGGATTTGGCGCACGACCAGCGGGAAACTAGCGCAGCGCCTTCCTTGTATCGCACGCACGCGCGTGCGCTTGATTTCTCACACTTGCGCCTCCTTGCGCCTGCTTGCGCTGGGATTTTCGGCGCACGTTTGTTCCATAAATCGACCCCTTAATATCATTGTAAAATAACCCACTCAACACACATTGCTAGTGAGCAGTTTTGTATTTTTCTATTTTTTTACGTATCTGAATACTTTTATGTGATTTACAAAAAGATGTTTCTAGACAAGCATAGGACAAATGGTATTCTCTTTCAAATGTTTGTTTGCTATCCTTTGCTTATAGATGCATCATTCTCTCAAATGATGTCTATGCAATCATGGGATCAGATTGATCTTAGGACACTGATACTTTGTAAACTACCCGTTCTTCACTTTAACAAAAAACATGTTTGGGCCTTTATTTTTACAAATAAACTACCAATCTCAGACTTGATGGGTACCAATTAGTTAATCACATGTGGTATCTTATCATACAATAGTTCACTGACTTGTAGATTTTACAGCGGAGCACACTAGTTAGCCGCCGTAGACAGTCTTTTTTATTTTGCCCCATATCCTTGTCTTTTATTGCAAATGATCATTAATATGAAACCTAAACTGATAGTGTTTCACCTGCGCTTTACAATTCCCTAACTCGATTGCCATCAAGTGGGAAACAAGAGTTGTTTCTGAAGCAACACCAACATTAGAGTTGGAAAGGAGAAGGTGGCTCCAAAGGTTACTGAAGAACCCCCCACCACAATATTGAATGTTCCTCTTGTAGTGTAGAACGCATGACAAAGGCCTACACAGAAAACTAACTTGACTTTGCATTGTATGACCATTCCCAATTTGAAAGAGCAAGTAAAACCACATTAATGATTTTTCCAGTAGATAACAGAGTGCTCATTGAAAGTTGCAACAGAGAATATAATGATTGACAAGTTTATTCAGGATGAGTATAGATAGAAATTTGAAATAACATTCAGTTTGATTGGTCATCAGTATTGCCACTCTGCTTTGGTATTTTGTCAGAGTTACTGACCAGGTGCAGACAATTATTTAAATATACAAAGAATTGTATGTTTTAGAAGTTACATTTGAAGAAGGGATGAAATGGCTTTAAGTGTGCTCATAGATGAGCTACTCTCTCTAGCTCGATGGACATATTATTCCACATGGCCCAACTATTCATGCGGCCAAATAAGTATGTGTGGTCAATCCTAGTGTTATACTAATAGCAAGTATAATTGCCTTTTTGTTCATTTGGTGCTCCTGCCAAAAGAGCCATGATACAACATGAAATGTATATACTGAACAAATGTTCCAATGTTAATCGCTAGTATAAAAAGTGTAGCAGAGGAGTAGTTGAGTAATGAAAAATGAAATGAGAATCTTAAAGTGACCGTGAGTATTGCATATCTGTAAGAAAAGCATTATAACATTAAACATGAACAACGTAAATGATGAAAGAGCAAAACCACACCAGAGCCATGATTATGATAAAAAGGCAACTAGACTGGGATATTCCATGATTGTCTGGAAGGAATCAGGAAAGACCAAGGGCATGTACAGCTGTGGTGTTGGACTCTGCCTGGGGCACAGGCATGCCCAGTGATAGCAAATGAGTGAAACATCACACATGAAGGGAAGGTTTCTTCTCTATCTCTAACTCTACCTGTGGTGTTCCCCAGGTGTCTAACCTCTCTCCATGGCTGTTCAAACAGTACCTGGCACTTCTTGCCCACCGCATTGTCACTCTCTGTCCCAACATTCAGTGCTATGCAGAGGACACTCAGCTCCCTTTCAGGCTCCCTTCAGCCACCTCTTCTTCTTCTATCATCTCTGACTGCCTGTCTGCTATCTAGGAGTGGTGTGCCGCCAATGATCTCTGCCTTGATGCCAGTAAGACTGAGATTCTCCTCATTGGCACACCTGCTCCTTCCTTTCCTGTCACTCTCTGGCCAGCCTCTCTTGGCCCTCTTCCTGCTCTCACCTGTGAGGCTAAAAACCTTGGGGTCATCATCAACTCCAGACTTTCCTTCTCTCCTCACATCTCTGATGTCTCTAAGAAGTCACACCACAAGCTGCACCTCCTCAGAGGTATTCTTCCTTTCCTCTCCTGCCCCCAGAATCTCACTGCCTCCAGAGCTCTGATTCTCTCTAGGCTAGACTACTGCAACAGCCGCTTTCTAAATATGCCTGCCTCTACATCTCTGGTCGTCTGATATGTGACATATATTTACTGTTAAGCAGGCTGTAACAGGATGCAACACAGCAGTATTAGAGACACCAACAGATTATATAGTTGCTGTAAAGCGGCACAGTAGGAATAACTTCAGACCTAATTGCAGAGCGATTTTCTTATGTATCTAATAAGCAAGTTACAAGAACAATTTTTGCCTCAATTGTGCAATGAGAGTAGGGCCTGTCCTTATTTATTTAAGGTGTCTGTGCTTTGTTAACCTACCGAATTATCTGCACCTTACTGGACCATAATCAAAAGAATAACATTTAAAAATATCAACAACGACATCGATAAAAGTAATTAATTTCCTGAAACTATACAATGTCAGAAGGCCTGTGAGGACACCCAATCATTAAAATCAATACTTTTCCCAAAAATGTTGCATCTCATGGACTGAATTGTGGGACATTCTATTACCAAATGGACCAAACTTTCTGGAGAACCCAAGTCTTCGCAGAATTTGCGGGAGTTCTTAGATATAAGTTCTCTACTTCTTGTGTTGGTAATTTCACCTGTTGGTAGTACATTCATTGTGAATATCAGAAATTGGTTTTCCAGTGAGATCTAGCTATGCTATTCAGGTGCTTAGGAATAATGCCCTGACCTCTTGAGTCCCAAAAAAGATGTTAATAGAATTCCTCAGTAAGGCTTGCTATCAGTAACTATATTGTAATTGCATCTCAGTTAAGAACATTGCCAACCCTCACTTTAAAGTAAAGCAAAGATAAGGTTTTCTTATTCACATCCATTTCCAAATTAAGATCTTCATAGAGTGAATTTAATGGGAGAAAAGTATGATTCTATAAGGTTGTAACAGTCTTCATTGGTAACAGCCTAATAGGGATGTCAGCCACAATTCATGTCTTAGAACTGTAGTTGGTAAACAGTTCGGTAGCAACAATACTTTTTCCACAACATCCCGGAGGGATATTGGATTTAATATAGGATAGATGGCACAACATTATAAATGTATAACAGTGGTTAAATCGAAAGTGGCTATGCCAATAATTAATCTGTTCCATTTTTAAAATGAAACATTTTACCTTCAGGACCATATCCAGCATTAGTGAGTCTTTTGACGGGTTGGATCACAATTTAAACTCTAAATAAATAATTTCCTTCATACTTTGTAAAGGGTGTTCCCTTGGTTTCCATGTGTATCCACATTTTTGGAAGATCATTTTTGTGAATCTTATAATCTTAGTTTTTGCTGCATTTCATTTAAGGTCTTTCTCAGAAGTATATTGCATGAAGGAATTTATTAAGCTTTGTAAGCTTATCTCAGTAAAATCCATCAGCAATACATTGTCGGCATATGACAACCAACAATATTTTTCCCCACTACAGTCACGGGGACAAAGCTGAACTTGAGAAAAATTCATGAATGTTTGTTACATATGCATTGAACAGGCAGGGGCAAACAAATATCCTTACCCTAGCCTCCTGCATGTGTCTACTTCTTTCGTTGTTTCCCCTTGAATGTTCAGCCAAATTTGTAATCGTGTCCCTGAATGGATATGCATAAGAATGTTTAAAAGCACTGTTTCTAAACCCCATTGTTTTATTTTTTTCCATAGTTGTTCTCTGTTTACCAAATCAAATACTTGCAACATGTCAATACATGCCACGTAAAGGGGCATACCATTTTTGGGTGTCACAGATTGTGATAATAGGTTAATGATGAACCCATTCAATGATGTGTTTAGGTCGTTCCTGAAACCTGTTTGTTGTCCCTTGGCCATTCGTCCAAATCTCTTGATATCAGGGCCGCAAACAGTTTGCTCTCTGCATCTAGTTTTACAATTGGTCTATGATTAGAGGGGCAATCTTTGTTCCCCTTCATATACATAGGTACAATGCTTTACAATGTTCATGTTTTTGGTGTTGTCTGCTTGAAGACAATGGGCCTCATTAAAAGTTTGCCGGTATCATGGTGGTTAATCTGCCAGGATACCAAAAAACTGTATTACTGTTACTGGCACTTGGTCTGGTAGTATTACCGCTGGATTACGAGTGGCAGCAATGGTTCTCAATGCCCATTCCATGGTTCCCTGACTCCATTTCCGGGAAAACTGCTGTCTTTAACTCACTCTCTCAGTTCCATGAATTAGTTTTCTAACAGTTCAAATTCCACAACACACACGCCCATTTGAAAATGTTAGGTCGGTTTTTATGTGAATCTCTAGTTTTAACACAAATTCCAAATATGACACTCTTGCTTCTTCCTTTTAGAATTGTTTGCGCATGTGGAAAGAAAGCAGTGTTCACTAATTGGATCTTTTGCTTGCGTATAAATATTGCTCTTCAAGGAAGCGTTCACTTGACTGGAGTTATGCGCATGCATGAAGATATTCCTTTTCCTTCTGAAATGGTGTGCGCATAGGAACAGAGAATAGAGTTCAAAAATGGCATATGCGCATGCGTAGTCGTTCAGTATTTCTCCCTTCTTATTTTAATTTGTTCAAGTAGGAAAGAGGAAATTACTGAGCTCCGGACACTGATCCTTGAAGAGGCAGCTTAATGAGGTACGCATGCCAGATTAGAATGTTAGTAAATAAAACATAACATTTCAGGTTTGCATATCTATAACACTATCACTTGCGCAGACAGTGTAAAATTTCTAGCGCTAACCCGACGTAAAAAGGAAGCACTGTTACCGTAAGAAGGAACAGTGCTCAATACTTTTTATACGGCCGAAAAAACACACAACGCTGAAAAAATGAACAGGCTTCCACACACCAACTTGCCACGCGCTAAATATGTTGCGCGGTTCATTAAATAAGCGTACTGTTCAAGAAATCCAAAAATATGTCTTTAAAGAACAAAACTAACTAACTCTTTAAACACAAAATAAGAAAACAGGAACTGGTTAATAAATTGTATAGAAATATAACTCCTTCCTGAATTTAGCAAAGTTCAGTTAAAAATTATAAAGTCACTTAACTTGTTTCTTTCTTTTACCGGAATGTTTCTGACTTTCTTCTTGAATTCTCCAACACTTTCCTGATCCAAATAACAAATCCTAGGCACAAGGGCCCAGCTAAAGATTCTAAATCTTCAGAGCTTCAAACATAAGACCTTCCTGCTGGGCTGCTGACAATGAAAGGCAGTTTAGAATGTTCTAACAATGCCTTTCTTTTACTTCTGACCAATCACTGATCCTTTTTCAAGTCTCCATTTTGGCTTGGGAAGCTCTCCACACTCTGCACTAAAAGTTAAGACCCAAACCATAATTTGTGTTAATCATACACTCATTCCACCACATTCAACCAAACCCCATGAAACCTGACACCGGCAAACTTGTAGTTGGCCATTGTGGTAACATGCCAGAATACATTAATATTGATGTGTTATTATCACACTGACCAACCCTTAATGAGCCCCAACATCATTAATATATATTGGGTACATTTTTAAATACGTAGTTACTAAGGCCATTTAGTCCGGGCACTTTCAACTAAGAGGTTTTACTAATAAGTAGTCTAACAAACTCCATGTCATAGTTAGGTTTACGTAGTTCTGTTCTAATCCTGATAAATTCAGTGTTTGAAGGAAACTTTTATAAGTCTGCGTAATGTTTTTCCCAGATATTTGCAGGGATAGGATTGGCCTGAATCCTAGCTTGAGGTCAGGTTTCTCTTCTCATTAGAGTACAGAAATGACATGCTTCACAGTCATTCTCAGCTATTATGTGTCGGTGTGATTTGACCCAGTTATTATAGCCTTGTCGTAAACTGCCTGCTTTCTCCACTTCATTGGCCACAATGCAGTCTTTATTCTTTTAGCTAATTGTATATTCTGATGTAACTCTTGTTTCTTTTTGGTGACTACAAAATCATAGTTATGTCTTCTACATATTGTCCTTTTTTGTCATGGATGTAAGCCACTTAGTTGTTTTTTAGAAAGTGGCAAATAAAACACCCTGAGCATTGCCCTCCTTATTTCCAAGGTGGTGTTGTTAAAACATTTAGTCAACTGGGAATTACATTTATTTGTATTCCTTGGATGCCAAGATATGGCATTTGTCTTATAATTAATCTGTAGGCTTATTATTTCTGGAACTAGTTTGCTACTTAATGTGATCTCGGAGCACCAACATAATGTGGTCCCAATAATCAATGTTTCTATATTAGAATGATTGCATTCCATGCAAAATTAATTATTTACAAAATAAATAGTCAATAGATGATGATGTTGTATCATTGGTCCATGTATCATGCTCTCCCAGTCCCCTTGAATACTTCCATTTAACATGTGCATTCCCCTCAATTCTGTTAATGTTTCCCATTTAATTCCATGGCTTAATTGTGTGCTTGTATTTCTGGAGGCATGTTGATGGAATTCACTGGGGGGACTGCATTCAATTAAATTCACCAGCCATAATATTATCAAAGTTTAAAACTTTTTCCATAAACAATTCAAATATCTCTGACAAATGGTTCTGAAAAGTGTCAATAATTAACTGTTAGGAATGCCATTAAAAGCTATTACTCCATAGTTTGTATCTGACATATTTAAGAATTCTACAATTAGACTTGATTTAATGGATATTATAAGTCCACCTGAGGGTCTACCTGCATTGTCCTTGGTGGTGAATTGTTGGAAAGTTGTAGAATCCTCTACTGTGGTCTGTGATAATAGCTATACTTCCTGTAAAAGTATGACAGAACTTTGGAATCATTTTGCATACAACTCTGGATTATGTCGTAACTGTTAATGACCCCCTTGTATTACATGAAATACAGGAAATCTGATCATGTGAGTCCTCAAATGATCTGCTCACTCTAATATTTGCGAAGCAATGGTTTTCTGCAGGGAGAAAATTTTGCAGCCAACTCCAGTCTGTTGTCTTCTGATTATTCCCCTCATTCTCATCTAATTTTGGATTAAGAATGTTTACAACCCTTTGACTGTTTTTTGAGCATGCAATTAGAAGATTATTACAATTACTTTTGTTTGGATTCCTTTCATCACATACATGTGTATCATTATTTAGTACTTGGTGTCCAAAGTAGAGCAATGTGTTGTTGTTGTGACCCATGGGAATAGGTCCTTACCGTTCCACCACCACAAAAAATAACCCTGTATTATTGGGATATTGGGTGGCAGAAATAGTAAGCAGAGGTTACTGTTTAGGCCACCGTTGCTCCCGTCAGCCTAACAGCAACTTCCTGATAAGGGTCAATGGGCCTCATTACGACAATGGAGGTAGCCATGCCACTATTTGCGGCATGGCTACCCCCATACCGGGTCCCGGGTCCGGATTCCCTGAATGGGGAAATACCGGGCCATTCTGACATTGGAGGGCCCGGTACTTCCCCATTCAGGCAACCCGGACCGGGTACATCCCCATTCCCATTTGAGCCCCCATAGGGCTCAATGGGAATGGGGAGGATGCAAACAACCGGCCCGTTAATGACGGGCCCATTGTTTGCATCCTGGCCTGCTCGCGGGACCCGCTAAGGATGCCTGGTTTTACCAGGCGTTCATTGTGGATCCCGTGAGGAGTCCTCGTAATGAGGCGGTAGGGGTTTAACGGGGCCGGAAGCTCTACTGGCCACGTTAACCCCCTACCGCCAGGGTCGTAATGAGGCCCAATGTCTTTTGAAGAAATCAAACGTAGTTTAGGTCTCTCATGAAAGCGTTTCAAGGGGTTAGTTCAATTGAATGTCATTTGGCTATCTCTCCCTAGTATAAATTCCAGCAACAGTTGCTTTGCATGACCTCTGTTTGGATGCTGATGTATCAGATCAGTAGTGACATTAGACATGATGCTCGACCTATAATGGTCATATTCCCATGCTTTTGTCACACTTTGTTTGGTCAAATGTTTCCATTGGCTTGCTTCATAGGCAGACACTCCTATAGGAAATACCGCTCAGTTCACAAATAACTGTGGACAATTTGAATTTGTTTTTATTTTTTATAAAGGAAGAAATTCTTGTAGTCATAACACATATTTACATTTGTGTTTATGTGATTTGGTTGTGAATTTAAAGACAGAAGTCATATTCTCGTCATAAACAATGCTCATTCAACAGTTCATTCAACAGTTCATTATTTCTTAAGCAAAGGCCAAGCATTATGTTTCTTTTCTTGTGATAACGAATCTTTGATGCTAGCAGGCCTCTTAGTCAATAATTAACCCAGGCTTCCATTGCTTGAGTTTCCATAATGCAATATCTGGCCAGCACCATTGCGTTCGCTGGTGTTAAGGTTGACACATTGGGTGCAGCAAAGATTCTTTGAAGTCCGACCATAGGAAGACAGTCCTGACTCTTTTCAGATCAGCCCATCATATTTTGACCTCTACAGGCACTTTAAGTTGTAGTGAAGAAAATATATCCTGTAATTTTTTTTAAATGTAGTTTTCTTATGTTGTTTAAACTGTGACTTAGCTTGAGAGTAGAGGAGCAAAGTACAGGGTGTGCGTAGCCAGCATTTTGTCAGGCTTCTTTTTACAGCAGCTCTGTACTTTGAGTTGTGGTCTGTGGATCAGCCTATGTACCCATTGGGATTAGTCCTTGGTCAGGTGGGAATTATGCCGGTCAAGTGGCACAGCGAGTAGAGCGCTCGCTTTGACACCCGTGCAGAGCCTGTTAACGCAGGTTCGAATCCCGGCGGGGCCAAACTCAGCCTTTCATCTTTCCGAGGTCGATAAATGAGCACCACACACCGTGGGTAATAATAAGCAGCGCTCGGATACCTGAGGGTTTGTAGCGCTATATAAAAGCCTAATTATTATTATTATTAATGAAAGATTTGCATTTTGTGGGACTTACAAAAAAGGGGTATTGTGCAGAATTCCCAACTGGTAACGGGACAGAGTTTCGTAGGTTGGGTTTGACAAGAGGTGGATTGTATGGTGGGTCCTTTTTTTGTGGACGATTTGTAATTTGAGACAATTGGTCTATTCTATGCACGAGGAGTGTGTGCCACCAGATATTTACCTGCCAGGTACACTGCTGTGCTGGTCATGTCTGATTTGAGGAGGATTCACAAAGGTGGAGCCCCTCATTAACCCACAAGGCCTGCTCCCCAGGGACCTTTGTAATCCTGTGAACCTGTGAACAAACAATACATATTTCCACTTCAGATGGCCCAAGTAAGAATCTCCAGGGCTGAAGTGAAGAAAGGAGTTTGTCAGAGATGTCACTGGAGATCTATTCAGCATAGCCTAAGCCAACACAAAAGATCATACAATTAGTACTCATTGACTTCAGTAGTAATGACAAACTGTAAGTCATTCTTTTCAAATAACCTTTAAATGAGTTGAGTTCTAAATAAGAGTCATTTAAGAATATAAACATTGCCAATAAAACAGAAAGATGCTGTTCTGTGAGACTTCATTTTAAACACATAATACAATATTTACAAAATGGCAAGTGATTACATAGACTGGTCTTGTCTTCAACATTAATATGTGCTTGGTTTACAATTGGCACTGGATTTTTTTAGCTTTCAGTACATTGTTCCAATGCAACCAGGCACCACTTTGAATAACTGAAGGCAGCTCTACTTTATTGTTTTCAGCACTTCCGGCTGCAGTTTATATATTCAGTTCCACATTTTCCTGGTGTGTCAAACTCTATGCCATTTTTTCAGGTGGTGTCTATCATAGAAGTAGCTACTTGCACCTTGCAGGCACGGGTGAACTGGCAAGGGGATCAAAGGGGCAATTGGCCCCCAGGTTGGCTGGGCTGCTGCCCCATATGCCAGAGCCCCAATATGTAAAATAAATAATCAAGAAAGACACAATCCTTCATAATCTAAGCTTTGTAAGCTTATCTCAGTAAAATCCATCAGCAATACATTGTCGGCATATGACAACCAACAATATTTTTCCCCACTACAGTCACGGGGACAAAGCTGAACTTGAGAAAAATTCATGAATGTTTGTTACATATGCACAAAGGAACTGAGTGATGGAAAGCCTGCTCAGATTCTTAGTAAATAGCGTTAGGCATTTGCCTTGATGTCAGGAATCTTGTAAAAGTCCCCTTCCAGCAAACCAAGGAAAATGTCACACCTACGACAGGTGGCAGTGCAGATGCAATAGTAAACCTAGATATGTAGCTCATACTCACACTAACTACAGATTATCAGCAGTCTTTCCGTCTACATGATTCCCCCCATATACTTCCATATCCTTCTTTCCATATCCCTGCACCCAGAAACCCAGTTGCTCTCTGCTGTCCACCGCATTGGCTTCAGCCAGTGCCATTAGGCTTCTTTGGCATTGTCAAACCCACACAACGTGAAATTCTGGCTTCTCTGCCATGCCATTGCAATGATGATAGTTATTCCCAACTGCTCAACCTTTATAGTGTTGACAATTACCTGCCTTGGAGCATAACAACATGATTGAGGAGTCAGGGTCCTGCAGGGTGCCAATTTCTCTATGACCCATGCCCAAAGATTGGTTGCAGGGTGGTTTATTAGCGTCAGGCTTAGTCACGTGACAGAGGGTGTATGCTTGCTCAGTGGACCTTCTCAGCATATATCGCTCATTTGTTGAGTTACAAAGAATGACCTCTTTCTGTCACTATAGGGCAATCTTTGACTTGTGTAGCTTATAAAGAGACACAAGGCAACTGCTAATTGCCAGACATCTAGTGTCTGTGCGATACTTAGATATTTGGATGCACTATCCTGCATGTCAGAAAGCCAAGGAAAATACTACACATGGAAGAGGTGTCTAAGCAAGCGTATTAGACTGTGTTGATGAAGTCTCATATTCAGGATAATTACTGTACCTCTGTTACCGTTCCTTCTCCAAGATGTCATTTTGTAGTCCTTCTGGGGATCCCCTTACTCATGTATTCTGCAGCAAACTCAGCTGCTCTCCTCCAAATTATTTCCTATTTACTATTTATCTGTCCCTTTACTTGTCACTCAAAATGTCACACAACCAAATAAGGAAATATTTAACCTAAGTATTTGCAAACATGTAATGTCCCACATAAACAAACTGAAAAGGTGGCAGCTCCAGAGTGAGAGGTCGAGGAGCGTAGGGTTCAGGGACACGGTGATACCGTACAATGGGAATGATTGCATTTAAATAGCAGATTATTATGGTATTTATTGAGTGCATATCTAGCTTTGAGGAGCAACAGAGTGATTTGCAGAGGCATACACTAATACAGATACAGAATGGAGCGCTTTACAGAGGTGTACAAAATTTCAGGTGCATAATAGAGTGCTTTTCAGTGGAAACAACAGAACAGATATACAGCAGGAAGTAGGATGCAGAGGGGGACAGAGGATGGGTACAGCTGTACCAGGTGGTGGGGTGGAGAGGGCCAGAGGAATCTAGTGAGTCAGGTGGCATGAGGGGCAAGGTGATGGCCTAGATGTTGAAGAGAAACTCCTTGAAGATGTGGGTCTTGAATTCCTTCCTGAATTGTAGGAGGTTGACATCCAGGTCTGTATGTCTGTGTGTTCAGTGTTGTTGGTGCAGAGTAGGAATTCGGTCTTGGAGGGTTTGAGCTTCAAGTATACACTAGACATCCACGACTGGATCAGCGAGAGGCATATTTTGAGCCTATGGATATCCTTGATGGAGTCGATCTTGAGGTATAGCTGTATGTCATCTGCGTATTGGTGTATGTGTATGTTGTGTGTGGCTAGGAGGATCCCAGACACTCAATGTATATCTTGAAGATCACTGGAGAGAGGTTGGAAACCTGCAGGACCCCACAGGTGGTGGGTAGCATTTATATGTCCATGGATGGTAATGTGTACATGACTGCACCCCTTACACCATTGGTCATTTATATTCCACATCTGCTGATAAGGACTCCTACTTGCCAGGGAAGTAAGGGTCCATATCTGCTTAAGATTGTGTCCTTGGTTTGATACTGTATGAATGGTTCCCCTATGTGTTGATGAATTTCATGATCACCCATGTGTTCCTACAAAAATAGTTGAAAAGCACTCTGAACAGCACCCATAGATGTGACGCATGTAGCGGTTATTGAAAAGACTGTATGACTGCTTGTGGTACTTTACTTAGAACACAGTTGAATAACACACAGAAAGATGTCATATTAAATTATTGATCTTTATAGAAGACTACAAATAAAGGGGGTAATTCAGAGTTGACCAGATTTTTTAATACTACTGAAGAAATTTACCAGCTCCAAACATGGTACTTCTGGAAATACACCGTAGTCAGAATTTACCACCAGCAAAGGCAGTATTTCTGGAATACCTCCAGTGTTATTTCAGAAATACCACCTTTGATGGTGTTAATGTAAAGCTTTTTTTGTACTGTTGTTCAGCCATTTTCAGCATCATTGTAAAGTGTGAAATGGATTATGTACAGGAGTGGCTCATATCACTACTGGTGATTTCATTTATGCAAAAAATGTCAATTCTCACCCGTTCATGCATTATATAGGTAAGGTTGTGGGAGACGGCAATCAGAGATGCCTACCTTTTTACCCCCTCAACATGGCCATTTGTAAAAACGTTGTTCATCCTATTGAAGGAAAGCACCTGTGCTTTCACTATGTACAGTAAAAAGAAAGATTTTAAAAATTTGGGGCCACTTTAGATTTATCACCTCCAGGTAAAAATAAATGGATTTTATGCAAAAAGTCAGCCACAAATACCACTGCTAGTATTACCATAGAATACCACTGATAGTGTTCTGTCATACCCTGAACTGGGTGGATGGTAAAATCCAAGGTATTTGCCAAATACTGGTGATTGCACTGTTACCACCCAACTGTGAATGATCCCCCCTAAGTTTGTGATTGTTTTTCATTGTCTTGTCCAGAACACTCTTAAGTGACCAATAAAAGACACACGTTCAAATCAACACCAGATTTATAGATACAAAGTCAAATAAACAGAGATACGTCCTTCCACAGTCACAAATACACTCAAACACATTAGCCCAGTCACAGAAACTAAAACACACACACACAGACACACCACCTTATTTATGAACACACTCATCTAATAGGTCGCTCTTGCACCCTCTCAATCACCAGGTCCTAGTCGTATTCCACTTGCAATTTTCTCTGCTTCTGTGAGTTGAAGTATGCATCCAACTTTCCAAGAAACTGCAACTTGGAAGCACAAGAAAAGCTGCATCCCCTCGCTGTCTTTTGCCCTGCATTATCCAAGTATAGACCCCATAGCCACAATTACCAGCAAGACTCTGACCACGGTTCTTGTTGGGTATGGGAGAGGCTGACTGGCAGATCAAGGTGGTCTATCGTCTAACTGTAAGACAGGGCAATGGAAGTTGGTGTGGGGCAAGGAATGGGCTTGGTGTGATGGGCAATTAAAGGGCTTGCGTGGCAAGGTAGTGGTGATTGAGCAATTTGGGCAAGGGAAGTATGTGCATGCACTGTAAGGGAAGGGGACTGAATACTTACAGGATGGAGCAAAAGGGAACCTTATTTGCAAGAAACAGAGGCATTGAGAATGCAGTGCAAGTGAAGGACACTAGAGCATGATGGGTAAGTAGAATAGGGTACATTAGAGAGAGGTATACATCTGGAATGATAGGTCTGCAGGTTGATTGTTGCAGAGATCTACGTCTGAAAAGCATGTCACTGCACCTGATTGTAGAACTTGATTGACCCCCTTTCTTTTTTCTAAGTGATAGTTGCTTATTAAACATATGTTTCAATTACTACTTCACTTTTATTTGTTCAGATTGCTTTATCATGAGACCTGATGCTTTGAAAGCACACACATATACAGACTAAGATTATAATTAAAGTACATTTCCATTGTAATTATAATCTTAGTCTGCTTCTCAGATGTATTTGCCTGAGTATACAGATGATTAATTCCCCCCCCCCCTTGTAGATATGTTGGTGCTTTGAAAAACAGATGTATTGAGCCGTATATTAGTTTAGCCTTGAATAACAACTGTGTAGACAGCATGTGTTTTGTCTCCACTATTGAAGATGCAATAGGAGAAGATGAAGTCTCCCCTGCTTTTTGAATTGGAAACTGTGAAACTAGGATGACAAGGTTAATATCCCCAACTTCCACACGTCATAGATTATGTGATACTGAGCAAATAACCTTTCAACAATGTGTCTTATTTTCCTTAACTATCTGTAGCGAAAGCCTCACTCATGGGTTTATCCTCTACACTGTCAATCTAGAAACAATGTTGACAATTTATGTTAAACACGTTAGCAAGGAGTCATAATGACAAGTGAGGGTCTTTGTTGTAGGAGGGGTTATGTAGACAAGGTGTACGTATGGGTTTTTTGTTGTGGGCTGTGCAAGCCGGAAGCCAAGTATGGGTACTGTGCCATGCTAGCTCATGTTTGACTCTGAGAGCAAACCCAGACCTCCTGGGTCAGCAATGGCTCTGCTCTACCAATAAATTATCTAGCTTCAACACCTCTTTACGTTGTTCTAAAACAAAAAAAAGAGATGGGATGGGATCAGAGGAGATGTAACCTGCTGTCAAATTACAAACTGTAACACATTCAGAACTGGGTACCCATTTCACCAATTATATTCATGTGGAGAAATAATGTTACTTTATTTGGTAAGTGGGAGAATTTCCGGGGTCCGGGTCTCTAAGAAACGTCGAACACAGCTGAAAATGATGTTGCATAAAAGGAAAGTAATGTCAATAATGTCTACAATGTATATTTGAGAACGTGTGGGAAGAGGAGAGGTTTGTATTCAGATTACTTATTCTGGAAGTTGGGGCTGCTGCACTATGGGCTTGGGAGATTACTTGTGTGCCAAAAAAAAACTTGCCCACCAGGCCAAATGTTGCCAATCCTCACCTGCTCACAGGTACACTTGTTTCATGAAAAATTAACAATACGCCAGTCTCAATTTGTTATTGGTTTTCCCCAACAGCTACCTGTGCCAAGTTCTGCCTATACAATGTTGTTTTTCTTACTGGGGTAACACTGCCTCCACCTGCAGAAGATCACTCATTCATAGGTCCCGAATCACAGCCCCGGTAAAAGAAATTCTGCTTCCCAGTCTAGAACAAGCCTTGCCTACATGTGTGATATGTCACTCAGTTGCCATCAATATCAATGAGTGTGGATTTGCCTCAATCAGAGAACAAAACCACAGCTGCGCAGAATTGTAGTCTTTCCAGATTCCTGGCAACCATTTATGGCATCTCACAATATAGCTCTGTCATATCAGTAATCATTATTGTGGTGT
Source organism: Ambystoma mexicanum (assembly GCF_040938575.1). Classification (NCBI taxonomy): domain Eukaryota; kingdom Metazoa; phylum Chordata; class Amphibia; order Caudata; family Ambystomatidae; genus Ambystoma; species Ambystoma mexicanum. The sequence continues at coordinate 542,326,314 of NC_090937.1, forward strand.
AGTTGTGTTCCATACAGTTGCGCGATCATTGCTCATGAGATAACATAACAATGCGCCTGCAATGTCAGGATCCACTAACAGAAAATATATAGGTTAAGGTATCATCCAATACACAGCTAATTTAAGTTTAACATATATTCCATCAGTGCACATTGACATTGTGTCTGAACACTTGAGAATACATCAATTGCATGACTATGGGGAAGCTTATGTTCACTGCAAAAAAATTAGATCCTTCCATGTAGCATTTGTGACACATCAACTTCCGGTGCACCAGTGGTCCAGGAATGAATATCGGTTTCTAAACTATCAATCAGCCTTCTTGTCTAATCTTGTCCAATTTTGGTAACGTGGATGGAATGGCAGGCTTATCCCTGAAAGGTTGTGTAATGTCGGTTAGTTGCAGCACAGCAAAATACAATTATTACCCAATGATAAAAGGGACTGTCCAGTCAAGGTTTTGTAAACAAGATCTACTTTATTATTATCACAACAGGCAGTTTTAGCAACACTAGGAAATACAACCCACCCTGTAAATGAATTCAGAAGACATACAGTTTCAAAGAATGAAAAGGAATGTATTCTGGATACTGACAGAAGGTTGGTCGGTATAGTAAATAATGAATACAGTTCTAGGATACTTGGCTTCAGCACAAAGGGAGTAATGGATTTTAACATGTCTATAGGGGCCTTCAGAGAAGGACCAGGGGGACAGAATCACAATGCACCTTGTGCTTGTGGTCGTTCTTGGATCTCGACAGGTCGAGACGGTTTCAAGGTGCTTTGCAGCTTCTGTGACAGAGTTCAAGATGGGAGACAGCTGCGGCTATCAGGTGTCATACAGTTTGGAGATCAAAGCTGGATGGGCGGCTGCATACACTCAGGGTATGACTCATTGTCTTAGTGCTGGTCAGTAGTTCTAAAGCACTGGTTGAGACATCTCAGTTGGCTTTAAGCGACTGTGATGTAACAGTCAGTGTTGCAGTCGATTGAAGCTCCAGGGACCCAACTGGCTACAAAATGTCCTTTAAGGCAGATGCTCATCGATGCACTTCTACTAGCTTCTTCATTGGGCTTGTGTTGTCCTTTAAGGCAGATGGCCCAAACTGGAGAGTGTCTCACAAACAGTTGCCTTGTCTTTGTTTTTGGGTTCAGAGACTCTGTGGCAATTCCCACCTAGGAAGCTTGCTGCAGAGTAGAGCAGGGCACGCTGTGTGCTGGCTGGGTACCGTTTCTGGAGCTGCTGGAGGGTCCCATGGATTCAAAATCTCTGTCTGTTCCCAGGGAGATGTTTAGAAGAGGGATCCTGATTCCCTCTTGTAGGTCCTGGCTTGACAGAAGTTGCAAGGCAGACTGTACCTTTAACCAGGGTTCAATTATGAGTTCTTGTAACTGCTTCTGGTGAAGCCTTCATATGATATGCCAAAAGAGGGGCTCAGCCCTCTTTTAAAGCCAAATGGACCACATGGATCTTCTGTATGCATGAGGTCATAAGCGAAGTGCTTAGCAACAGAAAAAGTAAAGGGGTGAAAACATGTAATAGTAAGTCCCACCCATTGTCCTGTCTATTATGGATCCAAGGTTGTCTCTGGTTAATGGAACTCTCTGAGGTTCCAGATTAAATCGTCAGGTCTCCCTTGAAGCTGCAGTGAGATCAGACTCTCTGGCTCCTGCAAACCCCATCCTTGTACCTCATTAATCGGGTCCCTACTGTGAACACGCAGTCCCAGACATGCTAGTTCACTGTCAATCGATACTGATGGCCGGAGCCGACTTCAGGTTGACACAGTTGCATATGAAAGGTTGTTGGTGTTTCCTGTGATCTTTGTTAGCCTCTGCAGCCAGGCCCCATGTGGGTCTGTTTGAATTACCTTCCTGAATGGTATGTACATTTCTTCCACCTGATGCATGCCCCAACAAAATAACAGGGCGGATCCATGGAGCCTTTGTTAGTTAATCAGGTGGCCATGGCAAGGGGAAGGTTTGGTCCTCCACATTGTGATGCATTGTGTACTCCTCCTGTCATATCCCAACTAAAAGGGGTGACTTTGCTTGTTGGCTGTGTCCACCCAGAGCACACCATCTATGCATATGGCGTGCGGTGAGCATAGGAAAATGCGTGCTCATTAGCCCCACACATTTTCTGGAGGTTAATCTACCATCGTTCAATTTCATTCAACAACAAAAAAAATGCAGGAGGACGCACACTGTCAAATTCCTCACGGCATTATAAAATAAAAGTGTATTGCAAAGAGCTGTAGGGCCTGATTCCCAGAAGCGTCGTACTGTGGTGCAATCCCATAGGAAAATACTCTGTGAATCAGGCCCTTAGATTCAAATGTTGCAGAGAGAAACTTCAGACATCTTTTGTGCCTAAAATAAAGGGTGGAACAAGAGTCAACAATCAGCCTCTGTGCAATGTGTTTCCTATCAAATAATAAAACGTTTCATTTATTAATGTGCAGCAATAGAGGGTGTGCTGCTGACCTCTCACAACAGCATTAATTCTATTTCAAAGCAGGACATGGAAACAATACGGAAAACGGACGTCAAAAGAAACATTTAGCTTTGTATAATAAAATAGTAAAGAAAGACTACCCGCTTGCCGGCTATTATACGTGCATCAAGTAGGGACATTCTATATGTCATGTGCACGTCAACATTAAGGGTTGACAATTGTGAAGCCCGGTGCTTTTCGCTACTTGTGCTGTATAGTTAACTCCCCGGGTGGCAAAGAGTCATTGTCAGACTCGTCTTCTTTCATGGCGCAGTCTGCACAATGACATCTGGAAAGAGTGCATAACAGATATGCAGAAAGTCCCCCGATCGCTGCCATTATCCTCTGCCGTGATCCATACTTTTCTCTCTGTCCATCAATAGAGCAATGTTCTCGCTCTCTGTTTGTGCCTCGGAAGGAGGGTGACCTTTCCAAATAGTCTGAAGTTGCAACCTCGAATCGAGCACGCATCCTGCAAGTGGCACAATGGTCTGCTAAGGAGGCTTGCATCCAAATTAAAGTAAATGCCAGAGAGATCAATACGTAAGGCTCATGCCAATTCACAGCCTCTTTTTTATTTATTTTTCATTTCTGCAGATGCTTCCAATAATCACAATAGAACGAATATATGTTTAACAACAATATTCTCCAAAGAATTGTAAACATAATGTAAAGGTGTTCTGAGGAGCCTGCTTGTTCAAGCCAGAGGTGGACTGGCCCATAGCGAACTCTGGACATTTCTTTGTGTGGTAACCTATTTTATTTCCATATCTCCTCATAGGAAACCGTTGGACTTGCTGAAAATGTGTAATATGGGGCTACGTTGAAAATTATTTCCAGGGCCTCTTTTGGTTCCCAGTCCACCCTGTATCAAAGCAGGGCAACCAGCCGACAGACACCCACATGTGCCTCTTTTTACCTTCACTAAAACAGAAGTACCAAAAAGAAATTCAGTTAAAAATATTCTGTATATAGAAAATATATAATTTACTAGGCCTAGTAAGCTCTGTCTTGTCACCCCTTTGTCTCCCCTCCCTAATCTGGTTTGCGCTTGTTACACTTCATGCACCTGCACTAGGTGAAATGCCCTCTGGCCTCTTACGCTAGTTACTTTTTTGTTAGATCATTTGGAAACTTCAAGGCCTAAGAATGACTACTGTTTTTCCCTTACTTCCTGCATGCCTTGAAGTGCTTTGAAGCACTTCACTTGTGTATAAGAGTTGTGCAAATAAACAATTCCAATTACAAACACGTACGTTTTTCTTTGGCAGTGCTCAGTTTCATAATACAGCAGCATTGTCTTCCATTGTTACTAATACTTTGGGAATATGATCACTCCACTACCCTTGTTCCTCTTCAAATCCCCTCCTAAAGACTTGCAGTAACACAGTTTTCTTTCTATATGTAACACTTTACGTTGTTTCTTATTGAAAGTGCAACCTTCAAAAGGGTTCTGTATTAGTGTTTTTAAATGCTGGGGTGCTAGAAAATGTCAACTGGTTCTTTATTCACTGCCTTCCCCTTCAGAGTGAGGGATTCTTCTTGACAGCACGTGTCGCCCTGTACCCCATCACTGGATTCTGGTGGAGGACAACTGACCCTCAGTGGTAAGTATATCTGAGTATCATAGAGTCCTGCACTGTTTGGATTGACTATCCCTGATGATCCCTTTCTATTATTGGACTCCTAGGTGCTGATGTTTCTGGACAAGCAATCTCAGTCTTATTTCTTCAGGGTGCATGCTGATGGGTATGCTGTGAGAAAAAGCATATTTGTGTATCTTGATGCAGATGTCTTGTCACCAATTTGTGAAGCTTACCAGAGATCCTTTCTCGCTTATTTAACAGCAACACCCTTTTCATAGTGTTCATATAGATGGGAGGCAATTACAAGATGTGCCATTACTCCAATTTCAAGTTCTACATGAACAGCAATGGGTATGCCATTACTTTTTGTTATTTAGCAATATTATGGAGGATAGGAACAGTGAGAGACCTTCTGGGTTGGTCTTCAAACAACCCTTACTTGGCTTGGTAGACAGTAATATTGTTTTTACAGTAGAGGAAGTGCTGTCAGCCATTAAAAACCAGGGAAGGAACGAGGACCAAGTCACGGATAATGTTCCTGCAGATTTGTTTTTAAAGGAGCTGAACCTGTGGGCGGCCATCTTGACCTCAGGGTTTAATGCAGTCTGTGGTCCTATTGCCGCCTCCTGGTCTACTGAGACTATCTATCCAATATTTTAAAAGAGGCCATGGGCGCTACCTGCGTCTTGCAGACCAGTCTCCCATTCAGATTCTGTTCTTAAGATTTTCTGAGGGCCTTCTTAGAGAGACTGGAGTCGTGGGTTGAGAATTCAAATATCTTCTCACCCATTCAGCTGGGCTTCAGATCGGGTTTGGGGACAGCCGAGCAGGCTCTGAAGTTTCATTTAGTGCTTGCACATTCATGATTCATTAAGGAGGAGCCTATTTTTTGGTCTTTCATGGATCTGAGTACTGCTTTTGGCAAGGTCAATCATGTTGGGTTGTGGAGAGTGTTCAGATCAATGCATTGGCCTGGTTCTTTGATGGATCTCTTGGAGAAGCTACACCAGTTTACGGTGGCACAAGTTAGGTGTGGAGTGGCCGGACAATGTATCCTTGTTTTTCAGGTGGAAAGTGGGGTCTGCCAAGACTGTATGCTTGTGCCTCTGCTTTTTTGTCTTTACACCAATGGCTTAGATGACTAATTATTGAAACCTTCCTCTGACTTTCCTAAGCTTGGCAATAGGCGTTTGCCTTTACTCACCTATGCAGACCATACAGTTCTTATAGCTTGCACCCCCATATCTTTACAATTTCTTGTGGATGATTATTCTCTTTTTATGGATACATTGGGCCTGAATAAAAATGCTCTGAAATCGGCCGTCATAGTGTGTTGTAAGGGGAAGCGTTCCCCATGGTTTTCAACTATTTTTTGAAAGGGGGAGATAATACCAATATTGGATCATTTTGATTATCTCGGGTGAGATTATCTGCCAATTTTGGGGTGGCAGGACATGTTGAGATGAAGTCCCTCAAATTTAACAAGGCAATCAGAGGGATAGTTAGAGCTATGAGATCATTTAAACTGAAGCCAATTAGCTTGTGCTCAAACTCTATCATGATAAAGCAACTTCAGTGCAAGATATGGCACGGGGTTGTGGGGACTTGGTAATCTGGAGCCTATTGAGGTGGAGGAGAATACATTTTTAAGAGTATGTTGGGGCTGCCTGGTTTACCCCCAATTTTGCAGTTCATGAGAATTGGGCAGTTGGTTTCTGTGTGGTCAGGCCGCATCCTTGATCAGACTGTGGGGGAACACCAAAGCGATGCTGACCCAGGAATGAATCAGTTATTTGGTGGGCAGATATTCCTGTTTAAAATTCCCCTGGCTCAGATATGTGAAAGCTGTGCTGGTTAATGCAGGCGTGGGTCACTGATTCTCCATGACAATTCTTCTCTCCCCCAAGATTATGAAATCTGTGAAAGGAAGTGTGCTCCAGTATTTCCTGGCAAGGAAAGAGTTTTTAGAGATAAAATAGCCAGAGAATAGGAACCATTTCATTAGTGTGTCTTCCGGTCTTCAGAGATAACTGAGTTGGGCCTTCCATCCATGTCAGTGTTTTCTGGTTTCCAGGGCTCGATTTGATTGTATACATTTGAAAGCAGTGTTGAAGGTCTGGTCTAAGGGGAATGCAGATCAGTCATGCGCTCTCTGCAGGGCAAGACCTGGCACACGGTTTTCTGTTTTGACCTGCTTTTGCTGTGATCAGAAAGCATATATTGAAACCCACACTGCCGGGTCAGGGCTTTCAGTGCTACAAGCCCGCATTGTTCTATCTGTTAAGGGTCGATTTGGTTCAGGTGGGATGGGCTGTTCTGATGTTTTTTAAGGCATGCACTGACCAGAAGACCGCTGGGTTTATGAATCCTATAAATTCGTTTTTAAGGACTTTCCAAAGTAATATTAAATGGTTTAATATGTATTTGTAATATTGTTGATTGTTCAAATTGTCGTGTTTTATGGTATGCTTTGCTTTACTGAAATACACTTTTTTGATGATGATGATGTGTACAGTGGTGCATTAATTACTTATATTAAAGTAAGTAGCACTATCAATAATTCTTAGTCCTGAGGAATGCGGCAAGTAGTGACAGAGCATAAACCAGTAGACTTTTTTATGGACATTAGCACCAAGAATTAAACAGGTGGGAGGTCAATTTAGAGAGGTTTATACGCATTCTTTTAATTCTGAACACTGAGGACATATATTCATTTTAGTGCTTCTGTTATTTGTTGTACTTCATTGGTAGGTGGGTTTAATTACTGGAATGCAGCCGGACCTAAGTCAGCACACATCGTGTTCTTATTAGGGTTTTGGTAGACCATCACTCCTCAATGACGAAAGAGACATAGCACTAAACATATGACCTGGTGTCTTTAGTGACAGTGCCACCCACCCCTGCAAACATATTGTCATTGCAGAAGGCACTTTAAGTCAGGTGGTTTTCCAACTTAACAAACCTGGGCGACCTCTCCATGCATGGTTGATAGGGCAAGATGGAGCTTACCTCCACTGGTAGTGTGCTGTAGGTGCACCCTCGTGATCTCTTCAGTTTATGTGATACATAACCATTCCCGCGTGCAGATATTTCTTTGCTGATGGCATAGTCAACTACAGGATTTCTTCAATCACTCTTTGCAGTTGGTTGTATGAGTAGCTGGAACACACACCTTAGTGTCTGTTTGTTTGTACAGGTTCTGCACTACTGTGTCCACGTACCCTTCTGAGCATTCTCTCTCCCTTGCACAGTAGGAATGTAATTTTATCATCATACTTCAAATATAGGCTCTTGGCACAAAGTGTCTTGGCTGAAATAGCTCAGGGAGCTGGTCTCCTATTTCTGAAATCTGGGCCTATCCTGAAGCTTGCGAACATGGATGCTTTTTTCGCCTTCCAAGTTCAGTGTAATCAGTACCTCAACATTAGGTAAAAACACCTGAAACATTGATAATCCAGATGGTTTCCTTAATCATAAGAGAAGGAAGGAGCATGCAAGTACTTAGAGAGGATGCACGCATCAGAAACCTGCTTCCTGAGTCTTGGTGTTTTTAGGTTTTGAGTTTAAGATGCAGTGGCTTTCTTTTTGGAGCCTTTGTTTTTTTATTTTCTCAAACAAAATTGGAATTATATTGGAATATAACAACATAATACACATTATCAGAAACACGTAACATAAGTCTATACTAATACAGTTAAGTCCTGTGACCGATACTTTAAAAGTCAAGCAACCCTAAAATGCAATATTGATCAAACGGGACTGACTCTCTTCAAAGAGATTCAACGTTGTCCTCCTTTAACACAAAACCCTCTCTACCAACGATATCCTGTGCATTTCCTGCACCTAATCAGATTGCAAGGGTGGTCTTGTCATCTTCTAACCTCCCAATATCATCTTGTACCCCGTCATGGCAGGCCTGAAAGCCCAGCACATCTGTGAAAATGACACATTCTCAATCTGAGAGTTCCCTCTTAAGTCTATGGGCCTGATCACGACCTCGGCGGTAACGCTAACGCTATTAGCGCAGGGGCTATTAGCACGACCGCCATAGTCCCCGGCGCTAATAGCGCGGGATCACAAGTTGGGCGGACTTGGAAGTCCCCATTCCCCATTGAGCCCATTCGGGAATGCCCCATTCCCCATTGGGCTCAATGGGGAAAATTTGCCCTCTTACCGCCGGCGGATTTCCCTCCGGCGGTAATAGTGCGAATTTTCAGCGGATTTCCCCCCAACCAAGAGCTGGGGCGAAATCCGCCGAAGCCCTGATTCGGCGGACCCTTAAATCTGGCGGTAATAGCGCTACCGCCGGATTTAAGTGTTACCGCCGAGGTCGTGATCAGGCCGTTTTTAAAGCTGTGTTTATTGTTGTTGTGGCATTCCTCCAGAACTTACTCACACGACTACATTCAAAGTGCATATTGTTATCTTTGTGCATCTGCTCTATTGTTATCTTTGTGCATCTGCTCTCGCCGGGTGAACGCGCTTCAATACGATTATTAGGTAAAGCGTGAGTAATAAATCAGGAGCTGAACGCGGAGGTGTTGACAGGTCTTTAATCAAACCAAGACTGACTCCCCCGGGCGGTAATCCCGCCTCTCGCATCACGTGGGGCGCAGCCCACTATCAACTGCAGTAAACAGAGGACTGTTCCTCTGAACGCATACTAACAATAGAGGTAGGACATTACATCTCCCCCCTCCTTAACTAAACACTTCAACGGTATTCAATTAACTTCTTCAATCCATCTGATGGGTCTGCGGATGACCCTCTTGGATGGGCTGCGTACCTGGGCTGATTTTGCCGGTGTGCTGTCACTTTCACTGCCACTGTCATCAGCGTCTCTTTCCTCTTCATGATACTCAGAGTCCGTATTTGACGAGCCATCTATCGCTGTTGTTGAGGTGTTGATGGTGGTGTCAGTGTTGTTGAAAGCCTTGAAAAGGGATGAATTTCTGGTGATTGTGCCACTTGGGCTAACAGCAGTTATCATTGACCCTTGGATGTGAGTCACTGTCATGGGGTCTGGCTTGAAAGCAGGCATGTCCTTCGTGACCTGCTTTTGCCGTACTAGTACTTGGTCACCAATGCAAAGAGTGCTGGGTCTGGCGTGTCTTCTGGCATCTGTGTATTTCTTCATCCTGTCCTTACTTTCTTGATCTTTGCTTCTGGCCTTCTTTGTATGCGTGGACTCATCCTTTGCTCGCACATGGTGTGGAAGTCTTGTTTTGATGACGCGCCCGAACATTAGCATTGATGGGCATTCACCGGTTGAGCTATGCGGTGTGTTCCGATACTCTCGTAGTAAGGTACAGATGGCTTGCATGAACGATCCATTTGTGATGGAGCAGATTTGTAGAGTGCGTTTAAGGTTTCCCATGAAACGTTCCACCATTCCATTTGCCTGTGGCCACAGTGGTGTGACTTTGTGGTGTTGGAAACCTAGATGTTCTGCGAACATGGCAAAGTCATGGCTCGTGAAAGGAGGTCCATTATCGGATTTGACTCTGGATGGGATGCCATAGTCAGCAAACGTTTTGTCCAGCGCGGGTATGACGGATTGTGCACTGGTTGAGTGAATGAGATGTACTTCTGGGAATCGCGACATTTCATCAATGATCACCAGCACGTATTTGCCGTTTGCCAGCGGCCCAAACATATCCACTGCTACCTCGTCCCACACTTGCAGCGGCATCTCCGATGTTTTGAGAGGTTCAGGGAACGTGCGCGGTGCCACTGCCTGACATGCTAGGCATTTTCGTAGTAGTTGTTCTACCCGTTCGTCTATGGATGGGAACCATACCTTTGTTCTGAGTTGCCTCTTGGTCGACACTATTCCTCTGTGTCCTGCATGGGCGATGTCTAGTACCTGACCTTGGAGGGTTTCTGGAATGACTATTCTGTTTTCTTTTAATAGTAGGCCTTCCGGTGATGTGGATAGAGTATGGCGGATAAGTTTGAATGTGCGAAAGTGTAGTTCCTCTTCCGTGGATAAGGAAGATGCCCCTTTTGCTCTGATCTGCCATTGATTCGATTTTAGGCAAGATTGCACTGTCTGGAGCAGTACGTCCTTTTGGGTTGCTTCCAGCAGTTGTGCCGTGGTGATACATTTGGGTAGCGCACTGCTGATCAGGTATCTTAGGTATTGGTTTGCTTTGTGTGATTGGCGCTCATCTTGAGCTGGAAGTGGGTAGCGTGATAAGAAGTCTGCGGGATTGTTGTCCTTGCCCGGTCGATGTATTATCTTGAATGAGTACTCTTGTAGCCTCAGACCCCATCTGGCAATTCGTGGTGGCATTCTTGCTGTCGGTTTTCCATAGATGGTGGTGAGAGCTTGGTGGTCCGTGACTATGGTGAATGGTCGTCCATACAGAAATAGATGATAATGCTCGCACGCCCACACTACCGCTAAGCTCTCCTTTTCAGGTTGGGAGTAAGCGCATTCTGTCTTGGAAAGGCTACGGCTGGCATAGGCTACAATTCTCTTTGGCGAGTCAGGTGATGCTCCGCGCCTGGATTGTGCTAGGATTGCTCCTAGTCCCACTGGGCTAGCGTCTACTGTGAGTTCCGTGTCAAAATCAGGGTCGTAATATGCCATGCATGAGGCCGTTGCGATTCTTTTCTTGATTTCTTGGAATGCTTCTTCACATGTATCCGACCACTTGAATTCTTGATGCTTCCCTGTTAGTAGTCGAAGGGGCGTGCTCACTGAGGCGAAATCTTGTATATATCGGGTGCAATAGCTCGCCATTCCCAGGAATGAGCGTACCGCTGAAGCTGATGTGGGTGTGGGAGTCTCAACTAGTGCTTGAACCTTTTCCGGATCTGGTTTCAGGCCATCTTTTGAGAAGATGTGTCCAAAAAATTTGAGAGTGGATTTACTGATTTCGCATTTGTCCGGGTTGAGTGTGAGGTGGGCATTTTCTAACGCCATGCAAACTCTCCTCAGTGTGTCATTATGGCTCTCTTACGTGGTGCCGAAAATTAAAATGTCGTCGGAGTAATTTAGACAGTTGGGGATGTGTTTTATTACTTGATGGATTTCATTTTGGAAAATTTCGGCAGCCGACGATACCCCAAAACTGAGCCTTTTGTATCTGAACAAACCTAAATGCGTTGAGAAGGTGGTGATATACCTTGAAGTAGGGTGCAACTCTAGCTGGTGGTATCCCTTATTTAAGTCTAACTTGGAGAACACCTTGGATCCATGCAGTAGGTGCATCATCTCGGTCATTCTTGGAGCCAGATGTCGTTCCCGCTCTATGGCTACATTCGGGGCCCTCATGTCTACGCAAATGCGAATGCTGTCCTTGTTGTCTTTTTTCGGCACGGGTACAATGGGAGACACCCAGGGGGTTGGTCCCGATGCTGGCTCTATGATGTCCTGCTGCAATAGTGACTGAATCTCGTCCTCCACGTGTCTTTGTATGTTTAGGGGTATGCCTCTGTAGTGCTGCGCTGTCGGGGTTATTTGAGGATTGATGTGTAGCTTTATTTGTTTGTCCTTTAATTTTCCCAACCCCTTAAACAGGGAGGGAAACATTTGTCTTATCATGTCCTTGGGGCTGGTCGTGTATGCCGACATTAACTGATACATGATTTGAATGAGTCCCATTTGAATTGCAGACTTGAAACTCAAGATGCTGCCGCCTGGTACGTCCCCTTTTATGACATATATTTTAATCTTTTGATTCTTGTCTTTGTACTGACAGTGTGCCATGAACATCCCTTGGCAGTTGAGAGGCTTGTTGGAACCATATGAATATATTAGTGTGTCTGCTTCCTTCAATGACTTCTTGTAGTTGAGACGTTCATAAGTCTCATCGTTTATGACATTAACTGTTGCCCCCGTGTCAATCAGGAATTCTTTGTTTTGCCCATTTATTTGTAGTAGCAAAGTGGGACTGTATTCCGCGGCAATGCTGTTTCCAATGGCATGCACGTATCCCCTTTTCCTGTCCCCACTGGATGAGGATGAGTACGAGTTTCGTCTTCTGAGAGGCGAATTTTCTAGGTGTCTGATTTTCTGTCTGGAAGATCTCCTTTGTGAGTCATGCCTGGTGCTAGTATGGCTCGCGTGTTCTCTTCTTTCTTCTCGCCTTCTCCCCTCTCGTGGCGTGTCGCGGGATGAGCTTTGAAGATGGTGTCTGGATACTGTGGGTGACTGTCTCCTGCGAGATCTCGGGCTTTCTCTTGTTGAAGGTCGGTCTAGCCTCCTCGTGTTCCTGTGCATTTCAGTCGGCTGGAAGAAATTTATGTTTCTGCACACGGATTGAAAGTGGTTTTCACCTCCGCACTTGTCACAGTTGTGTCCGATGGCAGGACATGGACCGACATGTGGAAATTTGAAACCGCACCTGTAGCATTTCTTTTGTTCAGTAGGGTGTGATTCTTTCGATGTTCTGATGGGGCATAATGATGCAGTGGAAGCGGACTGTGTGATTTTGATGTTATCAAGTGATTCTGTCTGTTGCATGAGGGCAGCATCAGCTCGTGCTAGTTGTAGTATCTCTTCTAATGTCCTGCTTTTTTGCAATAGTTTCTTTCTGAATTCCTGAGATGCGCAGCCGGCAATGGTTTGGGACTTTATTGCTTCTTCCGTTGAATATCTGTCAAAATCACAATATTTTGCTCTTTTTCTTAGACGCATTACAAAGCTGTCCATATTTTCACTGCTGTCCTGTGTGGAGGTGTGGAAAATATGTCGTTCATAGTCGACATTTCGCAATGGTGCGAAATATGCATTTAGAGCATCAATGATACCTTGAAAAGTGTCTGTGTTAGATTCAGGCATTTCAAAGACGATGTCCCGTACTACTGGTCCTAGAGAGTGGAGTAGGATTCCTCTAAGTCGGCGCTCCTCCCTTACCCCTGATGCGTCTATGTAGACATGCAGCTCTTTGAGCCATCTGGTCCATCTGGGGGCGAGGCTGCTTGTATCTGACATGTCAAATGGTGGCACAGCTAGTAGTTGAAGTGATTCTGAGCCATAATCCTCTTTGTGAGTGGCTTGGCGAGGTGTGGAGCTGGAGGAGGGGCTCAGGGTCCCACTGTTCGGGTTATCATCAGACATGTTTGCTTCCTAATCACTGCCAGTGATGCCTTGTCTGACTGCTATTGACATGCAGTTTTATACTGAAGACTATTGGGAATGAGATTGGTTGTGTGCAGGATATTGTCTTGGTGAGGCACCGTGCTTTTATCAGAAGCACACGTGGCTGGCCCTTGATGTTAGTGTTGCATCAGAATTCCTCGTGCTGGGCCTGAAAACAGTTCTTTAACTGCGTGTCGGGATGCACGTAATGTTGCAGCAGGTCTCCACGTGTATTACGCGGCACGCGTAACACGTGGGTTGTCAATTTGTACCTGCTCGGGTGAACGCTGGTAATGAGCCGGGGCTTCTTGCTTGAGCGGATGCTTGCGCCGCGTGCGTAGTGAACGGCTCCGGTGCTGCAAATCAGGCGGCAGGAGTCCTGGAGTCCGTGACTGACGGCTGGCAGGACCTTCTGGCTCCGGCACCGTTTCAGGAAGACCTCGTCGCCATTGTTATCTTTGTGCATCTGCTCTATTGTTATCTTTGTGCATCTGCTCTCGCCGGGTGAACGCGCTTCAATACGATTATTAGGTAAAGCGTGAGTAATAAATCAGGAGCTGAACGCGGAGGTGTTGACAGGTCTTTAATCAAACCAAGACTGACTCCCCCGGGCGGTAACCCCGCCTCTCGCATCACGTGGGGCGCAGCCCACTATCAACTGCAGTAAACAGAGGACTGTTCCTCTGAACGCATACTTACAATAGAGGTAGGACATTACACATATGACCAAGAGTTCCCATTCTGTGTCTGTTGGGTCAACAAATATCAGAAGTGCACATACCTTTATCAGCCATGTAAGCAGGTGTCCACAATACCATGTTTAAAAAAATAAAATTAAAAACGTTATTTTACTTTGCACAGAGATATAGCATCGCATATACATACAGTCAGGTGATACTGTGTACAGGAATCATTTCGATAGTGTATGATCAGGTTACACGTTCTATAACTTTTATCACACTGTCCCATTCTCGTCCCCTCTGCCAGCTTCTTTGTTAACCAAGTATTGATGGAAACCTCCCCAAATGTCCTTTGGTCGATTTGTAATGGGTAGTAGGCTAGAGTACACCTCCTCCTTATTACTCGCCCAGAACATATCTCTCTCCCATTCACCGAATGTAGGGGGCATAGTACTCTTCCACATCATTAATATAACTTGTTTAGCCAACAGCAGTCCAATATTTATAAGTTTACGTTTCAACAGGTTAATTTTGTGCACATACCCCAGTATACGTATTGCAGGTTCCCATCCTATTGGCTGGTCCGCCATCTCCTCCAACGCATCAGATACCATGTGCCAATATTTGATGAGTAACCCACAGGAACAGGACCACAACATATGCATTATGTCAGCATCATCACTCCGACATCTCGGGCACCTTCCTTAAGCCGTAGCATACATTTTCTTAAGCCGGGCTGGGTTGAGATGTACTATATTTAGTACTTTGAAATGAATCCGTCTGTATCTGGAGTTGCACGACACCTGTTGTGTTAGCCAACACAACTGGAGCCTGTCTGTGTCCGTAAAGGTAGTGTCTAAGTCTGTCTCCAAATCACCCTTAATATCTGGTGTGCCAATCTCATTCGTCAACAGTGCCAGTATATATATCGCTGTGGCAGATTATTTGGCCGTGCCAGGGGGGATGGCATAGTTCAGTCTCTGGTGTGAGGGAAGTTCTTGAGGGAATCCAGCCCATACTGATGCCATTGCTGATCGGAGTCTGAGGTATTGTAGCTTCTGCAGTGGGGTGTCTCGTATTGTTATCTTGATATCCTCCCACGTTACAAACACACTATCCCGATACAAATCACCAAGGTTTCATTATGTCCGCTCTGCGCCAGTGTATATCCAGTCCTGCATGTCTGGATGGGTCCAGGTAAGGAGCGTCCCAGATTGGCATGACCAGGCTGTATATTGTTGTGTTTTGGGGTTTTGGACCAGTCTCAGCCATGCCTGTTGTGTGGTTAGCACTGGGTCAAGGTGGATCTCATTTCCCTGTCCTCCGATTACCACCCCATGCAAAAGTGTGGCTTTGCTTTTCCCTTGTCTTTCTAGTTCCTCATATGATGTGTGTGGCCCATCCTCTACCCAGTGTGGCAAGTAGTATGCCTGAACCGCCAGATAGAATAGCTCATAGTCTGGGCGGCTAGCCCCCCTTGTTCGCATGTCAATGCAAGATGTTTCCAGATGACCCTTGCCTGCCCTCTCCACAAAAACGCAGAGCATGCTCAAGGTCATCTTCATGAAGAAGGACCTGCCCGGCCATAGTGGTATAGTGCTAAAGAGATAGAATAATTTGGGTAGGATAATCATCTTCACTAATGCCAAACAGCCCAGCAGTGAGATGGGGAGTTGTTTCCATCTTTCAAGTTTAGTACACAGTTCTCTGGCCAATGTGTCATAATTCAGGGAGTGCACCAGAGACGCTGAGCATGCCACTTCAACCCTGAGATATTTCAACTGTCTGGGTGACCATTTCAGTCCGAACAGTTTGCTGGGTTCTCTTGTACCATCCATTAGTGGGAACATTTCAGACCTGTTGCTGTTCAGGCGGAAGCCCGGGTAGGTCCAAAATTCCTGGATCGCAGTTATCACCCTCTGTAGATATCTCTGAGGTCTCTAAAGTATTATCAATTCTGCCCGGGGTGCTATGACTATGCCAGCTCGAGCATGGCACACCCTCATAAGGTCTGCTAGGGGGGGCTCTATCACCAGTGCGAACAGTAACATCGATAATGGGCAGCCTTGCCTGGTGCCACCTGCAAGTGTCAACACTGAAAACAGCACACCATTCACATACAATCTGGCATATGGCTGCGTGTGCAGAAGCTGACCCATTTTTATAAAATTAGGGCCAAACCCATAATTGTGTAGCACCCTAAACAGAAACGGCCAATATACTGTATCAAAGGCTTTCTGCATGTCAAGGGACATTGGATCTCCCTCAGCGTCTTGTGGTATCCTTGCAAGAACATTGTATAGCCTCTGTATATTGGACGCTGTCGATCGACCCCACTTGGTCCTTGCATACTATATAGGGTATCAGTGGATTGAGTCGGGAAGCCAGTATCTTTGCAGATATTTTCATGTCTGTATTTATAAGAGACAGTGGACGGCACAACGCACCCTCCTTTGGTGGTTTCCCAGGCTTCAACATTAAGGTAATAACCGCCTCCCGCATTGACTCCGGCAAAATGACAGTCTCTAATGCCTCGGACCAGACTGACATTAAACGAGGAGCCAAGGCATCCTTGAATTCTTTATAAAACTCAGCGCATAGTCCATCAGATACTGGTGCTTTCCATCCCAGAAGACTTTTAATTGCTTCTTTTAGGTCACCCAGCGTTATAGGTGTTTCGAGTGCATTGCGGCCATCAGAAGACAGACGCGTCATGGGTATCTTGGCTAAGTACTTTTCTATCTTGCCTTCCATAGCTACACTTTGCAGTGAATAGAGGTTCTCATAGAAGACGTAAACTACCTCACAGACCTTTTCCAGTTTGTTCACCACCCTTCCATCTTGCCTGGTTATACATGGTATGAACGTATTAACCCTCTCACTACGGACTGCGTGTGCTAAATGTTTTCCTGGCCTCTCTTGATCCCCATATCTGCGTGCTGCTGCTGGCCTGTCAAAGTAGTGTAGTTCTCTTTCCACTAGATCACAATATTAATCCAGCTTTATTTTAATTTCTCGATAGATGTATGGTGGCGGGCTACCTGCATACTCCGTCTGCAGTTTCACTAAGGCCTCTTCCCGTCTTTTTAGCTCCCCCCTAATATCTCAAAGGACTTCAAATTCCGTGGACATCGTGACCCCTCGCAAATAAACTTTAAAAGGTTGCCACAAAACTGCTTGTGTGTCCATAGACCCCCCTCATTATTCTCGAAGTCAGTAATGTGTTGTGCCATACTTGACAGAAATACTGGGTCTAAGAGGGCCTTAAATCGCCATTGAGGTTTCTCGGGGGGCGCCTGAGGGATGTTCAGTGTGAGTGTCACCGGGGAATGATCGGATAGTCTTCTGTGGAGTATTTGGGTTTTGGCCAACCAAACTAATACCCTCCACGATGTCAGCCAGAAATCTATGCGGGAGTGCATGTTATGTACCGTCGAATAATAGGTGAAAGCCCTCTGTGATCCATGCAGTGGGCGCCACACATCTTTCAATCCCAAGTCTACCATGTGTGTTTGTATCGCGTGTGCTGCACTCGTTAGGGCTCTGGTCGACGTGATTTGTGTGGTCTAGGACAGTGTCTAGGATGGTGTGAAGTCACTGCTGCATATTACCAATGCAGTGAGATATTTGGTACACTTCCTAAACACTTCTTCATAGAACCCTGAGTCATCTATATTGGAGCCATATATATTCATCAATAAAACTTCAGACATCCCCAGTTTCCCATGCACTATCACGTATCTGCCACATTTGTCGCTTTCTGTTGTGTCATGTGTGAATGGTAGTGACCTGTGGACCAGGATCATAACCCCTTGGGCTTTAGTTGAATGCAAAGTGTAATAGCGCTGTCCTCCCCACCCAGGGACTACTTTCCATGTCTGGGGTTCTAGCAAGTGTGTTTCCTGCAAAAACAACAACTGGGCCCCTTGCCTATTCACATTCCAATTCAGTATCTTCACCCTAGTCAGATCAGTACTAGCCACCATCTCTTATGTGTCCTCGTGAAACCTTCACATTACTACACCATCTCCTGATTTGGTCATAGCATGCTGTGATGAATCTGTGAATTTTTAAAACTGTTTCACCCCCAACTTTCCCCGAAACCAGCCTCCCCCAACCTCATAGTACTACAAACTTTGACTATCTTGTCCCCTTGTCCCCCCCAGGTCCCTCCTTCCCTAATTTGTTTAACCAAAATATGCACTCGCATTGGGGGCGACTGTTCCATCATGTCTAGAACTCTCAGCCTGCACAATATTGGAACTTAAATTGGGCTTGAACTTTTGCAAGTATTCAAAACCTACATTGCTAAAACACATTATGAATCGCGTGGTCGCTGGGGAGGAGCTCATAGCCCATGCTCGGTGTCAACATGAATGTACTGCCGAACTCTTTCCCGATCTTACTTTACTACCCGCCATGACACAGAGCTTTGAACAACTTTCAATCAACCACTGCTAAGACTACATCACTTACTACACATTCACTGGTATCATGCCACATTACCAGCATATTAAGTGCCTTCATACGTGTACTGTATCGCTCCCCATTGTTACTGCTCTTCTGCCAGGGACTGTTTCTCTGGTAAGGGAATGTTGGCTTTTACAAACAAAGCTGCCTCTTCTGGGAACGTAAAGCAGTAGGTTTTGTTTTTAAATTGTATGCGCAGACTAGCTGGGTGTAGCACCAACAAATGAGTGCCTCTGAGGTATCAGTAGAGCAGGCTAAATTTCTTCTGTAGCTAACAGTAAGCTTATGACAGGCTCGTTCGGGGGCGTGCCCTTTTGTTGTTGAGGAGCTTGTTGCATCTGCCACTCTAAAATGTTGTAGATCCTACTGTGTTTTCTATACACCCCGCTTCTAGACCCCATCTGGGTACTTTCGATGTTTCCGGTGCACGTGGCTCAGATGGTAGCACAGCAGGACAGTTCAGATCTTACTGTCTCGGGTGGGAAAGGGGGGGGCCTGGGCCTGTGTGCGGCTACCGAGTTCGCAGGATGGTCAGGTTGTCCCCCACTGCCAAGATTAGATCTCCACTACATCCAGTGCATCATGCACCACCAATGGAAGGGGGTTTGAGTAGTTTGGCTTATGGAGGTGGCTGCCTAGCCTCGGTGCAAGCAGTCAACACTGCAATAAACCATATTGTGAGGCCTAACCCCTGCACTTGCCCCAAAGATTTAACTAAAAGTGGCCTTGGGCCTGGTCGACGCAAGCCTTCTCTCTGTGTGAGCGTGGCAAGGGAGACCAAAGTGTTCACTCCTTCCCTAGGTTGCAACTTAAATAAGGGCTCTGGGCTGTGCCCAGCAAGAATGTGGTGACTCACAGTTGTATAGGGAGAGACTAGCGATCATAGTGCAGTGATTGTTCATGCGACATTGCTGTGCTCAGCCATCCTCCCGCAGTAGCCTTCGGTTGGAGTACTGCACTGTAGAATGGCAGGGGACGGGGTTTGTCTTGCATATCACGTTCACTCACCAGGAGAATAATGAGCCCTTGATTGTTTTATCGAGCTGGGCCCCCCTTTGTGCACTTGTCCCCTTCCTGGCTCTGCGTGCCCACAGCAAGCATATTATTAAGATGAGCGCAAGCGTAATGTTGCAATGTCTCCACAACGGCTACAAGTACGGTAGCAGGGCTGCTCCCTCCACGGAATGTAGATCACATGTTGTCCACACACTGACGGCCTTACTGATCTTTTACTGTGTCTCTTATTGAGTCTTTCCGGAGATATGATCCTGGGGTGCTGCAGTTCTCCACGTCGATGGGATCCAACATTGTAGATATTTTTTTGCTTGTGCCCCGAGCCATACAGCTATGGCCCGTAGTGGCCACCAAGCTTCCCTGCTATTTTGTTCCACCGGCACGGCTGGGACGCCTGGCGGTATCGGGATACCACACGTTCCGGGTGATGCTGCAGGCTGCCGAATGAAGTGGGCCACTCCACACGTTCACCGGTTCTCATGGCAGCTCTTCTAGTGGGACAAGTCGGCAGCGTGGGGCGCTCCTTCTGCTTTCCTCTGTGCAGGTCATTGAGACGCGGGTACACCACTTATTGTTGTAGATTGTATCGGCGATCTGTCAGGTTTGTATGTTGCCTCCTTTCCCGGGCGCCCAGATACCACAGTGTGCCTCAGATATTATTCTTCCCCTTCCAGGCCAACTCCGGTGTAGAGACCTCCTGGAAGCTGAAGTGCATAGCTGCATACGTGGCTCGTTGGGGCCCATTCGGTTTTGTCAATTATCTCTGACGTTGTCAAAGCAATCCCTCAGGGACTTGGTCAGTACTTGCTGTGCCTTTTCATGTCTCTCTCGAGCGATTTTTGCGGTCTGCCCTTCACAGTAACTGCAGGATTCTGCTGGTGTGTTCACGGTGCCCACAGAGCTCACACGAACACAGCCATCTTGCTGATCGCGCAACAGCACCCTCACACAATACCTTGTTAAGTAGCTTGATCTAACTCGCTTCGACCTGCCCAGTTGTGTGATGATAGTGCTATATTCTCACAAGACTAATTTCACTCCTCATCAGTGATTGCCTTTCTAAGAACTTCAGACCATCTGATTAGCAGACAAGTGTTTCCTCTACTCAAACCTTGAAGCAGAAAATATACTGCTGAGGCCATGTCTACTTGTTTCCCCCAAGTATTTCAACTTCACTGCCAAATCCTTCCTTACACAATTACTCTCCTGAATATTCTCAGCTTTTTAATGATTTAAATCTTGATACGTACAGTCCTCCAGCTTCTTTTCCTTTTGCAAAACTTTGAAAGGTGTCCATCTCCCATTGGTAACAAAGTCTTCAATCCATTGCATCCCAGACAAATGCCATGCAGACCAGAACAATACATTTTTGTTACAACAAATTTGGAAATTAAACCAAAGTGAGGCCTGCCACATCACATATAGGTGCAATCCCAATCTCTTTGACATCTCCTTCCAACATCATCTCAGAAATTCCGTTGGTCCCCCCATCTTATCCTTCCTTTGGGCGACTGTGGAATACGATTGTGGAATAAATGGCATGATGCGTTGAAGGACCCTGCTTGTTTGATTCTGTTGTGACCCAGGGATCTGGTTCTTCTTTCAGGAAAGGCAAGAGATGAACATTAATGACCGGCTGCCCATTGATTGAAGGAGTATATACATTATATACTGTCAAATCTGTATTTTGAATACAGATGTGAGCCAGGATCACCCTACACTCCTTATCCCCCTTTTCGAAGATCACCTTCACAGGAACGTTTTTTCGAATCAAAAGTTCCACAGCCCTAGAGTGAGTGTTAAACACAGATTCAAACACCTGGCCCACCCTGCCCCTACACAATTTGTCTGTTTCCTCCATATTTTGGTGTGTTTCCTGTAACAAGGCTATGTCAGCTCCAAGCGTATTCGAATATGACGACACTTTCTTTCCATTTGATAACATTGTTTAAACCATTTACATTCCATGAAATAAACATAAAATGTTTATTTGTCTTAGTCCCACACCCTTGGGTATGATACTTTCTAATCCTTTAGAAGTCACTTGTAGGACCCAACTTCAAGACACCATCCCGCCTCACTCTAGCAACAGTGACAGTCATGCAAAACTGTAAGCATATGTACACAAGAAGAATAAACGCCACACTTACCCCAAAACAACACAATAACCTCCCTCCCCTTACTTCATGAAAATATAAACATCCCCCGAAATCAATACTACATTAACCATCAATCTTCATTATTCACTATATAATCACCAACTCATATGCAAGTCCCTGTAACGGCTATGTTGTCTCCAACTGAGAGTACCAATCTCCATGTCTCCCATCTTATCACTGGATCCAAACATCCAGAAACACTAACCTCCTTCCGTTATGTTCCAGCATGGACTTAAGGAGGAGGAGGAAGACCTTGTTACCTTAACAAAGAAAATAAACAAGGCATGTTTTCCAAATGACCGCTTCTGCCTCACTAGGATGATTACTGGCATGATTACTAATTCCATCAAGCCAATAAAACTATAATCATGAACCTCTGTTAACACAGGTTGACCAGTAAACATGGATTACTGTTGTTCAACACCCAAGTCAAAGGGTCAGTGAGAGAGCCAGGGGACGGGGGTCAAGAAGGAATGTACTCGGCATTCCGGTCTCCCACCTGGGCCACAAATTGTCTTCCTTGTGTTGAGTGAAATAGGAAAAATCAAAGAAGACTCCCCCAGGGCAGAAACTCTGTTTGAAAGTCTTGAGGCGGCTGGTTCGATTGCTCCAAATCACATGTATAAGACAGCTTGTCAGTGATTCCCCATATGAATAGCAGTGCCATCCGCGTAAAAACACAGTATGCATATATACAAAGCAACCCTGTCCAGAAACATGAAGCCAGCCCCCACCAAAGGCCTGCACACAAGGTGTATGTCTGCATCAGTCTCTGCCGGTGTCTGCCGCGTCAACCGCAAGCTGTACATGCTATGCAAAAGGTACTGTCTGAACCACCATTTGATCTAACACCTAACCATCTATTGACTATTTCACCTGTCTGATGTATGCCCTATATCATTTCCGCATACCCAGTGCTCCCAGTATCCAGCCTCCTCACAATGCTGATATTTGCACTGTTCAGGATGCTATGCAAATTAACTACTGCTCTCTCCAAGCTACATGCCCTTCACCTATCCTCTGCACTGCCGATCGTCCATGCTCATCAAAGTCTGCTGCTGCAAAGTTCACATGTAATTGTATAGCCGCTCCAAAAACATGCTAATGCACTCGGTAAAAGTATAGCCAATGTTCGCAGTTCACTTCATAAAATACTCAGTTACCCACACACCCTCTCACAATGCACACTGAGCACTAGTATTTCCGAGGGCCCGCCTGCTTCACAGCTCATTTTGCATCCAGCCAGACCCCCGTTCCATTACCACCAAACTATGCATGCATGCCTCACGCACAAAACACCACTGAATCTGTTATTCGTAGGGTATCCTCCAACCTTCATTATTCACTTACCTGCTCAGCAAACGTGCCTACATTCCCGCCTGCTCCGCTCCATCATTCCACACTCATGGAACGGAAAGCATCTACACGGGTGACACAGTAACGTGATAACGCGCCAGCAACGTTCCCAACAACGTAGCACGACCCGCCATTCAGCGCTTCTCACCTGCAAACCCTTAACGTTGATTCCAAATCAGCTATTCTCCTCTGCGCCAGTATGCCCCGCCTCCTTTGTAGCACTGTCAATGCGTGAGCGGAGAGCCCCGAGACAACAAATTCTCTTGTCCTTCTCACAAATGCCCACTTTCTAAGGTGCAGCGCTCCGCCCAAGCACCACATACCTGCCATGATCACTAAAGCAAAGCACTCTAAAAAACATTCTCCTCACTGCCAGGAGTCTCCTATCAATCACACACTTCCAGATCGAGTGCCAGATGGTCTCACATTGCCACGCACTACAGGTCACAACGACCCAGCACCCCATAGCTCAACAATCAACCTTCCTTCACCTCCAACCACTAGAATACGTAATCACCAGAGAGCCCTCACTTCCACGGAGCCTACTACAAGCGCAAACCATGCCCATTCCCAGTGCCATCGCATAATACCTTCACATATTCACCCCTCTTCCCACTGATTCCATGCTTGTCACAAGCCTCTACCGATGCATACCCACCACACTTCCACTAAAGCCACCCACTGCATCATCCAAGTATCCCCCAGCTCATGGAACTACACGTGCAAGTCCACTCAAGCACACACTTGGCAATTCCCCTTCCCAACCCCACACTGCCACCTCATCCACTCATTCACAGGCTATCCCTTCCCTCTTGTCTTTGGTACACAAGCTTGCAACCACATTGTCACGAGCCTCAGCCATCACCTCACACACACCTTGCAACTATTGCGCTACTAAATTGCCACATTATTTAGGTGATTACACTAACAACCCCCCACAACATTTCTTCCACGCCTTCATACAGCCCAGCCACGCATTCACCTAGCACCTCCCACACTTCCCAGCATTTCTTACATACAGCCACTTCCTCACCACCTAAAGTCAGTTCGCACAACTCCTCCCCAACCTCAATCTACACATTCTCTACCTCCTACGTCCATTATACCTCACTTTCACTCATGCATTCCAGCACTAAATACCTGTCCTAAGCCA
Organism: Ambystoma mexicanum; assembly: GCF_040938575.1. NCBI lineage: Eukaryota > Metazoa > Chordata > Amphibia > Caudata > Ambystomatidae > Ambystoma > Ambystoma mexicanum. The sequence goes on from NC_090937.1 coordinate 542,350,320, forward strand.
GCTACACACCTCCACTCTGAAAACACACTGTGTTGCCCCCTCTACTTCACTTGATTCTACCATAACCTGCATTGGCCCTGCCCCTGCTCACAAACTCTGCTCCAGAACCCACTTGTCCCCCTACCCCAAAAAACACCTTTCCAATTTGCCAACTGCCTCTAAAAAAAACTCTGCTCCCTCACACCCCTTTAGGCTCCCCACACAGCACTCCTCCTCCACAGCCCCTAACCCCCCAAAGCCCTTGCTTGTGCTCTCGTTAATGCCCCCTCCATCTTCTCACATGCACCCGACATCCATGACCTCCTTATCGACCAAAATCCTGACCTCTTAGCTGTTACTGAAACCTGGATTCACGATGCTTCCAGCCCCCTTCTCTTCCTTGCAGTACCTACTGGTTATTCCATCCTCAGGGCTGATTGTCTGGACAGCCTAGGAGGTGGTGTGGCCATCATATACAAATCTACTATCCCCCTTAGAGCCTCACCTCTCCAACAACCCCCAGGCTATGAAACCATTCAGGCCAAATTTGAATCCTCCCCTGAAACCAAGATCAACCTACTCCTACTCTACCGCCAACCCTCACACTCTGGCACACCTGATTCTGACATCCCCCTCCTCATCACTCCCCTCTTCAAGCACAAAATCAAATTGATTCTCCTAGGGGACTTCTACCGAGGTCTCAACAACCCCTCCGATCTTAAAGCATCTACCCTCACAGCTACCCTGGATAAGATGAACTTCGCCCAATTAGTCCTCTCTTCTACCCATAAAAAAGGAAGCATTCTCGACTTGATACTCCCATGCAACATTCCACTCCAAGTATGCCCCTGCCCCCTTCCCTAGTCAGATCACTCATTGATCCCTTTCACCTTAACCACCACCACCATTAACACCCCAGGTATCAGCAAACCCCTTCTCATCACCGCTAGACACACCCGTAAGCTCACAGTCAAAAGTTTAGCCCTGTCCATCCTAGCTTCCCTCATTCCTCCCCACCAGCAACTCCTGACCAGAAGTCATTCTCTCATCCTACGACTCCGCCCTGCTCATAACATTAGACATACACATGCCCCTCAAAACTTCTGCCCACAAAAAACATAACACCCAAAATTGGTTCTCCGATGATCTTTCCTCCCTCCGTAAAAATAAACGAGCCCTGAACACCTCTGGAGGAAAAACTCCTCCACTACAAACAAAGCAGCCTTCCTAGACACCGCTAATTCTTACAAATCAGCTATTGTTCACACTAAAGCTAACATCGTCAATACCAGGATTGCCATTGCCAGGTCCAATGCCAAAGAACTCTTTAGAATCCTTAGAGAGCTTGAATACCCCATATCCCCTCACGACAACCTCCACAAAGCTTATGCACACTCATACAATCTTCCATTGACACCAAAACTAAGACATTAAGGGACAAAGCTATACTCTAAAAAACACTTCTATCACCACAACCACCCTTCCACATGTCCAGCACCCTCCACACTACCTCCCCACCCCCACAATTCCATTTCTCCATTGTTTCACCATCAGAAGTCTGTACCCCCAACCAGCACCTGAACGTCTCTACCTGTGCCAGTGATACACATTGTTAAAATATGCGCTAAACCCTTGGCCCCTAATATAGCAACCTTCATCAATGCAACATTCAAAACCAAGTCCATTCCCTCCACCATCAAAGAAGCCTGGGTCACCCCTCCTGAAAACACACACTCTTGACCCCACCATCCCCACTAACTACCGCTGCATCACCACATTCCGATACCTCCTCAAAATACTTGACTACACAGCTTACTCACAATTGCATTTTCATCTAGAAAGTCACAATTTAATAGGCATCCATCAATCTGGCTTTACATCCAGACACAGCACTGAAACGGCCCTCCTTGACCTCAAGATCCAGCTTGATCACATCAGGGACAATGGTGAGCTTGCTATCCTTCTTTTGTTAGACCTCTCTGCAGCCTTCGACCAAGTCGATCATGAGATCCTCTGTAAACACATTACCAGCACTTTCCACCTCTCCCCAGAAGTCGTCCTCTGGATCTGATCCTTTCTTTCCGGACCCACCACCAGGATCTTTGCAGGCTGTGAGTCTGCTGACCACATACCTGTGTTTTACAGTGTCCTACAGAGTTCCTGCATCTCTCCCACATTCGACAACATGTATACTAAATCACTTTTTGACCATCTCAACAGCATCAACATATCTTATACCAACTTTGACGACGACACTCAAGTCCTCCTCAAACTCTCTGTCAACCACGACACTGACGCCACACTCATTAACCATGTTTTCAGCATCATACAAGCCTGGATGGCCACTGACCATCTCTGAATGATGGAAAAACAAAACTCCTTATCGTAGGATCCCCACACCGCGGCAAGCATTTCAGCCCTGCCTATGCCTCATTCTGGATAGATGGCAAAATATCATCCCTGTATCCAACCATGTAAAAACACTTGGGGTTTATGTGGATGCAGAACTGAACATGCTAAAACACATCAAAGCTACCGCTTCCTCCACAACTTATTCCACCAAAATCATCATCAAAAGCCTGCATTGAGTTCAAACCCCTAGCCATCACTCATCACTGTTTATATAACACTGCCCCCTCCTATCTCACAAATCGCATCACTAAGAAGCACAACCTGCGCAATCTCCGTTCCTCTACCACTTCTGCCCTGAACATCACCAGATTCACCAGACAAAGAGCCGGGGGCTGCTGCTTCACCACCATCGCACCCACACTCTGGAACACCTTACTTCTGCATATACAAGATGAACCTACCTACGCTATCTTCCGCAAGAAAGTAAAAACCTTTCTCTTAAACAAATACATGTAATGAAATGCCTTAACTACCATGTAACTGTCCTTGATCTCTGATTCAATGTAACCATTATCTTGCTATCATACTTGTAACTTCATGTCATTCTAATCATGTCCTTTAGTGCTGTGATACTTCCGGGTCTGGGCCCTACAAATAAATACAATAAATAAATAAATACGTTACAATACAAGATTTTCCTACTACCTTAAAGTATCCTCCATACCTCTCGACAAAGAAACAACATCAACACGCAGCATGAATCAAGTCCCTTATAAATTACCTCAACCATAGAAATTACCACTCTCACTCCCTATGGACCTACTGAACCCACCCAAGTTTTGACTGCCCCCTACCTCAACACCTTTTGTCCATCATCCTCCAATTCTCCCTTCTGCTACACTTCCCACATCCGATCCAAACCGGGGACTCCATTGTCGCAACAAGTCTGATGAGCGGAGTAGAGGAAAGCACCCCATCATGCCCATGAGCGTATATTTTACATTAGAGCACCTGCTGATGTGAACAGGCATCACCACCATTGTACTAGCATGGGGAAGGCAGCCGAAAGCCGATGACTTGTGTACCCACTTGGCAACATCATGCAGTAAAATCAAATGTCTATGATACTTTGGATACTGCACCAAAGATAACCGTTAATGCCCACAGACTCCACATTATAAAATGATGTCAATGGAAAACATAATAATCTAGTGATATTGTAAAACATTACATATCAAATGGCCTATTAGTCAACACAACAGTAAATACATTAAATAATGAATAAACTGATCAACTGCAAACTAAGAGAATTACATTACATTGAGTCACATTGTATTAAACTAGTCCCCTTTAACCACCCCAATGCCTCGAATGGATCTTCAATGTATGTGATGCTTTCAGGCAGGAACAATTCAAGCCTGGCAGGGCTGTCCACTTGAAATGTCCTTTTGAGGTCTATGGTCAAGGACTTTACCTCTCTGAATGCCTTCCTCTTCACCACCTCCTCCTTTGGAAAGTTAGGTAAGATCAAACCTTTGTTTCCGTAAATATCAACTTGCCCTTTTCTCTTGACAAATGCAGTAAACCTTCTGTAGTATGCATCCTTGACACAGTGAACATAATCTGTCTTGCTTTCTTCTCACTCTTTCTGAAAGAGCCTTGAACGTGAAATTATGCATATCCTTTTCATCTTCAAAGGTTTCTTCTTTCCCTACAAGTCGCAATTTAAGACTTCTGTGCCTAATGCTGAATTCTGTGTTCTTGGCATGCAACTTAGATATTTCCTCTCAGATCATTATTTGCTCTGAAACTCCAAGTCATTTTTCCGAATAATTCCTCGGACCGCATCTCGACTCCAGCCATTCTATTTTTCAACTTCCTTCACCTCAACAACATCCTTAGTCACCTTAAGCAGCAGAGAGTAGATATCTGTAGAGCGAGGGATCTCTCCATCCATTCTTGTGCTAGAGTTGACCTGTTTGGACTTCTTCGGGATAGTGTCTCAGCTACTTCAATGTATTGCGTTCTGTTCAGTGCGTTCATTTTATACCTGGGTCATCAAATCTATGGAGGGGTGGGGGAGCTCTCTGTTCAAGCTGTTGTGCTGTCACCTGCCATTGTGGGATCCTTTTGGAGTCTATGTTGACTTTTTAACAATATGTTCTTCTGCTTCTTTTTGTAGAGCTGGGTTCTGTCTATAGCACAGCGGGTTCACATGGAGGCTCGAATGCAACTTCTATATATGATTTTGCTCTTGTTTTTGCTCATTACATTGTACCTTACTGTGAGATTAGGTGTTGGGTTATTAATTAACATGGATGCATGAGAGTACCGCAATTTACTGTATTAAATATCTCATACCAAGAGGCCAGATGGATAGTGCATTGAGATGGATGCTGTACTCTAGCATCTGTGTCTGTGACCTTCAGCTGTGGATCTGAGTCTTGGTAGGGCTAATCCAGTACTTGATCCTACCAAGGATGTATATCGACTGTCAACAAATTCGGGGGGAAAGTCAAATATTGTTGCAGCAACTGGCATGAAGTAAAAATAGTTATGAAATTACACTCCCCATTTGTTTCTCGTTCTCTCATGTTTTAAATAAGCCAACTGTGGCTGTGGGTACAGCTCTGGGAATGTGTTTTGTCATCTGATTGGGGACACCCAAGCTGTACTTCCTCATTCATTTATTTGCATTTTGCTTTCTTGCTTCTGAAGGTATAGTCGCAGCTTTTCTGTTGTACTTCTGAAGCTCTTTCGACTATTGGATAGCTATGATTCTGACTCTTCGCTTGCATTGCCAGACTCACTGCTTGTTCATATTTACACAAGTTCCAAAGTGATTCTAGGTAGGCACCAGTGTCTATCACCTTATTGCAGAAGGTGTCTCTGCACCCCCTTCTTGGTAGTGTTACGAATATCTACAGCCATGAGTTTACAAACACTTGCTGTATGTATCAATTATAGAAATACAGCTCAGAGAGATGGGCTGCTTACCCTTACATTGGTTGCCAGCCACCATTTTACGATCAGGCATTTCTGGATAGCCATTGCTGCAGGGCAGGCTGTCAAGGAAGCCCAGAAAGGCATTCCCAGGAGATAGGACAGCTATATATCTTTTGAGTGTCTTTTCCTCATCAATGGTAAATAAACAGCATGGTTTTTAGACAGCAGTACGAGTAGTACAAATTGGTTGCTTTTTTAGAAAACCCCAGAGGGCTTCTAGATATCTGCATCTGGCCTTTGCAGGTTTTTATTTTTGGCTATGTAAAGTACATCACGGTTTTCATTTTCATTATTTTCAGACCATCATTAAGTAGGATGTTCTTATACAGGGAAGGATAGTGCCGCAGTATAACTCCTGCTCAAGATCAACCAGCCGCTGCATATTGCTAATTCAGCTCTCACTCCTTTTCCTTTACTGTTACTAATTCTCAAACACCATAGAAAGTAATTTTGTTATCTTCATTTCAATATAGATCATCTCATTAGTGGTGCGTTCTTGGTTCTGGTTGCTATCTTTACAGGGCACTATATTGATGAATTATTGATCGACTATTGTGGTGGACTTTCCTTTCTGTGTGCCATTCCTTTCCATCTTTTACTTAGTTAAGTGCTGAAAAGTATTAGTTACAGGGGTGTTGCTAGGTCTGGAAAAGATCAGGGGCTAGGCTAATGTCCGGACTGTCAGGACTCGGGGCTAGCTAGCCTTTTGCTTTTAGCCCCGGGGCTTCTATCCGGGGCTACAACCAAAAGACCCGGGGCTATAGCTCCTTTAGCCCCCCCCCCCAGCAACGCCTCTGATTAGTTATCCTGTTATTTTCCATAGGATCGGACGATTTTGTCTGTTATTAATTTAACAGTTTTAGGATATCCAGTTTTCATTGTGGGGCCTGTCTAAGCTCCAGTCATACCCTCCTGGATTCAGTCATTGTACATCACCCTGGAATGGGCTACCCTCCATTTCAGCATTGTAAGTTCCTAAATTCGGGCTGCAGTTCAGGGTAGGTTTTGTTGCTCTGATCTTCAGTAACTCCATTTGCCCCTAGTCTGCTGGTTTTTGAAAGTGAGCGTCCCCCAAAAAAGGCATTTAAAGCTCCACAATGAGAGTCAATAATGGACACACTCCAGATGGGACTGAGACCAAGACCGAATGCGGGTGAGGTAAAAAGGTAAAAGTTTATCTAAACAAATATAGGGCAAGCAGAGAACTCTGCAAACTCTGAGAGCGCTCTGCCACAACATCAGAAAATTCATATTATATCACAAACTCACGCCGTCTATGACGTGTGCTATAGGGGATACATTGAGTTGCGGTTATTGGCCAAAGGGGACAAGACAGTATGCAGTCTGTAGGGGTGGTGCTCCCAGATTTGTTGGCACAGTGCTGGTTACTTCATGGAGCATGTGGGTCAGCTGGGCTCATCTGGGTGAGGTGCAGGGTCAGGCAAGATGTCCAAATCATGAAGATATACCCTACTTAACGATCTGCCCTTGTGGCCACACATACCTTACACATAAGAGTCATATCACTAGACGTTTGACCTAAACAATGAAAGAGAAAATACATGGATCCAGGTGGTGAGATTACTCATACGATTATGGTGTCACATTCACCAATCATTCTGTTAGATCCCCTGTTAGATCTCCTGAGGCAATTATGTATTGTTTGTTATTGTGAGAAGAGTATATTGCCACATAGGGGGGTCAGGGGTGAGCTGTGGCGGTACACTTCATGAGGGGCATGCACTCTTACTTCAAAAGCATTAAGATTAAGATGAGGGGCTTACTGTCCATATTTCATTAACCAGAGTCTGGGGTTGCCAGGCAGAATCGTGAGTTAAGGGGGCTGAGGGGAGGGTGCATGCTTGGTGCAGGCTCAGCAGAAGGGGTGAGAGGTTACAATTGTAGCATCAAATCATTCACTGGGCTAAGGCTTCGAATCCCGGCCCGGCGAGAGGGGGAGGGCAGGTGGGGGCTGCTGTGCGCACAGTCGTACCTGAGAGGGATGAAGGGAGAAACAGCCCGTTAGCATGTTGGGCCATGTATTTGCTACATTGTGAGGTGCACACACATAAAGCTTGCATTCAGTTGAGGTAGAAATAGGTTAGTGTGTGCATTGGTGCAGGGAAAAATCTGCAACATTCTGCTTATAATATGACGTGCATATCTCAATACTAAGAGGGTAAACAAATGCTGCAGAGGAGACACTATTATACAGTCAGCACGCGTTACATTGAAACCATACATATTGCAACACTTAATTGAATACATGTAGAATTGTACATTTTTAGGAAATCCAAGTATATATATGGATATCATACATTGCTTTGTGTATTGTGCAGCAGCAGTAATCCCTGATATAATAAAAAGTCTTGAGCATACACTTCATAATTTCATGTGTGGTTAGGGATGGGTAAGGACCATCTTATTTCAATATGTACAATCAATCTCATGGACTCGAAGCAGATGTATTGTCCCTTCATATGGCTTAGCTGCATGGGTGAAGCAGGGCGGCACACGGGCTTGGCATACGCGTTTGGAACTTCAAAAGGGGAACAGGGTTGGGGGTTATCCACAGCATAGGTCATGGATGTGGGGTCTGCGAGAGGACATGACAAATTTTATGGAGTTAGCTTGTTTTTCTCAAACCCCAGCTTCGGCCCGGTCATCTGCAGGTCAATGATGGACTGCGGAAGGTGAAAGATACAGTGTTTGTAATGTAGCTTGTTCGTGCCTAGTCTCCCGTGAGAAAAGGCCTGCAGCAGAGCTGCCAAGGGGAGGAGGGTGAGGGAAGCGCCAGGCTCTCTGTGCACGGTCAGGAGAAGAGAGCTGCAGCCCGGTAGACTGCTGGTGCTGGTGAGGCCTAAATTTGTTATTTTCAAAATGGAGTCTAAGTGTGTCACAAAATGGAGTCTGTGCCATACTACAGGATGAGCGGTGCAGCCCCATGTGTCGACCCCCAGCCATCCCGCTTTTCGTCCCCCAGGTGCATAAATGGCAGCTGGGCAAGTCATAGGCTGCACATAGGTGTGGAATGGAGGGAAGGGGGGGCCCTAAAGACCTTTCCTCCAATACACTTTTCCTACCCATTTTCTTTAGTTGCATTTTTATTTTTAACACCAATAACATAGAGGCAAAATGGAGCAAAAAAGCAGTAGAATAAATACACAACCAATGTAATCCATGATTTCAAGATCTACAGAACAATGTCCGTGCCCCATCTGATCTGCGACAGGTAAGATAGGTGCACAGCTAAAACATTGGTCACTCTCTAAAAGGTTTCTTTTAAACATTTGTTCTGGAGACCAACATGTTCTGAAGAATAATTTACTGTCTGAGGCCCTCAGATACCAACACATGCTTTCCAGGTGAACATTGCTATACCATCTTATGCAGTAGTCAGGGTCGATCACTTTGCCCAGTTACCCAGGCCAGACATCTGCAAGCTCGGTATCCTTGCGAGTGGACATAAGGGCACTGTATAAGGTTGTGGTCAGGTGAACGGTGTTGGCACATTGTTCCAGCAGCGCCAAAGCAGCACTCCCTGTGGTTTCTGGCTGGATGCAATCAAGCCTTGCAACAACAACCCCTCTGATTTGTCGGCATTCCACATAAGTGCAGTCTCATAAGTTAAACTTTCCGCACAAACATGCAAAGGGAATCAATTTTTCTTCCTTAAACATATCCTTCTTATACCGTATCCTACCAGCAATGTTCTCTCTAAGCCCTGCGCATGTGCGCTTGACCAGCTTGCTTCTGGGTGTCGCTCAGAAGGTTTTAAGAAGCACACATACAAGTCTCACTTAAAGTACAATCCACAACAATTACCTGACATTTGCTTTCTCTTAAAATAACAAACTCATCTTGATATTCTAGTATAGTTCATTTGCATTACCCCATTATGCAAGTGTGACTGTAAAAACCTAAAAAACCCAAAAACAGAATTCACCCACAAGAGGTTAAAAACTAATATGTAAAAGTAGCTCCATTAACAGCAGAATCTACTCAAGATATACCTGGATACATTAACCAAATAATGTGCTTCTCTCCCCACTCATGCCTCCGAAACTTGACTCTGCCATGCTTTTACCTTATGACTCTAACTTCTTCCCCAGAACACATTTGGATACCAACCTTGACTCTTCCTCTTTTGGCTCTACGAAAGGTTACCAGACTTGTACCTGCATGCACTTGTTTTACATTTGTTGTAATGTTAATAACGTTCAAGTGCCAGAATTTCTGTTGCTCATGGTGCCTCACCAAAAGTGTCACCCACACCATGCAACCTAACAATCAGACACATTTTGGCTACTAGTGCAGGAAAGCAAGCTACTTTTATGTGTAGCTCCATCCAATGCTTTCGCTTCTTTGTATATATGTCACGCAAGTGTGTTGCAGTGGTCCCCTTGTAAATTAACACATTATGAAACACAAAAATGAATTTGCCCTCTAACGATTTTGAGTAGACAAATGAAATTCTCAGAGTCTCCTACTTTAGCACTGCTAACATTACCGAGTGAGTGGAGAGTAACATTGCAATAGTATTTTCTTGGAATCTAAGGCATAATGGGCATGGACAATGCCTGAAATTACTCCTTTATAATATAAGATATTCTATTTATTTATTTAATTCATATGTATATACAAGAGGAACAATGCTCTGTTGATAAAAAAAAGAATGTAGAGTAGATAAGAAATCAGATTTGACAGGAAGCAGTGAGCTTCTTACAATGGGGTGAGTTTGAGGGATATACTGAACAGGTTGTAGTGGGGAGTAAATGAAGCAGTCAAAGGGGACAATACATAAATGGTCATACATATATTAAGGACAACCAACATTGGACATTTTTAAGTGCAGGTACACAGTACTGCCAGCTGTGCTAGGCACGTGACCTTGATGGGTGAAGTGCTAGAGTGGAGGCACAGGAAGTGAGGGACAGATGCAGGTTAGAAGCGAGGGAATAATGTTACCTAGCAGGCAAATGAGAGGTAGGTCAAGATGGTAACACAGAGGCGAGGAGGACGACTTTTTGTTTGGTTTTGAACAAACCTGTGTGGACTGCTTCTTGGATTTCCAAGGAAGAGAATTCCATGCAAGTAAAGCAAGAAGAGAGAAAGAGCATATGTGAGAGATAGCACAGGGAGGATGAGGAGCCAAAATGGTAGTTGAGGAGGCAGAGTGTAGATTACGAGAAGGCTTGTGGAGATGGCTAGAGGAGGATAGATATAGATAGTAGAATGCTTTTCACACATTCTGCATCCTTTCCAAGTGTTCATAACTCCATTGGGCACAGACCTTAACAAATTATGACTGGCTGATATACAGAAATTGCTACACTTAGCACTTGTATAATACTATAGCGTTGTAGGGGTTGGGTATGCTGCAAGAACTCGTGTATGCACTGCAAAATAATTGTCTACATACAGATTGATAACATGTTCCTAAAAAGGCGATAATATCACAATGAGGCATTAAATATGTTTTGCTTTCAAAGTATTGTTGGTACGCAAATATGCAAGCAAGTGTTTACTGTTACAATTCCTCACTTTCTACAGTGCTTTGTCAACTAGTATTGGAGGCTAGTACAGGATCTGGGGGATGCTGGAGTGAGTTCAAATGGAAGAGCACAGGAAAACACTCCTTGGTGGTGAACAAACCAGCACATTTTAAAAAAAACAAGTCACATTTTCAGCAGCACAGTACAGGGAAGTAAATGTGCTATTTGTTTGCTAAAGGGTAGAAAACTGCACTGTCTGTTTTTATCTATGTTCTGGTGTGCAGCACTTTTCTATATATTCACGTGTTATTTGTTTATTGTGAGAAGGATACCCCTAAAACTTATTTAGGTGATAACAATGAATTACATAAGAGAGGCCCCTGATTACAGAAGAAGGTACTTAATCTGTTGTACAGCTGAGCATTGCTGCTATTAACTTGTGGTGAGGCAGACAGGGCACAACTATAGGCTGCATTATGAACCCTGCAATTACACTTCAAATGCTGGGGTTGCAATCAGGGCTATGATAAGATCGTTCTCCATACTTGGATTCAAATGATTTTTCAGGGAGTAAACAAGTAATTAGCTTTGCCAATAGGGATTTTTTATGCTTATTAAAATATGTTCCTATGAGGTGTTTCCTATGCCACTGTCCTGTTGGTAACTAACTGGAAAACATAACAGTGCAGGTTTTTGGGTAGAAGCAAGGGGTAGGCACCCAGGTGTTCAACCTTTCCAAATATTTTGGGCAGAGTTTTTGATTTTTAGGGTGTAAACATGGATGGTGTATATGTCTCTTAGCTGTAAAGCTTGCTTTGAGTTAGTGTTGTCACAACTCACAGGACAACACAATGTGGATAGTAAGCAGAGGACCAGGAATTCTGACCATCATATTCTGAGGTGCAGTTATTCGGGTGCAATTATCATTATTACACATGTTTACACAAACTGTGCATGTTCTCCTGGCCCTTGAAAAACTTCATTAAACATTAAAATGGTAAATTAACTCCTATAGGCATGTTTTCTGACACATTCCTTTTAGTTGTCATTATTCCATCGGCAAATAGTGTGTTCTGTCTGAATTGTTTGACAGCTACATCAATTATGCAATATTTGTTTTTTCTAATACACAAGAGTATTTTTCCAGTGGTATAAAACACAAAGTTTTCTCTGCACAGGAGTACATTTGCTAGGTACCGTGGTAGATCTTGTAGTCTTGGACTAGTTGATGAGTTGTTTTTATAATGACATATACAATATTTGTTTAGCCTATACGTTTGGAAAAAAGTGATGTAAGATGCATCTTTTATGCAGATTTGTAAAGAATTGCAGGGAATGCGAAGCGGAAATTCCTTTCCAAACTCTGTTCAATGACAGTAGCTCACTAACTATTCATGCTCACAAAGGGACTTACCTCATTAGTCTGTTGCACCCATGGAAAATAGTGTGTGGATGGCAGCCAACCAGTTCCGCACATAGACAACAATAATTTGAGGGAACATTGCCTACCAGATACCAGGAAGGTGAATAAAACACCTTCCCCTCTACGGTAAATGGATGATTTAGCCAAATGGACGCATCAAGGAATAGAAAGGGGTTGCTACCAATTGTTGATGTCAGTTTCTGGATTTTTCTGAACCTCAAATTTGGTTTCTCAGTGTGGGATTTTAAGGGTTGGATGATGTTCACTACTGGTGTAATGATGACCCTTATGCAATACGATTTCTCAGGTAAGTATTTAATTTGTTCACTTTTTTCAGGGTTATCGATCATGGAGGTTAATGACAATCAGAATGTCAAGTCCAGTCATTGTCATAATCTTCCGGCGGGATCATTTCTGTATGGCTGGGGGTTTTCAGCTGGTCTTCTTGTGTCTATTATTTTAGGAAGCATTGTTACTGTTCTCGAACTGGGTGCATTTTTAGTTCATTGGACTCAGACCTGAGGCCTTTCGGCGGAATGTTCAGCCTTTATTTTTCAGCATTTCTTGGGGTTGTGATGTGGAGTCCAAGGTCACTGTTACTATGCTTTCTCATTGCTTTCCTGTATAGGTTCATCTGATTTTCCAGTTACTTTCTTTTGATTGCTTTTTCAGCTTTAGTCATTTGTTCAGAACCGGGGAACATTCTTCACTCCAGGAAATCTTAGTTCCTTGAGACTCATGTTCCTATTTCTGTCTGGTTAAAGTGGACTGTATGTGTTGTATATATGCCCAGTAAATGTGTTTTTTACTTCCAGGATTCATTCAATTTGTGACTGAAATAACATTACCTACTCATCCAAAGGATCTTTTTAATTTGATACATTTGATGGGGTCACTAGCTTGGTTTTTCCCCTCTGTAAATTTGAGGTATATGTGTATGCACACTTGTTTGTGGATGACATGATTCATGGAATTAATGTGTGCTGAAAATTCCCGCGCAAGCGTGCGAAACCATGCAAATTGCAGTGCAAGTGCGAAAATTGCAGTGCAAGTGCAAAAATCGCAGCAAAACCCGCGCACATCGATTCATGGAAGTCCGTGCGCGAGTAAAATCTGGGATGTGCGCTGAAAATCTGCGTGGCGCATGCCGGCGCACAGGTCATCTAACGGCGTGCCCTACGGCCACAGCGAAAGCGCACATAGAGCGGCGCACATAACAAAAGTAGGCATAACACGGGGCGTGACACGCGAAATGGGGAACAACGTGTGAAAATGTGGGCGTCACAGGGGAAGTACAGGAGGCAAGTGCGCGGAACACCCACACGCTCGCCTACAACACATATTCATTGAATCGAATAGGGCAAACCAGCACACGGGTGAAGATGCGCACAGGCCTAAACACGTCCGCCACACGAAGGCAGGCAGTAGCGTCCCTGTGCATGAAAAAAATGTGCGCCAAAATGTGCGCTAACAAAAAGCACGTATATACAGCTCTGATGAATGTCCCATACTGTGGCCCTCTAGGACAAATGACGTGCAAAGGGGTACGCGACAAACACGGACACCCGCTGTGTCAAAAATAGCGTGTGCGTGTATTTCAGGGGTGCGCGGGAAGTTTCACACGCGATTGGCCTTGGGCAAGCGGGGTACGTGTAAATCTGGGGTTTGCGGGAAGTTTCACACACGATAGGCCCTGTACGAGTGGGGTGCATATATTCCTGGGGTTCGCGTGAAGTTTCACACGCGATTGGCCTGGGTACGTGTAAATCTGGGGTTCACGGGAAGTCTCACACGCGATTTCAGCAGGGTACGTGTATTTCGGGGGTGCCGTGGAGTCCTACACGTCAATTGGCAGTGTGGCTCCTCCCAGGTGTTCGCTCTACACCCTCCACGGCCCCTGCAGGCAGCCCACACCACAGGGGACTACCCTGCACCCCTGGTCATGTCCTGCAGGCAGCCTATCCACCATGGGCATGCCCCCCAGGCAAGCCACATGTCAGCCTGCACTGCTGATCACCAACGCATGACACCACCCCCCAGCACTGAGGGGCACCTGCCAGCAGGCCCCCACTCATGTCCCCAGCACCCCCACCCCCCAGCACTGAGGGGCACCTGCCAGCAGGACCCCACTCATGTCCCCCAGCACCCCCACCCCCCAGCAGTGCAGGGCACCTGCCAGCAGGCCCCCACTCATGTCCCCCAGCATCCCCACCCCCCAGCAGTCAGGGGCACCTGCCAGCAGGCCCCCACACATGTCCCCCAGCACCCCCATCCCCCAGCAGTCAGGGGCACTTGCCAGCAGGCCCCAACTCATGTCCCCCAGAACCCCCACCCCCCAGCAGTGCAGGGCACCTGCCAGCAGGCCCCCACTCATGTCCCACACATGTCCCCCAGCACCCCCACCCCCCAGCAGTGCAGGGCACCAGCCAGCAGGCCCCCACTCATGTCCCACTCATGTCCCCTTGCACCCCCACCACCCAGCAGTGCAGGGCACCTGCCAGCAGGCCCCCACTCATGGCCCCCAGCACCCCCACACCCCAGCAGTGCAGGGCACCTGCCAGCAGACCCCCACTCATGTCCCACACATGTCCCCCAGAACCCCCACCCCCCAGCAGTGCAGGACACCTGCCAGCAGGCCCCCACGCATGTCCCACTCATGTCCCCTTGCACCCCTACCCACCAGCAGTGCAGGGCACCTGCCAGCAGGCCCCCACTCATGCCCCCCAGAATCCCCACCCCCCAGCAGCGCAGGGCACCTGCCAGCAGGCCCCCACTCATGTCCCACACATGTCCCCCAGCACCCCACCACCCTGCAGTGCAGGGCACCTGCCAGCAGGCCCCCACTCATGTCCCACTCATGTCCCCTTGCACTCCCACCCCCCAGCAGTGCAGGGCACCTGCCAGCAGGCCCCCACTCATGTCCCCCAGCACCCCCACCCACCAGCAGTGCAGGGCACCTGCCAGCAGGCCCCCACTCATGTCCCCCAGCACCCCCACCCCCCAGCAGTGCAGGGCACCTGCCAGCAGGCCCCCACTCATGTCCCAGTCATGTCCCCTTGCAACCCCACCCCCCAGCAGTGCAGGGCACCTGCCAGAAGGCCCCCACTCATGTCCCCCAGCACCCCCACCCCCAGCAGTGAAGGGCACCTGCCAGCAGGCCCCCACTCATGCCCCACTCATGTCCCCTTGCACCCCCACCCCCAGCAGAGAAATGGCGATTTCATGACACAAACCAAAAGTCAACTATGTACATCAACACATGTCCGCCGCACGAAGGCAGGCGGTAGCGTCCCTGCACATTAAAAAAATGTGCGCTAACAAAAAGCACGTATATACAGCTCCGATGAATGTCCCATACTGTGGCCCTCTAGGACAAATGACGTGCGAAGAGGCACGCGACAAACACGGACACCCGCTGTGTTAAAAATAGCGTGTATTTCGGGGGTGCGCGGGAAGTTTCACACGCGATTGGGCCTGGGCGAGCGGGGTACGTGTATTTCAGGGGCTCGCGGGAAATTTTACACGCGATTGGGCCTGTGCGAGTGGGGTACGTGTATTTCAGGGGCTCGCGGGAAGTTTTACACGCGATTGGGCCTGAGCGAGCAGGGTACATGTATTTCAGGGGCTCGTGGGAAGTTTTACATGCGATTGAGCCTGGCCGAGCAGGGTACGTGTATTTCAGGGGCTCACGGGGAAGTACAGGAGGCAAATGCGTGGAACGCCCACACGCACGCGCCAAAAAAGACGCGCTAATCTGGAAACATGTACGCCAGCAGGAAGCAGGCGTACGTGGACCCGCGCAGCATAAAAGTGCGCGCAAACAACAAGCAAGCTCAGACGCCAGGATGAACATACCGTTCCTAGCAGCAGTGGTCGTGGGATACCACAGGAGGAGGAGGATAGTTAGGCCCAGAATTTTCACACCCAGAACTAGCCTTTTTGGGATGCCTGATGACCAGGTGTATGGGAGGCACAGGTTTCCACCTCACATAATACTCGACCTGGTCAGTGAGTGGGAGGATGACCTTACATCACCGACCCTCTGCTCCCAAGCACTCAGCCCCCTGGAGAAGGTCCTCAATGTACTGCACTTTTTGGCCACCGGATCATTTCAGCGGACATGTGCAATAGTGGGGGGGTGTCACAGGCCACGCAGTCACGCAGCCTACACCAGGTATTGGCCATCATACTGCACGCCCATCAGTCCGCAGGCACATATACCTGCCCAGAACACCTGCAGAAAGGCAGGCTGCCGTCCAGGATTTCTATGGGGTGGCACAATTCCCCCAAAGTCCTAGGTGCCATTGATTGCCCCCATGTGGCTCTATGTCCCCCCAGGTCATCAGAGCACATCTATAGAAACTGCAAGCACCGGCATTCCAACAACGTGCAGGTAGTATGTGATGCCAAGGGAATCATCACCTCAGTATATGCCAACTATCCAGGGTCCACCCTCGTCAGTTTCATTTACGGAATGTCAACCTTAAACCGGGACCTAGAAGCTGGGCGGCATGGCGATACATGGCTGCTTGGTGAGTATAAATGCCATAGCACATGCATGCATGCCAGATCCTGAGTAATGTCATAACCCTACTAATGATACCCATCACCACCTCCCCAGGGGACAGTGCCTACCCTCTGAGCACCCACATGATGACGCCAATTCGGAACCCCACCACGCCACACGAGGTAAGATACAACACAGCCCATATTGCAACCCGGGGCATAGTGGAGCGCACATTCGGAGTGCTCAAGTCACGCTTTCACTCCCTTGACCATTCTGGCGGGCAGCTGTTATAGGCTCCCCCAGTTGTGTGCAGGATCATAGTCGCAGCATGTGTCCTGCACAGCGTTGCAACACGCCCGGGCCTGCCGGTGGACATGGTGGTGCCCTCACATCCCCAACCACATGCACGCCCGCTGCGCATGGGAGGGGAAAGGGCACAGGGTGAGGCAGCCCGAACGCAGCTGGTGGCTAATTACTTCACTTAGAATCACACCCCTGTGGAGTGCACACAGCACTGCCACATACCAGCTGACAATCGATGATGACATAAGGGACAGTCAACTGTGACAACCATACCAGCCTGAGATTGGTCACCTGAAAGTGTCACAATGTGTGCATCCCTACCAACAGAAACACCACCAATGCTGTGTCATCAAAAGACACATATGCTGCTAAATGCATTATCCCCTTGCAAAATACAACATGAGAACAGTGCCATGTCACCCAACCCCTCCCCAGCACCGCCACCCAACACACCATGGCAAGTCATGCTATGTGAGAGCAAACAAAGCAATCCCGAAAAGCTGACACAAGTGTCACAAAGTACAGTGTCCCTAATGGAAACTGGCCACACACAATATGCTCCCAGTAATGTTGAACTAACAACACACATGACCAAACAGTTACCAACAATACAATGCAGCTACACAAGCTCAAACATAACTAAAACATGGCAGTACTAAGTTAAAGTAGTCGTAGTCTTACAACCTGAATATGCCACCACATCGCCCCCTTCCAACTGTAGTCTTGCAGGCTTCAAAACTTGTCTGTGTACTGCATACAACATGAACTCCCTCTCCAAAGTAGACGGCCTTGTGAAGACATGAGGAATGAACCTCCAAATTTAGAGGGAGACATGGAAGCAGAAGCATACATAATTACAACATGCAGTGTACAATACAACAACAATATACACAAGGAATGTCTACACAGTATTGACTACAGACTGCCCACTCAGCTCATGGGAGTACAACATCACTGTGTACATCTCTGTCACTTGGTCACACCCTTTGCAAGCCCATGGAAACGGGAAGCAGGAGGGGTGTGTGTCTCACGAACCCAAGCATCGAACCCAAACTCAGGACAAGCCTGCATGTGCCCAGCCGGATACAGTGGATGCCCATGGGAGCCACACAAGGCAACACACTGTCAAAAGAAAACCAAAAATCAAACATCAAAAATGGCCATGTGGGGGTGGGAGGGAGGCCACCAGGATGTCCGAGGACAGGGTGCGCACCAACAGCCGCCTGTATGGATGTTGGGAAAAAAAAAACACCTCCATGGGCTCATGGCCTGCACGGCTATTCCAATGTGTGAGAACTGCTGCTGTCGCTCTGAACACCCTCTGCTGCTGCCACAGGAGGTGGTGGTGCTATGGGAGGCAGCCCACGCAAAGCCCTGGTATGGCCCTCCATGGCAGCAAGCATGCGAGTGTGGAAGGTCTCGTTCTGGAGGATTATAGTGCGGAGATCCCCATGCAGCACCTGACGTGATGCCCGGATCTCCTCCCGAGTTGCCTGCATCTCAGCTGAGAGCTCCAGCTGCTGTTCTGTCGTCAAGTTAGTGGAAGTCTCAAGGTCAACAAGAGTCTCCCTGAGGTGATGGAGTTCTACCCTCAGGGCTTCCCTGTGGCCCTGGGACTCTATTGATATCGATTGGCGTAGAGTCTCAAGTGCCGCCCGTCTGTCCCTGTTGGACGCCAACATGTCCTCCCTGTGTGATTGGCAAATGGAGTCTGTTGCCTGCTGTAGTTGCTCCATCTGCCTTTCAGGGGGGACAATGGAAGTGGCCACCCTCTCCATTGCTTGAGCCATCATCTCAACTGATGCTGCCTGTTGGGTTGCCATACCGTACATGGATTGTTCCCATGCGGTATTGCCTGGTGGCGTATGGCCACCACGTCGGCAGGCACCATGCCTGTTTGGGGCAAGGCGATCTGCGCCTTCCTGTGCCGGAATTGCCTGATGCTGCAGGACTGCATTCCCCCTCTGATCTGCTGGCCCAGGAACAGGATCAGATGTTGTGGAGTGTGACCCTGCACCCGTAACCGCCAAAGGCTGACTAACCAACACTGACATCCCCATAGAGGGTTCTACCCCTGGTGCAGGTGGGTTGGACAGAACAGAACCCCTTCCAGAAACACTTACCTGCGACGCCACATAGGTCTCATCATCCGAATCAGCACCTGAATAGAGGTCTGGGGAGGTGCACCCAGAGACACCCCTTGACTGAATCGTCTACAGCAAGAGTGGGTTCTCACCCACCACCACACCAAGTCCCCCACTGGTGGCCGGTTGTGCCTCAGATTCCTCCTGGGTCTGCACCATCTCCTCAACCTCAACAGCATCAAGTGCGTCATCCCCTGCAAAAACATGAAAGACAAAAAATGGAAACAGGCATCAGCACCATAGCACACAAATAGGCCTGACAAGCTACAGAACCAGTACATGATTTACACATGTCCCACATGACTATAACCCTCCCATGCATGCACTGTCACAGAGTTGGAAGGGGAGGCAAAAGTCAGACACTGATGACACCAAGATGGAAGAGCAACACATTTGCTGAATGCTGGGTACACTGCTATCACAATTTGGCCTGTGAGTGGCATGTCCTATACAAATAAATGACACATGCCATCACACAGATGGCATGTACCATAGCCATGGTACATTCCACAAGTACATCCATATGTCAGTGAATGAGTACTGTCACCCATCCATGTGAGATGGACATGAAGAGATGAAAAATGCCACATAGTGTGAAAAGATATGCCATGTGCCACACACTGCAAGACATCCAGTGTACAAAAATACAGTGATTGCAGGGCCATGTACACATCAATGGTTGTGCACTTCAACATGACAGGAAACAACTAGCATGTTCCACATTCAAACAGGCCCAAAAACATCATGTGATCAGGACAATACTCATTCAGCCTGAATGGTCAAATCATTCAACTACCAAGGTGACACATGTGGGCCAATGTGGGGTTCTTCAATGACAGAAGTACGTCACATATGTCACAATAGGGCTGAGGAATGTGTTGCAAAAGTGGGAGAATTGAAACAATCAGCCTGAAAGAACACTGAAAAATATAAACAATGTTGTTGCATGATGCCACCTCAAGGGCAACTGCCGTAATGTTGCGCTAAATACTACTGTGGGCAGAAGGGATACTGTCACACCCGAATTCAAGGCCGCAGAATGTTTTGGATGAAGAACATGGGTGACCCATACTACTCAGTCACACACACCCTCACCTGCCACTCAATCAGAACCCGTCACCCAAATAACATACACATGCATTACACACACACGCATGGGCACTCACCGGACAATGTGTCATAATCGGGTAGTTCTCCCACACCTCGGATCTGTTCCTCTGTGACAAAGGTCCCAGCAACAGACTCATGTTCAGTGAATTTGTTGTCCTCTTGTGGAGACCCACCGCCAGAGTAGTGGCATGATTTGAGGCCAGCTTGGTCTTTGCTCTGCGTTTCAGGTCGTTCCACCGCTTGTAGCAATCATCAGCTGAGCGCCTCACAAATCCAAGGGCACTTATGTGGTTGGCGATGGTCTGCCAGTGTGCCTTACGTTGACCAGGTGTGGTCTTGGACCCTGCAGTCACCACCATTTCGTGGCTATGTGCCAACACATAGCTCACAAGTGCATCAAGTTCCGAATCATTGAAGCAAGGCTTCCTTGAGGTACCGGAGTGTGTAGCCGTGCCTGGGGTCTCAGCCTGTCATGCCAGAGCACCCTTCTTCCTCTTCTTTAAAGGTGGAGCAGAGCCAGAGTGGCTTACGCCGCTCTGGTCAGTAGGGGCAGAATCACTGGTGGACTGGGTAGTAGGAGTGTGGGAATGCACAATGACCATAGTCCTTGATGCAGGCATTGGTTGCAGAGTAATGTTGGCAGGGGGAACGTCAGTTTGATGGACTGGGACTGACACTGTCCTGGCTGGGAGAGTCAGAGCTGGGGCGGATGGAGCTGCAGCTGCCCCTGTAGCCTCCTCACTCTGCATACTTGGGGCAGCAGATGACATAGCTGCCCAACATACACGTGGATTGGTGACAACAACTTGCACCGCCACACGTGGCCTCGACTTGCTGACCTGGAAGTCAGCCAGGGAGTCATCCTGTGCCAGGTCAGGTGCCACAATGGGCTGGTCCAACAGGGGCTGAGCTTGGATGGTGACAGCCACGTTTCCCTCAACCATGGGGGGGGGCATGGGTGTCCCTGATTGTTCCTCCACACATGGGGGCATAGGGGCACCCTGAAAATCCCAGCCACGTCCCCTACCGCGCCCACCACGCCCACCTTTTGAGGGTCGGCCACCTTTGCCTCCCTTACCGCTTGCTCGCCTCCCAGCCATGGCACTGATGTTGTTGTGGGTATGGGAGTTGCAGTAAACTATTATCCTGGGCAATTGGGGGTCAAAGGGGTAGGATACCAGATGGAATTCGTACCCTAGTGCTCTAACAAGGCTGTCTGTGACCCCTGGGGGAATATGACGGGGCACGCAACGCACAGTCAGCCCAAAATCAAAAATAAAGGTGCACGCAATGCTTCGTAGACCACGTGCGTGAAAAAATGAACCTGCACTACGCTGTGGCACCCAGAAACACAAAAATAAGCATACGCGTAATACACGCAGCCTACAATGACCTCTGAAGGGGAAGGCGACACACAGGGCAAGCACAGTAGCTAAGTACGTGCGGAACTCACCGTCTGCCTGGAAAAAGAACGTGAAAAATATGCACACGTGCGCGTTGGCAACACCCCCGCCAAAAGAAGCATTGTACGCTGTATGAGGAGACAGGACAAAAGGAGAAGTGAACTCTGTTTGAGGAAACAGGCCCAAGAAAAAAACAGAAAATAGCTGTCAGAGGTAACAGGGAGTACGAACTAGAAATGCTGTGAAGTAATCGCGTGTGAACTGACAAGAAGTACAGATTTCACCCACTCGCTCTCCACGAAAAGCACGTACAAGGAAATGGCATCCTACACGCAGCTTTTAAACCAGCCCACACGTACACGTCAGAGACGCGTGTACGCGGGCGCTTTCATCCAATTACATGCGATGACACTCGTAGGTGCAGTTTTTCCACGTGTGCTCCATCATCACGTGCTATGAGTGAAAGACCCGCACGCGTAATGTAACTTACGTGCCTACGCGCTAAGGCCTTTCGTCCAATGGAATCGCGTGCGTGTGCTGACGCGCTTACGCGCTAAGGGCCTTTCCTCGAATTACACGCTGACGTGCAAGATTTTCACGTGCCAAAACACTCCGTATCAAGCTGGCCACGCGAAAACACACGGAAGACCACGCTCCTGCACTGAAGGCCATTTTCCTGCCCCCAAGAGCCCCGAGCACGCTCCCCCCTGCCATCTGCTGCTGCCTGCCTGCCTGCCTGCCTGCTGCCCACGTGCCCTGCTATTTGCTGCCTGCACATCAGCCAGGGGTGCAGTTGCTGTGACCACCCCTTCTGGAACTGAAGACTCCTGACTGGGATACCATCGCTCCACAGCCCAGCCCCAGGACCCAGTTCCCTGCCTCTGAGGTTGCCATGTCGGGCACACCACCATCTGAGACCACTGGCAACCCCCAGCCAGAGAGGCAGAGGGCCCCCAGCTTCACTGCCACTGAAGTTGGTGTCCTGGCGGAGCAAGTCCTGGGGCAGTATGATGCCCTCTTCGGAAGTTTGCGCTCTGACAAGGAAGGACGGACCAGGATCTGGACGGACATTGTGACTGCCATCAACGCGGATGGGGTGGCAGTCCGCAAATTCCAACTTGTCAAGAAGCGCTGGGAGGACTTCAGGTCCAGGACCCTCAACAAGGCCCGGTGCCTCTTGAAGGCAGCGGATGCTAAGGGGCGCCGAGGCCACCTGTCGGAACACCAGATGAGGGTCCTGGAACGCATATGCCCAGCGCTCCACGTCCAGGTCCTTGAGAGGCAGACCCGTCTGGAGTTGAGCGGTAAGTGTACATGCATACTGATTGGAAACTGTGCGTGTGGTGGTGTGCCTGTAGTGTGCAGGTTGCACATGTGGTTTTGTAGGGCCATGTATGGATATGTATGTATAGGGCCGTGAGGCTAACACATGTGAGTTCTCTCATGTGTGAGACACATAGATGGTGTATGTGTGGGTAAGCATGCAGGCTAAATGCATATGTGTGAGCACACATGTTTGAATGACTGTGTATGAAAGTTGGCATGGTAGTGGTGTCACACATGGATGTTGGTTCCAGCTGCATGTATCTGCACCGTGTACATGTGCATGTGTGTGCATTTGACAAGGGTGCAACAGTGATGCAACATGGATGCATGTGACACTGATATGTAGAAGGCTGATTGCCAGATGTGACATGGATGCCGATCTCATCACTGTGACAGTTGGTGGAGGTGTACACATGCATGTAAGTGTGGTGGCGTGTTTGAATGTCTAGTGCACTCCCTGTGTTTCATGTGATGTCAGGCTCACCTTCGGCTGCTCATGCTGTTGTATGTGTATGGATGGTACTGCCTGGTGCGATATTGCTGTGGAATTGCTCATGTGTGTGATTTGAAATGAAATGTGTGTCGGGGATTGTGATGCCATGTCTGAAGTTTGACACTGCCACTCATGTGCAACTGTCATGTGTGTATCAGTCCATTGTACAGTGCCCTGATGCCTTTGGCCTATCTCTCCCTGTCTGCAGTGTCAACTGATGAAGAGGGCGGAGAGGGTGCTGTGGAGCAAGGCGGCAGGGATTGCACCGCCAGCCGGAGATGTAAGGCTCGGCTCCCCTCCCAGGTTGTCATCTCGTCAGGGAGTGAGGAGTCCGGTGCCGCGTCCCACGCCGCAGCTGCTGAGGGTAGGTCCAAGAGGCGGATGTCAGAGTTGGACTCCTCGGCAGCAGAAGGGGCAGCTGAGATCCCACAGGGTCCGACGGATGAAGATGGCACGGAGTCATCCAGGTTGGTGGGGGGTTTGGTGGAGGAGGAGGCCGTGGAAGGGACAGACACGGGATCTGGAGGTGGGGATTCCACTGGTGCTAGTGGTGCAGTGCAGGGGCAGGGACAGGAGGCAGCACAGGCTGCCGCGGAGGTGCCTGTGTGTAATCCTGTCCCCGATCCTGTCACTGCATCATCCTGCACCAGCAGGGATGCCTACGTCCAGACCCGTTCTCAGGGAGGGGATCGGCTTACACCAACTGTCCATCCTCACTGCGGATGTGGCTATCCGGCACCGGGTTGAGCCTGTCCTGGGTGGGGTGGCGTTGCGTCAATGTGCCATGCGAGCTGACCTGCAGTCCTTTCATGAGGAGACTGCACGTCTTCTTGCATGGCTCGTTGACCGCATTGACCCACTGGGACAGCTCACCAGGGCTGGATTCCTCCGTTTTCTGGACCTTGTTCTGACCCCCTCCTCAACTGAACCCCCTATGCGCCAGTCGTCCTCCATGCCATCTTCCCACCCATGTGTCACCTGGATGCCCTGTGGAGCTGCTTCTGACCCTGCGGCCAGGCTGGTGGAGGACACATCCCTGCCACAGTCGGGAGTCGGACGTCCAGCAGGGGTGGCCACCTCAACAACTGCACCCCAGCTGGAGGAGGATGTGCAGGCAGCAGGAGCCAGGGCACAGGCAGAGGCACAGCAGCAGCAGCAACAAGGTGGGAGCCATGATGACTCGGGGCCTTCAACATCGATGGGGCAGGCATCGGCCAGAGGACAGGAGGACCCAGGACTGGAAGTGTCTTCCGTGTGGCAGCAGTTGGGCCATGCTATAGATGCTGAGCGGCAGCGGGTGGAAGAGGCACGGCTCACGATGGTCAGGGCGGAGAACTCCATGCATAGGGCCCTGAGGTGGGCCGAGTGCCTCGAGGCCATTCGCAGGGACCTGGAAGTCCAGATGTCATCGTCCCTGCGAACCCTCAGGGCCATGGAAGAGGACCACCTCCGGGACATTGAGCAGGAGTTCGATGATGCCCTGGCCCGGGAAATCAGAAAGTGAGCTGTTGGACTAGCCCGCTGCCATTGTAAATAGTTATGTAGTGTTAGGTTTCCTTTTGTTTTTCTTTTCATTTGGGGCGCTTGGACAATGCCCCACCTTTTTGTATATAGTTGTTCATTATGTAGGGTTTTTGTAGGTTTCCTTTCAATGGTTGGGCTCATGGATCCTGGATTTGTACTTTGTATATAGTTCCAGAATGGATTTCACTTCATTTGCCTTTATTTTTTAACCATGGATCAATGAATTTTTCTTTATTTTCAACTTTTGATTTAATTTGACGGACAGACTCTTTGGAACCATTTGCTTTTGGATTGATTTTTATTCTGGTTTTACACATCTTCTTTTTCATAATTTGGACATGCAGCTTTTTATTTATTATTTACATTATTGTGTGATTTCATTTCATTCCCTTGCTTTTGTGTCTAATACATTTTTATTTGATACTTCATTGTGTGGTATGCTTTCCTTGGTTTCCTGCATGTCACGATGCATGTTTTCTTATTCACTTGCACCCATTGTGTGTGTGTGATGGACATGTATTGTTGTGCATACTTGCCATTTGGGATGTTTCATGTGATGGGGATTTCAATGTGGGGTGTATGTAATAATTGGTTGTGTGTTTCGACTGGGGTGG
This sequence comes from Ambystoma mexicanum, assembly GCF_040938575.1. NCBI lineage: Eukaryota > Metazoa > Chordata > Amphibia > Caudata > Ambystomatidae > Ambystoma > Ambystoma mexicanum. Next base: position 542,375,999 of record NC_090937.1, read on the forward strand.
CGTGGAGTGGGATTTGGGAGGCCCTTAGGCCCATGATTGTGGATCGTGATGACATGTTGTGGGGGACATGAGTGGGGGCCTGCTGGCAGGTGCCCCGCACTGCTGGGGGGTGGGGGTGCAAGGAGACATGAGTGGGACATGAGTGGGGGCCTGCTGGCAGGTGCCCCACACTGCTGGGGGGTGGGGGTGCAAGGGGACATGAGGAGTGGGGGGTGCAAGGGGACATGAGTGGGACATGAGTTGGGGCCTGCTGGCAGGTGCCCCACACTGCTGGGGGGTGGGGGTGCAGGGGGACATGAGTGAGACATGAGTGGGGGCCTGCTGGCAGGTGCCCCGCACTGCTGGGGGGTGAGGGTGCAGGGGGACATGAGTGGGACATGAGTGGGGGCCTGCTGGCAGGTGCCACGCACTGCTGTGGGGGTGGGGGTGCAAGGGGACATGAGTGGGACATGAGTTGGGGCCTGCTAGCAGGTGCCCCACACTGCTGGGGGGTGGGGGTGAAAGGGGACATGAGTGGGGGCCTGCTGGCAGGTGCCCCACACTGCTGGGGGGTGGGGGTGCAAGGGGACATGAGTGGGACATGAGTGGGGGCCTGCTGGCAGGTGCCCCACACTGCTGGGGGGGACTGGTGCAAGCGGACATGAGTAGGACATGAGTGGGGGCCTGCTGGCAGGTGCCCCGCACTGCTGGGGGGTGGGGGTGCAAGGGGACATGAGTGGGGGTCTGCTGGCATTTGCCCCACTCTGCTGGGGGTGGGGGTGCAAGGGGACATGAGTGGGACATGAGTGGGGGCCTGCTGGCAGGTGCCCCACAGTGCTGGGGGATAGGGGTGCAATCGGACATTAGTGGGACATGAGTGGGGGCCTGCTGGCAGATGCCCCACACTGCTGGGGGGTGGGGGTGCAAGTGGACATGAGTGGGGGCCTGCTGGCAGGGGCCCCACACTGCTGGGGGGTAGGGGTGCAAGGGGACATGAGTGGGAGCCTGCTGGCAGGTGCCCCGCACTGCTGGGGGGTGGGGGTGCAGGGGGACATGAGTGGGACATGAGTGGGGGCCTGCTGGCAGGTGCCCCGCACTGCTGGGGGGTGGTGGTGCAGGGGGACATGAGTGGGACATGAGTGGGGGCCTGCTGGCAGGTGCCACGCACTGCTGGGGGGTGAGGGTGCAAGGAGACATGAGTGGAACATGAGTGGGGCCCTGCTGGCAGGTGCCCCACACTGCTGGGGGGTGGGGGTGCAAGGGGACATGAGGGTTGGGGGTGCAAGGGGACATGAGTGGGGGCCTGCTGGCAGGTGCCCCACACTGCTGGGGGGTGGGGGTGCAGGGGGAAATGAGTGAGACATGAGTGGGGGCCTGCTGGCAGGTGCCCCACACTGCTGGGGGATGGGGGCGCAGGGGGACATGAGTGGGACATGAGTGGGGCCTGCTGGCAGGTGCCACGCACTGCTGGGGGGTGGGGGTGCAAGGGGACATGAGTGGGACATGAGTTGGGGCCTGCTGGCAGGTGCCCCACACTGCTGGGGGGTGGGGGTGAAAGGGGACATGAGTGGGGGCCTGCTGGCAGGTGCCCCACACTGCTGGGGGGTGGGGGTGCAATGGGACATGAGTGGGACATGAGTGGGGGCCTGCTGGCAGGTGCCCTACACTGCTGGGGGGTGGGGGTGCAAGGGGATATGAGTGGGGGCCTGCTGGCAGGTGCCCCACACTGCTGGGGGGTGGGGGTGCAAGGGGACATGAGTGGGGGCCTGCTGGCAGGTGCCCCACACTGCTGGGGGGTAGGGGTGCAAGGGGACATGAGTGGGGGCCTGCTGGCAGGTGCCCCACACTGCTGCGGGGTGGGGGTGCAAGGGGACATGAGTGGGGGCCTGCTGGCAGGTGCCCCACACTGCTGGGGGGTGGGGGTGCAAGGGGACATGAGTGGGGCCCTGCTGGCAGGTGCCCCACACTGCTGGGGGGTGGGGGTGCAAGTGGACATGAGTGGGACATGAGTGGGGGCCTGCTGGCAGGTGTCCCGCACTGCTGAGGGGTGCGGGTGCAAGGGGACATGAGTGGGACATGAGTGGGTGCCTACGGGCAGCTGCCCCGTTCTGCTGGGGGTGGGGGTGCAGGGGGACATGAGTGGGAAATGAGTGGGGGCCTGCTGGCATGTGCCCCACACTGCTGTGGGGTGGGGGTGCAGGGGGACATGAGTGGGACATGAGTGGGGGCCTGCTGGCAGGTGCCCCGCACTGCTGGGGGGTGGGGGTGCAAGGGGACAAGAGTTGGTGATCAGTGGTGCAAGTGGACAGGTGGCTTGGCTGGGGTGCATGCTCATGGTGGATGGGCTGCCTGCGGGACATGAACGGGGTGCGGGGTAGTCCCCTGTGGTGTGGTCTGCATGCAGGGTCCATGGAGGTTGTAGAGGGAACACCTGGGAGGACCCACACTGCCAATTCACATATAGGACTCCCCGCGCCCCCCTGAAATTCACGTACCCCGCTTTAACAGCAAAATCACGTGTGAAACTTCCCGCGAACCCCAGTAATACACGTACCCCACTCGCAGAGGGCCTATCGCGTGTGAAACTTCACAGGAACCCCAGTAATACACGTACCCCACTCGCATAGGTCCTATCGCATGAGAAACTTCACGCGAACCCCAGTAATACACGTACCCCACTCGCACAGGGCCTATCGCATGTAAAACTTGCCGCGAACCCCGTAATACACGTACCCCACTCGCACAGGGCCTATCGCGTGTGAAACTTCACGGAACACGTACCCCACTCGCACAGGGCCTATCGCGTGTGAAACTTCACGCGAACCCCAGTAATACACGTACCCCACTCGCACAGGGCCTATCGCGTGTGAAACTTCACGTGAACCCCAGAAATAATGGCCCTGTGTGAGCGAGCGGGGTACGTGTAGTTCTGGGGTACAGCGTGAAGTTTTACACGCGAAAGGGCCCTGTTGAGCGGAGTTCATCAGTCCCACTAAGTCAGTGCCTCGTCTGGGATTGCTCAAGGGAAGCCCTTATTTATATATTTTTATGACAAGTTATAATCTGGATGATGAACCCTTGTATCACGCCCCTCTCTGAGAATCCCCCTTACCCCACTGAGCCAAGAAGTCGGTTTGTTTTGCAAATTGAAAAGGTTTATTTGAAAAATTAAACAATAGATATATATCGCACTTTTATAATAAATTAATATTTGATATCACACTTAGACATATGACAGTGATCAACAATGGATGATGTTATACTGGCACACTAGTTTAAATACTTAGGAGTAGTATAGAGGATAAGGTAGTTGAGAATGCTTTATATGCTACAAGGAAATGCAAGGTGGAAAAGAAGCAACACAGGAATAAACTTGATATGATTTCAGCAAAAGGTAATAGAATCACTTTTCCCCTTTTGGCAGCTCACCCCCCCTTATGCAATAGAAGATGGAAGAGAGAGCACACAGTTCTCAGGAATACAATCACAGTACAATACGAATTCAGTTCCCCCCTAGCAAGCTTAGAGAAACAGGGATGATTTTAAACACAGCAAAGTACTTTAAGGTGGTATGCAAAGAAGGGAAAAATATGCTAAAATGATTTTAATTCCCTCTAGAGGAGCAGGGTGAGTGAGAGATACTTTAAATCAGTTCAGGCCAGCCCTATCAATGATTCAGGGATGGTTACCAGGTTGAAAACGGAATTCCGTAATGGAAGCAAAAGACAAATATTTTTACACATGGCTGAAATGAAACAAAATGTCAAATTGCGGCAATTTAGTCACGTGCGTTGAGCGCAATTACGGAGGAAGTATAAGGAGTAGCAAGGTAGTTTTTCAGAAATGAAATTTTAAAGTTTCAAAATGACAGATGACAGTTTTGCAGCTTTGAATCAAAAGAAGGGACACGATTTCTATGATGCAGTTCTCAATAGGTTAAAATTAATTAGATTATTTTAAACTAAGAGATTTGTTTTTCACAGTTCTGGCTGAGTACTCACACTATATTTTGGACAGGAATGCGACTTCGTCACGGATCAGGTCAGGATTGGCTGCGGTTCTCTCGCCACTTGGTACTGGTTCTGCGCACAGCGATCTGGGTTAGCTCTCAGCACTGCACAGTTATGGTCTCTCTGGATCTCTGGTCTCTCTTCATCTCTGGTCTCTGGAGATTGATGGATTTGAAGTCAGGAGTCTCCCGGCAAAGCGTCCTGCAAGAAAGTGGAAATTGAATGTCCCTGCCTGGCTTCCAGTTGCTCTTTTTATGTCTTTTGAAAATGGGTGTGGATGCTAACTTTCTTTGCCCAACCCACTCACGATTTGATAGGTCAAGGATTTCTCTTTGACCTGATTTGAGAAGGGAACAGTGAGTCAGAGTGATGAGGTAGGTTTATGGGTCAGAGGGTCCTCCCCTTGTCAAATTGCACACAAATCTATTTCTGATCCAAATACCCATTTATCTATGTACCATTTTTCTAATATTATATGTCCAGTTAACATATTTTCTATAGCACCAAACCATCCGATCTCTGTCTTTGTAAGATGACGTGTCAACTTTTGACAGAATTCTGCCCTTTTCATCCAGATAACTACCTCTAAACTTTTCCAGATTTTACACAAACCTGCACAAGGAATATGGGCATCAGATGATAAAGTGTCAGATTTTTAACATTCAGACATTTGGAGTAATACCTTATTTTCCACTACTACCCCCAAGAACATACCACAGAGTCCTGACACCTCTTAAAATGTGCACAGAAAAACCACAAGAATGATGTTATTATTTATATAATGTTTACAAGTCTGCACTATGAATTATCCATCTTTTTACAATTATGCTCTGGCCCCAAAGGGGTGTGGTTTTCCAAAGCACATGGTGGAATTTCTGGTTTGTCCACTTACCCCAACTCAGCTTGCTCACAGATGCAGTGCCCCTCCCCGTTTCCTTCCAAGAGGAAGCCATTTACGACCCCCCTAATTTAACATTTGCCTGGGCCAAGGAAGGCTCATTGTTTAGTTTCCTGCAGTCCCCAGGTGCCACTCCCCTAATTCAATCAAAGAGGTGTCATCTCCTTTTGGCAGGGGCAGCAGAATGCAGCCAGGCCTGGGAAGAGTGGCTGAGCAAGTTTCATCTCCCGTCGGGGGGAGATGCCAGGCAGAATTCACTCTCTTCAAGCCAGGCTTCAGCCAAATGTCACTTTGGTTCCCAGTTTTCTACATTCAAACCAAACTTGCAATTTTTACACATGCAGCTAGAACACTGATTCTAAGTTCAAAACTATGACATTTAAACAATTTCAACCTATGTGACACTCAAAAGTAGGTCACTCATTTATTCTAAACATTTCGATTTTAATGGCTTTAAACCCAAATTCACTTAAGGTGCTGACATCCCCAGCTATTTTCAATACATACATTAGACAATTACTTCTTTCAAGTCATTTCAGAATATAGTTTTACATTGTATCCACCTCTTAGTAAGTCTTTCTTTGGCCTGGTTTGGTTCATTTGTTCAGTTTTACACAAGTGTCTGGTGGTTTTAAAATGCCGGCTTTCTGGTAGTGGTGAGCACCAGTATTGCATCCCTTTGCGACATTAATAACAACAGATTTTGAACAGCACCATATTCCTTAGCACTAATTTCACTCATGGCGCTTCTGGCCCCTCACGCTCACACTGGTGGGTGGCAGGTCAGGCGACCATTTTGTTGTGCGCAAAGACTGCACGGTTCTCCAGGATTCTGGCGGAAATGTGGGCTTTTCGGCCCTCTTGGATTTCCTAAACCCACAGCACCAATTGTTGCAGCATAATGGTCCAAACGTGGGTCATGACACCTAACAGGGGTTTGCCGGAAGTTTCACCCGCGATTTCAGCAGGGTACGTGTATTCCTGGGGTTCGCATGAAGTTTCACCCGCGATTTCAGCAGGGTACGTGTATTAAGGGGTTCGCGAGAAGTTTCACAAGTGAAAGGGCCCTGTTCGAGCGGAGTACATGTAGTTCCGGGGTGCGCGGCAGGTTTTACACGCGAAAGGGCAACGCCCGTGCACAATACATCACAGACGCGTTTACGCGCTAAGGGCCTTTGGTCCAATGATATCGCATACGTGTGCTGACGCGTTTATGCGCTAAGGGCCTTTCCTCGAATTACACGCTGACGTGCAAGATTTTCACGTGCCAAATCACTCCATATCAAGCTGGCCACGCGTACACAAACAGAAGATCACGCTCCTACCCTCAAGGCCATTTTCCTGCCCCCAAGAGCCCTGAGCACGCTCCCACCAGCCATCTGCTGCCTGCCTGCTGCCCACGTGCCCTGCTATTTGGTGCCTGCACGTCAGCCATCTGCAGGGGTCCAGTTGCTGTGTCCACCCCTGCTGGAACAGAAGACTCCCAACTGGGATTCCATCACTCCACAGCCCAGCCCCAGGACCCAGTTGCCCACCCACTCCTGCCTCTGGGGTTGCCATGTCAGGCACATCTCCATCTGGCACCACTGGCAACCCCCAGCCAGACAGGCAGAGGGCCACCAGCTTCACTGCCACCGAAGTTGGTGTCCTGGTGGAGCATGTCCTGGGGCATTATGATGCCCTCTTTGGAACAAGACGCGCCAACAAGGAAGGACGGGAGAGGATCTGGGATGACGCAGTGGTTGCCATCAATGCGGAGGGGGTGTCAACCTGCAACTACTAACATGTCAAAAAGCGCTGAGAGGACTTGAGGTCCAGGACCCTCAAAAAGGCCTGGCGCCTCGTGGAGGGGGGCCGGGGCAGCATGAGTACCATCCAGATAAGGGTCCTGGAACGCATAGGCCCAGCTCTCCACGGCCAGATACTTCGGAGGCAGACCCGTCCGGAGTTGAGCGGTAAGTGGCCAAGCATTGCTGTGTGAGACAGGGCATGTTGCAGGGTGCTGGTTGTCTGATACTTGCCTGTATGTGTGACATAGGCCATGTACGTATGTGTGTGTGCAGGGACATCATGGTCATGCATGTGAGACCAGTAATGTGTGAACCACATGGTTGATGCATGTGTTACAATGCAACATGCGGAGCAGAATGGGGAATGCACACATTAATGCATGCCTGTCTCTGTTATTGGACATGGATGGGGTGTGAGAGATGGGTGCTGCTGTCATGGACATGTATGGTGTCCATGTCTGTGTGTCTGACTTGCGTGTCTGTGACTTGGAAATGCCATGGATGCATGACACATGTCTGTGACAATGTTCAGATTCACTGATGCAGCCTAATCATCCTTGTATCCACTGTGTCTGTGGTGTACGAGGCCAGATGGATGAAACTAGGGTGAAGTGTGTGCATGTGATGGGCATGATCCATGATGCATGTGAGTTTCAAACCAGCATTGTATGTTTGAAGAGTCCCTTGGACATGTATGCTAATGTTCATAGCATGCGCCATGCCTGTTACTGCATGTGTTTTGCCTGCACTGACCCATGTGTTGTGGAGGGACATGGTGGAAGTGATGTTTGACAGTGCCACTCATCTGCTATTGCTTCCTGTCTAGGGGACCATTGTACAGTACCCTGATGCTTGTGTTCTATGTCTCCCTCTACACAGCGGCAAGTGATGAAGAGGGCGGAGACGGCGCTGTAGAGCAAAGCGGCGGGGATGCCCCCACCGGCCGGCGACGCAAGGCCCAGTCACCCTCCCAGAATTTACCATCGTCCGGGAGTGAGCGGACTGGTGCTGCATCTGCCACTAAGGCTGCAGAGGAAGGGGTGGGCGAGCCCCCACAGGGGCTTGAAATGGCAGAAGACGGTGTGGAGCCATCCAGGTTGGTGGTTTCCACAGAGGAGGAGGAGGCCGCTACTGAGCCGCACATGGGGCCTGGTGTGGGTGGTACCACTGGTGCAAGTGGTGCACTCCAGGGCCAGGGGCAGGAGGCAGCACAGGTCACTGTGGAGGGGCCTGTGCATGTCGCTGTCCCTGACCCTGTGACCGCACCATCATGCACCAGCAGGGATGCCCCATCCCAGGCCCGTCCGCAGGTATGGGGGATGTCCATGTCACCTGACGCTCCTCTACCTGCAGATGAGGGGACCCCTGGCCGTATGGAAAAGGTCCTGATTGGTGTCGCAATGCGCACGCGTGACATTCGTGATGATGTGCGTGCTTCCCGGGGGCAGCACGCACATCATCACGAAGAGCAGTGTGCCAACGTGGCCCAGTTGGGAGTGTCCATGGTCGGGGGTTTTGTACATGTGTCGGCCACTCTGGCGGCCCTCTCCTCCTCTGTGAGACTATACGCCAGTCGTTCTCCATGCCGTCTTCCAGCCCAGATCCCACCAGGGCCCCCTGTGGACCTGCCCTGACCAATGCAGCCAGCTCGGTGGGGATCCCTGCCACAGTCAGGAGTTGGAGGTCCAGCAGGGGTGGACACCACAGCAACTGGACCCCAGCAGATGGAGGATGTGCCGGCATCATCGAGCAGGGCACGTGCACGACGGAGTCGGTAGATTCCATCAGCCTGGATGCCTTCGTGCTGGCAGAGGCAGTTGCGTCGGAGGCAGCGGCAGGCTCAACGTGGGAGGCATCATGGCTCGGGTCAATCTACATCAGAGGGGCAGGCATCGGCCGGAGGGCAGGAGGACCCGGGAATGGGAGTGTCTTCCATGTGGCAGCAGTTGGGCCAGCAGATAGGTGCAGAGCGGCGGCAGGCAGAGGAGGCACGGCTCACGATGGTCAGGGCAGAGAACTCCATGCACAGGGTGCTGAGGCGGGCTGAGTGCCTCAAGGGAATTCGCAGGGAGTTGTAGGTGGACATGGTGTTATCCCTGCGAGACCTCGGGGCCAGAGAACAGGCCCGCCTCCAAGACATTGAACAGGAGTTTGATGATGCCCCGGCCCATGACATCAACAAGTGAGCCGTTGGACTTGCCCGCCGCCATTGTATATAGTTCATTAGTGTTAAGTTTCATTTATTTTTTCTTTCATTTGGGGCGCATAGACTATGCCCCACATTTTTGTATTTAGTTAGTAATTAGGTAGGTTTCATTGTAGGTTTCATTTATGTTGTTGGGCTCATGGACCCTGGATTTGCTATTTGTACATAGTTTTACAGTGGATTTTTCTCCTTCATCTTTATTTTTCTTTACCATGGAGCAATGGATATTACGCTTTTCTTTCCCTTTGGATTTGCTTTGTTGGACGGTGACTTTGGACACATTTTCATTTGGATTAATTTGGATTCTCATTTTTTTTATTTATCATTTTTTGGGACATGCTGCATTTTCATTATTATTGGCATTATTGTGTGTTTTTATTTCATTCCCTTCATTTTGACTTGATTACATTTTTGTTTCTTACTTCAATGTGTGGCCTTCTCTCATTGTTTTCATGCATGTAACAATGTGTGTTTTCTCAGTCATGTGTTGCCATTGTGTGGGTTGGACAGACTTGTACTCATGCGCATACTGCTTATTTGTGATCTATCATGTAATGGGGATTTCAATTTGGAGTGGATGTAAAGCTTGGTTGGGTGTTTGGACTGGGGTGCTATGGGGTGGGATTTGTGTGGCCATAAGAGGCAGGGATCTAGATTGTGATGACGTGTTTCCTGGGGGATATGTGTCAAGGCACCTGCCTGTCAATGATGGGGGGGTGGGAGTGCAGGGGGACATGTGTGGGACATGTGTGGGGGCCTGCTGGCAGGTGCCCCTGACTGCCGGGGGGTGGGGGTGCTGGGGGACATGTGTGGGGGCCTGCTGGCAGGTGCCCCTGACTGCTGGGGGGTGGAGGTGCTGGGGGACATGAGTGGGACATGAGTGGGGTCCTGCTGGCAAGTGCCCTGCACTGTTGGGTGGTGGGGGTGCTGGGTGACATGTGTGGGGGCCTGCTGGCAGGTGCCCCTGACTGCTGGGGGGTGGGGGTGCAGGGGGACATGTGTGGGGGCCTGCTGGCAGGTGCCCCTGGCTGCTGGGGGGTGGGGGTGCAGGGGGACATGTGTGGGGGCCTGCTGGCAGGTGCCCTGCACTGCTGGGTGGTGGGGGTGCTGGGGGACATGTGTGGGGGCCTGCTGGCAGGTGCCCCTGACTGCTGGGGGGTGGGGGTGCAGGGGGACATGTGTGGGGGCCTGCTGGCAGGTGCCCCTGACTGCTGGGGGGTGGGGGTGCTGGGGGACATGTGTGGGGGCCTGCTGGCAGGTGGAGGTGGGGGTGCAGGGGGACATGTGTGGGACATGAGTAGGGGCCTGCTGGCAGGTACCCCTGACTGCTGGGGGGTGAGGGTGCAGGGGGACATGTGTGGGGGCCTGCTGGCAGGTGCCCCTGACTTCTGGGGGTGGGGGTGCAGGGGGACATGTGTGGGGGCCTGCTGGCAGGTGCCCTGCACTGCTGGGGGGTGGGGGTGCTGGGAGACATGAGTTGGTGATCATATTGCAACGTGACATGTGGCTTGGCTGGGGGGCATGCCCATGGTGGATGGGCTACCTGCGGGACATGACCAGGGGTGAGGGGTAGTCCCCTGTGGTGTGGGCTGCCTGCAGGGGCCGTGGAGGGGGTAGAGGGGACACCTGGGAGGACCCACACTGCCAATTCACGTGTAGGACTCCCCGCACACCCCCGAAATACGCGTTCCCCACTCTCACAGTAAAATCACTTGTGAAACTTCATGCGCAGCCCGGTAATACACGTACCCTACTCCAATCGCGTGTGAAACTTCCTGCGCACCCCTGAAATACACGTACCCAGGCCAATCGCGTCTGAAACTTCCCGCGCACCCCTGAAATACACGTACCCAGGCCAATCGCATGTGAAACTTCCCACGCACCCCTGAAATACACGTACCCAGGCCAATCGCGTGTGAAACTTCCCGCGCACCCCCGAAATACACGTACCCAGCCCAATTGCATGTGAAACTTCCCGCGCACCCCTGAAATACACGTACCCAGGCCAATCGCGTGTGAAACTTCCTGCGCACCCCTGAAATACACATACCCATGCCCAATCGCATGTGAAACTTCCTGCGCACCCCTGAAATACACATACCCATGCCCAATCGCATGTGAAACTTCCCGCGCACCCCCGAAATACACGTACCCAGGCCAATCGCGTGTGAAACTTCCCGCACAACCCCTGAAATACACCTACACAGGCCAATCGCGTGTGAAACTTCCTGCGCACCCCTGAAATACACATACCGAGGCCATTCGCATGTGAAACTTCCCGCGCACCCTGAAATATACGTACCAAGCCCATTCGCGTGTGAAACCTCCCACGCACCCCTGAAATACACGCACCCAGGCCCAATCACGTGTGAAACTTCCTGCGCACCCCCGAAATACACGTACCCAGGCCAATCACGTCTGAAACTTCCCGCGCACCCCTGAAATACACGTACACAGGCCAATCGCATGTGAAACTTCCCGCGCACCCCTGAAATACACGTACCCAAGCCAATCGCGTGTGAAACTTCCCACGCACCCCCGTAATACACATACCCCACTCGCATAGGCCCTTTCGCATGTGAAAGTTCCCGCGAACCCCGTAATACACCTACCCTGCTAAAATCGTGTGTGAAACTTCCCGCGAACCCCAGTAATACACGTACCCCACTCGCACAGGCCCTTTCACGTGTGAAACTTCACGTCCACCCCAGTAATACATTTTCCCCGCTTGGCGTTTGCTGTTTGGCAGCCCTGTAAACTGGTCCAGGGTTAGCGCAGCCCTTTGTGCTGAATTGGGAATTTTGATGGCTTTTCCTTGCGCGAGGGCGTTCGTGGGGGCGTAACTGGCACTGCTGCAGGGTCGCTGCGCCACTCTGCGCCACAGCTGGTTTTGGAGGCTAAAATCCATGAATACGCTGTGCGCGGAAATCGATTTTAGTGCACGCGGCTGGCGCAGACATTCGCACGCGCTCACTGTGCGCCAGCCGTGTGCACCACTTTTTTGCGAAATTCTATGAATTACCCTGTATCAGTGCACTGTGCTTTTATCTGTTTTCCTTACACCTACCTTTGTTTTGTGGAGAACAAGTTAAATCCGCTCTACTGACCACTTGCTAATCGCTCACAGTGTATGCACTGTTCCGGGTGAGTTGGGATGGGTCCTGGTAATGGTATTTTTCATTAAACACAGTCTTCATCCTCAGCACAGTCCTTACTAACTTTCCCATCTTTAATTGACTGGAAGGTTTACTGTTTGGATAAATAATAGGAACACTTGGGGCAGTTGAGTCTGTTGAACAGCCTGTAACAGAAGATTAATGCTATGGATAGTGATGATATTTCTTTTAGGAGGCTAGTGGATCTCCTTTCTCAAGAATTTGGACGTGCACCCCTGACTTGAATAATGACTGTTCTGAAAAATACAAGGGGCATCATCACGAGTTGAGCGGTATCGGAGCGGTTTTCCCACCGGTATAGCAACTGCGCTAATAGCGCTACCACCAACTGGTGCTATTAGTGCCAGATCATGGTTTTGGTGGCATGGTAGTTCCCCATTCCCCATTGGGCTCATTTGGGAATTCCCCATTCCCCATTGGACCCAATGGGGAATTTGTGGTGCTATTACCGCCGGTAGTATTACTGCACAGTAATAGCACCGAAAATCAGCAAATTCTCCCCAGATTTTCCGCCAGCTCAGAGCTGGTGATAAATGCTGCCAAACCTGTGAATTGGTGGACCCTTAAATGCAGCGGTGATAGTGTTACAGCCACATTTAAGGATTACCGCCAAACTTGTGATGACTCCGAAAGTCTATGTGTTATGAAGATTATTGGCAAATTATTCATCTGTTATCTAAGTGAAAAAAAAGTATATGTTCTAAATGAAGAGAAAGTTCTATATTTTTGCATGGATGCATATCAGCTGACATAGATGTTTACATTCAAGAAACCAAATTCATTTCTGGCAGCAGATGTTCCTGTTTTGACATTCTAAAGTCAGTTTTGAGCATTTATGGAGCGATAGTGGGTATTTGTAGATATGAAATGGCAACAATACACTCTGATTTTCTCTCCTCCTGAAGCAGAAGAAGGGGAGCTGACGGTTGCATGAAAAATACATTGTGTCAATCTGAATCTAATTCCAACCTTGATTTAGGCATTGTACATTTATTTGAATAACTTATTTGCTGAGCATCTCCAACCGAAATAAAGTGTCCAAATAAGAGACAGGGAGGCCTTATACAATTATAGATATCATCAAATGACACTTGCCCTCCTTTGCGACCTCGGACAGTACCATTGTATCTTCTGTATATGAGATTGCACGGGGAGTTTTAGATACAGAATGGAATCTTGCCACTCTGCAAGCCATCTTTATGTTCTGCAGCTCCCTCCCAAATGGTGGTCCTCTAACCCTTCAGCACAAAATAGGAGGTAGCTGTTGGACAAAGGGTCACATAAGTAGTGGCAACCTCCTACCTTTTATCAACCCCAAGACGGTCATCTGGTTAGTGTTAGGAATCCATTACGAACATCCCTTTTGTCACCTGGGAGACTATGGCAGCCTACATGGACCTGCCATTATCAGGGTCCACCAGAAGTGCTCTCATCGTGTAACAGTATCCTGGAACTAACTCAGTTGTATCTATTCCATTCAGGAATGCTTCAGAAACGATTACTGTTACCATGTTGTTTCAATGTAATTACATATGGCCACCTTGTAATGCAATGTGTTGAGAGAAGCAATTAACATATTTATCAGAGCTCTGCTGTCCCATGTAATGAGGGAACGCAAAGAATGTGGATAATGTAGGACCAATGCCTCTGCTTGCCTTGGACAGCAAAAGGAGTAGGTTTAATTATCCCTGTTATAAATATCTGTACATGGCCTCACCATTCCTATGTGTGGCACTCCACCGACACCCTTACTTGGGCAACTGGAAGACAAATAACATGATGTATTGTGCGATCTGTCTTCCAGCTTAGTCCTACAGAGACCAGTTTTGATGTTAATGGGTTTACATCTACCCCATATATGCAGTGATTTTTTCCAAATTCTTGATGGTTGTTAAAAGAAATCAAAATAACGAGGTTGATGTTAACTTGACTGCTGTAATGCATGCTAAACAGGACACATACAGGTTCGTCACTACCAATGACCATTTATGCAGTTGAAACTACAGAAGGATACTTTTCTTTTCAAATTTGGATATTATTGGCGATACTGGTACCGTGTCTAATTGAACCTTTATCCCAACCTGCTTCTGTTACATCCATGCAGTGAGTTAGTTCAGCAGGTGTGATCATGAGAATATTTATCTCACAGTTCAACAGATGAACACCTCCAGAAGGTTATGACTAATGGCTGTAATATTGGTGATATACTATTAGCAGATAGTGCATGCATGCATGTTCTACTGCTCTACATTATGCCTTTCATATCCATTGTTCGCGATCCTTTCAAAAAAAGATCCATTATTTGTCAGAATCCTATTAGTCTATTTCTGAAATGTAAGCTCTGAGTGATGCACACGTTGCCTTAACTATTAGATGGCTGTTTCGCTAGTAGATGCCAAACACTTGGGTGTTTAACTTTGGCATCTGGGGTAAAAATGTCATGTTTCGTGTAAATGGAATCACAGTCTATGAGCCTTGTTTTCCTGCGGATAATTATATGACATGGTCTCTAGCTACATATTCGGCCGGAAGGATAGCTCAGGGGAAACAAGCTGGCCTTGGAAGCAAGACTACACGAGCAACACAGGTTCGATCCACGGGTCCGCGCGTTATAAATAACCAATACAACATTGTGAGCCAATTATCTCAGTGCCAGACTCAATTCGGAAGCTGCATATTTTCGGGTGTCTTCCATGCCGTATATTGATGGCACGTGGTATGAGAGTATAATGCTGCCAATCAACACCTTTTGGCATTTGTATCTGTGTGTATATGAGCCAGGGGAGAAAAGAAGGTGAACTCTTTCTTTTGCAGGACCATCATCCCGTGTCCACTAATTCCGAGTTGTGCAAATCACTAGGAGAACTGCCTGTAACAAATAGGGTGTTAACAATTCCCAATTGAATTTCCTACCCAGCACAATCTACAAAATAAGTATGGTGGCAAAGAAGCAACGAACATGACCAGTTGCTTATTTAAGGTAAAACAAGAAATACAATTATTGGGCAGTACAGTACTTTTTTAATATCACAAGATCTTACATATATGATACATTTACCAAGAAAGCTTAAGAGTTTGTCTGCTAGCTTTCAAGAGAACAGGGATTCTGCCACAGCTAGTCAAAGTAAAATGGAAACAGGTAATTAATTTAATGCGATTAACTGTTCGATACAGGAAAGGATCGAATATGTCAGCTTCTTATGGTGAGTTTGTTGCGAACGGCAGATCCGTTTCTTTCATTACTTTTCTATCCGCAGATATTGAAACAATGTGACAGTTTGTGCCAGGGCATGCAGGTATCAGTAAAGAGGAGTATAGAATTCATATGCTCTTCCGAGACGTTCCGCGCAACAGAGATCTCGTGATGTGCACATGATCCTATTGTTAAGTTTATTGCATATTGTTTGGGAGGAATCAAGCGGAGAGGGGAAAATGACCAGCTTGACAAGCTTGATAGGTATTTACAATGACGTAAGCGTAGAGTCCCAATCCATTTTGGTGGTATTTTAAAAGTAGGGGTGGATGAAATGGTTTGAGCAGCATTTAGCAAATCTAAACCTTTTACTGGTTCTAGCATGCTAACATTTTTTAGCTTTTTTCAAGGTTCGAAAGATGAGTTTCGACTCAGTTGAACCTCAAGTCTACATAAGACAAAAAAGTTAACATTTGAAATACTCAGTGGCTGGTCTTTGAAGAAGTGGGAGCCATGCCTTGGAGCTCTGGCATGTTAGGGAATGATATCGGTGTATCTTAGGATAGCTTATGATCCATAATAGTGAATGTTGGAGTACAACTAAATTGATAATATGACCTTGGTATTATTAGGGAGTTAGGATAGAATGTTGTAGTGTGTGTAATGAGGATCCCTGTTGTGGTGCTGACTAGTGGTGAAATCCTAAAACTATCCACATCACATCTGCGGCACCCCTTTCACATAGCAGGGCACAGTCACATGGCTCACATAGAGGTGGAAGGGCAGAACTACATCTCCCAGAATATCCACTGGTTGCTGAAGGAAAACCAATACTGCAATGGGAAACCCCCTTCATTATTATATGTATAGGAGACCTAGTCGGAGAGTAGACCGACCTACAAAGGGACCAAGAAAACATTCACAGGGAAAGATACACCCATGTCACAAATTGGGGGGCAATGCTCCCCCTCCCTTTCTTAAATCGAAAGGGGAAACTGTTTCTACAACCAAAATGTCTCCCACCAATGGAGCCTATAAGGTACAGCAGGTCCAGGTAGAGAGAACCTTCCAGAAGCAGACAAGGAGTGAATGATTCAAACATTATCCAGACAGGAAGTATTAAGGCAGACTAGTGAAAACCAAGATGGCTGCATCACCTTCTACTTCATTGCTTCATTGAGCCCACCAAGAGGGGACCTGCAAGAAAGAAAATTCTGCAGCCAATTGTGGTGGAACCCTCCACTACAGTCATGGCTGAAGCCCCTTTTTGTGAGACCAGCCAATGGGATGGACCTTATATAACCACTATAAAATCAGCTTCAACTTCAGTCAGTTTGTGGATTGCTGGGTATGAGTAGAGATGGCATTTGAAGAGTTTTGGAGAAGGAGAAAAAGAAAATATTAGAGCAGTTAGTAGGAGGCTGCAGGAGTAGAGTATGTTGGAGAAATGGCAACATTGTTTAAGGAGGGAGGACAGTGGACACAGAACTAATTTGGAGTGACAGGAATGAGGCTGTTGAGAGAGTATTGTAGTGTGTGAATTTATAGCAAGACCGTTAGCGGTGGGAGAAAAAGAAGAATTGGAGTAGGGATTATTATCTGGAATGGTGGAGGCAGGTAGAAGAGAATTGCAGGAAAAGACTGAGACAGTTAAGTATGCAATGGGAAATTAATAGGAGGAGGTAGTGAAACTTAAGAAGGGGGTTGGAGAATTTAAGGTGTGTAATAATGGAGATGAACTCTCTGCCCATGCTCTCACCCGTTCCTGAGTATGCATGAAGATACAAGCAGAGGATTAGTCTAAAAGCAGTTAGTAAAACACTAAGGATCACAGAGGGGCCACTAAGAATAGAATAGGTTGTGAAACACAAGCAGGGCGATAGGTATTTGTATTCACATACGTCTCCCATGACAAAGGAGGCATTTGAAGTCATTTATGAAACAATCGCTGCTTTGATGCAACAATGCGTTATTTTGTCATCTGAATATCTATGTAACGAGGCTGAGTACACAGTGAAAGGAGGCTCTTGGAGGTTAATACAAGATGTATGCCCCTTAGAAATTATTGTAGAAGCAGAGTTGATAATTGTGCCTAACCCAGACACAGTTCTGTGTGTAACATACTACCTACTGCTACACATGTTTAAGTTATTGACCTAAAGAAGTCTTTCCTTTCCATTCCATTGGATATCGATTTTCAGAATCTCACAGTGTTTACCTATGACAGGATTCAGCTCCAGCACACAAGACTCCCAGAGGGATACTTTGAGTCCCCAAGTGTCTTCAACAGGGTGCTACAGATGGACTTGGGAAGCATACCGGCACCTAGTGAGAACATACAGTACGGTGTTGATGTGTTAGTGTGTAGCATCACAGAGGAAAACTGCAAAGTAGACTTGGTGATGTATTTGCTGAGAAGGGACACAAGGTGGACAAGGAGAAGCTGCAGTATTGCCAGAAGGAAGTACTATAGTTGGGCCAGATAATATAAAGGAAGGGAGGAGGGTGACACCCGACAGTGCAGAGGCATTTGTAAATACACCCCCTCCAGTGTCAGTGAAAGGATTTACACCCCCTTTAGAGTCCTCCTCTGGACCAGAGTTTTGGTTTCTCAGAATGATGCGCATGAGTGAGGGTAGAAGCTTGTGGGCGGTTTATAGAGAATATGAGTTGTGGGTAGATGCGAAGTACACCAAACTAGTGAGAGTCACACACCTGAACTAAAACACATCATTTACCAGACACACACTCCTTAATTTTGGTGGAGGAGAAATCCAAATCAGTCTTAGGCACATATGTTTTGTGTAGGGGAAAGAACAGACCATTACTTTTTTAGGCTCATGTCTATTTTGTAGGTGGTGGAAAAGGACAAACATGCAAAACCCTAATGTGTGTTGTATAGATGGGGGAGAACAACAACACAATGTTAAGTTAATATGTCATTCATTGGAAGAACAAAAAAAGCAAAAGCATTGTTCATGCATGTGTTTTCTTGGCAGAGGAGGTGTCCAAAACAGTGAGTTGTGTATGGAATCAACATATTATCCTTGGAACATGTACATAATAAGCAGGCTCCAATTGCCTCTCTAATTCATAATGGTTCCAATCAATGAGATAATAGACAATGCTCCTTACCTTTTTTTAAACCAAGGATGATTTCTACCTCATATTCGGGTCCACTTTCTATGACATCAAGTTTAGGAGGTTTTGTGGCTGGTTGACATAATGTATTGAATGGCTTTACTTAAGATACGTGAAATACTGGATGCATCTGAAGTGAGGGTTTGTCAAATAGCTTTACTGCTGCTGCGGCTAGCCACTAGTACTAGCCACTAGTACCAAGAATGAACCTATATATTTAGGGTAGAATCTACATGGCTCTATCAGGTGCAAATGCCACGTGAATAGCCACATGTCAGCTCTTCTTTGTATATAAGATGCATGTCTATGATGATAATCGGCTATTCTGTTTTATGCTTTTTACTTGGGCTAAGTTGTTCTTGGCTTGCTGCGTGACTTCTTTAAGTATTAATCATTTTCATTAGCAGTTACAACCTTGAGGGGTTTGGTTGGATAGATTCCAGTTAGTAAACGGAAATCACAGTGTCAA
Source organism: Ambystoma mexicanum (assembly GCF_040938575.1). Taxonomy (NCBI): domain Eukaryota; kingdom Metazoa; phylum Chordata; class Amphibia; order Caudata; family Ambystomatidae; genus Ambystoma; species Ambystoma mexicanum. The sequence goes on from NC_090937.1 coordinate 542,394,861, forward strand.
ATATGGTGATTTGTTATTGTAGAATTCTGTTGCACAGAAGAAATCTAGTCACTCATTGCTTTCTTGGGAAAGCAGATAGATTCTGTATTGCCAAAGGTTTTGGTTTATTTTTTAGCTAAGCCACCTGTCTGGGGTTGTAACTGGTTGACAGGCAAATGCTCATCCCCGGAGAAGAGCAAATCTATTTACAGATCTTTGACATACACTGACCCCATACCTAATATAATCATCTCTTGAATTCATGGAGTTTAACACGTTGCTATCAAAAAATATTGATGCGTTGGTAGTCCTTTTAGGAGCAAACAATCAACCATCTTGGTAAGATGATATACTATGGTCAAAACAGTGGAATAGCCTTTGTCCCATGGTATGTTTCCAATTACAAGTGTCACAGGAATGTGCATAACCTTCAAAAGTATACATTAGCATAGGGAACAAGATCAGTTGCCTTACGGATATGCATTTTTGTTTGTTTTTTTTTTACTCCTGGGATCCCACTTCCTGCTGACAGAAATCATTGTGAATGTCTTTGAGGAATTTTTGGTGGAAACTGAACCTGGCCTGTTTCACTCAGAGGAACCTAGATGTTGGTAGGACGTTCCCTTTGTGTGTTGTCTCATTCCCAGTCTTAACAAACTGTCTACTCTTTCATTTCACCTTCTTGTTTGATATATGATAACACATTCTAAAGTAAAATAAAGAATCCAAAGTGTCATGTAGTTAGAGCAATTGTGGATTGCATATAAATGCAGATTTCGAAGATCAGATGCAGTGTTTATGATGTGACGAACTCTGGGGAGATAGTGCCACCATTTTTTGCATGCAGATTTTATGGACAAAATTTGTTTTTCAGTGATGGACTAGTTTATCACAGCCAAGAAATGTTCTTGGCTCAGTACAACACAGAATGTAATAGATTATTGACTAGATGCCTCTTTGTTAGGTGCATGTCTCTTTTTTTTTGGTGAAGGATAAAGCAAAAGCATTGGGAACCCCAAATGTGTTGTATTAATGGAGGAGGAAACGTAGTGTGAAGGACACTTGGTATAGAAAGAAGTCAGATCAATCTTAGCGACCCATGGATATTGTTGTCACATGGGTCGGTAAAAGCAGGGTTAGTTACACATGTCATTTGTTGGATGATAAGAAGGACAATGTGTGTTAGGGAGGTGATTTTTATTGGTTGAGAAATCCAAAGTAATGTTAGACACATGCCCATTTAGATAGCTGAGGAGAGTGCCAACACTGCGTGATGTAGACCCAAACTTTGTTAGTGGGGGAGAGGATGTTAGGAAATGGTGTCTTCATTGTCACAGGAGGAACACAAAGTGGTGACAAATGCACATGTTTTTTTTATAGGCAGAAAATGCAAAATCATTGTTAGGCAATTCAGTAGAAGGCCAAAGCAGTCTTCAGCACACCTGTCAATATAATGAGGAGCAGAATACCAATGCAGTGTTTGGCACATATGCAATTTGTTGGTTGAAGAGAAGATCAGGCAGTGGTAGGCACATGTATTTTGAATGAGAAGGTGACGGTCAAACACTGTCAGGCACATTTGCCTTTTGTTGATGGAAAAGAAGGCAAGCTGTGTGTTAGGCATATGCATTGTTTGTTGGTGAAGGAGAACAACAGGGATGTGTGAACCCCATTTGTGCAGATGGAGACATCCAGTGCAGACTTAGGCACACATTTATTTTGTTGGTGGAAGAGAATACCAAGCGGTGATAAGCACTTATGCTTCAGTGGAGTGGAGGAGGTGAAGTTCAAAGCAGTGTTAGTGACATGTTTTCTTTGGTGGGGAAAAAGCCCTAAGCATCGTAAGGCACCTGTGTCTTTTGTTGGTGTAGGAGAAAGCCATAGCAATTGAACCCTATGGGGTCATTCTGAGTTGGGTGGTAAGGGATACCGGGCACCGGTAAGTGGACCGGTGCCTGTAATCCCTTACCACCCAATTCTGAGGTCCCTTAGCGGAACCGTAAAGAACGTGTGGTATGACCACACGTCCTTTACGGGTCCCACTAATGGACCAGGGTGCTAATAATGGGCCTGCTATTCGTGGGCCCGTTATTAGCGCCTTCCCCATTTCCATTGAGACCTAGAGTACTCCAAATGGGAATGGGGAATGGTTGGTTGAATGGGCACTTACCAGGTCCTCCAGGGTCAGAATAACTCAGTAAGTCCCCATTCAACCAGACTGGTGCCGGACCCGGTATTGGAGGCAGCCTTGGTGCAAATAGTGCCATGGTTACTTCCAATCTCTGAATGAGGGCCTATATGTGTTTTGGAGACATAATAAGCAGTATTAGCCACACATATCTTTGGTTGCCATTGATGAAGTCAAAGCAATGTTAATCACATGTCTCTTTTGTTGGCAGAGGAGTGAGTCAAATGTTTGAGAAACCTATATGTAGGCAGAGAATACCAAAGTAGTGTTAGGCACAATTCCTGTTTTGGGCAGAACAGAAGGACATAGCAATTATAGGCACACTTCCTTTTTCTGGTAAAAGAGAATGCCAATGCAGTTTGAAGATACAGTGTTTTTTGCTGGCTGTCAGATGGCCATATGCACACATCAAGTCACAGGGATAGTTCAAGGGTTTTTATTGCAATGATTCAGAAGGCCATTGCTATTGGCTCTCCCTCTCTTTCTCTTGTCTCCCATTCAGTAGTTGACCCCCTAACACAGGTATAATTATAGCCCAAGGTGGCACTAGAGATAGGTAACCCTTACTATCTATTAATGACTGACTGGTTATGATGGTCTAAATGGTGCAATGCATTAATTATCTTGATTAGTCTGGAAACAATCCATGTGAAACTTAACCTTGGTTCCCCAACAAGACTGGTATCAAAAAAAGGTGCCTTCCAATCTTACAGGACACACTTTGTGATTTACTTACATGCTATTCTACTCCTCACCTGTGGTGTTCTAGTCTTCACTTATCTGCCTTCTGATCGCTAGACTTTCCTTCTGAGAATCACCCGCTCTGTACCACTCTCTTCCTTGTGCTGTCCCTATGATGTTCTTCTTTCTACCACCACTGTCCTCTGCTCACTGTCACTCTTCTCTCATCTATACACTACTATATTCTCCTCTAACTGTTCTACTACTCTCCCTTCTATGCATAATACTTTCTTTTCTCCACTCTACTACTCTCCCCTCTCAAAATCCTACTCCCTGCTCTTCCCACCCCACTCTACTCCACTATACTACACCCACACCTTCCAGGCACTTTCCCATTCAATATTCTCCACCTCCTACCCCCCTCCCAGTTAGTCTTGCTCACTCACATTGAGCAAACTCTCACATTGAAGCACATTATTATCCCACAAATCAATGATTCACATTACACACACTTTCAGCAATCTTCCTCCAGCTCATCTGCCCATCCTACCTCCACTCGGCCTTTTGATCCCTCGTCTCCTCCCTTGACATGCCAAGAATAACCCACAATGCATGGAATGTCTTGTTACTATGTAGTCTCTCCATCAGCTGGTTCTTCAGACAAACCACTAGCTTACTTCACTCCATGGGTTGGGGTACAGATATGAAAATGCACATAAAAAATCAAACAACGTGGCAGGATTGATGGTTGGATATGTGGACCACTCCAAGGTCTTACTGAAGGTACAGTCACTTGTACAGTCCATGTCTGTGTCCCATAGATAGACTGGAGTGCTGACTTGATGAGTGGATTACTGTGTGGTCTTGCATTCCTTGCTGTCTGTCTCTCTCTTGGCTGGGTTGCTCAGTCTTTCCTTCACAGCCAGACCTTCTAGGTAATGTACTCCTATGGGATGAAAAGAAATCATCTGGGCAGCATTGTGCACAGAAGTTATGGGTCAAGAAAAGTTGGTACTCAGTTTACTTAGCCATGCACAAGTAGAAGGGACAGAGAGACAGGGCTCTCCCAACTCACCCAGCCTCCCTCTTGGGCAGGATTGGCCCTGTTAAACACCCTAGAAGGCCTCTTGACTGAGGATGAGATGGGTACGCATCCACTCATGAAAGGGTTTGGTCTCCAAACCTTTCACATGGTAGAGGAGAAAGAAAGATGTGTGAGAACCTTACATGTATTAATAAGCTGTATTAGTAACTTATGCTTTATTTTGGCAGCAGAGAAGTCCAAAGCAACATTAGGTGAATGTTTGATATTTTAATGTTTGAGAGAAAGTAACAGTGCAGTGGCAGGGAATAACAAGGCAATATTAGGCATGACTCTAGGGGGGCAGGTTATTTTTCTGTATTTATTTCCCATAAACTCTCTTCATATTTGTTTAAATTGAAATAACCAGCAACCTCCACCCATGCAGCGTCATTTAGCACAGCATTTTTGGATTGGATAGTGCAGTGATATGCTCTCTTCACTTACTAACCACCCCCCTCTGGACATCTTCTTTGCTTCCGTTGCCCCAATGTTTTATAACATATCTTAAGGGCATGTACTAGCTGTTAGTTAGCCACCCCCTGAGCATAATGATGAAATTGGACTGAAATATGTGTTTACCTTATAATTCCTTGTATGAACCTGTGCTATTAATAATAATTCTATATTCTGGAATCTGAGACATCCATGATGTGTTTGTGATTGGAAACACATTTTTTTAATTATAATAATGACATGTACAATCTTTATATATAAAGCGGAATGTATGTATGTGTATATATTTGTCCAGCTATACAAATCCACACCGTTGAACCCATGTCGAACAAATGTTGCATGGATTCCTCTTTTGTCTGGAGAAAGACTGTAGTCTGTGTTTGGATGCAAACATCTTATTTGCAAAACAAATCTGGAAGAGTGTCTGTATGTTAGTACGGCTATACAAATCCAAACCATTGAACCCACTGCTACCATATTTTACATGGATTCCTTATTTGTCTGTCTCAAGATTGTAGTCTATGTTTGAATGCAAAATATTAAATCCGTAGACACCCTCATTTACTGATACTCACTCCGATTCACTAAAGTAGGTACTAAAAGGAGGCAGCACTTAGAAAAGGTCTGAATCAAAATGCTCGATGTGTTGGTTATTCCTTTGAAATGTATTAGTACTGCATACAGTTACAAAGTGTTTATTAAAGCGTTTTTAAAGGGAATTTTAAAAAAGTAAAACTTGTTTAATCATGCCACTCCAAATATGGGAAATGGCAAGGTTACCGTTTACTTAAGTTCATTCATGAGAAGAGAACACAATCAATCAATCTTGCTTGGACATTTTCTCAAATGTGCTGGAGCCATTGAGTGACTTAACCATATGGCACCAAAACGAAAATCACCTGGAAAAGCTCCATCTGATGCAAAGTGAAAATCAATATCAAGAGCTTTTGAAAAGTAACAAACAGGAGCACGACTTGCCGACCAAAGGACAAGAGCAACTTTCTCCATGGCAAATGACATGACGGAGCAAACTAAAGCAAGACTTGCTGACATGAGTACAAGAGCAACATCCTCCAGGGCACATGAGACACCGTAGCAAACTGAAGCAAGACTTACCAAAAAGAGGACAAGAGCAACGTCCTCCAGGGCACATGAGACACCACTCGATCAGGAAACGGGCAATGTTGGGTAACCGAGCTAGATATTAATATTGCTTACTTTTCAATATTTCTTTTTAAATTGATGTATTACCTGTGTTACACACAATTCAAGTCTATCTTTGGTTTTCAAATGAGCCAAAGAATGAAAAAAACAAGAACCAACAAAGTGTGTGCTATTTGTCGCTTTCAAACATATTATTTACAGCACATATTTATAGTGCAATCCCTCTGCTGAAACAGATATTCTGTGAAACAACGGGATAATATTACTGTTTCAATGGAACAGATTGCTTTGCAAGGATAGGTGGTCATGACCTATTCAAGGCCTCTGTTAGTAAGAATGCATTTACCATACAATTAACGTGTTCACCAATCAATCAGATTAAAACAAATATGACTATGAAAACCCTGGAATTGACATTACATTTGCTTTTTTTTTGTCCTGAGTGCACAGAAACTGCACCATCCAAACAGATCAGTGTGAATTTAATGGGTCTGTGCATTCCAGGTCTTTAGAAGGCTAAGCTCTGCTTAAACATACCATTTTGGTGTACTGCAATTCACAGCTTTTATTTCTTGTTTAATTTATATACTGTAATTTGGTTATAAGTAAACTTTATACAATTTTAAATCATACATAAAAAGAGCAACATGTACACATCCACATAAAGAAAATCAACTGTGACCATCTTTCCCGTACTATTGTATGAATTCTTAAAAAGCGATAGGTTAAAATGCAATATAATAAATATTTGTCATTTTTGGTTTTGCAGCAAAAGATGAGGTGTAGCTAATATGAGGCCCAGGTGTTGTCCCTGACGTAGTATCAACCAAACCTTCTCAACATCCCATCTATGTACATAAGTATCACATTTCTTAAAATGATCTTATTTGTCTTTCCTTAGTATAGCACAGTAGCAATATAAATGATTCAGACTTTCCCATGTTTACATTTTTACATAGTTTACAAAACCTGCTGCATCTTAAAACATCTGATCTTGCACCTATTACTTCCCATGCCTCAAGGATATTGAGTCTACATTTTAGATCCAATTTCTTTATTGGGAACATATCTGATGTGCTTTAAGAGCTATTCCATATTCCATTTGACAGAATTAGCTATTTACCATATAACTTACTGTGTATATATTTATGGTCAGAAATATAATAAATCCCTTTGCACTTGTGATTGTTATGTTTAATATTAATGTGCACAATATTTCAAAGTAAAGGCATTCAGTGAGTATGTTGTTTAAAGAAAAGTAGCACTTTCAATAAAATAATTTTGAACATTGTACTGTGGCATAAAGTGCTGTAAAAGAAACAAAACATGTCATAGCCTTATGATAACAGCCAAAGTATAGTAACATAGTACAACATAACAGAACAGAGACACACAGGCACTGAATGCAGAAGGACAGGTAGTAGGCCCTTCTCTCCTGAACTACTTGATTTATCGCACATTCACCCCTGTCTTTCACATAGTCTAATGAACACAGTTTGCATAGGCCTCTCAAGCAATTATTTCTCATTGTGCAAGACTGACCTGGTGCAGGAAGGAAAGAATTGTAAGCCAAGTCATATCACTCCATGCCCCAGATTCTGGAACCCATTCCGTATCATTAACAGACTCACCCTCACCCTTCTAAATTTTAGGAGGGAGCTCAAGATCATCCTCTTTCATGAATTACTCCTTACTTACACCAAGGTCAACATACAATGCACTCCCCTACCTAACCTGAGAGTAGGTGATATGTGTTCCTCTCCTATTTGCTTGAAGATACATTGCTGTCAAATTTCTAGCCCTGCCCTTTTGTTAGCTCACTGCTCGTTTGTATCTCAGTTTCCTTTAAGGTATCCTTCCCCAAATGACATGTACATTGCTCTGTTGCTTTCTGAGGCTTGGTCCACGTTCAATAAATATGCCAACAGTAAACAATACAAAATAAAAAAAATAAAAATAATAATAATAATACATGGCTATGTATTACAATACTTTCATGACCTACTTCCAAGTCAGGCAATACCATGTATCTGAACCAAAATAATTTCTAGTGTGACCTAACAGCAAACAAGCTCTTGATAATAAACTTTTTGACATCAAGGTGGCAGGAATTGTTCCTGTTTCCTGTTCTAGTTTGACACCTTTATTTCCTCACATGTTGTTATCAACAACATTCACTTTTATACACATTCTATTCTTGACATTGTCTCTCTTGGCTCAGGTTTGCAGTTACAGAATTAACATTCTGGAGTTTGATCTGGGTACAACGTTTAGAGATTTGAAGGAACATATACCACCTGACTTCCAAAATTGTCAGAATCAACCACTTGTTACTCTAATGCATCTAATTTTACATTGTATACAAACTTAAAATTCTCCAAACCTGCCTTGGAAGCACAACACAGCTATCACAAATATTTATACCATATTCACTTCCACCCTTTTGCAGAAATAGTATTCACCTAAGAGCACTAGCATGAACCCAAGCTAATGGAAATGAGGCCTCCTGGCTAAAACCCTGATCTACCCACGTGGGTTAATTATCAATAAAACAGAAAGTGATCAGGGTCGACTGAACGTCATGTACACACCTCAGTTGAAAGTCAAACTTGGGTTTTTTTTCATTTTTACTTTGCCCATCGACTGTAACCTGCTAGCCCAGTGACTGCTCTATACCGCTGTATTTGCTTATCCTCCCTCTGCCTCCTCGCCCCCCACATATGGCGCTTTCGGTTTCTCCCATGTATTCAAACTCCTTCTCTACCAACTATCCCTCTCTTCTTACTAAGTCTGGAAAGAAAAAGTTTAAAAAAATATCCTGGCTTCAAACCCTGGTCTTCCTATTGCTGATACTTATACCAGTGCCACTTCCAGACAGAACCTCACTGACATCTTCTTTGTTGTTCCTTCACCAGATCTATGGACCCCCCATATGATCACTGTGCTCTCGCCTATCTCCTCCTCTCCCATTAACGGTGGCACTCACTGGGAAGTCTGCATGGCTTCATTTGACTCCTCCAGAGTCATCCTTAATGTTTACCTAAATGGCACTGTCATAGTCCAAGGCCCCCAGGCCAACCTCCTCCTCTTCGACAGGCGCTTCCCTTGCCGCATCAACTTCCTTTCTTCTCCGGCTGTCCCCTCTCATTCCTTGGCTACCTTGCCCACTCTTCCCTCCTCCTCCTTTGCCCTTCTTCAGGCTCCCTCCACAAATCCGCAGGGCGTACCTCTGATTTGTACCCCTCCCCGGAAGGTCTTTAAGGCAGGCAACCTTCTTCATCTTGCCACTCTAAATTCTCACTCTGCTGTCAAGCATGCCTCTGACATCTGCCACCTCCTTGAAGAATTGGATCTTGATGTCCTCGGTCTTATGGAGACATGGTTCACGGCCAGCTCTGTCACAAGCTTTGACACTTTCCTCCCTGATGGCTACACGATCCTCTCTACACCCAGATCCACCCGGCCTGGAGGTGGTCTAGCCCTGATCTTTCCTGAGTGGACTCCGGCTACTATCATTCCCACTCAGATTTACTCCTCTTTTGAATGCCTTGTCTGCAGACTCTAAATCTCTCCTAGCCACTCTCTTACTGTTGCTACTGTCTACTGGCCCCCTGGGGAAATCACCTCTTTTCTCTCTGAGTGGTCTGACGTCGCCTCCTCCATCCTGACGGCGACCACTAAACTCCTCCTCCTTGGTGACCTCAATATCCATCTCGATTCCCCCTGTCCCTCATCTCTGCTTTTTCGCGAGCTTTGCGATTCCCTCTCTATCCTCCCCTCTGGTCCGACACACTCTGCAGGACACACCCTCGATGTCTTGATCTCTTCTGGCCTCCCCCTCTCTATCCCTCTGAACACTCCGCTCTCATGTAGTGACCACTGCCTTCTCTCCTTCCATCTCTCACTTTCGTCCCCTCAAGCCAAACTCACCATAACTCTACCACCTACTTTCTTGGACATCTGACCTATGAAGTGTGTGTCAGTTGAGGCTTTCGCTTCCACCTTCTCCCCACCCCCTCCTCCTCTGGCTGAATCACACCCAGACACAACCCTTTCCCTTCTCTACTCTTCCATTTCTGATACTCTTGATGTTCTTGCCCCTGTCATGAGGATCCACCTGAAGTCCAAAACCAAGTGTAATTCCTGGTATGATTCAGACCTAGCTACACATAAACGTAAGTGTGGGTCGGCTGAAAGGAAATGGAGGTCTTCTTGCTCAAGCTCTGACAAACTGGCATGTTGCCTGCTCCAAAGGCAATACAGACTCTCTGTCCTCACCAAGTAGAGAGTCCACATTCAAGCCCATCCCTCTGCAGCATCTAACAACTCGGCTGAACTCTTCAAAATCTGCAAGGAGCTTGCCAACCCTGCTGCAGCCTCTTCCCCTCCCCTTACCTCCCAAGCTCTCCGCAACGACCTTGCCTCTCACTTTATCTCATCCCCTCCCCCTGCTATTCCCCCTCACCCTGCGCTTGCTAGCCCTCCCTTAATCACCCCCCTCCCTCCTTCTCTTCCTTTCCCCCTTTCTCACCTGATGAGATCGCTAGACAAGTCCGATCTATGAAATCCTCGTCAAAACAGGTTCATCCCTGCTCCTCCAAAACCATCAACGAACACATTGACATCCTCGCTCCAGCCGTTGCCGATTTCTGAAACCATTCCTTTTCCTCAGGATCTTTCCCCTCCCCTCTGAAACACTCCCTTGTGCATCCTCTCCTCAAGAAACCCACAGCTGATCCTTCCTGTCCAGCTAACTATCGCCCAATCTCCATTACTCCCTTCCTTGGCAAACTCCTTGAGAAGCTGGCCATCTCTCAGCTTAACCTTCATACTGACTCTGTTGATTGTCTCCATGAACACTAGTCTGGTTTCAGAGCAGCCAGAAGCATGGAAACTGCTCTCCTGAACATCCGTGAAGATCTACTCTCCAACCTTGATTCTAACATTCCCTCGGTTCTCATTCTACTCGATCTCTCTTCTATCTTTGACATTGTCAACCATACCATCCTGTTCAACCGTCTCCTTGAGAACCTGGGTATCACTGATCAGGCTCTTGCCTGGCTGACCTCTTTCCTCTCTGATCATTCCTCCCAGGTCCAACTTGGGTCCTTCCTATCCTCTATCTTGCTCTCTATCTGTGGTGTTCCCCAGAGGTCTAACCTTTCGCCCTGGCTTTTCAACCAATACCTGGCAACTCTTGCCCACTGCATTGTCACACTATGCTCACATTTCCAGTGCTACGCTGACGACACTCAACTCATTTTTAGTCTGTCCTCGGCCACCTCCTCTCGCTCTCTCATCTCCGACTGCCTAACTGCCATTCAAGTTTGGTGTGGCGCCAATAACCTTTGTCTGAATGCCAGCAAGACTGAGATCCTCCTCATCGGCACACCTTCCCCATCATTTCCGATCTCTCTCTGGCCAGCCTCGCTTGGCCCTCCTCCTATCCCCACCTGTGAGGCTAAGAACCTCAGGGTCATCTTCGACTCCACAGTCTCCTTCTCCATCCACATCTCCGAGGTCTCTAAAAAGTCAAACCTCCTTCTGCACCTCCTCAGAGGTACTCTTCCTTTCCTCTCCTTCCCCCAGAAGCTCACTGTCTCCCAAGCTCTGGTTCACTCCAAACTGGACTATTGCAACAGCCTCTTTCTAAATCTTCCTGCCTCTACTCTCCGCCCTCTACAACTAATCCTGAACAGGACTGCAAGACTTGTCCTCGGCCTCAAGCCCTGGAATCGTATCTCGCCAGCTCTGAAATCTCTCCATTGGCTCCCAGTGGATGCAAGGATCAAATTTAAAACCCTATGCATTGTCCAAAAGGTTTTCTGGGGCCTGGGTCCAAAATACCTTCAGCTATCCCTCCGCAAATACCTCCCCTCTCGAGCTATTTGCTCCTCTACTGCTAACTCCATCAGGGTCAGTCATTTTTCAAAGAAGCGAGATGAGGGTAGATCTCTGTCTTTGGCGGGGGCCTCCCTCTGGAACAGCCTCCCGGCCATTCTAAAACTCGAGGAGAACCATCTCCGGTTCAAGAAGCAACTCAAGACTTTCCTCTTTGCTTCTGCCTTTGCTCCCCCTCTCCCTTGCTGATCTGCATAATCCTGGCACTATGCACCTGGCCACCCTCTGTCCCCTGGGCCCAGGTACCTGCTTACCTTGCCACCCTTTCTGCATTGCCTCCTGGCCACCCCTCGCACTAGGGACTGTATCTGTACCCATGCAGTCCCCAAATCCCCCCTTTTTCTTCTTTCATGCACTTATCCAATTTACCCAGTTCTGCTGACGTAAGCACAGCACTTGCTACTTGTTGGCTGCATTACCCCTATTTATTTCTCCATTATCTATTTTATTTGTTTTTATTATTTATCTGTTCTCCCCTCTGCTCCGCACTTCCCACTCTCCCCCTTCCATGCACTTTTCCCCTTTCCCATGCACTTGCACGTTCTCAATGTCACTGGGCCTAGTAAGATCATTGTTCTATTATTCTCCCCTGTTTCCCCTCCCTTGCCTTGTCACGTTCTGAAACACCTGTGTACGAGCGCGTTACAAATAAAATATCATATCATATCATATCATACAATTTTCACAAGATAATTATCATGGTTTCACGTTTTGGAAACAGGAATGATTTATGGGAAAGAAAACGGAATTATTCACTTTTTCCAAAAGATTTAATGTGTAAAAGGTAATTTTGTAAAAAAAAAGGTTTTTAACAGGACACTTATCAATTCAGCTACAATATCTCAAAGTGATAAATTATTGTTTATCCAAGCCTATGCACCTGGATCATAGTGCAGAACATATGTACATCCTTCTGATAGTTGGAGAACATTTTGGAACACATGAACATATAAACAAGATATAACACATTGCAAAACTTGAACAGTGTGTGTTTTAACACTGAGAAGGGAGTTAACACAACAGTGCTGAGCAAAGGTTGGCCTTCATCAGGATGGGAGAAGAAAATATGGTGAAAGGGCCCTGTTTATCTCTTTCGGGGAATGAACAGAGGCATGTGTTTAGGAGTGTGTACTCATTCAGAGATTATTATTTCAATACATTTGATGAGCTATGAATGCATGTCAACAAGGACTGATCTCGCTAACATTGATATGAGATCTGAATGATCTTACTGTGTTTTGTGAATCCATGGTGTATTTCTAAAACATCTTTTCTTTTATTAAATTCTAGATGCGTGTTGATAATTGTCAATATTTCTTTTGGAGCTAGTAATATATAAGTGAAAATAATTACATTTATAAGATAGAATTCTACCCCTGTCCTAAAAAACATGTTTAAAATAAAACATATCCCAGTAGGATATATACGACTGTGGTGTTCATTTCTTACCCTGTTGGTTGATCTTGCTGGGAAACGATGCAAAGTATCTTATTCACCGAGTGTTGGGAGTGGTGTTTGTGAATCCATGGTGTATTTCTAAAACATCTTTTCTTTTATTAAATTCTAGATGCGTGTTGATAATTGTCAATATTTCTTTTGGAGCTAGTAATATATAAGTGAAAATAATTACATTTATAAGATAGAATTCTACCCCTGTCCTAAAAAACATGTTTAAAATAAAACATATCCCAGTAGGATATATACGACTGTGGTGTTCATTTCTTACCCTGTTGGTTGATCTTGCTGGGAAACGATGCAAAGTATCTTATTCACCGAGTGTTGGGAGTGGTGTTTGTGCAATTTCTGTAGGGAAACATACATACCCATTAATTCAATTGTCTGATGTACCTCACACACTATTTGCTGAGAAGTGTGTTACACTCTCTAGCCCTCGCTGAGATTTGCGGCCCTTATTATGGAAGCTCGCACCCCCACAACCCGAAGGTGACTACCATGCTGTAGGTATAGATAAACATGCTGTTGTTATTTGTTTCTAATCTGTGTCCTGAAAACCTGTTACATGAGTATGTATATGTCTAGACATACAAAAATCTTACCTAGATTGACAAAGGACAAAATCGATCATCAAATGTTTTGCGTGGGTAAAAGCGATGCTGTGGTGCCTCTGACTACTTTGGTAGAACGCTGTGCACTGTTTCCATAGTGACGTTTACTTTTATGGAAGCAGCCATTTTGGTTTTACCAAAGTGCCCGCCTCTGATTCCTGGACTCGGCCTCCGCTGTATAGTTAAAACAAGCCGCACAAATCATATATATTCACAATTGTTTGTTGGATCCCTTATTGGGGACTCATCCGCCATTTTAAGAAGCCAGATTGCTTAAAAAATATTTTTTACAACTCGAGCATACGTTACCATAGCAACATGAGGCTCAATTTTGCATCACCATGTTGCCACTTCGGCACCTCTCGGGTGCTCATTCATGGAGACACTGTTTGTAATTAGAGTCAGCATCACTCTTGTAACATTGCAACATGTATAGTTATATCAAGCTCCACGAATTACATTGAAGACACTGACAAAGAAGAGGCAAGTTCAACAGAGCTTTATTAAAGTTTTCAGTAGGGTTAGAAACTTCCTATCTTGCCCTAACGCTACAATGGGAGTAATCTCGACCAATAAATAAAAGAAAATACATCCTAATCAGTCTTTTTGTCAAAATAAAGTATTATCTAATAAACCTATAAGTGCCCTAATTATTTTACAATAACTGGTTGATCAGGTATGCAATGAAAAACGAAAAGGTGAATCAAATAAAGTCTGGATAGCAATGTTACTGGATTAGAACTCCCTTCCCCAAGTTCAAATCACAGGAGGATATAAAGGAGTTCTTGCTTGATGGCTGACTTACACAGAACACTGGTTTTGCAAACTTTGAAGTAACTTGAATACAGTTTGGATAGTTCACACAACACTGTGAGGCCCGCGTGGACTGGGTTGAATAGTTCAATCTTTGTTTGGCTTCCCTCGCCTTGGTTCAACATAAATTTATCACAGTTTTGATACAACGTTCTTTTACAAGGGACCCCTCAGGTTTCCCTCACCCAAGTTCGGGTCTCCCTTGACTTTGAATAAAGCAACAATATGTTTTCATAATGGACCCCTTGGTGCTTGCATGCTACATCTTTCACACTCTGTGTGGTCTTTGAAATTCCAACCCCATTGTAAACTCCACTTGCAGATTAGCTGGGAACCATCTCTTTAGAAAAGTGATTGGGTCATTCCCCTCCAGGGCATCTGGAAATCCAAAGAAACACAGATTGTTTCTCCTGCTTCTATCTTCCAACTCATCATTGGCCTCTAGCAGTTCACCCACTTGTGCTTGTAAAGCAAAGACCATACCAGGAAAAGCCTCGGATGAGAACAGTGATGCAGACCCACTGGCTGAACATTACAGTTTTGAAGTTCAGATGTATTGGAACCTCACAGAAATACAGCTTCAAGGTTGGCACCTGTGTTTTATATATATATATATATATATATATATATATATATATGTTTTTTCTTACTGTTTTATTCTCTGTTTTGTCCTCCTCTCCCTTCTCCCTTCTCCCTTCTCCCTCTCTCTTCCCTTCCTCCTTTAATTTTCTATGCACTTACTCTATCAGAATTGTCCCTGGACCTAGTATGATAGCAACAAATGTTTGTCTGCTCCCTCCCTCTCCATATTTGTCCCCCCGAGCACTATCTGATATGTCATCAGGCCTAGTATGATAGTCGCTTGTTGTGGTCCTCTCCCTCCCTTCTCCTCCCCCTCCCTCACCTCTTGTTAATCTCTGGCTCTACCAGAAATGTTGTCAGACCTAGTACGGTAGTCGCCTGTCTGTTTCCCATTTCCTTCCTATCTGTGTTTTAGCTCTTGCACTATCTAATATGTCACCAGGCCACGTACAATAGTTAATTTCACATTCTTGTTGTTCATGGCCTGCAATAATGTCATTGTATTTTCCCTTGTTCCCTCCCTTGCTGTGAAGCGCTTTGAACACATTGTGTAAATAAACTATCATATCACACCATATCAGTCATATCCTCAATCCTTCCCACTCTCTCCTCCACCTCCACCAGCCTGTCCATAATCCTGCTCATCTCAGCCCTTAAACTCAAGACTTCTTCATGCATTTTTTTTTTTGCTCTTGCATCCATGTTTGCTTCTACTTTGTTAAGTTTGCCAAGATAAGATAAGATCCAGATTCAACGTTTCTTGTGAGGGGTTGCCCCCATCTGATTCTTGATTTGTCATTTTGCTAAAATGATTCAGCGCCTCCACCCACCCTTTCCTCCTTCCAGTTTCTGTTAATTTACCTTTATGTATTTATATCATTTTGTTCCTTGTTTGCCTTTTTTTTCCTTTCCTCTTTCCTTTCTCAGCCATTGTTCTGCACTTTCTCTCTTTTCCTTTTCCACCTGTTTGTCCCTTTTTTCCTGCTTCTTTGTCTTCCCAGAATGTCTACTTGCGCCTGATTCTTTCTTTCTCCTTGGTTAATGGAGCTCCAAGGTTCACTTGCCCTAAGCTTAATGCTCTCTCTGCATCCACACAGCCTTTGCCTATTGAGCAGCCGACGCGAGTGTAACCGGAGGGGTAAAACTGTCTGTCTTTGGGATTTGTCCCTATCATTGCATATCTGACAACAGTCATAAGGATTAGCACATTGAATTTGGCCCTGATTTGATAAAGGCTTTGTGTGAGCCGAAACGCGTTATCTAGTGGAGGGCTATTGTCTACATACATAGCTACGACTGATACAGCCCATGCTATTAAACAAACCTTTTCCATTGGCGCTGAGTCCTGGAGTCTTTTGTGGTTTTTCTGGTTTTTCATGGACGGTATGGGCTTAATACCCGTCCGAATCCAGTGACCAGCGACAGTTAATGTGATTTAGTGAACCTACTATTGTCAATGCGTGGCAATTAATGGGGATTGTAAGGAGTCGGCTGCTTGATCAACTTTGAAAATAAGCCCTACAATTTCAGACATTCGAAACCTGCCATTACTATGGTGTTTTCACTTGTCACTTTTTGTTATATATTTTGATTATGTTTCTTTTCTCTCCCCTCACCTTGTCTTCTTCTCTTTTCCCATAGTAATGGGCAAGCGCTCCGTCGTGGCCAACTGCAATTTTATCGTCTTATCTTCTGTCCGTCCGCAAACACAGGGAAGGTCTCCAGTTGCTGGCCTGTTCCCGTCTTGCTGATTACATTTGAGATTGCGCCGTCCTATGCCTCAGCCTTTCCACCATCTATTTTTGTGATTTCAAATATGAAATCACTCCTCACACTCGATCAATTTTGGGGAAGAGTGTACAGTGGAGCGAGGGGGTCAAACCTAGGTAGCCATTTTCATGGGCAGTTAGCCACACCCTCCCACTTGTCTTTTGTTATTGGAGGGGAATTCCAAAGTAGTTTTGGTAGTTTTTTTGGGTTGAAGTAAATACAATGAGCATGTCTAAGTTTGATGCAGTACCCAATCATGCTAGTGGATGGTTTAGGGTCAAGTGGTTTAACGTATATATGTTGGGACTTTTTCATCTGCTACAGCAGCAACTGAATGTGTTGTAGAATCCAAGATAGCATGTAGGTTTGGAAACAGCCTCACTAACAAATCAATATCCACAGATCTTGTGTGCAGCAAATAATATGATTATCTGCACCAGTTAAGAAAGGGCCAAATGCATCAATAAAAGGAACAGAACTTAGTAACGGCGTAACTTCAAGTGCACAATAAAAACCAGGTTTGCTCAAATACGAATGGCCACTGGGAGGGTATACAAAAGACGATCTCCAAATGGCATTCGGAATAACAAAGTTTTCAGTAAAAAAAACATCATAGTTGATGTCATAGTTAGTAATTATCATGAACATGTCTGCTCTCTTATTTAATTGGTTAGTGGTATATAGAAAATATAGTTATCTGAAAGTCAACCTTCTACTATTTGTTCTTTCACAATTAATGACTCCTAGGTTTATTCTTCTAAACGTGATACATTCAATCTAACATGCCACTGGTTGTCACTCTACTATACTAGTCGATAAGAATAACATAGTTCGATTGGCCAGTTATCCAGTTATTTATTCATCCGGCCTAAGGTACTTTTACGTAGTGCTAAGGTACGTAGTGGGGAAGGAGAGATGGGCGAACTGCTATGATCCAGTTTAAAGAAGTTACCCCCTACTCATTCCCTGGCTTGAGGACTTATCTGCCAGTATGTTCATGGCATTGGCGTGTCATCCAGATGTCTGGATATACTAAGGAGGTTGCAGGTGCGCTATCTAATTGGGCCTGGACTAATTTACCATTGTTTCCATCACGTGTGAAGGACCACTGTTCAGAACTCATTTCTGTCTTTTTATTGGATTTTCTGTTGTCCTAACTTGTGTGTGCTTTTCTTTGGTGGCCATGTGGGATGTTGTGCATTAATTTCTTATGAGATCAATTGGCACGGTAGTTACTTGCATCTGGCATAAAAAGATATATCTATTTCTCACTGTTACCAATTGAAACTAATTAACTATGATAATTGCAAGCTGTGTGCCCTGGGAAATGTTATCTGGCATGGTTTCAGATTCTAAGCAGATCTCCCCTTGGCACACTGACCTTGGTGCTTGGGTTACTGTCTGAGCATCATGAGGCTTGGAACTTTGTGTTAAGCAATTTGATGTCAGGATGCAGTATTGCAAAATTGAGGCCATCTCAGTTGGTGTAGGTAATGGCAGTACTTCTGCACTTTCTCTGCCATGTTAGTGTTCTTGTCTTACATACTGCCATTCAATATTCCCTGCCCATGTATGCTGCAACCTTTCCCTACCTGCACATTTCTATAATACTTGTGTAACCCTTTCCCTCCGACTGGAAATTCACACTACTTCTCACCCTACTTGTGTTGCACAACCTAATCTACTGTTCAAGGTGGCTTGTATGATCATCAGTGTTTTACTGACTGTTTATAGAGAGGTTCTGTGCTTGTATTTTCATTGCATGCACAGGAGCGGGGGCTGTGGCCAGACCCAGTGCAGATCTCATCTCCACCATAACATTCTTTCCTCTGGTCAATTTATTTACCCCACCTCCATTCTCCTTTATCTTGTCAAATCCACCTTTAGGTATCCTTATCTTACACACAACCCTCAAGCTAACTCCTTGTTCTATGCACTGTTCTGGGCAACATGCCATAAACAGCAGTCCCCATCTCAGGGGGTTCAATAGGTTCAATAGGTGTACAATGTTATCGATGCCCAATATTAGTGTCATGATGTACTTCTCCACAACCCTTTAACCCATTTTTCTACACTGTGCTAATATTATTTGCAAGAAGAAGCTGTAAACCAGTCCTCATCTTTAGCTTCTCTATTCTCCTGGACCAATTTTGTGTGCAAAATCTACAGGGAAGTTATTGCGTCCATCAAGCACCCATTCTGCTCATTGTGTGCTGGGATGAAAGTGCAACAGCTTCAGACAATTTCTTGTAAAATACCACCCTCCATGGCAGTGAGGTGGTTGAGAACATGCTTATTTTGGAGAGTCATCAATCTGTCATCATCTCCCCCTTTAATCACATTGAGCCCTTTCTCAGCGGCATGTGTGGCCTGCAGTAACTCCCATCTAGTTATCTGGAACCATTTGGCATTTACTGCAGTTTGCAAGCTAGGGGCACGAAGAGACAAAAATAATATTGATGCCTTACTAAACAGCCTTAGGGTGAAATGGGATAGCGTCCATTGCCTCATTAGATGCCATAGATAATTAATTGTCTCTTTTTGTGTGTTGAAGTGTTTCATATACCTTGTCTTTCTGTTCCCTTTTCATCATAAATTAGTCTTCAATTTGCACCACATCACTTTGAAGCACCACCTGTGCTGATGTCATGTATCACTGCTAGTGAGCATGTGCCACCACAATTTGGCGGGAGCTGCATCCAAGCCCGTGAATAACAGGCAAAATAGTGGTCCAGTAGTATAGCTGTGCCTAATTTCATGGCTGGCACATCCATGATGCATTTGCATCCTACATTGTTCCCAGTTTGCAGTGTGCCATTGTTTCTTAAACACAGCAATGTATTCTCTATGGTTGTTATTGTAAAGACTGGTAGGGGGTGTCTGTACTTCCGCTCTCTAAATGGGAGAGGAGAGGCACAGAAGACCCCAGCCAAGATTGTCTATTACGGTAGCAATGGACGAGCAATCAAGGCCTAGCTTCTCAGGAGGTGATGCGGGCTGGTTCTTAAGTACAGTGTAGTCCCCGAACCCCCACAAAGGAATGTCCACACACTGTATTACTGAAAACACAGTCTTTATAAAATTAATATTCAAAGGTATGTACACGATCACAATAACGCACTTTGTACTCGGAAATCAACAATGATAAATATATACAATTCTAAAGTGGTACCACCAATGTTATCGAATCTCATTAAAGTGCATCAACTGTACGGTTAAAATGTCACACAGATCAATAACGAGGAAACCAAAAATAGAGATAGGCAGGAACATAAGATGGTTGAAACAATAGGCAGAATGCTGACCCCTACCAATAGCCACAGCTCTGTGTGGATATCCCCCCACCAGGGCAACCTGTAAATAAAGATATATAGCACAAGCCCAGTCCATATATTGTTCAATAGTCTTACTTACTCCTATTAAGGTTTTACCCTCCCAATGTACCTGGTGGAGTAGAGTTCTCTGAAGATGTGTCGACCAATCCTTCTTGAGTGACTCCCTTTAAAGCAGGTGCCACGGATCATCGAGAGGCGTCGAGGAACTCAGCGTTCGGTGTCGGGGAATCGACAGCCCATCTTAAGTGCCCTCCCTTTAAGGCAGGAGTCACGGGTCGTCGAACGTCTGACGGCGAACAGGTAGAACTACGGCCGTGAAGTGGCAGCTTCGTTCCTAGGGGTGTTCGTCAACGACAAAGTGTTGGCGACCTGCAAGGAAGAGGCGTGCGGGGCACCTCGGCGACGATAGTTCTTGACCGCAAAGAGATGATGAAGAACTGTGGCCCAGCCAGGGCGTTGAGTCGTCGGCGTCTCTGTGGTCCTCAGGTGGCGGGAAACCCACCGGTGGATCCTCCTCGGCACGTCAACGGTCGGGCCTTCTCCAGCGGGATAAAGCGGACGACGATGCCGACGAGAGCGTCCGATGACCAAATGAAGTTCTTAGGCAAACGGGAGCACAGCGGCTCCGGTCGGCGACGGCGGTCGTCGACAGTGGCGGACAACAGTCCGAGTGCTTCTCTTTGAGATTCAGCGTCAGTCCCCATCTCGGATCAGCAGCCTGTCAAAGGTCTGTCTACCAGGGAGCTTTGGCAAAGATCAGCTGGTGCACAATGGTCCCTCGTAGCTTGGGAAGAGGGCGTCTTACCAGGTCCTCTCTGGGTCAGTCCTTGGAGGCACGGCAGCTTTCAGATTGCGAAGGAGAGCAATAGCAATTCTTCTCGTCAAGCAGGGCTTCAAGGTCAAGCTTCAGTTACTCCAGTTACTCGTCGTAGTGAACTTCAGCTTCTGAACACGATTCTCAGCAGTGAGAGGTCCCCAGATATACTGTTGATCTCCCATTCATTCCGCTGGGTCACACTCAAGCATCCAATCACGACTAAGGGCATTCAGGCAGGCAGGCAGCCAATCAGGCACACAAGGTATTCAGGCCATTCACTTCTCTCCAGAAACTCACAACACGTTATGTGTATTGAGACAAGTACCGAGCCATTCAACACTCCAAACTGCATTCATACCGGTTTCGGGTAGGGCTGTCTCAGTCATTGTGTCAACCACCAGATACTAGACATCCACAACACAGAATGCATATTCGTCACACATTCTATTCACCCAGGTCCCACCCACAGGAGGCACCCACAACATACATCACCGGGAAGGCTCCAGCTAGTCTGGCCGGGAGTTCACAACAACACCATATATGGCACTTCCACCCAACAGCCAATCAGGGGGAAGGGACAGAGTCAGGGCTTCCCAGGACTTTGGGAAAGCAAGGTAATGGGTAATAGAAAGCAAGAGGCCGCAGGGGCCATTTTGTTTTCCATCCGGAATCAACTTATCCCAATGGTAGGGCCGGGGTATCCCAAAATGGAGGATACTCCGCGCACCTGTCAAATTCAGCATGGAGCTGCCACCAGCCCATACCCTGCTCTGCGGGCCACCCACAGGTGCCCAAAAACATACACTAGGGGCACAGGGTTGTGCCCCCACCATGGGTGCCATAAGGGTATCCCACGGGTCTGTTCACCAAACCAAAAGAGAGAGAGCTGCACCGCCAGGAGTCTCACATGGACTCTTGCGTGGAAAACACGACAGAACACACGATAAAAAGCAGTAAAGGACAAGGATACGGAGGCCCTGTCCCTCCAATGCATTTCCAGCATCACAGTTATTTACACTGGCCCTTCTTCATGCTCCTCCCATGTTAACAGTCTGGCATATTTTTTAAATTCTTGTAAGCATATCTCATTGCCATTTTCTACAGTTGTCTATGAATATCATATACATGCTTCTGCTCTACATCCCATTTTCCCTTACACCCATCCGCAAGAGGTCCTAGTATGTTTAACTGTGGTCTGTCCCAGCAAAAGGGCATCTCATTCCTTGATTGATAGAACATTTCAACAATGGATGTTTTTTTACTGTTACTTCACCCCTTTGTGGCCATGCCAGTATATATTTCATTGCCATGTTTCCCATTGTCTTCCCTTTAATAACATTATCTTCATAAAGGGAATCTACATTTGTCACTCATTTTAAAGAAGCCAAACTTCCCTGGAATTGCCCACTTGATTTGCATAATGCAATGTGAGTTATGCAATGCACCCTTTTTACTGGTATTTCCTCGGCCACAAACAATCTGGAGACACTTAAGGCATGCAGAAGGAGAAAGCATACAAAGCAGTTTTCATTTGATTTCTGCCTTCCTACTATACTCATATGCCTGTACCAAAGGTTTTTTTTTTTTTTTTAGCATAACCTTGAAAGTGTTGTTCAGGTATTCATCATTGCTTACATCTCTCCTAACTGGTGTAATTTCTTCACTCATGTTAACAGCTACATTGATACTATTATCACAAAAATGTCTTGCTTCCATATTGTAGGCAAAATAAAAGAAAATAAAAGAAAAAAAAGGAAAAGAAAAAAGTGCCAATCATTATGCTGATGGAGTCCATTTTCTCCAAATATCACTTTTTCCCCACATGTTGAGATATTGAGATATTAGAGAAACCGTGTCTTTTGCTCTTGACAAATACCATTTTCTGTAGAATATCATCACATGTCATGTTACTGGTCATCTCTCATTCTCCCTGTTATCTGCGTTCTTAACACCTCTTTTTCTTTTACTTGCTTCTCTTCATTTGACAGGGAGGCTGTGCCTACAAATCTTTTCGCATCACGTTAATGTGTACTTTTACATCGGTGGGAGTTGCATAATGGACAGTATGTGGGCCCTCGAATCATGGCTTGTGCTGCTTGCAGATGACATTCTACACATACATTAAATCATTTGGAAACAGTTGGAAGGGGGGTATTGCATCACTCTACAATTCCCTCTCTGTTGTCATTGGTTGCTTCTTGGCCCCCTTGCTGCAACTTTATCGTTTGAGAAATTAATTTTAAACATTCAGACAGGGCAGATAAATAATCCTGCATTTCATCACCTAGCATTGTCGCAGAAATATCTGCACCCAATCAAGCATGTGTGGGAGGAGTAATGGGGACATGCATCCTTCTGTCCATCACTATTTCATGGGATGTGAGTTGGTGGTCTGAGCTTTGCTGATTGCGTAGGGCAAAAGTAGCCATGGGAAGGCAGTGCAAGCAATTTATATTTAATGTATCTACATTTTGCAATATGTTCCTTACACAGGCAGTTGATACATTCCACAATGTTGTTGGACTGGAGATGATAAGCAAGCAAAGCTTCTACTTAAAGCCAAGCAGGGATGTTTTTTTTCTGAAAATAACTAATTTACAAAGTGTGAGGAAAACCACGTTGCAAAGTTCTGATTTTGGTTTGACTTCGCCGCCATTTTAAGATTCATCCGCCATTTTGATTTCTACTTGTGCGTTCTTCATTCTAAAATGGTGGACTATATTTTCAACTTGCAACCAAGCCTCCCGACGTTTGAGTTCTGTTAATGCTTAGACTGTCCAAGAGCAGACTGTTTAGACTAGGCAACGAGGCCTTGCACTGCAATTGAACTGTTGTTTAAGTGTTGTCTGCGCTCACAAGACTCATCCATGAATACACATTGAGGACAATGTAGAATAAACCTTGAGCATAGACACAGGCCAAACTACATTGTTTAGGAATACAGAATAAGGCTTACTGCAGGATTTGAGAACATACATCGCCATTGTATCTCTATGCAAAATGCAAACCTATGTAATCCTTTGCATAATATTGTATGATTCGTATGTGAACTAGGCACAAATTCTAGACCACAAATTATTAACGTGAAGAGAGGCTGGAAAATATTATTCAAAATTGTATAAAAGTACGAACGTTTAGACGTCCAGCACTCTCTCACCTTTCTCTGTCAGGCTGGTACACATTGCGGGGTGTTGGGAACCAGATAGCTGTGTTACTTTGTAAAACTGTACAATAATAAAAGATCTGTGAATCTTTCTAGCCAGTGATTGGTGTATTTCCTTTGTGGTACTGAGCCTCAATTTTTCCTTTTTCTTTCAGATGGCGCCCGAATAGGTACCCTCAAGATTGATGCCACCTCGTTGAAAGAGTTGATGCGGCTATTGGACCGGGATTGGACAGTGAGAAAGGGGGCCCCTTCTTGGATGAGACACAACACCTCAACAGTACTGCACAACCTGATCCCTGGATGGTGAGCTTGCGGTCGAGGCGGCATCTTGACGAGGGTCCATATATCGAGGCGGGCAGTTTTGCCAAAATCACCAACCACGACGGTCCTTTGTTGGCCATTGTAATCCGATCGGACCTCCCTTAGTCCTTTGAATCAGGTGAGTCATGCCCTGATTCCTAAGTATTGTTCTCACTAGCGCAATCGTTGCCAGGTAACACCAGTAATCTGACATGCCCGGGAAATTGTTTGCCTGTTTCAGGGCATTATTGTGCAGAGACAGACAATCTTTGGAGTTTGGCCATCTGGCACCACAGGAGGGGTCGCCGGCATGTACTATGTACTGTAAGTACGGCATTGGTAGCATAGTATTCAATGATATTTGGCGCAGACAAACTAGACATGCTTCCGAACTTCAGTGGACAATCATTGGTAGCTTTGAAATTTCCCGTATAGGGTATTTGGAATCCATATTGTTAAAGAAAAAAGCTACACCTGCAGCATTTGATGTAATACAAAACTGGAAAAAAGAAGCTATGCAGCAGCTTAAAAGTAAAGAGAAACATGCACGTCAACATATGTCTAATGCCGAAAAAGCATTATTATATGATCAACAGAAACAGTCAGAGTCTGATAGAAACATGGATAGGGCTTTTCAACTTGGCATACAGAAAATATATCCGTCTAAATATTTCCATGTATCAGATGACCTAATGGATAAACCTTTAAATGAACGTAGGTCTGGTGCCACTGCACCACCTCTTAACGTACATATTCCTGTTGCGTTACCTCTTCCTGCTGTCATCCCTCCTCCCGTAGTAATTCCTGCTCCTCCTATTGTTCCTCCTATTGCTCCACCGCCACCTATTGCTCTGGTTCCTGTTGTTGTTCCTCCACCTGTACCTCCACCTTTGCCAACTGTTGCGGTTTCAGAATATTTGTCATTGGCACCAGTAATAGTGTCTTCACTGCCTGTTGTACAGGATTTATCTACACTTTCTTTTCCAAGTGGTTCTGCTTCACTTGTAGTTGATAGAGGAGCGAGTGGTGAATCAAAAATTGTAACTCGCAATACAGTTTATAAAGAGAGAAAGAGAGACTTAAACGCATGGGCCAGACAATGCATAGAGAAAGGTGAACAATCTGATGTCTTAGCTACACTCTCTAATCTAGACAGTCTTCCTGAGCAAAATGTCTTAATTGGAGGGATGGGAATATATTTAACTATAACGTGGAACAGATTGAAGGACGTTAATATCCCACAATGGTTGAGGGATTTGATTGTTTTAGCTTATTCAAGAGATAATGCAGAGAAATGATATGAGCACGTCGAGAGGGTTTTTGAGTTTAGAAGGGAGTTAGAAAGGTTACAGAATGATGAAATAGATGGTGATGGTTTGGATACCTTTTATGTACAGAAACGGTTCCTTCCTCTTTGTAAATCAATGAGCGAAGAAACACAAATTTGTACAAGAGATGCACTTAGATGGATTTCAGATATGTCGATATCTCCTGTAGAAGTAAATGACACGTATAGTCAGTATACTCCAGAAATGCAGAGGAAAGTGATACAGTTAATGATAGAATACCTACAGGATGAATGTATAAGGAGAATGTTTTTTTGTCCCACAGAAATATTGAATATTTATAAGAGAGATTTTTCATCTGACACTGCTTCCACCAATCTAGCGCTTGATTTAGGTCTAAGTTACGCTCACCTGGCTCCCACAGAGGTGTCGATCTGAACTGAAAAACTGCTCTCTCCACCAATGTGACGCGTTGGGCCGATATGACGGACTGGACTGGCCCACCTAGCTTCGTTTGCTTGGCCCTTAGGAATATTCTTCTGCATTCTTCTCCATCCTGCATTGAGCGCAGGGGCGTGTTGATAACCAGTTGCTTCACTGGTTCGAAGGAATTGGTGAGTTCCAGAACAATATTGACTCCGAAAAGTATGTAGTTCGTAAGAGTTCACATGTCTGACTTTCACTCTTGTCCGATTCCTTGCAGTTTGCAGCTTGACCCCAGCGAAGAGTTCCTCGTGGTAGCTGACGAAGTTCAGGTAAGGATTTGGCTTATCCTACACAGTTCAATTAAATAAGGCCAGAATGTAACGTGATGCTTGCTCCCTTATTCAGGTGTGGAGAGAAAATATGAAGTTCGGGGAATAATGCCTCCCGCGGTAAAATTAGGTAAGTCTATTGTGGTGAGAAGAGTTCCCCTTGTTTGTCCCTTTGTCTCACCTTGTTGTCCTTTTGTTCCCCTTAGGGGCTGGGGTACGGCGAGGATGCAATGGAGACTGCGCCGACCCGTGAAGAGGAATAGTACCCCTGGTGTTAATCAGGTAAGTCTATGGAGGTAGTTACTATTGCCCCTGTTTAATCCCTTGGCTCACCTTTGCTGTTCTTGTGTTCCCCTTAGGTGCCAGAGTGCGGCGGGAACGTGCAGAAGGATGCAGTGGATCGTGAGGATGCTGCGAAGGCCGGTGAGTTCAGCGCGGCGCTGCAGCAGGCGAGGCGGCGCACGTAAAATGCTTCTTTCTTCCAGCTCGAAGGCGCGGTAGATCTGGAATTCAGGTAAGGATCGAAGGTTTTGCTCTTATTCTAACCTTTTCTCCTTCTGTTCCTTCCTTTTTCTAGGAGCTGCAGACTCGAGGCGGGTGTGTCAGAAGACTGGATGCAGGCTTGCAGACACGGTGAGCGTTAGGCTGCTGGATGCAGAATAACGCAAAGCGTGTGCTGCTCTTCGGGCGTGGTTTAAATAGCCTCCAAAGTAGTCCCAGGTAAGTATTCCTCCCCAGCCCCACCCGAGTAAAAAATAGTCGCTAGGTAAAATAGTCCCTGCCAAGCCTCATTTGGGCTAGAGCTCTGCAGCATGGTCTGCATCAGGTAAGCTTGCAGCATGGTCTGCATCAGGTAAGTTCCACTCTATGAGCCTGGTGCCTATGGCACCAGGATTGACTCTCCATGTGAGCCTGGTGCCATAGGTGCCAGGACTGCACCCAAACAGCCCCTAGCAGGGTTTTTTGGGCTTGCTCAAAATAAAGTGATGCCTGCTTCCGGGTTGCTGGACCTGGTCTGGTTCCCCGGGGGTAAGCATCATGAAAGCACTCCCCCCATGGCCCCTCCTAAAATCGTTCTTCCCCGTGGTTTTGGTTTGTCTGGAAAATTTCATTGGAATCTTTTCACCAATCGAGGTGCATGCACGTGGTCACTAGGTTCCCAAGACCTTTCCTGTGGTCCGTAACCTTTCCAGTCGATTAAATAAAAAAGTTTTGACTTCACCATCTTGGAGTCCAGGATGTTCTTAACTTCAAATTCGGGTTCCCCGTCTATAAGGACGGAGTCTGCTGGCTTGGTTAGTCTTGTCCCTGGTTGCACTGGCTTCAAAAGTGACACATGAAAGACGGGATTAATTTGCATATTAGCAGGTAAGTCCAACTTGACGGCCACCGGGTTAACAATGGCCTTAATAGAGTAAGGTCCCAAATATCTAGAGTTAAAGGTCCGGGTTCCCTTGAGAGGTATGTGTTTTGTGGCCAACCATACTTGGTGCCCTATCTGGTACTGTGGAGTATCACTTCTATGCCGATCAGCATCTTTCTTATATTTCACCTTCGCCTGTTTTAAATGTGCAGTTGCCTCCTTAAAGGCTTGTGTAATCATAGCGAGTAGATGGTCCACTGCGGGCATTTCTAAGTGTTGGGGTGAGTCAAGGTCTGAGGTTCGAGTGTGGTACCCATATAGGGTATAAAGGGACTTTGTCCAGTTCCAGAATGTACTGAATTATTCTATGCATATTCAGCGATCCAAAGAATGTCCTTCCAATTATTCTCAGTTTGATGTACCATACAACGCAGGTATTGTTCAAGAGTCTGGTTGGTCCTCTCCGTTTAACCATCGGTCTGGGGGTGGTGAATGGTCGATAATCTCACGTCGATTTGCGCCAATTGACAACATTTCTTCCAAAAATGTGAAATGAATTGACTGCCCTGGTCAGAGACCAACACAGACGGAAATCCATTTATGTGAACAATGTTTTTGAGGAATTCTTTGGCCAGGATTGAGGCTGAAGGTAGTCCTTTTAAAAGAATAAAGTGGGTAATCTTGGAAAAAAGATCCACAATAACTAGAATGGTGTTAAACCCATTACAAGGAGGTAGATCGATAATAAAGTCTAATGATAAGGTGTGCCATGGTGTAGGCGGAATGTCTAAAGGTTGTAAGAGTCCAGCTGTTTTTTTCTTTTGACTTTTGTTTTGGGCGCAAATACCACAAGACATCACAAATGATTTAATATCCTTTCGCCAGGTGGGCCACCAGAATTGTCTTTTAATTTTAGCTTCAGTTTTTGCAAAGCCTGGGTGCCCCTCCATTAGGGTATCATGATAACTGGAAATAACTAGCTCTTGTAGTTCCTTGTGTGGCAGAAATAGTCGCCCTTGGTAATAAGGCAGTTCATTGGTGACAGAGTAGTCTGGGCCTTTCTTTACCCAGTCCTGCAGGGCTGTAGGATCAAACAGTTGCTGGATCTTTACCTGAATGCCCTCTAGTGTCTGTAGAGTAGTCATGCCAAGAATCCTTTGTTCGTAAATTATAGGTATTGGTTCTGGGTTCACTTCTTCCTCTCCCATCCCTATTCGGGATAAGGCATCTGCTTTACCATTCTTACAACCTGGATGATAAGTTATCACGAAATCGAACTCGGCAAAGAACAATGCCCATCAGAGTTGACGTGACGATTGGGCCTTGGCTGTTTTTAAATACTGTAAGTTCCGGTGATCACAGTAATGGTATGCCTGGCACCGAGAAGATAGTGCCGCCAAGCCTTGAAGGCGGTTTTAATGGCTAATAACTCCTTGTCAGTAACCGCATAGTTTAACTCGGGTGCCGAGAACTTTCTGGACCAAAATGCCACTGGGTGAAGCTGGCCAGTTTCAGGGCTCTTTTAAGACAGGACAGCTCCTATGGCTAGACTGGATGCATCAGTTTCCACTATGTATGGAAGTTCAGAGCGCGGGTGCTTTAACACAGGTGCAGACATGAATTTCGCTTTCAGCTCTTGGAAGGCTTTTTTAGATTCTTCAGTCCACATAAAGCATTTATTTTTTCGCAAGAGTACTGTGATGGGAAGTACGACATGTGAAAAATCTGGGATGAATCTGCAGTAGAAATTGTCAAAGCCGAGCATGCTTTGTATTCCTTTAACTGAACTTGGTGATGGCCACTTAAGGATTGCGTCCACCTTTCATTAGTCCATTCGGACTCCCTTTGGGGTCAGGATAAACCCAAGGAATTTACCTTCTGTGGCATGAAAAACACATTTTTCTAGTTTTGCATATAGTTTGTGCTGGCGCAGTTTCTCAAGGACTGCTCAGACGTGCTTCACATGGTCAGATTCTGAAGCGGAGTATACTGAATATCATCGATATACACGACAACACAAACGTCAATGAGTTCACAAAGGACATCGTTCATGAAGTATTGGAAGGCTGCTGGTGCATTGCACAACCCGAAAGGCATCACCTGGTATTCAAATAACCCATACTTAGTGCGGAAAGCAGTCTTCCATTCGTCGCCCTCTTTTACACGTACCAGATGGTATGCCCCCCGGAGATCTAATTGCCATGATCTCTGCTTCCAAAAGATCAGGACTTGCCCGACTCCCTTGGAAGCAGACCCATAACCCCGGTTCCGAGTGCCAGCCAGTCCCAATTGGGACCTTTTGGACCCTGTCCTGGCGCCAGTGGCACCAGGCTCAATAAGATGCCCAGTCCCAGCGCTGGAAGCGCCGGGCTCATAATGCTTGGGTGGACTTACCTGCAGCAGACCATGCTGCTTACTTACCTGCCAGTTGAACCCCTGATCCTCTTCTGTTTGGGACTACTTTTCCTGTTGGGTGGGGCAGGAGCCACTCCCTAGGTTCAGAACACTGGAACTCTTCTGGAAAGCAGGAACTCTTTTCTTATCTAGGCGTGGCTGTGGAAGGAGACACCTAAGCACTACAGGAGGCTATTTAAACCACACCCGATGGATGAATCTTGCTTTGCGTTATTATGCATTCTCTGCAGCAGAACGCTCATCGTGTCTTCTGCTTCTGATCCTGGGCCTAAGGAAACAAAGGCTTACCATCCTGGAATCCAGTCTTCAGCAGCACCTGTAAAGACAAAGAAAGAACAGGTTAGCACTACGGTCTTCAGTGGCAGCGCATCTCTTACCTGGTCCATCGGCTGTCACCAACGCCTCGCGCTGCATGCCGGCATCTGAAAGACAAAGGCTTGCCTACACTTCGCATGTTCCGGAGGTCTTCGCACTGCATTCCGGCATCTGAAAGACAAAAGCTTACCAGCTCTTCGCACGCTCCGAAGGCCTTCGGCGCTGCATCCCGCATCTGAAAGACAAAAGAAGGTGCGTTTAAAGACATTGGGCAACTTTATTACTCACGTGCCATTACTCCTTCCCACGCCGAATCCAGTGGGTATTCCAGCACCCTTCAGCTTCTCTAAAGCTCCGAACTTGTACCTGCAAGATAAAAGGGACAGTTAGTGCGCATCGTGAAGCAGGCTACAAGCGCTTACCTACGTGCTTCCAGGCGCTTCTATTCCTCACGCGGGTTCGATCCTCAACTCTCATCAGCCCGCCATCCGCCATCGCCGGAACTCTGCAAAACAAGAGATATCATTACAAAAGACTTTTAAGACATTTGAAGCGCCCAGAACTTACCATTCGTGCAGTTAACGACGGACAGCAGTCCTCTGAGGTCAAGAGGCCTGCACCCTTATCCAGTGAAGGAACTGGTTACGGCACCCTGCCCCGAGGCAGATGGAGAGCTCGGCGTTCACTTACCTAAGGTGAGGGCGTTAACCTTTGGGGTTCTACAGGAGAAGAGAAAGGGAAGAGGAGAGAGGCACCCAATAACCCCAGTTCATTAATCCCATATTTTCTATCTGCAGACATCTTACTCTTCGAGTCAGACATACAGTGCACAGAGGTCCAGCCCAAAGAGCCAACCGTGTGTTACACATCACCTTTGAAGATACGGCATTCACCCAGTCAAGACCGGCGCCTCTGCGGGAATCAGGTGAGCGTTACACTAATTTAGTGTATATACCAGCGTCCTTCACTTGGTCTAGTAGTTCAGGGATCAGAAGCAATGGGTATTGGTTCTTAACAGTTATCTGGTTCAATGCGCGGTGGTCTATGCACGTTCTGAGGTCACCTTCCTTTTTGGGCACGAAGAACAAAGCTGAAGATGCAGAGGACTTGGATGGGCGAATAAAGCCATTGGCAAGATACTGGTCTAAGTATTATTGTAGGTGAAGGTTCTCAGGTTCAGTAAGGGCATAGATTCTGCTACAAGTGGGTTGTGCACCGGGTATAAGATTGATTTGACAATCGTACGATCTGTGAGGAGGTAAGGTGTTTGCCTTTTCCTTTTGGAAGACATCCTGGAATTCTTGATATTCTGGAGGTAGTTGCATGACTGCTGTGGTTACTGTGGCCAGGCCTGCATTCTGATTTTTCTTTGGGTAACAGGCTTGTGCACAATCCGGGAAGGTTATTCTCTTCTCTCGCCAATCAATACAAGGATTATGTGTTTCCAACCAAGGTATCCCCAGTATTATTTGGACCTGTGGGGCTTTGATTAGATCAAACACAATAGTCTCTCAATGCCCATGCTGACCCAATAGTGTCATCTCTGCGGTGGAATGAGTTACAGGCCCAGAGGCAATTTCAGTTCCATCGACTGTGGTGATGAAAGCTGAGGTGGTTTTTCGGCAGAGAGGTAGATTCATCCTGGAAGCCAACTCATAGTCCACATAGTTTCCGATGGCCCTGCTATCAATGCATGCTCGTACTGCGTGCATACGCGATGGGCGCCCTGGATCTATGAGGACCATTGGTTTGATGAAATGTGAGGTCTGAGTATCCTTCTTCAAGCTCGGCAAGCGGACCTCTACGCTTGTCGGGCGTGGTCGTTTCCCGAGTCTGACTCCATATGGCTTTTATCAGCAGCTCCCACCACCTTCTTGGGTGGTTTTACAGGGCAATCCCATAGAAAATGTCCAGAAGTTCCACAATATAGACACAATTGCATTTGCCGTCTCCTTTCTCTTTCCTTCTGGGTTAAGGGTCCTTTAACCCCTCCGATTTGCATGGGTTCTGAAGCATCTGCTCCTTTGGGGTTAGCAAGGGTTTTGACCAACACCCGATTCTCAAACTTGGCTCGATCAGCCTTTCTGTTGTGAAGTCTGTGATCTAACTGGACCACTTAGTCTATATATTCAGCGCAGTCTTGAGGTGGGTTGACGACTTGAGCCAAGACATTCTTGAGTTCTCCCCGAAGTCCTCGATGAAATAACGTGATTCGTTTTACCTCAAGCCATCCAGTTTCCACTATCAACCTATTAAAGGTTGCGATGTAGGATAGAAGGTCCTGGTTACCCTGTCATAGGGACAAAAGTTTTTTATCCAGGGCCTGTCCTTGGGAGTGCCGGGCAAATAGTCTTTCCATGCTAGTTTGAAAGCCCTGAAAATCCCGAAGAATTGGGTCATCCTGAGTAACTAGTGGAATTGACCAATCAGCTGCACTGCCGCTGAGATATGACAATACAAAGGCTACCTTAGCTTGATCGTTTGGGAAGGCTCCAGGTCTGCATAAAAAGTCGAAGCAGCATTGGTTCATAAACGCGGCGGACCTTTTGGGATCTCCGGCAAAGCGTTCGGGTGGAGCTAATGGAATATTTCCTGGTAGGTTTATTTGCACAGGGTTACTCCATAACACAGGAGCTGGATTTCCCCCGGAACCAGGTAGGGGTGCTTGTCCAGCCTGGCTTTGCAATAGTTGCCTAGCAAGGTCATCAGTTTGCTCCTTTGACAAAATCAATTCTCTCCTAAGAGCATTGGTTTCTTGACGGGCGGAATGCACTTCAGCCCTCAGTTCCCCTAGTAATTGGGCCAATTAGTCAGTCTCTGAGGTATCCATAACGCCCGGGTGGTAATTTGTGGGTAGGCTTCGCATTCTGTTACGGTCGCCTGGCTCCCACAGAGGCGTCGATCTGAACTGGACAGCCGCGGTCTCCACCAATGTGACGCGTAGGGCCGAGATGACGGACTGGACTGGCCCACCTAGCTTTGTTTGCTTGGCCCTTAGGAATATTCTTCTGCAAATGTAGAAAGGGAATTAACCTCCCGTGGAGTTGAGTGTAAATTCCCCCACCCCCGCTGTTCTCCCCACAGATCACCTTTGATGTCCCCTCTTATAGTCTCACCTGATGGTTTGAAAAGATGCGCTCTCCATCCTGCATTGAGCGCAGGGGCGCATTGATAACCAGTTGCTTCACTGGCTCGAAGGAATTGGTGAGTTCCAGAACAATATTGACTCTGAAAAGGTTGGAGTTCGAAAGAGTTCACATGTCTCACTTTCACTCTGCCCGATTCCTTGCAGTTTGCAGCTTGACCCCAGCGAAGAGTTCCTCGTGGTAGCTGACGAAGTTCAGATAAGGATTTGGCTTATCCTACACAGTTCAATTAAATAAGGCCAGAATGTAACCTGTTGCTTGCTCCCTTATTCTGGTGTGGAGAGAAAATATGAAGTTTGGGGAATAATGCCTCCGAGGTAAAATGAGGTAAGTCTATTGCGGTGAGACGAGTTCCCCTTGTTTGTCCCTTTGTCTCACCTTGTTGCCCTTTTGTTCCCATTAGGGGCCGGGGTACGGCGAGGATGCAATGGAGACTGCGCCGACCCGTGAAGAGGAATAGTACACCCAGCGGTAATCAGGTAAGTCTATGGGGGTAGTTAATATTTCCTCTGTTTATTCCCTTGGCTCACCTTTGCTGTTCTTGTGTTCCCCTTAGGTGCCAGAGTGTGGCGGGAACTTGCAGAAGGATGCAGTGGATCGTGAGGAGGTTGCGAAGGCCGGTGAGTTCAGCGCGGTGCTGCAGCAGGCGAGGCGGCACGCGTAAAATGCTTCTTTCTTCCAGCTCGAAGGCACGGTGGATGCGGAATTCAGGTAAGGATCAAAGGTTTTGCTCTAATTCTAACCTTTTCTCCTTCTGTTCCTTCCTTTTTCTAGGAGCTGCAGACTCGAGGCGGGCGTGGCAGAAGACTGGATGCAGGCTTGCAGACACGGTGAACGTTACGATGCTGGATGTAGAATAACACAAAGCATGTGCTGCTCTTCGGGCGTGGTTTAAATAGCCTCCAAAGTAGTCCCAGGTAATTATTCCTCCCCAGCCCCACCCGAGTAAAAAATAGTCCCTAGATAAAATAGTCCCTTCCAAGCCTCATTTGGCTTGGAGCTCTGCAGCGTGGTCTGCATCAGGTAAGCTTGCAGCATGATCTGCATCAGGTAAGTTCCACTCTATGAGCCTGGCGCCTATGGCACCAGGACTGACTCTCCATATGAGGCTGGCGCCATAGGTGCCAGGACCGCACCCAAACAGCCCCTAGCAGGGGTTTTGGGCTTGCTCAAAATAACGTGATGCTTGCTTCCGGGGTTGCTGGACCTGGTCTGGTTTCCCGGGGGTAGGCCTCATGACAGCACTCCCCCCCAAGGCCCCTCCTAAAATCATTCTTCCCCGTGGTTTTGGTTTGTCTGGGAAATTTCGGTGGAATCTTTTCACCAATCGAGGTGCATGCATGTGGTTACTAGGTTCCCAAGACCTTTCCTGTGGTCCGTAACCTTTCCAGTCGATTAAATAAAAAAGTTTTGACTTCACCATCTTGGAGTCCAGGATGTTCTTAACTTCAAATTTGGGTTCCCCGTCTATAAGGACGGGGTCTGGTGGCTTGGTTAGTCTTGTCCCTGGTTGCACTGGCTTCAAAAGTGACACATGAAAGACGGGATGAATTTGCATATTAGCAGGTAAGTCACCGGGTTAATAATGGCCTTAATAGAGTAAGGTCCCAAATATCTAGAGTTAAAGGTCCGCGTTCCCTTGAGAGGTATGTGTTTTGTGGCCAACCATACTTGGTCCCCTATCTGGTACTGTGGAGTATCACTTCTATGCCGATCAGCATCTTTCTTATATTTCACCTTCGCCTGTTTTAAATGTGCAGTTGCCTCCTTAAAGGCTTGTGTAATCATAGCGAGTAGATGGTCCACTGCGGGCATTTCTAAGTGTTGGGGTGAGTCAAGGTCTGAGGTTCGAGGGTGGTACCCATATAGGGTACAAAGGGACTTTTTCCAGTTCCAGAATGTACTGAATTATTATATGCATATTCGGCGATCCAAAGAATGTCCTTCCAATTACTCTCAGTTTGATGTACCATACAAAGCAGGTATTGTTCAAGAGTCTGGTTGGTCCTCTCCGTTTGACCATCGGTCTGGGGGTGGTGAATGGTTGATAATCTCACGTCGATTTGTGTCAATTGACAACATTTCTTCCAAAAATGTGAAATGAATCGACTGCCCTGGTCAGAGACCAACACGGACGGAAATCCATGTATGTGAACAATGTTTTTGAGGAATTCTTTGGGCAGGATTGAGGCTGAAGGTAGTCCTTTTAAAAGAATAAAGTGGGCCATCTTGGAAAAAAGATCCACAATAACTAGAATGGTGTTAAACCCATTACAAAGAGGTAGATCGATAATAAAGTCTAATGATAAGGTGTGCCATGGTGTAGGCGGAATGTCTAAAGGTTGTAAGAGTCCAGCTGTTTTTTTCTTTTGACTTTTGTTTTATTTTGGCCTAAGCCTAGTCGCTCCACGAGGAAAACCACGTTGCAAAGTTCTGATTTTGGGTTGACTTTGCCGCCATTTTAAGATTCATCCGCCATTTTGATTTCTACTTGTGCGTTCTTCATTCCAAAATGGTGGACTATATTTTCAACTTGCAACCAAGCCTCCCGACGTTTGAGTTCTGTTAATGTTTAGACTGTCCAAGAGCAGACTGTTTAGACTAGGCAACGAGACCTTGCACTACAATTGAACTGTTGTTTAAGTGTTGTCTGCGCTCACAAGACTCATCCGTGAATACACATTCAGGACAATGTAGAGTAAACCTTGAGCATAGACACAGGCCAAACTACATTGTTTAGGAATACAGAATAAGGCTTACTGCAGGATTTGAGAACAAACATCGCCATTGTATCTCTATGGAAATGCAAACCTATGTAATCCTTTGCATAATATTGTATGATCCGTATGTGAATTAGGCACGAACTCTAGACCAAAACATATTAATGTGAAGAGATGCTGGACCATATTACTCAAAATTGTATAAATGTATGAACGTTTAGACGTCCAGCACACTCCCACCTCTCTGTTGGGCTGGTACACATTGCGGGGTGTTGGGAGCCAGATAGCTATCTATGTTGCTTTGTAAAACTGTACAGTAATAAAAGATCTGTGAATCTTTCTAGCCCGTGATTGGTATATATCCTTGTGGTACTGAGCCTCGATATTTCTTTGTTCGTTCAGGCGTCTGCATTGGAACATGGTTCTGCTTCTATCCAGTATGAAAAGGGACACACTGCAACAATCATTTATTGGTATGCATTACAATTTCAGATCATATTGATATAGACTGTTGCAAAATCCAAAATGGGCCTATATGGTGGGGTATTGCTCCTCTCACAATTCTTAGGGTATGTACTGCAGTATTTTGTTGGCACGTAGCACAACTAACAATACAGTTCACAACATGCTAGTTTAGTTTGGGAATTAACCACTCTCCTGAAATATCTGCTGCCACATATTCCTTTGTGGTGTGTGCTGGCTGGCTGGTGCAGTCTTTCTAACACTACTGTAAGTAACTCAATGGACACTACAGGCTCCCCTGTGCTATTCTGTCATTATACCAGGTCAGTAGGGTATAATGAATATCCCTGTTTTGTCCACGGATCTTGTTCCATCTGTGGTACTCGTCCCAGCAGTTCCACTATTTGTGTCAATGATAATGCATTATAGCTATCTTCCATCTTCATGATGAGCATCATTGTGTGGAGCAATTGTTATCTCTGCTATTTGTGTGAATATGTCTGTGTCCCTGGTTTGAGCTGCACACTTCACCAAGGCAGCCAACATGTGATATGCCGGTGCATCTAGTAATCTTCCTAATAATGGGGCATTCTGGAATGCTATGCTGTCTGAGTGTTGAAAGTCCCTCAACAGTCCTGAGTCTACTGTAGACGTCACATAGGCGGAGTCAGAATATATTTCCACTGCCTGTACTTGTGTTCTTTGAATAGTAATATCATTGCTACTAACTCAGCTGTGCTGGTCACAATCTCAAAATTATCCCCCCTACTCCGAACCCCTGCTTCACCTGAATGACTCAATCCAGTGCTCTGATCTATTGTTGATGAATTACCAATGAAGACCACCTCTGCCTGCTCTAACTCTGTTTCTTTTACTGATGGAACATCTTCATGTATATCTGCATATGTAGAACAGTCTTGTACCCATTCTCATCCCTCTACTGGTTCTGTGATCAATCTTGGATTGATTATTATAACCTCATATCCAGATGCATGCTGGTTGGTGAGTGAGGTTTTGTTTTTTCAAGAATGGCAAACAGGGAATGCTCCACATACAATGTTAATGCACAGTCCATCATTATTGCAGATGATTTCTCAATTGCAAAGGCGCTGCAGCCATTGCTTGCTCACATGGAAAATGTTCTTATTACTGTATCTAAGATTCCACTGTAATATACCAATGGTTTGTGCCACATTGAAGTTTTTTGTGTGAGAGTATAAACACATTTTTCCTTGTAATATGGGTTTCCCAACACTGGGGCTGCACTGATTGCTTGTTTCAGTTCCTCAAATATATCGACCATCTTGTCTGTCTAGCCTATGGGACTCTTCTCTTTCTGTGTTTCCTTCAATACATCTTAAGAAACCCACACTCGACCCAACCTTCCCAGGCAACTACAAACTTATTAACACAGTCCCTTTTCTCCTAAAATTCGCCGACAAAGCAACCTACCTGCAGGTCCAAAAATTCCTTGAGGCTAATAACCTTTTTGGTCTCTGTCAGTCAAGCTTCCGTCTTGCCCATGGGACCAGAACTGCACTATTAGACCTCAAAAACCAAATCAATGATTTCAAAGACGCAGGCAAACCAGCCCTCCTTCTGCTCCTCGACGTATCGCAGCTTTTGAATTAGTGGACCATACGACCCTTTGCCACCATCTCTCCTCCGCTGCCAGTTTTTCACCTAATGCTGCAGCTTGGATCACATCCTTTCTCCAGGAAAGAGTTATGAAAGTTTTCTCTGACCAAGCTTGCACCAGCCCCAGGCAGAATAAATGCAGAGTCCCACAGGGCTCCTGCATCTCACCCAACCTCTACAACCTGTGCACGAGGCCATTGTTCACATTCCTTGATTCCTTGACACGTTAGGCATCACATATACAAGCTATGCAGATGAGACACAGTTTCTCATCCCCCTCTCTGGCATCTACGAGTCTGACAAAGAAACTATAAACTTCATTTACTCTACAATTCAAACCTGGATGGTGGAAAATTGGTTTTGCCTTAATGGTGAAAAAAACAAACTTTTACTTATTGGTTTACTGGCTACACTAAAGAAACTCAATAGAAAATAGAGCTCTTTCACAATCGATAACACTCAAATCCCTGTCTCCCAAGCTGTCAAAACCGTGGGGGTTTACATGTACTCTAACCTCACAGTGATCAGGCAGGTTAATGACATTGATTATTGCCACGCCCTCCTTGCAGGCACCACCGCCAAAAACATCAGAGAACTCCAGACGATCTAAAGCAACGTCCTTAGGGCTGCAACCGGCATATCCAAAAAGGAACAAATATCAGCAACTAGGAAACTAGTCCACTGGCTCCCCATTAAGGAACACATCATTTTCAAATATCTCGCCCTCACACATACATGTTTACATAACGCTGCCCCCTCTACCTATAACAGACAATCGCCAAACCTACTTCAGACAGACCCACCAGAACCACCTACACAAACCAAATCACCATTCCTAAAACCCTAAAGACCTGTGTAGCTGGATCTAGCTTCCCTGTCATTTCCATGACTCATTGGGACTCCTTACCACCGCATTTGAGGAACATTGACTCGCACACAGCCTTCAGGAAAGCGATTAAAACTGTGGTGTTTGCATAAATAGATCCAACTGGTTGTATTGACTTCTAGTGCTGTATGCCAATCATTTTATGTGTAACACACAACTAACTATATACTTGCAGCACTTCTTTTTCTGTAAGGATTTTGCTATGTGTAACCCTGAGCAAACGCTTTGTACATGTAAATAAGACACTTTCTTGCAACAGCACCTTGATGCCCTTGGGCTGTAGTGCGCTTTACAGATTAAATAAATTAAAATAAAGTAAAATAAAATAAAATAAAATAAAATAAAATAAAGGGGCCGAATTTATGTTCTCTAGTCAAAGACCCACATGCGACGATAGTTGCATATCCCCAGGAATTGCTGCTATAAGCGTACACCATGGTGGTTGTGGTGCACTCATGCACCACCAGGAGTGAGATTCTCCAGTGCAGAGAAGATATAATTGCTCACAAGTTAACGAGTTGGGGAAACATATTTTCAAGCATTGCACTGCACCATGAACTGAGACATGGGATCTGCATGAGTTTGATTTGATGCATACAGTCTTTATTAGTGGGACCGCCTGATTGTTGCCGAGCAGGTTGCGTGGGAGGCTTACAGAAGGATAGGCTGGGGCACTTCAGGACAAAAGAGATCCTGTACACCCAGGAGGACAAACATAGGCTACTTCATGTTTTACTTGGCTTTGCACTTCTGAGAACTGTGGTATCCTGATTGGTGGACCTGTGCTACGAGCAAAACTGCATGATAAGCTGCCAGAGAACAAAGAGTAGATAGCAAATCCAAGCTGTTTCAGAAATTGTGTTATTAGAACTTAATAATTGATGCTAGTCTAAGGTAGGATACAGCCGTTCAATGCCCCAGCTTTGTCCTTAGGAGGTTGAAAAGCACCATGGTGGATGAAACGTGGCAGGAAGAGCAATACGGTGCACAGACGTCGACCCTCCCAACCAGTTTAAGGGGGGGTTCTCAAGCACGTCTATGCATTAGACTGAGAGAGAAACATAATCAGACCTCATCTTGACCCTCTTCTTACAAAATCGATGGCACAAGCTCTTCCTGAGGGACACGAGTTTGACTATCCGAAAAAAGGGACATGTGGATACAGGGGAACTGTATTGCGTCCTGCAAGATGCAGATAACTTCCATGACTACTTCAGGCCGACCAGTAATGGAAACTCCCAGTACGCCAGGAGCAGGAGATGCCTTTCCAAGCCTCAAGGAACCCTTCTTTAAGGTTGGGGCCATGGATAACATGCAGAGACCCTCCTATCCCAGGAAGATGAGGGTTATGGTTACACAGGCGATGACGCATCAGTCTTGAATGCAAGTAATATATCTGAGGAGTCACTTGTCCAAATGGAGTTTTGCTCCGGCAAGCCACAAAACTGCACTTACGAAGA
This sequence comes from Ambystoma mexicanum, assembly GCF_040938575.1. NCBI lineage: Eukaryota > Metazoa > Chordata > Amphibia > Caudata > Ambystomatidae > Ambystoma > Ambystoma mexicanum. The sequence goes on from NC_090937.1 coordinate 542,435,606, forward strand.
GAAACCAGCATTGAGCTAGAATATAAATCAGACAACACCTTCGACCCCGAGGAAATTGTAAAACCCAACTTCTCGGAGTACTCTCCATTCTCTAGAGAGGTGAAATACCCTGGGTTATACCTCTGCAAACCACACGACAAAGTCAGGGGTGGAAAGAGTAGAATTCTGCCGGTCAGAGATAGAGGGGAAGGTAATGGAGACACCAGAGTTCAACCACAAAATGCTGACTATTGAGGGGGAGTTGCTTTAGGAGTCAAAGAAATGCACAGATGGAGCTAGCACTCTAATCAAGATAAGTTGCTGGCTGTCAAAATAAGGGAAGGAAACTGGTGAAATATGGAAACATTTAGGTTGTCGCATTTACTGTGCATTTATTTACACAAATGAAAATGCTTCATATAGAAAGGCTGTGTTATGGGGGAAGATATGAACCTCCAATTTAAACTAGAACAGGTGCCTCTAAAGTGTGTATTGCACTGTGCTCAAATTACTAAAAGGAGGCATCCATTTATGAACGTTAAAGGAAAATCCCCTTGCGCTTGGTATCTCACAGTACTTTTGATGCTGGAAGTGTTCAAATAAAATCCATTATGCAGATGTTAGAAGAGAAATGGGATTTTCAGCTTTAGGCTAAGCCTCGGGCACATGGCTGTTCAGTTCTAAAGGTGCATCCTTCGGTTCCCGCGTTCTCAATTGGTATGTGTTGAGCTGGGCTTCCGAGGGGAAACGAGTATTTTTTTTAGCAAAATATATTTACACTGACAGCTGACGTCTCTATACCGTGCTCGCTTCTGTAAGGCATGCACTACCATGAAGTCACTTTGCGTTTCTGCATTAATGGCAACTGGAAGTCACAGGCCCGTCTCCGGCTATTGGCGGTTACACTGTGTTATCTTAAATTATCTTGTGCTAATTTCCACAAATGTATTTCCCGCTTCTTTAGGTAATGATTCAGGCTAAGCCTGTGTTGGCTTCTGTTTAAATATATATATATATATAAAAAGAACAATAATAATGAACATTAGGTCTTGTTTTACTTAGTAAAAATGTCCTATGTGTTGTGGCCCCATTCTTAAAGACGAGTAAAACAAGTAACCAAGTGCTCCCGGTAACCAGAAATAAATATGTTTCTAATTCGTGTTAAAATCAACATGCTCTGACCTCAGAATTCCCACAGGCGCAGTTCTGTGCAGCTGCATCAACCACAGATGTATATAGCCAGTGTATACATATTTTCATATTTACCTTTGATGTCACTCTGTACAATCATCGCTTTCACTTGTTTCACTGCATATAATGTAGTTATTTAATTCTGCGTGCACATGGGTGTGATGAATGCACACTGTGCTACAGAACCCATGTGTTCAATTCATACATGTGTAGACCAAATACAAGCTTTTGTTCAGTCATGTTATTATTATGCTCTCACAGAGAAGAATGCTGGTGCCAGTCCTACCCCAGAAGGTGGCAGTGGAAGTTGGCAGGGCCCCCGTTCCTTCCCGCTTCCAATGTGCCAACTTGCACATGCGCAGTACCAAGTTGCATCACCCCATGCCTATGACCCAAAATGCTGGCAGAACTTTTCTTCTTATTCCAGAAACCCAACAGATCAGCAAGACAAACAAACCTGAGCCAGAGAACCAGCATTGCCCCATACCGAGACTCTGAAATGTTCAGGCAGAGTGAGAAAAACACCTGAGAGAGAGACCCGGGTCATTCATCAGCCGGTATATGGGAGCACTATGCCATCAGTGCCACGGGAGGGGGAGGATCAGAGAAAGGAGCTGGGGCACCTGAGCGATATTCCTCAAAGCTGTGCACCGCCTGTCAGCCACAGGATGCCGAGGAGGAGCACATGGTGAGTCCTCCAAACCACCAGGGACATCAGTGACATTTGCCCAAACAGACTGAACGCACCTTAAGGAAAGTGGTACCTCCGTCTCCCAACACTGATGTCGTGAACACTGCACAGCACGGGCGGCCATTCCTGCAGCACGGCAACCCGCAAAAGGGAGAAGGACTAACTCACATTTTAGAACACTGTGTAATGCTGATCCCTCAAAGGCAGGGAAGACTGGGCCAAATTGGCCGGGTCAGAGGACCAAACGGGGAGGTTAAAGAAAGCAAACGGAAGCATGAAGTGGTGGTTTGTTCAGTTTAGGTCATAGGAGGTGGAAGTGGAAATCCAAGAAACTAAGAGCGGATTGCAGAGGTGATTTTTGGAGCAAGGAAAGTGGGAAGTGAGTGCCAGTATCATTGTGTTGTGCGTGCGTGTGAAAGAGTGGCAGGTGTTTTTAAGAGAGGAAGTGAAGGGAGTGAATGTGAAGTGACTCTGTGAGTGAAGTGAGGGTGTTTTTGAGCTTAAGGGAGGGTGTACTAGTAGAAGCCGTGCTGTGAAGGGGGAGTAGTAGAGTGAAAGAGCAAGTAGTCGGATGGAGGAAGGAGTAGTGTCATGGAGAATGTAGTAACATAAAAGGGTGGATGTGGGACTGAGAATGAGTGAGAGACTTAAGAGGGGCAAAGGAGGAAGATGCAGTGAATAGAAGGAGAGAAGGAGGGTGGGGTTGGAAGGAGGAGCGTAGTGAGCTGTGAATACCAGGAAGTAAGAAGGAGAGGAGAATGTGTGTGCTGTAGGAAAGGACAGCATGCTCACTACACTGCCTCGGGAGGATAGCTCAGGGGCAACGTGCTCGCCTTGGAAGCGCCGATGTGCAGCAACATAGGTTTGATCCCCGGGTCCGCGCTTAGAAACCTCTGGGTATTAAGCGCGTTTGCACCCTTAAGCCCTCAGGTACCTGTAGCGCAGTAGAAATGCAAAGTAAAGAAAAAGTAAATAAATAACCAATTACAATTACACTAATGTTTGGCAGCAACCTTGTGGATGTTCGGAGCACATGTCACAGAAACAGGCCTTTCAATGGCCTCATAAATAAAAGCATTTGCATCAGTGGGGGATGGAAATGCAAGTGTGACAGCTGCAGTTTAAACCGCAGCAACCCGTGGGTGTCACACTTAAAGAACAAAGCATAAAAGGGCACAGGAGAAAGATCCTTATTTCTCTGCATTTAAAAACGTGTACCCTCAGGATGCTCCTTTAAATCTGTGGAAATGCGTCCTTAGTTGTGCTATGCACAAAGGTTGGGGAGCATCTGAATCAGTGCATCTAAGAGGCCCTCGTGCAGGTGCCCTTTGTGAATTGCGCTGCTCCTTTTCTGTCGCAAGTGAGGCGATGCACTAGGAAATCTCCTAACTTGTACCAAAAAGGGTTGTGAGAATCTGGCCTCAAAACTGTATGGCAAAGAAAATATGGCAATCAGAGACAAAACAGCATGGTGCATTCCATGGACATAGCCTGAATGCCAAAATGCATTATAGCCCAAGCCACGACCAAAAAAAACTGATTGTGATCAGGGTCAGACTGGGGCATACAATTGTCTCGGGCACCAACAAAAAAAGTGGCCCACCTTTTGTGACACTGTTTGAATAGTACCCAAGGGGGAGGTTTTTGATAAAATGTGATGCTAATTTAAAGCATATTTATTCAGCAACACTGGTCAAAACTAGTAGCCGCATAGTGAAGTCACTCATCAAACTGGCCCACATTGGACAAAAAAGTGCCCCACTTTGATCCAAAAAGCTGGCTCAAGCAAGCATTTTGCGTTTTTTGGTTCGGCCCTGGGCCTATTGCACTATAGGCCAGTCCGAGCCTGATTGAGATGCAATGTGGGTGCTTCACACGATTCATATTGAACAGGCAATGTAGAAAAATGGGAGCCGAGGATACGTAGCATCTCAGTGAACATGCAGGTCAACTCAGAACTAGTCCAAACACATTCAGGAAGGCATGGCACGACGTGACCATCATTTGGAAACTTCATGGGAAGCAAGCACAGAGGGTGAGTCCAAATTACAGGACATCATACTACACGATGATCTTTCAAAGGAACATTGCCAAACGGCCTTCTCAAGAATGTAGACCATGCCATACCCAAAGTGCTCAATGCGACCTATCCTTGCATGTAGTAGTCATGAGGTGAAAGCAACAGGTGCAGCCTCTGCACTGTTGTCTGACTACTTTCATCGAAGACTGCCCAACAAACTCTCCCATCTCTATTTCCACAACCACAAACACATATTGTGTGTTGATAAAGCACAGGTGGTGGGGGCCGGGGGAGGAGTTTGAGGGGGGTAGATGGATACAGAAATGTGGCCCATCCTTCATCAGCGTAGATGTTTGTGGAGACACACGTGAGAAGCAGAGCACACTTATGTCATGGAATACTTTGGGGGTTAAACGCGGTTGAGCTATCTACCAGACCTACATTGTTTCCAAATATAATGTTATTTCTAAAAGGACTGTACCATTTACTAGACACTGGCGGACAAGCAAACGCCGATGTTAGTTTAAGGCTCAGACCCAAAACCTTTACAACAAGAGTAGATTATGTAATAACCTAACTGGCCACCTGCACCACTACCACACCCAATTATCTTTGCTCTAATAAGCACAGATCTATTGCTCCTGATTAGACAGTTTGTGTTTTATTGTACATGTTTTGCACACACATCATGTCATGTCCTGTCTATGATGTGTTGTTTGAATAAAATCTGCTGGTGACACAGTGACAAGCACTTAAGTGGCCCAAGCAGTTAAGGCCTTTGTCCATGTGCTTCCCCTATTGTAATTCATAGGTTGCATCCTTAAAGGTAATTTGATCCCATTAGTCTGTCAAATGCAGGCAAGTGACATTCTGTTTCACAGACAGACACAACGACATGATGGTCATCCTGTTTGTTCACATACTAGCTTGCCCGTTGCCTCTGTACACACTAACCAACACTTGTGCAGTACCATAACAGCCAACAATGCAACATGATGAACTCTGCACAGTTGTCTGCGAGGGACAACCAGAAGGTGTAATGTTTTTTATGAACTGTTTCTTTTTGCGTGGCAAAATCGTGCGTGTATATGGTGGAGCAAGTTTAGGCTCAGGAATAGAAAATGCAAACCAACACAAAACATAATGTGCACCTCAAATGCGTGTGCATTGTGTGCAAAACTCAGTTTCCTTGTGAGCCCAATGAATTTGTGCCCATATGTCTTATAACACTTCCTCATCCTTAAATAGTGGACGCAACACAATCAAAACACAACAAATAGTGCTCACAATTCCTGGCCACATCTGATGTTTATGATAATCTGTCAGCAATGTGAGCCCAGGCAAGCTGTGTAAGGAATGTGTATTTTCTGGACAGATAGCCTGGACTTCCTACCTGCAAAAGGCAAGATACAGAAATACTGTGTCCTTCGTTTGATCATTTGTGAGGTCTGGTAACACCTCTCTCCATTTGACCAGCCTTCCCAGCAGGAGTCTTGGGAAACAGGAATCAAGGAGCGCCTCTATCCCAAAAGGACGGCCTTGGGGCTGGAATTGGGGTAGAGTTGGTGCTGTCAGGGAGAGATCAGCACAAGTGGGGAACACAGGTACCATCATCTTGTTTTTCTTTGTACCTATCATTCCTTTTGGTTGCTTCCACTTCCTTTAGCACAAAGCACTTTGGGTATTATGACAGAAGGCAAATATCACTTGCCTCAAGGAAAGTTATTCCCCCCTCCTAAAACACACTTCTATCAACTGTGAGCTTTTGCCTATAAAGCACACCGTCCTTCTCCATTCCACTTGAATTCATTTTTGTACCCTCAAGGCAGACAGAAGAATACACATGGACCTTTTTGAGAGAGTGGGCATTCCAAAGCCCTCCACCAGTGAATATTGAGTGTCCAAGGCAGAAGCCAGCTCTGCTCCCTAACTATCAGCAGGGCACATTGGGGGTACCTGCTGCTGTAGCAATACACGCCTCTCTGCCAGATACACCAGTACCCAGGACCTCACTGGGGGTGAAGGACGCATGTGTTTTTCAGGTTCCCCAGTGTTTGGGAGAACAAGAACAAGGACCTATCTGGTTCTTGGGCCTCTTATTTGGGACTCACAGCAGCATGAGAGCCAGAAAAAGGAAGGATTGCTGTCACCACAAACCACGATTGAATCACCACAAACCACGATTTGAACTGGTTAGACATAGTCTAACCAACAGGACCCACCAGAGCTGCCTTTGGCACTCAGCTGATCTTTCATCTGCTGTGCCGCAAAAAAGTTTGCCACTGCACAGGGCCAGCTGAGTGATTCATTGTCCCAGCTCAAGCTAAAAGGTAATCTCTGTAACAGCTTTGTTCAACCCTCTTTTCAAACTGTCAGCCTCTTCTTCGCTGATCCAAATTGATAGTTAAACTGACCCTGCTGGGCTCATGGAACCACTCTTCGTACGCCTCAACAGAATGCCACACTTGAACTGCAAATCCAGTCACCAGCCATTTTGCAGTCATACTGAACCTGGTGAACCTTATGATCAATACTTCTTCGAAGGCTGCTTTGCTCTGTAACAAACTTCAGGTCGACCCAAGCTCAACACCTGCTCCCCATCTGGAACAACACAACTGCCCCATTTGAGTCTAATCTGAACTGGTTGCACAGAAAGAAGAAGCCTGGTTTGGCTATTGGTCTGGTCAGTATTCTGGTCAAATAACCTGGCCCTACAGGGAAACAGATGGACAAACTATGCCTCTTCTTTGATCCTTTGTGAGGTCTGGTATTACCTCTCTCTATTAGGACCATCTCCCAGCAAGAGAAGTCCTGGGAAACAGGAATCAAAGAGCACACCATTCCCAAAAGGTCTAGCCTCACACCAGACCTTTGATGCTTTGGGTATAGGGAGGGGACAGAGTTAGTGTAGTAAGGGAGAGTTTAGCACAAGTGGAGAGGCATTCCGCCTTCTGTTTCTCTCTGTACCTCTAATTGCTTTCAGTTGACTTTGGGTATGATGTCAGAAGGCAAAGACCACTTGTCTGATGGAAATGTAGTGGACCCCTTTCTGCTTTTCTCCAATCAACTGTGAGGACTTGCCTAGAAAACAGAAGGTCTCCCACTCCTTTGTTGATTCAATTCTGGACCATCCAGGCAGAGGGAACAATTCATATGTAACTGTTTTGGGAGAGTTGATTTTCCAAAGCCTTCCACCAGTGAGGTGAAGATTTAGTGTCCATGACAGAAGCAAGCTCTGCTCCCTAACTATCCACAGGGTACATTGGGGAGACCTGCTGCTGGAGCAAGACCAGCATCTCTGCCAGCTACGCCAGAACCCAGGACAATGATGGAGGTGAAGGACTCCTCTAGGTGTTTTCCAGGCCCCCCAGGTTTGATAGAATAATAAAAAGGACCTATGTGGTTCCTGAGCCTCTCGTTTGGAACTTACAGCAACCAGAGAGCCAGGAAAGAGAAGATACCTATGTTTTCGCTGTTGAAAAGCTTGAAGCATGTTCTAAACCAGTTTGACACAGTCAGATGAACTGGCCCCACCATAGCTTCCTTTGACACTCAGCTGATCTTTGAGCTACTGTGCCACATATTCGAAAAGGTTTCCTGCCACACTGCACGAGCTGAGCGCATCATCGCCCCAACTGAAACTTGAACTTATATCTGTAACCACTGTTTTCGAACCTCTTTTGAAACTGCGCACCTCTCTGTTGCCAATCCATATGGATAGTCACTCAGACTGACCCTGGTGGCATTATGGAACCTTGACTTTCGAACACCACAATAAACTGCCCCACTTAAACTGTGCATCAATTCACCAGACTCTTTGCTGTCAAAATGAACCTGCTGTCCCTCTAGATCTGCACTACCTGGAAGGCTGCTTCGATCTGTAGCGAACATCTGCTCGACCCCAGGTCAACACCTGGAACAACATGTCTGACACATTTGAGCCTAATTCAAACTGCTTGCCCAACACCATGAGGCCTGGTTTGACACTGTCAAGCAACTAAAAACAGCTGAAAGGTGTTTTTGACTGCTAACTGCCCTGTGTTCATTTATGGGAGTGAGATACTGGTTTGGTCACCTGTAAATCCCTATGTTGAACAAGAACATATCATTTTTAAGAAGATTGAGTTATTTTGAGTACCCTGAAGCCCTGTTTTATTACCCAGAGTGCTGCATCCATCTATCTTTACATATTTATTTATGTTGTTTCCAGAGGGGGCATATGTGCAGTGTATTCTATTTATTTATGTTTGCAATGGTGTGCTTTATTAAAATGTATTTATGGAACCTTGATTGGCCATTCCTGTATTTTGGATGGTTGTACTTTGCTGATTGGGTTGCTGCTGGATCACATTTACATCCCTCTTAAGAGTATAAAGTTACCTCGTACACCTTGCCACAAAAGATGAAGGAGGTATATCTCTTCACTTTGCCTGTTTCATCTTTATGATTGTGATCACTCTTATTTAGTAGGAGTGTGAAGGCCAGTAGGTGGTTTAGCCACTTCTCATTCTTGTACTCCCGAGGGGCAGAAGTAAGTGCGTCATATAAAAGAACAAATGTGTGTGGCCACACCCAGGAACAGACATTCACTCTGCCCCTTCAATGTCATCTACCTGTTGTCATGCAATCATAACTTCCATTCTTCTCACAGACTTTGTGGACATATTGACAGCCCTGGAAGTTGGGAAGGCACAGGTCAAGTAGTGTGGATGGGTTTTATTAGATGCCTGTTGCTCCATGGGGCCTATCATCAATGAAATCTAACAGTTCCTAGATGATGCCCAGCAAGAGTTTAATGCAGCCCATTGGCTGAGGGAAGATATTATGTGGGAGATGAGCAGCATGACAAGAGGCAAAGGAGATGCTCCCATGAACCAACACCATGCCTCTGCTGCTGAAGCTGCAGATGCCTGGGCTTGTGCCAAGCAGGAGACACCTTTGAGCATGGAACAAACCTCAGCTACTGTAGCTGCAGAAGCTGCTGCTTCTGAAGAGGCTTAGAAGCCAGGAAGGTTAGCGTGTTGGACCAAGAGCAGGCATCTGCGGCTACAGTTGCAGAAACGTACTTTGGAGACAGGGAGTATGCTCAATTGGGTAGGGAGCAGGCCTCAGCTGCTGCTGTACCTGCTTCACAGGAACCCATGTGGGTAAGGGAGGATATCAAATGGGCCCTAGCGCATGCCTCAGCTACGGCAGCTAGAAAATCGTATGCTTGGGATATGGAGGATGAAAACATGGCATAGCAGCAGGTCTCCATGCACACCCTTGCCTCTTGTAGTGCTATGCATTCCTCCTCTCCTGCTGTGCAACACTTGGCCAGCATCAATGATTTAATTTGCCACTCAATGGTGGAGGATAGACTTCAGCATTCCCTGTCACAGGTAGCCATGAGTGGTCGCTGATCTGCCAGGAGCACTCTCTCCACATCACGTGGCAGTATGAGGAGGTAGATTCTTCACAGTTTTAACCTTGACAATCTCTGTACCAGCGTTTGTGCAGCAGTCTCCTGTGGACCCTCCCCCACCCTGCCCTACTACAGATAAGTACTAAACATATGCAGGTAGCCAAGACCTCACAGTAGTAAATGTCTTGTCTATCGCCCATGTACTTATTATTATTATTATTATTATTATTATTATTATTATTATTATTATTATTATTATTATTATTATTATTATTATTATTATTATTATTATTATTTTCTTGTAAATAGCAATTACAGTGGTAGATATTATTTACTACATCAACAAATTAAGTACATCCAGGGCAGCTGGCCCTGACGGCCTACATAATTGCATGCTAAAACATGCAATATGGTCCATATTCTGCCATATGGACCAAGATTCTTCATGTAATTTTTAAGCAAGTCCTATTGAAAAGAGTGGTCACATCATCTTGGCTTCACTCGATTATCATCCCAATTTTTAATAAGGGCGATAGGCAGTTACCTAGTATTTATAGGCGATTGCATTACTGGACGCGCCTGGTAAAATATTTGCAAGTCTGATTCTACAACTGGCTAGATATTCATAACTTAAGAGACCCATTCCAAACGGGTTTTATACGTGGCCTAGGGACATCTATAAATGTAATAGTGATAAATAGTATAAAAGCCCATGCACAACGAATGCACCATCAAGTCTACATGGATTTTATAGATGTATAAGCAGCCTTTGACACGGTCTCTAGCGGTATCTTAATGCAGAAACTTCAGGAAGCAAACTGGCCAGAGTCGATAATGTATTTAATTGGTTTGCTCCATTGAACACATCACCTCAAGTGAGGCTTACCATGGCTGGCGAAATGTCTGCTATAATCGCAACACTTAGAGGGTTGAAGCAGGGCCACATTCTCCCCGCAGCCATGTTCAACTTCTTTATCTCACATGTGGGTAATAAATTAACAGGTGTGGTATCAGATGCCCCTAAGTTGGTTTCTATTCCTGTCCCATGGCTTCATTACACCAATGATATGCTTCTCAAGTCAAAAAAAGCCCACGATCCCTGCGGAGTCCCAAAGGGATCGTGCACCTCTCCCACCCTTTATAACATTTTCACTCTCCCCCTCTTCAACAACCTCGATGATCACAACATAGCCTACACCAACTACGCTGATGACACTCAGGTCTTCCTCCCCCTCACTGGCTCTTATGATCAGGACGCAGCCACCCTAAACAAGATCTACAACATTATGCAGGCATGGATGGCAGTAAACGGACTCTGTCTCAATGGAGACAAGACAGAAATACTCATAGTAGGCCCCAAACAAGTCCTCAGCAAACTTGACAGCAAATACGCCTCCTTCACCATAGACAACACAAACATGCCTCGCTCTCCATGTCCTACCAAGCAAACTTCCTTGTAACAGCGCCACGATGACCCTGGGCCGTGGGCGCTTTATAAATCCAAATAAAATTTTTAAAAAATTTAAAAAACTCCACGAGGACTCCAGAACCTTTTATCGGCACTAAAATATTATATGCAAACAATTGACTTAACAATTAATATGGAGAAAACTCAAATTGTGGTTTGTGGGACGAGAAATACTCAGATGCCCACTATAAAATGGTCATTTGATAACTTAAATATCCAGATAGTTCACGAATATCGTTACCCTGGTATAAGTTATCACACACAGGATTTACCTTATACCACGTCTGGAATATATTGACCAGCTCAGCTGTGCTTTACCACATCACTTTGCTGCATTTGTGCAAGACACAGCAAAATGCCTGTGCTGGCTACTGTGCGCAACAGTATTTCAAAACTACATTTTTAACAATCAAAAGAAGGCTGCATCATCCTGCCACCCACATTTTAGGTGGGGTGGAACAGGGGACACACTGCAGGAGCGTGCCAGTGTGTGCTGAGACATACATATGGAATCAAGTGAAGGCAGCACTGCATTGCTGCAAAAGCCAGAAATTCCCATTCAAAACGAAACCTTTTTCACCCTTTCAAAATGCAGTGTTATGCTATTTCCATCCATTCCTCATGAAAGTACTATGATTGAAAAGGCCCTGGAATGCCCAGAAAAAGTCCTTGTGCCTCTGTAAAACCGGGCATGTATTGTGTATGTATGTATGTACTCATTTTAATATAGCGCCGATAGCCAGAGGGCATCAGGGCGCTTAAGACAATACACACAAAAAGAAGCTACATGGGTGGGCATAGTAAGTCAGATATTTTGAATCGAACAATCCACTAACGGCATACTCCCGGATTCTTATCTAAAAAGATGTGTCTTCAACTGTTTCCTGAAAGCAAGGTGGCTGAATTCTGACCTCACGGTTTCAGGAAGGCTATTCCGCAATTGGGGACCCAGCACTAGAAAGGATCTGCCCAGCCCAGATTTCAACTTAAACTTGGGCACAACCAAAAGGCACTTTCCTTCCGAGCGTAGTCGTCTCATGGGTGAATAGAGCACTAAGCTATTTTTCAAGTAATCCGGTGCTTTGCCGTAAAGGCATTTATGTACCAGAGATAGAGCCTTGAACTTTATACGTTCCTCAACTCTGAGCCAATGAAGAGACACCCTATCAGCTGTGACATGATCTTTCTTCTTCAGGTTTTTGACTAGCCTGACTGCATTATTCTGAATCACCTGGCATCTGGTTAGGTCCTTAGATGAGGCCCCTAACAACAGAGCATTACCATAGTCGAGCCGTGATAGAATGATGGCTCTGGCTATGGTAGCCAGATTGTTTTCATTGAGGAACAGCTTGATTGATTTCATTAGCCGCAAATAGTATGCCGTATTTTATTGGCGATAGCTAGTCTGGGCGTCCAAGTTAACCGCAGAGTTAACCATCATACCCAGAGTTTTCACTTTAGAAGCCACAGTAATGGTGGCATCCTTGATTTGAAAGGATTTATACTCTGCCCCCAGGTTAGCCAACTGACGACTGGAGCCGAACAACCTCAGTTCGGTCTTTGTGTCATTCAGGCACATCCAATTTGCCTGCATCCAGTCGTCTATTGTCTTGTATACCCTTCCAATCAGATCGCTATCAGCAGCGTGATGACATCCCCCAATTCTAAAACAAGCTGGGTATGGTCTGCGTAATTCGTGAACGACACCCCCGCCTTAACCAGAATGCTGCACAAAGTATGCATAAATATGTTAAACAACATTGGCGACAGACTGGCCCCTTGAGGCACTCCGAAAAGAATGTCACAAAAATTGGAAAAGTTGCTGCCCCAATGGACTCTAGCTTGGCAGTCTGATAAAAATGATAGTAGCCAATCAATTGCCCATTCGGAACAATCCCACTTTCTCTCTGAGTGCCCTAATAAGGAGTTGATGGTCCACTAGATCGAAAGCTGCACTTAAGTCTAGGAGCATAAGCATCCCTAACTTATTCTTATCTACCAAACTCAGCATCTGATTCTGCAGGTCCAACATAGCAGTCTCGGTGCTGTGGGACGCTCTAAAACCTGATTGTTGCTGGTGCAAAGCTTCATGGTTTTCTACAAAATGTTGTAGTTGCTGCGTTGCTACCTTGTCCAATAATTTAAGGACAAAATTAGAGTTCGTTATTGGCCGTAGGTTTGCTGGATCCTTCTGGTCCAGGCCAGCTTTCTTTACAAGAGGGGTGATGGTGACCTTCTTGAGTTCCTTGGGCACGATGCCCTCCTTAAACGAGGCATTAACAATTCTCAGGAGAATGGGGGCAAAGATGTCTTTATGTTGGAGAATAATACTAGCTGGTAGAATATTTTCTGCACAGGTAGTAGGTTTCATGTTATTCAACACCTCAAGCAATTCTACTTCTTTAATTGAGTCAAACTTAAAAAGCTGTTCTTTAGTAATAGCCTTCACTTCCCTTGATAGAATGTCCTGATTGACAGAGGTTCTAGCATTGATAATATTTTGTCGTGCTTTTTCCGTTTTGGCTTGAAAAGCATTTAAAACAGCATTACAATCCTCCTCTGTGGGCATAAATGGGGGGGGGTGAGACTTACAGGTTTGTCAATACTCTTCAATATGTCGAAGAGTTTGCTAGTCTTGTCGTCTGCATTTTCAATTTCTGAATTAAAGAAGTTAGCCTTTGCTGTCTTGATTTATCTCTGTATTTCTTATCCTTTATTTTCCAATTGTTTTTACTATCCACTGATTTCTCTAAAATCCATTTCCTCTCCAGAGTCCGTTTTTCCTTCTTTAATGTATGGAGCTCAGAAGTGAACCATTTTTGGCTTTTGTTGTTTTTCCTGGCTAATTTGGTTTTAAGAGGGGCCTCTGCCTCCACCAGTTCTAGAACATACTTATTGTATTTGTCTAAAAGAGCCACGCACTTATCATGCTCCTGAAAGGAGCACAACATTTTATCAGTACATGACTTGAGCTGTGCCTTATTCAAATTTTTAAAATTTCTGTTAACTACTTGTATATGGGGATTATCTTGGTGAGAGTGAATTGGCAATTTTATGATTGCAGCTACCAGGTAGTGATCGCTCCAAATACAGGGCGTGGTTCTGCAGTCTTGGAGGAGTATATTTTATCCACACAGCCAATCCAGCTGGTTGCCCTGAGGGGTGGTAGGTTCCTTGTTTAGAACTTTAAATTCCAGATTGTTAAGAGCTTTTTCCAAAGCGATAGCTCCTTTGTCATTCGTATTCCCCCGCCAGAAGTTGAAATCTCCCATAACAACTGTGGACACATTGGTGGATCTTAAGGTGTTCAAGTGTGAACAAAGTTCCAACGAGAAATCCAAGACCAACGCCGGTGGTCTGTAGATGGCTATTACGTTAAGACAGTTGTTAGGGGAGAACACCAATTTCAGGTGCAAAACTTCACACCCACTACAGCATAGAGTTACCCTAAACAGTTTAAGGGTATCCTTGGCAATAATTGCCATCCCACCTCCCCTACCCTGCTTTCTGTTCGCAGTGTAAATAGTGTAACTTTCTGGTACCGCCTGCTCACATGTAAGCCCCACTGGGTCTTTAAGCCAGGTTTCTCTTACACAGAGAATGTCAAAGCTATTAGAGGTAATCATATCTTTAATATTAATAATGTGTTTTGTCAGAGAGCGTGTATTGAGGAGACCGATGTTTAGATGGAAATACTTCTCAGTAAGCACCTGAGGTAGTTCATTTTTAATATTTTCCGCATCCTCGTTAAACAGCCCTAATGCAGTAGTAAAACAAGTATCAATGGGAGTGAGGAGCCGAACCTTGTTTAAGTATCGGAGTAAACCGGCTTAGACGCGCCGGCGATGACGCGCCTGACGTGTCCTTTAGAGCACGCACTGAACTACAATATGCAAGGGAGTTGTAGTTCTTTGCAGTGCAATACTTAATGTGAGCACGGTGAAAACCTTTACTCGTGGAAGCCTTACTGCTGCTTCTGACAGAATCCTATATGAGCAAATCCTCTACAAATCACACAATATAAAAAACAATTTTAAAATACAATTATAAAATTCCCCTATAACGTTAAAACAAAGCTCAATTCTTGCTCTAATCTACAAAAAGAAACAGCCCTAATGCAGTAGTAAATAAAGCATAATTCCTGAATGAAAAGCCCAGTCAAAGTAGCTTGGAAAGAAATCAACAAAGATCTTTATTTTTACTAACACAGCAACGCGCTTTAATTTTCTTTACAATGTAGCAAACATCAGATGTCTTCAAAAGAACTTTAACTATGTGAGCCTGGTCAGTTTCATATACCAGTATTCAGATAAAACTCACACATTCAAAGAAAAATGACTTTAGCTGCAAGGACATTGTGGAAATCTGAGAGAGCTGCCCAAAACCGAATTAAAGAAAGAAATGTCAGCTTGCACCACGTGTGAAAATAGGCTGCTTACAAAATAAGGGAAAACAAATGCCTGTCTTTTAAAACAGTACACTGGTAAATAGAAGTTTTACTTGTTTTTAGAAATATAAAGGGGTTTGTTACTGGGATAATATCACACGTGTTATTTGATGTAACAGACTTATTTAATTCTGGATTTAAGATCAAAAGTGAAAGATGTTAAACTCAGGATTAAACTCAGAGTGGCTTGAGTTACCAAGTTGACAAACAGGTTTTCTGCTAAAAGGGCTATCTCTCCCAGAAGATCCTAACAACTCAATGATAATTATATGGTGGAGCAGACTTTCGTCTCTGTTGGACCACGGAACAATGCAGTTCTCATGTGAAAGACCCTAAAACCTCAATCAGGCTGAAGCAACCCCCCCATCCTGCTTGAAAGGAAATGCCAGTTGGTGTCAGCTGGAAAGGAAAAAAAATGACAGACAGTGTGAACTCAGCAACCAAAATTTGTAACAATGGAGAATTTTCAGTGTAAAAGCACATTTGTGGCCAATAGTTTAAAACTTGGTAGAATGTAATGACACCAAGGGGACAGAAATTGGGATATATGTGGAATTACAAGAAAAGCATCCATGTTGCAAACGTAAAATGTTGTACATATCTTCCTTATGACAATCCCCACTCATGTGTAAAGTTGTAGAATTTGGGGAAATGTAAATCCCAGTGAAAAGTGTGAAAAACTGGTAGAGGAGTGAAACCAGGCCTCACGTCCTGGGGGTTTGGATTGAAATGTGAGGAAAAAAATATGTAACCTATGTATCTGATTGCAATTGTGTAAATATGTGTTTGTGGCAAAATTAGATTTTAGTTCCAGTAACTCTGGGAGGTTTCTGTACACTGTAAATCGCACCACATAAACATGACATCATTTTTCTGAGATCCAACCAGCAAAGAGCTAGGTTGAGACTTCTACCCTTGCCCAATCATATTGTTAGAGGTGTGTAGAAAAGACTGCCCCTGTCATATACTGTGATGATGTAACCTGGCATTATAAATAAGAGCCCCTGACAACACACCAGGAGCCACTGATTCCTGATTTCCTACGCTGGCATCCTATTCCTGTCTATTCCTTTCTTCATCTTGCATTTATCCATCTAAACTTCAGATCCCAACCACAAGGCCAAGCATTTCTGATCCTGCTTCAGCTGGACCTCCATTCTAAAATAGTCAAAATAACCAAGGGAAACGCTGTGGTGTTTTGGGAAGCATCCTGAATTAACTTTGCTGCTGACTTAATGCATGCCTGCTGCCATCCTGCTCTCCAGCTGATCTATAGTATCCAGTCACCAGAATTGCAAGTCCAGAAGAACTATCCTTTGGTCACCAGTCTCTGTCCCACTGATCTGGTCCCGCTGATTTTGTCCAGCTGTCCTTTGTTAGAACAGATCCATGTGGTGACCTGAGTGCTGACTGTCCAAAATCCAAAAACTAAAAATGGACTGTGAGTATCAATAGGAACCATAGAAATTCACAGTATACTTTGCTTTACTTTGTTCCATCCCAATCTCTAAGTCATCCTATACTTATCCTGATAACTTGTAATATTGTCAAAATAATTCTTACCACCCTGTTTTTGATTCATTGTGGTAGTGCCAAAACCTTTAATAATTTTGTCTTGTAAAATCCTAAACTATTAATCCTGTTTGGAGGTGCTAGGGTTGAACTTGTGAGTCAACCCTAGAGCTTACTGTGTCTGAATCTGGTAGCCTTGTCTGAATGCCCTAGTGTAGAGTAAAACTGTCCTTGTCAAAACTGATTTCTTTCACTCAATTTACCAGATAGATACCTCATTTCACTTCCATGCTGTACCTAGGATCCATAAATACACCCCAACACAAAAACAGCATCACGATTTACAATATTTCACCAGTTTTTATTAAAAACTGTTTTGGTAAATTTAGGCAGGAATGGCAAAAGTTTGATAATTTTACAACGTGTCATTTTGATTATAAACTGTTTTCAATCTTCCATGTAATTTTGAATTGTATGCTTTTGCTCAATCCATTGCTTGTGAGTGCTAGTATGTTTCCATTGTTGCTCCAGTAAAGAATTGTTTTTGTTTCAAGGGTTTTATACACATTCATTCATTTATTCATCCATTCATGAGTGTCATTTTAGCATTGCCAGGGTTTGAAATCCGTTTTTCTCTCTTGTTTGGAGAGGGAAGGTTGGATTTAAATTCTGTTTCTTGTCTGTCATTCCTGATTACCCGCTGATTCTGTTTATCCATTTAAAATGGATTATTTGTGGGTTGAGAGAACCTTGCAGGGCTAAATTCTAATTCAAGTGCTATCTTACCTAAAATCAAAAGGTGCTCCTATTCGCTGGTATTTTCTATCTGTGTTGCTAAAGGTTTGAAATAGGTGCATTGCCTCCATTCCTATTGTTCTTATCACCTCATTGGTGATTGCTGCCTTATATTAAACATTGTATGATTCTTTTAGTTTTCAAATAAATAAATATATATTCAATATTTTATCAACCAGCCTGGTTCATGGTCCATTGTGACCCGGGGTATTTGAAAAGGGGGTTTGATATGAGTGGTATATCATCTCAATATCGAATCTAATCTAACATAAGCATTTCAATCGTGCGCTGCATACTGGGCCGAGACTAAGGTGTGTGTCGCCTGATTGAAATCTTTAACACATTTGGGGGCTCGTCCAGGATTGAGTTTGGTTAGCACCCATGACAGTCTAACACAGCAGACTAACCTGCAGAGTAGGATACTTTGAGTGGTAGGAATACTGTGTTACACTGTACAAGTGCTTCTTAAAACAAATACTCCAAGACCAGGCCTGTCTATAAAAGTAAAATTAAATCAACCACAAAATAATTAATAAAGAAAGAACATTGCCAAAATGGCTGTTTCAGTATAGGTCAATATGGCTAGGGAGCACCTTCTGCACAAGCTATTTGTCAGGGGTGTATGGCCAGAACAGGAAGAAAATGTCTGGCTGCAGGAAATCACACAACAGGTCACCACCATGAACCTGGATACATGGCAGGACAATGGCCTATCAAGCCAAGCTTTGAGTGAATTATACATGGCCCCAAAAATTAAAGAGGAGCAAATCAAAATTGTCAGAATTGCATCCTACCTATATCTCCACATGGGAGTGATACAGGGAAAGCATGTTGAAAGCACAGTTCTGGCACAGAATCAAATTGAATTATTAGATGCAATCCAGACCGATCTAGATTCAGCAGAACAAAAATTATGGAAGAGCCAAGAATTGGAGACAGAATCTAGAGATTATGTCACAAAATTAAAAGAGATTTGTCTCTCCAACAGCATGAAAATGCAGATCAAGAGACCAAATTACAGGCACTGAAAGAGGAGTGTAAGGAAAGTGTTGACTCTCTGCAAGAGAGTCAACAGAAGCTGGTGCTACAATTAAATTTTAATAGAGCCTGCGCGGAACAAGTAGTTACCCTACAAAATCAGATAGAAACATTGGAAGAGGAAAATAAGTGATTAATTATGAGAGACTTCCATTCTCAAGAGGAATTTCATCGGGAGGGCCAGAAATCCAATATTATCAAAAAACAAAGGGATGACCTGGCGGAGGCACCCTAAATCAAGAGAAAGATGCCCTATGCCAGGAAATAAGCAAGTTAAAAACCGAGTTACAGGAAAGTAAGTTGGCCCTCCAGGACCTAAATGAACTAAGAACATAGCATGGGATGCTAATGGAGTACGCCAAACAGGAAGAAGGTGCTCTGAAAGAGAACATCCAATCCAAAGATACACAAACCCAGGAGATGAATCTCCTGCAACAGAAAATGTCTCTGTATTCCCAGACCATACAGGAAGCACAGAGAGACAATGAGGCTCTCTGTGAAATGAATGATGGGCTCCACCCGCAAGTGGCAGCGCAAGAGTGGATCATTGAGACCCTTAAGGCCTTGATAGATGAACAAAGAGCTCAGATCTTTGCTTATTACCAAGAAATAGGGGCTGAAAAAGATAAGCTAGCAAGGTTGGAGAAAGAGGGTGCTAGACTAAGTCTTATCTGGAGGGATCCTGAACAGGTAGAGGGCGACAGGGCAACCCCTGATCATAGCATAATGACCTCTGTACTCAGGGACTAAAACCCATTCAATACGATGAACACTGCCATCTTCATGTCTACTGGCTCACATGAGCCGGGTGCCATGGGGCTGGCAGAATTCAATTGGTTTGGTAAGATGGGACTGACAGATCAGCGCCCTCCAGAAATTGATGGACGGGCGTCCCTGTACATATACCCAAATATTAGGTCTGATATCTCTGACAAGGAAGGCTCCGTTGAGGGGAGGGTCAGGGAATCAGATCCATTGAAATACTGCCTTCCAAGGGACCAGTTGGTTAAATTTAATGGGGAACTACAGGAAATAAGGTCCTAAAAGAGCATATTGAAGACCTCGAACAAGTTAGGGCAGTGGGAGGGATACTCTACCAACCCTGGGAGCAGGGCAGGGTCAGAAGACTCTTCTGAGCACCACAGGAGTAAAGACACTAGGCCCCAACATTCTGCGAGCCCTTCTCAAGCTTGCAAAATCCGGGAGTGCCTTGAGGATCAAGAAGGGACCTCCAGTAGCAGCGCGTCTGAGTCTGAGAGCGATTGGACTCGGGTGATTAAAACAAAGAAGGCAAACAAACTTAAGAGAGCTATGAAAAAAGATCCCATTATGCAGATTAAGGCCATTAGGAGTGTTATAACTCCATATCATAAAAATGCAAAGTATTCTGTTTGGGAACACTTAGAACTCTATGAGCAAATGATGGATACTTTTCATATGAAGCCAGCCAGAATTGCATAGAGTATGTAAAATGGACCTTCTCCCCTGAATACTCCAGTTTCTTTGTGGGACTGGAGGACCAGAATCACTCCAGATGGTCCACTTACAGGGTCGGCCACCTTGAAACATTTTTCTGCTCACAGAAACCCCCAAGAGGCCTGCAAGGGGGCCTACAATCTACAGTGCAAGGAAGATCAGGCCCCCCAAGAATTTGTGCAGGAGCTCTAACGCACCTTTGCACAGACCACCAGGAGGGTGCGCACAGATATTCGGGAGTTCATCACCACCTTCTTTCATACCCTCCCAAAATATATAATGACCCAGCTGGTGAGGGACTTTTATGAGAAAAGATCACTGGACTGGGTCATAGAGCAGGCAACCCGCATTTATGAGGTCCAAAAACCTGCAGATAACAAAAATCCAAACAAAAAACCCAAACCAGCCAACACCCCTGCTGTTGCTAAGGTGGCAGAGGTGAAGGTTGCCCCATTTTAGATATGGAGATGGGGAGGGCCTAAAAATATACCTGTGGCAAATCAACCCAATCAAAGACCCAGAAGGCCCTCGGGCAAATCCCAGACAGGTGGTAGTCAGGGAGGTAATCCCAGAAATGGGACCCCTAACTCCCCTGATTACATCAGCCTCTGATATAAGGGTAACAGACCAATCCTGGGGTATGTGTGGACTCCCCCAGCCCAGGAGGGGATCCAACCAGGTAGGTACCGCCCCAGGAAACTTCCCTCCTAACTTTCACTAATCCTCCAAGTGGCGGGTTGAGTTTCTTTCCCCTGTAGCCACAAAACTCCAACCTGCTGGACAACCCTCCTTTCTTTCCCCACTTTCAGGAGCCCAGACAGCTCAATCCGGGAGAGGGGAAGCCAAGGGTGGAGGGTTACCAAAATTTCTCAATGCCCACGCTTCCCGTGACTCCCCTAGGGTTGACCAGAGACCCCTATACCAGCCGGAATGGGGGTCCCAACTGGAGTGCCAGGTCCAGAACCTGTCCCAGGTTCTGGGTTGCATGTTGAGGGCTCAACAGAACCCTCAGATGAACATGGCAGCTCAGAACTCCAAAAACCAAGGGTCAGGTACTCCGGAACAATGCCGGGGGGAGGACCCCGACAACTCACCAGTTCCAGAGGAGGAGGCATGTGGGAAGGGAGGTGTAAATCCCCAGAGGAAGCTTTCTTCCTCACCCATGAAAAGCCCCTGGACACCCAGGAACCGTAACCAAAATCTCCTGCCCACAAAGACCTGCCGTCCAAGGAACAGAGGGCGAGTAGGAGAAATAAATAACCCAAAAAGACCCATTTTGTGGAGGAGGCTAGTGTCCTCCAATTTGGAGAGTAAACCTCAGAGGATTCTGGGAAAAAAATATTCTCCTTCAGGGACGGGGAACTCCTCCCAAAGAAAAATGGATCCCAAGAGATCCAAATGAAGATTGGGAGAATGTGGGGACTGATTCAGAATCGCCCATCATCAAACCCCAACATGAGCATCAAGGAAACCATACTGTCCAAATCAAGTCTATGGACTGCCTCTAAAAAGGGTGGGGCGGCCCAGAATCAGAAAAAGGGGAGCTCAAAACTCCCCACATATCCCAATGTCAAATTCTTCTTTCAGATCCCCAAACTCCAACACCGAATCATGACCAAACCACCCCTGTGTCGGAGTCAAATTGACCAGCAAACTTGCCCAGAATGCCCATTACCTTTGCCCATTGGAGGAGAAGGAGGGTAGATTTTATGCCCTAGTCCAAGTGCAAGGGCAATGTACATTTTCGGCACTGGTGGACACTGGATCAAAGAGGACTTTTAATCAGCTGATTTCAGGAAGGGGGCAGAGATACCAGATCCCTCTCACCCCTATTCCTGGACAACTTCAGAACTTCGATCAGAATGAAATTCCTGTCGAGGGGACTGTGGATTTTGAAATAAAAATTGGGCGAAATAAGGTGAAACACCCTGCCATAGTCGTAACTCCAGAGGGCACACCCTGTTTAGTAGGGAATGAAATCCTGCAAAGGTTGTCCCCTTTAATAGACTGTGTGAACAAGGTCTTCTGGACCCATACTAACAGGCCGATAAAATTAAAACATAGTGTCAAACATGTTAGTTTAAATGGCACATGCCACATGGTTGAACAAAAACCTATTCATATTTAGTTTCATTTCCAGAATAGCAAAGTACCAGACGTGACTTTAATTGCTGTAGGACAACAAACCTGTGATGGGAACTCCTCTCCATTTCTGAAAATCAACCTTCCTTCCAGTTGTAAGTGAAATTCCGCACTGGAGGAATACTTTCAAATTCTATACCAATTCACAATCTGAAAATCCCAATTCCATAGTCAAGAGTGATGAGAAACCAGCTCAAAGTTTAGCTGACATTCAGAAAATTAGAGAACAGCTATTCATCCATATTCAGTTAAATGAGGGGAAGGAATCTGTTCTCGCCTGAGTGTGCTTGAACAACGGTAAGAGCTTCATCAGCGAATCCGTGTTCCAAAAACTCCCAAAAGATTCATCCATTCCCACATTTAAATTGATTGATAAATGGGAAATGGACCTGGAACCTCCCAATTCCAAACATCTCCTGCCTAGCAAGTGTATGCTCAAAATGTCTATAGGCAACAAAAGCATAGTACATAATTGTTGGGGCATACGAGATGTCCCTGCTGCATTCTATTTAGGAAGTGACATTCTCAATCGTTTTGCCATTAATTTGGACCTGATACATTACAAAGCCTGGTCCCAATTAGAGAGTAGGTCCATGAACTTTGATGATTCAGAAAAAGAGCATTTTGGTCAGCCCAATTGCTGCTGTATGCAGTTGAAGTTCAAATTGGCGAGGAGGTCATCATCCCAGGATGGATACGACTATTCCCATTGAATTAAACATTAAAAGTGGACAGAAACTGCAAAATCCTGACGCATATGTATACCTCAAAGCTCATCTCCAATAGCAGGGGTTGGGGTTAAACCCAACACCATTCCAATACTGATGGATAACAGTGACCTTAGGGGTATCACTCTAGGCGCAGGCACCATTATTGGAATGGCGTTTGAAGACCGACATTTTTCCATAGATCTAGATAATGAACTGATAGGTCCAATCTCCAATGACTGTTTTGACAGTGATAGTGACAATGACATAACACCAAAAAGGTTCTTCACCCGGCAAGGGGGGAATTTCCTGCTGTACTCTTCCAGCCCTTACAGTGAGGAAGAGGTGACCTGTGACATCAGGCGGGATGAAGTGATCTTCCAGGTCAACAAGGACTGCCTCCCTTGCCTGAAACCATCTGTCCGGTCAATACTTTAACCAAGGACCTCTCCACTCAGCTGGAAGAGGCCGCTGAAATAGCCAAACTGGAAGTCTTTCCAGGCTTCAGTCAAATGGTTGAAGAGCGAGTCAACCTAGCAGATGCATGTGAGACTCTGGAGCAAAAGCAAAGGTTGAAACAAGTTTTCTTAGATTTTCAAGATCTCTTTGCAGTGGACTCATAAGACTGTGGTTCTGCTGAAATCTATACAACAATTCCCACGGACCCTGGTATGACTCCAGTGTTTGTGCAGCAATACTGCTTGCCTCTCGCATCCATGGAGTCCCTGACAGAAATTATAAAAATCCTTGAGTCCCGTGGGATAATTTGTCCAGTCCACGGCACCTTTAATAATCCGGTGCTTGGCATTTTAAAACCTAACGGCCAGTGGATACTCTGTGCTGACCTGAGGGAGCTGAACAAACGAGTCCACATGTCCTGATGGCCTCTCCCCTACATTGACCAGGGGCTGGCCCAGAGTCAGGGGTCAAATGTATACACTGCTATTGACCTGACCAATGGGTACTGGACTGTGCCTGTCAGTAGGAGGAACCAATTCAAGCTGGTCTTTATCTTCAGGGGACAGCAGTACACATGGACCCAGACACCCTTCTGATACATCAACTCTGGCAACAAATGTAACATCTTCTTGCATAAGGCCATGCCTGACTTGGGAGAAAGCGGTAAGCTGGCCTATGTAGATGATGTCCTGATCAAAAGCTCAACTGTGGAGGAAGACATAGCAGACATCTTTTATGTTCTGACACAGTTGAGGGTTGCCGGAGCAAAACTCTCCTTTCAAAATGCACAGTGGTGCAGGACCCATGTCAATTTCCTGGGGCATGAGATAACTTCTGAGGGTCTCTGACCCCAGAAAAAGAAAGTGGAAGCACTCCTAAAACTCAAAGACGCCACAACTCTACGTGATTTAAGGAGCCTCCTTGGACTGACTAATTACAGTAGAAAGTTCATTGAGGATTACTCAGAGATCACAAGACTCCTGATCCATCTATTGAAGGGGGGGTCAAGTGGGAGTGGGGTCCAGAACAAGCAGAGGCAATAACACAACTCAAAAGAAGCCTCTCACAAGTGTCTTGTGTAGCTTACCCTGTCAAAAACAAGGAGTTCTTCTTGGAGACAGGGTTCTCGAATACATGCTTGACAGCATTATTATATCAAAAGCATGACAAGGTCAATAAAGTCATATACTATGCAAGTAAGACTTTATCCTCTATGGAGGAAAAATTCAACGATTGTGAGAAGGCACACCTGGCAATGGTATAGGCATTGAAAAATTACCGCCTGTTAATCCTGGGGGAACAAATCATCATGGAGACTCCACACGAGCCTTTGCAATATCTCCTAAGTGACAGAATCTGGGCCGGAAATGTGAGTAATTCCAGAATTACAAAAATGATTCTGTCAATACAAAGCTTTCCTGTGGAGGTAGATATGGCCAAAACAAGAAGAGTCGCCTCGCACAAGGTCTGGCTGACTTGCAAGATTGTGCCAGAGAAAACTGTCTCGAGGACAAAAGTCTTAAAACCCAGGATAACATGGAGGCGTGCCTGAATTTCCCGCACAAAGTCTATGAAGAAGACAAGTGCGAGGGAATGCCCACAGTCTATGTGGATGGGTGCTCCTACCATGTTGACAACAACGGGGAAAAGGAACAGGTGGCCAGCGTTGGGAATTCTTGAGTGAATGATGCCCCACAACCGTCCGCTGGGTACAAAATCAGTCCCTGTAGTAGTCAGGTGGCAGAGTTGATAGCAGTTCATCAAGCCATCCTCACTGCTGTCCAACACTAACTCCACAAACTGGTCATAATCACTGATTCAGATTATGTCCGGAACGGGTTCGTGGAGCACCTGATTAGTAGGAAAACTAGAAGCATGCTATAAATTAATAACAAACCGCTCAAACATGGCAAGCTCATCCAAAATATTGATGATCTGGTCACCTCTAGTGGGATGATCATCTATTGGAAGAAGATCAAGTGTCATTCCAGAATAGAGGGGCCAGACAAAACTGGAAATGACCTAGCTGATCAGCTGGCCAAAACAGAACCATCCAGGGGGAGCTCCTCAAGATTGAGTCCCTGTTGGGGGAAATCCAGGTCGCTGCTATCACTAGGTCCCAGACAAATGCTCACAATGAACTCTCAACTGCCCAATGGAGTAAGGAGACCCAAGATGCTGATTTAATCATGTCACAAAAAGGGGATCCAATTATTGGTAAGATTTATCAACACATTGAGGACCCTGAGAACTTTCCCCTGACGGATACCGATTACATTGGGAAAGAGGACCTCAGGGTTTTGAGGAAATGTCAAAACCTTTTCTGAATCCAAGACCGTTTGTTGATAAAAAGATCCATATCTGGATGTGACCAGTGGGTGGTCCCTACTTCATTCCGGAGCCTGATGCTAAGTCATGCCCATGATGCGACCACATCCGGTCATCGGGGGTTTCATACTACATTAGAAATCTTGCCAGAGTTTGCATACTGGCCACACATGGGGCAGGACCTCGACCAATACTTGAAAGGGTGTCTTGTGTGTGCACATTTTCAGCCAACATCACTCACACACCGAGCTCCCCGTCCAGAAGAGGCAAATGACACTGCCTTGGGCAGATTTACAAGTAGATTTCATCGGGCCCGTGATTCGCTCCTCTATGGGGAACAAGTACATGTTAACCGTAAAATGTTTGTTTACCAAATGGGTGGAATGTCTCCCTGCCCCAAATTGCAAGGCAGAAACAGCAGCTGCCCTGATAATCAATCACATCTTCTTGCGTTTTGGCCTACCTCAAAGGATTGAGTCAGACCGTGGTAGGCACTTCACCAGCGAAGTGATGACAAAGATGTTGGAGATACTTGGGGTAAAAAGGAAACTTCATATTACATACCGCTGTCCTCTAGTGGTGGAGTTGAGAGGTGCAATAAAACCATTGTGAGCATACTAAAAAAGTTTGTAGCAGAATCTGGGCCAAGTTGTGACATCTGATTACCGCTTGGCCTAATGGCCATCAGATCTACCCCTTCTTCTGCAACTAAAATGTCTTCATTTCAGCTGATGACTGGACAAAGTTTGCTGCTACCCCAGCATCTGCTCTATAGAACACAAGAGAAGACATTGATAAATGACTCCACAACTCATGAGTATGTTGAGAATCTGAGAAAACACCTTCAACATGGTTTTGGGTACGCTCAGCGGAATCTAGAAAAATCTGCAGACAGCATCAATACTCATTATGATCTAAAAACTAGAAAACATAATACTAAGTAGGAGACAGGGTCTACTTGTACAATTTCCAAAGGAACCAGACCAAAGAGCAGAATTCTTAGCCTAGCTGGAACCAGACCAAAGAGCAGAATTCTTAGCCTAGCTGGCGGGGACCTTTTGAGATTGTAGACAAAATCTCACCCGTCGCCTACAGAATCTGCACATCCCCAAAGGTGACGTGACAGAAGAGAAATGGGTCCACATCAATTAGTTAAAGAGTTGCCAAACCAGGAACACTTTGCAACAAATAGAGGAGTCCATAGAAAACACAGTGGGGGATACATCTGAAGCATAGGAATATTTCAATTGTCTCTGAATGCATGCATATCCCACTGATGTCACCCCGATTGGAGGGCAGTTAGTGGGAAAATTGTAGTAACCTGTTTGTGCTCCATTTCCAGATTTGCACTGGTTGCACCGTCATTACCAAGGAGGACCTACTCGGGCACCCGGAAGAACCCAATGAAATCTGGGTGTCGCTCCACACCAGAACGAAAAACCCAAGAGAAGGCTGGGGGTATCGTTCCACGTTGCAACCAGAGGCAGTGAGGGGAGTATGGCACATCATTCACTGATGGAAGAAAGACTCATACCTGACTGAACCTGTTTTTTCTTCAAAAACCAATAAAGGAATCCCACTTGCCCAATTCTCTGTGGACTTGATATCTCAGAAGATTTGGGTTGGGGGGGTGTGTGGGATATATTGATCCACTCAACTGTGCTTTACCACTACACTTTGCTGCATTTGTACAAGACATTTGTGCAAAATGGCTGTGCTGGCTCTTGCACCAGTTTCTCAAAACTCAGTTTTTAACAACCAAAAAGATGGCTGCATCACCCTGCCACACACATTCTAGGCAGGGTGGAAAAGGGGAAACACTGCAGGAGCGTGCCATTGTGTTCTGAGACATACATATGGAATCAAGTGAAGGCAGCACTGCATTGCTGCAAAAGCGAGAAATTCCCCTTCAAAGGGAAACCTTTTTCACACTTTCAAAATGCTGTGTTATGCTATTTCCATCCATTCCTCATGAAACTACTATGATTGAAAAGGCCCTGCAATGCCCAGAAGAAGTCTTGTGCCTCTGTAAAACCGGGCATAATTCCTGAATGAAAGGCCCAGTCAAAGTAGCTTAGAAAGAAATCAACAAGGATTTTTATTTTTGCTAAAACGGCAACGTGCGTTCATTTTCTTTACAATGTAGCAAACATCAGCTGTCTTCAAAAGAACTTTAACTATCTGAGCCTGGTCAGTTTCATATACCAGTATTCAGATAAAACTCACACATTCAAAGAAAAATGACTTTAGCTGCAAGGACATTGTGGAAATCAGAGTGAGCTGCCCAAAACCGAATTAAAGAATGAAATGTAAGCTTTCACCACATGTGAAAATAGGCTGCTTACAAAATAAGGGAAAACAAATGCCTGTGTTTTAAAATAGTACACTCATAAATAGAAGTTTAATTGTTTTTAGAAATATAAAGGGGTTTGTTACTGGGGAGAATATATCACGTTTGTTATTTGATGTAACAGGCTTATTTAATTCTGGATTTAAGATCAAAAGTGAAAGATGTTAAACCCAGGGTGGCTTGAGTTACCAAGTTGAAAAACAGGTTTTCTGCCAAAAGGGCTATCTCTCCCAGCGGAACCTGCCAACCCACTGATAAATATAGGGTGGGCAGACTTTTGTCTCGGTTGGAACCCAGGACAATGCAGTTCTCATGGAAGGACGCCAGAGGTGTGAAAGACCCTTAAACTTCAATCAGGCTGAAGGATTTCCCCCACGCACCCCATCAAGCTTGTAAGGAAATGCCAGTTGGTGTCAGCTGGAAAGAAAAGAAAACAACAGACAGTGACTCCCATTTGTTCTAAAGACTATTCCATAAGGAAACTTTAAAGACTTTTAACTCAGCAACCAAAATTGCTAACAATGTAGAATGTTCACAGTGTAAAAGTAAATGTGTGGCCTTTAGTTCAAAACTTGGTAGAATGTAATGACACCAAGGGGACAGAAATGGTGATATATGTGGAATTACAAGAAAGGCATCCATGTTGCAATTGTAAAATGTTGTACATATCTTTCTTATGACAATCTCCACTCGTGTAAAGTTGTAGGATTTGGAGAAATGTAAATCCCAGTGAAAAGTACAAAAAACTGGTAAGGGAGCGAAACCAGGCTTGACGGATTGGTGGTTTGGATTGAAATGTGAGGAAAAAAATATGTAACCTGTGTATCTGATTTACTAAAAGGTTGCAATTGTGTAAATGTGTGTTTGTGGCAAAAATAGATTTTGGTTCCAGTAACACTGGCAGGTTTCTGTACACTGTAAATAGCACCCCATAAACATGACATAATTTTTCTGAGATCCAAACAGCAAAGAGCTAGGAAGAGTCTCCTACCCATGCCCAATCATATTGTTAGAGACGTGTGTAGTAAAGCCTGCCCCTGTCATATACTGTGATGATGTCACCTGGAATTAAAAGTAAGATTATAAGTAAGAGCCCCTGACAACACACAGGGAGACACTCATTCCTGATTTCCTACGCCGGCGTCCTGTTCCTGTGTGTTCCTGTCTTCATCTTGCATTTATCCATCTAATTCCAGATCCCAACCACAAGGCCAAACATTGCTGATCCTGCTTCAGCTGGGCCTCCATTCAAAAATAGTCCCAATAACCAAGGGAAACGCTGTGGTGTTTTGGGAAGCATCATGAATTAACCTTGCTGCTCACTAAATGCATACCTGCTGCCATCCTTCTCTCTAGCTGATCTATAGTATCCAGTCACCAGAATAGCCAGTCCAGAAGAACTATCATTTGGTATCCAGTCGCTTCCCTGCTGATCCAGTCCCACTTTTATCCGGCTGTCCTTTGTTAGACCAGATTCGTTTGGTGACCCGAGCGCTGACTTTTCAAAATCCAAAAACTAAAAGTGGACTGTGAGTATCAATAGGAACCATAGAAATTCATAGTATACCTGGCCTTGCTTTGTTCCATCCCAATATCTAAGTCATCCTATACTTATCCTGATAACTTATTGTCAAAATCATTCTTGCCACCCTGTCTTTGATTCCTTGTGCTAGCGACAACACCTTTAATAATTTTGTCTTTTAAAATCCTAAACTATTAATCCTGTTTGGATTGATCAGACTGGGTCTGCCAGGGTGGGTGCAGAGGTGCTAGGGTTGAACTTGCGAGTCAATGCCGGAGCTTACTCTGCCTCCATCTGGTAGCCTAGCCTGAATGCCCTAGTTTAGAGTAAAACTGTCCTTGTCAAAACTGATTTCTTTGCCTTTTTCGTGCCTTCATTTCTCAAAGATGCACCTCACTAGATCTTGCATAACTCACTCAATTTACCAGCTAGAGATCTCGTTTCACTTCCATGTTGTACCTACGATCCATAACTACACCCCAACACAAAATCAAAATTTCACAATATTTCACCCATTTTTACTAAAAGAAACGTTTTGGCAAATTTAGCCGGGAATGGCAAATGTTCGATAATTTTACAACTTGTCATTTTGTTTATAAACTGCTTTTAATGTTCCATGAAATTTTGAATTGTATGCTTTTGCTCAATCCATTGCTTGTGATTGCTAGTATCTTTCCAATGTTGCTCCAGTAAAGAATTGTTTTTCTTTCAAGAGTTATATACACATTCATTCACTTATTAATCCATTTCCGAGTGTCATTTTAGCATTGCCAGGGTTTGAAATCCGCTTTTCTCTCTTGTTTGGAGAGGGAAGGTCGGATTTAAAATCTGTTTCTTGTCTGTCATTCCTGATTACCCGCTGATTCTGTTTATCCATTTAACATTGATTATTTGTGGGTTGAGGGAACCTTGCAGGGGGAAATTATAACTCAAGTGCTATTTTACCTAAAATCAAAAAGTACTCCTAGTCCCTGGTGTTTTTTTATCTGTGTTACTAAAGGGTTGAATTAGGTGCACTGCCTCCATTCCAATTGTTCTTATCACCCCATTGGTGATTGCTGCCCCATATTAAAAGTTGTATGATTCTTTTAATTTTCAAATAAATAAATACATTTTATATTTTATCAACCAGCCTGGTTCATGGTCCATTGTGACCCAGGGTATTTGAAAAGCGGGTGTGATATGAGTGGTGTATCATCTCAATATCGATTCTAAACTTACATTAGCATTTCAATCGCGCCCTGGATACTGGGCTGAGACTAAGGTGTGTGTCGCCTGAGTGAAATCCTTAACAGACCAAACTAACTACCAAAGTGGATAAAGCTATATCCCAGGCCAAAATTATTGCCATGAAATATGGCAAGTTCTCCAACTCACCAGTCATCTCCTTTTACCGCTTGCAGGTAATTCCTATTTTGTTGTATGGGGCAGAAACTACGTTTTGGGAATCCGAACAATGTTGATTACGGGCAGACGGGTGTTTCTGGAAGAAAGTTCTATCTCTTCCAGCAAGTTGCCCGAAGGCGTTAATTAGACATGAGTTGGGTTTAATCTCCCTCTATGGTTCTTTGATATGGAAACAGTGTGCCTTATTTAGAAAATGCCATCTAGAAAGTAAGCCTGATACCCTACTAAATGTTCTGTCTGCTTATGTGCAAATTACCAGCCATAGATTCATGAGAATGTCGACAGCTCAAATCTCTAAGCATCTAGAGGAGGCTGGTGTTACCTTGGCCTTCTTAATTACAAATCCTATGAAAGCAAAAAATAAGATTTGGATATATGACTGTATTAAAACGCATGAGGTTTGTGGGAAGTATAAAGATTTTATTGCCAACCCGTTCTCTCACAAAAGATTTGGTTACCCTGAAACATGCCTAGTTAAATTTCCATTGGCTCAATGTCGACATGCATTTCTGTGCTTCAGATTGAATCTATGGCCGACCAAACAACTGCTAGCTAAACGCAAAATCATCCCAAGAACGGAAGACTTTTGTCGATATTGCCAAATAAAGGACAATCGAAATCACTAAAGCATCTCCTGACAGAATGTCTCCAGCTAATCCATCAGCGGGAACTTTATTCAAATAAACACTGTGAAATGTTTAATATTAGTGATTCTGTAACCTTATGGAATTTCCTGCTTCATTCAACGAAAAACTCGGTTAGGATAGCTGTTGTTCAATGTCTGCTACAATTGGAGTTAGGCTAATTAGGTTAATCAAAGTAATTATAATGGTGCTCAATAAGAGCATATAAAGCAAAGAAGTGCTATAGTGGTTTATATGATCAGTTACGAATGATAAGGCAAACGAAGTACCTCAAATAACATTACTTGGCGTAACAAAGGCTGATAATTATAGCAAGCCTAGTAGGTTGTTGATGGTCTTTGATGTTTTTTTAACTATTTCTGTGGCTTATTGGCACTAAATGCTACATTAATGACTCTTAAAAGAACATCTCATAATGTATTGCTCTGTGAAATTTTACAGGTTGTGATTCTGATCAAAATTTTATAAGAATTATGGAATGTATGTAGAATTGAAGTGATTTTGTTCCTTTCATTTTCTTTCTTATTGTTTTTTTTACAGTTAATTCGATGAGATGTTATTTTATTCTATTTTATCTTATTTTATGTTTTATGATAATTAATGAGATTTGATGAAGTTAAAATGTATTGATCATTTGATAAATTTAAAATATTGAAAAGTTGTATTTGTTTTACAACTATATCAATAAAAAATTTAAATAAATTAATTTCCTTTTATTGCACAACACATCCACAGGCCTCAGTGCGCGCAAAGAGAGGTGGACAATGGATGCAAAGACACAAAAGAAGACTCATCGGTTACTGGGAGTAAGGTTGAATGGGGAGGGGTTAGTCCTTAGAATTAAAGAGGTGAGATTGTACTTCCTTCTTATATTTGCCAATACATGGAATCATACAAATGCTGTTCGGAAATTAATTCCATAAGGTGGGTGCACACACAATAAATCTCGTGGCACCAAAGTATTTTAGCCTATGTCTCGGGATAGTAAGTTGGTTGGTCCCGTTGGAAAGTAGGGTTCTCATAACAGGTACCCTACTTAAACGCTCTATCATATACTCCAGTGCTTTACCTGTTAAGCATTTGTGTGGAAGAGTGAGAATCTTGTGAGATAGTCTGTGTCAATACAGTGACATTCTTGCATCCTTTATGTGGTCCCTTCTTGTCTTCCCGCATACAGCTCTCACGGCTATATTCTGAGCCACCTGTTCACATTATTTTTTGAAGTTCCAGTTCTGGCTCCTACGGCATGGGCAAATTGCACCGGACCGGCACGGTTATACAACCTGCAGCACATAGATACTATGTGCCAGAGCATAAATGGCCAGTGCATGAAGCCACCCCAGTCCTGTGCAGACATCGCAATCGGTTCTTCAGTACATCCAATTTCTGTTCAATTGTGTTGCATGTGCAGGTGTTGCATGTGCAGTATTATGGCTTTGCTTCCTGGGGGTTGCTGGATTCTGCAGTGGTGTCATTTTCAAGGGTCTGTGGGATACAAAGCATCACCTGGCAGGTATAAGAACAGATAGTAATGTTCTTGTTTGTACATCAAAGTAAGATTCTCAGCAGACCCTGTTAGTACTGATAGCATGTCAAATCGCTTCCCATCACTGTGCCCATGCAATTTGACAGTACCTTCCAAAGGTCCCGTATGTGTGGTACAGGTCAGACTCTTTTATGAGTTACAGTGCCAAGGAAAGATGTGTATGTGAAGGAAAGTGAATATGCACAGAATTGGCCCTATATGACACGTTTGAATGGACAGTGTTCTAAAGTGTAAATATGGGTAGCCTATATGCCCTACAGGTCACCCCACTCTAAAGGGTCCTACTATAAAATGGTGTACTGATGCATACAATCTAAGGGAGAAGTAGGAAACTCCACCATACCATCTTTATTATATCGAACTGTTCTCACAGGTTAGCCGAATGTTGTTGGGACACTTTTTTATGAAAACACAGTAAATAATTCCTATTAGCAGACTTTCATATATCTTATCAAGGCACTGTTTTTTCCACAAATGACATGACAAATAATGTTTTAAGAAAAAGATTCAATCAATTCAGCAACCTATCCCATACAAAAGTGCCTAAGGGTTAGAGCACACGTGCTCCAAGAGGACACGAAAACATGGTATACACTAGATACCCACATTACATTGTTAAACACCCTGTTCATGTAGTACTTTCCACATCAGTCTAGACTATAGTGTTGATAAATGTATTCGAGGGTTCAATTCCCAACTAGTATGTCTGCATGGCCTCCCACAGAGCATCATTATAATGTAGTGTGGCATGGGATCTATTATATAACAAAACATTTAATTTAACAGGGATCTTTCAAAAAGATATCGACACTCAGGGTTTCAGCCTTTAATTACAGCCTTAATCCCAAGTGTCCTTTCATGTGGTTTATAACAGTGGCCTTCATCAGGACCAGGAACAATACTTGTGTAAAGACTCGATCTTCAGATTCCCTTAGTAGGACAGTGTTTATGGTATCTTCGTACTTCCATACATGATGTCAGGTTTTTCTTCCTTCACAAAGGATGTTTGAGCTAAAGTATCAAACCACGATTGTTTGAATCCTTTTTTTCGGGGACACTTTATTGATATATTAAATATCGCTCTGTGGTGAGGGAACTGGAGTGACATCACTGTCTGTTCCATTCATTCTATACCAGGAACAAAATCAACCTTTTAGCCAGCGCACCCAAAGATAGTTCATCATTCCGGGGAAAGATGCTTGCTCAAGCATGCAACCGGACTCACAT
Source organism: Ambystoma mexicanum (assembly GCF_040938575.1). Classification (NCBI taxonomy): domain Eukaryota; kingdom Metazoa; phylum Chordata; class Amphibia; order Caudata; family Ambystomatidae; genus Ambystoma; species Ambystoma mexicanum. Next base: position 542,469,959 of record NC_090937.1, read on the forward strand.
TGATTGCGAGTTCAACCAGTAACCAAGATTAACTCACCCAAGCAGTCTCTCAGAGAAGAAGCGCAGGTGTTCATCTTCCGATCGACAATATGTGCAGCCTTCCTTGATTTAGGATAGTCTACCAGCACTAGTGCATGGTTGGGCAAATACCAGTCTCCAGCTGTGCAGCTGTGTAGATGTGCTTGACCATGAAAGTGTTGATAGACATGATAATTGAAGTGGGAATACATTTCTAATGATTGAGAACATGTTTTGCTACACTTTCCATTCGGCAAGACTCTGGAAATGTGTCATGTCAGGTATGTGACCATATTCTGACAGACATTTGCCAAAGGTGCCAGAGCTGACATGTTGAACTTACACCCTGACCACTCATGTTGGACTTACACCCTGACCATTTACGTTGTACCTACACCTTGATCATTCATGTCCCCTCAATGGCATAATGTAAGTATTAGTGAATGTTCAATCACAAGGTTAAGGCACTCATGCCATTTCACAGTTTTCGGCTTCCATTCAGCACAGAGGACAGGCATTAGCACCTGTGCTGAACGTGGTGTTAACTAGCTGAATGTGGTTATTGGACACTCAACTAACTATGGGGATTAGTCGCAAAGCCCCATTCTGGGTGTCTCTGGTGGATACTAAGGTGGGTGTTTACCTATGTGCTCGATGGGTTATGAATTCTTCATGACAGTCTCTGAGTTACGTTATAGGCACTGCGCCCACAGTGCACAGAGTTGTGGTGTTATCTGTCCTGTGTTAACCCCTGTCATGCCAGCCAGGTGTGTCCCATCACCTTTGCATGCTGTACCCTTGATGGATGAACTCTGGCAAGGTTTCCCTCACATGAAGGATTGGGGGTGTATTAAGATATTGATTGATTAGAAGGTGCACTCTAATGCACATACCCAACAGTCATGCCTAATGTAGGGGTGAACCATCCATGATGTGTGACAGGTTGCTTTGAGACAGAATCATGGAGTCATGTGTGGAGCCAGGAATTCATTAAAACATGTGCAAAGAGCAGGTCAGCATCACATACCAGCTGTACATTGATGGAGTGTTGGATGCATCCAATGATAAAGACCTGCTCTCTCCCCCTGGGTGTTGCTAGTTTCACATGCATACAGCTCAGGCTCACAACCACATTGGGGGAGCCAGCTATGTCATAGATCTGAGGGTTCAGGATTTTAAGTGGCTGGGGATAAGTGAGCAAGTTCATGCAGTGGAGCATCCATGTCAACATGGCTGTCAACGCCTAAGAGAGGATGCAGGAGAAGCAGAGTTGGTTGAAGTCATGTGCCAGGGCCACAGTGCACTGGAAAATGCCCAGAGTGCAGAAATAGAGCAATGTCTAGATCTCAAACCAGAGGAGTGGGTGTGGGAGTGGTAGTAACAATGTCACTGTCAGGCAATAAGTAGCACTCGAATCACAACCAAAGGCTGACGATGGGGGCATGCCCAGGTGGTAAGGGGCAAGGACCTTCAGATCCATGAGCGTGTTATAGTCTAACCTTGCCTTGTAGCCTCTCTGGCTGGGACCGTTCAGGTTCTCCCACCCCTCCTCCTTTTTCTGAAGCTGGTGAGATCTGTGGGATGCAAGCTGGATGCAAGCTGGAGGGATGCAGGGGTAGGGTGCTGGGGTACAGTTTGGAGGGGCCACAAAGAGGGGGGCATGGGGTTCAGGATGGCAGGAAGCAGGGTATAGAAACCTAGGTGCAGGATCCCTCATTGCCTGAAGTGGCGGCCTGGTTTCAGGCAAATGTACTGCCTGTGGTGTGGCCTGGTTGCAGGCTACTGGGCTGTTTAGGGTGTGGACTCTTGCTGCTGGGCCTGGCCAGGCATTCTCCTTATATGCCTCTGTCACAGAGATAATATGGCATCTCATTCCATGTCACTGGAACATTTTCACCCTGTGATTTCTTCCATCTGTGTCTTTCAGAGAGTGGAGCTTGGGCTTCATTTTCTGCTTAGTGTCTCATGTGCTGTGATTCAACTTTTACTCTTCTGATTTGCCCCTGCTCTGAGCAGGTAGTATTTTTGTTATTAAACTGGATATTGAACAGCTTTACTCATCCAGTAGTATACATAGTGATCTTTTTCTGGGACAGAATGTGTAGGTGTTATTCTGAGGTAGTTATTTTGCAAATTATTTCCATGCAATTTCACTCCCTTGATGCCACATTATTTTCTTGTGTTTTTTGAAGCATTATGACCATTCAGAGTATTGTGTGGCAGGGAGTAATAGTAAAGCATAATACCATTCTGTCTTAATTTTACATCTGACTTTTTTGCTCCACTGCCTAAGCCTGATCCTCCCATAGCACACTCCTTCAGAAAATCCACTGCCATCAAATCTTTCTTTGTTAAGTCGATAACCATTATCCGCCGACACATAGACACCAACACCACAACTGATAGCACACTACACATCCCATCTTGCAAAACCACAATTACATGAACAACTGTCAAAACAATAACCATGGAAGGCCTCACTACCACCTTAACATCCTTCAAGGCCACATTGTATGTGAGCGAAATTCTTCATGCCTCCATACTCAAGACCCTTCCAACTGAAGCACTCCTCCGATAGCTGACAATCATCAACAGCTTCCTATCTCAAGGCAGCTTTTCCTCTGCCCTCGAGACGTGGGCTAATCTTCTTGCTTCTTAAGAAGCTATCACTGCTCCCTAATGATCTAAGAAACTACAGCCCCATCACCCATCTTCCCTTCCTAGGTAACACCCTTGAGAAAGAATAGCCACGCAACTGCTCCAACACATCAAAGCCAATAACCTCCTTCAGTCCTACCAATCTGGCTTCAGGCCCAGACACAGCACAGAAATGCCTCCAACCGAGGTAATCAATGATGCACTTAAAATCCTTGATGATGCATCTGGGTCCTTGCCTCCTAGTTCTCCTTGACCTCTCAGCAGGATTTGACACAGTAGACCACTGGACACTTACCGACAATCAACATTGTTGCATGGGAATCAGCAAGGTCGTCTTCAGCTGGTACAAATCCTTTCTTGCTAATCACCAACAGTTCCTACAAATGGATTCTTCCAGATAACCAACTATACCCATCACCTGTGGAGTCCCTCAAGGATTCATTCTGTCCTCTGTGATCTACAATCTTTACATGGAAATGCTCAGAACCCTCCCCACTACACAAAACATCCACATCTACCAATACGCAGATGACATGCAGACCTACCTCAAGATATCCTCCATCAATGACATTGAAAGGCTCAAGGCTGACCTCACTTTAATCCAGTCCTGGATCTGAAGCTCCTCTTCTCCAAGACTGAATTCCTACTGCTGACCAAAAACACTGAACACCCTGACATCAAGACATGGCTCTCTGCTATGAACCTTGAGGCCTTCACGCCACATCGGGCCACTTGTTCCAATTCCCTTGAGTTCAACATTGACAGGAACCTCATATTCAAAGAGCACATAACAAGGAAGACACACACAGCGTGGTACCAACGTTCTCTCCCACAGAAAACCAAACCCTTCATTAGGGTAAACAACTCCAGATTTGTGGTCAAAGCCTTCACCCTCTCTCACAAGGATTGTGGCATTGCCCTTTTGGAAGGCCTTCCAGCAACTACCCTGGCTTCCCTGAGATGTGTCCTGCATGCTGCAGCAAAGCATCATTAATTGAATCTGTAAATTCTACCACATCACTCCCACCCTCGTCAAACTGCACTGGCTCTGTCTGCAAGCCTGTATGATCTTCATATCCTGTTGCATCATAAACAATACTGAGATCCTTTGACCCACCATAAGTAAGGGAATGTGCAGACTTGAACTCCCACATTGCAGGTAAGGAAAGAACCAGAAGACAGGACTTCTCTGTCTACGCTCCAAGACTCTGGAACCTCCTTCCTTTCAACACTTCAGGAAAGAGCTCAAGACATTCCACTTCAAGGAATGGCTACCCCCTAACACCTAGGTCAACACATTTTTCATGCCACACCTCACCTGAGACTCGCTGATCTGCTCCCAAGTGTCTTCTCCCCTGGTTGCTTGTAGAACCCTTGCTGCCAATTGCCCACGCTCGCTCATCCTTGTTAGATTCCCACTCCTTTTTTCTCTGCTTCTGTCACTATGTTCTTCCCTCATGTTATGTTATGCTATGTTATGTTATGTTATGTTATGTTATTTTAGCCAATTTTATGAAGTGCAAATGCTCACCCAAGGGCATCTTGGTGCCAGATTATCAGAAACAGAAGTCAAATGCTAACAACATGGTTTATTGAAAAGCAGAGTTTTCAGCAGATGTCAAAATGAAAGGTGGTCAGCAGTGGCCCGCAGGGGCAGAGGAATCAGGTTCCATAGCTTGGCTGCTGCTATGGAGAAGATCCAACCACCAACACGTGCCTGCATCATGCAGGGGACTTGGATGGTAAAAAAAAAAGCTTGAATACAGAGTGGGTGATTGGGCACATAGGGGCGGAATTTGGTCCAGAAGTATTGATCCCAAAAGCCATGAATAGCCCTGTGTACATTGCACAAAGTTTTAAATTGTACCATACAGATAACAGGGAAGCAGTGCAGTTGGCTCCAAACAGGGGAGATGTTTATTTATTTATTTATTTCTATATTTATTATATCACACAAAGCCCTCAGGCATCTAGGCGCTAGTTACAGTTGCAGTAATGTATAGTGTGACAATACATAGAGACATTAGTCATTAGAATACATTGCAAGACATTCCCCCTGATACAGCAAATAGGGCATGTTGGATCAGAGCAGAGTTTATAAGGGAATGGTATAGCGGAAAGCGCAGGTTACAGTTACAGTAAAGTATGATGATATGATACATTAAGAATTACATTTAAGTTTATATTGCAAGACATGCCCCTCTTGCTTGGCCTGTAATGCAGCAATTTGGGCATGCAGGGTTCCAGCAAGGTGTACAAGGGAACGGTAATACCGGAAGGATGCGGTAGGTTGTTACAAACAGCAATCATGATTCTGGTGAACTACAAAGTTGAATGAGGATGGCCATACAGCATACTCATGGAGAGCCACGGCCAATGAGAAAAGGGGCTACATCGGGTGTGTGGGTATTAGAGTCTGAGTTATTGGTGTTTAGAAAGTATTCACCCTTACCGACAGTGTGGGTGTCCTTCGGTGTAAGGCCAGCATTGTTTTGGAGTGCAGTTAGATCATCAGTGACCCCACATCGGCCAGCCACTTTGATAACACACCTACATGGCGAGTGGGTGAGGCAAAGTGAAGTGGACAGCGCCACAATGGAGGTATAAAAAGGAGACCTGTGAGGTTTAGGCATCTTTCGCTAGGGGTATCTGGATTGAGAGTGCGGGAATGAGGTGAGAGCAAGGCTTTAAAAGTTGAGGCAGAACACAGACTGTGTTGGTGGGGTGTATCGGTAGCAAGGCTTTTAACTTGTGGTGAGGGAGATAATGTTAGAGAGCGAGGCATTTGAGACATAATAGTTTCGGCATGAGCATCAGGCTCGACTGGAGCTTGGCCTGTTTCATAGTTGGTTAGTTGTTAGGAATTTCGGAGTTACAGAAGCGCTCTACTCGCCCAGACAGGCCGAGAAAGGGGTCTGCAACCTTTCCCAACTGCTTTCCCCAAATGACAGCTGCTAATGCCTGCTGGATGCTGTTTCCCTTTCTGTTGAAAGCAATGAAGCCATATGGAATGGAATGGGCATGCACTAATCACGCTACTAGAATGGTGAAGCTGAATTCCAGACAGGAGTCTGCAGCCTTTCCAGACTGGCTTCCCCATATGCCAGCTGCACCTGAGATGTGCATAGGCAAATTAATCCAAGACATTGTTCTGGCCACTGTGGTCTACATAATTCGAAGATGTCGCAGCAGGTAAAGAGGTTGTACCAGGAAAAGACAGTTGCAGTAATCTGCAGTACTCAATACCAGGTAAGCAACAACAGGGGCATGAAACAGTGCAGGTATAAAAGGCAGCACCTGCCCCAAAATGCTGAGTTTAAAGTAACCAGATTGGCAGACAGAAGCAACCTGAGCTTCCAACAAAAGGAGGAAGAACGCTTAATTCCTAAATCCTTCACCATAGAAGAGGTTGCAGGAAAAGGGCCAAGAGAAGAAGGCCAGAAAAGGGGAGTACAAAGAGCAGTGACAGGGGGCGGGGGGGGGGCAGACACCAGGACCTCAGTCTTGTCCCCATTCGTTTTCTGCCAGTTGTCACCAATTCAGCAGCCCACAGCCTCGAGGTAATCCCTCAACTGAGACTCAGGATTGGGCTGAGAGAGATCAAGCCACATAATAACCTGAGTATCATCAGTGTAGGAATAGCACAGTAGGCAGTGGGAGTGGATCAGATCAACCAGTGGCTGGATGTAAACATTGAAAAGAGTGGGGGGGCAAGGCAGAGCGCTAAGGGACTCCAGAGCAAACAGAAGTTAAGAGGAATGGAACAAGGAAAGGTACATAGATTGAGAATGACCCGATAAAAGCATACAAACCAAGGTAGAACCTGCCTGGCTATTTCTGCCCTGGCCAGGCGATTGAGCAGAATGGCATGGCCGATCGTGTCAAAAGCAGAGGAAAGGTCTAACAATATAACAATACCCCCACTCAACGCTGGTCCGAGAGTCGGGCTAGATCATCATTAATTGAGACCAGCATGCTTTCAGTGCCATAGCCAAGGTGGAAGCTGGATTGAAAAAGATCACAAAACAAGATTCAAGAAATTAACTCAGATGAGGAGAGAATATGAATTGAAGGGGCTTCATGAGAAAAGGGACTAAAGTTATAGGACCGAATTTAGCAAGAACAGAGGGGCCAAGTAAGGTTTTTTTTGCAGAGGGATCACCAGGGCATTCTTTAGATCTCAGGGAATAGTTTAGCTCTTAGGGAATAGTGTCTGACTGACAGGAGTGATTAACTGTATGTGCTAACCACGAGGAGATAAATGGAATGGTGACTTTAAGAATTGCCAAAGGGATAGAATCAGAAGGGGTTAGCAACATCAACTTTAAGGTGTAGAATAGGGGAAAGGAAGACCAAGAGCATACTGGCTCGCAAGCAGGGTTGGATTGGCCCCTCTGCCTTTTGGCCAGTGGCCGGGCCGAAATCGTCCCTGGGGAGTGGGGGCCTGTTTCTGGCCATGCCTGGGCCGGTTTGGAAGAAAAAGAAACTGAAACCATTTTTTTTTCAAATATATATATATATATATTTTTTCAAAAAGACTTTCATCCTTCTTAGGTCGATAAATGAGTAGCAACACAGGTTGGGTGCTATTGGATGCATATTTGTTTTATAAAAAAGAGCTTAAGCGTAAGTGCTATACAATAACATATTATCATTTGGCCTTGGACGTCTGCTTGGATTCACAGTAATTTAGTGTACTTAGGAACAATGGCTATTTGATGCCACTTCCTGTTTTGTCAAGGGGTGAAAGGTTGTGTTTCATCGCTTCCCGGGATGTCACTTTCGGGTGGGGTCAAATTACATCACTCCCGGTCAAGGGTCGTGAGGAGAGGGGTGGGCCACTTTTTTGAGGCGGGGTGGGCCACTTTTATTTTGGGTGACCGGGCCTATTTCTTGTCCCAGTCCGACCCTGCTCGCAAGCAGAGGAGACAGCCTCAAACGTGCCTGTCTGTAAACGAGGTTGCTCTATATTTTTTCGAATAGATGGAATGTTGTGCATAAAAAAGTGAGATGGAGAATCACAGAGCTCTTTAGTAGGAGAAACCCCAATCTGGAAGTATAGGGAAAAGACAAAGTGCGGACAAGCTCAAACAGTTCCTTGCGCAGATTAACAAAACATTCCACTTCAATGAGGTCTCTGCAATTAGCCACCTCATTCCCAGATCAAATTGTGGCTTCATTTGTGCTGTGTATTCTGTCTTTTTAGGGTGTTTTTTCATCCAGACAGGCCCTAGAATCTCCTAAATTAAGTTTGAACCTCTAAAAAAGGATTTGCTAATTTCCTGTTCCTTTTCAGGTTTTGCTAAGCTGCAAGGAAATGTGTACATAGAGCTGCAGAGAGTTTTAGAGTGCCTGGTGTATTTTGAAGTATGTTGAGGGAATGAAATTAGAGTTTTGAGCAAGTATACTAGTTATTGTTGATCACAGGGTTGTTTGTGTTGTTTATTTATGTACCCCTTTGTCGTAGAGTGTGTTCAGTGTTTTGTATGTTCCCTTCAAATAAAAAAATACAATAAAATTTGCCCTTTTCATTTGCCGCTTTTACCCTGTTATTTTTTCCTAATAATATGTACAAAGTCAAAAAACAAAATTCCTATCCTGATCCTAAACCCAGAAACATCAGTTGTTTAGCTTTTTCAGCTTCCCATTTCGTGTTTGTTGTTGTGTTAGTCTCATCTCCCCACTTGTATTTGTTTCAGTTGTGCTATTTTGTCACTTTGTAGTGTTGTGTTGTTGAGTATGTTGACCTGTTTTCAGAGTGCTTTTGGTTCTTGAGGCGTTTGTGCTGTTTTCGGTTCTAAAGATATTTTGGGTTATCTGGAACTCTTTGATGGCAGGTTATTTTAAACAGAGCACAAGCAACAATGTGAAGAAGGTTGGAAGAGAGGTGAACGAAGAGCTGCATTTTCTTCACAGGGTTAGGAGGATAACCCCAGGATGTATGAAGAGGGAGAACCTGGTTATGTGTTTGTAGATGGTTGATGAGGCCTGAACCACACTCCATCACCGGTCCTCCAAGACTGCTGAAGCATTGCTGTGCAGAGTCAAGGGAGACATGGTTTGTGGAGAGGGTGCAATGGAGGAAGATGACAAAAGTTCTCTGATGCATTCTCCCCACTATGGTTGGGCCAGTGGAGGAGCAGGATGTCATGCCAAAGGAGCAGGAGAACATGCCCTGTGCCTCATATGTGAGGTGTGTGTAGCTACATCAAGAACTCTGGGGGAGAAGTATGTTGGGAAATATTCCGTATATGTTGGGTCCTTTGAGGAGGTCGCTCAGCAGGAGCTTTAGGGTGAGTGACATCTGGGGGATGTGCCACTGTAGGTGTGGGACCTACCTGTCTTGGAGGAAGCAGAGGAAGGAAATGATGAGGTGCTAGAAGGGGATCATCACCACTCGCAGTTGTGTATAAAGGAAGATTCAGTGAAAAAAATTTTGTTAAAGGGACGTTATGGTTAAGTTGCGCTACTAAAAACCTATGAAATTCAGTGAAAAACTTTGTTAAAGGGACGTTATGGTTCCAAGTAAAACCGAAAAACCCTTGAAATTTGCCAGTTATGGTAAGCTAAGCAACCATAACTCGCGCCACCACCGTGCACTGCTAAGACTAACACCCAGGACATCAAAGATGACATCACAAATGTCATTGATGACATCACTGATGACATCACATGTCTGGCTCACTATTTTTTCTTTTGCTGACATATCTAGGCCACATGGTTTTCTTCAGTAACAGTCAGAAACTAAGAATTTTATTTTATTTGTAGACGTATCCTTCTAGTAGGTTCTTACAGTAACAGTCACATCATATGAAACATATACATATGGGAAAACACAAGCTTGAAAGACAGCAATCCTTTTTGTGCATAAAGATAATCACTAGACTTATGAGCACCTTCTGATAGTTCTGTTGTTTTTTTTATGGCTGTACTTTCCCTGTATATGGTCATATTTGTATACATTGTACTCACACTACTTTCCTTAGGGTCCAATCACATCAAGTGATACATATACATAGGGTAAATAGCAGCTTTGAAACAGAGCAATCATTTATTTGCATGAAACTAATCAGTTAAGTTATGAATTGTTGCTGCTACTACTTGTGCTTTTTTGCTAACTTCACTTTCCCTGTATATACCCATATTGGTATGTGTTCTTGTCTCTTTGTGTTTTGTCTATAGTAATGCAATTATGTAATACATGGGTTTTATTAGCTACTTATACATATTTCACAGTACACAAAAATCTATTAAGAAAACAATTATCATTTCATTATTTAACATATTAACATTACGAATAGTATACCTTCATCTTCTACGCTGCACACAATGCTATGTTTCTGCATGAGTAGCTTAGTGTACTAGATAGAATCACATAATAGAATGCTATTTATATCAATGCATCGTTCAATGCACCAATTAGGGTATGATATTTATTGCAATGATCCTTGACACTTTTTTCGCAACATTATAATAAGAATCCCTAGTACTCATATTTGATGAAAAGTACATACACATGTGATGTCATCAGTGATGTCATCAATGACATTTGTGATGTCATCTTTGATGTCCTGGGTGTTAGTCTTAGCAGTGCACGGTGGTGACGCGAGTTATGGTTGCTTAGCTTACCATAACTGGCGAATTTCAAGGGTTTTTCGGTTTTACTTGGAACCATAACGTCCCTTTAACAAAGTTTTTTCACTTAATTTCATAGGTTTTTAGTAGCGCAACTTAACCATAACGTCCCTTTAACAAAGTTTTTTTCACTGAATTTCATAGGTTTTTAGTAGCGCCACCTAACCATAACGTCCCTTTAACAAAGTTTTTTTTACTGAATTTCATAGGTTTTTAGTAGCGCAACTTAACCATAACGTCCCTTTAACAAAGTTTTTTCACTGAATTTCATAGGTTTTTAGTAGCGCAACTTAACCATAACGTCCCTTTAACAAAGTTTTTTCACTGAATTTCATAGTTTTTTAGTAGCACAACTTAACAATAATGACTTTGACTTTATATACATGTCATATGGAACTGACTAGATCTCTTCTTATGAACTTGATGTCCGCGAACTTATTTAATGTTCGCGGACATGTTCGGAGAACAGTACCACCACCTAAAAACTCTGGGGAGGTATGTGTAATAGTTATATCATAACATAGGAACATTTAACAAATTCACAAAGCAGCACACATACAAAGTATATGTAGTAATACTTAAAAAATGTTACCCATATATGTAACACACTAACCATTCATGTAAATACAATATGTTTTAAAAAGGAATATACCAAAAGAAGATAAAGTGGCTTCCACAATAATTACCTCACAGACGCTCCACAACCAACAGCAAGACCAGACGTATACACTACTGATTACATATCTCACCAGACATAGTAAGTGCACTTCTTTTTACTCATATATTTATAAACTTTCTATATTAGAAAAAAAAAACATATTACTTTTTTGTTTTCTCACAGAAATGTGTACTACTCTCGACTGGCTAGAGGAGCATTTCCCACGAGAGGAAATGTTAGAAAATAGTCCACCTAATGGTACACACTTTACTATATAAACCAATTAATAAATATTATTTTGTATACATTTAACATATACATTTTGTTTTATTACAGACCATACAAAAATTCCAAGCATCTCACAACAACAATCAGAGGATATCACTCTACAGCAGATTCATCAAAAAATGGACGACCTTATGCAAAATTTTATGGATTTGAAAAACTTTGTGGAAAATTATGTGAAACCCCCAACAGCACACCATTGTCCAACCTGCACTTGTCCCGCCTCAACCTATCCCACGCAGTTAACCCCAAACCCTGTCTATGGACCAAATGATGATATTTCCTTCCCTTCTTCACCTGATCCCAGTTATCTAGAAATCCCTAATTCTCCTGTTTTTGTTTCCGTTTCTGCCCCACCTTCCCAGTCATAATTGTATATATATATATGAAATAAAGTTACTTTTCTTATATTGTGTTGTAATTACTTTCAGTTCCTTGTAATAAAACCAATTTAGGTGTCCACGGACAACGCGGTTGTTCGGAAATGTTCGTAAAGAAACAAAAATGTAACTGTCGTGAGGACACTACATCTGTCCGTAATGTTCTCATGCAAGTTGAAAATGTTCTAAGAACACTCGTAGTGTCCTGAAATGTTTGTAAAGAAACAAAAATTAAAGTGTTCTAAAGAACACTATATCTGTCCGTAATGTTCGCTATCAACTTAAAACTGTCCTAAGAACACAATTGCTGTCCTGAAATGTTCCTAAATACACGAAAATGATGTGTCCTGAACAACAGTACAACTGTTCGTAGTGTTCGCTACCCAATTGAAAGTGTTCTAAGAACACAATTGGTGTCCTGAAATGTTCCTACATAAACTAAATTACACGTGTCCTGAAGAACACTATACCTGTCCTTACAGTTCGCTACCAAGTTTAAACTGTTCTAAGAACACACGCGGTGTCCTGAAATATTAGTTTCACATGTGACGCACTTTTAATTACTTCAGAACCCGAACAGTGTCCGTAGGACATCAATGCGCATGCGCTAACCAATCTCTGTGCACTTGGTGTCCTGCGGACAGGCGCTTCCTTCGCAGACTAGTTCGCAAACAGATCATATGACCGCGCCCACGCTCATCTTGTGTCCTGAAATGCGGACACTGTTCGTGTCCCCGAACAATTTAAAAGTACATTTTCAGTTAATCCATAATATTTTTCAATAAAATCTCACCATGCCACAAGTCCCACATAGCAATCTTGACTTTCTATATACCTTTTGAAACTTTCCGATCCTTTTTTTGTGTTCGATCTGTCCGCGCACAGTGCGCATGTCCGCGGACCGCGCACAAGCACCCCTATAAAAGACCACGCCCAAGAGCTTATTCCCATTGTGTTTCTGGCTATTCTTCAGAACACAGTGTTTTTTGCTGCCACCTGCAGACTACACCATCATCGACATGGCATCCTTGGCTGCTGAACTGCCACTTGGTGCCGCACCTGCTTCAGCACCACCACCACCTCCCCAAGGGCCTGAAGAGGGGAACAGGAGTGAGGATGCGGAGGAGGAAGAAGAGGATGATGAGAATGAGGTAGAGGAAATCCCTACTACCCGCAGTAGGCGTGAGTCTTGGGTGTGGCGGTTATTTACCATTCATGGGAATGGTCCTAAGGCTCGTGCGAACCATGTTACCTGCAATGAGTGCAAAATAATACTCAGTCGCGGGAAGCACGGTAACTACAGCTTTGGGACCACTACTATGAAGCGACACCTGAGGTCATTTCACTCTGGGGCTATTCGCAGGGTTGTACCTTGCGAAGAACGTAGCAGGTTGATTTCCTCTACTTCATCCTCTGTTTCTGATCCTGTCACCACAAGGACCACCTCTGTGGGACAGCGTCTTTCTCAAGCTGCCTCACAGGCCATACAGAATGCTGATGACCCTTACCTTTCGAGGGTCACAGTTGTATGTATGTACTGTGACACAGTACTCTGCAGGGGGGAGCGACTTCGGAGTGCTTTTGAGACTATCGTCTCAGAGCACGAGAAGACCTGCTCACTACCCAAATAAAACCCACTCTACATCTTCTTCTCTCAGCTCGCCCTTTCTTATCCCTGTGGTTGGTGTCCCCCCTTTACCCTCCTTTACCCTCCTCTCCTACTGTGTCGTGTCTGAAAAACCAAAAAAAATACAAAATTACAAAAATCAAAAAAAATAAGGCTCTTTTCAGAGCCGCCTTTCCCAGTTAAAAAATAGAAGTGAAAATAAATGAAGCAGGGCTCTTTGTATTTTTTAGAAGTCCGCGAACAGTTGGCGAACATTAAAAAAATTGGGTTACTACTCCATCACAAACATTGTAATTTTCTCTGGAAAGAAGTGGTGGCTCTGAAAAGAGCCTTTGGGTGGTGTTTGTAAGTCAAAAATTGTAAATGCTTAACATCTTCTTCAAAATCGTTGTTGTAATTCCAAAAAAGGTCGCAATGCATTTTGTACATTTCTCAGAAAAATCTGATTGCCAGCATAAGTAAGATGGACTCCATCTCTGCTAAAAATGTATGTACTACAAAACATAATATTTTCATTGTGAAAAGAAGACATGCCAAAATCTCTTAGAAAGCCACAAACAGCCTTATTAACATTGCGCCTTGCTTTTTCCATTTGTGGACCAAATGAAGAAGAACAAAGCCACATTTGTCTCTGCGCAATCCGTGAAAATATCACTTGCGAATTAGGAAACATGTCCATAACCTTCCTCAGTCCTTCTTTCATAGCAAATTGCAAAAAAATTCCAGTCACATGCCCTAAACTGTTCGCTCCACAATGAATTACAATTATGTCTGGATGTTGCTCTGTCTCCAAAGTAGCACAGAGAGGTAGCAAATCCAACCACTTCATTCCACATACTCCATGCCAGTGTACTTCCACATGTGGGAATCCAAGATCTACAGCTACTCCACAGCTTTCTGCATGCACCTTCAACCAATGTATCCACGAATCTCCTAAAATCCAAACAATCTGTTTTCTGAAACACACAGCCATAGCTATCTTTTGTTCTCTCAGCAAAAAGAGTATCTCAAAAAATCTCTCCTGGCACAACACACCCACCAAACTTTCCTGACCAATCCCTTTCAGTGCTTATTCTCATTTGCATGACTTCTGAACCCAAAAATCCCCGGATGTAACTCCCAATGTCCTGAAACTACGGCCATGTCCGCGGACATATCCTAACATGAACAGCCCTTCTACCATTTCCACTACACTCTCTCTGCCATTCCCTCATTGGATGTACCTCAAAAATCACATCACCATGCACCAATCACATTCAAGACCTCTACATCTAACTGCATCATCATAGATCAGCACTGCAAATGTACTCTGAATCTCTCTGAGTACAAGTGTCATATCATTGGCAAGCAGCATCTATCACAAATACTGTACACGTCTTCAAGATTTCTACTTGCAGCTCCACGCATATCCATATGCATGAACACAAACTTCAGGTATGCACATTTTCTGTATAGTACATGACATAGCTCTCAACCATTTTTGTTTTACAGGCGGGTGAAATCACCCGATTTTGTTTTTAGCGGGTGAGACGCCCATTGGAATGAATGGGCGTGCAGGAGGCTTGGCGGGTGAGTCTGCCCTTTACAAGGCGTGTGACACCTGCCAAAAGCGTGTGACTTCAGAGCTATGGTAGATGAACACATTTTCAAACAGACTTTTACCTTGTAAAATCTGTTAAATGAATTTACTGTACTTTTTTCAATTTCCTAAAATCAACTACCACTTATACACCTTTTACTTTTTACTTTCTTTAAACAAACACACTCAAATCATGTTAAACTAACATTTTTTAAATGAAATATATAGACTACATATATTCAAACAAAATTGCATGCAAACACAATCTATGTTTAAACCTTTATAAAAATACTTATACAATTTCATATTTTTTGTTTTTATTTATTTATTTACTTAATTACTTTAAATTAGACATGACATTGAGGTGCTATTACCTAGAACAGTTTACTTACAGAAATAGTGGTATTCACTAATATATTATAAATTTCACAAGACATAGTAAAGATATTTTATTTTTGCTCCAGTTAGTCATTCAATACAATTTGTTCATTAAGAACATATCATATACACTGAACTGATGCAATGTATCTTATGTAAATAAATTAGTTTAATAGTTTTACAGAAGGCACTGAGGATTTCAATTAAAAAAATCAATATCTAAATTAAAAACAGTGCTATATACAAACAAAGTTACTAATTTGAAGCTTTCACAGTTGCAGTGAACACCAGTTTCCTGAAAAGAAGCAGCCAAATTCGAAGAAGAAAGAAAAACTAAGAAGTTACCTGTTAATTTAAAAAAAAAAGTAAGTAAAATATCACCATATTATTTATATTATTAATCAAATATACTATAACATTAATACCAGCTATTTTGGTTTCTTAAAATAGAGATTTTGTACCATTTTGTCCAAAAATGTCCATGTCGTAAACAGCGATTTACAACCAGAATGGCCCACAAATTTCTATTTTTGGACACACAAATTAGCCAACTGAACCACTACAATTTTCATATTATAGAACAAACAACTGTTTTAATTGTATACATTACATTTACTATTTGTACTTTTCCACACCACTAGCTTACTTTTTTTTTGTCATCTGAACCCCAGTTTAGTGACACATAAATTCAAGAATACCTACCCCTAATAGTTTTAGTTCCCAATGCACAATCACACACCATTACATACATCTTTATCATCTTACTCAAACACTCATGCACACAGCACACATACATTCCAGAACACCCCAACCCATATCTTCTTTATTTTTTTCAACAGACCCTAAAGAATGCCTACCAAAAGACAACTCTGTAGAAAGCAACGCAAAATTAGAGCAAATGAAAATAAAGGTGTCCAACATAAGCATCCATCTCTAGCAGAATTTGTAAAAAAAGTTGAAACAAAACAGCTAATACAATCATTTAGTGAAACACAAAAAGTTTCAAGTACAGCAACTTCGCTTCCTCTATCAAAATGTAAAACAAACCAAAAAACAATTAACAGAAAATCACCTATCAGTACAGATAAAACTACTTCTTCAAATTTTAATATAGTGCAAAGTAAGCATACGAAGAAAAGTATTTTAGCCAAAATATACCGTCACAAAGTCCTTCAAAATCTTATAAAAACTGGAGAGAAATCAGGTTCAAAGCTTAAAACCTATCGTAGGAAATTAATCTTAGAAGCATTGATGGACAGTGCAATTCTTCTGAAAAGAAATTTATTTATTTTACTGTTAAACAAAATGAAACCACTAACAAAACTAATAACTAAATTACAAAAAAGACTTCTCAATAAGCGAAATGTCAACAGAAAGAACTTCTTAACTATCTGCGGAGGTGAATGGAATCACACTACGAGCACAGAACCATATTTTAATGAAGAAGCGTACAAACAAAAGCAAACGAATACAATTGCCATAAATAGCAGTGGTCGAGGTTATGAAAAAGTGAATAATACCATAATGGAACAAGAAGTACTCCTTACAAAAATATGCCCTGAAAACTTAGAATTACCCCTCCATTCAACTGAATCAGAACATCTAGTGTACAAATGGCCATGCACGTCAATGTGTAACATTCCCAAACAATGTTTCAAATCTTTACACCAATTCCTCAATAAATATGTAAAAAGCAAAGACAAAATCAAAATTAAATTACTGCAAAATATAGATACCTGTCCAGTGCGCAAGTACACAGGACTACAAGGACATTCATTTGCCTGCATTACAGGACCTACTTGTAAAACCACTTTCCATGATATCAAAAGGATATCAACACATCATTCAACTATAAGAAATCTAGTCTATAAACTGTACTATGCTAAAAGTCCTGCTTTAGCACTAGCAAAGTTAAATAACATCCTTCAACATGGTACAGCAAAAGACCTACTTGAAGAAATTCACTATATCCAGAAAAAATATTTTGGAAGTGAAAGCCATTTACAGAATGAAATAGCTTTAAACCAATTAAGCAGCAATTCTACACATGGCAACCTTTTGCTAAACACATACAAAAAAGAAATACTAAAATTTAAAAGTACATCAGCTGAAGTACCAAATCATGTATGTGTATGTTGCCGTAGAATTTTTTATAAAAGTAACACAAAAACTGTGGACCTATCATACAAAATAGAAGACAATGAAGATTCTAAGGGGCCGATTCATGGAACAAACGTGCGCCGAAAATCTTCGCGCAAGCAGGCGCAAGCAGGCGCAAGCGGAAAAAAACAGGCGCACGCGCACGCGTGCGATTCATGGAAGTCCCTGCGCGTGTTTACCTCGGGATGTGCGCCAAACCCGTGCATGGCGCACACGTCACTGCAACATCCCGAAAGACGTGCGCGACGCGCACAGTGAAAGCGCACAACCTCTGCGCATACACTAGAAAGTGGGCGGAACACGGGGCGTAACGCGCGGAATGGGGAACAACTCGCGAAAACAAGGGCGTAACTGGGGATGTACTGCAGGGAAGCAGACGGAACGCCCACACGCACCCGAACCACACGTATCCATGGAATTGAATAGGGCAAAGCCACGCACAGCGAAAGACACGCACAAGCCGAAACACGTCCGCCACACGAAGGCAGGCGGTAGCGTCCCTGCGCATTACAAAAGTGGCAACATACAGCAATCGTGCGAGCGGGGCACGTGTATTTCGGGGTTGCGCGGGAAGTCACACACGCGATTGAGCGGGGTACGTGTATTCCGGGGTTTCGCGGGAAGTCACACACGCGATCTGGCCTGGGGAGCGGGCTACGTGTATATCGGGGGTTCGCGTGAAGTTATGCACGCGATCGGGCCTGGGGGAGCGGGCTACGTGTATTTCAGGGGTTCGCGTGAACTTTTTCACGCGATCGGGCCTGGGGGTGGGGGGCACGTGTATTTCAGGGGTTCGCGTGAACTTTTTCACGCGATCGGGCCTATGCGAGCGGGGCACGTGTATATCGGGGGTTCGTGTGAAGTTTTTCACGCGATCGGGCCTGGGGGAGCGGGCTACGTGTATTTCAGGGGTTCGCGTGAACTTTTTCACGTGATCGGGCCTGGGGGAGCGGGCTACGTGTATATCAGGGGTTCGCGTGAACTTTTTCACGCGATCGGGCCTGGGGGAGCGGACTACGTGTATTTCAGGGGTTCGCGTGAACTTTTTCACGCGATCGGGCCTGGGGGAGCGGGCTACGTGTATTTCAGGGGTTCGCGTGAAGTTTCTCACGCGATCGGGCCTGGGGGAGCGGGCTACGTGTATTTCAGGGGTTCGCGTGAACTTTTTCACGCGATCGGGCCTGGGGGAGCGGGCTACGTGTATTTCAGGGGTTCGCGTGAAGTTTCTCACGCGATCGGGCCTGGGGGAGCGGGCTACGTGTATTTCAGGGGTTCGCGTGAACTTTTTCACGCGATCGGGCCTGGGGGAGCGGGCTACGTGTATTTCAGGGGTTCGCGTGAACTTTTTCACGCGATCTGGCCTGGGGGAGCGGGGTACCACTCACCGTCTGCCTTGCGTGTAGAAGAACGCGTAGTCAACACCCGCTGTGAAGCAATAGCGTGTGAACCCCAACGGATGGAAAACACACGCACCGCACGAAAAGCACGTACAGAACATAAAGGCATGCGGGATCTCCAAGCCCTGCCAGGGCAACGCCCGTGCGCAAAACATCACAGACGCGCTTACGCTGTAAGGGCCTTTGGTCCAATGAAATCGCTTACGCGTGCTGACGCGCTTACGCGCTAAGGGCCTTTCCTCGATTTTCACGCTGACGTGCAGGATTTTCACGTGCCAAATCACTCTGTATCAAGCTGGCCACGCGAAAACACACGGAAGACCACGCTCCTGCCCAGAAGGCCGAATTACTGCCCCCCAGTGCCCCGAGCAGCCTCCCACGTGCCATCTGCTGCTGCCTGCCTGCCTGCCTGCCTGCCTGCTGCCACCGTGCCCTGCCATTTGGTGCCTGCACATCAGCCATCTGCAGGTGTCCAGTTGCTGTGTCCACCCCTGCTGGAACAGAAGACTCCCGACTCGGATAACATCACTCCACAGCCCAGCCCCAGGACCCAGTTGCCCACCCACTCCTGCCCCTGGGGTTGCCATGTCGGGCACATCCACATCTGGCACCAGTGGCAACCCCCGGCCAGAGGGGCAGAGGGGCACCAGCTTCACTGCCACCGAAGTTGGTGTCCTGGTGGAGCAAGTCCTGGGGCAGTATGATGCCCTCTTCGGATTGTCCCGCGCCAACAAGGAAGGACGGGGGAGGATCTGGGCCGACTGTGTGGTTGCCATCAACGCGGAGGGGGTGGCAACCCGCACCACCCAGAAGGTCAAGAAGCGCTGGGAAGACTTGAGGTCCAGGACCCTCATAAAGGCCCGGCGCCTCGTGGAGGGGGGCCGGGGCCGCATGAGTTCCATCCAGATGAGGGTCCTGGAACGCGTACACCCAGCGCTCCACGCCCAGGTCCTTTAGAGGGAGACCCGTCTGGAGTTGAGCGGTAAGTGGCCAAGCATTGCTGTGTGAGACAGGGCATGTTGCAGTGTGCTGGTCGTCTGATAACTGCCTGTATGTGTGACATAGGCCATGTACGCATGTATGTGTGCAGGGACATCATGGTAATGCATGTGCGATCAGCAATGTGTGAACCGCACGGTCGTTGCATGTGTTTAAATGCGACATGGGGAGCCCTATGCAGATTGTACACATGAGAGCATGGCAGTCTCTGTTCCTGGACATGGGTGGGGGTGAGGGATGGGTGCTGATGCCAGGTACATATATGGTATCCATGTCTGTGTGCCTGACCTGCGTGTCTGTGACTTGTGAATGCCATGGATGCATGACACATGTCTGTGACAATGTACAGATTCACTGATGCAGCCTAGTCATCCTTGTATCCACTGTGATTGGGGTGTACGGGGCCAGATGGATGTGACTGAGGTGAAGTGTGTGCATGTGATAGGCATGACCCATGATGCATATGAGTAGCATTACATTGTATGTTTCGAGAGTCCATTGGACATGTATGGAAATGTCCATGGCATGCACCATGACTGTCACTGAATGTGTTTTGCCTGGACTGACACATGTGTTGTGGGGGGACATGATGGAAGTGTACTTTGACAGTGGCACTCATCTGCTATTGCTTCCTGTCTAGGGGACCATTGTACAGTACCCTGATGCTTGTGTTCTATGTCTCCCTGTACGCAGCGGCTAGTGAAGAAGAGGGCGGAGACGGCGCTGTGGAGCAAGGCGGCGGGGATGCCCCCACGGCTGCAGCGGAAGGGGTGGGTGAGCCCCCACAGGGGCCTGCTACGGCGGAAGACGGTGAGGAGCCATCCAGGTTGGTGGTTTCCACAGAGGAGGAGGAGGCCGCCACTGAGGCGCACATGGGGCCTGGTGGGGGCATCCCTGCTGGTGCAAGTGGTGCAGTCCAGGGGCAGGGGCAGGAGGCAGCACAGGTCACCGTGGAGGGGCCTGTGCATGTCGCTGTCCCTGACCCTGTGGGTGCACCACCATGCACCAGCAGGGATGCCCCGTCCCAGGCCCGTCCGCAGGTAGAGGGGATGTCCATGTCATCTGACTCCCCTCCACCTGCGGACGAGGGGACCTCTGGCCGTATGGAGAAGGTCCTGATTGGGGTCGCGATGCGCACGGCTGTGATTCGTGATGCCGTGCGTGCTTCCCAGGAGGAGCACGCACGTCATCACGAAGAGCACCGTGCCGACGTGGCCCAATTGGGATCGTCCATGTTCGGGGGTTTCCTGCATGTGTCGGCCAATCTGGCGGCCCTCTCCTCCTCTGTGGAGACTATACGCCAGTCGTTCTCCTTGCCGTCTTCCGGCCCAGATGCCACCAGGGCCCCCTGTGGACCTGCCCTGACCAATGCAGCCAGCTCGGTGGGGATCCCATCCCTGCCACAGTCGGGAGTCAGAGGTCCAGCAGGGGTGGACACACCGGCAACTGGACCCCAGCAGATGGAGGATGTGACGGCATCATCGGGCAGGGCACGTGCACGATGGCGTCGGTGGTTTCCATCAGCCTGGATGCCGTCGTGCTGGCACAGGCAGTTGCGTCGGAGGCAGCAGCAGGCTCAACGTGGGAGGCATCATGGCTCGGGGCCATCAACATCAGGGGTGCAGGCATCGGCCGGAGGGCAGGAGAACCCTGGAATGGGAGTGGCTTCCGTGTGGGAGCGTTTGTGCCAGCAGATAGGTGCGGAGCGGCAGCGGGCAGAGGAGGAACGGCTCACAATGGTCAGGGCGGAGGACTCCATGCGGAGGGCGCTGAGGCGGGCTGAGTGCCTCGAGGGTCTTCGCAGGGAGTTGGAGCTGGACACTGCATTATCCCTGCGGGACCTCGGGGCCAGGGAGCATGCCCGCCTCCAAGCCATTGAACGGGAGTTCGATGATGCCCTGGCCCATGACAACAACCAGTGAGCCGTCGGACTAGCCCGCTGCCTTTGTATATAGTTATATAGTTAGTGGTAGGTTTCCTTTAAATTGTTATTTTTTTATTTGGTTGCGATTGGACAATGCGCCACTTTGTTGTATATAGTTCAGTTTTTAGTTAGTTGACATAGTTAGGTTTCATTTGGTTGGGCTCATGGACCCGGGATTGTCTTGTAAATAGTTCTTCTATGGATTTTTTGATTTTTTGGATTTTTTTCATGGACATTCATCTTCTTTTTGTTGTTTTGCTTTGTGGTTTTTCTCATTTCATTTCCATTCTAGTTGATTTACAATACATTTTTATTTTCATCCTTCAATGTGTCGTATCATCTCATTACTTTCATGCATGTCATGTTGGGTGTTTTAACATTCACTTGCAGCCATTGTGTGTGACAGACATGTGTTCATTTGCATTATTTACATTGGGTGTGTAACATGTAATTGCCTTTGATATGTGGGTGGATGTGATAGTTGGTTGGGCCTTTTGGCAGGGGAGGATGGCCATTACGGACATGATTGGGGATTGTTGGGACCCAGGTGCAGGGGGGCATGGATGGGACATGGGCGAGGGCCTGGTGGAGGGTGCCCCGCAATGCTGGGGGGTGGGGGTGCAAGGGGACATGAGTTGGACATGGGTGGGGGCCTGCTGGCAGGTGCCCCACAGTGCTGGGGGGTGGGGGTGCAAGGGGAAATGAGTTGGACATGGGTGGGGGCCTGCTGGCAGGTGCCCCACAGTGCTGGGGGGTGGGGGTGCAAGGGGAAATGAGTTGGACATGGGTGGGGGCCTGCTGGCAGGTGCCCCACAGTGCTGGGGGGTGGGGGGGGTGGGGGACATGAGTTGGACATGGGTGGGGGCCTGCTGGCAGGTGCCCCACAGTGCTGGGGGGTGGGGGTGCAAGGGGAAATGAGTTGGACATGGGTGGGGGCCTGCTGGCAGGTGCCCCACAGTGCTGGGGGGTGGGGGTGCAAGGGGAAATGAGTTGGACATGGGTGGGGGCCTGCTGGCAGGTGCCCCACAGTGCTGGGGGGTGGGGGTGGTGGGGGACATGAGTTGGACATGGGTGGGGGCCAGCTGGCAGGTGCCCCACAGTGCTGGGGGGTGGGGGTGCAAGGGGACATGAGTTGGTGTTCATTAGTTCAAGGAGACATGTGCCTTTGCTGGGGGGCATGCCCATGTTGGGTGGGCTGCCTGCGGGACATGACCAGGGATGCAGGGTAGTCCCCTGTGGTGTGGGCTGCCTGCAGGGGCCGTGGAGGGTGTACAGGGAACACCTGGGAGGACCCACACTGTCAAATCACATGTAGGACTCCCCGGCACCCCTGAAATACACGTACCCTGCTGATATCGCGTGTAAAACTTTCCGCGCACCCCTGGTATACACGCTCCGCCAGGCCATTCGCGTGTGGAACTTCACGCGCACCCCGAAATACACATACCCTGCTGATATCGCGTGTGGAACTTCACGCGCACCCCGAAATACACGTACCCTGCTGATATCGCGTGTGGAACTTCCCGCGCACCCCTGAAATACACGCGCCCAGGCCATTCGCGTGTGGAACTTCCCGCGCACCCCTGAAATACACGCGCCCAGGCCAATCGCGTGTGGAACTTCCCGCGCACCCCTGAAATACACGCGCCCAGGCCAATCGCGTGTGGAACTTCCCGCGCACCCCTGAAATACACGCGCCCAGGCCAATCGCGTGTGGAACTTCCCGCGCACCCCTGAAATACACGCGCCCAGGCAAATCGCGTGTGGAACTTCCCGCGCACCCCTGAAATACACGCGCCCAGGCCAATCGCGTGTGGAACTTCCCGCGCACCCCTGAAATACACGCGCCCAGGCCAATCGCGTGTGGAACTTCCCGCGCACCCCTGAAATACATGCGCCCAGGCCAATCGCGTGTGGAACTTCCCGCGCACCCCTGAAATACACGCCCCAGGCCATTCGCGTGTGGAACTTCCCACGCACCCCTGGAATACACGCGCCCAGGCTATTCGCGTGTGGAACTTCCCACGCACCCCTGAAATACACGTGCCCAGGCTATTCGCGTGTGGAACTTCCCGCGCACCCCTGAAATAAACGCGCCCAGGCCATTCGCGTGTGGAACTTCCCGCGCACCCCTGAAATACACGCGCCCAGGCTATTCGCGTGTGGAACTTCCCGCGCACCCCTGAAATACACGCGCCCAGGCCAATCGTGTGTGGAACTTCCCGCGCACCCCTGAAATACACGCGCCCAGGCCATTCGCGTGTGGAACTTCACGCGCACCCCTGAAATACACGCGCCCAGGCCATTCGCGTGTGGAACTTCCCGCGCACCCCTGAAATACATGCGCCCAGGCCAATCGCGTGTGGAACTTCCCGCGCACCCCTGAAATACACGCGCCCAGGCCATTCGCATGTGGAACTTCACGCGCACCCCTGAAATACACGCGCCCTGGCCATTTGCGTGTGGAACTTCACGCGCACCCTGAAATACACGTACCCTGCTGATATCGCGTGTGGAACTTCACGCGCACCCCGAAATACACGTACCCTGATGGAATCGCGTGTGGAACTTCCCGCGCACCCCTGAAATACGCGTACCCTGCTCGCATGGGGCCAATCGCGTGAGGTACTTCCCGCGCACCCCAGTGATACACGTAGCCCGCTTGCTGTGCTGGTACAGGGTTAGCGCAGCCCTTTGCGCTGGATTGGGTATGTTGATGGCTTTTCCCTGCGCGGGAGGCGTTCTTGGGGGCGTAACTGGCGCTGCTGCAGGGTCGCTGCGCCACTGTGCGCCACGGCTGGTTTTGGTGGCTGGAATCCATGAATACGCTGTGCGCGGAAATGGATTTCAGCGCACGCGGCTGGCGAGGGATTCGCACGCGCACACTGTGCGCCAGCCTTGTGCGCTGAATTCTATGAATTACCCCCTATATGGTTTGAATTAGCTCTCTATCTTCTAGCAGAAAACAAATATGAAATAACTGAGCCCTTAATACTTTGCAGTTATTGCACTACAAAACTTGACAACAACCAAACTCCTTCACGTTCTATCACAAATAATTTGGAATTATACCCAGTACCAAAACCTCTACAACAACTTAATTTATATGAGAGCATCATAATTCAAACAGTACACCCATTTCAAGCAATAATACGCCTTCAACCAAAAACAGCAAAATTACCTCCCTCTGAATTGGTAAAAGGCATTCGTGGAAAAGTAGTTTATTTACCATTAAATCTAAAAGAAAATGTGCATACTCTAGGAGTACAACGTCCAATGCACTAATCGTTAATTATATTAGTAAATGGAGTACCTACAAAAGACAAAAAAATATGGCAACAGCTGGCAGATTTATATAAAGTTAGACAAGCCTTCCAATATCTTAAAGAGAATAATGAATATTACAAAGAAATTAATATTGGAGAAAACTTGAAAGATACAACTGAAATAATTCAAGAAACACAAGAAGCTGGTCAATTTGAGCTAGTAGATCCTGCTACAATATCAAATACTTTAGACCAGTATACAATTCATCCTTTACACTGTAATGACACCGTACAAGATCTACTGGAAACTTACCAAATGCGTCAAACAAAAGGATCGCCAATCAGTATATGGGAAAAAAGTATAGAAGCACGTGCTTTTCCTCTACTCTTTCCAACTGGCAAAGGAGGAAGATATGATGATAGACCTATTTAAATATCAGCTTCAGAATACCGCTCATTACGGATGTATTCTGAAGATCCCAGATTTAGACAAAATGTGGAATACATATTCCACCTACTCTTTGAAAGTGAACTAGCAACTTTATGTTACGGAGTTGCACACATATTAAAATCAGGATCACACTTTCAAAATATGACAGCTACACAATTATTAGAGAAAGTGCAACAAAAGGATGAGATTTTACAATCAAATATTACAAATCTATTAGCAAATAGGCGTGGTACTAAAGAGTACTGGTTTCGACGTCATGGAGATGTACGTTGTATGATCAGAAACCTTGGCCCACCCACTTGGTTTGTTGCATTAAGTTGTGCAGAATATGCATGGGAAGATTTACATGATTTCCTACGCATATCAAATAAAAACAAAACAAACATAGATATTCTAACACCTGCAGAACTGTGTTCTTTGGATCCTGTTAATGTTTCAAGATATTTTCACCATCGCTTCATTGCTATGCTACATTTTATTTGTAATAAAACTGTTCCTCCCCTTGGAGAAGTGCAACACTTCTTTTGGAGAAAAGAATACCAAGCCAGAGGAGCACCACATATCCACATGCTTTTATGGATTAAAGATGCTCCTAAATTTGGTCAAGACAGTGATGCCACTGTTTTACAGTTTATTGAAAAATATGTCACTTGTCAAATTCCATCAGAAGCCACAAATAGTGATCTCTGTGCACAAATTTTACAATTTCAAAGACACAAATGTGGAAAATATTGTCGTCGCAAATACAAAAACAAAGGCAAATACTACACCAAATGCCGATTTGGTTTCCCTAGACCAGTTACAAATACAGCTCAAGTAAACAACCTCATGTCTTCAGTTAGACATACTGTTAAAGGAAAGTCACCTAAAAATACATATTACATAAAAAGAAAAGAAGAAGAAAAATATATCAATGATTATAATGCAATCATTGCCCACTTATGGAATGCAAACATAGATGTGCAGTACATTGCAGTTGCACGATATGTCACAGCATACTTAACTAAAGCAGAAAAGACAGAGCTCCAAGGCCTCTGGAATGACATGTCATCAGATAAAACAGTATCTCAGAAATTATACAGCTTGGGCATAAAAATGCTCACCCATAGAGAATGTGGATCTTATGAAGCAGCTGATCGTTTAACTGGTACTTCATTGTATGGTAAATCTGAAAATATAGTATGGCTAAGTCTTGGTCCAGCTAAATCTAGAAAAAGAGTTCTAAAATCATATGAAGATATAGAAACAATAGCCAAACATGATCCCAACAGCCAAGACATGTTAAAAAACAATTTATTGGACACATACTACCCAAACAGAAGTAATACTTTGGAAAACATGTGTCTATACCAAATAGCCCAAAACTACACATACAAAAATAATATGAAACCCGATGAAAAAAAAGGTAAATATAGAGTGACAGACTGTGAAGGCAGCTTAGTTAAACTTACTAAACCAAATTTAATTAATTATATCAAATTGTCATTGAAGACTCTTCAACATAAAGAAGTATATTACATGTCCCTGCTACAACTCTTCAAACCATGGAGAAAAGAAGAACAATTACTAGATAACTATGACTCATATCAGGATGCTTTCAAATCAAATGAAAGCACTATAACTGATGTAAACTTTACACAGTACAAAACAATGTTGCACAATGAACAGCAACATGAAGAAGAACTCCAAGCTCAACTAGATAAGGATACTCCTGACAGTAGTCAACCTTCTGTAACAGGAAGCCAAGAACCACTGGGAGAACCACTAATAACAAATGAGGCAGAATTAGCTATGATAGAAGTAGAAAACACCATGTGTCAGTATGAAGATAAGGAAGACTTAACTATACTACAATCAAAACTAAACAATGAGCAAAGTAGCATTTTTCAAGAAGTAACAAAACAAATTGCACATGGTGTAAAACATGAAAATAAAGAATGTTCCTGACATAATTATAAACCTATACTACTGTACGTCAGTGGTGAAGCTGGTTCTGGCAAAACATTCCTAATCAAAATCATTAGTAAGTTCCTTCAACAATTGACAAACAACAAACTGTCAGCTGTTGTCACTGCCCCCACAGGTTTAGCTGCCTACAAAATAGGTGGTGTTACATTACACCGATTACTACTATTACCAGTAGAACACCAGAACAAATTAGACTATTACAAACTTTCTGCAGAAGCTGCAATGGAAT
Source organism: Ambystoma mexicanum (assembly GCF_040938575.1). Lineage (NCBI taxonomy): Eukaryota > Metazoa > Chordata > Amphibia > Caudata > Ambystomatidae > Ambystoma > Ambystoma mexicanum. The sequence goes on from NC_090937.1 coordinate 542,497,571, forward strand.
TACGCAGAGTATTGAAACAAATGAAAATGCTACTAATAGATGAAGTGAGCATGGTCTCCAACCTGATGTTAGCTTTGATTCACCTCAGATTACAAGAAGTACTCAAAACAGACTATGAAGAGCTCTTTGAAGGAAAACACATTATTGTTTTTGGAGATCTGCTTCAATTAACACCAGTAAAAGGTGAACCTATTTTTAAAACATTAGGGCACAAACTCTGCCGTAAAACTTTTGGCAGCATTGGAAATGTCAACCTTTGGCAACATTTCCAATACAGAGAATTAACAGAAAACATGCGCCAATCTGCAGATCTAACTTATGCCAACATTTTAAAAAGTTTGAGATTTGGTATACTTTCTAAAGAAGCAGAAGCAACATTGAAAACCCGGCGCATTAATGCACTTTATGGCGATAATGCATGTGCTACAGATATTATGGAACAATTAGCCCACAAAAATGTCAATTGTATGGCCTTAATGCCAACTCTTGCAAGCTGTTTCAAATTCAATGAAATCATGCTAAGTAAAGAAATGCAACCAATAATGGAAATTAGCGCCACAGACAAACTAGATGTACATGGTATGACACTACCCATGTGTGACCAAGCCACAACAAGACTAAATAATTTAGAAAAATCAATCTCAAACACAGCAGGCTTAGAAAAGATGTTAAAATTATCCTTAAATTGCAGAGTAATGCTTAAACGTAACCTTGACGTGGACCAAGGACTAGTTAATGGAGCACTGGGTACAGTTGTTGGCTTTCAACCATACCCACGTGACAACAAAATTCAGTTTGTCAATATACTCTTTGACAAACTTTCAGAAGTAAAACGGGTAGGACGCTCAACAGCTAGATTCCTTCTCTTCAAAGATATGTATGTACGCAGAGAACAATTTTCTCTAACTCTTGCATACGCAGTCACAATTCATAAATCACAAGGTCTTACCCTAGACAAAGCAATGATAGATATTGGTAACACAGTCTTTAAAGAAGGCATGAGCTATGTAGCACTATCATGCTTATGTACACTTGACGGTCTATTTCTAATCAACTTTGATGCAAGTAAAGTAAATGCTGATATTCCTTGCATTTTAGAATATAATAGACTTCGCTCACTATACACTCCCCATCTAAACACATATTCTGTTCCACAAAAACTAAAACGTTGTAAAAGAAAACTAAATCAAACTGAAATGCAACAGGACGTCACTGGAAATCCTCCAAAGAGAGTAAAAGAAACTAATACTTCATCAAGTACCACAAACAAAAAAGAATCAATTAGAGAAGTAAACCAGGGACTTCTTTTAAGAAGTAAGACAAACTCCAAAAAAAGCAGTTAGATACAGAACTACCTGGACCATTTAAATTCTCAAATATAGTTGGTATAAGTTGCTATGCAAATGTAGCAATGAATATTCTATTTCAATTACCACCAATTGTTGACAACATTTACTCACACAGTACAAACCCATTGTGTTTGCAAATGTTAGTACTTCACAGAAATGCAGCAAACAAACCTGACAACACATATAGTGTTTTTGGAATAAGACGACAATTGGACTACTGTGCTGGAATGGTGAAATTCACTATAAACTCACAGGAAGATCCACAAGAATTTCTAATGTACTTACTACAAGTACTGGAAAACAAAAACATACCTATAAATGAAATCTTTCAGATGTCATACCTGTGGAAACATACATGCACTCTCTGCAACAATGTGACACAAGAAGAAATCCCCAATGAACGCTTCATATATATATCAATACCAAATTGTGAATCCATTCCATTTCAGCAACTTGCAAAATGCAAACCATGGTAGATTATGCTCTACCTGCAATTCAGATAATCGCTCCATGTTAGTAATACAAACACATAGTAAATACGTAATACTAATGCTTCTACGTTACAATGCAGATGGTACCAAAAACAACTGCAAGCTGACTGGATTCACACATGGTCAAATATCACTTGGTAAGAAAACCTTCACAACAATAGGTATAATCTACCACGCAGGAGCCACAACCAATTCAGGGCACTACACTGCATACATAAAAAAGAAATGTGGATGGTTTGAATGTAATGATAGTACCATTACTCTAAAGCAGAGATTACCAGCAAATCTTACAAACGCTTATTTGATGTTCTTAAAACCAAAATTTGATAAATAAACTGTATTTAAACCTTTAAGTAAATTTGTGTTACAAAAATATAAACTGTTAGAATACTCCAAAAGCTATCTAACTGCTCAAAGATTCTACAACAACTAATCAGATAAATGAATACCACTAAATTAGGCCAAAAAATACACAGTTAGAATACGCCAATTGGTATCTAACTGTCCCAAAATTTAACAATATCCAAATAGGTAAATGAAAACCACTACAATATATTAAAAAAATAGACAGTTAGAATACGCCAATTGGTATCTAACTGCTCCAAAATTTTATAATATCAAAACAAATGAAGAATCTGTTACTGTTCCAAAGAAAATACAACAAAGCAAAGTATAAAGCATTAGCCAGAAACAACAAGTGAACACTGAAAACAAACAAACAAATAATCTGTAGCATAACAGAAAAAGGTTTTTTTTAAATCCAACATGGATTTTTTTTTCTCCCACAGACCCAATGATTTTAGCAACAAATACAGAAACTGAGCAATTGCACAGTACTCCATTTGGCCATGCACCCAAGACTCTATGCCCTGGCAACAACCACCGCAGCATATCACATCCATAGAGTCAAACATTTCAACTATGAACTATGGGAAACTTTTAATGTCCGCGAACAATGTGAGTGTTCTTAGAACACTTTGAACTTGCCAGCGAACAATACGGACACCGTTTTCAGGACACCTCCTACGAACATCTCAGAACAACGCGATAGTTCTTAGAACACTTTCAACTTAACAACGAACAATAAGGACAGTGTCCTAAGGACACCCCCTACGAACATTCCAGGACACCGGGAGTGTTCTCAAAAACGTCTTCAGAACACCCCCATCTTGTTTATTTGCGAACAATTCAGGACACCGCGAGTGTTCTTAGGACACATTCAACTTGACAGAGAACAATACGGACAGCGTCCTCAGGACACCCCTACGAACATTCCAGGACACCGGGAATGTTCTCAAAAACGTCTTCAGAACACCCCCATCTTGTTGATTTGCGAACATTTCAGGACACCGCGAGTGTTCTTAGGACACATTCAACTTGACAAAGAACAATACGGACAGCGTCCTCAGGACACCCCCTACGAACACTCCCCGGACACCGGGAGTGTTCTTAGAAGCGTCTTTAGAACACCACCATCTTCTTTATTTGCGAACATTTCAGGACACTGCGGGTGTTCTTAGGACACATTCAACTTGACAAAGAACAATACGGACAGCGTCCTCAGGACACCCCCTACGAACACTCCACGGACACCGCGAGTGTTCTTAGAAGCGTCTTCAGAACACCCCCATTTTGTTTATTTGCGAACATTTCAGGACACCGCGAGTGTTCTTAGGACAGACTCAACTTGACAGAGAACAATACGGACAGCATCCTCAGGACACCCCCTACGAACACTCCCCGGACACCGTGAGTGTTCTTAGAAGCGTCTTCATAACACCCCCATTTTGTTTATTTGCAAACATTTCAGGACACCGCGCGTGTTCTTAGAACACATTTAAGTTGACAGGGAACAATACGGACAGCGTCCTCAGGACACCACCTACGAACACTCCCCGGACACCGCAAGTGTTCTTAGAACAGTTTCACTTTGCTTGCGAACAAAACGGAAACATTTTGACTCCTTAGAACACCCCCTAGTCATTTTATTTAGAAAATTTCAGAACACCCGTGATGTCCGCAAACAAATCGAACACAAAAAGAACGTCTAACACATAAAAAACACAACTTTCATCCTATCTCACACACTCCCACCCTCCCCAAACACTCCTACACACCAACACACTCTACAAAATACACATTTGAACAAAGTTTCACCGCGCTGTCCGGGGACGTCCGCGAATCCAATATGGCGGGCGCTACCGAAAAATCTGACGTGCTTCACGCTCCACGCCGTCCAATCAGCGAACACTTTGCATGTCCGCGAACATCACGCAAGACGATTGGCCAATCAGGACACTTTCCGTGGAGCGAACAGGGAAGTGTATCCGCAAACCGAACACAGATATCACTAATTTTTTTTTACCTACTTTTTGGTCATTTCAAAAAAAACTACTGGACGAATTTTCACCAAATTTGCAAAAGCACGCTTTCGGGACCAAGCCTCTGCTCCTGGTCCACATTTGGTGGAAATCCGTCCAGCGGTTTGGGCTGTAGACGCGAGCAACATTTTTTTCCCATTGACTCTATGGAGAGTGAGTATAATGTATACAAATATGAGCATATAGAGGGAAGGTAGAGTAATAAAAATAAAACTATGACAAAGTGCTGATAACCATAATGATTATGTTCATGCACAGAAAGGATTGCTCTCTTTCAAGCCTGTATCTTCCGCTATGTACATGTTTCATATATGATGTGACAGGACCCCAAGTCTACAAATATAGTACCTTTTCAATTTTTACTTCCTGACTGTTACTGTAGAAAACTATGTGGTTTCGATATGTCAGTAAAGGATAAAAAGGGAGAGCCAGCCATGTGATGTCATCAGTTATGTCATCAATGACATTTGTGATGTCATCTTTGATGTCCTCGGTGTTAGTGTTAGCAGTGCACGGTGGCGCGAGTTATGGTTGCTTATGTTACCATAACTGGCGAATTTCAAGGGTTTTTCGGTTTTACTTGGAACCATAACGTCCCTTTAACAAAGTTTTTTCACTGAATTTCATAGGTTTTTAGTAGCACAACTTAACCATAATATCCCTGACATGTAACATAGAACATACTAACCCCCTCGTAGTGATTTTCATGTCCGCGGACTACCGCCATGTCCGCGGACACATCGAAAATCTGAGCGTGGTGAATGTAAATTTAAATAGTGTGCCCCATTTCCCCTTTGAAGTTGGCTCTGAAAAGAGCCATTTTTTTTTTACAGATGCTTGACAGACACCTGTTATTTTATATTTTTTTTCTTGTTTTTTTTTCTTACTTTACTCCTAAAATCTTCACATAACCTTCTCCAAAGCAACCCTTACATTCCAAAATAAAAAGGCATTTCCGGTAAAAGATAAACAAATGCCATCTTCTTTAAAATGAACAGCATTACCGGCATCAATTTTCTCATTGTTACAGAAGAACATACCAGCTCTAAGCATGAATGCACACATGCCTCGATTGATGACACACCTAGCAATGTTTTGCTGAGGACAAAAAACTGAACTATTGTCCCATAATGCCCTAGTTAGTAATCCAGAAAAAATTACTTTCGCATTTGGAAGGATCTTCACTACGGCTTGAACCAAGCGTTCCAAATCAGCCAACAAAGTAGGGGCACTGACGTTGCCCAAATGGAAAGCACCATAGTGCAAAACTACCACATGCGGACTGTTCATCGTGGCCATATCTGCACAAACTTGTACAATTCCCTGTACATTGCAATCAGGCACAGTGCTCCACACCACCTCCACTCCTTTGACATCAAAGTTCTTTGCAACATGCCTGCATTCAGCGTACTGCTGTAAACCATGCACAAACATATCTCCGAGCACCAACACCCTGACTTTCTCCACTTCTGCCATCTTCACCACACACAGTCTCTTTCAACACAAATCCACAACCTCGACATCTGATTGGCTGATCCGTACAGTCTTCTTTCCATGTTGGATTTCCTGGAAAAACCTGGATTTACCATGCCCTGTCCACGAACAGCCGCGGTGTCCGCGGACGGCGTCCACTTTACTCTCTGTACCATTCCCTCATTGCATACAGCTAAGCAATCACACAATACGAATAACGTCCTCAGATCACCCCCATTTTGTGAATTTTCGAACATTTCAGGGCAATTATCATTTCATTATTCTACATATTAACATTACAAATATTATACTTTTATCTTGTACTCTGCACATAATGCTATCTTTCTCCATTAGCAGCTCAGTATACTACATAGAATCCCATAATACAATGCTATTTATTGATATAAATGCATCGTTCAAAGCACTAATAACGGTATGATATTTATTGCAATATCCTTGACACTTTTTTCGGAACATTATAATGAAAATCCCTAGTACACAAATTCCATGAAAAGTACATACACATGTGATGTCATCAGTGATTTCATCAATGACATTTGCGATGTCATCTTTGATGTCCTGGGTGTTAGTCTTAGCAGTGCATGGTGTTGGCATGAGTTATTTTTCATAGCTTACCATAACTTGCTATTTTCAGGGGTCTTTCGGCTGTACTTAGAACCATAACGTCCTTTAAACAAACTTTTTTTAATATCACGCAAACAATATACAAACATGGCGTGCAAAAACCAACTTCTACAGATGGCTTTACACAGAATGTTGCAAAGTAAGAATTTATGCTCGTTCACAGTGAAGGTCAGCTGCTTCCATTTTTTTCTCGGGCCCCGGAGAGGCTCACGAGCGGACTATAAGGTTGTATTGTGTTTTGACCTTGACAGACAGAGATTGGGATGAAAGACTTCTCTTGAAGGAGTGTTGCTAAAACGTAAGAGAAGATAAAGATGACATTTCTGAAACAAAACCACTTTTACATATTATATCACTATGCGAAAGATCGTTGGCACACGCGGAGTCGTATTTTGGGACTGCACCACTCGTAGACAATGGAAATTGCAATTGTACTGTAAGTAACCCTTTACATTACTTTATACCAAATATAATTACAATAGCGTAGCATTAAAGACCGCTGAAGTTGAACTTGTTCGTTGAAAGTGGCATAATGTTTTCTACCGCGCACTATCACCGCCGAATTGATCCCCTGTCGTTTAGAGCCCTCTGAAAAAGGCAGTCGACACAGAGTGGGTTAATATAAATAATTTAACCGGTCTGTAGGCGGTCAAGCGCTCTACTCGCTGTGCCACTTTACTGTAGCCTGTCAAGTAGCACAGCGAGTACAGCGCTCGCTTTGACATCCGTGCACAGCTTGCTAACGCAAGTTCGAATCCCGGCAAGGCCAAACTCAGCCTTTCATCCTTCCATGGTCGATAAATGAGCACCACACACTGTGGTTAATAATAAGCACCGCTTAGATACCTCACAGTTCTTAGCGCTATATGAATGGGAAAATATTATTATTTTATTATTAACATACTCTGTTGCACTATCTTCGATAGCAAATAGTTTCACGCCCTAATAAATAAAATGATGATTTTTAATGAAGATCGGCTGGTGAGACTAATTTATGTTTTTTAAAACAGGTACGTGGCCCCGTTTTGTCTATGTCACGATTTACAGACTCCAGCAGATGGGGTCTTCAACTGCCAGGTGCAAGTCCAAATATGCAACTTCATGACCCTCACCATTTTATGGGACAATCGCCAAGGACCAATATGCCCTTACGCAGTACTAGCGGCTACAAACAACATACCAACCAATAGGGTGGTCTAATGGCTCGTTGTTGGAGCAACCTTCCGATTATCAGAGAGACCATTTACTGCTTTTATCATAAACCAACAGCCTATCTACCGCAAAGGAACAACGCGTGGCTCCAAAGAAACTTTAGCGGATCGACAGCAGAGACAATAGCAAATCCCTGAATATTCACTAAACATTTCATGTGAAATAAATGTACTTTACCAAATGTACAATCCTGCTGTTTACTTTTAAACCACAGTTTCATATTCCGAATTGTGGCGCACTGAGTTGTAACCTGATCTAACACTCTCTGTACCGCAAAGGAACATCGCATGTCTCAACATGAACTTTTGCGGATCGACAACAAAGACAAATGCAAATTGCTGAATATTCTCTAAACATTTGATGTCAAATAAATGTACTTTACAACATTTACAATCTTGGTCTTTGCTTTTAAATCACAGTTTCATATTCTGAATTGTGGCGCGCTGTGTTGTGACATAATGTGTGTTGTCTTCCGGGTTCTGTGTAAAGTCGCGTAGTACTGGAGACTACTGGGCGCGTTTCATTACGCACCCTGTAACGTCACGGAGAAAGGCGGGGAATATGAATGCTTTCATAATATCAGGCTTAGTGGCGGGAGATATGATTTAGTGTTGCAAAAGCAAGTCAGCCAGGTCAATAGCGCCAGTCATAGGATTATCACATAATGTCGACGCACACCAGCCAGATTTATCGTTTCTTTAGTGGACAAAAAGTCGGTTGACGCCCCTAGGAAATTGTACTATTAGCGAACAAAAGGAGTGCTCTTAAAACACTTTCACCCTGACAACGAACAATACAAACAACGTTTTCAGAACACCCCCATTTTGTGTAATTGCAACCATTTCGGGACACTGCGAGTGTTCTGAGAACACATTCAACTAGACAGATTACAATACGGACAGCGTCCAGAGGACACCCCCAGTTTGTGTATTTACGAACAATTAAGTACAGCGCGAGTGTTCATAGCTCATTTTTACCTTCCTTGCGAACAAAAATGACACATACTCCGTCCTCTAAACACCCCACCATTTAGTTTATTTACAAAATGTCAGAACAGCCGTGTTCTCCGCGGACAAATCGAACGCAACAAAAAGGTCTAGCACATAAAAAAACAAAGCATTGAACCTATCTCATACTCCCCCACCCTCCCCAAACACTCTTACACACCAACACACGGCACTAAATACAATTTTTTATCCACGTTTCACTGCGCTGTACGCGGTCGACTGCGAATACAAGATGGCGGGCGCCACAGAAAATCTGACGCGCTCCACGCCCCTCGCCGTCCAATCAGCGAACACGTCGCATGTCCGCGGACATGACGCAAGCCCATGGGCCAATCGGGGTGCTGTCCGCGGAGCGAACAGGGAAGTCCGTCCGCGAAGCGAACGCAGATATCACTAATTTTTTTGCCTTACATTTTGGTCATTTTTAAAAAAACTGCTGGACAGATTTACACCAAATTTACAAAAGCACGCTTTTGGGACCAGGCCGCCGCTCCTGCCGCAAATTTGGTGTAAATCCGTCCAGCGGTTCGGGCTGTAGCCGTGCGCAAAATTTTTTCCCATTCAGTCTATTGGAAAAAAAAAGTTTTGGGACCCCCCCTATAACTTTTCCCCCCCTGGACGAATCCTCACCAAACTTTGCAAAAAAAATCAGAGTGACCCAACTACTTTTTTTGCAAAGTTTGGTGAGGATCCGTCCAGGGAGAGCGAAGTTTTAAGCCGCCCAAAAAGTGCTCTTCCTATCATTAATGAATTAATGATTAAGTCATGAGGGAGTGACTTTACTCATTGGGAGACTCAGCACACATGGGAGAGCCAGTTATCTGTGGGAGAGAGAATTGTAATTGTAATCTATGCTATTTTCTCCAGCAAAAATTAAACATGTGTGATTCTAGCACAAGTTGCTTGCAGGAATTAACTGCTCCTCCTCTTCCTACACCCAGGTGTCACCTGATGGCATATGCTTCATCCAAACATTTCAATGGATGGGCACTGACTGTGGTGTATCGCCCACATCTCTGATTCTCTACAACTGTCTCATTTAGAAATGACACAAGTGTGACTCTTGCACACAGTTCCTGCAGGGTTTCCTTGCTCCTCCACCCAAGTGTCAATCAATGGCACTTTTCCTATCCTGGTGTATCACCCACCTTCCTGAATCTCTTCCACTTCCTCCCACAGAAATCACACATGTGCTACTATTGCAAAAGCTGCCCTGAGGGATTCTCTGCTCCTACTCCTCCTTCTTCTCACATTAGTCACCCCATGGCAAGTGTACCACGCACTCGTTTCAAGAGATTCACACTGTTTCTGATGTATCATCCACCTCCCTGAATGTATGCTATGTATTCCCACAGACACTATTTGAGTATGAATCAGACAATATGCCCTCAGTAATACCCTGCTCCTTCTACTTATCCCTTTTGAGAAACACAATGTGATGTGTTTCTCCTCATGCCAATAACAATTATCATTATTTTCTTCAGACGTATAGCAATGTCACACAAAATTAAGAGCCCCGTGCATATGTGTGTCATTGCCACCCAATCTGATCTTCCGCAAAGGGATTCTGTTTCCCTAAACTCCTACCAAATGGCAATTGTAATGTTCACCTACATCAAATCACTGAACAGATCATGCAGTGCTTCATCACTGGATCCTACCCTTATTCCTACTGAATTGCTCCAACTCCATACCAGTGTATTCCTCTTTCCCTTAGTTGCCTAAGCCTGCATCCAGCTAAATCTTCCTGGTTCTCTAAAAGCTGCCCTAGACTGAAATGCAACCCCAACCACCGCACCCCCACCCCCGGCCCTCTAGACCAGGCTGTCAAACTTTGGTCAGACTTTTTAAAAGGTTTCTCTGAATTATAACCTAATCAAATCTCCTGAAATGCAGGTGATTCAAGGTTCTAGTGATAAAGTCTGTTCAAGCCTAGTGATGAGGAGGGCACCCTGACACAAACATTGCAATGTCCTCTCCATAATTCATTCCTTCAAGGTCAGGTATTCAGAGGTAAGTTTGTTGTTGCTGCATCTTCTCAGTACTCCTATCTGTGAAGGACAACGCTTAATTTTTGAGAGGATTATTTTCCTTTTTTTTCTTTTTTAGCAATGTTTACTAGTTTGATCAGCAAAGACAAAGTCAGTAAAATAATACAAAATGAGCTACCAGAGGCATTCACAATCTGTTTGGTGGGTCTACTAGTTTCTCTGGTCACGTTTCCCTTACGAATTGCACTGACAGAGTCCAAATACAAAATAAAATAAAATACATAACATTGTCTGGACTGCACTGTTGATGGCTGGCATGCAGGGCTCTTTGGAAATTTGATAGGTTATCAATTGCAATTATAAATCCCTTATTAGTAGATGTGTTCATATTTTTGATGGTTCAACCAATGGTGTGTCCTCTCTAAAGTGATTCAAACTCCCTTCCAGGTCCCCATCACCTCTGACTGTAGGTAAGTGCGTTCCTAGAGTTTTCTTTTAGTTGTATTTTCTTTTTTATCATTTTCCCTGTGGTGAGTGAAATCCTTCTGTTTCCCCCTCTCCTCTGCAGAAAGACATGCATGTATGGATTAGAAAAAATAGCAAAATAGTACTTACACACAATAACAAAGCTGAAGTACCATGCACATTTGAAGTTGTGTTATGTCTCCAATATTCATGTAGCTTTAAATAAAATGGTGACGGGTGCACACTCTGTTTGAAATTCAGCGTGATGCTTGTACACAGCTCACGAGTGAGGAGAATGTGTGGATTTATAGGAGTGAGGATAGAGCATCATGACAACCTGGCAACGTACATGCAGATGATATCTCCTAGTCATAAGGATCATACGAATAGTGTTTCCACATTGTGATTCAGTTTCATTGTGATACGTCTTGCTCACTAAAAGTCTCGAAACTTGCAGGCACAGTGTCCTACAATATATTATATATAACAAATAAATATAAAGCATCTCAAATGAGCTGCCAACTGAAGCCTGACATTCACGTTCCTAACATCATCATTTAGTGCTACACAAATATGTCACATGTTTGTGGGAAACACTCAAAATGTGCAAGGGTTCATCTTCTCCTCTTGAATAGAGTTTTCAAACCGTTGGACATTTCCAGTTTGTGTTAAGACATCAATTTGTGGATGGGATAACCCCCTTGCCTGTTTGCTGGCTTTCTGGTGTGCTGATTTATTTTTTCAAAAACAAAGAGGTGATGGCTGGAAGGTTTAGAATGAATCTTAACCACTGGCGTTGCTCTGGGCAACCCTCCAGACCACCGTTCTTCGCCTGCCAAGCCATTACAGAAGGGGAAAGCACATATGCAAATCAGGCTTGGCCCCACCCCAAAAGGGGCAGTCCAGCCCAAACTGCTAGGTCACATCCCTTCTGCACGAGACCACAAGCATCCCCAAACATGTTTCGCCCTTGTTGGGGCTCATCAGTGAGGAGTAGCTTGGGTCTCTAGGCCCAGCAGGCACGGGACCCACGTCTGGGCATACCCGTCCCACTCGGGGTGACAAAGCAAAAACAAAGAGGTGATGGCTGGAAGGTTTAGAATGAATCTTAACCACTGGCGTTGCTCTGGGCAACCCTCCAGACCACCGTTCTTCGCCTGCCAAGCCATTACAGAAGGGGAAAGCACATATGCAAATCAGGCTTGGCCCCACCCCAAAAGGGGCAGTCCAGCCCAAACTGCTAGGTCACATCCCTTCTGCACGAGACCACAAGCATCCCCAAACATGTTTCGCCCTTGTTGGGGCTCATCAGTGAGGAGTAGCTTGGGTCTCTAGGCCCAGCAGGCACGGGACCCACGTCTGGGCATACCCGTCCCACTCGGGGTGACAAAGCAAAAACAAAGAGGTGATGGCTGGAAGGTTTAGAATGAATCTTAACAACTGGCGTTGCTCTGGGCAACCCTCCAGACCACCGTTCTTCGCCTGCCAAGCCATTACAGAAGGGGAAAGCACATATGCAAATCAGGCTTGGCCCCACCCCAAAAGGGGCAGTCCAGCCCAAACTGCTAGGTCACATCCCTTCTGCACGAGACCACAAGCATCCCCAAACATGTTTCGCCCTTGTTGGGGCTCATCAGTGAGGAGTAGCTTGGGTCTCTAGGCCCAGCAGGCACGGGACCCACGTCTGGGCATACCCGTCCCACTCGGGGTGACAAAGCAAAAACAAAGAGGTGATGGCTGGAAGGTTTAGAATGAATCTTAACCACTGGCGTTGCTCTGGGCAACCCTCCAGACCACCGTTCTTCGCCTGCCAAGCCATTACAGAAGGGGAAAGCACATATGCAAATCAGGCTTGGCCCCACCCCAAAAGGGGCAGTCCAGCCCAAACTGCTAGGTCACATCCCTTCTGCACGAGACCACAAGCATCCCCAAACATGTTTCACCCTTGTTGGGGCTCATCAGTGAGGAGTAGCTTGGGTCTCTAGGCCCAGCAGGCACGGGACCCACGTCTGGGCATACCCGTCCCACTCGGGGTGACAAAGCAAAAACAAAGAGGTGATGGCTGGAAGGTTTAGAATGAATCTTAACCACTGGCGTTGCTCTGGGCAACCCTCCAGACCACCGTTCTTCGCCTGCCAAGCCATTACAGAAGGGGAAAGCACATATGCAAATCAGGCTTGGCCCCACCCCAAAAGGGGCAGTCCAGCCCAAACTGCTAGGTCACATCCCTTCTGCACGAGACCACAAGCATCCCCAAACATGTTTCGCCCTTGTTGGGGCTCATCAGTGAGGAGTAGCTTGGGTCTCTAGGCCCAGCAGGCACGGGACCCACGTCTGGGCATACCCGTCCCACTCGGGGTGACAAAGCAAAAACAAAGAGGTGATGGCTGGAAGGTTTAGAATGAATCTTAACCACTGGCGTTGCTCTGGGCAACCCTCCAGACCACCGTTCTTCGCCTGCCAAGCCATTACAGAAGGGGAAAGCACATATGCAAATCAGGCTTGGCCCCACCCCAAAAGGGGCAGTCCAGCCCAAACTGCTAGGTCACATCCCTTCTGCACGAGACCACAAGCATCCCCAAACATGTTTCGCCCTTGTTGGGGCTCATCAGTGAGGAGTAGCTTGGGTCTCTAGGCCCAGCAGGCACGGGACCCACGTCTGGGCATACCCGTCCCACTCGGGGTGACAAAGCAAAAACAAAGAGGTGATGGCTGGAAGGTTTAGAATGAATCTTAACCACTGGCGTTGCTCTGGGCAACCCTCCAGACCACCGTTCTTCGCCTGCCAAGCCATTACAGAAGGGGAAAGCACATATGCAAATCAGGCTTGGCCCCACCCCAAAAGGGGCAGTCCAGCCCAAACTGCTAGGTCACATCCCTTCTGCACGAGACCACAAGCATCCCCAAACATGTTTCGCCCTTGTTGGGGCTCATCAGTGAGGAGTAGCTTGGGTCTCTAGGCCCAGCAGGCACGGGACCCACGTCTGGGCATACCCGTCCCACTCAGGGTGACAAAGCAAAAACAAAGAGGTGATGGCTGGAAGGTCTAGAATGAATCTTAACCACTGGCGTTGCTCTGGGCAACCCTCCAGACCACCGTTCTTCGCCTGCCAAGCCATTACAGAAGGGGAAAGCACATATGCAAATCAGGCTTGGCCCCACCCCAAAAGGGGCAGTCCGCCCAAACTGCTAGGTCACATCCCTTCTGCACGAGACCACAAGCATCCCCAAACATGTTTCGCCCTTGTTGGGGCTCATCAGTGAGGAGTAGCTTGGGTCTCTAGGCCCAGCAGGCACGGGACCCACGTCTGGGCATACCCGTCCCACTCGGGGTGACAAAGCAAAAACAAAGAGGTGATGGCTGGAAGGTTTAGAATGAATCTTAACCACTGGCGTTGCTCTGGGCAACCCTCCAGACCACCGTTCTTCGCCTGCCAAGCCATTACAGAAGGAGAAAGCACATATGCAAATCAGGCTTGGCCCCACCCCAAAAGGGGCAGTCCAGCCCAAACTGCTAGGTCACATCCCTTCTGCATGAGACCACAAGCATCCCCAAACATGTTTCGCCCTTGTTGGGGCTCATCAGTGAGGAGTAGCTTGGGTCTCTAGGCCCAGCAGGCACGGGACCCACGTCTGGGCATACCCGTCCCACTCGGGGTGACAAAGCAAAAACAAAGAGGTGATGGCTGGAAGGTTTAGAATGAATCTTAACCACTGGCGTTGCTCTGGGCAACCCTCCAGACCACCGTTCTTCGCCTGCCAAGCCATTACAGAAGGGGAAAGCACATATGCAAATCAGGCTTGGCCCCACCCCAGCCATCAACTCTTTTGTTTTGGGATTTATTTTTTCAGACAGGGACAGTGAGGCTTTTTTAGTAAGCCTCGCTGATGACTGGCACTAGGCTTATGATGCACTGTTCCAGTAGTCTCTATAACTACCAGGAAGGAATACTCTTGAAGTGCCCCATTTTATCTCTAAAGTTACAGACTATTACTACTACGGTAAGAAACTGCTCCCTGATAATAAGCAAAATGTCTACCCAGTGTTTATTTAAGACATGTCACACTAGAATGTTCATTGCTGTCCTCCATTGTCATTTATAAGGGTAGGAATGGCTATTTGGGCCATTCTGCTTATGTGATCTCTGACTCATAGCTCACGAATGCTTCCCTTTAGGAATGGAATCTGGTTTAGGCTGGATGATGTTTTTCCAGACAACTCAATCCACATCCTCGTTCTTGTGCTGACAGATGTCGGAGGGACGTTAGCATTCTCTGATAGGAAGGATGTCAAAACGACACCGTCTGAGATTGGATGGCTGTGGTATAACCCAAACCTGTCCACTCTGTGCACATATAAGTGTGGGCTCTTAGGCATTCATCACCTCCTTTCTGTACAACCTATATATGCAGCTAGAGAGAACAATATTGTATTGTGATGTTCCTCAAGGTACTGTTCTTTGTCCTTGTTCATTTACTTTGCATACTCTACCTCGGGCCTGCATTATTCAACTCTTCTGTATCAAAGAACAGCTTTCTACTGCTGATATCGAGCTTCTATTCCGTTTTCAGTGATACTTGAGTCAACATCTTTCTGTTAGTCTTTCTTCTGTTGAGTCTTGATGCCTTTTCACGTTCTATGTTTGAATCCTCCTAAAGCTAAAGTTTATGCGTTAGTTTATTTTCTCCAGCTTCTCCCTCTGTTTTTATTGCATCCTCAATTTTGTTTCTCCAATTCAACTTGCTATTTCAAATCGGGCTTGAAATCTTTGGTTGGGTTCTATCTTTTAATGAACACATTTGGTTAGTCATTAGTGGAATCAGTTATTTTTCATTAAGACAATTAGACACGCATGTACTTTGCTGATACTAAATTGCTGTTTCTAGCTTTGGCACATTCTCATTTGCACATATTGTTGTTCTTCCTAATTCTGGGATGCTTCCATTTCAATCTATATTGATTTTGCTGTTCGTATTGTGTTTAAAATTAATTATTTCTCTTCTATCTCGCTGTATCTTGCAGAGCTTTACTGGCTACCTCTTTCTCATTGATTTTAATTTCATAAGTTAGGTATTATTTTTAAATCTACTTGTGCTATGGCACCTTTATATAATTTAGCATTTGTATAGTGCTACAAACCCTCAGGTATATGAGCGCTGCTTATTACCCATGGTGTGTGGTGGTAATTTATCGACCTCAGAAGGATTTGCAAATAACTTTGGGTCAATTAGGGACCTGCAAGCCTCCCCGCCAGACTACACAGTTTAAAGATTTGTTAGAAAAATAAAAAGGTTATTGAGAACATAAAAAGAGAAAATAAAACAAAGTTGCGGCCTGCTTCCCATTCATTTTCCCATAGACAAACAAGGTCAGTTTTTGCCAGACCTCACATCCCAAACCGCTAGATGGATTTAGACCATGTCATAAACAACTTGGGAACAAAGCATTGACTTGAGGCCATTTTGTGGTTTGGGGTTATTTGCTGCAGTAGTTTTTAAATATTTGACATAGCAGGGGTGCACCCTTCTCCAAAACAGATAGCTATATCTTGGGTAAATTGTCAAAACTGGGTGTTTTAAGAAATGAAAACAGCCACCATCTTTGTTTTTGCTTTATGCAAGAGATAGCTGTGGCTATAGTCAAGGGTATTGGAAAATGAAACGCATGAAAAAAGCAATTTGCAGTCGAAAAACATGCACATTCCAAAAGTCTAGAGGTGGGGCTATGGCAAGAGGACACCCAGGGTGTTGAGGACTGAGTTTGCAACACAAAGCTTTTCTGTAGCCTCTGCTATTGGCAGAAGACACTCAAATAGCTCACAGTTGAAAGCAAGTGGCATCCCAGAAACATCATGTTTTTTGGGGGGAATGGGAGAGGGCAGGGTCTGTGAGGAGGCCATCATGGATATGAGGGGAGCAGGCAAAGAAGAGGAGGGCACTGGTGATGGCCTGGGGCAGAAAAGCATTTTTCCCAGCATTTATTTATTTTCTGATAATCACAGATGTAATTTGATATGCATGGGTATCTGTAGTTCTTTTCCCGCAGCTATAGATTCTTTTTTAAATAGATATTTGCACTACTACAGTAAACTCCATGCAGGAACCAGGACTGGTCCTGCAACCTTGCTTAGCTTCAAAGGCAGGAAGGGGTCTGACCCCTCAGGCCATGTTGCCTCCTTTCTTACTCTCATCACGATCTGTGCACCTACAGTATTTCACTCTTTACTTCTACCTGCACTTCTAATCTGGTCTCCTATTAATCTTTTTCGATTTTGACAGCTGATGAGGCTGCATTCATTCTTTCGTCTTTGCTCTCTTCATCTCTTGACTCGCTCTACCCCTCCTCTACTTTTTATCCTATGCAAACATCCCCTCAACCACGGCTTTCTCCCCGCCTCTGTGCCATGCGACGTGTTCTCCGGTGACTAGGAAGATGATGGATGAAGCTAAAAACTGTTGGCTACAGCTCCTAGGCTTCTTAACATGCTCTGTATGACGGTTACCAGACATTTGGTCGAAAAAAATTGGTCGACCAGACAAATGGTCGAACCAATTTGGTCGAAAACCAAATGGTCGAATTTTTTTATTTTTTTATTTTAACCCTTTTTTTATTTTTTTGGGGGGGTCCTTTTATTTTTTTGGGGGGGTCCCCCCCCCAACCCCCTTTTTTTCTCTAAAACCCCCTTTTTTTACAAAACGAAAACCCGAAAAATAAATATATAAATAAAAAAAAAATTCGACCATTTGGTTTTTGACCAAATTGCAACGACCAAATTGCAGTCGACCAGTTTTTTTTTGACCAGATGACTGGACACCCTGTGTGACAACTGTCTCCACTCTGCAAAACAAATGTATTTTTATCTGATCTTCTTCACTCCCAGTCTTCTCATCCTAGATGACTTCTTCAAACCCTCTCTCGTCTTCTTTCTCCCCCGACCACTGATCATTCGATCAACTTGAAACTGCTCTCCTTTCTGTTCTGGACTCCTTCCACTCTGCATGTCATTCTAAACACTCTTCTCATCTCATTCTTCTGGATCTTTCTGCACTCACGTCTAGTGCCTGTCCTCTGTTCTTTTAGTTTGTCTGGTTCTATTCTATCTTGGTTCAAGTCATACCTGTCCCAGAGGACTTTTTCAGTCTTTTGGGCCTGGGTTTCTTCCAACACATTCCTGTTTATTTATGGTGTTCCGCAATGCTCTGTCCTTGGTCCTTTACTCTTTCTCTCTAATCCTCCTTACTTTCCAGTGTTATCTCTTCTTTTGGGCTATCCCACCATTTCAACATTGAGGACACTCAACTCTTTCAATCCTTCCCCCACTTCACTGATGATATTCATAACAAGCTCAGCGCCTGTTTCCTTGCTATTATATCTTGAATGACAGACCACTTTTTGGTACTCAATGCTGCTGAGACTGCGGTTCTTTTCTTTCCTTCCACTACTATTTCACCTCCTCTTCACCCCCCCTTTCATATAATTTCCCTCTGCTCAGTTACCTACCACCTCTACAGCCCGTATTCTGGGTCTTTATCTAGACTCAGATCTATCCTTTAGTCATCACATCTCTATCCCGATTTCCTGTCGTTTTCACTTGCAAAACATTCGGACAGCCTGTTGTTTCATGACATTTAAGGTCACCCAAATCCAGGTGTCTGCCTTAATCTTTTCCCGGCTCTTCTACTGTTCTTCTACCCTCTTTGGGCTTCCCCTACTTCGCCCAGCCCCTTTGAAATCTGTATTCAATGCCTCTATTCATGTCCGATTTCTCCTAGCTCCCTGTGACTCTATTTCTTCCTCCCTAGCCGATCTGGGATGGCTTTCTTTCCATCATCATCTAAAATTAAATTTTCTGTGCTTAGTTTTTAAATCGCTCCATGGCCTTGCATCTGAATATCTTTCTTCACTTGTTTTACTGTATATTCCTTCTCGATCACTCTGCTCCTCTTCCCATTCCCTTCTTGCTTTGTCTCGTCCTCCCTGTGCTCAGTCTCATTTTTGCTCATTTTTCCTACTTGCCCCTCTACACTGGAATGCTCTCCGTCTTCCTCTTTGTTGTATTTCTCTCTATTCCACTTTTCAGGTCTCTGTGTGATCTTATCTTCTTTCTTCTGGTTAACAAGGGTACTGTAAATACGGATTTCCTCTGTGTTGCCTATTTTACCTGCATGTTATTGTACCGTATTGTTCTTATGGACATTGCTTTGGTGTAAAGCGCTATATAAAAACCAAATAAATACAAAAATACAAATAAATGAGCCCAAATTGCAAGACCACTTAGAGCAACATGAACTGAGGGGGCAGGCCCCATCCTCGCCTTGAAGCTAAGCAGGGTTGGTCCTGGTAACTGCATGAATGTCATGTGTTTTCTTAGTTTTAAATATCTCATAACACACTAGGAAAACACATAGCATCCACATTATTTCCAGTCCTGCAAAGTATTGCACTCAGAGACAGTTTGTTTACATTTTATTGAATTGCATTCTGGTATTTGTAGTCTCCCAGTCAAGATGGTCTGAATAATGCCACAATTGTATGCTTTTTTGCCTAACATAGTTCTATAAGGATTTATTTATTTGAATGACACTATTGTGTGTGCACTTTTCGCGTTATCTATATAAAACAGAGCATTGTTCAAAGCCAGACATGGGCGTGGGGAGGGGAAATGATGAGAGGGCAAGTAAGTCATGAGTTTTTGCCCACAATGTGCAAGAGAGTTTGCAATCCTGGACAGTGGTGCAGTTATTTGCCCCGGATTGTGCCTGCTTTTCAGGGCACAATTAAAGGACACATGTGGGCGGAGAGCATAACATTTATTCAGAGTTTGGACACTGAGCCTTGGTTTTATTTTAGGTTGGCAAGCTTGCTCAAGAATTTGGCTTCAAGGATTTTACTCCGGTTATCATGCTCTCAGTATAGACGCATACCCACAAAACCACACGCACTAGTTTTGTATTGGGATTTTGTATATATATATATATACAGACACACACACACAGGAGCAGTCAGACACAGCATCCTCCTGAAGCCAAGTCCATCCAAAGGTATGCTGACCAATGCCACCATTTAAAAATCATAGAATAGAATTTGGCTATTCTTAGCGCTTTAGGCACGGTAGCCACAACATTTTTGCCCATAATTGTGTGCATTTACCACTAATGCATTTGTGCTGCACATAAGCTGTGTTGTTTCCTTTTGACCCTAACTTCACCATCAACACCATTACAACACACAATGTGTTTGCTTTTCCAAGATGGCCACCTGTTTTTTCTTGCTCGACCTGCCATGCCTAGTGTCCCTACTAGATAACAGCCTTTCTCCTGATTGGCCTTTGCTTATCAAAGCCTATCGGAGGCAGGTAGGAGTGAGCAGACCCTCCTGGGAAGGCACTGTGGGCAAGGCTACCACTGCCCTGAGACGTGGACATTTGCAGCCCATCCAGAGTAGGAGCTGGAGCTCCTGTCCACTGCAGGAGCAGTCGGACACAGCATCCTCCTAAAGCCAAGTCCATCTGGAGGTATGCTGACAAATGCGACCATTTAAAAATCGTAGAATAGAATTTGGCTATTCTTAGCGCTTTAGGCGCAGTAGCCACGACATTTTCACCAGCAATTGTGTGTATTTACCACTAATGCATTTGTGCTGCACAGAAGCTGTGCTGTTTCCTTTTGACCATAACTTCACCATCAACGCTCTACAACACACGAGGTGTTTGCTTTTCCAAGATGGCCGCCCGTGTTTCTTGCTCGACCTGCCATGCCTAGTGTGCCTACCAGATAACAGCCTTTCTCCTGATTGGCCTTTGCTTTGCTTATACAAGCCTATCGGAGGCAGGTAGGCATGAGCAGACCCTCCTTTGAAGGCCCTGAGGGCAAGGCCAGCAACTGTCCTGAGACTGTCCCGAGCTGACCAGAGCCCAGGGAAATTCTATTCTATGATTTTTAAATGGTGGCATTGGTCAGCATACCTCTGGAAGGACTTGGCTTCAGGAGGGCCAGACCCCCTGCCCATGCGCCTAGAGAAAAGTTTTGCCTGCTGGGTACACGAATAGGGGTAACTCTTGTTATATGCTATAGCCTTCAACTGTATACCTCTCCTACCTTCAACAAATATTCCAACCAGGCATACCATTTGGAACATGCAGAACTTCAACACAGAGCCTCCCCACTCAGACATGCTCTCCATGGCTAACAAAGTGTTGTGTAATATACTGTGATTTATGCTCTTTTTGGCAATTTTGAATCTAGGTGAAACACTGCCCCCAGGCTCATTTTACATAGTGTAATCTACTGTGATTTATGCTGTTTTGGGAATTTCGAATCTAGCTGAAACACTGCCCCCAGACTCATTTTACATAGTGTAATCTACTGTGATTTATGCTGTTTTTGGGAATTTTCGAATCTAGGTGAAACACTACCCCCAGACTCATTTTACATAGCGTAATCTACTGTGATTCATGCTGTGTTTGGGAATTTCAAATCTAGACAGACCGTGTTGCCATAATTGTTGCCATAATGTTGTATAGTAGACTAGTAGCCACATGCCCTTCTATCTAACTACTACATTTGATTACTGCATTTTGCACCTAGCTGCCCTGCTTCTCAATACCACTCAGGTCATCTAAGATGCACCGAGTAGCTAGGAGCCAGTACCTAGTAGCTACCTGCCATCTGACTGCCACACCTCACCTACACCCAACAGAATGTACCTACCAGGCATCTACTCAGCACTGCTGAGAGTCATTCTCCATTCATCCAGCTATCTTAGACCTAGCTCCAGCTCTGCCCACATAGGCACCACTTCCCCACTCATCATGCACCTCTCTACGCCATGCAGCCTCTCCACCAGAAATGCCAAATTACGTGCCAGACTACCCAAGCTATATGAGCCTCGAGCCAGGGACACCATCCAGTCTAAACTGACTAACCGGACCCCGCCTATGCACACGGTCATTCCTACAAACTTCCCTATAGACACTCCCAAGAATAGCATAACTGATACTATGACGAAGCATAAGGTTCACAACTTAACCACCTACCGGCACCAAAACTATCCGCCTGCCAATAAGAGGCGCTTTAAATAATACGCAATCTGTAGTAGCCCATGCCACAGATATAGCAGACCTCATTTTGACAGAAGAACTAGACTTCCTAGCCATCACTGAGTCCTGGCTCCATGCAGCCGCTGGCCCAGCTCTCTTGCTAGCTATCCCTGATGACTACACTATCCTCCAAGCGGACAGAACAGAATCCAGAGGCGGAGGCCTCGCCATAATTGCCAAAACACACCTCAACATCATACTTGACACCACAAACCTCATCCCATCATGTGAATCACTCACAGCTATGCTTCCCACTGCCATCTCCCAAACCATTACCATCCGCTTATTCTACAGACCTCCTGGACCCTTAGGTTCCTTTGAGGAAGGCCTCACTACCATCCTCTCCAACAACTTTAAAAAAAAAACTCCCATAGCCTACTCCTAGGAGATTTTAATCTAGGCCTAAAAGACTCAAAAACCCCCAGGCTACCATCATTAATAATACCCTGTTAGAATTAGGCCTTACCAAAAGAGTGTCCACCCCTACCCACAACAAAGGGAGAACCCTTGACTGGATAGCAGACCACAACTGTGTGGCCTCCATCACCGCTATCACCCCTCAAGCATGGTCCGAACACCACTTCCTCACCTTCACACTCGAAGCCTCAAGCCATATCACCAATAACTTATTAGCCACAGCTATCCCCAGGGGAAGCAAGACAAACATCACAGTGGAAAAACTCATCCCCCTCATTCTCCCAACCCCGAACCAACTCTCAGCTACCTCCAACCCCCACTATCTTGTAGAAAGCTACAACAATAGTATGCGCTCGCCTTAGACGCTATTGCACCCCTAAAACTGAGAAAATATAAGCCGAAAAAAACACTTGAACATCTGGTTCTCTGCCCACCTAAAAGCTCTCAGACTAGAGAGACACAAAAATGGACAAGCCTGGAGACAATCCCCTACAGACATCAACAAGCTGATCCTCAACAAAATAGCTTCCACCTATAAAAAAGAAATCATTATCGCTAAACAAGAATCTTATAACGAGAGAATATTACAAGCCAAATCCAGCACTAAAGAACTGTTCTCTATCATCAAAGAGCTGGAAACACCTGTCTTAGTCCCAGACACTTGTGTGAAAGATAGGCAATGGTGCACCAGTGTCCAAAAAGCCCTGTCCAATAAAATTGCAGTTGGACAATCATAGAAAAAGTCAGATGCCCAAGAAAAAGAGGGGACATGAGACACCTCCTACTGAAACGTGAACAAAAATGGGTGTTCCGTTTAAAAACCGACAAGGTTGGTCTGAATGAAAACATACCCTGGCATTCCTTAGCGATGATTAACTAACCTATCATTTAGTCCTTCAGGGGCGCTTCTGTGCATCAAAAGTGGTCGTAGGCCCTGTCTAAGTGTAGATGTAAGACCTTGATTAATACATCACACACTAACAAATATTGGTATGGTCCAGTAGGTTGTAATGGGCTGCCTTCACATTATGGGCAGCAAACAACTATGGCTACTAATTAGACAGTAACAGTAACACCTATTGGCCTTACAACACAAAATGGGACCTCGATCTGTTTGAGATCGGTGGATATTGACGTTGATCCACCCTGATACATAGTGCCTGACCTAGTCCCAGTCGATTAGCCTGACTTCCGGGCTGATTACACCAACACGAGTGAGAACATGTGACATGCATTGGCATGTCACGTGAAAGTTGGACCTCACTTTCCATAACCCGAACAGGTTTAGCGTGATTCGCCCGACGTTCGGGCCGCCTATGCGATCAATTGAAACGCGTGCACGTGACTCGTTTGCATCTATCACGTGACACAGAAGCGAACGGAAGGCTCAACGCTCTCCTTTCCTTATAAACAGTGAATGCGATAGATTTGCGGTCGCACTCGCATCGGACATTACAGCCGTACCACACACCTAGGAAGGTGTGTGCTGGTAAGCTTTTGGGACCTCCTTTGGGGTTTCATACAATCTTGACTTAAGTTTTCTAGAGCCATGGCACTATGTCACGCTGGATAGGGAGTACTCACCCCCCTTCAGGAGCAGTAACTCTCGGCCCTCCCCTTTATAAGTTTTCCATAATTTTCAAAATACCTAAAATGCATTAGAAGTGCCAAAAATTCACCAGCAACCAAATCAGTGGCACTGCAGGTAGAGGCACCACAAAATCTGGTGCCTTCAATATGAGTAATACTGTTACATCTTTATATTACCCCACAGATTAACAGCATGGGACTAGGTAGTCGAATTGTGCCTCCAACTAAGGCATAGTCACCTTTTCTTCGACTCTCGAGGGAAGCAAATAGAGGGTGAGTCCTTCCTTTATATGTGTATGTATATTTACAACGTTTGATCTCCATTGACCCAAGAGCACATTTGTTCAAGACGTGTTTATGAATGATTCACATGTACCCATGATTATTGACTTAATACCTAGAATACTGTAGCCCACACTCTGGCCTTAGATGCTATGATGGCTACATACGAAGGAGAATGAGAGATATACACTAAGATTGAATGATGTAGTGTGGTTTTAACAGACTCTGTTTGCATAGATGAATGACACTTAATTTGGGGTCTATTCATAATCCAATGCATGGAACCTAGCAGCCGCGTTGTGACTGTGGATTATTTTGTTTTCAACCTACAGGCTCCCTCCTGGACTGTTCCAGTCCATTGACACCTACGGCAAGGTGGTAAAGTACAATTCCATCTTCCGTATTTTTGTTCCTCATAAACTGGTTGTTAAATTACAAAATACACCAGTTCTGAGGAAGCTAAGACTGTCCTGATGAATGTGGTTGTATTAAAGTCATGCCACTGAAACCGGTCGACTCCCCTCTAATTAAAACGAGCCTTGGAAGGGAAGTTGTGACTGAATTGTCTTTGTGCTTAAAGAAAAAGGATTTTCTCCTTGTTCAATTGTTTTTGTGTCTTTTTAACCCTAGCAATCCAGGGTCAGTGTGACAAATCTGTGGGCTATTAAAGGACTGTTTACCCCATTAGCTGCCACACGAGTTTTTGGAGGGATCTATATCCTCTTCAATGCCCCTGGTGCGCTTTTTCTTTTTCTTTTAAATTACAGTTTCTTCCATTTTGTACTAGATCTGGAAGAAAGTGGTATAGGACCTACAAGGCTGGATGTATTACACACTATGGAAGTTGGTAATTTGACTCTTATTCTGTCACTTTTAGACAGGCGTTGTAACACCGCAACCTAGTTGAGAGCGCACTTTAGGCAGGGATAGTATATTTCTTGTTCTATCCTTCTGTCTTCTGCCGCAGCCTTGTCTTTATATCTTTCTCGATATCGAGCTAGATATTAGTTGAAATTGTAGTCCTTACCACAGTCGTTTGGGTTGTGCCGACTGGACCTCCCTTGGTTCTTACTTGGCTGCTAATAACACAGATGTATATTCCCCATCTATTGTGTGAACAATAAAATTGCAGGCCTTCAAATCAAAATCAACACAAGAAAGGTCTCCTTCTCATCAGGTACCATCCCTAACAACCACAAAGAATCCTGGTTCCTCCCTCTACTCAAACAACCCTCCCTAGACCCTTCTATACCCACTATCTACAGTCCCATCACCACCGTCCCCTTCCTGCTCAAAATATTAGATAAGACAGCCTATCAACAAATACAAAAATACCTCGAACTAAACCATCTCCTAGGAATCCGGCAATCAGGCTTTAGACCCCAACATGGGAGAGAAACTGCTCTCATCGATCTTAAGGCCCAAATCGACACTCTGAGAGATAATGGGAAACTGCTTTACTGCTTCTCCTAGAACTCTCTGCAGCATTCTATCTAGTTGATCACAAAATTCTATGCAACCACTTGGACGGGGCTGCCCACTTCTCCCAAGAAGCCATCGGTTGGATTGAGTCGTTCCTGAGCAACAGATCTATGCACGTCTTTTCCACCTTGGCTTCTGCTGACCCCACCCCCATCAGATGTGGGGTCCCTCAGGGTTCATGCGTCTCCCCTACACTGTACAGTGTGTTCACAAAGCCCCTGTTTGATGATCTTGACGGTCTGGGTATCACCTACACAAATTGTGCCAATGATACCCAGATCCTCATCCCGTTGACGGAACATTACAACAAGGATTTTGCCTTGGTGAACAAGGTGTACCTCATCATCCAGGCATGCATGGCCTCCCACAGTCTACGCCTGAATGATGACAAGACTGAACTCATCATCCTCGGATCCACCGCAAATCTAAACAAACTGGACCACAACTACACCAGCTTCATTATAGATGGCAATCCCATCAAGGTAGCCAAGGAAGTAAAAACCCTAGGTATCTACCTTGACTCCGCCCTCTCCTTCCATAAACAGGTTATCTCCATAGCCTCCACCACAGCCTACACATGTAAGCTTATAAGAGCAGCCAAACCCTTCCTATCCACTCAGAACTGCATTACCCTAGCCAGAGCCCTTGTACTATTGAAATTGGATTATTTTAACACCCTTTATGGAGGAGCCAACAAACAGGCTACCAATGAAATCCAGACCCTACAAAATAATGCTCTCAGAGCAGCGCTTTGCATTCCCAAGAGAGAACACATCTCTAACATCAGGAGAACACATAACTGGCTCACAACTACTGATAAAATCTTGTTCAAAGTAGCCTCCTTAACACACAAATGCCTTAATAACGCAGCCGCCCGCTACTTAGCTGACAGAATAATAAGATACATCCCCAATAGGCCCACTAGAACTAGCAATGCTAACCTGCTCACAGTTCCCAGGTTCAAACAAACCAAAATGGGCGGCAACAGCTTCCAGGTGAAAGCAGCCCAATACTGGAACTCTTTACCACCCTCCTTCAGGACACCGCAAACCTACCCACACTTTAGCCGTAATTACATTCAGTGGTTAAAGAACAATGACCAATAACTGACATTGCAATGGTAAATTTTGTAAATATGTATAATCGCAAGCTGTATTTCACTGTATCCATCATAACTGTATTAACCTATGTACTCACTGTATATTAATGTACAGCACTGTAACTAAGCTGAGAATAACCTTGCTGCTCCTGCGCCCTCATGCCTTCGGGTCCGGCGCACAATATAAATGAATAAACAAACACACTATATATATATATATATTCAGTGAAAAAAACTTTGTTAAAGGGAAGTTATGGTTAAGTTGCGCTACTAAAAACCTATGAGATTCAGTGAAAAAAACTTTGTTACAGGGACATTATGGTTAAGTTGTGCTACTAAAAACCTATAAAAATCAGTAAAATAAAAACTTTGTTAAAGGGACGTTATGTTTCGAAGTAAAACCGAAAAACCCCTGAAATTCGCAAGTTATGGTAAGCTAAGCAACCATAATTCACGCCACCATCGTGCACTGCTAAGACTAACACCCAGGACATCAAAGATGACATCACAAATGTCATTGATGACATCACTGATGACATCACATGTGCATTTACTTTTCATGAAAAGTCTGTACAAGGGATTCTTATAATGTTGACAAAAAAGTGTCAAGGATCATTGGAATAAATATCATGAGCTACGTAGTGCATTAGGCAATGCATTGATGTAAATAGCATTCTATTATGAAGTCATTCCACGATGGGGCTATTCGTGAAGTTGTACCTTGCGATAAACATAGTAGGTTGCGTTCCTCTGCAGCATCCTCCATTTCCACTCCTGTCACCACAAAAGACACTCCTGTGAGACAGTGCATCCCCCCAGCTGCCTCACAGGCCATTCATGATGCTGTTGACCCTTACCTTTCGAGGGTCACAATATCGTGCATGTACTGCGACACAGTACTCTGCAGGGGGGGAACATTCGGACTGCTTTCGAGACTACAGTCAAGGAGCATAAGAAGGTCTGCAACCTACCTGAATAAGTCCCACCCTACATCTTCCTCTCTCCACCTGCCCTTTCTTATCCCAATGGTTGGTGTCCCGTCCTTACCCTCCTTTCCCCTCCTTTCCTTGTGTGTCGTGTTTAAAAAAAAACTTTAAAAAAAACAAAAAAACAAAGGTTCTTGTCAGAGCCACCTTTCACAGTTTAAAAACAGAAGTGACAAATAAATTGTGCAGGGCCCTGTGCATTTTTTAGAAGTCTGCAGACATCTAAAAACTGTGCCGTGCTGCCCTGTCACAACCATTGCACTTTTCTCTTGGAGGAAGTGGTGGCTCTGAAAAGAGCCTTTTTGTGGTGTTTATTTTGTGTTTCAAATGGTGAACACCTACTGCAAAATGGATTGCTCTAATTTCAAAAAAGGTTGCAATGTATTTTTTATATTTTGCAGAAAAATCAGATTGCCGGCATAAGTAAGATATACGCCATCTCTGCGAAAAATGTGTGTGCTACAAAACATAATGTTTTCATTCTGAAAAGAGGACATACCAACATCTCTCAAAAAGGCGAAAACAGCCTAGTTAACATTGCGCCTTGCTTTCTCCATTTGTGGACCAAATGAAAAAGAATGCAGCCACGTTTGTCTCTGCGCAATACAGGAAAACTTTTCTCTGGAGTTTGGATACATGTCCATGACTTTCCCAAGCAAATTGCAAAGAGATTCCAGACACATGTCCTAAACTGTTCCCTCCACAATAATAATGTCTGGATGACACTGTGTCACCAAAGAAGCACAGAGAGGTCCCAAATCCATCCACTTAATTCCACACACTCCATGCCAGTGCACTGCCACATGAGAGAATCCAAGATGTGCAGCCACTCCACAGCGATCTGCATGCACCTCCATCCAATTTATCCACAAATCTCCCAAAATCCAAACAATCTGCTGTTGAAACACAAAGCCATAACTATCTGCTCTTCTATCAGGAAAAAGACCTACTGACAAACTCTCTCCTTACACAACACACCCAGTAAAACTTGTTGACCAATCCCTTCTCTGCTAAGTCTCATTTGCATGCCTCACAACCCCAAAATTCCCATATGTAATATGCACTGCCTGCGAACAACTGCACTGCCCACAGAAAAATTGAAAAATCCGAGCGTGATGGATGAAAATTTAAATAGTGTGCCCCATTTCCCCTTTGAGGTTGGCTCTGTAGAGAGCCTTTTTTTTTTGCAGATGCTTCAGAAACACCTTTTATTTTCTATTTTTGTTTTTTTCTTCTTCTTTTCCTCCAAAAATATTCACATTAGCTTCTCCAAAGCAAACCTTAAATTCCAAAACAGCATGGCATTTCCCATAAAAGATAAATAATTGCCATCTTCCTTAAAGTAATCAACATTACCAGACTCAATGTTGTCATTGTTGCAAAACAACATGCCTGTCATAAAACCAAACATGCCTCGGTTGACTAAACACCTAGCAAGATTTTGCTGAGGACAAAAAACAGAGCTATTGCCTCATATTGCCCTAGGTGTCAACCCAGAAAAAATAACCTTGGCATTTGGACGGACTTTCATGATTGCCTGAACCAAATTTTGCAGATCTTGCAACAAAGTAGGGCCCCTAACATAGCCCAAATGCACAGCACCACAGTGTAGACAACTACATGTGGACTATGAAACCTAGCCACATCCTGACAAACTATTAGAATTGCCTGAAAATTCAAATCCGGCACAGTGCTCCACACCACAACCACTCCTTTTGTGTCAAAATGGTTAGCCACATTCCTAGATTTTGCATACTGCTCCAAACCATTCACAAACATATCTGCAACCACCAACACCCTGACTTTCTGCACCTCCGCCATCTTCACTACACACAGTCTCTCTCAATATGAAGCAGAACCTGAACACCTGATTGGCTAATCTTCAAAATACACTCCCACTTCATGCTCAGAAACCCTGGATGTAGCATGTTCTGTTCCGAACAGCCACGCTGTCCATGGAGCGCGTAGGTGACACTGAGGGCAGCCCTTCTACCCTTTCCACTGCACTCTCTGCACCATTTCCTCATTGGCTACTGTTAAGCAGTCACACAATCATCCACCAATCGCATCCAAGAACTCTATATCTAACTCTGTTATCACAGATCAGCACTTTAGATGTACTATTGATTGCTCTCAGTACAATTCGGCTGTCACTGCAAAGAACCAACAGCAACAACTACTATAAAACACAGCACATCCACATGCATGAAAACAGACTACAGGTATGAATATTTTCTACACAGTACATGTAGAAAATACTGCTTAAAGTTCTTTTAAATACAATGTGTATAGGCACTATATAAATAAACTATCATATCATATCATATCATGTACACCTCTTCTAGAAATACAGTACATCCCACGAGCATAGCTCAGCGGCTACGTGTGTACCTTGAAAGCAAGATGACACGAAGCAACACAGATTCGATCCCCGGGTCCTTAAAATGAACTTACTGTCATTTCTTCCATCTGCTATGATGAAGTGTCACTTGCAAAGCTTTCAGCTCTCCTAATTTTTGTTTACACACACACCTATCTAAAAAATATTGTTTCATATTATGAGATATAAAAAATGACAATACAATTATGAAAAAGACTGTCCAGTGTGTTATAAAATTACACGCTGGCACGATGAGTACATTCATCTTCATTCAAGCACACACACAGATAATATCATTAGAATGGCTCCCAGATCAAACAACATCACTGCGTCTATATGAAATCCTTCTGCTTTATTACCCACACCTTCACAAATGCTTACATTGAATGCTTGTATGTAAAATCACTGCCATTTACCCTGTAAAAATAGAACAAAATGCATATGATTATTTTTTCTATCTCTTAACATCTATTAACATAACATTAAAAAAACAAGTGTGTTCTATATGTTTACTATTATACTCATTCGAAAAACATATTCAACTAACAGATTCTAAATAAAATATACAGGATGCACATAGGCAAAGAAAAGTGCAAAAAGTGCAAAACAATGTCTACATTAACAAAAGTGCTATAAACACACATATGCACTAACCTCTTTCTTTTACACTCTCAGTGAACACCACTCTCCTGAAAAGCAGCAGTGTCTGAAGTACGAACACGGACTTAAAAGAAACCTACTCTTTCCATACAAAAAAGTAAGTACAAAACTACCATAATGTTCTAACTGTTACTCAAACACACTGGCATTTTAGTGTTGTAGAAGAAACAAATATATTAACCCTTTACCATTAGATGTAATATTAGTGCTTCACCTTGCCAGCTACATACTTTCATTTTTTCTCCAACAGACCCCAAAGAATGCCTACCAAAAACAACTCTGTAGAAAGCAACGCAGAAGTAGAGCAAATCAAGAAAAAAATTGTCCAAAATAAGCATCCATCTCTAGCAGATTTTGTACAACAAGTTCAAACAAAACAGCTAATACAGTTATTGAGCGAAACAAAACAAGCTTCCAGTACAGAAACTTTCCCTCCTCTACCAAACAGAAAGTGATAAACAAGACTTCAACTACCTGTACTGCTAACACTGGACCTATACATCTTGATGTAGTGGCAGATAAGCATACCAAAACAATGTTTTACGAAAATGTTCTGCCACAGAGTCCTTCAGAACCTTTTAAAAACAGGAGAGAAATCATGCACAACCCTTAAAACCTACCGTAGAAAATTAATCCTAGAAGCTCTCGTAGACGGTGCAATCCTTCTAAAAAGGAGGTTATTTATTTTAGTCTTAAACCGGATGAAACCACTAACAAAACTAACTACTAAACTACAAAAAAGACTTCTCAATAAATGGAATATCACAAAAAATAGCTTCTTAAGCATCTGTGTAGGTGAATGGAGTCACACCACGACCACAGAACCATATTTTAATGAAGAAGCATACAAACAAAAGCAAACAAACCCAATTGCCATACATAGCAGTGGACGAGGGTATGAAAAACTTAATAACACCGTTATGGAACAAGAAACTCTGCTCACAAAAATATCCCCAGTATCACCTCCCCAATCTACTGAACCAAAACGTCCAGTCTACAAATGTCTATGCACATCAATGTGTAACATTGCCAAAGAATCTTTCAAATCTTTAGGCCAGTTCCTCAATCAGTATGTAAAAAGCAAACACAAATTCAAAATGAAACTACTACAAAATATGGATGCCTGTCCAGTGCGCAAATACACAGGACTACAAGGACATTCATTAGCCTGCATTTCAGGACCTATTTGCAAAAGCACCTTCCATTATATCAAAATCATATCAACACATCATTAAACTATAAGAAATCTAGTCCAAAAACTCTACTATGCTAAATGTCCTGCTTTAGCACTAGCCAACTTAAATAACAATCTTCTACATGGTACAACCAAACAACTACTTGAAGAAATAGACCATATCCATAGAAAATATTGTGGAATTGAAAGCCACTTGCAAAATGAATTAGATGTACAACAAACTAGCAACTACTGTACAAACAGCAACCTTGTATTAACACATACAAAATAGAAATACTAACGTTTAAAACTACCTCCGCTGAAGTATCAAACCACGTGTGCATCTGTTGCCGCAGGACTTCTAATAAAAGTACTACCAAAAAAAACTATAGACATAACGTACAAAATAGAAGACAGTAAAGATTTGAAATGGTTCCAATTAGCTCTCTATCTTGTAGCAGAAAATAAATACGACATTACTGACCTGTTAATACTTTGCAATTACTGCACTGCAAAACTTTACAACAACCAAACGACTTTACGTGCTATCACAAATAACGTGCAATTATTCCCACTACTAAAACCCCTCCAACAACAAAATTTATATGAGAGCATCATAATTCAAACAGTGCACCCATTTCAAGCAATAATATGCCTCCAACCAAAAACAGCAAAATTATCTCCCTCTGAATTAGTCAAAGGCATTTGTGGCAAAGTAGTTCATTTACCATTAGATCTCACAGAAAATGTACACACTCTAGGAGTGCAATTGCCAATAGATCAATCTTTAATTGTCTTAATAAATGGCTAACCTACAAAAGACAAAACAAAATGGCAACAACTTGTGGACTTACATAAGTTAAACAAGTCCTACAATACCTAAAAAACAACAATGAATACTACAAAGAAATTAATATTGAAGAAAACCTGAGAGAAACCATTGAACTAATTAAAGAGTCACCAGAAGCTGGTCAATTTTAGCTTCTAAATCCTACTACAGAATAAAATCTTTTAGACCATTGTACAATTTATCCTTTATACTCTAAAGAAACTATAGATGGTGCACGTGAAACATACCAAATGCGACAAGCCAAAGGATCTTCAATCAGCATATGGGAAAAAAGTATAGAAGCGCAGGCCATTCCTCTACTCTTTCCTACTGGAAAATGAGGCAGGTACGATGATAGACCCATTCAGATAACAACATCAGAATATCGCTCTCTACGAATGTATTCTGAAGACCCCAGATTCAGACAAAATGTGGAATACATATTTCACGTTCTCTTTTAAAGTGAACTTGCAACTCTATGCTACGGATTTGCACACACATTAAAATCAGGTACCCATTTTCAAAATATGTCAGCTACGCAATTATTACAAAAAGTGCAAGAAAAAGATGAGGTTTTACAGTCAAGTATTACAAATATTTTAGCAAACATGCATGGTACAAAAGAATACTGGTTCCGACGTCACAGAGATGTATGCTGTATGATAAGAAACCTTGGCCCACCCACTTGGTTTGTAACATTAAGTTGTGCAGAATATGCATGGGAAGATTTACACGATTTCCTACGCATAGCAAACAAAAATACAATAAACATAGATATAAAAACACCAGGAGAACTATGCTCTCTAGATTGTGTAAATGTATCAAGATATTTCCATCATCGCTTCATTACTATGCTACACTTTATTTGTAATAAGACTGTTCCTCCCCTCTGAGAAGTTCAACACTTCTGTTGAAGAAAAGAATACCAAGCCAGAGGAGCACCACACATCCACATGCTATTATGGATTAAAAGTACTCCTAAATTTGGTCAGGACAGTGATGCCACTGTTTTGAATTTCGTCTAAAAATATGTCACTTGTGAAATCCCTTCACAAACAACACATATTGACCTTCATGCACAAATTTTACAATGACACAAATGTGGGAAATATTGTTGTTGCAAATATTTTTTTAAAAAAGGGAAATATTACACCAAATGCTGCTTTGGTTTCCCTAGACCAGTTTCATACAACAGGTCAACTTCATGTCTTCAGTCAGACATAAGAACACATATAACATAAAAAGAAGGGGGCGTGGCTAACCGCCATGTGAAGAGGACGTTCGCTCCTTGCGCTCCGCTTGATGCGACCATCATAAGCTGCTTTTAACTACTTTTTTCGGGGGCTCCGAACCCCACGAACCGCCTCATCGAGGGCCGACATCCTGCTGCACCTGCGGGTCGATTCCTGTGGCCCTGGAGGACCGGTCTCGCCCTACAGACCGTGCGACACGATCCCGCGGACCAGGGCCAAGATGGCGGCTCCCGAGCCCTGCAAGATGCGGCGGCCCGCACTCTAAAGCCGCTCGCGCCGTAACACTCAGCTGAGGGCCGAGGACACACGAACGCCCAGCGGGACTGACGAGGGGGGCCTGTGGGGCACCCGTGAAGCTTGGAGCGCGAACGACGGTGCCAACGGGACGACCAGCCTGGAACGTCCCGGACGAGGGCGCTGCCAGCCACAGAACCGGGAGCCAGGGTCTCGGAGGCCCTTCGAGGTGAGCGGGGGGGACTAACGCAACCGACACATACAGGCGTGCCCGGCCTGGTAACCCGAAGAAGCGGCCCCGGCGCACACTATCCGTCCCCCCTGTGCCTACGGAGCCGCCCACAGCATACAGCGATCCGCCATCGCGGCCCACCCGATACGGCTTCCTCGGCCACTCCATCGCGGCTCACCCCGGCCACCTCGGTAACAGCGAAGCCCGGAGGCTCAGTCGACATGTCTACCAAAGGAGCAAGGGCTAAGCAACGTCAGACCACCATCGACACGTTCACGGCGGCGGGGCCCACAGCGCCAGATAACATGAGCGAGACTCTTGCTGCAGACCTACCCGACCCCTTGGGGCCTTCAGCGGAACCTAGTAACACACAGATCCTTGAAGCTATCAAACTTTCCCAGGCAGCCGTGGAGCATAAAATAGACGCTGTCGCCATAGACTTGAACCTCCTGCGCCAAGACGTCCGATCCCTGGCCGGCAGAACAGAGGTGCTGGAGGCCCAGGTCCGCGAGAACACGGAAGCTAAGACAGTGCTCCTCAAAGATGTCGATGCACTTCAACAAAAAGTTAAAAACCTAGAAGACAGGGTCGAGGAGGCAGAGGGGCGCGCACGCCGCAACAACATTCGCCTCCTGGGGCTCCCGGAGGGCATCGAGGGATCGGACCCCACGAACTTCGTAGAGAATCTCCTGATACAGGAGATTGGAGCAGAAAAACTCTCTCAGGGCTTTGTAATCGAAAGGGCTCACCGATCCCTCACATCGAAACCCCCTCCTGGCAGCCCACCCAGACCCGTGATCGCAAAAGTACTTAACTACAGAGACCGGGAAACCATCCTCACCTTCTCGCGGTCAGGCGGCCAGATCTGCAGGGGTTCAGCCAAGATATCCATCTACCCTGACTATACATTTCAGGTTCAAATGAAGAGGGCACAGTTCATACACACCAAAGCAAGACTGAAGGCTGCAGGCCTACGCTACATGCTCCTCTACCCCTCCAGATTGAAGGTGATACGAAACAACAGAACTCACCTCTTCGATACTCCGGCAGAGGCCCGAGACTGGATGGACAGGGAGCAGATCCCAGAGGTCGAAGTCAGGAAACGACAACCCCGCTGAGCCCCGTCTCTCAGGGCCCCGGTGCCTTTCGGAGGCCCCACCATGGAACGGCCACTTACGCCGCAGCTGACCGGATTTCATAACACGAGGCGCCCGGACGAACACTCTCCTACCCCTGGAAGTTCTTTCTTGTTAAGGGTACTCATTACCCGCCCGTAGGGCACCATGCGACCGTCCTTCGGTCTAAAGGAGCGGAAACGGGTCTGTCATAGTGAGGAGCTCCTCACTCGACCTGGTTTATGTTGGGGAAGTTCACAGTTACGGGGGGGAGGGATAGGGGAAGTTGGCACAGTTGTTAAGTGCCCGAATCAGGGACAACCAAGACCACCAACATCCATTTCAGTCAGCACGGACGAGGCACCTACCCTCCGCTGGATAGGCTGGCAGTCACTGAAGCAGAAGTTCAGGGGTGCAAGTAACCCGGCTGAGACCCGCATGCACGAATCTCCAGGAAACCACAAGACCCCCACGATCCTCCGGCCACTGGTGGTGCTCCCGGGGGCGTTGGACATAGCCACCAGAATCCCAAATCTCACATGGCCGATTCGTTGAAAATCCTGACGTGGAACGTCAGAGGCATGAACAGCTTCGTGAAACAACGGCGCATACTCTCCTATATTAAAAGAAGCAAAACCAAAATAGCCCTGCTACAAGAAACACACCTTACATCGGACAAACTGAAAGCATTGGCAAAGGCCTGGCGTGGTACCCTGGTAGGTTCCTCCTACTCCTCCTACGCCAGGGGTGTCCTGATCTGGGTGGACCCCTCTGTCCCCTTCCGGTTGGTCGGCTCCAAAGCAGACAATGAGGGCAGGATGGCAATTGCATGTGGCACCATTGAAGGGAGAGAGGTTTGTCTAGTCAGCACTTATGCACCCAACCATGATGCAACCACCTTCTTCCACTCCCTGTATCCACGCCTCGGCCCTTACAGGGACCAAACCATGATATGGGGGGGCGACCATAACTGCACCTTAGACCCCCTGAGAGACAGGTCGGACGATAAACATACACGCCCTTCCCCGCCTGCCAAAATTCTGTCAAGGTTGATACAGCAGTTACAACTCCGAGACTTGTGGAGAGAACAGCACCCAGATGCACGTGTGTTCTCCTTTTACTCCCCTCCTCACGCAGTCCACACTAGGATAGACTACCTTTTCGTGAGCCTAGAACAACAGGCAACGTTCGGCGGTGCTCAGTACCAGCCCAGAGTACTGTCCGATCATTCCCCACTAGTAGCCACCTGGGAGATCTACCCGCCTAGACCCCCGGTCCCCACCTGGAAACTTAGGGCTGAAGCTCTCCTAGACATAGCCCTTCGCGAACACATTGCTGATAGGACTGAAGACTACTGGGAAAGGAACCTCAACAGTGTTAAACACATAGGCACCGCCTGGGAGGCATACAAGGTGGTCCTGAGAGGGGAGATGATTGCAACCATGGGCGGAGCACTGAGGTCGATTACTTCCTCCTTAGAACATGCAGAGAATGAGTTG
Organism: Ambystoma mexicanum; assembly: GCF_040938575.1. Taxonomy (NCBI): domain Eukaryota; kingdom Metazoa; phylum Chordata; class Amphibia; order Caudata; family Ambystomatidae; genus Ambystoma; species Ambystoma mexicanum. Next base: position 542,534,916 of record NC_090937.1, read on the forward strand.
GGGGAGCTCGAAGGCAGACTAGACCCATCCCCAGAACATTTACAGAAGGTGATTGACCTCAAACAAACCTGTCTCACGCACTGGGAGTCCCTGGGTAGGCTGAGCTATGCCAAACACACTGAACGTACCCACGCTCTAGGTGATAAACCTGGTAAACTCCTAGCTTGGCTGTACAAGAGAGAAGCCCCCAGAACACCCATTTGCCAAGTACTCAAACCAGATGGCTCCCTAGTGCACACCCAGACTGAAATTAATTCGGTGTTCTCTGACTTTTACAGCAATTTATACGCCGAACCCCCACCCGTGGACGTCTCCGACATAGAGGACATCCTGGACGACATAGATCTCCCCAGGCTAGAGCCCCATATGACGGACGCCTTGGACGAACCCATCACCCCAGATGAGGTCAAGGCAATCATTAGGTCACTCCCAACCGGTAAGTCCCCAGGCACTGATGGCCTCCCTGGGGAATTTTATAAATTGTACGAGGAGACCTTGGCCCCACTGTTGGCACAGGTGTTCAACGAAGCCTACGAGCGGGGTGCCCTCCCCGACTCCATGAGGGAGGCGGTGATTGTCCCTCTCCTGAAACCCGGGAAAGACGGATCGCACTGCGGCTCATATAGACCCCTCTCCATGTTAAATGTCGATTGCAAGATCCTAACCTCCCTGCTAGCTTGTAGACTGCGAAGGGTAATTCCCCACCTGATCCACCAGGACCAAACGGGTTATGTGCCCGGTCGCTCCATAACAGAGAACCTGCGTAGGTTGCACCACATTATGTACAGCACGGAGCAGAGGCCTCAGAAATACGCGGTGGCGTCACTAGACGCCACCAAGGCCTTTGATTCAGTGCGTTGGGAATGGCTTTATGCCACTATGGCTAAAATGGGGATAGGACCTGCCTTCCTGAAATGGACCCGGCTAGTCTACACCAACCCCACCGCTAGGGTGCGCACGAACAGGACCTTCTCAAACAAATGGGCGTTACATAGAGGCACTCGCCAGGGCTGCCCACTCTCCCCGATGCTATACATCATCGCCACCGAACCCGTAGCCACGTACCTTAGGCAGGAATACGGAGATGGGGGTATTGTAATCGACGGAGTGACCCACCTCGTCTCTATGTATGCGGATGATACGCTATTGTTCTTACATAACCCCGAACACCTCCTGCCCTACATCCTAGAAACACTGGACGGATTCAGTAGATACACGGGTATCCGTATTAACAAAGATAAGTCCTGCCTCTACCCGCTTGCCGCCCTACATAAAGATGGCCCTGGATCCCTCCCCTCCCTTGATCTAGAATGGCAAGCGACCTCCTTTAGATACCTGGGAATCACCATACACCGGGACCCATTCACGGAACATACACTTAATACGGTGAGAGCCAAAGACGCTCTAGAAAAATCTATGGAATTCTGGGGTAAGCTTCCGCTCTCGATGGCCGGTAGGGCCGGTCTACTCAAAATGGTTGCTCTCCCCCGCCTACTATATAACTTTACAAACGTTCCCTACAATATCCCCCCCTCCTTCTTTAAAAACATAAACAAACTATGCAGACGGTTCCTTTGGCAGGAGGGCAGACACAGGGTGGCGCTGGACACACTCCAAAGACCTTACGAGAGGGGAGGAGTTAAGGTCCCTAATTTCGAATTGTACTACCTGGCGAGCCAGCTAAGGCAAGTGATGCGATGGATGGCCGATGAGACCTCCTCGGACACTCGGCTCCTCCAACCTGCATTACCCTACCTCCTCCTGAGGGACCTACTGTGGGCACAGGGCAGATTCACACAGCCCCTTCCATACTTAATTAGACTTGGTATAAAGCTCTGGAACAGAGCGTGCAAAACTGTGGGGCCAGCTGATCCTTTCTCACCTCAAATCCCTATAGCAGCAATTATGGCTCATCAGCCATGGGGCTTTCACGAATCACGCACCCAATGGGAACCTTACGGAGTGGCCACCCTGGGAGACTTAATGCGGGATGAAGAGATCATGCCCTTTCCTGATCTCGCTGAAACTACGGGATTACCCGCTGGCCAATTTTTGCTCCATGGGGCAGTGATACACGCCATTAGGGTCAGATGGCCGGAGGCTACCACCCCCATGACGGAAAATACGGTCATAGAAACACTATTGAACACAGCCGAGGGCGGCCATGAAACCTCGCGATTGTACGAAACCCTGCTCCAGGGCACGACTAACACCGAGCTTAAATGTAGAGCAAAATGGGAAATCGAATTTGGCTTAGACTTCACGGATGCCGAATGGGAGAAAATAACCCATTACCATAAAAAAGTCTCCAGGAATGCCCGATTGCAACTCATTCAACTGTACATCACTAACAGAGCCTACCTAACACCAGAGGCTATATCTAATTTCAGGGGAGCCGAGGTCCAGCTATGCCCCAAATGTAGGGAGCCGAAGGCGGGTATGACGCATATGTTCTGGGGCTGCCCGGAGATACGCCACTTCTGGACACAGGTTCAGGGGAGGGTGGCGGACGCAGACATCGAGCTAGAGGTGAACTGCCCCGCAGTATGCATCCTGGGCAGATGCAAACGCAACCACAAAAACAAACCTCTGAACAAGCTCAAAGACTTGATCTACATAACTGCGAAGAGGCGCATAGCCATGGGATGGAAGAGCCCTAGGGCCCCGCATGAGGCATTGTGGTGGGGGGACCTGACTAAATGGATAACGGCGGAGACTGGCGCGTGGGAAACGGCAATCCTTGAACAAAGGCTAGACTCCAGCGGAGAACTACAACGCTGGGTGGCCTTGACTGAGCCACTTCTGCATCCTAATAACTCTGACGATGCCTCGGATGGATCGGACTTCCCTAGCCATCAATCTGGCCTATCGTAATGGGACAATAATGTTTACTTGGTCTTGAGTTGGGGGGGTGGGGGAGGGAGGGTTACGTTACTTTCTGATTATTCGTCTGATACTCAAGCGATGTATACTTGTTTTTGTTAATCTGTTAAAACCAATAAATACATTTAAAAAAAAAAAAAAAACATAAAAAGAACAGAAGAATCAAAATGCATCAATGATTACAATGCAATCGTTGCCCTCCTATGGAATGCAAACATAGATGTGCAGTACATTGCAGACAATTCCACTGCAGTTGCACAATATGCCACAGCCTACTTAACAAAAGCAGAAGAAACAGAGCTTCATGACCTCTGGGATGACATATCATCTGACAAAACACTATCACAGCTTGTTGACACATGGGTAGTGTCATACCATGTACGTCCAGTTTATCTGTTGAGCAAATTTCAATTATTGGTTGCATTTCTTTTTTCAACATTGTTTAATTGAATTTGGAACAGCTTGCAAGAGTTGGCATCAAGGGCATACAATTGAAATTTGTGTGTTGTACAATTGAAAATTGTACAGCTTAGGCATAAAAATGCTCTCTCATAGAGAATGTGGCTTCTATGAAGCTGCAGACCGTTTAAACGGTACTGCCTTGTATGGAAAATCTGACAATATAGTATGGCTAAGTCTTGGTCCTGCTAAATCTAGAAAAAGAGTTCTCAAATAATATGAGGACATAGAAACAATATCCAAAAATGATCCCAACAGCCAAGACATTTTGAAAAGCAATTTACTAGACACATACTACCCAAACAAGAGTACCACTTTGGAAACCATGTGTCTCTACCACGTAGCCCAAAACTTCACATACAAAAATAATGTTAAACCAGATCAAAAGAAAGGTAGATACAGAGTGGTAAATTGTGAAGGCAGCTTAGTGAAACCTACCAAATGCAGCTTATTTAATTATATCAAATCATCATTAAAAACCCTTCAACATAAAGAACTGACATGTCCCTGCTACAACCTTTTAAACCATGGAAAAAAGAAGAAGAGTTACTGGATACATTTGACTCCTATGAAGACGTGTCAAGAAGCCACAACAAGACTAAATACCCTAGAATACTTTATCTCCAACACAGATGGTTTGGAGAAATATTAAAATTATCTTTAAACTGTAGAATAATGCTTAACCATAACCTTGAGGTGGAGCAAGGACTAGTTAATGGAGCACTTAGTACAGTTGTTGGCTTTCAAACATACCCACATGACAACATTCAATTTGTCGATATTCTCTTTGACATACTATCCGAAGCTAAAATGAAATGATACTCAACAGCCCACTTCCTTCTTTTCAAAGACATGTATGTACGCAGAGAACAATTTTCACTAACTCTAGCATACACACTGACCATTCACAAATCACAAGGTCTTACCCTAGATAAAGCATTAGTAGATATTGGTAGCACAGTCTTTAAAGAAGGCATGAGCTACGTAGCACTGCACGCTTATGTACACTTGACAGGCTATTTTTAATCAACTTTGATGCAAGTAAAGTAAATGCTGATATTCCTTGCATTCTAGAATACAATAGGCTGCGTTCACTCCACACCCCCATCTGAAAACCTTTCCTGTTCCACAACAAGCTAAATGTTATAAAAGAATACTACTTCAAACTGAAACGATACAGGATATCACTACTATTCCTCCAAAGAAAAAAAAAGAAACTAATTCTTCATCAAGTACCACAATCAAACAAGAATCTAGTGGTCAAAGTAACTAAACTACCTCTTCAAAGAAGCAACACACACTCCAAACAAATGACTTCCGCACAGAACTACTAGGTCCATTCAAATTTTCAAATATAACTGCTGTAAATTGCTACGCAAATGTAGCAATAAATATTCTATTCCAATTGACACCAATTATTGAGAACATTTACTTACACAGTACAGACCAATTGTGTTTGCAAATGTTAGTCCTTCATGCAACCAACAATCCTGCCAACACTTACAGCGTTCATGGAATAAGAGACGAATTGGACTACTGTGCTGGAATTGTCAAATTCACTATAAACTCACAAGAAGAGCCACAAGAATTTCTAATTTACTTACAACAAGTACTGGAAAACAAAAACATACCTATAAATGAAATTTTTCAGATTCCATACATGTGGAAACATAAATGCACTCTCTGCAACCATGTGGCACAGGAATAAGTCCCTAATAAACGCTTTGTGTATGTATCCATACCTAACTGTGAATCCATTCCATTTCAGCAAACCATATCAGATTATGTACTACCTGCAATTCAGATAATCGCCCCACCTTACAAATACAGACACATAGTAAAGACATAATAGTAATGCTTTTACGTTACAATGCAGATGGTACCAAAAACAACTGTAAGCTTACTGGATTCACACATGGTCAAGTATTACTTGGTAAGAAAACCTTCACAACAATAGGTATAATCTACCACGCAGGAGCCACAACCAATACAGGTTACTACACTGCATATATAAAAAAGAATTGTGGATGGTTTGAATGTAATGATAGTACCATTTCTCTAAAGCAGAGATTGCCAGCAGATCTTCTAAATGCTTACTTTATATTCTTAAAACCAAAATTTAATATGTAATCTGTGTATGAACATAAGCAAAACTTCAACTTCAAAACTGTGCACAGTTAGAGTACACCAACATGTATCTAACTGCCCCAAGATTCTGCAACAAGCAAACAGATAAATAAATACCACTAAAATGTAACAAGAAATGCACAGTTAGAATACACCAACAGGTATCTAACTGCCCCAAGATTCTGCAACAAGCAAACACATAAATAAATACCACTAAAATCAAACAAGGAATATACAGTTAGAATGCGCCAACAGGTGTCTAACTGCCCCAAAAATCTGCAACAATCAAACAGATAAACAAATACTACTAAAATCCAACACGATTATACTTTTTTAGCAAAGATAGTCACAGCAGGAAAGACAAGTAGTGTCATTTCATGACCAAATGGAGACCTAGCAATCACGTGATCGAATCGAACATGTGACCGCAACCCCATCTACTATAAAAGAGGAAGGCAAAACAGGTAAGCACATCGGTTATCAGGCCAAAAACGGGATTGTTTACAGAGAACGAGAGATACAACTCAAAAAGGGAAAGAGCCAAAGGTGAGTAAACAATAGACTGTATTTAGCATATAGGTGCATCTTTTTGAACTGAGTCAAGACAGCATAAAATGACAATGGTGCCTCTTGTTCTTGCTTTTGCTTCTAAAAACCATAAATTGGGACAGCTTTAAAATGAACAACTTTTCCCAAAGTAAAAACTAGACAAATGTAGCGGCACAAGGGGAAGAAACAAGTGTAAGTGAAAGAATTCTGATTATTTACAGGTTTTTAGTGCTTGATCAGCTTCAGGCTCAAGGTTAACCAAAAGTGCTGCCCAGCAACCAAGTAAGCAAGAATAAAAACATCAATGGAAAAATAAGGCTCGCCAAGGAATTGTGTAAAGCTGAACACGGGGGACTTTTTGGACCCTTAAACCGAATAAAATCAAACAAGAAGTATACCGTTAGAATACGCCAACAAGTACCTAACTGACCCAAAACATCCTCAACAACCCAACAGATAGATGAATCGCATAAAAGTAAAAATAAACAATTAGAATACGCCAACAGGTATCTAATTGCCCCACAAATCTGCAACAAGCCACAGATAGAAGATTAGCAAGAAACAAGAAATAAAGAGTAAAACAATGAAAGAAATCTATGGTACCACACCATAGAAGTTTTTTTTGTTTTAATCCAGCATCCAGCATGGATTTCTTTTTCCCACAGACCCAATGATTTAAAAAACAAACACAGAAACTGAGCAAATTGCGCAGTACACTGGTTTGAACTATAGTACTTGTAAAGTACTAAATATGTGGGTCACAAAAAACAGAGATGTCTATTATGCAATGCAATGACTCATTATGAACTACCTGCTCTAACATATGATCTTTTCTTTTATCACAGAGATCGAAAAAGTATGTCTGGTCCAGTTACCCATGTCATCAAAAAACTGCATACAACCACAAAAAACTCAACCAGTAAGTATCCAATAAATAAACTCAGAAACACAACACTCCTTGTTACAAAATCTACAATCTTAACTGCATAACCTAGCCTGAACTTCACATACAAACTCTCCAAATGAAACAGTACACAAATATTTGGGTTGTGAATATTTGATGGGTGTTTGATTGTATGGGTGTGTTATGCTGTGGTGGTTGTGGCCAGGGCCTAGAGTCTTGGGTGTATGGCCTACGAGCTACGGCCTTTGGCCATGCACCCAAGACTCTAGGCCCTTTCCAAAACTACCGCAGCATAACACACCTATAATACCAAACATTTTCACTGTGGTGTATGTGGGCTGCTTAATGATCATATTAATTATAATCAATGCTGTACTAACAACCCATAACCAATTTATACTAAAGTAAAATAGCTAGTAGTGCCTTCATTATGTCTGCGGACAGCGCTACGACTGGGGGCATGGCGATCACATCAAGGGCACCTGCCACCTAAACAAATACAGTATTTGACCCATCTCTTACTCCTCAACCTTCCCCAAGCACTCCTGTACACCAAAACACTCCCCAAAATTGCATTTTGCCTCTGTTTGCCACCACGCTGTTGGCGGATCCAAGATGGCGGGCACATCGAAACAATGTGACGTGCTTCACGCCTCACCCCAGCCAGTCGGCGAACGCGTTGCATGTCCACAGACATGACGTAAAACGACTAGCCAATCGGTGTCCTGTCCGCGGAGTGAACAGGGAAGTGTGTCTGCTCTGAATTGTTTTGCAAGTTTTAGTGAGATTTGAACCAGGGGGGAGCAAAGTTATAGAGGAGGTCCCAAAATTTATTTTTTTCCAATAGACATAATGGTAAAAAACTTTGTGCATGCCGACACCAAATTTGCAGCCGGAGCGGCGGCTTAGTCCCGAAAGCGTGCTTTTGTTAATTTGGTGTAAAACTTTCCAGTAGTTTTTTTTAAATGACCAAAACGTTAAGCAAAAATATTAGTGATGTCTATGTCCGCTCCACCGACACACTTCCCTGTTCGCTCCGTGGACAGGACACTGATTGGCTAATTGACTTGCGTCATGTCCGCGGACACACAACATGTTCACTGATTGGTTGGTGTGAAGCGTGATGTGCGTCAGATTTTTGGAAATGCCTGCCATCTTGGATTCATGGACATTGGCCGGTGTCCACGGACATCGCGGTAAAAACATATTACAAAACACAACATTGCACTTGTCAAACTTATCAAATAATCTCTGGGGAGGTGAGGGGTGATGAGGATAATATGGAATATGGCTGCAAGAAGCAAAACAAATGGGTGTTTTTCACCACGAAAGTCCGCAAACAGTCTGGATGTTCGCGAACAGTCCTGTGAAAGCTTGCGGACACCTCTGCATTACTGGTTTGGTGAAAAGCAGTTCTTTGATGGCTTATAACTTTGGTGCCACCTAATGGAACTGCATGTCATAAGTTTGGTGGGATTCTGTTAAGAGGGAGCAAAATTAGAGGGGGGGTCCCACAATAATTTAAAGGCTTATAAATGAGGTGCCATTTGACAAATATACACTTAATTTGGCAAACTGAAAATACAAATAGATATAAATGTTTGTGCGAAGTTTGGTGGGATTTTGTCAAGAGGGGGCAAAATTAGAGGGGGGCTCCCAAAATAATGTATAGGATAATAAATGAGGTGCAATTTGACGAATCTACACTTAATTTGGCAAACTGATACTAGATCTAGATATAAATGATTTTGCAAAGTTTGGTGGGATTTTGTCAAGAGGGGGCAGAATTAGAGGGGGGTCCCAAAATACTGTAAAGGCTTATAAATGTGGAGCCATTTGACAAATCTACACAAAGGTTTGCATAAAGATTATAGATCTAGATATAAATGTTTTCGTAAAGTCTGAATGGATTTTGTCAAGTGGGGGCTAGGTTATATGACGATTGTATGTGCATCATTGGACACTTTTGAAAAAATAAAACATGGGGGGATTTCCAGCAAACTTGTGTAAGGAGCATTGAGAAAGACCTGAAAGTATGGTTTTGCAATTGTGTCTGTGTTTTATTTTTTGACACGTGTCATAATATAGGTACAAAAAATAGAGATATACCTTTGGTGACTGAGGTGTAGCCTGTGGCCATAGGCAGTGGCAAGATTGTCCGGGTCATGGAATAAGGTCATGATCCGGACAATCTGGCTACTGGCCATGACCACGAGGGACCAACATGGGGTTAAAGTGGCCATGTCCACCTGGGATTGGCTTTGTGGTAAAGTTATTCGAAATTGGGATAGATTTTAAAAGGAAGAAAAATGTGTTTGTGGTAATATGGCCATAGAGTTCTCTTTTTGCCTTCTGCAGGCTGCCATGGAAAGCGAAGAGGGGCCCTTTATGGAACCCCACCTTCCCTTTCCATGGTGGCCATCTTGGAAAAGGATTTTCCTTCCTACACCGGGATGCTGCAGGTGTCCCGGTGTGGGAAGAAAAATCCTTTTATTCAGCACCCCGGGTTCCCGCTTTGGGAACCTAGGGTGTTAACGGCCTTCATCCCCCATTACAGGGGCTGGAATGGGGGGGATAAAGGTCCAGACACCTCATTATACACCCTTGCTTAGCTTGGGCTGATAACTTGGGCTGCCGGGCCAGTATCCACCGTTCCAGCCCTGGAACGAGGATGAAAGCCACAATATTCCCATTAGCATAACACAAAATGCAAATGGAAATGTTGGAAAATCTTATTGAGTCTATGCACTTTACTGAGAAATATAAAGTAGATGGAGTCTATATGTTTTTTTTTTTTGTTCTATTTTTTAACTGTGAAAGGTGGTTCCTAAAGGAACATTTCTTTTGTTGTTTTGGGATGTATTTTTTTTTTGTTGGCAGGAGAACTAAGAACAAAATGTCGGGAGGAAATGAGGGAAGAGGCACCAAACACTAATAAGGAGGGGTAGGTGGACAGGGGAAAATGTTGAGAATGTGTTATTTCTAAGGTAGGGGGCAGTGTTTCTCATGCTTCTTGATTGAAGCAGTGGTGGTGGCTCTTGGGGGGAGGGATGGTAACAGCTGATGTCATTTTAAGATAAATAGCAGTTTTCCTAAAAGTATGTACTGTGTACTAGATTGTTAAAGGATAATGAGTAGGAATATGTGTTGGAGCTGTGAAAGGGAAATTTTGAAGTTGAAAGTTCCTAGATCAGTAGAAAATGCAATTCCGAACTGTCCGCGAAGCACGGATCTTATCGTGAAGTGCGGACGGGTTCTCGGACACATCATCATGCCGCGCGCCAGCGTATGATCATGTGGCACTGTCCAGAAGGTCTGTAATGAAGTCAGATGTTCATAGACGTCCATGGATGCAAAACTAGTTGAAATAGTTGCAAAACAAGTACAGAAGTGTTCAAAATGATTCTAGAAGGTGGGAAATGGCAAAGTTTTAAGGTGACACTTTGTAAATTGGACACAAATTTCTATATTGGGTAAGTATGATATTAGTAAATTGTAGAAAAAATAGCACGCACTGGTAAAAACCCATTAAATTCAATGAAAATCTTTGTTAAAGGGACGTTATGGTTAAGTTGCAGTAATAAAAACCTATGAAATTCAAAGAAAAAAACGTTGTTAAAAGGACATTGTGGTTACATGTAAAATCGAAAACCCCCCGAAATTCGCCAGTTATGGTATCTGAAGTTGTCGTTTATTACACATCTCCCGATAATCCCTGATACTTTCTTTGCCAACATTACATTCACAAACCATTGTATGAAAAGTAAATGCATATGTGATGTCATCAGTGTAGTCATCAATAATATTTGTGATGTCATCGTTGATGTCCTGGGTGTTAGTCTTAGCAGTGCACGGTGGTGGCGCGAGTTATGGTTGCTTAGCTTACCATAACTGGTGAATTTCAGGTTTTTCAATTTTACTTGTAACCATAACGTCCTTTTAACAATGTTTTTTTACTGAATTTCATAGGTTTTTAGTAGTGCAACTTAACCATAACGCCCCGTTAACAAAGTTTTTTCATTGAATTTCATAGGTTTTTATTACTGCAACTTAACCATAACGTCCCTTTAACAAAGTTTTTTTTTCATTATATATATATATATATATATATATATATATATATATATATATATATATATATATATATATATATATAAACAATTTACATTTGTAAATAATGTGTTTATCAAAATATTGAATAGCTGCAGCTATGCAATAAGCAAAGTGATTGGTAGAAGCGCACATGTGGTAAAATGCAGCAACAGTTGCAGGGCGTACCCACAGCTACAAATGCAGCAATCACTGTCCAGCACTTCTGATCAGCCCTATGTAATCGCGGATATATACAGGTTAATGGTACGTCGCCTATTTTTCTGGATTGCATAGCCGCCGCTACCTGATATTTTGATCACAAGTACATCACAAAAATTACAAGTGTTATAGGAATAATGGGAGGGGTAGCGGAGGCGACGAAGATGTCAGAGGAGTGTGGGGTGTTGGTGTAGATGTTGGGGACATCTGGTGAAGGCTTGGGAGTGCAAGAAAGTATTTATTTCTCAAAATGTTTCCAGACAGCTGGGTTTACAAAAAAAAGACTCTCACTGTAAGTTACTATACCCACCAGTATACAGAATGCAGCCAGGCATACTTAGGCATGTTGAAGCAATCCTTAAATTGATTAGCTGCTGCTCTCTCTCTCTCTCTCTCCTCTCTCTCTCTCTCTCTCTCTCTATATATATATATATATATATATATATATATATGTGAATATATATATAATTTTTTTTTTTAATCACTGTGGACGTATTGTGGCTCTGGCTATTGTCTCAATCTGTATACATGTATCGCATCCCACTTTTTCTACATTACCTCAACCTACCCCACCCTCTCTACTGCAACTACCCATCATATTCCCGCCTGTTTATCCTCACCCACATTATCTTACCCTGATTACCTCCACCCACTCATCACACCCTCTTTTCCTCTACCCAGCCTATTACCACCATTTCCCTCTATCTACCTGTTCTCCCTTTTCAGAATCTATTCATGCTTCTGTACCCGATTCCCACTTTTTCTTACACTGTATGGCCCTCATTAGGACCCTGGCGCTGAGTGTTTAACGGCGCCGTAAAAAGGCTGCGGCACCGTTAAACACTTGGCGCCTTACTACGAGGTCCCTTTGCGGGACCCGACCTGAACGGCTGGTCTAGACCAGCCGTTAAAGTAGGGACCCGCAAAGGGACTCTCGAGGTAAGTACGGTACCGCAATTTGCGGTACCGTACTTACCGCCTTCCCCAGTCCCATTGAGCCCTATGGGTCAAAAATGGGAATGGGGAAGGGCCAATGTTCAATGGGGAATTACCGCCCCGCCAACCTTGGGATGGGGTGGTAATTCCACATTGGACATTGGCAGACTCGTTACGATACCGGCACCAACCATGGGGCTAATAGCGCCATGGTTTAACGCCAGTGTCGTAATGAGGGCCTATATATTTCAAAACACAACTTACAAGTTCTACACAATACACACATATATCTGCAAACTCTAGTGGTACCACCCGGCATTGCCCGGGTCTGTAGCTGGCATGCATGTAGGGGTCTACTGTAGCCTTGTTTATGTTTTATTGTGTCAAAACTTCCTATTTTTGAAACACTGTAAAAAAAAAGCAACCTCATGAAATTGCCTATACTGATAGCACAGGGCCAGACTCTGCTCAACCCCTGTGCAGGACTAATGGGTGGGGTTGGTCAAATTTCACTATCGCCAGCACAACCCAGACTTGTATGCCGACCCTGTATCCTAACTTCCTATTTTTTTAAATGTCGCATACTCGCCAAATCTTCAGAAATCGCCTATACTGATAGCAGAGGGCCGGACTCCACCATGTGCATGGCGGATGGGTGGGGTTGGTCAAATTTCAACATTGCCAAATTACCCCAGACTGGTATGCCGACGTTGTGTCCACATTTCCTATTTTTGTAAAAGTTGCAAACTCGCCAAATCTCCCAAAATCGTCTATACTGATAGCAGAGGGCCGGACTCCGCTCTGTGCAGGGTGAATGGGTGACAATGATCAGATTTGAACATCGCTATTATACCCCAGACTGGTATGCTGACCTCGGGCCAAAATGTCATCCTAACAACTGTTGTGGGGCTGGAGCCAACAATTGTAAAATGGTCAATCTCCCGAAACCACCTATACTGATAGCACATGGTCAAACCCCTCCCTGTGCAGGGTGAATGGGTGGGTTTGGTCAAATGTCACTATTACTGGTACACCCTAGACTGGTATGCCAACATTGGGCCAACATTTCAGCCCACCAACTGTTATGGGGCTGGAGCCAACCAAAAATATAACAAACACACTTTCAGAAATATATTACATGGCCACGGTAGTGGCCGTGTAGTTATGGTTAAGTTGCTGTTTCCATAGAAAGAGCACTTTTTGGGCGGCTTATAACTCCACTCCCCCAGACGAATCCACACCAAACTTTGCAAAAAAAAGTATATGGGCCACTGTGAATTATTTTGCAAAGTTTGGTGATGTTTGGTCCAGGGGGGGAAAAGTTATAGGGGGGGGTCCCAAAACGTCTTTTTTTTCCCAAAGAGTGAATGGGGGAAAAACTTTGCGCACACCTACAGCCCAAACTGCTGGACGGATTTTCACCAAATTTGTGGCAGGAGCTTGGTCCAGAAAGCGTGATTTTGTAAATTTGTGCCAATCCATCCAGTAGTTTTCTTTAAAACGACTAAAAAGTATGTCTGAAAAAATTAGTGATATCTATGTCCGCTTCGCGGACACACTTCCCTGTTAGCACCGTGGACAAGATACAGATTGTCTTATCCATAGCGTCATGTCCTTGGACATGTGACGCGTTTACTGATTGGATGTTGAATGGCGTGAAATGCGTCTGATTCTTTCGCTGTGCCCGCCATCTTTCATTTGTGTTTTGGTGTACACGGACATCGCCGCTAACACATATAAAACAACACACCATTGCACTTGTTGAACTTATGAAATACAGTTTCGGAAAGGTGAGGTTTAATGAGGCTGGGATAGGATGTGGCAGCGGGAAGTCAAAAAGTGGTGTTTTCTTGTCACCAAAGTCATACAGTAAATTGGAAGTTGCTGCTCAATATAGTGTCCATTAAGTACAGGCGAAGATTTACTGCGTCTGTGTTACAATGTATTTAAAATAATATTGCAGTCAGACTGGCATCCTAGAGTTTGAAATCTGAGGCAGCCGACTTGCACTGTTTGATGGAAACAGCGGGTCTGCAAATGTATGGGAGTAGCAGTTCTCATGAATGCATTCAGATATGTTGTTGCAAAGTCAGAATGTATTTTCATTCTGAGTGAAGGTCACTTGCTTTGCTTTTTTGGTGGCGAGCATCCGACTGAACCCATAAGGGTCAATTGTTTTTTGACTTTGAGCAAAAGGGAAAATTCAGTAAGAATGCAGGGAGTGAAAGTTTGGAAAAAATACCATTTGATAAGATTATGTATTCAAAACGTTTGTAAAACACATGTAATATCAGTTCAAGAATATTCTTGGCTGCAAGTACATTGATGTCTGAGTTTAACGAAGACAATGGAGATGGTAAATATCACGTAAGTTTACTTTTGTCAACTCTACACCGGAACGAGTTTTAATTTTTTATTACTAGAACAATAATTTTGGCAATGTAACTGAGGTACTATCTTTCTGTGTAGTTGTCATTTCTTTTTTTACTTAAGGAGAGTGCAGATTCTCGGCGTTTGTAGGCTATCACTAGGTTCACTGTGCGACCGAAGCGGTTGCTTTATCGAAAGCGAATAATTTGTGCATGCGAAAAAAACAACGTGTGCATCACGATTACCATTTTCGATGATGACCGAAGAAACAAAGTTACTATTTGATTGAAAATGGGAATAGTCCGATGGTCTCAGACAGTTTATTGTGAAATAAAAGTACTTTACAAATTCTAAAATGTTAATGTTTTCTTTTAAAAAACAGTTTATTGTTTCAAAATGTATTGTGCTACGTTGTATGTCGCTGTGTGTTCATTTTCAGGTTCTGCGTCATGGCACGTAGGTACTTATGGGCGCATTTGGCTACGCTGGAGAGCAACGTCATCCAAAAAAGTGTACAATATCAGTAGGGTTGGTTATATGATGAGATGTGGGAGTGTTTTCGTATTACACAAGTGTCGTAATGTAGTTAAAAAACGTAGCGGTATACGTTTCCTGACTGAGGGGTAGGCTGCAGCCATGGGGAGTGGGCAGAAGGTCGGGGTCATGGTATAAGGTCATGATCCGCACAATGTGGCTACTGGCCTTGACCAGAACGGAGAAAAGATAGGTTTACTGTGGCCATGTCCACCTGGGACTGGCTTTGTGGTAAAAGTTATTTGACATTAGGATACATTTGAAAGGGAGGAAAAAAGTGCTTGTGGTAATATGTTAACAGGGTTTCCTTTTTGCTTTTTGCAGGCTGCCACGGAAAAGCGAAGAGGGGCCATGTATGGAACAACCGCTTTCCCTTTCTATGGTGGCCATCTTGGAAAATGATTTTGTTTTCTAATCCGGGACGCCACTGGCATCCCGGGTTAGAATGACAAATCCTCTTTTTTAGTAGCACACCTTACTGCTTTGCAAATCTAGATTGTTAATGGCATTCATCCCCCATTGTAGAGGTGGAAGGGGGGTAATGATCCAGAGATCGCGTTATGCACTCTCGCTTTGATTGGCCTGATAAGCTGCCCTCCTGGCCCTTTAATCACAGTTCCAGTCCCTGGAACGGAGGATGAATGCTACAATATTCCCATTAGCATAACACAAACTGCAAATGAAAATGTTGAAAAATCTTATTGCGTCTATGTCCTTTACTGAGAAATATAAAGTAGATGGAGTCTATGCGATTTTTTTTAAATATATATTTTTAAACTGTGAAAGGTGGTTCTTAAAGGAACATTTACTTTGTTTACGGATGGCTTTTTTTTTTTGAAGGACAGCTAAGAAGGAAAGTTGTGGACGGAAATGAGCAAGGAGGCACCAAACAGTAATATGAGGGGGGGGGGGGGTAGGTGGACGGGGGAAAATGTTGTGCGTGTGTTATTTGTAAGTTAGGGGAAGTGTTTCTCATGCTCCTTCATTACAGCAGTGATGCTGTTTCTTGGGGAGAAGGGGTGGCCTTAGCTCATGTCGTTTTCAGATAACTAGTACTTTTGCTAAAAGTATGTGCTGTGTACAACATTGTTAATGGCTGACTAGGAATAAGTTTTGAAGCTGTGCAAGGGAAATGTTGAAGGTGGAAGTTTCTACATCAGTAGAAAATGTATTTCCAGACTGTCCACGAGGCATACATCTTATTGTTAAGTGTGTACGGATTCTCTGACACGTCACCGTGCTGTGCGCCAGCATATGGTCATGTGGCATTCTCCGCAAGGTGTGCAATGAAGTCAGATGTTACTTTACATTATAGTTACATGCAACTACTACAAACCGATGACCTTTAGCAAAAAAACTTTGTTAAAGGGATGTTATGGTTAAGTTGCGCTACTAAAAACCTATGAAATTCACTAAAGAAAACTTTGTTAACGGGACATTATGGTTCGAAGTAAAACCGAAAATCCCTTGAAATTCGCCAATTATGGTAAGCTAAGCAACCATAACTCGCGCCACCACCGTGCACTGCTAAGACTAACACCCAGGACATCAAAGATGACATCACAAATGTATAATAGCAGCAACAACTGGAACTGGTGGCCTGATCCTCATGAACCTCACAGGCTCTCACGCCCTGACTCCCTGTCAAAACAAGCACCCCCCCACTGTGTTGCCCTGCGGGTTCCTGCCTGGTGGCTCCATATACCACCCTTGAGAGTTGTCTGTACTAGCACTTAGCCTGCGATGCTCCTCCTGGATCCCCTTAACACTTCCCTCTTGAGCCCCCCTCCAGCACTTGTCCACTCCTCTGCTTCCCTTTCTATACCTCATCCCTTTCACTTCTCATCAATGCACTTGCATGGCTGAATGCCACAAGGCCTAGTAGGACCACAACTGTAAATATATTATTGTTGCTTTTTGTTTTTAGCCAATGTTATTATTTCTCCTGTTCCCTTCCCATATAGCCTTGTTGCGCTTTGAAACACAATTCTGCTGTATAAAGGGCCTTACAAATGAACAATAAATAAATACAATGAATTTATATCTGCAGCTACAAGAGCATCAATCACAGCACATCAAATACATTTGCAGCTATCTGCATGGCACACTTCTATATGTGGCTATTCAAGGCAATTTTGTATGCACCCAATTCATAGAAAAATTGCAAAGACTCAACAAAGTACTTTGCGCCTAACACCACTTTGGGTTTATATGCACGCAAAAGCATGGTATGCGCGTTTCCACGTATTCATGGAATCTGAACTGCAAAGTAAAACTAAGCGCAAGTAGAGGCCAGAACGCCCACGACACACCCCCGTACAAAGCAGAACCAGCCACACATACCAACCTCTGTGTAATTTGCATCTCCGCCATCATGCACCCTGTCAATACTGCGACCTGTCCCCCTGCAATCAATGCAACACCCCAGTGACATTGCGTACCAGCCCCTGTAACTCCTACCTGAACTGCGATAAAACATGTGTTACATGTCATGTAACTCATGTCGGCTCCCAGTAAATCTGTGTGCAAACCCCCGTAAATGACAGCTGCTCCCCGCTAATCTGCATGAATGCACCCCTAACTTCAATCAGCACCTCAACTGTGTGCTGGCACCCCTAAATTCCTGACTGTACCTTACCTTTGCTTGTTGTTTTCCATGCGATTGTGACTTTGCGGGTCCTTTTATGTGGCAGTAGATCGCAAGCTTTGCATGCTTCCTCACTGACATGACATTGCGTGGTCATATCCATGAATACGCTTGTTTTTCTGCATAGCTGAGCATGCAATTCCTTTGCGTAGCTCATCCCTCAACACACCCATATAAGTCTTTCTTCTTCCTCATTCTTCGGTGGGAATGGGGAATATGCATGTTACATCCCTTATTTATCTCCTTTCATAGGCCCGTACCTCACTTTGCATGGAGTCTCGCGCAGATCGCCCAACTGCACGCAATGACGTGGTGGACCGGCACAATGTCCCTGCAAGGACCCAAACAAAAGGAGTTTTGCATGCTGATAAGTGCGCAAAGTCACTTTCAGCATGCAAAACATTCTGTAAATCAGGCCCTATGTATTTTGTAGCCATGCTGTCACAGAACTAGTTGTGGCCATAAAGACACATTTTGAAACATAAATGACTGTAATTTTAACTGCATAAAATAGATTGCATAAAGTGCTGTGATCCATTTTTGTAATCTGTGTTTCATTTAATGTATTTCTATAACTTAGAGGGCTGCTCTATAATGACCGTCTTTGGCAGATGGAGAGAGGGGTGGAAAAGGGAAGGAAAATACATTTGGATAATACATGTAGGAAAGGGAATTAAAACAAAAAGGAACATATATACTATTTGGTATTTGTTTTTTGTTGTTCTTTATTTCCATTTTGTTAAAAAAAAGGGTGGGGGAAATTGCCACTTTAAAAGAAAATAAGGATGGCAATGAATCTGATGTTCAGACATGCTCTTTTGTCAATCCTTTACTGTGGCATCTCCCGTGGCTACTCATTTGTGGCATATAGTGCACATGATTTCCATGACTGATAAATTGGGTGTCAGTAGAATGGCAGTAGGTGGATGTGAGATATCAACAGGTGAAGATGTGGCTTTGATATTGGTTGGAGGTGTTCGATGGTGGAAGCAGGTGCTGATGGAGGAGGTGCATTTAATCGCTGAGGTAATGAATGAAACCCATGTATCCGGATCTTGTGGTGTTGATGGGCCTTCCTGTATGCATCATCAACATAATCACAGTGGACCCGTACTAGATGATTAATATGCACATATATCCCCAAGCTCTGTGATGGAACATTCAAAGGGCCCCATTGTAGCATCTTCTGGCACAATGTGAATTGCACCTTCTGAGTCTCTTTTCTGCAACTGTGTACCTCCAACTGTCTGATGCAGTCTTCAATACTGCAGCCCTCTTTCATGGTGGGGACTGATTTGGAACCCAGACTATATTGTCCTCACTGCTGCCAGTTGGGACAGACATGCTGTTAAAAATCTCACAAGGGAGGAAAATATAAAAGAGCAAAAATGACAACAGAAAAAGGACAATGTCGCAAAAAACGTTTTAAGAAAGTTCTTGCAGTTAATGAGGAAACTTTTTCACTAGCAAGGACTGAAAGCATTGACAAATATTAAGAGGCCGATTCATGGAATAATTAGCGCGGCGCAAGTGGGCAAAAACGTGCGAATCGCAGTGGAATAGCGAAAATCGCAGTGAACGTGCGAAAATCGTACGAAAAGCAGCGCACGTCGATTCATGGAAGGCCGTGCGCGAGAAAACCAGCGGATGTGCGATAAAAAGTGCGCGGCGCACGTTAGCGCACAGGCCATCTAACAGCGTGCGCCAGGTCACAGCGAAAATCGCACAGGCCACAGCGAAAATCGCACATAGCGCGGCGCACGCAATAAAAGTAGGCGGAACACGGGCGTAACACTCGGAATGGGGAACAACTTGCCAAAACGTGGGCGTCACGGGGGAAGTACAGGGCACAAGTGCGCGGAACGCCCACACGCTCGCCTACAACACGTATTCATGGAATAGAATAGGGGAAAAAAGCGCACGCTCAAACCAGCGCACAGGCACAAACACGACCGCCACAAGAAAGGAGGCGGTAGCGTCTCTGCGGCTGTAAGAAATGTGCGCCAAAAGGTGCGCCAACAAATAGCACCTATATACTGCCATGATGAATGTCCCATACTGTGGCCCTCCAGGAAAAATGACGTGCAAAGGGGTACCCACAAACACGGACACCCGCTGACAAAAAATACGTGTGCATGTATACCGGGGTGCGCGGGAAGTGTCACACGCGATTTGCAGGGTACGTGCATCACAGGGGTTCGCGTGAAGTTATTCACGCGATCGGGCCTGGGGGAGCGGGCTACGTGTATTACAGGGGTTCGCGTGAAGTTCCACACGCGATCGGGCCTGGGGGAGCGGGCTTCGTGTATTACAGGGGTTCGTGTGAAGTTCCTCACGCGATCGGGCCTGGGGGAGCGGGCTACGTGTATAACAGGGGTTCGCGTGAAGTTCCTCACGCGATCGGGCCTGGGGGAGCGGGCTACGTGTATTACAGGGGTTCGCGTGAAGTTCCTCACGCGATCGGGCCTGGGGGAGCGGGCTTCGTGTATTACAGGGGTTCGCGTGAAGTTCCACACGCGATCGGGCCTGGGGGAGCGTGCTACGTATATATCAGGGGTTCGCGTGAAGTTTCACACGCGAATAGCCTGGGCGCGTGAATTTGAGGGGTGCGCGGGAAGTTCCTCACGCGATCGGGCCTGGGGGAGCGGGCTACGTGTATTACAGGGGTTCGCGGGAAGTTCCACACGCGAATAGCCTGGGCGCGTGTATTTCTGGGGTGCGCGGGAAGTTCCACACGCGAATAGCCTGGGCGCGTGTATTTCAGGGGTGCGCGGGAAGTTCCACACGCGAATAGCCTGGGCGCGTGTATTTCAGGGGTGCGCGGGAAGTTCCACACGCGAATAGCCTGGGCGCGTGTATTACAGGGGTTCGCGGGAAGTTCCACACGCGAATAGCCTGGGCGCTTGTATTTCAGGGGTGCGCGGGAAGTTCCACACGCGAATAGCCTGGGCGCGTGTATTTCAGGGGTGCGCGGGAAGTTCCACACGTGAATAGCCTAGGCGCGTGTATTTCAGGGGTGCGCGGGAAGTTCCACACGCGAATAGCCTGGGCGCGTGTATTTCAGGGGTGCGCGGGAAGTTCCACACGCGAATAGCCTGGGCGCGTGAATTTGAGGGGTGCGCTGGAAGTTCCACACGCGAATAGCCTGGGCGCGTGTATTACAGGGGTTCGCGGGAAGTTCCACACGCGAATAGCCTGGGCGCGTGTATTTCAGGGGTTCGCGGGAAGTTCCACACGCGAATAGCCTGGGCGCGTGTATTTCAGGGGTGCGCGGGAAGTTCCACACGCGAATAGCCTGGGCGCGTGTATTTCAGGGGTGCGCGGGAAGTTCCACACGCGAATAGCCTGGGCGCGTGTATTTCAGGGGTTCACGGGAAGTTCCACACGCGAATAGCCTGGGCGCGTGTATTTCAGGGGTGCGCGGGAAGTTCCACATGTGATTTGACAGTGTGGCTCCTCCCAGGTGTACCCTGTACACCCTCCACGGCCCCTGCAGGCAGCCCACACCACAGGGGACTACCCTGCATCCCTGGTCATGTCCCGCAGGCAGCCCACCCAACATGGGCATGCCCCCCAGCAAAGGCACATGTCTCCTTGAACTAATGAACACCAACACATGTCCCCTTGCACCCCCACCCCCCAGCACTATGGGGCACCTGCCAGCAGGCCCCCACCCATGTCCAACTCATGTCTCCCACCACCCCCAAACCCCAGCCACCAGGGTCACCCTCCACCAGGGCCCCACTCATGTCTCCCACCACCCCCACCCCCCAGCACTGTGGGGCACCTGCCAGCAGGCCCCCACCCATGTCCAACTCATGTCTCCCACCACCCCCAAACCCCAGCCACCAGGGGCACCCTCCACCAGGCCCCCACTCATGTCACCCACCACCCCCACACCCCAGCAGTGCAGGGTCACCCTCCACCAGGGCCCCACTCATGTCTCCCACCACCCCCACCCCCCAGCACTGTGGGGCACCTGCCAGCAGGCCCCCACCCATGTCCAACTCATGTCTACCACCACCCCCACCCCCCAGCCACCAGGGTCACCCTCCACCAGGCCCCCACTCATGTCACCCACCACCCCCACACCCCAGCACTGTGGGGCACCTGCCAGCAGGCCCCCACCCATGTCCAACTCATGTCTCCCACCACCCCCAAACCCCAGCCACCAGGGGCACCCTCCACCAGGCCCCCACTCATGTCACCCACCACCCCCACACCCCAGCAGTGCAGGGTCACCCTCCACCAGGGCCCCACTCATGTCTCCCACCACCCCCACCCCCCAGCACTGTGGGGCACCTGCCAGCAGGCCCCCACCCATGTCCAACTCATGTCTACCACCACCCCCACCCCCCAGCCACCAGGGTCACCCTCCACCAGGCCCCCACTCATGTCACCCACCACCCCCACACCCCAGCAGTGCAGGGTCACCCTCCACCAGTGCCCCACTCATGTCTCCCACCACCCCCACCCCCCAGCACTGTGGGGCACCTGCCAGCAGGCCCCCACCCATGTCCAACTCATGTCTCCCACCACCCCCAAACCCCAGCCACCAGGGGCACCCTCCACCAGGCCCCCACTCATGTCACCCACCACCCCCACACCCCAGCAGTGCAGGGTCACCTTCCACCAGGGCCCCACTCATGTCTCCCACCACCCCCACTCCCCAGCACTGTGGGGCACCTGCCAGCAGGCCCCCACCCATGTCCAACTCATGTCTACCACCACCCCCACCCCCCAGCCACCAGGGTCACCCTCCACCAGGCCCCCACTCATGTCACCCACCACCCCCACACCCCAGCACTGTGGGGCACCTGCCAGCAGGCCCCCACCCATGTCCAACTCATGTCTCCCACCACCCCCAAACCCCAGCCACCAGGGGCACCCTCCACCAGGCCCCCACTCATGTCACCCACCACCCCCACACCCCAGCAGTGCAGGGTCACCCTCCACCAGGGCCCCACTCATGTCTCCCACCACCCCCACCCCCCAGCACTGTGGGGCACCTGCCAGCAGGCCCCCACCCATGTCCAACTCATGTCTACCACCACCCCCACCCCCCAGCCACCAGGGTCACCCTCCACCAGGCCCCCACTCATGTCACCCACCACCCCCACACCCCAGCAGTGCAGGGTCACCCTCCACCAGTGCCCCACTCATGTCTCCCACCACCCCCACCCCCCAGCACTGTGGGGCACCTGCCAGCAGGCCCCCACCCATGTCCAACTCATGTCTCCCACCACCCCCAAACCCCAGCCACCAGGGTCACCCTCCACCAGGGCCCCACTCATGTCTCCCACCACCCCCACCCCCCAGCACTGTGGGGCACCTGCCAGCAGGCCCCCACCCATGTCCAACTCATGTCTCCCACCACCCCCAAACCCCAGCCACCAGGGTCACCCTCCACCAGGGCCCCACTCATGTCTCCCACCACCCCCACCCCCCAGCACTGTGGGGCACCTGCCAGCAGGCCCCCACCCATGTCCAACTCATGTCTCCCACCACCCCCAAACCCCAGCCACCAGGGGCACCCTCCACCAGGCCCCCACTCATGTCACCCACCACCCCCACACCCCAGCAGTGCAGGGTCACCCTCCACCAGGGCCCCACTCATGTCTCCCACCACCCCCACCCCCCGGCACTGTGGGGCACCTGCCAGCAGGCCCCCACCCATGTCCAACTCATGTCTACCACCACCCCCACCCCCCAGCCACCAGGGTCACCCTCCACCAGGCCCCCACTCATGTCACCCACCACCCCCACACCCCAGCAGTGCAGGGTCACCCTCCACCAGTGCCCCACTCATGTCTCCCACCACCCCCACCCCCCAGCACTGTGGGGCACCTGCCAGCAGGCCCCCACCCATGTCCAACTCATGTCTCTCACCACCCCCACCCCCCAGCACTGTGGGGCACCTGCCAGCAGGCCCCCACCCATGTCCAATCCATGCCCCCCTGCACCTGGGTCCCAACATTCCCCAATCATGCCCGTAATGCCCATCCTCCCCTGCCAAAAGGCCCAACCAACTATCACACCCACCCACATATCAAAGGCAATTACATGTTACACCCCCAATGTAAATAATGCAATTTAACACATGTCTGTCACACACAATGGCTGCAAGTGAATGACAAAACACCCAACATGACATGCCTGAAAGCAATGAGATGATACGACACATTGAAGATTAAAAAAATAATATGTATTGAACAGCAAATTAGAAAAAACACAAAGCAAATCAAACAAAACAAGATGAATGTCCAAGAAAAAATTATGAAAAATTAAAATAAGCCAATCAAGAAGATAATCCTGGGTCCATGAGCCCTACCAAATTAAACCTAACTGACTACTAACTAAAAAGGGAACTATATACAAAAAAGTGGTGCATTGTCCAATCGCAACCAAAAAAAATTCAAAAAAACAAAGGAAACCTAACCCTAACTATACAACTATATACAAAGGCAGCGGGCTATTCGGACGGCTCACTGGTTGTTGTCATGGGCCAGGGCATCCTCGAACTCCTGGTCAATGGCTTGGAGGCGGGCATGTTCCCTGGCCCCGAGGTCCCGCAGGGATAACGCAGTGTCAAGCTCAAACTCCCTGCGAAGACCCTCGAGGCACTCAGCCCGCCTCAGCGCCCTCCGCATGGAGTCCTCCGCCCTGACCATCGTGAGCCGTTCCTCCTCTGCCCGCTGCCGCTCCGCACCTATCCGCTGGCACAACCTCTCCCACACGGAAGCCACTCCCATTCCAGGGTTCTCCTGCCCTCCGGCCGATGCCTGCACCCCTGATGTTGATGGCCCCGAGCCATGATGCCTCCCACGTTGAGCCTGCTGCTGCCTCCGACGCAACTGCCTGTGCCAGCACGACGGCATCCAGGCTGATGGAAACCACCGACGCCGTCGTGCACGTGCCCTGCCCGATGATGCCGTCACATCCTCCATCTGCTGGGGTCCAGTTGCTCTGGTGTCCACCCCTGCTGGATCTCTGACTCCCGACTGTGGCAGGGATGGGATCCCCACCGAGCTGGCTGCATTGGTCGGGGCAGGTCCACAGGGGGCCCTGGTGGCATCTGGGCTGGAAGACGGCAAGGAGAACGACTGGTGGATAGCCTGCACAGAGGAGGAGAGGGCCGCCACATTGGCCAACACATGCAGGAAACCCCCGAACATGGCCGATCCCAATTGGGCCACGTCGGCACGGTGCACTTCGTGATGACGTGCGTGCTCCTCCCGGGAAGCACGCACGGCATCACGAATCGCAGCCGTGCGCAACGCGACCCCAATCAGGACCTTCTCCGCACGGCCAGGGGTTCCCACGTCCGCAGGTGGAGGGGAGTCAGGTGACATGGACATCCCCTCTACCTGCGGACAGGCCTGGGACGGGGCATCCCTGCTGGTGCATGGTGGTGCACTCACACGGTCAGGGACAGCGACATGCACAGGCCCCTCCACGGTGACCTGTGCTGCCTCCTGCCCCTGGCCCTGGACTGCACCACTTGCACCAGCAGGGATGCCCCCACCAGGCCCCATGTGTGCCCCAGTGGCGGCCTCCTCCTCCTCTGTGCAAACCACCAACCTGGATGGCTCCTCACCGTCTCCCACCGTAGCAGGCCCCTGTGGGGGCTCACCCACCCCTTCCGCTGCAGCCGTGGGGGTTCCCCGCCGCCTTGCTCCACAGCGCCGTCTCCGCCCTCTTCTTCACTAGCCGCTGCGTAGAGGGAGACAAAGAACACAAGCATCAGGGCACTGTACAATGGTCCCCTAAACAGGAAGCAATAGCAGATGAGCACCACTGTCAAAGTACACTTCCATCATGTCCCTCCACAACACATGGGCCAGTCCAGGCAAAACACACACAGTAACAGGCATGGTGCATGCCATGGACATTTCCATGCATGTCCAATGGACTCTTGAAACATTCAATGATATGTAACTCACATGCATCATGCCTCATGCTCATCACATGCACACACTTCACCTCAGTCACATCCATCTGGCCCCAAACACACCAAACACAGCGGATACAAGGGTAATTTTGCTGCTTTACTGAATCTCTGCATTGTCACACACATGTGTCATGCATCCATGGCATGCACAAGTCACAGACACGCAGGTCAGGCACACAGACATGGCTACCATATATGTACCTGGCATCAGCACCCATCCCTCACCCCCACCCATGTTCAGGTACAGAGACTGGCATGCTCTCATGTTCATAATCTGATTAGGGCTCCCCATGCGGCATTTCAACACATGCAACAACCATGTGCATCACACATCACTGGTCGCACATGCATTACCATGATGTCCCTGCACACATACATGCATACATGGGCTATGGCACACATACAGGCAAGTATCATAGAACCAGCACACCGCAACATGCCCTGTCTCACACAGTAATGCATGGACACTTACCGCTCAACTCCAGACGGGCCTCCCTCTCAAGGATCTGGGCGTGGAGCGCTGGGCGTACGCGTTCCAGGACCCTCATCTGGATGGTACTCATGCGGCCCCGGCCCCCCTCCACGAGGCGCCGGGCCTTCACAAGGGTCCTTGACCTCAAGTCCTCCCAGCGCTTCTTGATCTTCAGGACGTCGCGGGTTGCCACCCCCTCCGCGTTGATGGCAACCACACAGTCGGCCCAGATCCTCTGCCGTCCTTCCTTGCTGGCGCGGGACGATCCAAAGAGGGCATCATACTGCCCCAGGACATGCTCCACCAGGACACCAACTTCGGTGACAGTGAAGCTGGTGCCCCTCTGCCCCTCTGGCCTGGGGTTGCCACTGGTGCCAGATGTGGAAGTGCCCGACATGGCAACCCCAGAGGCAGGTGTGGGTGGGCAACTGGGTCCTGGGGCTGGGCTGTGGAGCGATGTAATACCAGTCGGGAGTCTTCAGTTCCAGCAGGGGTGGACACAGCAACTGGACCCCTGCAGATGGCTGATGTGCAGGCACCAAATGGCAGGGCACGGAGGCAGCAGGCAGGCAGGCAGGCAGGCAGCAGCAGATGGCACGTGGGAGGCTGCTCGGGGCACTGGGGGGCAGTAACTCGGCCTTCTGGGCAGGAGCGTGGGCTTCCGTGTGTTTTCGCGTGGCCAGCTTGATACGGAGTGATTTGGCACGTGAAAATCCTGCACGTCAGCGTGAAATCCGAGGAAAGGCCCTTAGCGCGTAAGCGCGTCAGCACGCATAAGCGATTCTATTGGACCAGAGTCCCTCAGCGCGTAAGCGCGTCTGTGACGTGACCCGCACGGGTGTTCCCCACTCAGGACGTGATGACGGGGCACACGTGGAGATACTGCACGTCAGAGTGTCATCGCGTGTAATTGGACAAAAGTGCGCGTACACGCGATTGGCCTATGTACGTGTATTTCATGGGTGCGCGGCCACTTACACACGCAAGTACGTCAGCGAACCTGTATCCCGTGGTGCGTGTGAATTTCCACACGCTATTGGACTGGGAACAGGATTCCAGGGCTGCGCGGGTCACACGCTGTATCCCGTGGTGCGTGTGAATTTCCACACGCTATTGGACTGGGAACAGGATTCCAGGGCTGCGCGGGTCACACGCTGTATCCCGTGGTGCGTGTGAATTTCCACACGCTATTGGACTGGGAACAGGATTCCAGGGCTGCGCGGGTCACACGCTGTATCCCGTGGTGCGTGTGAATTTCCACACGCAATTGGACTGGGAACAGGATTCCAGGGCTGCGCGGGTCACACGCTGTATCCCGTGGTGCGTGTGAATTTCCACACGCTATTGGACTGGCAACAGGATTCCAGGGCTGCGCGGGTCACACGCTCGCCTAGAACACGCGCTAAGCATAAATTGCGGACTTTAACAATAACAAGCTCAGACGCCAGGATGAACATACCGTTCCTAGCAGCAGTGGCAGTGGGCTACCAAAGGAGGAGGAGGAGGAAAGTCAGGGCCAGAATATTCACACCCAGAACCAGCCTTTTCGGGATGCCTGATGACCAGGTGTATGGGAGGTACAGGTTTCCA
Source organism: Ambystoma mexicanum (assembly GCF_040938575.1). Lineage (NCBI taxonomy): Eukaryota > Metazoa > Chordata > Amphibia > Caudata > Ambystomatidae > Ambystoma > Ambystoma mexicanum. Next base: position 542,562,649 of record NC_090937.1, read on the forward strand.
CCACACATCATACTGGACCTGGTGACTGAGTGGGAGGATGACCTCACATCACCCACCCTGTGCTCCCAAGCACTCAGCCCCCTGGAGAAGGTCCTCAATGTACTGCACTTCTTAGCCACTGGATCATTTCAGCGGACAAGTGCCATAGTGGGTGGGGTGTCACAGGCCACCCAGTCACGCTGCCTACACCAGGTCTTGAACATCATGACTGCACGCCCATCAGTCCGCAGGCACATATACCTGCCCAGAACACCTGCAGAAAGGCATGCTGCCGCCCTGGATTTTTACGCAGTGGCACGATTCCCCAAAGTGCTAGGTGCCATCGACTGCACCCATGTGGCTCTACGTCCCCCCAGGGCATCTGAGCACATCTATAGGAACCGCAAGCACTGGCATTCCATCAACGTGCAGGTAGCATGTAATGCCAAGGGAATCATCACCTCAGTATATGCCAACTATCCCGGCTCCACCCACGACAGCTTAATTTACCGAATGTCCACCCTAAGCCGGGACCTAGAAGCTGGGCGGCATGGCGATACATGGCTGCTTGGTGAGTATGTATGCCACTGCACATGCATGCATGTTGGATACTGAGCAAGGTCACAACCTCACCAATGATACCAATCCCCACCTCCACAGGGGACAGTGCCTACCCTCTCAGCCCCCACATGATGACGCCAATTCGGAACCCCACCACGCCACCCCAGGTAAGATTTAACACAGCCCACATTACAACCAGGGGCATAGTGGAGCGCACATTCGGAGTGCTGAAGTCACGCTTTCGCTCCCTTGACCGTTCTGGCAGGCAGCTGTTATACGCTCCCCCAGTAGTGTGCAGGATCATAGTGGCAGCATGTGTCCTGCACAACGTTGCAACACGCCGGGGCCTGGCCGTGGACATGGTGGTGGCCCCACATCCCCAACCACATGCACAGCCGCTGCGCATGGAGGGGAAAGGGCACGGGGGGAGGCAGCCCGTACACAGCTAGTGGCTAATTACTTCACATAGAAATCACACCCCTGTGGAGTGCACACTGCCCTGGCACATTCCATCTGACAATCAATGATGACTCAAGCTGACACTGATCCTGAATGTGTGGAGAATGAACCGGGAATTCCATGTCAGCCTGAGATTGTTCACCTGGAAGTGTCACAATGTGTGCATCCCTACCCACACAGACACCACCAATGCAGTTTTGTGAAGTTACACATTGAAGCAGCTAAAATGAATACCCACTTGCAAAATGCAACAAGAGGACAGTGCCATGTCAGCCAACCCAACCCCAGCACTGCCACACGACACACCGTGCCATGTCATGCTAATTGCAGGTAAACAAAGTAATCCCCACAACATGACATCACTCTCACTATGTACAGTGGCACTATTAGAAACCTGCAACACCTGAAATGCTCACAGCAATGCCGGACCAACAACATACTTGAGCACGTAGTACCATTAACATGACATCAAAAATGTTACATATTAGTAGTCTCACCACCTGGAAATGCCTGCACTCCCACCACTACCAACTGTGCAGTGTTGGCGCCATGTAGAGTTGTAGGTGCACTGCTGCCAACATGGTCCCCATCGCCAGACTAGAGGTCCTTGTGTGGACTTGAGGAAGGGACCTGCAAATTGGGAGGTAGACACAGAAGAAGAGTTACACATCAATGCAACATGCAGTGTACAACACAACAGCAATATGCACTAGGAATGTATACACAGTATTGACTACAGACTGGCCACACAGCTCATGGGAGTCCAACGTCACTGTGTAATTCACTGTCACGTGGGCACACCCTTTGCAAGCCCATGGAAACGGGAAGCAGGAGGGGTGTGTGTGACTCAAACCCAAGCATCTGAACCAAATACATTACAAGCCTGCATGTGCCCAGCCACAATGCAGCGTATGTCCACAGGAACCACGGAAGCCAACAGATCGGAGCCAACAGATCGGAGCCAACAGATCGGAGCCAACAGATCGGAGCCAACAGATCGGAGCCAACAGATCCTCCCAAAAAAATTGGGAATAAAAGAAATCAAAATAAAAATAAAAATAAGAAACAATCAAAAATGGCCATTGATGGGCCCGGGGGGGTTGGGGAGGCCACCCAGGAGGTCTGAGGACAGGATGCACACCAGAACCCACCTGCGTGGATCCTGGGAAAATAAAACACCTCCATGGGCTCATGGCCCACACGGCTACCCTATTGTGGGAGTGTCACTGCTGTCGCTATTATCACCCTGTGCAGCTGCATCCGGAGGTGGTTGCACTATGGGAGGCAGCCCACGCAAGGCCCTAGTCTGCTCCTCCATGGCTGCAAGCATGCGGGTGTGGTAGGTCTGGTTCTGGAGGATGAGTGTGTGGAGGTCCCCATGCAACAACTCACGGGATGCCCGGACCTCCGCCCTCGTTGCCTGCATCTCAGCTGAGAGCGTACGGGTGAGACGCTCCAGCTGCTGTTCTGTCCTTTGGTGTGTTGAAGCCTCAAGCTCAACAAGAGTCGTCCTGAGGTGTAGGAGCTCCTGCCTCAGGGCTTCCCTGTGGCCCTGGGACTCAATGGAGATGGCCTCCTGCAGAGTCGCCAGTGCCGCCCGCCTGTCCCTGTTGGACCCCAACATGTCCTCCCTGTGTGACTGGCAGATGGAGTCAGTTGCCTGCTCTAGTCGCTCCATCAGCCTTTCTGGGGGGACAATGGAAGTGGCCACCCTATCCATGGCCTGAGCCATCATCTCGGATGATGCAGCCTGTTGGGTAGCCATACCGTAAATGGATTGCTCCCATGCGGTATTGCCAGGTGGCGTACGGCCACCACGTCGGCGGGCACCACACCTGTCTGCGGCAAGGCGAACTGCGCCTTGCTGTGCCGGCACTGCCTGAGGCTGCAGGACTGCATTCCCCCTCTGATCTGCTGGCCCAGGAACAGGATCAGATGTCGCGGAGTGTGACCCTGCATCCGTAACCACCGAAGGCGTAGCTGCCAACACTGACATCCCCATGGAGGGTACTGACCCTGGTGCAGGTGGGTGAGACAGAACAGAATCCCTCCCTGGAACACTCACCAGCGACGGCACGTAGGTCTCATCCGAATCAACACCTGAGTACAGCTCGGGGGAGGTGCAGCCAGAGACACCCCTTGAGAGCACGACCTGCAGCACTTGTGGGTTCTCCCCCACCACTACACCACGTCCCTCACTGGTGGTTGGTCGGCCCTGGGACACCTCCTGGGTCTGCACCATCTCCACAACCCCAGCAGTATCAGGTGTGTCTTCCCCTGCAAAGACATGAAAACAAAGTAATGGAAACAGGCATTAGCACCATGGCACACATTGAGGGCTGAGAAGCAAGAGAACCAGTACTTGATTGACATGTCCCACATGACTAAAACCCTCCCATGCATGCACCCTCACTGCGTATGAAGTGCAGGCAAACGGCACACACTGATGACACCAAGATGGAAGATGAACAAATTTTCTGCATGCTGCCTGGCAGTGGCATCACACATTGGCCTGTGATTGGCAGGTGAAACACACATGCCATCACACAGATGGCATGTACCATTGCTATTGAGTGAAGATGGAGAGGAGGGCAGCACCTATTCATTCAGTCCAGTTCCCGCATGTAATAGCTTTTCTGATTCTAACAGGTCAGATTTTTCACCTGGAGCTGCCAGTCTGTAATGTTCAAATTGCACAGGGACCTGTGTGTACAAATGATATCCAGGTAACAAAGTCACTCCCCTTTACCATACCCATGTCAGACATGTGACTAGTGGACAGCGACATGCCTAGTGAAAGTGGTGGAATGCAAACAAACTGACTGAATGAACAGTGAAAAATAAGCAAATCTGTTGTGTCAAGGTGACACTTCAAGGGCAACTGGCGTGCAGTTGTGCTAGATGTCTACTGTTGGCATAAGGGATACTGCTATGGCCAAATGCAGCTGCGCAGGAAGTATTGCATGAAGCACATGGCTGACCTATACGACTGAGGCGCACACACTCTCTCCTGGCACCCAAACAGAAGCCCTCACACACACACCATGCACATGTATGACACACACATGCATGTGCACTCACCAGACAATGCCTCGTAATCAGCCAGATCTCCCACGCCTTGGATCTGTTCCTCCGTGACGTAGGTCCCAGCGACTGACTCATGTGGAGTGAGTTCCATGTCTACTACTGGAGACCCACCTCCAGTCACTAGAGTTGCGGCATGACTTGAGGCCAGCTTACTCTTTGCCCTGCGCTTTAGGTCATTCCAGCGCTTATAGCAATCATTGGCTGTGCGCCTCACGATTCCAAGGGCACTTACGATGTCCGCAACGGTCTGCCAGTGTGCCTGGCGTTGTGCAGGTGTGGTCTTGGATCCTGCAACAATGACCATCTCGTTGTCATGTCCGGACACATACTCGACAAGTGCATTCAGTTCGTCATCCGTGAAGCTGGGCTTCCTGGACGGGCCGGACTGTGTAGCCGTGTCTGGGGCATCAGCCTGTGCCGGACGAGCACTCTTCCTCTTCCGCTTGGAAGGTGTTGTTGATCCTGAGTGTCCTGCGCCGCTCTGGACACTAGGGGCAGGAGCCCTGGTGGACTGTGTATCAGGAGTGTGGGATTGCACACTCAGCATGGGAGTTGGTGCAGGCATTGGCTCGAGTGTGATGGTGTCAGGGGGAATGTCAGCAGCATGGACTAGGACCGACACTGTCCTGGCTGGGTGTGTGAGGGCTGGGGTGGATGGAGCCGCAGCTGCCCCTGCAGCCACTCCGCCCTGCCTCCTTGGTGCAGCAGATGACCTTGCTGCCCCAGATCCACGTGGCATGATGGCATCAACGTGCACCAGCGCACGTGTCGTAGCCCTGCTGACCTGGAAGTCAGCCATGGAGTCAGCCAGGTCTGGTGCCACAATGGGCTGGTCCAACAAGGGCTGAGCATGGATGGTGTCAGCCACTTCAGCCTCAACGGGAGGGGGGGAGGGGGGGGAGGGGGGGGGATGATGGGTGCCCTTGACTGGTCCTCCACACATGGGGGGACAGGCTCACCCTGCAAGTTACGACCACGTCCCCTACCGGATCCACCACGGCCACCACTTGTGGCTCTTCCACCTTTGCCACCCTTACGGAATCCTCGCCTCCCAGCCATGGCACTGATATTAATGTGCGTATGGGAGTGGCTGTAGACAATTGTCCTGGGCAATTGGGGGTCAAAGGGGTTGGGTACCAGATGGTAATTGTACCCTAGTGCTCTAGCACGGCTGATTGTAACCCCTGGGGAAAGATGACGGGTCACGCAACGCACAGGAGGCCCAAAAAAGGGAGATGACGTGCACGCAACCCCTCCTAGACCACGTGTGCAGAAAGAAAAACCTGCACTACGCTGTGGCACCCAGTAACACAAGAATGAACGTATGCGTGTCACACGCAGCCTAGAATGACCTCTGAAGGGGTAGGCAACACACGGGGCAAGCACAGAAGTTGGATACGTGCGTGACTCACCGTCTGCCAGGTAAAAGAGCGTGAAGAATGAGCGCGTTTGGCTGGCTAAACCCCCGCCAAAAGAAGATGTGTACGCTGTCTGAGAAGACAGGACAACAGTAGAAGGGGACACTGTTTGAGGGAACAGGCCCAGGTAAACCAGTAAAAGAGAAAAAAGAGAAAAAGCTGTCAGAGGTAACAGGGAATACGAACTGGAAACGCCGTGAAGTAAATCGCGTGTGAAACGACAAGAAGTACAGATTTCACCCACTCGCTCTCCACGAAAAGCACGTACAAGGAAATGGTGTTCTACATGTACCTTATATACAGGCCCACACGTACAGCGTCACTTACGCGGCGTGTACGTTCACCAATCACACGCTTTGTCACTCCTGCGTGTAGATCCATTTTCACCAATCACACGCTTTGTCACTTCTACGTGTACATCCATTTTCACCAATCACACGCTTTGACACTGGGACGTGTCACGCAACAATTTCCTGCACGTGCAGGTGACTATAGGCGCGCATATGCTGTTGACGGGTTTACGCGCTAAGGGCCTTTGCTGACGTGTGGGATTTCACTACCTATCAGGCTGTCCACGCGTTCACACACGAGACACCACGCTCCTGGCCAGGAGGCGAAATTACTGCCCCCCAGAGCCCTGAGCACGCTCCCACCTGCCATCTGCTGCTGCCTGACTGCCTGCTGGCCACGTGCCCCACAGTGCTGGTGGGTGGGGGTGTTGGGAGACATGGGTGGGGGCCTGGTGGAGGGTGCCCCTGCACTGGTGGGGGTGGTGGGAGACATGGGTGGGGGCTTGGTGGAGAGTGCCCCTGGTGGCGGGGGGTGGTGGGAGACATGGGTGGGGGCCTGGTGGAGGCTGCCCCTGGTGGCGGGAGGGTGGGGGTGGTGGGAGACATGAGTGGGGGCCTGGTGGAGGCTGCCCCTGCACTGCTGGGGGGGTGGGGGTGCAGGGGGACATGAGCAGGTGTGCAGGGTAGTCCCCTGTTTTGTAGGCTGCCTGCAGGGGCCGTGGAGGGTGTACAGGGAACACCTGTGAGGACCCACCCAGCCTAATCGCGTGTGATGATTCCCACGCACCCCTGTAATACACGTACCCTGGCTAATCGCGTGTATAACTTCACGCGTACCCCTGTAATACACGTACCCTGGCCAATCGCGTGTTAAACTTCCCGCGTACCCCTGTAATACACGTACCCTGGCCAATCGCGTGTTAAACTTCCCGCGTACCCCTGTAATACACGTACCCTGGCTAATCGCGTGTTAAACTTCCCGCGTACCCCTGTAATACACTTACCCTGGCTAATCGCGTGTTAAACTTCCCGCGTACCCCTGTAATACACTTACCCTGGCTAATCGCGTGTTAAACTTCCCGCGTACCCCTGTAATACACGTACCCTGGCCAATCGCGTGTTGAACTTCCCGCGTACCCCTGTAATACACGTACCCTGGCCAATCGCGTGTTAAACTTCCCGCGTACCCCTGTAATACACGTACCCTGGCTAATCGCGTGTATGACTTCACGCGTACCCCTGTAATACACGTACCCTGGCCAATCGCGTGTTAAACTTCCCGCGTACCCCTGTAATACACGTACCCTGGCCAATCGCGTGTTGAACTTCCCGCGTACCCCTGTAATACACGTACCCTGGCTAATCGCGTGTTGAACTTCCCGCGTACCCCTGTAATACACTTACCCTGGCTAATCGCGTGTTAAACTTCCCGCGTACCCCTGTAATACACGTACCCTGGCTAATCGCGTGTATAACTTCACGCGTACCCCTGTAATACACGTACCCTGGCCAATCGCGTGTTAAACTTCCCGCGTACCCCTGTAATACACGTACCCTGGCCAATCGCGTGTTAAACTTCCCGCGTACCCCTGTAATACACGTACCCTGGCTAATCGCGTGTTGAACTTCCCGCGTACCCCTGTAATACACTTACCCTGGCTAATCGCGTGTTAAACTTCCCGCGTACCCCTGTAATACACGTACCCTGGCCAATCGCGTGTTGAACTTCCCGCGTACCCCTGTAATACACGTACCCTGGCCAATCGCGTGTTAAACTTCCCGCGTACCCCTGTAATACACGTACCCTGGCTAATCGCGTGTATGACTTCACGTGTACCCCTGATATGCACGTTACCCGCTTTGCGTTCCTTGTTTGGCTGCCCTGTAAACTGGTCCAGGGTTAGCGCAGCCCTTTGCGATGATTTAGCGATTTTGCTGGCTTTTCCTTGCGCGAGGGCGTTCTTGGGGGCGTTACTGGCGCTGCTACAGGGTCGCTGCGATACTCTGCGCCACGGCTGGTTTGGGAGCATGAAATCCATGAATACGCTGTGCGCGGAAATCGGTTTTATCGCACGTGCCTGGCGCAGTCAATCGCACGCGGACACTCTGCGCCAGCCGCTTGCGACACTTTTCTGCGAAATTCTATGAATTACCCTGTAAGTGTTTTGCTTTGGGTGTAGTTAATATCGGCGGTTCTGTAATCTCATGTGTTCTGATTGATCAATTTCACACATGCAGATCTCATCATACGGCATGGGTAGAACCACATCTAGGTATCTCCTGATATCATTGGATGATTTGTTAATGCAGATATGTGTCATGTGTACCCAGGCAGTCAAAGCAGGCTTTTTTATTGGCTAAATTTGCTGTCTCAGTTTATCGTCGTAGATGCATCTATGAAACTCAATAAATGATTGTTTGAAGCTGATCGCGTGATAGATGTCATGTGTACTCATGCAGCAGCAGTGCACTTTCTGATTGGTCAATTTTGCACACGTGGATTTTGTCATATTGCATGGGTGTAGCTGCATCAAAGAACTGTGCTGTTTGTTTAGTTAATGTTGCATGCATGGGTTATCGACACTGATGAGTCTTACAAAAGTCGACAAATGATCGGTTGAGGCTTTTGACGTGGATATATGTAGGCATTGAAATTAAGATAGGATAAGCGGGAGTTAAAAGCAGCTCCTGGTTACCCAGCATTAACCAGTGACCAGGAAAAACAACTCAGGAAAAAAGAGCTAAAACACAGCGTTCTCAAAACCTAACTTCCACATAAGATGCAAACGTATAATTATGTCCATTATTCACTACCCCTTATGCTTTAAATGATGTGTTAGATGTTTCCTAATGTTTATTTATAGATTGTCCCAAATGCACAGATTTAAATTTACAGAGGTTTGTTTGTTCAGCAAAAACAAGGGGGGGTTCTGGGAGTTTCTCTACTACTGGCCTATATTCCGGGTTCGAGTCTCAACCCGAGTCTTTAGCTCACCATCCTTTCACAGAAGAGAAATGTACACTACATATCAATCTTTGTCTTGTCCAAGGGCAGTCCAGTACCAAAATGCCTGGCAATTCTCTTCTGAACAAGAGTACCATCAGCAACCCCAGACATGTGTTTCGGCCTGGTTGGGCCTCGTCAGTGAGGTGGAGCTGTGCCTTCCTAAGACCAGTGAGCAAGGGTTCCAGCGTTTCAGCATCATTTGGCCTGGGGAGACAAATGTAGCTCCTGATAGCTGATGGTGTCAAGTTAACAAGGCTCCTTGGAGATGTGGCAGGACAGAGGAAGCCTACACCAAGCTTGTCGTAAGAAGCTGTGGACAAGCATGCAGAAGGCTTATAGCCCCTGTGGGGGAAAGAGATGGATAGGCCATCTCAGAGGAGTGCAGACTAGCGAATACCAATCGAAACGTGGACAACTGCCTGGAAACTAAACTGCCTGGAAACCAGAGGCAACCAGTGGCTCTGGTGAACTAGGAGGAGGGTGGTGAGAGGAAACAAGACACCCCCTTCCAAGCTAGGTGAGTGACATGGGACCACCAAGCCCCCACCCTTAGGCATGGGTGAGCGACACAGGACAACCCCCGATGAAGAGCATACTCCCCCCCGCAGGCTGGGTGATGGACATGAGACCACCACCCCACCCACCACCAGACCATTTGAGGGACATGAGACCACAACCCCCCACCCCCATCCGGGTGAGGGACACGAGACACCCAACCAGCCCAGGCCGGATGAGGGACATCCCCCCTCCAGGCCAGGTGAGGGACACAAGACCACTACCTCCCCACCCCCAGGCCAGGTTAGGGACACAAGGCCCCCCCATGCACTGGTGAGGCACATGACCCTCCCCCACAGGCTGGCTGAGGATCACAAGAACCAACCCTAGCTGGCCCGGTGAGGGACAAACCCCCCCAACCCTTTCCAAGCCAGGTGAGTCACATGAGGACCCCCCCCCCACTCTCCAGGCCAGGTGAGGGACATGAGAACACCCTCCCCTCAAAGCTAGATGAGGGACACAAAAGCCGCCCCCGGTCCGATGAGGGATACTAGACACCCCCGCCGAGTGAGGGTGACAAGAGCCCCCCCAAGGCTAGGTGAGGGACAGGAGAGCACCCCCAGGCTGAGTGAGAAATGAGACCCCAAGCCTGAGTCAGAGAAACAAGATCCCCAAGGCAGAGTGAGAGAAATGAGACCGCCAAGGCAGAGGGAGAGAACCAAGACCCCCAAGGCTGAGTGAGAGAAATGAGACCCCCCACCCCAAGGCTGATTGGGAGAAAGGATCCCCTTTTTGATAAAGAGAGAGGGGTTCAGAAACCAGCCACCACTCTTCTTTTTGGGCAAGGCCCCAATTGTACATCTGCTGAATTGAAACAGCACCACTCATTTTCAAACTCTGTATATGTCATGTGTACCCGCGCAGCCGCAGTGCGAGTTCTGATTGGTCAATTTTTCATATGTGGAATTTGTAATGCACTGTGGGCATAACTGCATTTAAGCAGCCTGCACTGTAATTGGCTGATTTGTTGATGCAGATATATGTCATCTGTACCTGCACAGCCTCAGCATGCATTCTGATTGGAACATTTTGCAGATGCAGATTTCGTCATACGGCGTGGGCGTAGCTGTGTCACCAAACTGAATTGCCTGATTGAGCCCTTTCCTCGATGCAGCTATATAGTGAGTGCCATCTGATGGGTCAGTGCAGAGGGTGCAAATGCGCGTAGCCACGTCAATGAACCGCGTTGCCTGATTTGTCAATTTTGCACAGGCATATTTCATTGTACAGTGTGGGTGTAGCTGCGTTAACGCATCTAACGCTGTCATTTTTCTGATTTATTGAGGCGGATGTATGTCATGTGTACACGTGGACCCACAATGCACGTTCTGATTGGTCAATGCTACGAGTGCAAATTTATCATAACAACAGCTAGAAAATGTGCACGGTGGTTGGTTTGTGGGCATAGCAGTGAATACCCTGCATATTTATCAGACACCCCTTTACTTTTCTTCATTGCTTTATGCATCTTGCTTTCTGACAAATCTGTGTAATCCTCCAAGAACTGTCCAAACTTGCAGACTTTATTTCTCCAATCTCATTTTGCACTCCCCTACTCCTAAAACTCTTTACTTTGTCTTGTGTTTTGTGGTTTGTATACATCATTTTATTTTTATTTTATTTGTTTAGGTTTTTTCATTTTTAGTGGCAATCTCTTTTTTGTGGTATCCTTTTCATTTTCCTCCCTGCTTGACATTTTGTCTGAACACAGTGATGAGGAGGTGGTGTGGGTCTCTACTGCTTTACCTCCCCACACAAAGCAGTGTGTGATGAAGACAACAGCAGACAGCTGGAAATATTTTATGGTGCAACAACATCATAGCGGGAATGAGGTAGAGGGTGTCATGTGCACTTTGTGCACAAATAAATTTCAGAGGGGTCCAGCATAGGCACTATCTCCAAGTCTGGGGACTTTGCATCTAATTCAGCACCTTGTGAGAGTTCACTGGGATGATGTCAATGAGGCATACCGGCTAGCTCATTTGAAACATAAACTAAAGGCTCACAGACCCCAGTCACTACACAATCTTCTGTCCTTTCGGCTACATCACCACCAGAAACAAGTGCATCCTCAGCTGTTACCTAAGGACTACTACTGAACATCCTCCACTGCGAGCCAACAATCTGATGCAGTACAGACTTATGTGCTGCTGCATATGTCACCAATGGGTTGTGGTCGGAGATGCAACCCTACATGGATGGGTAATAATCATTTGTAAACACCAGGTTCACTGCCACCAATAGCATCTTTTTTATATGGCAATTTATTTCCCCCTTTTTGTGAAAAAAAAGTAAAATAAAACAAAAAGAAGACAAATCCTAAAAATAAGTATCGTTTTTGACCTATTTTTATATGTATCAAACCCTAATGTTCTTTCGTACCCAGTTCCAGCCTCCTCCTTCCCTCTCCCTCAAAAAGGCCCTTTTCAGTGTCAAGAACTTGTTTTGTATTGGGATTTCGTTTTCCAGGGTACCTTTCACAACAGATTGCTGAGTTTAAAAGGTGAGGACAGTTTATACTTTGCCAGAATACTTATTTGAACATTTCCTCTCTCAGGCGATTTTTTCTGGTGTTCATTACTTTCAATGTTATTTGTCTTGCACACTTTCTTCTAGGGGGAAGGTCAATTGCACTACATTTATATATTTCAGTTTAAGATATATGTTCACTACTTGAGTGTATATTCATGGGTGCCAGCTTTTGATTTTCACTATGGGGACAAAAGTACCTGGCATATATTATTCTTGCAGCCGGTCAGTGTTTCTTTTTTTCCTTTCCAGTGCTGCTTAAATGCAGTTATTTGGGGTTGGGCAATATATCACAACAGCCGCCAAGAGACCGGCCATAAAATAAGGGGCTTGTTGGAAACTGCTTAACCAAAGTGTATGATCCTTGGCAAATTATTTAATCTTAATGTGCATGACCTAAACAAGCCTGCCATCTTTTATAAATGAAAATACCATTGTCATAACAGGTCCAAATCAGTATATTATTGAAGAACATCTTTGAGTGATGGGTTGCTAGTGTTTTAAAATATACACATCCACGCAGCAGGTAAAGCCTGCAGAATCCTGCAACCCCATCTTGGTCCTTTTAGGGTTAGATTTGTGCCCCCAGGCCCTGTGTGCCGTGTTCCCCTTCCCCGCTCCCCTTCCTGGTCTAAGTTCCCGTACCCATGCTCTGATTGGCCATCTCCCTTAAAGAGGCGAGTCTAGTGACTCATTGCACCAGCTATTGCCTCATTTCCCATCCACGCAGCAGGTAAGCCCTGCAGAATCCTGCAACCCCATCTTGGTCCTTTTAGGGTTAGATTTGTGCCCCCAGGCCCTGTGTGCCGTGTTCCCCTTCCCCGCTCCCCTTCCTGGTCTAAGTTCCCGTACCCATGCTCTGATTGGCCATCTCCCCTCCACATGCAAGTCTAGTGACTCGTTGCCCCAGCTGCTGCCTCATTTCCCATTCAAGCTGCAGGTAAGGCCCACAGAATCCAGAGACCCCATCTTGGTCTTTTTGCGTTAAATTTTGCCCCATGTAGTGCATTCACCTTCCCCGCTCCCCTTCCTGGTCTAAGTGCCCGCCCCCAGGCTCTGATTGGCCATCTCCCCTCCACATGCGAATCTAGTGACTTGTTGCCCCAGCTGCTGCGTCATTTCCCATCCACACAGCAGGGAAGGCCCGCAGAATCCCGCGACCCCATCTTGGTCCTTTTTGGGTTAAATTTGTGCCCCCAGGCCCTGTTTGCCACCTTCAACTTCCACGCTCCCCTTCCTGGTCTAAGTTTCCAGCCCCCATGCTCTGATTGGCCATCTCCCCTCCACATGCAAGTCTAGTGACTTGTTGCCCCCGCTGCTGCCTCATTTCCCATCCACGCAGCAGATAAGGCCCGAAGAATTCTGCAACACTATCTTGGTTCTTTTTGTGTCAAATTTGAGCCCCCAGGGCCCGTGTGCCGCGTTCCCCTTACCAACTCTCCTTCCAGGTCTAAGTGCCCGCCCCCATGCTCTGATTGGCCATCTCCCCTCCACATGCGAGTCTAGTGATTCCTTGCCCCAGTTGCTGCCTCATTTCCCATCTACGCAGCAGGTAAGGCCCGCAGAATCCGGTACCCCATCTTGGTCCTTTTTGGGTTAAATTTGTGCCCCTGGGCCTTGTGTGCCGTGATCCCCTTCCCCGCTCTGCTTCCTGGTCTAAGTGCCCACCCCCAAACACTGATAGGCCATCTCGCCTCCACATGCGAGTCTAGTGACTCATTGACCCAGCTGCTGCCTCATTTCCCATCCACGCAGCAGGTAAGGCCAGCAGAATTCTGGGGCACCATCTTGGTCCTTTTTGAGTTTAATGTGTGACCCCAGGCCCTGTGTGCCAAGTTCCCCTTCCCAGCTTCCCTTCTTGGTCTAAGTGCCCACCCCCACACTCTTATTGGCCATCTCTCCTCCACATGAGAGTCTAGCGACTTGTTGCCCCTGCTGCTACCTCATTTCAAATCCACGCAGCAGGTAAGGCCTGCAGAATCCCATGACCCCATCTTGGTCCTTTTTGGGTTAAATGTGTGCCCATAGGCCCCGCGTGCCGCGTTTGCCTTCCCCGCTCCCCTTCCTGGTCTAAGTGCCCGCCCCCACACTCTGAATGGCCATGTCCCCTCCACACGCGAGTCTAGTGATTCCTTGCCCCACCTGCTGCCTCATTTCCAATCCACAAAGCAGGTAAGGCCTGCAGAATCCCGCAACCCAATCTTGGTCCTTTTTGGGTTAAATGTGTGCCCCCAGGCTCTGTGTGACGTGGTCCCTTACCCCACTCCCCTTCCTGGTCTAAGCGTCCGCCCCCACACAATAATTGGCCATTCCACCTCCATATGAGAGTATAGTGACTCATTGACCCAGCTGCTACCTCATTTCCCATCCACGCAGCAGGTAAGGCCCGCAGAATCATGCAACCCCATCTTGGTCCTTTTTGGGTTAAATTTGTGCCCCCAGGCCCTGTGTGATGCATTCCCTTTCCCCGCTGCCCTTACTGGTTTAAGTGCCCGCCCCCACACAATGATTGGCCATCTCGCCTCCACATGCGAGTATAGTGACTCATTGCAACAGCTCCTGCCTCATTTCCCATCCACGCAGCAGGTAAGGCCCACAGAGTCCTGTGACCCCTTCTTGGTCCTTTTTGGGTTAAATTTGTGACCCCAGGCCCTGTGTGCCATGTTCCCCTTCCCCGCCCCCATTCCTGGTCTAAGTGCCTACCCCCACGCTCTGATTGGCCATCTCCCTTCCACATGCAAATCTAGTGACTCGTTGTCCCCTCTGCTGCCTCATTTCTTATAAACACAGCAGGTAAGGCCCGCAGAATCCTGCGACCTCATCTTGGTCCTTTTTGGGTTAAATGTGTGGCCCTGTGTGCCACATTCCCCTTCCCAACTCCCCTTCCTTGCCAAAGTGCTCACCCCCACACTCTGATTGGCCATCTACCCTCCACATGCGAGTCTAGTGTCTCGTTGACCCCGCTGCTGTCTCATTTCCCATTCACGCAGCAGGTAAGGCCCGCAGAATCCTGCAACTCGATCCTGGTCCTTTTTTGGTTACATTTGTGACCCCAGGCCCCGTGTGCTGCGTTCCCTTTCCCTGCTCCCCTTCTTGGTCTAAGTACCCACTCCCATGCTCTGATTGCCCATCTTCCTTCCACATGCAAGTATAGTGACTCGTTGCCCAGCTGCTGACTCATTTCCCATCTACACAGCAGGTAAGGCCCGCAGAATCCCGTGACCCATCTTGGTCATTTTTGGGTTAAATTTGTGGCCCTGTGTGCCACGTTCCCCTTCCCCGCTCCCCTTCCTTGCCTAAGTGCCCGCCCCACATTCTGATTTGCCATCTCCCTGCCACATGCAAGTCTAGTGACTCGTTCACCCCGCTGCTGCCTCATTTCCTATCCGTGAAGCAGGTAAGACCTGCAGAATCATACGACACCATCCTGGTCCTTTTTGAGTTAAATTTGTGACCCTATTCCCTGTGTGCCACGTTTCCCTTCCCTGCTCGCCTTCCTGGTCTAAGGGCCTGCCCCCACACTCTGAGTGGCCATCTCCCCTCCACATGCGAGTCTAGTGACTTGTTGCACCAGCTGCTGCCTCATTTCCCATTCATGCAGGAGGTACAGCCTGCAGAATCTTGCAACCCCATCTTGGTCCTTTTTGGGTTAAATGTGTGCCCACAGGCTCAGTGTGCCACGTTCGCCTTGCCCGCTCCCCTTCCTGGTCTAAGTGCCCGCCCTCACGCTCTGATTGGGCATCTCCCCTACACATGCAAGTCTAGTGACTTGTTGCCGCAGCTGCTACCTCATTTCCCTTCCATGCAGCAGGTAAGTCACGCAGAATCCCGCAACCCCATCTTGGTCCTTTTTGGGTTCAATTTGTGCCCCGGCCATGTGTGCCGCATTCTCCTTCCCCGCTCCACTTCCTGGTCTAAGTTCCAACCCCTCACGCTCTGATTGGCCATCTCCCCTCCACATGTGAGTCTAGTGATTCCTTGCCCAACCTGCTGCCTCATTTCCCATCCACGCAGCAGGTAAGGCCCACATAATCCCCCAACCCAATCTTGGTCCTTTTTGGGTTAAATTTGGGTCCCCAGGCCCTGTGTGATGCGTTCCCTTTCCCCGCTCCCCTTCCTGGTCTAAGCGCCCACCCCCACACAATAATTGGCCATCTCTCCTCCACATGAGAGTATAGTGACTCATTGACCCAGCTGCTGCCTCA
Source organism: Ambystoma mexicanum (assembly GCF_040938575.1). Taxonomy (NCBI): domain Eukaryota; kingdom Metazoa; phylum Chordata; class Amphibia; order Caudata; family Ambystomatidae; genus Ambystoma; species Ambystoma mexicanum. The sequence continues at coordinate 542,578,739 of NC_090937.1, forward strand.
TTTCCCATCCACGCAGCAGGTAAGGCCAGCAGAATCATGCAACCCCATCTTGGTCTTTTTTGGGTTAAATTTGTGCACCCAGGCCCCGTGTGCCGCGTTCACCTTCTCTGCGCCCCTTCCTGGTCTAAGTGCCCACACCCACACATTGATTTGCCATCTCGCCTTCTCATGCGAGTCTAGTGACTCTTTGACCCAGCTGCTGCCTCATTTCGCACCATTGCATCAGGTAAGTCCCGCAGAATCCTGTGAACCCATCTTGGTCCCTTTTGGGTTAAATTTGTGACCTCAGGCCTCATGTGCCACGTTCCCCTTCCCCGCTCCCCTTCCTGGTCTAAGTGCCTACACCCACGCTCTGATTGGCCATCTCCCCTCCACATGCGAGTCTAGTGACTTGTTGCCCCCTCTGCTGCCTCATTTCTTATCCACACAGCAGGTAAGGCCTGCAGAATCCCGCAACCCTATCTTGGTCCTTTTTGGGTTAAATCTGTGGCCCTGTGTGCCACGTTCCCCTTCCCTGCTCCCCTTCCTTGCCTAAGTTCCCGCCCCCACACTCTGATTGGCCATGTCCCCTCCACACGCGAGTCTAGTGATTCCTTGCCCCACCTGCTGCCTCATTTCCAATCCACAAAGCAGGTAAGGCCTGCAGAATCCCGCAACCCAATCTTGGTCCTTTTTGGGTTAAATGTGTGCCCCCAGGCTCTGTGTGACGTGGTCCCTTACCCCACTCCCCTTCCTGGTCTAAGCGTCCGCCCCCACACAATAATTGGCCATTCCGCCTCCATATGAGAGTATAGTGACTCATTGACCCAGCTGCTACCTCATTTCCCATCCACGCAGCAGGTAAGGCCCGCAGAATCATGCAACCCCATCTTGGTCCTTTTTGGGTTAAATTTGTGCCCCCAGGCCCTGTGTGATGCATTCCCTTTCCCCGCTGCCCTTACTGGTTTAAGTGCCCGCCCCCACACAATGATTGGCCATCTCGCCTCCACATGCGAGTATAGTGACTCATTGCAACAGCTCCTGCCTCATTTCCCATCCACGCAGCAGGTAAGGCCCACAGAGTCCTGTGACCCCTTCTTGGTCCTTTTTGGGTTAAATTTGTGACCCCAGGCCCTGTGTGCCATGTTCCCCTTCCCCGCCCCCATTCCTGGTCTAAGTGCCTACCCCCACGCTCTGATTGGCCATCTCCCTTCCACATGCAAATCTAGTAACTCGTTGTCCCCTCTGCTGCCTCATTTCTTATAAACACAGCAGGTAAGGCCCGCAGAATCCTGCGACCTCATCTTGGTCCTTTTTGGGTTAAATGTGTGGCCCTGTGTGCCACATTCCCCTTCCCAACTCCCCTTCCTTGCCAAAGTGCTCACCCCCACACTCTGATTGGCCATCTACCCTCCACATGCGAGTCTAGTGTCTCGTTGACCCCGCTGCTGTCTCATTTCCCATTCACGCAGCAGGTAAGGCCCGCAGAATCCTGCAACTCGATCCTGGTCCTTTTTTGGTTACATTTGTGACCCCAGGCCCCGTGTGCTGCGTTCCCTTTCCCTGCTCCCCTTCTTGGTCTAAGTGCCCACTCCCATGCTCTGATTGCCCATCTTCCTTCCACATGCAAGTATAGTGACTCGTTGCCCAGCTGCTGACTCATTTCCCATCCACACAGCAGGTAAGGCCCGCAGAATCCCGTGACCCATCTTGGTCATTTTTGGGTTAAATTTGTGGCCCTGTGTGCCACGTTCCCCTTCCCCGCTCCCCTTCCTTGCCTAAGTGCCCGCCCCACATTCTGATTTGCCATCTCCCTGCCACATGCAAGTCTAGTGACTCGTTCACCCCGCTGCTGCCTCATTTCCTATCCGCGAAGCAGGTAAGACCTGCAGAATCATACGACACCATCCTGGTCCTTTTTGAGTTAAATTTGTGACCCTATTCCCTGTGTGCCACGTTTCCCTTCCCTGCTCGCCTTCCTGGTCTAAGGGCCTGCCCCCACACTCTGAGTGGCCATCTCCCCTCCACATGCGAGTCTAGTGACTTGTTGCACCAGCTGCTGCCTCATTTCCCATTCATGCAGGAGGTACAGCCTGCAGAATCTTGCAACCCCATCTTGGTCCTTTTTGGGTTAAATGTGTGCCCACAGGCTCAGTGTGCCACGTTCGCCTTGCCCGCTCCCCTTCCTGGTCTAAGTGCCCGCCCTCACGCTCTGATTGGGCATCTCCCCTACACATGCAAGTCTAGTGACTTGTTGCCGCAGCTGCTACCTCATTTCCCTTCCATGCAGCAGGTAAGTCACGCAGAATCCCGCAACCCCATCTTGGTCCTTTTTGGGTTCAATTTGTGCCCCGGCCATGTGTGCCGCATTCTCCTTCCCCGCTCCACTTCCTGGTCTAAGTTCCAACCCCTCACGCTCTGATTGGCCATCTCCCCTCCACATGTGAGTCTAGTGATTCCTTGCCCAACCTGCTGCCTCATTTCCCGTCCGTGCAGCAGGTGAGGCCCACATAATCCCCCAACCCAATCTTGGTCCTTTTTGGGTTAAATTTGGGTCCCCAGGCCCTGTGTGATGCGTTCCCTTTCCCCGCTCCCCTTCCTGGTCTAAGCGCCCACCCCCACACAATAATTGGCCATCTCTCCTCCACATGAGAGTATAGTGACTCATTGACCCAGCTGCTGCCTCATTTCCCATCCACGCAGCAGGTAAGGCCAGCAGAATCATGCAACCCCATCTTGGTCTTTTTTGGGTTAAATTTGTGCACCCAGGCCCCGTGTGCCGCGTTCACCTTCTCTGCTCCCCTTCCTGGTCTAAGTGCCCACACCCACACATTGATTTGCCATCTCGCCTTCTCATGCGAGTCTAGTGACTCTTTGACCCAGCTGCTGCCTCATTTCGCACCATCGCATCAGGTAAGTCCCGCAGAATCCTGTGAACCCATCTTGGTCCCTTTTGGGTTAAATTTGTGACCTCAGGCCTCATGTGCCACGTTCCCCTTCCCCGCTCCCCTTCCTGGTCTAAGTGCCTACACCCACGCTCTGATTGGCCATCTCCCCTCCACATGCGAGTCTAGTGACTTGTTGCCCCCTCTGCTGCCTCATTTCTTATCCACACAGCAGGTAAGGCCTGCAGAATCCCGCAACCCTATCTTGGTCCTTTTTGGGTTAAATCTGTGGCCCTGTGTGCCACGTTCCCCTTCCCTGCTCCCCTTCCTTGCCTAAATTCCCGCCCCCACACTCTGATTGGCCATCTCCCCTCCACATGAGAGTCTAGTGACTCGTTGACCCCGCTGCTGTCTCATTTCCGATTCATGCAGCAGGTAAGGCCCGCAGAATCCTGCAACCCCATACTTGTCCTTTTTTGGTTACATTTGTGACCCTAGGCCCCGTGTGCTGCGTTCCCATTCCCTGCTCCCCTTCCTGGTCGAAGTGCCTGCTCCCATGCTCAGATTGGCCATCTTCCTTCCACATGTAAGTCTAGTGACTTGTTGCCCAGCTGCTGCCTCATTTCCTATCCTCGCAGCAGGTAATGCCCCCAGAATCCTGCGACCCCATCTTGGTCATTTTTGGGTTAAATTTGTGGCCCTGTGTGCCACGTTCCCCTTCCCCGCTCCCCTTCCTTGCCTAAGTGTCCCTCCCCACACTCTGATTGGCCATCTCCCCTTCACATGCAAGTCTAGTGACTCGTTGACCCCGCTGCTGCCTCATTTCCTATCCACAAAGAAGGTTAAACCCGCAGAATCCGGCAAACCCATCCTGGTCCTTTTTGGGTTAAATTTGTGACCCCAGGGCCTGTGTGCCACATTTCCCTTCCCAGCTCGCATTCCTGGTCTAAGTGCCTGCCCCCACACTCTGAGTGGCCATCTTCCCTCCACATGCGAGTCTAGTGACTTGTTGCCCCAGCTGCTGCCTCATTTCCCATCCACGCAGCAGGTAAAACCCGCAAAATCCTACGACCCCATCTTGGTCCTTTTAGGGTTACATTTGTGCCCCCAGGCCCTTTGTGCCGTGTTCCCCTTCCCCTCTCCCCTTCCTGGTCTAAGTTCCTGCGCTCATGCTCAGATTGGCCATCTCCCCTCCACATGTGAGTTTAGTGACTCGTTGCCCCAGCTGCTACCTCATTTCCCATCCACGCAGCAGGTAAGGCCCACAGAATCCTGTGACCCCATCTTGGTCCTTTTTGGGTTAAATGTGTGCCCACAGGCCCGCGTGCCGCGTTCGGCTTCCCCGCTCCCCTTTCTGGTCTAAGTGCCCGCCCCCAGGCTCTGATTGGCCATCTCCCCTCCACATGCAAATCTAGTGACTTGTTGCCCGAGCTGCTGCTTCATTTCCCATCCACACAGCAGGTAGGCCCGCAGAATCCCGCGACCCCATCTTGGTCCTTTTTGGGTTAAATTTGTGCCCCCAGGCCCTGTTTGCCACCTTCAACTTCCCCGCTCCCCTTCCTGGTCTAGGTTTCCAGCCCCCATGCTCTGATTGGCCATCTCCCTTCCACATGCAAGTCTAGTGACTTGTTGCCCCTGCTGCTGCCTTATTTCCCATCCACGCAGCAGAAAAGGCCCGAAGAATTCTGCAACACTATCTTGGTCCTTTTTGTGTCAAATTTGAGCCCCCAGGGCCCGTGTGCCACGTTCCCCTTCCCAACTCTCCTTCCTGGTCTAAGCGCCCGCCCCCATGCTCTGATTGGCCATCTCTCCTCCACATGAGAGTATAGTGACTCATTGACCCAGCTGCTGCCTCATTTCCCATCCACGCAGCAGGTAAGGCCAGCAGAATCATGCAACCCCATCTTGGTCCTTTTTGGGTTAAATTTGTGCACCCAGGCCCCGTGTGCCGCGTTCACCTTCTCTGCTCCCCTTCCTGGTCTAAGTGCCCACACCCACACATTGATTTGCCATCTCGCCTTCTCATGCGAGTCTAGTGACTCTTTGACACAGCTGCTGCCTCATTTCGCACCATCGCATCAGGTAAGTCCCGCAGAATCCTGTGAACCCATCTTGGTCCCTTTTGGGTTAAATTTGTGACCTCAGGCCTCATGTGCCACGTTCCCCTTCCCCGCTCCCCTTCCTGGTCTAAGTGCCTACACCCACGCTCTGATTGGCCATCTCCCCTCCACATGCGAGTCTAGTGACTTGTTGCCCCCTCTGCTGCCTCATTTCTTATCCACACAGCAGGTAAGGCCTGCAGAATCCCGCAACCCTATCTTGGTCCTTTTTGGGTTAAATCTGTGGCCCTGTGTGCCACGTTCCCCTTCCCTGCTCCCCTTCCTTGCCTAAGTTCCCGCCCCCACACTCTGATTGGCCATCTCCCCTCCACATGAGAGTCTAGTGACTCGTTGACCCCGCTGCTGTCTCATTTCCGATTCATGCAGCAGGTAAGGCCGGCAGAATCCTGCAACCCCATACTTGTCCTTTTTTGGTTACATTTGTGACCCTAGGCCCCGTGTGCTGCGTTCCCATTCCCTGCTCCCCTTCCTGGTCGAAGTGCCTGCTCCCATGCTCAGATTGGCCATCTTCCTTCCACATGTAAGTCTAGTGACTTGTTGCCCAGCTGCTGCCTCATTTCCTATCCTCGCAGCAGGTAATGCCCCCAGAATCCTGCGACCCCATCTTGGTCATTTTTGGGTTAAATTTGTGGCCCTGTGTGCCACGTTCCCCTTCCCCGCTCCCCTTCCTTGCCTAAGTGTCCCTCCCCACACTCTGATTGGCCATCTCCCCTTCACATGCAAGTCTAGTGACTCGTTGACCCCGCTGCTGCCTCATTTCCTATCCACAAAGAAGGTTAAACCCGCAGAATCCTGCAAACCCATCCTGGTCCTTTTTGGGTTAAATTTGTGACCCCAGGGCCTGTGTGCCACATTTCCCTTCCCAGCTCGCATTCCTGGTCTAAGTGCCTGCCCCCACACTCTGAGTGGCCATCTTCCCTCCACATGCGAGTCTAGTGACTTGTTGCCCCAGCTGCTGCCTCATTTCCCATCCACGCAGCAGGTAAAACCCGCAAAATCCTACGACCCCATCTTGGTCCTTTTAGGGTTACATTTGTGCCCCCAGGCCCTTTGTGCCGTGTTCCCCTTCCCCTCTCCCCTTCCTGGTCTAAGTTCCTGCGCTCATGCTCAGATTGGCCATCTCCCCTCCACATGCGAGTTTAGTGACTCGTTGCCCCAGCTGCTACCTCATTTCCCATCCACGCAGCAGGTAAGGCCCACAGAATCCTGTGACCCCATCTTGGTCCTTTTTGGGTTAAATGTGTGCCCACAGGCCCGCGTGCCGCGTTCGGCTTCCCCGCTCCCCTTTCTGGTCTAAGTGCCCGCCCCCAGGCTCTGATTGGCCATCTCCCCTCCACATGCAAATCTAGTGACTTGTTGCCCGAGCTGCTGCTTCATTTCCCATCCACACAGCAGGTAGGCCCGCAGAATCCCGCGACCCCATCTTGGTCCTTTTTGGGTTAAATTTGTGCCCCCAGGCCCTGTTTGCCACCTTCAACTTCCCCGCTCCCCTTCCTGGTCTAGGTTTCCAGCCCCCATGCTCTGATTGGCCATCTCCCTTCCACATGCAAGTCTAGTGACTTGTTGCCCCTGCTGCTGCCTTATTTCCCATCCACGCAGCAGAAAAGGCCCGAAGAATTCTGCAACACTATCTTGGTCCTTTTTGTGTCAAATTTGAGCCCCCAGGGCCCGTGTGCCACGTTCCCCTTCCCAACTCTCCTTCCTGGTCTAAGCGCCCGCCCCCATGCTCTGATTGGCCATCTTCCCTCCACATGCGAGTCTAGTGATTCCTTGCCCCAGTTGCTGCCTCATTTCCCATCCACGCAGCAGGTAAGGCCCGCAGAATCTGGTAACCCCATCTTGGTCCTTTTTGGGTCAAATTTGTGCCCCTGGGCCTTGTGTGCCGTGTTCCCCTTCCCCGCTCTGCTTCCTGGTCTAAGTGCCCACCCCCACACACTGTTAGGCCATCTCGCCTCCACATGCGAGTCTAGTGACTCATTGACCTAGCTGCTGCATCATTTCCCATCCACGCAGCAGGTAAGGCCAGCAGAATCCTGGGGCACCATCTTGGTCCTTTTTGGGTTTAATGTGTGACCCCAGGCCCCGTGTGCCAAGTTCCCCTTCCCAGCTTCCCTTCCTGGTCTAAGTGCACACCCCCACACTC